>NC_132935.1:19218308-21624558 GCF_034638445.1 Ciconia boyciana
ATATAGGTACGGATGTCAAAAGCAAAGTAACAAATTGTTTTATACTGTTAGCAGCTTACTGGATAGTCTTGGGACAATGGGAGAAGAGATTTCTTTTTATATCCTATTTAATAATAAAATACATTGTCTTTCTTTGAGATTATTGAAACTATTAAATATCTGCAGTGTTGTAGCTGAGGAACAAACTGATTTCAATGTATTTCTTTTGGTCTTAGGTGATTTCTTCACCTGGTTTTATTTTTCCTTCTTTAGATGTGAATTATTTTTCCCAATGGGGTTGAAAAATTTCCAGATTTGATCGGGGGTATCTTACATTTATGCTAAACAGGTATCAGGACTCCAATAAGAGTAAAATAACACAGAATCAGGTCCTTCTTGGATACAATGGACTGTAGGGCTAATACAGTCTGATGCTGCACATTATGCATGGAAGATAATTATTTAACAATCTGATTGTCTATGTTTACAATTAACTAGCTGAACAATATAAAGAATCCCCTTGAGTGAGAAATGTCAATTTTTACAAAATTACCAATCGTCCAACAGAAATTAAATAGCCATAACAGGTCACAAAGAACACCATGCTTTAGACCTACAAATAGGAAAACAATAACAGAGGAACCTGGTCCCCCTGGTTTCCTTCTGAGAAGGAAACCTATAAAGGACAGAAAAATCAGCACTAACATAGAGTTCTATTCTGGAACAATTTCCTGGGAAATGATGGAATTTGCTATATTGCATCCATGTCTTGTGCCTTGCAGGTTCCAAAGGACAATGCACTATTGCTACTAGGACACACTCCAGGAAACTCCTGGCCCTGCAGAGGCTGTGTACAAGTACAGCCAGTCTTCAGACAGATTACCTATTTTCCACTAGACGGATTAATCTCTTCTGATACATGAAAAATCACAAATATCATTTTCTATGTCAATCTTCACAATTTTTACATTGCGCTGAGTACTGCCCTTTGAAAGGGGAACATCTTAATTTGAGAGCATTAAGATGTTCTGGGTCTGATTACAAAACTTTCCAAATATAAGAAATCACAAGATGTAGTAGATGGTGCTTACCACCTCTAAATAACAGTTCATGGCAGTAATTCAGTTTACTATGGAGGCTAAACTTCTGCTAGAGGCAGATGAATAATCTAAGCCACACTGACTGCCTAACTAGGTATCAGTTTACTGTAATGGGAGCTTAAACAGGTAGTTCACCTGCACATGTGGAAACATGAATTTTACTGTCTTAATGTTAAAATGAATTATCCCATTGTAGGTGTCCCAAAGTGGACTTCCAGAAAACCAAGAAGAGAAAACACATGCACTGTTTTTTTAACCTGCAATCATGTGATGATTAAGTGTAAAATTTAGAAAGTCATGTAATTTATTTGTTGAATACAATTATAACAACCTTTTATAATTTTACTATAATAGTACTGAATGCCACTTTGAATATTTATCTTCAGCTTGCATTTTATTTCTTCATAACATGAATGAAAACATAGAAAGCCCCATTTTTTAGAAGCTGTTGACCTGAAACCACACTAGTAGCTCACAACAGATTTTTTCTTTCAACCTGATCTAGTTGAAGGTGTCCCCGCTCATTGCAGAGGGGTTGGACTAGATGAACTTTAAACCAAACTCCTTCCAACCAAAACTATTCTATAATACTATGATTCTATATCTAAGCCCCACTAATTTTTTCACTCTTTGAAACAGCAGCTAAACTAGTACAGGATGTCAAAGGAGAAGAATGGAAATGAATGAAAATATATCCACTGAAGGCCTCTGAACTATTTTTAGTTCTTCCTGTCAGGGGCCGCAATCAAACAATGCACAATTCATTATGGATCTGAGTAATCGATTCTATTATTTACTTTTATACACTTTGAAGAACTAAATTCAGAAGAGAAAGACACATCTGGTTGGATGATGGAGCAATATCTTTCTGATTCTTTCACTTCCAAAGTGCTGGCAGTTACAGTATTCAGGAAATGAGACATTCATCAAGTCTATAAAAAACTAATATGAAAGACCATTTTTCCTGTTGTAATTAACTTATAAAGTTTTGTTGAAGGCAATAGAACTGTGCATATTTGTTATCAAAGGTTTGATCCTTAATAATTTGTTTTAAGAGGGCTTGAATTCTTTCTAATTCTGATGTATTCTGTATAAAATGCCCTGATTTACATCATCTTCAAGTTATTTTTGTTCTCTGTTTACAATCAGTTGAATGTTACTCTTACACAACAGCTATCACTTTAATGAAAATTGATAGGGACTAAGTCTTGGGAGGTGTAGTTAAAAAAATAATGAAGAAAAAGGTACTATAAAAGTTGTGTTTCAGTCTGGCAAGAAGCTGGAAGTCAGAAAGAGACAAATGCTTTTTACTCCTACTGGTTACATCAGCTGCTACCATGCGAATGGCTTCTTTTTCATGTTCTTGTAGCTGTGAGCAAAACTGTCATGGGAAACTGTCTTAAACATTTTGCTTATCCAAAAGTACAAAAGCTTCCTGAACCTTCTTTAACTTTACAGGTCTGATGGGAGTAGAACACTTTCAAAATGTTATTTTCCACCTGTGTTCTCTAACGTTTAGAATTTTAGTCCAAATCCCAGTGTGCTTTCATTGCTGCAATGCCAGTGTGCCTCTGTCATTTTAAGAGCTTTCTGTTCAGTATGACTTTCACTATATAGCTGTCCTCACTCTTAGATGTTATTCACAGCAATAAAGACAATTTATGTGACTCCTTTGTTTAATGGTGAACAGGCATTATTAATTCATGATCTGTAATACTAAGCTGGAACCTCATAAACACACAACTGGGAAGACTGTTACTAACAAATATTTACATTGAAATTATTAGGTGATTCATAACAACAGTGCATATAGAATTTGATTGGTATTTCTTCCTAGAGTTAAGGCATCACAGAACATAATTGAGAATACTTAGAAACACCACCTCCATAATTTTAAAATTATTCCTGATGCTCTTGGTCTATGAGTAAGAACAACTTTACTTTTGAGTATAAATGTCCTAGTTTTTAATTAATCAGCAAAGAAAACAGTTCTGCAGCACACACAATGATAAAAACAGTTTTCAACTTTATATCTTCATGCATTCATGTGCCTCTGTAGAAAAATCTAGAAAAAGAATTTGCTGAAAGAAGCAATTTAAGGAGTGGTATAATTTTCAGAGGAAAAACAAAATCTTTCATTAAACCTTTGTGTTCCCACTGCAGAAGTTTGTTTGCTTGTTTGTTTTCCCCCTTTCTTTGAATGCAGACTGCACTTATATGTTCCTAACTTTGACAGTTGTTAATTTGCAGATGTTTTCAAAATGTGAGCAGTGCACTGTAACAAGTATTTCTCTATAGGCTTGCCAAGAGAATATAAGAAATCAGGAGATGGGGAAAACAGAAAGTAGTCAACAGAGAATCCTTGCTCTTGTATTATTGTGTGGAGTGGGAGCCCTTTTTTAAAAAAACAGTTTTTGTGTTAAAATTTCAAGTTTCTCTCCCCTACCAGCAGGGAAATAAAAAAGCTTTTGGAAATGCTGTATTTTGAACAACGGCAAAGTGCTTTTAGAGTGTAGTCCCCACAGGTAAGTATTGGGTTTTTGAGCCTTCTATTCCATTTTTTATAAGGGTACTGAAATTGTGTGATCAAGAGCAAAACTAATCTTTGATAACATAATATAAAGGATGTAGGCAATTCTGGCTCAGTATCAGATAAACATTTACTCTGGGAATCCATGTAAATCAGAGGAATCACTATCTGTGAGTCTTGGCCTTGGACGTGCTTAACCAGATAGAATTTTCTGTTAATGAATTTTGAATAGTCATGACAAAACTAATTACTTTAAAGATGGGCAAAGAATTTTGGCAGGAAGAGATGACATTTTATAATGGTAAATAATATCTCTCCTCCACAATATGCAACAGTGCTGTACTATGTGCAGTGCATATCAAAAGGAAATGGGTTACGCATTAGGTTCATCAAATAAGAATTGTAATGAAAGGGTTTTTCACAGTTCTGAGGTCTTCTAGTTATTTTTCACAACAAACCTATAGGACTGATCTCATGATCTCAAGTTTGTTTTGTGGTTGGGTTTTTTTGTTTGGTTTGTTTTGCTTTTAACTAAATTAGAGGTTAATTCAAGGAGAGGAAAGATGGACTGAGAATAAAGCACTGCTCAGGATTTGTTGCAAGGCTATTGCAGACTGCCTGTCTTACTGTACCTTGCACTTGAGTCCAAATTCTTCAAGGTCATCTTCTTTGCTTTTAAATATAATATAAATCCAATTAATAGCCTTGCTATATAAATGAATTCCTGAGGATTAACAAAGCATATGGATTGTACTTCCTAGGATTGTTTTCCTTAATTACTCAATTTTTTTGCTCCCAGTCTGTACTTGAAGGATATCAGCATTTCCTTTATGTTATCTATTCATATTTCAGATTTTTTGGGGGGATAACTACTCAGTAAAAGGCTGTAGAATTTGCATGGGATCGGAGTTGATTATAATCTCACTTGACATTTCCAAGCTATGGCATATGAAACATTAAATAATAGCTACAATAATTATTATTATTATCCAAAGCCACAGCGGGATTTTGTACAAGAACTCACAAGTACCCAGTTCCCTGCCTTGTATTTAAACTGTTAGAAGATGTAATCTTCTCTTTTGTAATTATAGTGGGCATATAGCAATTTTCATGCTAGGATCCTAAAACATAGGACTATATACAGTATATAACTGATGTGAGAAAATGTAATGCTTTTGGGATGGAAAACCAAGGAAACTTTGTGTAGGCTAGGATTTAGGTTCCAAGCTAACCAAAACCAAGGACTGCAACCCTTATAGTGCTGTGCTTTGTATGTATAGCTAGAACAGTGTTGATAACACTCCAATGTTTTGGCTACTGCTGAGCTGTACTCACAGAGCATCAAGGCTGTCTCTCCAAACTCTAGCCAGTAGACTGGGTGTGGGCAAGAGATCGGGAAGGGACATAGCTGGGACAGCTGACCCAAACTGACCAAAGGGATATTCCATACCATATGATGTCATGCTCAGCAATAAAAGTTGAGGTAAAGGGCGGGAGGGGGGAAATTGCTATGAAGGTGTTTCTCTTCCGAAGCAACCATATGCATACTGGGGTCCTGCTTCCCAGGAAGTGGCTGGACATTTCCTGCTGACGGGAAGTACATAATAAATCTTTTTGCTTTGCTTCACTTCTCCATGTGGCCTTTGCTTTTCTTCATTAAACTGCTTTTATCTTGACCCATGAGTTTTTCACCTTATTTTCTCCCCTGTCCTTCTGAGGAGGAGGAGTGAGAGAGTGGCTTGGTGGGCACTTAGCAGCCAGCCAAGGTCAACTGACCACACCAACTAAAAAGAAAATTAAAAAGAGCTTTTAATGACTGGATGCATACAAGTGGCATCATCATGAAATTATGAAACAAATCTTGACAGGTCATGCAGTCTAATGCAGAATAACTATGACATATATTTAAGTCAACATCCATTTGTTAAATCCCTTCTTAAAAACTTACACCGAAAGAGCTTTTGCAGTTTCCTTTAACTATAACAGTGTTGGTGGAGAGCAATTAGGTGTTGAGTCAAGAAGACATTAATATTATATCATCATTGCAGAAGATGCCTTAAAATGAAAGAAAGAGCTCTTTTGTAAAGACGAAGAGAGGTGAACTTGGTTTGGCTGTGACTGCATTTTTTTGAATGAGGGAGAGTTTAATTTTTATGTTCTTTATATGTGTGTGTATATTTGATATACATAATTTTATAGATAATCAATATGTATAGTTTATAAATAGTTAATAGTTTCTGGAAAAATTGATGATTATAGATTAATATTTAACTCTTAGCAACAGGGAATAATAGGAAATATTAAACAGTAGTTAATTAGATTACAACTACTTACAACAAAATATTAAATAGATTTGGAATCAGAATTCCTGTTTTGATGTACATTTTGAACAATATATATTCATTACTACTAGTAAAAACCTCCTCTTAAAGCAGTAAAGAAGTGCACCTTTGGAAAAGATTTTGTTAAACAGCTATTTAAAAATTCAGTAAGTTAAAATAATTTTAAATCTTTTGCATAATTTATAGTGTATACATGCATTCGAAGTTAGAAAAAGTGATTAAATGAGTTACTTCAAAACTGGCTGCTCCAGAGGGAAAAATCAGTGCATTTCAAACCTGTTAAATTGATTGTTATAATCTCGTTGTGGGCTTGTACTGTTTCTCCTGGTTACCTTTATTGTGTATCTGGTGGCATGTTAGTCCATAAATTTTTTACTACAAATTTTTCATTTTCTTTCATTTTCTTCTATTTTTTTATTAGGTACAAATCAGAAGTATCTAATATTGTGGAATCCTTGTGGGGACTGAGGGACTTATGCATGCTGCAATGGATGTTAATATAGATTAATAATTTCTTCTAAGTCTCATGAGACATTACCTCTGCTTCAAATAGACAAAAAGCTGCAAAAGGAACCATTAGGTCAATGTGCTTTCACCATTTCCTGAAAACATATCTAATTTGTCCTTCTTAATTTATTTTTCTCAGTATGTATAAAACAGCAGTTAGCATTGCAATCCTACCATGTTACTCTACAAAACATTCAGAACACACCCTGCATAAAATACATTGCACAAACCATAGAGAAGTGCAATAGAGCTTGAGCACTTTTATTGAAAGGAAACAAACAGTTGAAGATAGTGACAAAGCCCCTACTTACTCAAATGACACAGGATTAGGCCACTAGTGAATTTTGCATGTTACATTTTTATACATTGTATTAAATTTTGCTAAAAATTGGATTTTTAAAAGCCAAAAAAATAATGAGAAAAAATTAATTCTAATATTTCAGTCAATAAAATATGCTATCTGGTGCCAAAACTTTCATTAATAGATATCTGTTCAGTTGACCAACAACAAAAAACCCCCACCTTTTGGGAGCTGAAGATATATACAAAATACATAAAATTCTCATAAGTTTATCAACTTCTTAGTATGTTTAAGTGGAAGCAATGTCCTGTCAGATACAATGTAACACTAATACTATGTGACAAATTGTAATTCAGTGTAACATGATTTGATGTGCTAATAAAATACAGCTTGTAAATGTATATTACCCATGGCAAACTAAGTCCTGTCAAAACTAATGAAAATTAAAATATTTGCCTGTCACAGATGGGTAGAACTTACTTTTATGTTATTCCTTTCTGACATGTAAATACATTGTGGTACTGATAAGGTATGGCTAAAAAATACTTCTGTCTAAAGAAGTGCAATTTAGAGGAAATTCAAAGCAGTTAGCAGAAAATCGGAATTTATGATAGAGAGGTGAAGGATGAAAATGTTGCACTTGGCTGGCTGAGGTCAGGTATAACATGACATAACCTATACACCTGCAGTGGGATGCTACTGAGTTTCTTATATCATGCCTGAATACTGTCCTCAAAAACGTTGTTGTCAAAAGAGATTCAGCTGAAAAAAAAGTTGATTAACACACATGGTGACATTTTTCCCATAAGTGGCACCTGTGGCAGTTCTACATCTGGCTGGTACTTGGGAGATATTTCGGGTATTTTTCAAGTTCATCTCCATTTGAAGATGACTAATGTGCTAACTATAAAGGATTGCTGGAAGCTAAGCCCTGGGGTTGCTTGAGAGCATAGACTTTAGCTGGTAGTTAATCTGACCAGACTTCCAAATAAGGAACAGGTATAGGAAATGGTTTCTGAATATTGTGTTCTTGGGAACATCAGCATGCATACCAGCAAAGCTGACTGCTAGAAGAGTCTTTGCACACTTCCCAAAGTTTAGTTCTTTGGCACTCTCTTCTAACTCCTCTAAAACTTCATCCATATACCCCTACACATATCCATGTACACATTTAAGCTGTTCCTTTGTCACTTAAGGTCCAGCCAGCATTGCCTTTATAACTGATATGTACTTCATATCATGCTTGCTGTTTTAATTTTAGCTTTTGTAACAGGTGTGATTTCTTTTTCTTACTAAAATATTTTTACTAAGGAATTCCTTATACTTTTGTTATGTCTAAAGAAACTACTGAAGATTAAGAATCATAGTAATGATCACTACATATTATCTACACACATGCAAACACACAAATACATAGACACATCTATAAGTATATACATATTTTAATGACTATTGTAATCATAACCACTTTGCAGATCAACAGGTCTCTTATCTTCCAAGGAAGGGTACACTGCTTCCAGAGATGATCCAATAACTCAGCAACAGAGCATTTTTAAAGTAGAGAAGCTGAGCTGCAAATCTCTACAGAGCTCAGGAACTGTGCCAGGGGACCATTCATGAAAAGGATTGGTCTTCTCAGGAAAGGGCGACAACAGCAGAGGTTTGCATATGCAAAGGTAGAGCTAATGATCTGGTATGGAGGTGTCCTGGCACTCATGATCCAGGAAGGATATAAGTATTAAACTTCTAGTTAAGGCACTTGGGTTTCCCACTTGACAGTGGAACCTGATCTTCCCCAGTAAAACATTTGATTAGCTAAATCATAGATGGAGGTCCAAAATACTTCTGCTTAGTGAACCAAGTAGAGATAAGGCTTTGTTTTTCTTTAAATCCTGTAAAGACTGATAAAAATGGTATGGCTAGGTGTTTGGTTTTTCTTTTTTTTTGGTTTGTTGGTTTTGTGTCTGGTTTTGTTTTCTTTTTTCTTTAGGATCCTTCATTTTTTCTTTTATTGGCATAAATGCTGGTCCATGGAAACAATTGGAAAATCTTCCATTTACCTCAAGCAGTCCAGTCTTTGTCCTCTTTTTCTCTGATATTACAAGTAGGGTCACAAAACTAATTTCACAAAATCCCTTTTTGAGCACAATAATAGTACATATGTTTGAATTACATTCTCAGTTCATTACCATTGTCTGGTGAATACTTCTACGGCAAAGGTTTTTGACAGAACTTTTAATCCCTATATCAAGTGATTAAAAATCTGCTTTTTATAAAAAAGGTATTATTTTTATACCTAGTACACATGTGATCAATAAATTATTTTCTTCACTAGTGACAGGAGAGCATGTTTCAGAAGGATTTGGAGAAAGAGAAACTGCTCTCCTGTTTACGCTGGTGGAAGTGACAAGCAACCTTATTGTAATTAAAGTAGTTATTTGAGTTTAAAGATTAAATGAGTGCACAGAGGATCAGAAACTAAACATCAGTCCTGTGTCAGGGTAGTGAACAGAAGTTTGAACTGAACTGAAGGGTAAGGGAGGAGAATCAGGTTCATTAAAGGCCATTTGAGCAACTCCTGATGAGAAAAACATTGGAGGGGTTGTCTAAGCAATCTGAATGTAAATGATATTCAAATTAATGTGTAAGTTGTTCTTACACATGACAGAAAAAGCTTTTTTTTTTCTTCACCTACACCTGGCCATTATCACCTCCAAAAGAGAAGATGAACACCGCAAACAGTCCTGAATCAGACTAGTCAGTGGATGAGGCTTACTAAAAGTATGAGGTCTCCCTCCTAAGGGAATGTTTCAGAGAGCTCATCCCATGAACGTGAACTACTTCGTAACTGCTAGTCAATCTCAGCAAACTGAAAATTTTGGTAGGCTTTAAATAATTTTGTCTTTTAATCAGGAGTCATGAGAAAATCAAGACAAGGTGAACATGGGAAAGTATAAAATTTACTGATGTACTATCAAGCAGTTTGATTGTAATCAAGTTTTTATTCATACTGAAATTCTTTATATTTTGATATCAGAATTACAATGGAACAATTGTATTAATGTTCATGGTCATTAATGTTCACTTCATTATAACAGCTGTTACTGTAAGAAACTTGTGAAAATGCATCTTTCATTACACCACATCTAAAAATATAAACTAAATTTCTCTATATTAATTTGAAAATTAAATGTCCATTCACAATGTCATAACTGATTCTTTATAATTTATACATACAAAAATGTCCCAGATTTATGTCCTAGCAAGATAAGACTTAGAGTGGAGAAAAGATCTTAGAACCAAGTGATAAACAGATACATATTGAGATTTGCAATTTAAACTCTAATAGAAAATTAACTGTTATGACATAAATAATATGTCAGGAAAAAAGGTTTCCTATTTTCCTGATTAGAAATTTCAAGTGCAGTATTTAGAAAAACTAACATGAGTTGCAGACAACCAGATCTTTTTTTAAAATAAAGTCTCCCTAGTGAATTGAAAATGCTTTTTTATTCTACAGTAGACATCTTATTACCTGTAGATTTATAATTGGAAAGAAAATAGCCTTTATATACACTACATGAAAATTCATTCCTATTAATTGGTTGGGAAATAAGCAGTTGTGATTTTATGAAGACGTAATCCCTAAATCTGTTGAATTGTGATTGCTTTTATTATGTGTGACTGATTTGTTGCACACAAAATTAAGAGATATCACTTCCTCACATTGTTATTATATTGAGATTGAAATAGTTATTTACCATCACCATTTACTGCAGACTGTAGTATCTCAATGCTCAACATTTCTAATTCTGTTACATTATCTTTTCATAAGACTATACTTTATTTTATAATTACTTAGCTAAGTCTGGTAAGGAGGAAAATTGAGACATCTATAAAAATAAGTGGGAGCACTTTTTTTAGGATAACTAGAGAAGTAAAATATATTGAAATAGAACTATGGAGAGTATTTCAACCATAATTAAGGGCTTCTAGCAATATGACTGTAGAAGGCAGAAAATAAAACTAAAGACTAATTATCAAGAAAGGATAGTTTGTAATAGGATGAAGAGGGGAAAATGAGACTGTTTAACATTTATTTCAGTTTTGCCTTAAATGACTGGAAAAGGAACTTGGGAGGTGTGGTGGGAGGAGTGAGAGTGCACTTCACTCATAAGAGAGAAGCAAAAATATACTTTATTGATATAAAACAGTGAGTTAACAAAGTTCAACAGTAAATGCGACAGTGGTTTAACAAGATTCGATGGCAAGGTACACTTGATTATTTACTGCATGGAGGACAAGGTCAGCCAAAACTGTCAGGGAGACCCTCCTGTTGAGCCGTGAGGTTCAGAAAGGACCCCCTTGCTTTCTAAACTCCTTCTCAGAGAGGAGTCTAGGTGCAGCTGGATCCAGTCCTAGTCCCAGACTTGGTCAACGGTTTATGTCTAAAGGATTATATGTGCGCAGTCAATCCTTTATATCACTTAGCTAAGATTTCAAAGTTTAGCATGCTGTTAGTCACTTACCGAGGATCTGTTGCAGCAAGGAATCTCTCAGCCTCGAGGAGTAACCTTGAGAGGCGTCCCTGCTCAAGGGGAGATCCTGGCGTGCAGCCCACTGCCGTGCAGGAGAGCTCCAAGGGCCCTTGGGCTGCTCACTATTTGTGGGGGTAAGATGATTGACTCATAGTCATATTTGTATACTGATCATAGATCTTAGTTTCTTCGCTTTGGTTAGGTGGGTGCATTGCACAATAGCCCTTGGCTATTCTGTTGTTATCTGTCCCCCAAATCCAATTTGAGCCAGATGCAGCCATCATGAACAGACGCAGCCATTACGACCACCACTTGTGGTTCTTGCTTGAGCAGAATTACGGGAGATAAAGATCAGGTTAGGGTCAGGGGGAGCACACCATCACAGGAGGCAGAGCAAGAATTTTGCTATAATTTATGAGGAGAGTATTTTGGATATAAATTATAATACACATAGTACAATATGAAGAGAAATGCTATCTTCAAAAATAAAATAAATGTCAGATTCATGTTGTCCAATTTATCTATAGGTTTTTTCCTAGCTATATCTCTTATGAACAAATGCTCATTTGTTCAGTTTCCTCCGTTCTTTACAAATAGTATTTAGTACTTCTAGGCACAGGGGCATAACAAGATTCATTAGACAGCTTGCATTTAAACACCTTAACATAACAGAGAGGCAGTTTAAAACTGTAAGTTCAGTCATTTGGGGTTTATCTTCAAGTAAAAAATATTTGTGAAATGGGAAATGGTGACTGTCTTATATCAATGCATAGTACTGTTTAAATACTGTCATCTTTTGTTCTAAGAAGTATCAAAAGAAATTAAGTATACATGTGACTAGCCAGTGTCAATAGCATGTAAAGTTTAATTACTTCACCCTGTATTACATCTAACATCAAATTCAATAAACGATGCCTTCAGAAAAATGTTTTCATAGTAGATTTCAAAAACTTGACTGATCTTTTAATAGTAGTTGATGGTTAGAAGTTCCAAAGACCAATGAGGAAACAGTGTCCTTTAATGAGGTAAATTACAGCAACATTGCTGAATTTAGTAGTAGTTTCTTTTTCTTTGAATGATCTTCTATAAAGATCTATTATATGATCTCTTCTATTATATGATCTTCTATAACAAAATAATAAGTTTGAGCAGAGCCTTAGAACAATCAGATGCAAATCAAGTCATCTTAGCCTAAGAAAACCATGAAATAAAGGTAGTCTGCTGCAATTATCGTATTAGGATAAAACAGATGTCTAACTTTTGACTGATTTCAGGAGGCAGATATTTAAATATTGCTGAAACTTGACATCATTAGCAGCATTTTGAAGGAGAGCTTTTGGAAGAACCTAGAGAAAAAGATGAACAAACTCTTTTGCTAAGGAACTTAATTCTAAGAAGAAAAAACAAAATTCATTCATGAACTATGAATTTGACTGAAAAATTGCTGTTCTTGTCATGCTCTTTAGCAAACTGACTAAACTCACAGATGCTAGTCAGGATTTCTTTTGTGTAATTCAATGATTTCTATTTGAATAAATCCTGAATTTTGAAACTTTATTGCTAAGAAAGGAAGGAAAAGAAGGAAAAGCTTCCTACTATTTTAATCAAAGGAAAAGGAAGGGCATTGAGCCAACTTCATTTTATTGTTTACTGTAACCAAAATCTTTAAACCATCAGCAGAAAAGATGTAAAAAGGTAGCTTTGTACAAATGCAACACTTTTAAAAATCTCCCTTAGCTTATAATAAACAGTATGAATTTGAAAACACCTGGAAGACCCAGATTTTGTTTTGCTTTTAACAGAATTCATATACTATGAAGATTCCTTTGTAATGAAAAGGGTAAAATTCTAGCCTTTTTTTTTACTTTCAAGGTAAATTTTCATTTTTTTTTATTAACTGCAAATCAGACAAAATATTTTTGATAGCTGAGGAGTACAAAAATGTGTTGTTTCATATGGCACTACTAACATCTAAAATCTGAAGACTTTTTAAAATTTAAATTAGACTAATATAGCTCTATAGCTAGAGGTCAAAAATTTATATGTGTACTTAAATAAGAATATAATGAAAAGAAACATTATGAAGAATAAAATGCAAAGTACCCTCCCCATATTCAATCTGAAACAATTATGCCCAGGAGAAAAGGTGTAAGAATGATTTTTTAAATTATTTTTTTATATACTTAAGTTAAAAATAATGTACAAATTAGAAATTAATTCTGTATTACAATTACTTTACATTTTTTCCTGTTTTTTTTTTTTTTAGCTTTTATGAAATATAGAAATTTATTGGAAGATGGAAATCATACAAATAAGTTAATACCAGAGTATCAGCTATAGTAAAGTCTTCTGGCTCACAAACAAGTAGGGCCAAATTTGTGTGAATAATTAATAGTCAAGTGACAGACACACACACCTTTGTCATCTGTTTTGCTAACCTTGAGAGAAGAGCTTTTTACAATGTTTCTGCTGAGCACTGAGGACAATTTATTGACACAGGCAATCTATGGGAGCGGCTGTGCTGGAGTTGTTTCTCACAAATAAGGAAGAATTGGTTGTTGATGTGCTTATTGAGGGCAACCTTGACTATAGCTACTGTGAGACAGTGCTGTTTGAGATCCTAAGAAAAATGAGCAAGAAAAATCATAGAATTACAGCCATGAACTTCTGGAGCAGATTTCAGCTTGTTTCAGCTTGGTGGCATCCCATGGGAAACTGGCCTGAAAAGCAAAATGGCACCAGAAAGCTGGTTGACCTTCAAGGACAATGTCCTCAAAGGACTGAATGGCTCATTCTGACACACAGAAAGTTGAGCAGGTGAGGCAGAAGGCCAGCACGGATGAAGAGGGAATGCTTGACTGAGCTCAGGTGCAGAAAGGAAGTGCACGGTGGGTGGAGGCAAGGACAGGCCACCTGGGAGGACCACAGAGATATTGCTTGTGTATGCTGAGCTGGAGATCAGAAAGCCAAAGTTGAGCAGGAGTTTGCACTCACAAGATATGTCAAGGGCAAGAAGACAAACTTATAGAAATTCATTGGTAGCAGAAAGAAGGCTGAGGGAACTGTGTGCCCACTGCTCAGTGGGGAGAGAACCTGGTGATGACGCACATCGAGAAAGCTGAGGTACTCAATGGATTTTTTTGAAAGCTTTGCCCCTAGGTCTCACAGGCCCCTGAGCCTACATTCAAGTTTTGTGGAAGTGAAACTGAAGGCAGAGTTAGAGATCACTTAACCCACTTGGGCCCACCCAAGCCGATGGTACTAGATGGTTTGCAAATGCAGGTACTGATGGAGCTGGCTGATGTCTTTGCAAGGCTACCCTTTATCACCTTTGAAAGGCCATGGCAAGGAGGTAGGTTCCCCATGCCTGGGAAAAGGCAAACATCACACCTATCTTCAAAAAATGCAAGAAAGAGGGTGTAGGAAAACTGCAGTCCAGGCAGTCTCACCTCATTTTCTGGGAAAATTAGGGAACTAATCCTCCTGGAATTCAGGTCCAGGCAGTCCCATGAAGGAGAAGAACAGCCAGCAGAGAGCTGAAATGAGTTACATGGAGAATTTCACTAACACTGAAAGCATTTTAGAGATATTTTAAAATTGTTTGCAAAAATGTTCATATATCAGTCCCTCAGATTTGAATAAATGATAAAAGGCACAAAAAAGTAAATCAGCTACCTATGGAACAAATTAATAGCACATTGGCACCAGCTCTGGTTCTCCCCAACCAGAGTTTTCTATAACTTTTTGTCTAATTTATGTGTAGATGTGAGTATTTGGTCTTGTACTGAATGTGGTTTTCTTCAGAAAACTAAAAATTGTCCACAAAACATTATAGGCTTTCAAATGAAAAATGTTTTGTATTTGGATGAATAAAAAATAATTTCTTTTGCAAAAACAGATTTTTTTCCATATCTATTTCTTACCCAGTGAAATCCCAGTGGAGCTGGGAACTTTGTTCTTTTGTCTCACATATTTTTAGTTAAAAAGAAAGGAGAAAAGAAATGTTGACTGAAATCCATAAAAAGCTGGTCTGGCATAAAATAGTCTCCTGTTTATTTTGTTATCAGCCAGCTTGTCTAGATTCCCAGACAGTGCTTTGCCTCTGACACAGTCATATATAATTTGATGTATGTGTATGTAACACATCATTGCTTGGATAAGCACTTGATAGTCAAGTTATAAAAAATCAAATTACTTCAGTTTTATTTTAGAGTACTAAAGAAATTACTTTCAAATATTATACACAGCAAAGAATACACAAATATTTATACAAATACATAAAACTGATGCTCCTGTAAAATTCACAAAGTTGACAGCAATAAATTTTATGGAGACTGACGATTTTATTATTGAAAGTGTTTATGCCATCAGTGTCTATTTCAGTTCAGCAAGGTTCAATTAAACAAAAAAGCAAACCTTTACTACTTTTAAAGAGGGAAACTTAGGCAATCCTGTTATAGTGAGACTGAGAGACCCATGCCTCTGTTGAATTTCATTCAGTTCCTTATTAAGTCCCCTGGTCTATACTTAGCCTGCTATAGAGGAAAAAAAAATAAAGCAAGAACTCATTAGGCAGAATCTCTTCAGGTAGTCTCCAAATCAACCAGTAAGGAAATCCAACATTCCATTTCTATATTTTTTAGAAAAAAACCCTTGTTAATTATTGATCTTTTTTTGTTGTTGTTTGACATAATATTTCTTATACACTTGGAAACTCCAGCAAGTAGCTTTCTGAAGCCAATGGCAGGGTGTTTCTTTGACAGAGAGTTCAAGGGAATGAAGCAGAGATAAGCTTTATTACTCCTTGTTTGAGAAAACACAAGGAACTCCAGCATGCATAACTTCTGCTCAGAAGGACTGCTTGCACAGCAGGTATTGCCTTTCTTAAGTCTGAGAACTGGGGACTGGGAATGTACGTGAGGACAGCTGCCTCGCTCTGCTTGTCGTATAGTGTGTAGATCAATTCTGAATAACCTGAATGCTCAGGGACAGGTTCAGGTGGGGGAACTAGTTCCTTCTCACACTTTATAGGGCAGTGAGAACCGACATATAAGACAGTACGATGCACAGCATTGTCCTATAGGACAGCATTGTCCCAATAGGATAGTATGATGCACCCCTTCCTCCCCCCAAATGTGAATACCTGCTTAGCTGTCTTACATAAAGATACCAATCTCCTTACAACCAGAATTTTACTTTCCCTTCCCTTCCCTTCCCTTCCCTTCCCTTCCCTTCCCTTCCCTTCCCTTCCCTTCCCTTCCCTTCCCTTCCCTTCCCTTTTTTCCTAGTCAAATGATGATTCTTTGAATTCACCCACGACGTGAATGCACTCCATGTTTTTATTATGAATGTTAGTTCTGGTAAACTAAACTGTTAGACTGATCATGAACACCTCACAAAGAGCCCTCATTTATTAAGGTGATTTACTGGCTCAGTGGAACTGGTGGCATAAATAATAGTCTGTTATTTTTTCCCTTTGATTATGTTAGCGTAACTTAAAATCTGGGAGTCTCAATCTCTCAAAAATAATTATCAATGTAGGAAAATGTAATTAATATATGATTAGAATTTATTGAACCATTTAAATTATTTATTTTTAGGACCAAAAGAATCAGTCAAAACCTCTTGACTTCATTCTATTTGCTTTAAGCAGATTGTTCTGAGATATCTGAGCTCACACCAGACTGGATTTTCCACTGCTGGTGCATACACAATGCTAGCTATGAAAAATGCCACCTGGACTCCCTTTGACTCATGAACTGATTTAGTAAAATGTTTGGGAGCTCCATGTCTCAGCTATGTTAAGTAACATCTCATTGCAAAGTTGTTCATTACTGTTACTGGTCTGTAATTTTCACAGTGTGTGTAAATTTTAATTGCAGAAGAATAGCTGGAGCCTTCCTTGTTTTATTTAGCTGGTTCCATGGCAAAGATATGTTGGGGAATTGTGCTGGTTTTGGCTGGGATAGAGTTTTTTTTTCTTTATAGTAGCTAGTATGTGGCTATGTTTTGGATTTTAGTATGAGAATAACATTGATAACACACTGATGTTCAGTTGTTGCTAAGTAATGTTTACGCTAGTCAAGGGTTTTTCAGTTTCCCATGCTCTGCCAGGTGCACAAGAAGCTGGGAAAGGACACAGCTGGGACAGCTGACCCCAACTGACCAAAGGGCTATTCCATACCATATGATGTCATGCTCAGCATATAAAGCTGGGGAAGAAAAAGGAAGGGGAGGACGTTAGGAGTGATGGCGTTTGTCTTCCCAAGTAACCGTTAGATGTGATGGAGCCCTGCTTTCCTGGAGATGGCTGAACACCTGCCTGCCCATGGGAAGTAGTGAATTAATTCCTTGCTTTGCTTTGCTTGTGTGCACGTCTTTTTCTTTACCTATTAAACTGTCTTTATCTCAACCCATGAGCGTTCTCACTTTTACTCTTCTAATTCTCTCCCCCATCCCACTGTGGGGGAGTGAGCAACCGGCTGTGTGGGGCTTAGTTGCCGCCTGGGGTTAAACCACGACAGGAATATAGGAGGATATATCTGAACCTAAGACCTTTATTCTTTGCAGTAACTTTTTATGAGAAGGCATATGAACCTGACTCTGCTGATTTATCGTTTGCCCAAAACAAATAAAATATTCATTTAATGTATGTCTCTGTTTCTCTAAGCCCAGTTTATACAATATGTGAAATTTATAAGCATCCAAAATTATGAATCTTGCATCATTACCTTGAACTATAAAGTGTTATTTTTTAATCAGTGGTAGCAGTTTGCAATGTTGGTCATGGTGTCCTCTTGTAAGTGGTAAGAAGTGGATATAGGGTAATTGTCTGCCCCTATTTCTAGGGACATAATTTATTTAAATATTTTCTTGCATCTGTACTGGGAAAGGTGAATCAATCAGTGAAATCTCTACAAAAAATGCCAAACAATGTCTTTATTGTTAGACGTTGCTTCCAGTATAATATTCAGCCTCAGGAACCCAGTCTTTCACAAAACCAATTCCATAACTCAAAAAGAATGAAAGACAGAAAAAAATAAAGTAAAATTCTCTAATTTAGCATTCTCCTGAAACTGCAAAGAATTGCACACCTGAAATAGACATGAAAGTGACTTCACATGAAGAACAGCAGGTGCTGCATCAGCAACTCAAGTGAAAACTGGAACCTAAGGAAGAAAATTCCTCAACTCAAAAGTTCGTTAGTGAAAACATAAATTGAAAATGCTTGCCACATGTGAATGTTAGCATGTTTTTTCTAAAGGCTGGTGAATATTTGGTGCAGTATAGGGCTATGAAACATGATATAAACCCAGCTCCTTCTGTCAGAAATTGAAACTTTATATGGGGAGATGACATGGGTTATCTCTGGGAATAGATATTCTGGCTCAGCAGCCTGTTAGCAGGACAATCTGACTGCCAGGAGGCTTTGCTCTGCTGTAATACTGCTGTACGCTAGCAGTGGAGCTAAAAAAAGAAGTGATCTTCATTTGAGCTTCACATTGACTGGGTGAGAGCTTCAGAAAAAAAAACCCACACCCCCCAAAAAAACCCCCAAACCACAGAGTTCCCTTAAAAATGAAATTCTTTCACGTTTCAGCATGAGACTCTGGTTTAAAGACTGAAGAACTTCAGAACACGGAAGTTTTGTGACTACTCACTCTCTTAAGTTTCCTGTGTTATCCCTGCTGAACAAGGTTTCATTAATAAAGTAATTAAGAACATGCTCTGTGTACCTCTTATCAGCTACCAGCAACTGGTATCTTTGCCATAGCATAGCAATACTTGCTGTTATGGTGATTTTTTTTTAGAAACAACTTCCACTGTCCTTGAAATGTAAAACAATATATTTGAAAAAAAGTATCTGTAATTTATCTGAAAGGACTGTGGTTGGAATTTTCCTATGTACCAAACCTTTTGGTGCCTAAAACTGATCAAAAGATCCTGAAAACAGACAAAAAGAAACAAACAAAAACAACAAAAAAAACAAACTAGCAAATGCATGCTTATGCATACCTCCTTTTCACACATGAAGAAAAATCTCATCTATAATTACAATGAAAGAGAGGGATGCTACACTTTGAGCATCTGCATTGATTCTTACTGATTCATTTAAAGTTTCTCTCAGACCACCTGGAAAACAAGCGTACCAATACCAGTCATTCAACTCTTAATGTCCTGATGTCCTATTAATATGAAAGTGTCTCAGTTTATTTAATATTCCATAAGACTTTGCCATGTGATCAAATGCTCTGTTGTCAATGGGACCATCTGTACCTGGAAGTTAAATACAAGGAAGGTTTACAGGAATTATGATGTTGAATACCAGTACAATAAACTTTCAGATTACCTGGAGCTTTACTGGACAAGCAGGACAGATTCTCTTCTGGACCATATAACTACAAAATAAGTCTTTAATCGGTCTGTTTAGATTAAAGGCCCAATTAATCCCTATTTAACTAAACCTATAAATGCATGCTGGTTTAGACATAAGATTAAATCTTGTGGATGACAGACACTATTTGCTCTAATGTTTCCTGAAATTGGTCCAAATAAAAAGAGAGAGAGAGACACACATGGAGTATAGAAGAAGGAATTAGACAAGAGATCTGGACATTATTGTCCACTAACTAAAATCTTCATTTCCCAGAAAAAAAAAGTTGGCAAATCTTTCCAATGATGATGTAGTCTGAAAAAAATGGCAGGATAATGTGTTTCAAATATTTTTCTTTAAAATGTTGAGAAAAATAGCAAGGAACTGTTTCAAAATACTGGTAATCACAAAGTCTTGCAAGAGGAAGGACATATACCTTAAAGGTACAGAAAACTGATTTATATGGCAGCTGTTTTAGTAAAAGCATAATTTCATTCAATAGTGGATCACAAAATTCTGTAAAATTACTACCCAAGAGCAACAGCAATCTATAATATTTATTTTAAAATATTTTACAACTTTTGTTTTTAGATGTCTCCTTTTGTTTTCAGAAGATCTGCTTTAGCAGAGCCTTTTTTAAATTTAACCTTAATGTCTCTTTAGGAACCAAAACTGATAATAATTGGTGTAAAGTTCTAGAAAAGTATTTAAAAAATCTGAGCTTTAACTAAGCATATTGAAAGAGGACAGAAGGGCTTCTGTATATTTTTCTGTAACAACATTTAGGGCACTGAACAAAAGATTTGAGATTGTTTTGTTTTTTACTGCAAGCAGAGTTTGGAAACATTTATATTATGCTGTAGATTTTTCCTGGTTGCTCTTTTATGACATGTTGCTACGATTAATAGGAAAACCATTCAACTGCTTAAGAAAAAGCAAACCCCTGTAACACTTTAGAAAAGTGTTGATGTTTTAGAAAAAGTAGATGGTTACCTGTATGCAAGTCAAGAACGAAAGGCTAGGCAAAAGGGTTAGCATGCAAGCAGTGGAATTGGTTTGCCAGGCTAGAGCACAGACTTGAAAACAGACCAGGGTAAGTATTTCGGTATGCTCAGGGTCTTTCATTATCACCCTTATCCTGGAGTGAGATGATACCTAGTCAGCTACACAGAGAACTGACAGTCTGGTACATGAAATACGCTTGCTTGGCTCACTCTTGCACTTTCTGTCAGACTCATCTTTTTTTCTCTAAACTTGTCTTTTGCATCAGTGTTGTGCTTCTTTATAATTTACTGATGGTGTGCCCCTACTTTTCCTGATGTAGGAGCTGACAGGCAGATGCAGATTCTGAAAGCTCCTCAGCTCTGAGGAGCAAAAGCTACAAATATTTTTAGTGAAAATGTTAGCTGACAGAAACAAAGGCAGGTTTGTGCTTCATGAAATATTTTATATGAAATAAAAAAATGTCAGTGGCACTAAGATGTTTGTAAGGAGCCTGACTATCAGTGTTGAAATACTTTAGGTTTCCTTCTCTTTGGACTTGGATCCCTTGGTGGCAGGTTCAGTGCCCTCCTCCTGAGCTACCCCCAGACCGCAGTTGGGCACTGCCTGGGAGAGCGCTGCTGATAAAGGCCAAAACCATGCCAATTTGCAATCGAGCAAATGGTAACAATAATGGTGTGTCAGCACATTCCCTCACCCTATTTAGTTTACTGTTGTAAATATTTCCAAGAAGCTTTCTCTAGAGAAAAGTAATACAGAGATACAGCATAAACTTACTGAAAAAGAAAAAAAAAAAAGGAATGCCTAGTTTGGTTATGGCAGAGATTTAACCTATGTTAGCACAAATGTATTTTGGTTAATAAACTCTGTGTATTAAATAAGATATAGGGATTTAGACATTGTGCTGCACTGATCTGTGCAAGTCCTGGTTCTGTGTTGCTCTCATCCAAAAATGCATGACATTTTTATGGTGTCCCCTAGCACTCCTCACCACAATGGACCCAATTCCCTAAGACATGGAATATTATAGATCTGGTTTTCTTCCCCCTCCAATGTTTTTATGGAAAGTGATGGAAAAGCTAGTGGTTTTAATGGGAAAGAATTAAGCTCCCTGGATACCTATGCAATATGAAAGTGATTCAGTGGGTATTCTAACTATTTAATACATTAGCAACACATTACAGGATTAAGCAAAACAAAAACAAATAAAATATAGTCATGCCGCTAAGATTAAATAACTGAAGAAATTCGGGCAAGTCTTTCATCTTTATGCTGTTTGGTGTAATCCAGGTCATACTGGTATTAACTTATTGACAGCAAATGATTTGATAATTACTACAAAGTGAAGTTGCTTCATCACATTTTCTACATCCATCTCAATTACACACAAACTTTCAATAACTGCTGACTCATACAGAAGTCTGAGCAGCAAGATAAGAACTGAAAAGATATTGATATAGATTTTGCTTCTTATCTTGGAGATTCTTAAACTAAATCAGGGTTCAGATAAGTAAGTTGGACAGTATAGGAAACTTTCCTTATTATCATCTAAATTGGCTTTGCAAGTATTTGTGTATCTGCCATTTCTCAGTGGCACAATATTACAGTTGCCTACAAATAGGAAAATAAATTGCATCTAACATAGTACACTTTAAAGTCATCTAAATGGGTCAATAATTAAGTTCCAGAATATCTAACTGAGAAGGGTGCTGTTTTCTTAATTTTTTACCTAGTAAACAGTAGTACTGAGAGGCTTTGAAACATACCCAAGTATGGGCAGAGAAGTCAATACTGCCTCCGAAAAACATACTTCCATTCATTACATTGGGAACAAAGGAATACCAACATCAAAAACATTCTGCTCTCAACAGAATTTTCCATGGTACCCTGTAACTTGCAACTGTATATCTAGTGTGACTTCCATACATAAAAATCCAATAAAGTACTGTGAGAGCAGCCCTATTTAGGTCACCAAAGGAATGCGAAATTAATCAGATGAAGTCATTCTGTTGTACTGTTTGCTCAGCAGTAAAACAACACAAAGGCACATCCACATGGTTTACTAAAGCTTAATTCATTTGGAAACTTGTGATCAAAGGCTTCGAATAATTACAAAGAAATGTCAAGGTTGCAACATTCTGGCTGGAATGAATCAGAGGGAAAAAATAAGAAAGAAGGGAAAGGAAACAAAAAGGAATAAGAAGCCCAACAACGAAATTACATCCCCAAAATTGCTTTTTTCAAGGGGAAAAAAAACATACTTTTTTTCCCCCAGAAAATGCGTTTTCTGAACTATAAAACAAAACAGTTCCTCTTATTTATTCTTTCAGACTTTCTGTGACTGTCACAGTGCAATGGTGGCACCTATTGGTCTATGTTATATATGAAAATCACACTCTGCAAAGCATATTTTTTCTAAATTAATACAGTCCACTCTCTGTTTCTGCATGCTGAGAGCAGCACTAGAATGACAATTCCTGCATTGAGGTGACAGCATGATTCATAGTAATAGCTCTGAAATGAGTAATTTCTGATTCAGGATTCTTCCCACATGTTGTGACTATATTCTTGAATTGAAGCAACTGCTACAGAGCTGATCTTTTAACAGGTAGTGGGTCTATCAGTTCCCTCCAGAATAACTGGGTGGGTGCCCCCTTCTGTGCATGAGTCATTTTCTCTGATGTTTCCTGAGAAGAGAGAATAAATAAGGGGAGCATACATGCAAGAATAGGTAATGGGAGTCCTGTGTGAGTCAAGCTGTGCAAAATGGGGTTTGCTGTTTCTTATATCTGTCAGAAAGAAGAATATACAGAAAAAGCTGAGGTGGTATGGGGAAAAGACAGGCATAGATTCATAGCTGTCTTGAAGCTCACCGTCCTGAGCGCAGGTGATAAGCAAGCATATCAGTAAGCTGTAGTTCTTTCAGCAAGTTTGTATGTGTAGGCAAAAAGAACTGTTCAGCTTCCTCCAACATTTTTTTCCTGCCTTTTCTTATTAGGATAAAAAGCTTCCCAGAAAAAGAGTTTGTCTTCACTACGAGCAATAAGTGATAAATGTTTGAGAATATCACAGTGATCTGAAATGCAGAAAACACATAGATTCTGTTTTGAAGAAATAATGAACCTCAACATTAGCCTTCTCCTTCTCCTTCTCCTTCTCCTTCTCCTTCTCCTTCTCCTTCTCCTTCTCCTTCTCCTTCTCCTTCTCCCTTCCCTTCCCTTCCCTTCCCTTCCCTTCCCTTCCCTTCCCTTCCCTTCCCTTCCCTTCCCTCTCTTGTCCTTGCCTTTTCTCCTGAAGCACCTTAATAAAAAAACCCCAGATACTTCAGCTTTTTCATACATATAAAATAAACTGACTCTGGGCTATTTTTATGGAAAATAATTTACAATTTAGGTACTCTATTTTATTTTGTATCTGTTTTAGGATTGGAGAGGTATATAGACTAGTCAACATTTGTAAGTAAGGTGAGACCATTATGACAGTACTACCTCAGGTAATAACTGCATTCATATTTAATTCAGAAAGGGAACTTAGTTAAAGATATGAATGGTATATGGGCAAAATTACAAGCAGAAGAATGGGTAAAATACTTTCAAGTGTGAGAGAATCTTTTTAGATACACATATTAGAAATTCAGAGGAAAAGTAAAGGGACAAAATAAGAGTTGAGTAGTTACACAGACAACTAAAGGAGATGATTAAAAGTATGATATGTCCTTCAAAAAGTGGAAGTCATGCCTAAACAATGTACAAAAGAACAAGAATTCTGACAAGTTAACAATAAAACTGTAAAAAGTGAGGCCAAAAGACAGATAGGAGGAATGTTTAAACTACCAATAAAAACTTTTCATAGCTTTGTAAGAAATACGTGGGACAAGCTGAGGGCTAGTTAGTGATTGGTCAAAAGGATTGTTCAAGCAAATAGGTAAAAGAAACTCTAAAATAGTTCTTCACTTTGGTGTTTAATACAAATTAGTCAAAGGCAATTTCTTTCCAAAGGCTTTCTTTGTAGTATCACTTTAAGGAATAATCTCTCCCTGAAGCTAAAGATAGTAAAAATTAGATAAACTGGAAAAGAAAAAGATATTAGGACCAAGTAGTATTTAAAAATATAAACAACCTGAACATTTACTCTTCTTTAATAGAGATTAGGGACAACAGGGATGGATGGTCATGCATGCAAATGCACATTTTAAAAATTGCTCTGGAGAAGAACCGGGAAACTATAGGAAAGGAAGTCTGACTTTCAAACGGAAAATCAGAAAAATATATAATAAACAGAGATAGCAGGTACATAGAATAGAATCTTTAGAATCTATAGATCTTTAGAATAAAGATAAAGCTTTTGTTAAGAAAGTCAGCTTCAAAATCTATTTCAGACCTTTGAGGCATTCAATGACAATGTAAATGAGGAATGAAGATGATTAAGTATACTTTTAATTTCAAAAACCAAAAAAATATACTAAGGGTCCACACAAAAGGCATTAAAGAAGCTAAGTACATTTGAACTGAAATGGAAGTTCTTCTGTATTAATGGCAAAATAAAGTATGTAACAGAGTTGGAAATAGTAAATGGTCAGTTTCCTGAAAAAAGAAGATTACCAATGGAATCTAATAGAAGTTTGTGTTGTGACCCATTCTGTTCAGTATATTCTTAAATATATAATCTGGAAAAGAGAGTGAGTAGTAAGGTGACAAGTTTGTTTTTCAGCAAACTTATAAACTCAGCAAACAGTATAAATTATTGACCATTTTTGAAAATGAAAAGTGACAACAAAGGTAGTTGCAGAAAGGTGCTATGATTTTGAATGAATGATAAAATATAAGGTGAACTTCAGCATTGATATATTAAGAATAATGTGTATAAAAGCAAATAGACAAAAGCTTTAACTCTTCAACAACAGGCTGAATTTAGATACTACCACTCTGGAAAGAAATATTGGAAGTTCTTATAAAATATTAATTATTTGCACAGTTGGCTAAAAGGCAGGTAGAATTACAGATTTGTTGGGTAGGATATAGAAAAGAATATATGCCACTGTCTAAAGCCATGGCAACTCCTCAAAATGTACAAAAGATAGAGCAAAATGACAAGGATTTTCAGTAGTACAGAATGCTATGTATGGAAAATGAGGATTCTTCAGCTCAAGAAGATGATTGAATGGAATATGACAGTGTGCTGTAAAGTTATAAAGGAGAATGAGAAATTTTGAAGAAAATATTAATTATTATTTCTTATAACAGGAACTTAAGAGAGAGCACTGAAAGAAAGAATCAAGCACCATGTGCAAAACAAAATTAAATACTTGTCTATATAGTATATGATCCAGTTTGGAATTGATTGTGTAAGATATTTCAGATGAATGCATAAATGTGATGCACAGATATATTAGAGCTGCTTTTCCCCAGACTGATTTGATAATGGTCCTGTAAAATCATGAACCTGTCACTAAACGTTAAGACAAAACAAACTCATGATTTAAGATTGGCCATATGAAAACTCATTGGATTTCTTGCATGACAGTAGAATGGATAAATGACATAAATTTCCAACTGTACTGAATCCTCAGTGGATTATGATTGTTGGTTAAGATCCCTTACCTGAGCTTTTAGGCCATTCTTTCAGATTTTGAGATTGCCAGGCATGGTGTCTAACCTTTTTTCGCTTAAGTGATGCGAGGAAAAAAAACAAAGAATGTTTTAAAATATCAATTTAATCTGATAATACACCATAATGCTTTAATCTTGACTAAAGGGTTTTGTAACATGTCTGTAGAGAGTATAATCAAGACAGTTGCCTGACCAGCTTGTCTACTTCTTTTTAACTTAAGTTTTCTAAACATAACATTGACCTTGAATTACTTGGATTTATAGTGCTTGTTTTGGATGTAATTGAATAAACATTTAATATTATATTTCTCTAAATTTTTGTGTGCCATGTAAGAAATACAGAGGCAGAAGAAGAAATATTATTATATATATTTCTAAGAGCATTCAGGACCTTAGCAAAACAACATTCCTCAAAATTCTCTGTCCTGAAAATGCTGCTAGAAAAAAGTGAAAGATTCTCTGAATGGCAAAATTAACAGCTAGTTGAACTACCTCTTTACTATTGAGGGACAATTTGACTCTCAACACAACATTTTTCAGCTTGTTTTTTTATCCCCAAGCTAGCTTTTTAGTTATAAATAATTCATAAAACAGTTTTTCCATTTAGTCCTGAGTCAACTCCATTGTAAAACTTTAAATGATAAGTTGAAAAGGTTTATAAAACTTGAAAAATTAAACTTCTGTATCAAGTTCATGAACAGTTCTTTTATGCCTACTGTAAAACTTAATTAATATTATTTTAATATCTGATAATAAGCATGAATTTAAACAGAAAGAAAAAATATTCCATTCCTTTTACTCTGATAATACTTGAATTTTGAGCACCTTAAGAAATACTGATTTGATTCTTACATGCAAGTTAATTTCTGACTACCAGAAAAACAGGAAATATTTATAGTTTTTGTATCTATATATTTTTGTATGGATGTGAAGTTTCAGTTAGTACTTAATACCACCTCAGGATGTTATAACAGTATTTGAATCATTTGAATTTACATTGTACTGAAATTAATGAAACTATTTTTACAAGCATAAATGTTCACCCAGTGATTATTCACATCAGCTTTACTTTTCTGAGATTTCCATATTTCAAAGGTTGACTAATAAAGTCAGCTATTAGAATCAAGACTCATAAACAGTTTATTTGAAATGCTCTACAGCTCTGGCTACCTGGTGGTACATTCTGGTGGTTCACTACATTCATACTTTTCAGACATATACACTTGTTCTCCACTACTACTCAAGCCTTTCACTTTTTACTCCACATTGTCTGTTGATGCTGAAAATTTAATTTCTAACACACTTTATTAGAAAGATGCTTCAACCAAAATGGTGGTAAAGGTCAAAAGCTCATTTGATTCACCACTGGGTTAGCATGTGTTAAAATCTTCTCCAGAAGTTTAAAATTCTCATTTCCCTCAGGAATTTAATATTTGAAAAGATCATTTGGTCACCGGGTTCCCTGTTTTTGCAGGCAATTATGAAAAATCATTCCCTTCATGAAATGAACTACAATGAAATAAAACTTCATATCAAGGGAGTTTGGGATTTTTTTTCCAATCTTCTACTTCTTGAGAGACTATTTCAGAACATCAGTCCCTGCTGTTTAAACATTTCATATTTGTAGCCTAAGCTGGCTGTAGGAAAAATCTGTTGCTACATATGAGGCAGTCTCATTCCCTAATGAAAAAGATCATATACTTTACTTAATTAAAAAAAAAAAAAAAAGAAATAACTAAGTGTGTTTCACTTACTGTTTACATATTTTACTGCAAAGAGGAGCAAATGAAATTCAGGATGGAAAAAACTAATAATCTCTCAATATACACTGTTATCTAGTGGATATATTTTCTTAGGTACTCAAGAGGCAGGGACCAATGTCAGCTGTGTTCAGACAAAGGATTCCCTTCTGTCATATGAACTGGCATTAATATTTGGTGGGTTTATCAATTTGTAGTCAGTTTAAAAAAAATGCAGTATATTTCCCTTCATTCTGAGAAAGACGCATCTTCTTTTTGTTCATAATATTTTGCATAGACTGACATGTTTAACAGAAGTTGTATGTTAAAGAAGTAATTAATCTATGAAATATCACAATAATAGAGTTTTGGTTCAATTGATATTCAAACTAAGTTATATTAGAAGATGTTGTAATGGCATAAATTGGAAAACTTCTAAGTTTTATAGTAAAGTATGCTTATAGGACTAACTGTGACTTTTCTTTGATGTAAGATTTTTCAGTCCTTATTTTACTACATACAGGCAGGTAACAACATCAAGATGCAACATGCTCCACATTTACATCCTTTACTTTTTAAGTCTTCTTAACATCAAGAACATGTCTCTCCTGCCAAGCAGTGATCTTCTTAATCTAAGAATTAAACCAGATATGTGAGTAAAAATCATGTGTAGCATGGCTATCACTTTATTTTGTTCACTTATTCTCTGATAGATTTAAATACATGGGTAACTCACTTTTGGGTGTGCTTCTATTATTGAGAATCACCGTATTTTTATTAGGAAATTGTTATATGTAAGTAGGCCTCCTTTTTTATCTTCAAATTTATAAAAAGCAGTTTTCTTTTATTTTTCTTTATTACTTTTATCATTCCACCCCTTAAATCAGTGGATAATGTTTGTCTTTTATTGAGACTCTAATGATTTCTTGGCCACACTGGGTAATACATTTCTCCTTGTAGTTTCTAGTAGTAAATCTACCTTTTTTTTTGCAGGTGCTGGTTTGGAAATGTATATAACTTATGTGTAGCATTACTGACAAAAAGAAGAACACGTTACAAAATTTAAGCAATACAAATACCCCAAACAGGTCTTGGTCTTGACAGTGTACTAATACACGGGTTCAAGAGGAGACTAGGCTAGTTCATGTAAGAGAAATTCGCTGTCAGTCATTAAATGCATACATACTGGATCTGGTTGGGATGGAGTTAATTTTCTTTGTAGCAGCCCGCATGTTGCTGTGTTTTAGATTTGTGACTAAAAGTGTTGGTAACACACCAGTGCTTTGGCTACTACTGATCAGCACTCAGTGTCAAGGCCTTCTTTCTTCCACTCTGCCCACCTCGCTAGCGATTAGGCTGCAGGTGGGCAAGAAGTTGGGAGGGAATGCAACCAGGATGGCTGACCTGAACTGACCAAAGAGATATTCCAGGCCATGTAATATCATGCTCAGCCCTAGAACCGAAGGGAGGGGGTTTTTGGGAAGGTAGCCATTACACAGATACTGGCTAGGCATTGATCTACTTGTGGGAGGTGGTGAATGATTGACTTTGCATAGTTTGTTTTGTCATTTTTCTCCTTTCCTTTACATACTAACCTACCTTTATGTCACCTACAACTTTTCTTACTTTTGCTCTTCCTATTATCTCCCCCTCCCAGTTGTCAGGGGGGGTGTTAACCAGGGGTGTTAACCAGTGTCTGTCTGGTGCTTAGCTGCTGGCTGGGGTCAGCCCACCACAGCATAGAAACCACATACGAATCAAGATGTTTCTGAGGCACAGATGACTGTAAACCAGGAGCATACTGGTAGCAAGTATTATTGCAAGCTTGCCCTGATTATCCTCCAGGCATCTGCTTTTGTCAAGGGCCAGAAAAAGGATATTGGATTCGTTCAACCTTGAATCCAACAAGTATAGATTCTTTTAGGTTTGCATTTAAGATAGTGCCTAGGTAAACATGGCAAAAAATATCATAACCAAACAAAGGAATGGCGAAGAATATTGTAGAGTACAGACAACATATCAGATGTCCTGTCATTTTAACAGTCTTTGCATATGTATTTCTCTGTCTTGTGTTTGAAATAGTTTTTATTCTTGAGATTTTGTAATTATAACATAGAATTAGTTCAGTTCCTCTTTCGTCCTCTAACCCAAACAGTATTGCTGCTTGACTTCTTTAACTTCCCAAATGACATTTCCATTCAGAGAGGCTGCTGACCCATACTCATCATGTACCCTACAAGGACTCCCACACTAAAGCATTTTATGATTAAAAATATTTATTTTTTGTATTTCCCTTGACAACCGACAAATTTAAAATAAAATGTCCAAGCACCTCTAAAAAATGTTTGCTAAGAGTAATGTATGCTGTTACATGTGTGCTTTTCCAAATGAAATGTCTTTCACAGAAGTTATAGTTATTTGATAAAAATACAATGGGCTAGTTTTCATTTTCTCTTTAACATATTCATCTCAACTATTTTTCTTATAAATCAGACTGGTCAGAGTATACAATTTACATTTGGCAAAACATTTTTAAGTCAGAGTAAAGAAGACAAAATTCCTCAATATTGACTGAAACAGAATATAAGCTCAGAAATAATGTTATAGGAGAAAATATTTTTATGCTGAACTCTTTCATATTTTTAAATGACCAAAGACATAGTGATGGAAAAGTTTTCCACTAAGGTAGTTCAGAAATGTCAAGGCCTATCATGTAACAGAAACACTTCCTCCTTGTTGACTCTTGAATGAAAATATATCAATTACAGTTGCTTTTCTTTAATTTAATTTGTCATTCCAAACAATCACAGGAATATATTAATTTAATAATTTATTACTAATTTCAAATATTATATTAATATTATTAAAAATATTTCCAATAGTAATCATATTCACAGCTTCTCCAGCTTGTCAAGAATAAGACATATAACAGACACTAATGATATCACTTCGTGGGGACAGACTATTCTTTAAATGTTCCTCAACAGGTTCTTTTGATCAACTGAAATTATCTAGCCCACATATGTATTTACAATTTTTATTTATTACAACGCAGTATATTTTTGAATCTAATTCTATTGACAACCTTATTTTGCTACTGCTCTAATTTGCAGTATCACCATGCCTAAAATAGTGTTGGCTATTGAATATTTATTTTAATTGTTGCTGGTATGAACACAGCCTCACTGCACAACAACTTTATAATGAACTTTGGTATTAATACTTAATTGTTATCTTCTCAACACACATTTCAAATGAACAGGCTAACTGCTTCTGTTAGTCAAAACCATATACCTTTTTTCATTTCAGATGTAACTACCATATATTTCTGTCCAAGGTCATACATTTCTTTCTGCCATAAGAAACTAATAGGACTTAGGTAAGTTATTAAGAAATATAATTGGTTTACGCTTGTGTAGCTGTATGTATGCATTATGCTGAAAGGCTTCATATAAACCACACATTAAAATATTAATACAGTCAAAATCTATTAATGAAACCCAATTCAAACATACAAAAGGAATTACTATGTCTTTGTAGTCAAGATATTTCCTCAATACCAGAAATTAAAATATTGAACATTAATATAAGAATGATCGAGACTAAGTTATACCTGTTATGGAAGACAACCTAAAAACCTTACTTGCCTTATCTTATTAGACTTTTTTTGCTATCCCACCATTGGTGTGAAATAGTCACATTTTCACTCCTGAAAAGAACTGAAGGAGGCTGTGACTCTGTGGGAAGCCTGCACTGGAGCAGGCTCCTGGCAGGAACTGTGGACCTGTGGAGAGAGGAGCCCATGCTGGAGCAGGTTTGCTGGCAGGACTTGTGACCTCGTGGGGGACCCATGCTGGAGCAGTTCATGAAGAACTGCAGCCTGTGGGAAGGACTCACAGTGGAGAAGTTCGTGGAGGACTGTCTCCCGTGGGAGGGACCCCACGCTGGAGCAGGGGAAGAGTGTGAGGAGCCCTCCCCATGAGGAGGAAGGAGCAGCAGAGAAAACCTGTGATGAACTGACTGTAACCCCCATTCCCTGTCCCCCTGCACCGCTGGCAGGGAGGAGGTAGAGAATCAGGAGTAAAGTTAAGCCCAGGAAAAAGGGAGGGGTAGGGTGAAGATGTTTTAAGATTTAATTTTCATTTTCTCATTATCCTACTCTGATTTGATTGGTAATAAATTAAACTGATTTCCCCAGGTCAAGTCTGTTTTGCCCATGACAGTAATTGGTGAATGATCTCTACCTGCCCTTACCTCGACTCACGAGCCTTTCATTGTGTTTTCTCTCCCCTGTCCAGCTGAGGAGGGGGAGTGATAGAGCGGCTTTGGTGGGCACCTGGTGTCCAGACAAGGTCAACCCACTACAACACTCTTCCCTTTTTCTTTTATGTCCAACTTCTCTACGTAGTAACTGCTCTGCCTATCGAACAGGAATGGATCCATAAACACATGGGCCACCAGCTAGACATAAGTTAGATTAGATTTAATTCTCTGGATACATATCTAAGCTGAATTTTCCTCCTCTATGAAAGTTACTGATAACTTTTTCTTGTAGCTGTTGGCCACTGAATTTTTCAAAGTTTATTTCTGCATATGCAACTTTTTTCTATTATGGTTAAATTTCTATTTACCAACCTTTCAAATAAAGAAAGACCCCCTTCTTGCTGCACCAGAAGATGCTATTTTACATTCAACTTGTTGCAGAAAAGACAAGAGAGGTTATTATAGTGTTGCCTGATTTTTCATTTCTAAAAGAAAGGTCATTCCGACTGCAAGTAGTTATTGTTCTGTGTGTGAAAATGTAATACTTCACATGCTACCAGAAGTCCTCTGAACTTTGGATCCTTCTTTCAGGAGTCAAGTTATACCACTGAAAGAAAAGGAAAGTAATTTTGAATACTATGTATTTTTAATATATTTTTTCCCATAAAGCAAGAATGTCTCTTTCTGTGATTTCTTGTTTTAAAATCTCTAAGATTGGTTTTCATAATTATGTTTAAAGACATCTGAATTGAAAAAAGACAAGAAATGCTTCTGAATCCATGAAGTTTTAATATATCTATCTCAAGAATCTAAAGATTAGAAGGAAAATTGAAGTAATTAAATTTGATTTTCACAGTCTGACTAACACATGAAATGGAATAATTTTATCTTTCTGTCTACCTGTCTATCTTGTTATTTCTTTTAACTGCCATTGCATATTATCTTGATGGTTTTTTTAGATAAGCATCAGGCCAAGTTCCACAATCATTACTTAGGCATTACCCAAAGAAACTTCCCATTAAGAAAAAAAAAATAAGGTTTTATTACATTCAGACCACATATTTTAGTTCACTGCTTATGATTCCCATTAAAAATAAACTTGATATCCAAAACTCTGATCATTACATTTTGTTAAACCTTTCTGAAACAAAATATTTGTTTAAATCTATATGAGAATTCTTATTAACTAGTAAAGCAGAAGAATGATGTTATATGCACAGCCACTTTACCCTCTATTGCAACCTAGTCACTGTACCTCTGTGATGAAATATAGCTATGATTTAACAGAGCAAGGCAATGCTTTCTACCATGTTAATGAAAACAGCAGTGTAAATTGTGAAAAACAAACTTTGGTTTGGGCAGAGTATACAATTATCTTTTTAGTAATAAAGAAATGTTAGCATTTCCAATGAGCATAAGAGATCAATAGGATATTAATTTTATAATTGCATCTGTGTGAAGTAACTTGCACCAGCTATGTGACTCCCTCTCCTTGAACTTAGATGCCCGTTCAATACTGACTCACAGGGAAAACCATCACGCACTGAACAATGACCAGTGCCAGGAACACTTGCATAGAAATATCACAGGAAATATATCTCTTAGATGATGGTTATCAGTTTGAGTGACCCGTTGAGGTCACAAGCCAAAATAACGTATGGCAGAGTATTACTACACTCTCAAAATTACTTCTTAAGGTCTGTTTTTTTCTGAGACTTAGAGCTTGGTCTTTTTTTAATTATTATTTATTTAACATACCCCATCTTCCCATCTGTCCTTCTTTTATTCTTCAGCTAACTGGAAGATTTACTTAAACAAGTCACGAAGATCCAGCTTCCTTTATGAATCGTCTTACCCCACAGTCACCACAGCAGCACCATTACAGTTTACAGCTACTTGGACTTTGCATTGATTCATCCAAAATTATGTTGGCTGTATACTGAAGCAGGAAACTTCCTCCTAATGTTCTCATTAAACTATGATGAATAATCTCCCCAGGGAGGTCATCAAAGCTGTGTCATCAGCATTATTTAAACCTTCTACCCCTCTTAATCATTTTTATTATAACATTGTCTACTAACCAAAGCTAAGATTGGAAATCCCATTGTACTAGGTGCATGGTTAAGTGCAGTCCTTGCCCTGAAGAACTTAACATCTAATTAGATAAGACAGCTGTGACAGCGATGTTCAAAATGTCACAAACATTTTTAAAGCTTGGCACAGGTTTGCCACCAATACCACCTCAGGCTTGAAACGTAAAAAACATAAAGTACCAGGACTAGGATTTTCAAAGAAATCTGAGGCTTGCACACAAAATAGGAAATAAGTGCCTGAAGTGGGATAAGTTAGAGTCTAGAAGTTTATATTCACAATTCTCACCCTCCCTGCTTTTGACTTGTGCTGCTATTTTCATCTCTAGGAGAAATTTGCTTTCTTGACATACTGCAAATAATACTTTATCTAAATCCCTCATTTAGAAAGACTGACATGTTTAAGTAACTCTCCTATGAAGAAAGGCTGAGAGAGTTGGGGTTGTTCAGCCTGGGGAAGGGAAGGCTCCGGGAAGACCTTATTGCATCTTTTCAGTACTTAAAGGGGGCTTATAAGAAAGATGGGACAAACTTTTAGCAGGGCCTGTTGTGATAGGACGAGGGGTGATGGTTTTAAAGTAAAAGAGGGTAGATTTAGACTAGATAGAAGGAATAATTTTTTTACAATGAGGGTGGTGAAGCCCTGGAACAGGTTTCCCAGAGAGGTGGTAGGTGCCCCATCCCTGGAAACATTCAAGGTCAGGTTGGACGGGGCTCTGAGCAATCTGATCTAGTTGAAGATGTCCATGCTCATAGCAGAGGAGTTGGACTAGGTGACCTTTAAGGGTCCCTTCCAACCCAAACTATTCTGATTCTATGACTATGATGATTCTATAAATTAGACACAAACCTGAGGTGAGCATAAATATTTTTTGCTGTAGTTCTGTCCAAATACAACCTAAATCCTTATACACACATTTACACACAAAAAGGTCCATATACACTGGTGCCTGATGGTATAAGCATTATTAAAGACACAAAAAGTGTTGCAACACTGGCAACATTTTTTAGGGGTTTATCTGTCTAGGCAGATTTAACTCCTGGCTCACTGGAGAGAGGAAGGAACATGCAGTCACCCAGATCTGAAACCTGTTAGGTAAATATTATATACAGTTCATCTCAGTGGGCATCTCAGCACTGAGTCACAATACACTCACATACTTTAAGTGTAATTACTTATACCAATCTCAACACTGTGGTACCCAGCTTTCTTACAGAGGGGCATTAGTCAGTGTGACTAGTATTTGTCAGGTATGGGTTTTTTCCACTTTGTCCTTTCCCTCAAAGAGAAATTCTGTGTGCAGTAATATAATATGGTTTAGTAGCATTATATAAATGTGAGAAACAGTGTGAGAGAGAGACAGGAGGGGAGATAGAGCACACTTTCTTTAGCTCTCCAGAGATTTAAGTGTGAAAGCATATGTGAATATGCAAGTGTGTCACCTTCTTGCTTAGAAAAATGAGAAAACCTAATTAAAGTTTAGACACCTATGTATTATGTATAATTTACCCACAACTCATACAATGTACATAGTAGAATTTATCTATAATTTTAATTGAGTATCACTTAATATAACAGTGTATTGCTTTCATCATTATACACCAAGTTGTATTTTCTATGTACTCTTATTTTGTGCATTATTACTACCTGACTACATTTGGTATTAAATTTCTCTAAATGGTGAAAGAAGGATTTAGGACGACCTCATATGGCACCCATTGATTAAACAGAGTTATTGCCTAGTGGGCTGGGACAGAAGAGAAGAATTAGAGTACATGAGCTGTCTATGAGGCAGAAAGCATGTGTGATCCTTGTAATCAAATGTTTCAGTGATTAAACAGAAAACAAAGCACTCACTGTGTTCATGCTCCATGGGGACGTTAGGCTTCAAACTTTTTCAGAGTTCAGTGAAGCAAACTGTAATGAGAAAGTCATTGGAGAGGAGATCAAAGAATATTTTTTCTGGGGGGACCTAGAATCCATGCTGTCTTTTCTTTCAGGAAAACCTTATTGAGGCTGTTGTTCTTGCACATCCACCTCCATTGCTGAAACATGTAACCTTTAAATGAACTATTAAATAGCCAAAAGCTAAGAAAGAATGGCCCTATAGCATGGTGATCATGGAATTCCCCAGTCTGAGGAATATCTAGATGCCAATGAAAGGACCCTATGACTTTTTATATTTTTAACAAAAATCCAAGTACTTCAATGGCTACTCCAAAACAAAAGTTCAGTACAATACAGTTTAGTAAACTCTAATAACTGAATATGGAGAAAATTGTAAAAAGATCATTTAGTTAGAAAAGAAAGGCTGACTATGGAAGTGTACTGGGTTTATGTGGCAAAGTTCTGATAGTGGGATGAGGCTGCGGGGGTGGCCTCTGTGACGAGAGACCAGGGGCTGTGTCAGACACAGCTGGTTCCAGCCAGCTCCAAAATGGACCCAGCATAGGATCATCAGCCAAGCTGGTGGTGCCTCGGTAAGAAAGGGTAGAAAACACTGTGCAACAGCTGTCAGAGAGAGGAGCAACAAAAATGTGAGAGAAACAACTCTGCAGACACCAAGGCCAGTGAAGAAGGAGACGGGGAAGGTGTTCCAGGCGCCGGAGCAGAGATTCCCCTGCAGCTCTTGCTAAAGATCACTGGGAAGCAGGTTATCCCCCTGCAGCCCATGAAGGACCACACCAGAGCAGATATCCACACTGCAGCCCGTGGAGGACCCCACACCAAAGCAGGTGGATGTGCCCTGAAGGAAGCTGCAGCCCATGGAGACCCCACACTGGAGTGGGCTCCATGCAGGAGCTGTGGCCCATCAAGAGTAGCCCACACAGGAGCAGGGTTTTTGGCAGGACCTGTGTCCCATGGGGGACCCATGCTGGAGCAGTCTGCTCCTGAAGGACTGTATCCCATAGAAAGGGCCCATGCTGGAGCAGTTCATGAAGGACTGTGTCCCGTGAGAGGGATCCCATGCTGGAGCAGAAGAACAGCGTGAGGAGGAATGAATGGCAGAAATGAAGCGTTATGGACTGACCACAACCTCCATTCCCCATCCCCCTGTGTCACTCAAGGGGAGGAGGCAGAAGAGTCAGGAGTGAAGGAGTGAAGTTGAGCCTGGAAGAACAGGGGGTGGGGGGAAGGTGTTTTTAGTTTTGTCTCTCTTTCTTATCACCCTACTCTATTTTTAATTGGGAATAAATTCAATTAATTTCCCAAAGTCCAGTCTGTTTTGCTCATGACAGTAAGTGGTAAGCCATCTCTCTGTCCTTATCTCAACCTGTGAGTTTTTTGATCTTATTTTCTACCCCTGTCCTACGGAGAAGGGGAGTGAGAGAGCAGCTGGGTGGGGGTCTGGCAGCCAGCCCAGGTCAATCCACCTCAGGAAGAAAATCTTTCAAGAAAGCATGGAATGGAAAGTGAGAAAGATCAAGAAAGACATGAGACAGTGGACTGAACTGTGCCTCAACTTGGAAAAAAAATCAGGAATTAATTCATAGGTATGAAGCAATTTTGTTAATCCGATTGGAATCAGCCCTTTAACCAGAGTGCTAAATAGGAATGATTAATGGCAGAAGTTATATTACAGCATATTTTTTTCCTGAACTTGTCATAAATATAGACTTCTTTTTAAAAAATGAATAAATATACTAATTGCAAAGAAATTGTAATAAAGTATAAAACATCTGTGGCTGCATACATGAAAAACAATTAATTCGTGTCCCAATTGTGTCCCAATTTAGCCTGAAACTCAGAAAATAAGTTTGCTATCTGAAAAAGAATAAATGCCGTCTTCATAAAGAGTCATAATAGCTAGCTCTTCATACTTTTCCTGCCATAACTTTTGGATTTTTAAATAGTGATGAATATGTGCAGAGTATTTGAGTTTTTTTAAAGTTAGCTTCAAAATAAACAATTTAGAAACAACAGAAAATGCCTCAGGTTGTTTCAAATATTTCTTCTCTTTTCCATATTGAAGGCATGAATCTATATGAAACAAAATGAAAGACACAGCAAAAACAGTTAATGGAATGACTCATGGCTTAAGGCCATGATTCTACATATAGGCAAGCACATTTGGAATAAGACTGTATTCTAAATAAGAAGCTGCAGATTAAAACATTCATAGCCAGCATTATATAAACTTGTTAAATACATGTCTTTGAATCATGAAATTCTGAGTAAGTGCTCACATTTAGAACTATTTCTCATGATTTTAGCTTTAAATTTGTGATTTACTGCAAAATATTATTTAATTAGCAAAGTTAAACAAATGCCAATCTTAAACTGTACTATTTGAAGTATTGAATTTTTTCAGGGTTTTTTAACAAATGAAAATGGAAGGGAAAGCAGCTGAAAAAGTAGATACCAAAATATTTTTTTTTATGATAGAGGCAAGATCCTTTACTAAATATGGTTTGGGCAAGATCCTTTACTAACATTACCAAAAAATAGGTAGTCTAAGAAAATAGTTTCTGATTTTCATATATGTGAATGGAGAAAATAATCTCTTCACCTGCAGGAGCACTGCAGTTGGATGTACTGTTTTTCTTTGTGAAAAATAGCTTTCTATGAAGCAACAGACACAGGCTACTTCAGGATTTAGACGATTAGGTTTTCCAGTGACTCAATACAAATTTCAAGGAATGGAAGAATGCCTGCTTTGGTAGTTTGGTTCAGCTACTGGATATTATCCAGCATGTAATATCCTTTTCTCAGGAAGCAAAACACTAAAAAAGACATTTCCTCCTTATAACAAGTCCACTGAAAACATAGTTCTACTATAGCTAACTTAAAACACAAGCATAACAATAACAAAAATATTTTTGCAAAGCAATAAATGCAACTACCCTTTAAATTAGAAAAATAAGCTGCTTAATCTTGTCTAGAATATTCTTCAGGTTGTTGTTGTGGTTTAGCCCCAGCCAGCAACTAAGTACAACACAGCCACTCGCTCACTCCCTCATGGTGGGATGGGGGAGAGAATCAGAAGAGTAAAAGTGAGAAAACTCTGGGTTGAGATAAAGACAGTTTAATAGGGGAAGAAAAAGCCAAGCACACAAGCAAAACAAAGCAAGGAATTCATTCACTACTTCCCATGGGCAGGCAGGTGTTCAGCCATCTCCAGGAAAGCAGGGCTCCATCACACGTAACGGTTACTTGGGAAGACAAACGCCATCATTCTGAACGTCCCCCCCTTCCTTCTTCTTCCCCAGCTTTATATGCTGAGCATGATGTCATATGGTATGAAATAGCCCTTTGGCCAGTTGGGGTCAGCTGTCCTGGCTGTGTCCCCTCCCAACTTCTTGTGCACCCCCCAGCAATAACTAAAACATCCCTATATTTTCAACACTGCTTCCAGCACAAATCCAAAACATAGCCCCATACTAACTACTTTAAAGAAAATTAACTGTATCCAAGCCAAAACCAGCACAGTTGTATAACAGGTCCTATCAGTCTCTACAAGTTATTATTGCATGATGTTTTCTCATCAGCCAATGAAATAAATGCATGGCAATAACTAAGATGATAAAAAGATACATATATGATGGTGTCCCACACATGATAGCTTCAAAAATGAAAGAAAATACTGCTTTCAGTTGAATTAAGATGAGATTATGCTGTCTTGACAACTGATACCTATTTAAATTAGAACCATATACGGTGATGCACCTATCATACAACTTACTTTCAGTAATATGTAAGGTATACTAGAGATACAGTTTTAAATGCTTCTCAGCTGTAATTTTTAGTATATTCAAGGAAAGAAACATAGGTGTGTCATGTGTCTATCCACATTCTTTGCTGGCAGTTACTGTACAACAATGGTTACTACTTTTCAGTGAAAAGTGGGGCTGAAGCTTTCAAGACGACAGTTCATTAAACCAGAAAAACATTAGGTCTTATAAACTTGTCACAAAGTTGCAATATTTTCTATTCTATCTTGCTTATAAGCCAAATACAATTTCTAGCAATGGAACAGTGATGGGTTTTGATTCTACAGTATAGTACAAATTTAATTAAGTGATGCACGTTCTAAATAAAGAAAATGGTTTAGTCTCCTGACATTTCAAACAAGAAAATTCAATCACAGGAACAATGAAACATAGCCATTTTATGTATTTATTTATTTTACTCTTGATCTCCAAAGTTTTCTTTTATTAGCCTGCCTGATATTTCACAACTATTCTGCCAGGCTGTAGATAACTTAAATAAGAATTGAACATATATTTATGACAAAAATGTCATCATTCACTTTACTTTATCTCATCCGTAGAGAAACTTTATTTTATTGTGATTATATTAAATACCAGGCCAATTGCAATTTATGCTGTGGTCTAGTGAATGCCATCTCTGATTCTGAAGATGAGTCACACTTAAAATAGTTATCCAACTAGCCTATATAAAATTCAGCTAACATACAATAATTTATTCTAGCCATAATCAATTAATTAAAAATAACAGATAATGGAGTTGATTAAAGTCTTTCCAAATTATTTGTGGAGATATCTCCGTTTGTTCAGACAAAATAGCCAGGCTTTGTATTAATCTATTTCTTCAGTGACCACTATGTTTTGCCTGCATGGAGTGACAAACTATCACTGTCCCTGTCTTCTTAGGTCACTAGGACCTTGTAATGGGTTTAACATCTAGGATTTTGGGAAAAAACCCCCGATGATACCATTACTGTGCAGGGGTGCCTACAGCATAGCAGTGTGTGCCAGTTAAAAAAATCTAAAAGGCTGTAATCTGAATACAAACAGTTTTACAATACTTGAACATAAACTCACAAGAATATGCATGTACATACATGTGTATTAACAGCATATGCTTGGAAACGGTAAGACTTAGCAACATTAAAATGATCAAGCAACAAACATACCATTCTGGCAATCCCTAATGAGGCTAGGCAATGATATTTCATCTTAGCATTCTTTTTAATCAACTATTTACCCTTACTGCAGTAACTTAAGGAACAGCAGTTAGGAAAGATCCTACATTGGCCCACATATACTGTTAAATCTTTGCTTAAAAATACATGCATTATTTGTAGCATCTGCTCAGACTGAATATATGAGTTGAATTTTTTGTTTGTTCGTTTTTCTTAGCAAGCAACCTGATCTCATATTTTCATGAGAGTGTCAGTGCATAGTGGTTTTGTAAGTTTGAAGCTTGATATTTCTCACTAGTTTTCTCTAATGCCCAGAAGCAAAAGATAGTCCTTCTTTTCCTTCCTTTCTATTCTCTCCTTTCTCTCCTTCTCAATTTGTTAATGGTAAGTGAAGCCCCTTCCTATTTAAGTTACCTATCCTGTTGAAATGCAAGGTAGATTGGACCACCTTTCCCTGGCCTGCAGTCACAGATTTTCTGTGAGAAAACCTAGATGTATAAAGCAAAAACCTACATGTATAAAGCAGAAGCTTCTGCTTTATGCATGCAGGTTTTCTCACAGAAAATGGGCTGGGTATGTGACCATATGATATTCTTAAATCAATAGTATTTCAACTTGTGCCAGCCCATTGCCTCTTGTCTTTTGTGGATACCACTGAGGAGAAAGTGGCTTCCTCTTCTTTACTTCCCCAGTCAGGTATTTACACATATTGGTAAGATTCTTCCACCACCCCCATCCCACACAATGAAAGTGAACTCGCAACTAAGACTCTCACTTCTTGAAATAGTCCCAGCTCTCTCAGCCTCTCCTTGTATGTCAGATGTATGTCAGATCATCTTTGTGGCCTTTCACTGGCTTCACTCCTGTATTCCCCTGTCTCTCTTGTACTTGGGAGCCCAGAACTGGACACAGTGCTCCAGGTGTGTCTCACCAGGGCTTAGCAGAGGGGAAGGATCACCTCCCTTGACCTGCTGGCAATAGCCAGTATCCCAGGATGCCATTAGGCTTCTTTGCTGCAAGAGCACATTGCTCACTCATGGTCAACTGGGTGTCTACCAGAACCCCTAGGTCTTTTTCTGCAAAGTTGCTTTCCAGCTGTTCTGCCCCCAGCATGTACTGGTGCATAGGGCTGGTTGTTCCTCCCAGGTGCAGGACTTTGCATTTTCTTTTGCTGAACTTCGTAAGTTTCCTCTCAGCCCAGTTGTCCAGCCTGTCGAGGTCCCACTGAACAGCAGCACAACCCTCTGATGTATCAGTCGCTCCTCCCAGCTTTGTATCATCTGCGAACTTGCTAAAGATGTCCTGTCCCATCAAGCAGGTCATTAATGAACATATTGAACAGTGTTGGCACTAATATTAAACCCTGTGGTATACCATTTCTGACTTGCCTCCAACTGGACTTCATAGTGCTCATCACAACCATTTAAGCCTGGCAGTTCAACCAGTTTTCAATCCACTTCACTGTCTGCTTATCTAATCTACACTTCATCAAGTTGTCTATAAAGTTGTTTTAGGAGACTGTGTTGGAAGCCTCACTAAAATTAAAATAAATAATACCCATTGCTCTCCGCTCAACCACCGTAAGCAGTCATTTAATCATTTTTTCACTGTTTCTAATTGTGGCTCACTCCACTATCCTGAACAAATCATGTATGTAATGGATTTTGCATTTTCTTACTTTTCTTTTTACTGTCTACATCTTTATCATCATGTTCTTTAATCTAAGACTGATTCTGAGTATTTATCATTCCTAATTTTTTTTTATTTTGAAATATATTTTTTAAATCACCTCCAAACTTTTTTTTTTTTAATATGGAATGACTTCTTCAGTGTCTTCACTAATGTGCCTTCCTATTTAATTTGCTTATTTATAAACAGTGTCCTGGAACAGAAGCCACAGAAAATGTCCTCCCATTCTGCAAGAGGAAGTAACAAGTTTAAAAAGTTTCAGCCTCTCCACTAATAATTGAATGCAGAAGATCTTCTCCATCCTGAAATATATGGAATAGAACCAGACTAACCCTTTTCTTTAACATGTAAAGCCTGTATTTTAAATAACCTCTATATAAAACTGACAACAATACAGCATTTAAAAATGTTAAAGATTTTTTCATACAAAGCAAAAAGAACAGCACCAGCTAGTGCTAATTTACCATAATAAAAGAGATTTTCAAGACTAGTTATATAAAGGTCATCATCTTTTTAGATGTTTATGAAATATTTTTCCTTTGTCCTCACTAAAATAACTGCTTCCTTCCTTCATTCTTACTATGTGTTTCCTTGTTTTGGTAGATTAGTAGTTAAAAACAAATTGCTAGAGCTACAAGTATTTAATTATCATAACAAAAAAGTACTTCTATCCTTCTGGGATCTCCTTTTTACTCAAATACATTTAGAGATGATGAGGGGTACCTTTCATAGGTCCCTCTTGGAAAGTTATGTGCTCAAGTCACGTTTACATTAAAAAGATTTGTTTGTGTAGCTCCCTGTACACCGTTTTGAAGACCTGCTTCTTGGAATATCAAATTATATTTTATTTGATAGATGTGAAGTCTGGTAAGAATAACAGAGTGAATTTTGTTGCTTGCTTGTCCTTCAGTTCAAAATTAGCATTTTGCAATGCTGATAGGCATATAAGAACTGAAACTACCTAGGCTTTCAAATACCTTTACTAAAATATTATCACATTTAGAAAACCCTGATAGTACTGGTGGTTTGGGGTTTTTTATTACCATGAGAAATAACTTTTTTTTTCTTACTTTTAGAAGTCTCTGTTATGCAAAGAGGAAAAATAAAGAGGCATTCAAGATGGGAAAATAGTGACATTTAAGATCAGCTTTGATGGTGAAATATTCAGTTTATGTACCTGTACTTCATAAAAGTAAGTCCAACAGATTCTTAAGCCAGGAAACCAATAATCTTCTATTTATAGTCAAATTGTGAAAAACTACAGTGTGTCAATTTAGGGGTCACACTGCACTGGGTCATACTCAAAATGAGAGCAATTCCTGTAATCAACAAAATGTCCTTATCATGTATTATTATATAAATATATATTTTTATATAGATATATATTTAATCTTAGCACTAACTGAATGCTAGTGCCCTTAAAGAAAATATGAAACCTCCAGTTGAAATAAGTGGGGACAACCTTTGGTCCCGACAGGTTGCAGAAATGCATCTTTTCTTAATGACGGAAAATATTCAAACCACAGCCTCTAACTTGGTGGCACTTCTCAACATTTTAGGTCAGACCATTTTGCTGCTCTGTCACTCTCTGGTTGTCTTCTTTCTCTGATATTTTTCCATTTTATTCGTGTCCCCTTCTATAACCTGAAATCATATTGCCAATTAATGAGAAAATGACTAACTTATTTAAAACAAGTACTCATTAAGATGAAAAAGAACAGCTACTTCATTTTACTGCTTTGTTTTTCAAAATTAATATCTGTACTGATTAAGAAATTACTTTGAAAATGTAATCCTTTTAGGAGAGGAAAAAAAAAGAAATAACAACAACAAAACACCAAACCTGGTCTGAAACATTTAGTACAAGCAAGTCCACAATAACTTGCAAGGAACTCAGTTGAAGGATTGCTTACTGCATGAGGGCAGTGTTTGGAGAAAGTGGTGGGAGTTTGGACAGTTTGCATAGAATGGAAATACTAGTTATAGTCACAGCATCTCTGCTCATATTTTTAATCGATTTTTCTAATTTATTATTTCAGACAGAAGTTCCTTTATTAATAAGGTAAAATAAGGAAAAATATTAATGAGAGAAATTAGATTCTAGTGTTTTTGCAACTCTTTGTTTTGATGCTTTGGTTGTTCTTGTGAATGCTCTTTACTGAACCTGCAAAAACCAACCTTAATTTGCTCACTTCATAAATATCTGAATAATCACAATGTGCACGTGATCAGTAAGACTTAACTAGAGCATAGCAACTCTTCTTGTGCAGCACTTTTGAGTTTCTTTCCATTTCTAGTGCTGAACAGAAGCACAAAGCATGCATCATCCATAGAAAACAACCTGACAGGAGCCCACTGAAAACAAAAAACACTGGAGAGCTTTGCTGGAAGTTCTTCATCAAGCTCTTTGAAGGTAAAGTATGGCTCTGGGACCCTGTCTTTCCTGTGCTCTTCGCGACCACTTAGTAGTTTGTTAGAGAAAAACACAGGGCAAAAATTCAGAGTGTGGGAGAAAAAAAAATAAATATTGGGACATGAAGTCTGCTGAATGTGGGAGCATAGGAGCTAGGACTGAGTGAGAAAGAGGGCTGTAACTGCATGGAAATGAAATTACAACAGAAGGAAAGAAAAGTTGTAATTGGTTGGACATCGAGACTGTGACTAGTAAATGTGATAGAAGCAGCTGAGAAAAAGGGAGAGATGCAGGCAGAGGGTTGGGGTGTGAGAAGGAGACAAACTGCAGTGAGAAGCCCCTAAACAGAGAATGGGCTGCATTGGCAATAACTCAAAGCACCTGGATGACAACCACAGGATAAAGATGTGACACAAGACTTCAGAGAAATGGGCAGAAGAGTGTGCTCACAAAGGCATGCTGATTGCAGATTATGGAAATGAAGCCATTTTTCCCTGATGTTTACAAGTATTTGTAGCACGTACTGGCACAGCATGTGGTGTGAACAGCATGAGGTAAAATGTAAAGCAAACTGAGAGAAAGACTTTGTCACATTCTTCAGCCCTCCCTTTCTTTGGAGCTAGGAAGCAAAACTTGCAATACTTTGAGAAATTATAATTTAAGCATGAGTTTAACATGGTCTTGGAGAAAAAAAACACAATGGTGTTACATTTAAAAAGCTACCATATAGGAGGTAAGCAGTTCTCTTGTTTTGCCTTTGTCATATTATTGATAGTTTGAAGAATTAGAATTATATGCATTAATATGTCACATAGTTATCAATACATCACTCACTTCATTTTATTATTATTATCTTATAATAAATTCCATGATCACATAAGAATGTATAGTCTCTATCTCATGAAATGACACATTCTAGATTACCTTCTACATTATATTTAATTTTTAAACAGTTATTATTACTTTGCAAGGTATTTTTGTAGGACATGGTCTGCTCCAATTCTCTGGTTAATTGCTACTCTGTGCTATAACCTGTTTTATTGACCTTCATTTAAGAAGCTCTGGCTTCTCCATTCTCTGTAGTAGTCCTTTCCCATTTTGTACTGAAAAAGGCCTCAGGCTAAAGCCATGCCTCTTCTTTGTCCCATGAATTTTATTCTAGTTTAGCTGTGATTTGAAATATGAAGACATTATTTCCCTTCTCTCATTTCTCAGGAAAAGTGTAACATTACACAGTAGTAGAAGCTGAACCCAAATATTTTGGCACTTCTGAAAGGACAACAGCAGCAGCAGCAGGTTCTGTGATAGGGAGATGGAGAGGATAGCAAGGCTGGATAGGACTGTCCACTCCTGGTCACAAAAATTATACTTGTATTAATAAACAAAAGAAGATCGCGCTTTGGGTTTTTACAATGGTACATGATCATCCATTCTGTTTAATGATTTTTCTGTTTCCTGGAAGAGTTTTGGTCTGTATCAGCTTGCACTGATGAAGATAATCACTAGTTGTTATTGGAGTCCCTGGTTATCGGAGATAACCTCATCCAAGGACCAGCCCAGCAGACAATATTTGCAAGGCACTCTGTTTTGGAGGGGAAGATAATTTAGACACATGGACATAAGCCAGATTGTGCCATTTTCTCTCAGGCTCAGTGAATGTGGTCTGGCCTTGTTCTGTTCAGTATGTGGGGCTAAACTCAGACTTAGCCATATTGGAGATGTAATGTGTGTATACACACACACATCTGCATAGACACATAATATTTTCTCTAACAGTGCCAAGATGAGTTAGGTTAAAGTCAGAATATGCCATACTCATTTGCAAGTTTACATTCTGATACAGTCAGGGGATTGAAACATTAATCAGTACGCATAAGACTCAAGTTACAACAAAGAAACATATTTGGCATTTCTTAAATTTCAGTATTTGATCCTTGCAACCTAGACAACGTTTTGTTGAGGTGCCAGGTTTTCTCCTAAGGAACATATAGATCTAAATTTTTGAAAGTTTCAGTGTCTGCACTGTCAGAAATCATTAAGTCCTTGAAGACTCAAGAGATAAAAATCAATGCCTGAGATTTTAGAGGGAAGTAAAAAACCTAAGTTTAGAACTATCTTCTGTGTTCTTGAAAAGAGATAAACATAATAACAAACCAGATTCTGAGAACTGCTGGCCGATTTTCTCTTCTTAAGCTCTTCTTTTTCTTGTATATTAGTGTATTATGGCCTCTAGGTAGAATTAAAGTTATAGTTGCATATTATCTGGGGGGACACTGTTGGCCCTTTTAAAGTCTGTGTCTTCCTATCTGTTTATCACTCATTTTAGCTACATGCTATGTTGTATTAATGTATTACTTATGATTCTTTCACTTAACAATTAAGCTTGTAGGAACTTAAATACATCATTAAAAGCAATTTACTTATTTTTTCAAAGATTTTTGTCCATTTAAATTAGCTACTAAGGAAGTTCTTGCTGGCCAAGATGTTGAAGTTTTTAGTCTTGGTTGACTCCTAGAAAATAACAGTTAAAATTAAAGGAAATTAAACCAGGAAGAGAGAAGTAGTCATCATTATTCCAGAGTGTATATAGTTGTCTATATGGTGCTCTGCTCATATATGCAGACTGGCAGTTCTTTTGTGCTATAGGTAACACAGATATAGAATCATAGAATCACAGAGTGGTTTGGGTTGGAAGGGACCTTTAAAGATCATCTAGGTCAACTCCCCTGCCATGGGCAGGGACATCTTTCACTAGATGGACATAAGCCAACCTAATTGTCAACTTTTTATTCACATATAGATGAAAACTTTATTTTTTCCTCTGTCAACAAGTTATTCCATAACCATCTGCTTCAGAACTCCTAGCATTATCTTGTGGGAGTATATGGACCACAGTTTTGCTTTTTATGCTTTATAAATCTGAACATTTAAATAACAAATCTTGTAATTAAAATGCTTTTCCCCCATTTCCTTATTATTTGGTACAGTTAAGCCCTATATACGGTGTTTCAAACCAAACTTCTGGATACATAAAACATTTCAGATGATTGGGAAGAATATTTGCTTTGGGAGCTTATGAAAAATCTACAAGCTTCAAGTCAAATCTTTTGATCAAGCTCTCATCTTCACACTTTCTAAAAAAGAAAGAGATGTAAAACTGAGGAGCAAATGATTTACCAAGGGGAAAAATTTATTCTAGAGAAAGATCCCTGAGCAATCCATCAAAGAAGCTCTTTTATGTCCCTTTTATTTTTTTAAGCACAAAGCATAAGAACAGGTTTGTTTGTTAGGCAAACCTTCACCTATGACCCTACCTGCCACGATCCTCTCCACCATCTTTTTGCTTCATTCGTCTTGATTCTGATCTCCGTTTCTTTGCAGGCTGCTAATAACCAACTTCCATGGTTGCTTATTATGCTATTGTCAGTTATGTTACTGACACTGTGCTATGACAGGATATTGCAATCAAGGACCTGTGATCCAAGGCACACTGTCAATGCCATGAGCTCACTTTCCTGCAGCCTGTTGTTTCCAGACATAGTTCCTCTCCTCTTAGACTTGAACACACCTGTTTGATACTGTTTCTAAGCATAACCCATGGAAAAAAATCAGTATTCAGACTGTCTCATGGAGGTACTGGTGCTGGTCATTGACCCATGAGAGGCCTTGAGAGCCTTGATATCTCCAGGTTTTACCGTCATGTCCACTGACACCCTGTTTGCCTATTAAACTTGATAAGGTAAGACATATGTATTGCAGAGGATGTATATCAAACTGCTGTATGCATATAAGTCAGTTCAGACATGTAGAAAACCAGTCTCCAAACTAAACCCCTGAGCAAGATCTCAGACACATTATAAAGTCTAATACAGAAGCTTTTGCCCTATGAAAGGCGAGCGGTTTTCCTCATCTTCTACTTATATAGAGACCCAAATTATTTAACTATCAAATTCAGTTAAAATCTTTAAAAAAGGTCTGTAAATGTGAGCTTTCCCTTCCCATAAAATATGACACACAAAACCTTTTCCAGAAATCACCATTCATTTATACAGTTTTTTCCTTTTCTTTGCATGCTTCTGCCAAAAGTTCAGATAAGGGAGGTCCCGATCTTCCACTGGTCAGATTTGTGAGCAACAGTCATCTTACTTAAGTACAAATTTTGCTATACTGTAATTTCTTGGCCAGTTACTCAGTTACATCCAAATAAAGTAAATGAGTTCCAGTTATATTATGACATCCCATTTCCAAAAATACCTTAAACAGGGAAGAAATATATTTTCAAGAAAGCTCTGTTACACCTGTTACAGCATGATTATAGCACTTCAGATATCAGAGACAGAAAAAGACCTCTGTGTTCATCCACTATCAATAAAAAATTGATCTCCACATTATATGCTCATCCGTAACACGTACGGCAATGGAAGGAAGATCCCATGAGTACAGAGCCTCAGGCTCTGCCACTGCCCTCTACCTTTCCCTGAGCACATTAAGTGCCATGTTTTTCCTTTCATTGCTCGCCTTTTATCTACTAAACCTCTTTGTTCCTCTGTTTGGTTTTCATCTACTCTGAGCTGCCACTATGGTACTGAATGCTGATGAGACAATGAAGTATTCTAACTCAGAAGGTTATTTTTCAGCTTTATTTCTTAGCATAACAGAGCCATCCTGTATTTATATGGGGAATCTCTGCATCCAGGTAACACGTTAAGGGCAATTAACTCAGCTGCTTGCAAGTACCCTGGATGTGTGAAAGGTTGCAGGCATCAGTCAACACGGCAACATGGACAGAGACTGATAATGTGACACCCTTTCAACTCGTGTTGCTGATTCTTACCCTCTCCCTGCCTTCCTATCGTCCTGCTGGTGCTGTGCTTCTGCTGCTTCAGTCCTAGTTCTGTCACTGTCACTGTGCAGGCACATTCCCAGTCCAGTCCCTCCTCTGCTGGCTCCTCAAGTCAGTCTGTCAGCTTTTCTGATTCCTTCCTCAACCTGACTGTGCCAGTTACTACTTTCAACAAAAATATATGTACAGCTACATTAGCTCTATTTTTTTGTTGTTCTGTTTTTCAGAACTGGAAGGAACAAAATTAAAAACCTAGGACTGAAGTGACCCTTCAAGGTCACTGCATCCACTTCCCCCCACTTAAGGGCACTTGTAGACTATACAGTAAGTGCAGAAGCAGTCGTGTGAATGCTCATGTTTGTATTGAAGGCATAGTACAAAATAACTTTTAACAGTCAGCAAAATAATAAAACATCTAATCTGACAAAACAATAATGCATTTTGTCAAAGAAAGCAAAAATCTCAGGAAATAAAGCCTTCAGAGGAAATAATACAGCGTTTTTAAACTCACTCTCTATTTTTCTCCTTAATAGGAAAAAAGTAAGGCAGAAGGATTGAATTTGAACAAATAATATAATATACACATCATGTATCATGTATATCACCATTAACAAGGAAAAGAAAAAAAGTCAGATTTCTTTCACAAGCTTCATAAGAAAAGGACCCAAAATAACTCAAGAAATATTTTAATTTTTGTTTGGCACCTGTGCTCCAGGATGGCAAATCAAGAATATACAGATGCTGCATTGCTGTATAGTATTTTAGTCCCACTAAATTACATCTGAAACCTTTGAAATCAAAAGCTATTTTTTATTTTTCATAGTTCCTTAATAATTTCCTCTGTAACTGATAGAGATAAAAAGCTGTTTTTTTCCATAGACAGTGTAGACCTCTTGTTTACCTTTTCCACTTTATAATCCCTCGTAGTGATCCATCTTCTAGAACAAACACAAACAAGATGCATTCAGCAATTTTTCCCATCACTACAACTCTTGGCAGAATATAGATTAAAAAAAATTCAATTCAGAGACGGTGAAAGTGGTGCTGATCAATTGGGGGACGCAACTTGACAAAATGAGAAAGCTGAAGCTTTTTCAAACTGCGTAGTGAGCCATCACAATGCTGCTGATATGCTATGCAGGTACTGGTTTTCTCTGCACAACTGAAAGTTATTATTTCTTGTAAGAGATACAAACTATCAAGACTATCAGATCTGCTGTTGCTGCTTTAATATCAGATAAACACATGGATTTTATATACATATGTATATATGGCTAGTAGCTGAAGATATTCTAAGGTTATTCTTCCATTTATTACCTTAATACAGAGCTCCTACTTGTAGACTAGATAAATTTATGGAAAAGTCCACAGAATTTAACAAGGGTGAAACAGTATAAATTTACTGAAATACCATTTCCCTTACATAGAGGATTATATTCTTCCAAAAATTCTGTGTGTTTAATGCCTTATTATAAAAATGTGTAAGTGTTAAAACTCTCAGGAGACATTTCTGTTCTCTGCTAAGCTTTACAAAAATTTCCCATAAATATAAACTGCCTCTAAGGCATGTGTAGAGTGATTGCAGCAGTGATGTTTTTTCCAGGAAGCACGTTACCACTGTCTTCTTAGCTTGCATCTGTTCACCTTTAGCTGCAATGCTGTTGTCTAGATATTCCAGGTGCTTGCTGCTTTGGAAGAAATCTCCTGTCTTGTTAGACATCCTGGCAATTAGCATGTGCACCAAAGACTGAGAACTGAAGAGAGGCTGTTGTTGATAAAGAAAAGGCAGTTCTGCCACCCTCCTGTTAGGCATTATTTTAATTATATTCTCAGCACCCCCTAAGCCTGATTATTTCAATAGACTACCTCCTAAGAGGATTGTAGGTAAAGATTTCCCAGGTCTTTTATTTTGGACAGGAACAGGAGAGATTTGAGATCCCCTCTGGCCCTGAATCAATCTGTAAAAGTAGTAAAAATACGGATTGACTGAAGAAGTTCTAAAGGGGGTGGATGGTTGTTTCAGTTTACCCAGAAAAGATTGGGTTATAGTATCACTCAGGTCACAGTGAGCACACACTACAGCCCACAGGAGACTGCTTGGCCAGGTAAGCACGTCCTGTAACTCCCTCCCACCTGCCATATCCACGCCCCAGCTGCTGCCAGCACCCGTGGATTCACTGGGGAAGCTTTAGAAAATAGAGAATGAATGGCATTAGTACTGTTCAGAGGAAAGGATTCTTTGATCCGAAAGAATGGATCCAACAGCATTATATTTTCTGTGAATTTCTCTAGAAACTCTTTAAGAATGATAAAGCAGAGAAATGTTTTGCCATTCTATGGATTTAAAGACAAAAAGTAACATTTTAAGATGTTATTTCTTTGGAAAGTGTTGACGTGGATTTTAAATACTCTACATGGCTTTTCAGAATTTTCTGTTTAATACATTTTATAACTGTGGTAGGTTGACCTTGGCTGGTTGCCAGATGTGCAGCCAGCTGCTCTCACCCCTCTCCTCAACAGGAGTTGCAGGGAAATAAGATAGAAAAGCTCATGGGTCAAGATAAAGACAGGGAGATCACTTACAAATTACCATCATGGGCAAAACAGGCTTGACTTGGGGAAAATTAATTTAATTTATTACCAGTTAAAAATAGAGTTGGATGGTGAGAAATAAAGAGAAGTTAAAACAGCAGTGAGAAATAAAGACAAGTTAAAACAACACGTTCTCCCTTCCAGCTGAACGACACAGAAGGGAGTGGGGGGCTACAGTCAGTCCGCAACAGTTCCTCTCAGCCGCTTCTTCCTCTTCAGACTTTTTCTCTACTCCAGTGTCCATCCTCTCCATGGGCTGCAGTCCTTCAGGGTAGAGTCTTTCTCTACTTCAACGTAGGATCTCCCAGGCTGCACCTTCCTTCAGGGCATATCCACCTGCTCCAGTGTGGGGTCCTGCATGGGCTGTAGTGTGGATATCCGCTCCACGGTGGTCTCTTCCATGGGCAGCAGGGGAATCTTGGCTTTGGTGCCTGGAGCACCACCTCCTCCTTCTCTAACCTTAGTATTTGCAGAATTGTTTCACACACTTCCCCTCTTCACTGCTGCGTTTTTTATCATTTCTTAAATATGTTCTTCCAGAGACACCACAAACTCCTCTGCCAGGCTCAGCTGTGTCTTGCAGTGAATCTGTTTCAGAGCCGGCTGGAACCGCCTGTGTCCGGCACGGGGCAGACACTGGCTTGTGCTCACAGAGGCCACCCCTGCAGCTCCCACCATTACCAAAAGCTTGCCACCTACATCCAATACAAGAAGGTATACAATAAATTATATTTATTGCAAATATATAGAGTCACATATACACTGTTCCCAAACACACTGTGACTTCTAACCTTCTCATCAACTTGCCTAACATTGATGAGCTGGACATATTCAAACATTTAAGAATAGAAACCATTGCAGGGACTGAACAGGGAATTGTGATACTTCTGGTAGACATAATTTTTAATAAATTTTTTGCATTTTCCCTGCATTTTTATGTTAATATAAAAAGAAATCTCTTAAAATTGACAATGTATGAAAAAAAGAGTGGTATAGCACAGATATCTTTTAAAAGTTAGTGCGTTTAGTCAGTTAAAAGTTGGTGCAGACCTAACGTCAAGATGTTTGTGTCTTTTTTTTAGTATCACGTCTAGATATGGAGCTGAAACAAACTGCACTAAAGTGCAAGGAGCTGAACTGTGTGCTCATTGAAAATATAAAGAGATGATTGCAGCACTGATTGTCATAGCAACTGGAACATAACAGACATGAAATATTTTGACATTATTCTGAGGCATAGGCTCTGTACTTACCAACTTACTGACACAGTATGAAGCAAGCACTCACACTTAGCAGGGCTACCAGCCAGTGTAGCACTGGGGAGAGACAGGTGATGGGAAATTATTGAGGACCTAATTGGAACAGCCAAAAGTCATGGGATGTACATTATATTCAGCCTATTAGAAAAATAGAATATTAGAAACTCCATTCCATATCAGAAGATAGGGATGTAGATTAAAAACTAGAAATAATGCCTGACTGAGCATTCACATCAGGCTGCCAATGGGAGAGAACAATGTGTTGTCTCCATGGTCTGGGGAATGGATGAAGGACAATTGGCTCAAAACGTGCCAGCATGCATGGATCTGGAAACCTGCCTGCAGTAGCCCCACACACCACCTCTCTCAGCCTGGTCCTTTGCCTTTGCAGGTGAGTTCATCTATCAGTGTAAGCAGCAGCAGAAGGGAGTAACAGATGAAAAGAGAGTTGCATAAGGGAGGACAGGACCAAGAACAATTCTTATGAAGAGCAGCTGAGGGAACTGGGGTTGTCTAATTTGGAGAAAAGGAGGCTGAAGGGAGACTTTATGGCTCTCTACAACTACCTGAAAAGAGGTTGTATCGAGGTGGGTGTCAGTCTCTTTTCCCAAGTAACAAGTGATAGGATGAGAGGAAACAGCCTCAAGTTACACCAGGGGAGGTTTAGATTAGATATTAGGAAAAATTTATTCACCAAAATGGTTATCAAACATTGGAACAGGCTGCCCAGGGAAGTGGTTGAGTCATCATCCCTAAAGATATTTAAAAGGTGTGTAGATGTGGCATTTGGGGACATGGTTTAGTGGTGGACTTCACAGTGTTAGGTTTACAGTTGGACTCAATGATCTTAAAGGTCTTTTCCAACTTAAATAATTCCATGATTCTATCACCTGAATAAACTTTTTGCTATGGATTTTTAAACTGCTTCTCCAAGCCTGCTGTTGCACACACAAGCTTTGTCCTAGAGCCCTCCTCTGCTTTAAAAGACCAGAGAACTGTAGGAGCCACCTATAAACTGTGAAAGGAGCTTTTCTAGACAGAACAGGAAACTACTGTGACAGAGCTAATGCTGGGCATATATTGTACTATTTGGTTATATAGCTAAGTGCCCAAAAATAGGTTAATAGCACTATATTTGGGCTATATTCTTAGATAAGTTTAGCCTGGTTTTCAAGAATGCTGAGAAATGTTCCTTCTCTGAGGAATCCCATTGCCTTTACTCAGCAAGAAGAAAAGAAACATTTCATTTCTGAAAACGATAAGCTTGTAAGGTTCATTAACATGCAAAAAGCATTTGGAGAACTTGCAAATTTGTAAACGTCTATCTAAATTTTCAATGAAGCTATGGTTCGGCCTTAACATAATTAGTTATATTAGTGAAGGGACAAGAGGAGCTGTATATTCATTTGATTCTGAGTTGTATTAGTTATCAGAATTAAAAATATTGTACATGGAATGTAAGGGATTGGATGACAAAAATTTAACATTTAAGAGATTACCTTGCTTGCCCACATCACATTCATTAACAAATTTTTAAGGCAGATTCCTCCATCTCAAAAAATTTGCTTTTGTTTCAACTTTCCAGAGGACCAAACACCAGCAGTATAGTGTAAAAAAACCTGACCATGTTAAATTTTTGCCGCTGACAGCACAAGAGTCAGGAAAGGAACATAGCTGTTTTACTCCACCGTGCCAAGAACCATTGCTCAGCAAGATCTCTTCCATTAATTTCTGGCAAGATCAGAAGAGCTTAAACAGATATTAAAATACTAGTGCAGACTACAACATTGCTATTAATAGTAGCAGTCACCTTCCGCAAAGAAAAAAAATTCTGAATAAAAGCCAATTTACATATATATATTTATGTATCTTTATATTGACTGGAACGGAAACCTGGGACTTCTCCATGTGTCAGGTCTCATTCATTTTAGTAATGTGGTGTCAGTATACTGCCAACATTCACAGCAGAACTGTCGCAGATGGTGTGTTTAAAATAGAACTGGCAAATTCTGTTGTTTCACCTGAGGTGCATTGAAGTGACGCAGTACTTTATGGGAAAGCTGAAAATGTTATTCTAGATTAGGCTAAGGAAGATTGGATTAACTCCTCAAGTGTAATAGTCTCTTTTTTTTAGCCAGCTGAGGACCTCACTATGAGGTACTGCGTTCAACATCTTCACCAGCTGTATTTTGTATAACAGTGCAAAGAATACAAGATAGTGTCAACTCATAGATTTCCAAGTTTTAGTATTTTCTGGATCTGCTTACCAAAGATATGGAGCTGAACCTTGAAAATAATTCAAAAAAGGAAGTCTCATTGGTGTTAGTGTGCGTGTGTTCATGAGGTCAACAAACCCAATGTGTTATGTGTTCCCTAAAATAAAATACTGCAGAAACATAAATTAGAACAATGGTACAAATAAGCTATTTAGAGAGAAGTACTCATCTGTCACATTTTAACATGCCTTGGAAAGTTATTTCATCTGGGAAAATTGAGGAGGAGACAGTCTATCAAGCACCTTCTGAGGCAATGAGTGCTTTTTGTATTCTAAGTTGAAAGAAAACAAATTTATATTATTTCTAACTTTAGTGTGAAGTTATGGCTCAGGGGAGTTGCAAGTAGATGAATTTAAAATTGTGGTTTTATTTCACAAGGCAGAAAACTGGTTGTGTAGATACAGCATAGATTTCTGCAAGCTGTTCCTCTAATAGATCTCCATTAGCAAGAGACTACATGTGAGAAGTTAGTTCAGTCACAACCACTGAAAACTTGATTATATTTTTTGTGCAAAACTGCCATTGAACACTATCAGCTGATGTACTGATGATGTAGATAGGTCTCTGTCATAGTCTGAGACTAGGCAGTGGAAGAATAATGGACTTTCAAGCACAGTTTCAGGCTAATTTATACCAGTGATAGGATGATAAAGCTTTTATATCCTACCATCAATTCTCTCACCATAAATATGATAAAATATTACTGATGTATGACAATAAATGAGTCTAGCATTAGAGTTATAGACACTGGTCAGGTATAAGCTTGTGCAGGTATAGAGTTTCACTGCACGATAGTAACATAGCGAGCAGATAACCACTATTTCTAGTTATGTAACAAATTCCTGAAGTAGAAAGGTATTATTATTATAGAAGCTGGGCAAACTCAACAAGGAGTGTTGCAGCATCTCCTGATTTAAATATGTAAGAATATTTTAAAATTAAGAAGTCAGACACAACTCTCCTTTCTTTGCACTCCCTCTAATCAAATCACTTGCATTGAGTACTCTTTCTGGAGTTGTCCTCTCTTGCTATCCACTCTGCTTCCCGCTCCAATCCTGCCAAGCCCCCATTGAGACCCAAAGGTGCAGCTGCTTAGTGATGAGCTACACTTTCCTGACCCATGGTCTGTTCCCTCTCATGCCTCCGGCAGGTACCAGGCTCACTCATCACTGCTTGTGGAGAAGCCAGACCTGACCCTGGAGGCATTCTGCTCACTTGGCTATCAGGGCAGCGTGATAGCTTGGCGACATGGCTCTTGGCAGCTGCTGACAAAACCAGCTGTGGCACCCAGCTGCCCAGTTCCAAAGATATCAACCACAATTCTGCTCAATAAGTTTTTTATATGTTGTATCACACATTCTTCTATTGCTTATTCTCCTCTATCATGCATCCTACATTCAATTTTATTTGCTTATGCATACACTAAACATGCATTTACATTCTCATCGTTAGCAGCATCACATTTTGCAGTCATTCAATACATCTTTAGATGTTTAGATGTTGTATTTTGTCATTTCTCTGTTTAAAAATTTTCTTCATATAACACTACAGGTATTTTCTGACTCACAAGACAATCTGTTTGTGAGTCAGTTACATACATAAGTTCCATATTAATTCAGTTGCACAGCTACAATAAACTGAGATCAACTCTTTCAGGCTGGCATAACATTTCTTTACCTTAGAGAATAACTTTGATTTGCTTTTCAAAGAGATCTTTTAGAGTTCTTTTCCTCCTTAAAACAAATAAATAAAGAATGCAGTGCATCTACTAAAAGCAGACTTATACTAAATATGGGACTATGTATTGAATAGCTACAAACATAAGGATACCATTTTTCAATGTTATTAAAACTTTTTTGAATTGTTTTAATTCAGTTTCCATACAGGAGATAAAATATTATATTGTTCTTTTCATTCTGAACTCTAGGAAATTTTGAACATATTGAGGGTTTAGAGATGGTCTGGCTCTCCTTAAAGATCTATGAATCTTCACTAAGTATTGGTTTCTCCCTTTTGTGCCACGTGGTATGTTTACTTCTCCTTCCAATGCACTTTTCCCTTCCTGATATCAAGACCATCTATCTGACTCTGCTGCTACCAGTGTCAGGTGACTCTCGATCTATAGGTGATCTTATTCAAAGAGGAGCTGAGAACCTCAAAGTCTTTCTAATGCCAAAGGGAACACCACTTGCTTCAGGGAAGTCATATGGAAATGTATAAATGTAGTTTAAAGATCTGAATTTTAAGCACATAGGAGACAAATGTTTTGTATAACTCTGCATGCAGTCCCTTTTGCGAGTAAAAAAAGACATCCTTTTCACCCAAAGCCCTTCTTTTTTTGCTCTAGCCATGAATATCTAAAATGTTATTCTCTTTTTCTTTCAGAAAGCAAAGATAAACACTCTCTGAGCTGTTTCCTAAAAAAAATAATAGTGGACAGTACTCTCACTGTTTATTCTCTTTTAAAACCCTACCAGAACTTTAGGTTCAGCTGTAGTTCAAGCAAACAGTAGGGGAAAATAATACATGAACTATCCGTTTTTTGTCTATATTCTATTAAAGATGTCTTGAATTGTCTAGCCATAAGAAATATTTTGTGTTGTAAAACAATATCCTTCAAGGTAAAGCTTGAATTTATTAAGAATATAATCAAGTTTTATACCTTTTTCACTATTCAGTCTGTAATCCACAACTCTCTTAGGCTCAAAGAACAATTAATTATAATTCAATATGATAAAAAAGGTCTTGAAGGTTATTGGATTTTTTTAGTCAGCTCGTCTATCTTTTAAAGTAAATTCATGTTCATGAAACCTAATATGTTTGTTGCAGTCTAGATGGAAATTCTTCTGACAGTTATTTTAAGAAGAGCTAAAGTCAAAGATGCAAAAATTATTTTTATAAATTAAGACACAATAAGAAAAATTGCACAAATCAAAGAATTCATAAATGTTTGATAAATTCAGGTTAACACTTAGCCTTAATTGTGGATGGAGAAATAACAATTATGGAGGGTTTCCCTTTACTTTAGGTTGACATGAGTTTAGATCTATTTTACTAATTATACATGATACAGGGGTATATTGACTTTTGTCCAATAACTACATCTTTAGATAAAGCCAATACTTCAACAATTTCCCTTTCAAAAATGACTTGGCTCCTTGAATTTGGATTCAATATAAAGCAAAATAGGAAAATTAATACTTACCCTTCCATTTAACCTTTTAATATATTTAGATACCTGACATAATTATACCTGGACAGAACATGCCATAAAAAATGGTTATAATGAACAATGGTAATATTTCACCCAAACTCCTCTTTGTTTGTATATTCCACTTCATAGTGACCACTGGCAAAAATATTTGATGATTCTAAGAGATGTGGCTTCTCTGTCATCTGTGATACTTTGAAAACTGTGTTTATCTTTGGCTAAAAAGACAAATCTAGCCCCAGAATCTGACAACTGAAGGCCCAATTAGGGCCCTCAAACACTAAAAGGACACAATTTGATCTTACATCAGCTATTCATGCTAAGACAGTAACACAAAATACAGCAATAGCTGCTTGGTAAATCCTCAGGCAAGAGAAACTGCAAATCAGCAGTGATCCCCTTTGCCCTCTGTGCAACCAGAAACTTTCCATCTAAGAGAGCACTACAGCCAGACTATATGTTCTCAGTTAATTGACCAAATTTCCTACTTTTACCACATCCTTACAGTCTATTTTCTGGGAGTTGCTGACAAATTTTTCAACAGGAGCAAGGGAACCCTGACGATATCACCTACTAGGATTGTGAGCAATGCTCAGCTCTCAGTTAATTTTAGGTGCTCTGAAGACTCACATTTGTGTAGATGCACTAGTTATATTGGACTTGTGTTTGAAAGCTAAATTTACTTTAAAATAAGAGGAGGTTATAGAGCAATTACAGGATTTGAAGAGTTTGCATGCTAGGCTAAATCTATAATTTTTTAATCTTACATTTGATGTGAACATTAATACATTGTTTTCCTCCTTTGTTTGTCCAACTTTATTAATTGATATATCTAAATAAAATAACGAATATACATTTATGGAATGTATAAATGGACAAAAGTCCCTTTTGATTCAGCATTCTTACAGAAATCACATTTACACAAGTGTGGTGTGTATGTATGTGTGCTATCTGAGGATCTCTGCATTCAGTTTTCACTTCTAATTTTTTTAATCTTTGGAAATTTCAAATCAAATTCAGTTTCTTAGAAGAGTAGTGATGTCGCAGATATAAATTTCCCAAATGTTTTGAGAAAATAGTTGGCTAATGGATGAGGGAAAGAGAGACCCCACTGAGAAAATAATTTGTTAGATACCTGAAAAACTCAAGTTAGACACATTACTGGACACCGCGAATTCACCAGGAAGGACACCATATCTGCCAAACTAGCAGAAAAAGACTCATCATCCTGGAAGATATTAGAGGATTCACAAACATGACAAAGCAATTGCAAACCAAGTTTATAGGTTCTACTACTCATGGAATTACTTCAATTACTTATGTTCAAGTATTAACATATCAGTGTGGGAACAAGGGCCATAATTATAGAAGTGGGAACTGCATTTCAGAAATTAGTGATTCTGAGCAAGAGTTAAGAGACAAGAAACTGATCATCAGAGTGAAAGGTGATAAAGTAGTAAAAAAAGACTAATAACATTTTTTGTAGTATAAATAGTGAAGCCATGGTAAGAGTATAAAAAGGCATTTCACCACTATTGGTCAGACAGATGCCTCAATACAATTAGTTACATTTTCAGTATTGGTTACATTTTTAAAAGGATGTGGAAAACTTCAGAGGCCATTTAAAAATCCATTAAAAAAAGAAAATTAGAGCCAGGATAGAACATAAAACAGTGAAAAAATTAAAGAGTTAAATTGCTTTAACTTAATCCAAAAGGAAAAAAAAAAATAAAAGCTGACTTGGTAACAATGTCTAAATGTTTTGGGGCAGGGGGATGCAGACACTGAATAGTAAAATGGCTTCTCAAACTAGTGGAGGAGAACAGGATGTGAAGAGCAGGTCTGAAACCAAATATTCTAGTATGTAAGGAAGGGTCAATTTCTGGTATTTCATTTATCTTTATTGTACACATGTATTCCTCCATGCTCTGTGCAGAACTGGTCCTGCAGGAGCACATAAGTAGGAGCTGTATCAATGTAAAGTATAGTATATATGAGGGTAAGAGCCAGTCTGCACAGATAATACCAAAACGTATTATTTCCCAACTTTCAAACACATGCTTTTCCAAATTAGAATAACAAAATGTAAAAAAAAAAAAAAAAATTATATCATTATAAAATATTCAACTCTAATAATTCTCCCTTTATTTATAATGTAACCAGCATTCGCAGCAGTTACAAGACAGCAAAACATCCATATCATTCCAGAACTGCTACTACTTAAATTTTGAGACCAAATATTACCTAAGACAAGAAGAAATCTAGTAACGTGAAAGTGACGATGGGTCTGTGACATGATTTGCTGTGTCAGGTGTAGTCAGAGAGCGTGTAATGCAGCTGTCCTATTTCCAGGCAGCCAGAAAGGCATTACTACATGTAATGGCCTCAAAGTAAAAGCTGGGTCACTAGTGTCACTGGCCTGTTTCTTACCTCACATACATGACAGTAAGGTTTTTATAGTAAATTTTAGACAACCAAAATAAAAAGGGTTGTTATGCCAGTTCTGCCTGTAAGAAACATTGTTGTCAACTGTGTGTGTACGTCCCTTGAAAATGAGTTTTAGAAGAGAAATTTGGATGGAGAGAAAATTCTAAAATTGGCACCTGTCTGACAGTGGTCTTAAGGAATAGAAAAAATAGCCACATCCTGCCCAAGGACTTCTTTAAATGCTGAATCCAACTATCAATCAGCAGTCACTCATATTACAGCTGATTAAAAGTAAAATAAAATAAAACAAAACACTGGGGTTGCAGTTCTTTCTTCAGGTGACTTTTCCAAATTAAGGCAGAATAATTTCAAGATTCATTACTTTCTTTCTGCCTCTAGTTATAAATAGTATCTAAAATATCAAATATCACACATTTTAATTCATTGAGTTTACCAGTATGACCAGAAAGTGAGGACTGCAATTTGAATGAATGATGCTGAGTATATCATAATTATCTTTTCAGTTTGGATTATGTTTTTATTAATTCACATAAAAAAAAAAATATCTGACTGCAAAACCTTCCATTCATAATGCAATCCTCCACTTCCTAGTTTCCCTTTCTGAATTGAGTACAGAGTTGCACAGGTGTAACTGAGAGCAGAACTTGATCTCAGCTCTGGCTTGCGGTGTCTTATATAATCTATTTATTTCAGGAAATCTTCATTTCTGTTAAGAATAGAAGACATTGTTAGGTCAAAAACAATCAATGGTCTAAAAGTAGCAGTACCAAAATAAGGAGCATTGGAATGCCTGACTTCTACATCCGGCCTCCTCTGGCCTCCTTTAGGCAAAAAAAAAGATCCCTATGGAAGAAATGCCATCAACCTTTCCCTCTCCAAGCTCAGGCTGTCATGTGTACTGCCAAGACACATCTGCCTGGGCCTTGGAATTCCAAGCCTCAAACTTCCTCCTGAACATCATGATTTTATCCTTTCTTTAAATAACAAATGTTATAATTCTTTTCAGGCTTTAGTGGAATAGGTTGCCACTACACCGCCATCATGCATCTACAACTCAGCTCGAAAGTAAAAGCATTTACCCGTGATGTGGGAGATCTGCGGAGATTCAAGCCCATATCTTCTATATAACAGTCTGTGTATATAGGATCACTCTGACTGGACCGTGTGCCTTTTAGCTCTTCCATATAAAAGACTGATGGAAAGAACAATACGTGTCCAGGGGCACAAGGTTGCTAGTTTGTATGGGAATGCTTCAGAATACGTTACTGGAACAGTTTTGTCGGATTTTGTTAAATACTTTCAGGCAAAGATATAACTGAAAGCTATGTCTCTGTGTAAGTGCACTAATAGCTTTACCAGCCCCATTTTGATAGACTTAATAGAAACTGCATTTTCAGTGCATTGATCTGTTAACTGTATTTGAGATACTTTTACCAGCTGAAGCTATTTAATCTACATCAGATTAGGTTCTGGTTCAGCAATGACTTTAAGAATCATTATTCTGGAATTTGAAAGAGTTTAAAGGGTTAAGCAACAGAATGTACTTGAAGTTCTTAGTAACATGTCATCAACATTTCCTTTGTGTAAGCATTTAAAAATATTTCTGTAAACTACATTTAGTATATTTTTTTCTCGGACATTTGTATACTTTGCTTAACAGTAAGATGTTCTGTTATGACAATTGTTATTATCACAATGTGCACAAATATGAAACAATCAAGCATTTTTACAAAATGAATAAATTTTAATAATAAGACTTTGTCTAAATACTTTCAGAGATTCACAGAAATTCCAATCTCTCAGGCAATATTACCCCCAAAAGAGGAAGTTTAAGAAAAAAAACGTGGAAGAGAAAACAGAGAGAAGAAAGTTGAAATAAAAAGACAAGAAATGTCTGTATCAAAGCTCAAACAATAACAAGTATAGCTTCTATTTACAATTAAATTTGTATGTTAGAATGAATGTTGTGTTTAGTATCAAGACATGTTGTTTGATTGAATATCTGCTTAGATTATTTAGAAGAAATTAGATTAGGTAGACACTTGGATAGCAAGAGTATACCTATTGAAACCTTTTTTTTCATACCTTACCAGTTTTAAAGACAACTTGAGAAGCCCATTATTTTGGTTAAAAGAAGTTTCTGCATTCTGTATTACTTAATATAAGACAAATTGACCTGTTGTTTGTACTTTCAAAGGCTATCTTGCAACAAAACTAAATTGAACTGTATATCTAATTTCTCTAAATGATGCTGATCTGGATATCTCTCATTAAAGACACCCATAGTTCAATAAATGATCGTCTGTGAATTGGAGCTCCTAGTTTAATTTTACATTCAATGTTTGAAACCAGTGAGGGTCTCCTAATTTCCTTCAGTGTGGTCAGAAACTTCCTTCACATCCTTTGTGGTGTTTTCACAGTTTTCATAGGAAAAGATACTTTGGAATCTCCCCACAGTTAAGTATATATATGTATCAGATGAGGTATATATAAAATACACAAGCTAAATGTTCTAATTATAAAATTTTTCATAAGTCTTACCAAAATACAATGCACAAGCTTTATACAATGATTCACCTTTTCTTATTCAGGTAGACTATACGAGTAAAAGATGCAACATGATCTTTAATTGGTACCATTTAATTTAATTCTTTATGTTAAAAGAAATTGGTTCTGTTCCTGGTTCATGTTCTCAGAGAGGCTAATTTTAACTCTTCCTCATAAACAAAAAGGGTAATAACAATTTGTCTTCAAAACAATTCCCAGTGCTCACGGGTAACTTAGATTTGAATGTGGGGAGGGGGGGTGGTGGTGGTGTGAAAATCTTCCAAAAACATTCTGTGAAATACTTTAATCAATATGCATATAATGATTTAAGATTATGTCCTCTATCCCATTATTTCAAAAGGTCACTTGTTTATGACTGTGTATATATACAAGGCTCTATTACTGTTACTGCTATTATTAATAATACTATTTCTTCCAATTCAATTTTAGGAGTGGAATAATTCTACTTGCTTTGACTAACATGCAGGTCTGGTCAGCAATTACCAGAGCCATCCTCCCATCTTTGTATTTATTTTTGCATTACTCTCCTGTGCTTAGATTTTTTTTTCCCTCTTCTTCACTTTATTTGTTTACCTTAGAGACTATTTTACTAAGTAAATCAATAACTCCACAATTCTCATTGATTAATGGGCCTACTTTCTCATTTTATTCCCATTTGTCTTTGGTGGTTTTTTTAGGTTCTGTATAGCCTTTTATCCAGACTGATATCTGCAAACCTGTGCAAAATTAAATGACTTTGCTGTATCATCAAAACAGTGTTATAGAGGCCTACCGATAAGTGCAGGATCCTATCAACAGCTTTAGGAACTGTGTAAGTATTGATGTGGAAACCAAAATAGGCATGTTGAAAACTCACGTATGAAGCTTATGCAGAGCATTTCTAGAGCCAGGCACTACATTTATCAGCATTTTCTCTTGAAGGCAACCAGTAGTACCACAAAGCATAGCAGCTTTAAGGGCAGACACTCCATGGCTGAATACATATTGAATGATGTGTCTGCTGCTACCCTGCGTTCTCCTGACAATCTACTAGGAATTTGATGCACTGCCTGAAAACGCTCCAGGAAATCTGAGAGAGTATTAATTCTTAAATCACAAATTTGACATCTGCAGGAAGTACTATTCATCCTTCTGGTGAACCTCACTTGACTTTCTTGCACAGATGAGCTCAACATCTCTATGTTCAGAAAATCATTTTATTCTAAGATTGAAAGATGATGTATGTGTTCCAAATATTTTACAAAAGCAATAGTTCAAGAAACATCACTAGTTTTTTTAGAGGTTGAATTTATCTGAATTAGAGGCAATTTTAGCCATCAAGAAGGTCAAGCAATGTGATCAACATAGCAAGTCTTTCAAGGGAAAAGTATCTTTAAATTCTACTCTGTTCTATGCTCTGAATAGATTTTAAAATAATCAGTACTGTGACTAAACTGAATAAGCCTAAACAAATAATCCAATGCAGGATTCTGCATGAAAAGGAAAATTGGCTACATCATTATGTAACCCCCAGTCCTTGTTTCAGCTGGGATAGAGTTAATTTTCTTCCTAGTAGCTGGTATAGTGCTGTGTTTTGGATTTTAGGATGAGAACAATATAGATAACACACTGATGTTTTAGTTGTTACTAAGTGATATTTACACTGGTCAAGGACGTTTCAGCTTCCCATGCTGTGCCGGGCGCACAAGAAACTGGGAGGGGACATAGCCAAGATAGTTGATCCAAAGTGACCAAAGGGCTATTCCATACCATGGGACGTCATGCTCAGTATATAAACTGGCGGGGAGCTGGATGGGGGATAGCGATCGCTGCTCGGGGACTGGCTGGGCATTGGTCAGCGGGTAGTGAGTGGTTGTATCACTGGTTTTTTTTCCTGGGTTTTGTTCCTCTCTCTCTTGTTGTTTTCCTTCTCATTACAATATTATTATTATTATTATTATTATTATTATTATTATTATGTTGTTGTTGTTGTTGTTGTTGTTATTGTTATTATTAATATCATTATTATTATTATTTCCAATTATTGAACTGTTCTTATCTCAACCCACGAGTTTTCACCCACTGGGGGGGAGGTTGAGCGAGCAGCTGTGTGGTACTTAATTGCCGACTGGGGCTAAACCACAAGACCCCTGAAACGGTTTTGCTCTTCAAAGATAATTTTTATGGGCTTTTTTGAACATTAGGCGTGGCTGGCAAGTCATGTAGCTCTGGGAGGGCAGAAGAAGCCCCTACATGAAACAGTTATGTTGTTTCAATGATGACCCTAAAAAAGGTTTATGAACAATAAAGAAATTAATTTCAGTAAATGGAAAGTCTTTTTAGGAAGTAGTGGTAGCTGTTACCAATGTAAGAAAAGATAAGACAATCATCCATGATGTTTACATTTTCTTTATCTTACACCTACCAGAGTGGTATCATCCCCAAGAAAAGGGCTCCCAAGAAAGAAAAGGGCTCTTGTTTCTGTTCAACCTAAGTGTTAGAGAATGTCTGCAGCCTACAGTAAGGGAGAGAAAAATGGAATTAAAATAACATTACCGACATTATATAAAAGCACTATTAAAACATAAAGAAGACATTTCATGATAGATTTTAAAATCTCAGTGTTTATATTCAAAGAAAATTGATAATTGTCATTTTGTTAGTCTTCTGAAAAATAAACAAAAATTACATAGGGATCTTAGTTTTAGGCAAAGGCAAATTCTGCTAGTCTTAAGTAACTACTGACTCCAGAGGATAACAGTGATTTCTGTGAAAGCCAGTGAACAGAAATAACTACTTTCCAAAAAAGGGTGAACTAGACTAGAAAGAAATCTGCATTAGATTTGGCCTTTAAATATAAAATCTCTTAAACTGTAAAACTGCTGTCAACAATCCTGAATTTTTTTCTGAATTTCTTGGTTTCTCTATTTTCTTTACATTCAAAGCAACAGAAGAATGAAAGAAGCCATCTTAACAGAAAATCAGTACTTAAAGTGCAGAATAATGAATTTATATATTGACAAAGATTGCTAGTGGCAAGGCCATGCTAATCACATTAATATTGCCTATAGACAGAAAAGATTAATATAGAGTAATACAGTGCATTAAAACCAAGGAGTTACTAGAACCACTTACACAACTTCATTAATTTTCTTTTTCTTACTTGTTTAGCAAAATAAAACATTACTCAGAAAGTAAACCCTATGAAACATCAAGCATTTGTATGCATCACACATAGCCAAACTCCACTTGCAAATGAAATGCTGATATTTAACCTGCTGTCTTAGTTACCATGCCTTTAGCTAGGCATCCAGCTTTTCCAGTGATTTAGCTTCTTGGCCCTACCACTTGTCCTGCTGTTACAATGTTGCCTCCTGCTAGCAGGGAATGCACGGAAGCTCTTTCAGCTCTGTGAAGATAATTACAGGATTTCAGTCTCCAGAGCAACTAATCAATGTTCTACTAGTTTTCTGGAGCACTCAATTCTCCTTTTAAAAAATGGAAAAATAATTGAAAAAGATAAAAAGAAAAATCTCATTACATGAAACAGTTTCAGAACTTTTATGCATTAAGAGCAACCACTTTAATAATTCTGAAAGAGTTAATACTGAACATTAGATTTTTATGGAAAATACTGTGGTTTTCTTAATTATCACTGCACTTTGCTTACATACATGCTGATATAAAATCCCAAACCAACAATATATCTTGATCGTTACCACTATATTTCTCTTATTCTGAAAAAAAATCCTATTTTTACCCAATCTTTAAAGTAATATTATAATGCAACTATAAATTGTAGGGCTATATCCTCTGCTACAAAATCAGTTCACATTTTTCCTACAAAAAATATGAAACTATGTTGATTCATATATCTCAGTATAATTACAAGTTTAGGATCTTGAACTATGCTTATTTACATGAGTAGTACTGTTTGTGCTTAGGTTCCTTGATAGACACAAGCTAGTGCTCAATGCCTGGTAGCACCAAATACAAACAATGCCTGCAGAAAACTGAACATCTGAGCTGGCTAAACTACAGGCATCCTCTTTCCAGACCACGATTTTGAATGGGCCAGAAAAGGAAGAATTAAATGAATGGAGAAGAAAAAATGAGATTAGGTAGGGAAAGGTAAAACCTCCCCTTCTTTCTACTTGCCTTCCCCATGTATTATAGAAGTAGGAATAGGGATGTGCTCTTATCCCTTTTTCCTTCTCTATTTTTGTGTTACCTCTTTGGCAGATCACATCATCCCATTCATGCCACCAGTAAGGGGAATAAGGTGGCTAGGTTTGTGGAGATATTGTTAGTTATGGGAAGAGGAGAGGTAATGAGGATACTGTGATTTACTGATTCAGCAAAACAGAACCTCTGTCTCTCAGATGATGCTGGAAGCCAGCAGATCTCCAGTTCTGTTGGAAAGGAACTAAATCACAAAGGTGAAATTGTCAAACTGCTACAAAATGTTTCATGTCCTGTCCAGCTACAGGGAGTCAAAAGGGAAGAGTAAATTCTAAAACTGCAATAGATCCAACTTCAGCAAGATCTGTCATAGTTGATGATTCAGTAAGTGATCAGTTCAATTGCCTAAAGGTAGATTTCTATGCTGTTTGAATTGCCCTAAATATCAGAGACATTTGCATGGGGCTGTCAAACATGGGAAACTCATGCCATTTCAGAGTTTAGATAGGATACCTAGGACATCTCCAAGAACAATAAATGCTTACAATTAGGCAAATGGATCAAGCTCATATTGTTTAATTGCATGTCTTGTAAATCAGCAAGTTGTATGTCTTTGATATGCATACCCTCCCCCAGGTTGCTATGATTCTCCAAATTAAAATATAAACATTACTCCTTTGTTCTGACATTGACTATATCCTCATATCAAAAACCTAATCAGATCTGTGATGAAAACATATTCTATTCTGCCTTCCATTTTATATGGATCAGCCCCAGCGATTGTGTGCATGCTACTGAACCTCTGAAAACCAAAATTTTTTGCTTAGAAGAACACACATGATTTTAAAAATCTAACTTCAGGCAACTGAGGTATGATTTAAACCAAAATCCCAAAGTGAAATTTTCTATATCCCATCCCCAAGTCATGAACTAGAAGATTCTAATGAGGAAATGTTTTTGGAAAAGTAGAAACAGGTTAGAGCTCCAAATTTTGTGGGAGGATTCAAGCTTGTTACAAGTGCAACAGGTAGATCTGTAGAATTGTTTGGTCTGAACATTTTGTTACTCTCAAAACTGCCTTGTGGGCAAAAAGGAACACATCAAATAGCTGGAGCTGGCAGCACCCAGAGGTCCTTGCCAGGAAGAGTACAAAGTTCATGGTTCCTCTTCAGTCTTGGGTTTATTTCAGTACTTTGTGTTACCTCGGCTTGCTTCCTTCTCACTGGCTCCCAGCCCTGCTTCCTGTGCAACCTTCCCCAGCTCCGGGGGACATCATGGGTGACCACCTGTCCTGTGTTGACTGCCAAGTTTTTCTGGCCTTGTCCATCTGTGACAATCACAGAGGTTTGGCTCAGGCCAGGCAATGGTCCTGTGGCCACCAGGTTGCTGTTAGAGCAAGCTGGCACCAACTCCGGCCCAGGCAAGGCCCACCACGTGCTGAGCACTGCCCTGGCAGCCCAAGGTGATGCCTGCCACCATTTTCTAGTAGTGGCAGAATCCCATTTATTGACCAACCATTTACAGTCATTAAAGAAAGGAGAACAAGTTATGACATTTGGTTACAAATTTGGCCTTGAATTTTCTTTGAATTCAGAGCTGTTTGGACACAGAGTTTTGTACTGTGTCTCTCAAGATACATCAACAATAACAAATTTGATGCTGCCTGTATTTATTTGCACTCCTTTGACAGAAACATCATCTTGTAGAAGGCTGAAGTGATTGCTGACCTCTTCCGTAATGTTCTGCTGCCTCTCTATTCCTGCCTGCACTGAGCACTCTTTCTTCCCTAGAAGGATTATTTAAGGCTAAGTTGTTATGCATTCTTTTTTTCAAACCAATGGTTTGGTAAATTGTTTCAGCACCAAAACCACAACGCTCCAGATTAATGAAATGCACAAAGTTTATTCTTGGTCCTTTCATGCATAATGTGTCAGTCAGCCTGTGGGATACAGATGGCCATACATGTTGACCTTCTAGACATAACACACAAGAATGCAGTGACCTGAGCTACCACATTTAGTATCAGAGCTCCTTCCTCTCCATTAGAGGTTTTGAAAGCTTAGAATTTTACTGGGCAACAGACAATGAAGTATGTGAAAATACACGTTAGAGCAGCTTGGTTTTCAGGATGATATAAACAGAGTCTGTGAAAAGGAATATGCATTGCTATTGAATTTTAAAAATTGTACGCTTATATATATTCTTCTTTCAAAATGGAGGGAAAGAGATTAGGGAAACTAATATTTCTCAAGCTAGACACCAAGCCAAGTTTAATTTTTAAAAATAATTTGTGAATTCTGTCAAGACATATAGATCAATAAATGAAACTGCCTTCTGCTCTTGTTAATCTGGGATGATGTAAAATGTTGGGAAAAGAGTACAGTATAGTAATTTGAACAGGGAAAAAGGGAGACATTTTACTGATCTAAAAGAACAAGCAGCTACTTTATCATCCATTGATTAACTATAAATAATTGGCCATAGGTATTAGTACTTTTTTAACCTTTGACATGACCTTAGTTTATGACAAGGCCTGCTGGTCTCCTCTGTCCTCCATCCTTCTGGCACTACTAGTATGCACACAACAGAATATTAAGCATATTGAAGAAGGTAAAAAGACATGTGGGTAGAAATTTAGCACAGGTTGATTCCTATATGATAAGGATGTTAAACTGAGGCAGGGTGAGGATCCCTTTTCCTTCCCAATTCGCTGCAGAATTGTTCTAACTCCTGTTGAAAGTAAGGAAAGCTGTGTATCTAGAAGTAGGCAGTGAAGAAGAAGCAGGCAGTGTTTACCCTCCCTATCTAGTAAGTAAGAAAAAGCTCTGAAGAAGGGGAAGGATGGAAGCTGGTGACTTCCGGAACCAATAGGAAGGCTCCTGCCCCACCTAATGGGTTAAAACTGCAAAATAGGTGCACTACTCTCAAAGTTGAAGAGGACCTAGATGTGCCCACAAGTGAAGAACCTGGTCCACCTAACCCTAAACCATTCAAAGGCTACCAAGAAGAAAGAGCAAGTCATCATAATGCATGACTCCCTGCTGCTGTGGACAGAGGCACCCATCCATCAGCGTGAACAATCATCTACAGTAGTTTGCTGCCTTCTGGGGCCAGAATCCAAGATGTTGTGGAGGGACTGCCAAAGCTCATCTGGCCCTTTCACTACTATCCCCTGCTGTTAATCTGTGTGGGCACAAATGGTACTGCCAGGAGAAACCTGGACAGTATCAAAAGTGACTACAGAGCTCTTGGGGCAGTAGTCAAGGTAATGGGGGACAAGGTGGTGTTTTCCTTCATCCTGCTGATGAGGGGAAAGAGTATGAGGAGAAGAGCATTAACAGTATAAGTCAATAATTGGCTGCAGAAGTGGTGCTAGCAGCAAGGTTTCAGGTTCCATAACCCTGGAACCCTGTTTGCAGATCAGCGTCTGCTTGGGAGAGATGGGATCCACCTCAATAAGCAGGGCAAAGCTATTTTCACCAATAAGATTGATGACCTGATAAGGAGGGCTTTAAAGTAAGAATGGTGGGGGAGGACGAGGGTAACCAGCAGTCCTGTGGGAGAGTAACAGACAAGATTGCTGAGCAAATGGATGGTGTGATGGGAAGGAATCACAAAATCAACAAAATGGGGCTTAAGCAGGGTCACCTCCAGTACTCGCATGTAAGCAAGGAAGTGCCTACAAGGCACCATTACAGAGAAATCCCCAAACCCTCTCTAGGAACTCAACATCCTGCGCTGCCTCTCTAAAGTGCCAATACACTAAAGCAGGCAGTATGGGGAATAAACATGATGAGCTAGAGATCTGTGTGCAGTTGCAGGGCTACGATCTTGTTGGGATTACAGAAACGTGGTGGGATGGCTCTCATGACTAGAGTGTTGCAATGAAGTGATACAGGCTCTTTAGGAAGGACCAGATGGGAAGCCGAGGAGGGGGAGATGCCCTTTATGTGAGAGAACAGCTGGAGTACATATAGCTCTGCCTGGGGAGGGATGATGAGCCAACTGAGAGTTTATAGATTAGGATTAAAGAGAGGACAGGTAAAGGTGACATTATAGTGGGTGCCTGCTATAGGCCACCTGACCAGGAAGAACAAACAGAACAATACAGACAAATAAGAGCAGCCTGCCATTTGCAGGCCCTGGTCCTGGTGGGAGGGTTCAACCACCCCAATATCTGTTGGAGTCACGCCACATAAACAATCCTGGAAGTACCTGGAGTGCATTGATAGTAATTTCCTCCTCCAAGTGACAGAGCAGCCAACAAGGAGAGGTGTTCTGCTGGACCTCATGCTCACCAACAAGGAGGGGATGTGAAGATCAAAGGCAGTCTTGGCTGCAATGACCATGAGATGGTGGAGTTCAGGATCCTGAGGGCAGGGAGGAGGGTGAAAAGAAGCTCACAGCCCTGGACTTCAGAAGAACAGAATTTGGCCTCTTCAAAGATCTTCTTGGAAGAGTCCCATAGGATAATGCTTTGGAGGGAAGGAGGGCCCAAGGAAGCTGGTTAATATTCAAAGATCACCTCCTCCAAGATCAAGAGAGTTCCGTACCAACAAATACAAAATCAGTCAAAAAGGATGCCTGTGTGGATGAACAAGGAGCTCCTAGCCAAAGTCAAACACAAAAAGGAGGCATACAGAGGGTGGAAGCAAGGATAAGTAACTTTGAAGGAACACTGAAAAATTGTCCAAGCATACAGGGATGAAGTTAGGAAAGCTTAAGCCCAAATGGAATTGAATCTGGCCAGGGATGTCAGAGAAAACAAGAAGGGCTTCTATAAGTACATAGGTGACAAAGGGAAGATTAGGGAAAATGTAGGTCCATTGCACAACAAGATGGGAGACCTGGTTACACAGGACGTGGAAAAGGCTGAGGTACTGAAGACCTTCTTCACCTCAATCTTTACTAGCAAGATCAACCTTAAGGAATCCCAGGTCCCAGAGACCAGGGGGAAAGGCTGGAGCAATGAAGATGTACCCTCGGTGGAAGAGGATCAGGTCAGGAAATACTTAAGCAAGGTGGACATACATAAATCCATGTGCCCTGATGGGCACCCACGAGTGTTGAGTGAGCTGGCAGATGTCATTGCCAGGCCACTCTTGATAATCTTTGATCAATCATGGCGACTGAGAGAAGTGCTCAAAGACTGGAGGAAAGCAAATATCATGTCTATCTTCAAGAAGGGCAAGGAGGAGGACCCAGGGAATTACATGCCAGTCATCCTCACCTTGATCCCTGGGAAGGTGATGGAGCAGTTAATCCTGGAAACCATTTCCAAGGACATGGACAACAACAATATCATCAGGAGTAGTCAGCATGGATTCACCAAGGGTAAATCATGCTTGACCAACTTGATAAACTTCTACAGTGAAATGACTGGCCTGGTAGATGAGGGGAGAGCAGTGGGTATTGTCTACCTGGACTTCAGAAAGGCCTATGATACTGTCACTGAAAAGATCCTTACAGACAAGTTGTGGATGTATGGGCTGGATGAGCAGACAGTGAGGTGGATTGAAAACTGGCGGAACAGCTGAGCCCAGAGGGTGGTGATCAGTGGCACAAAGTCCAGATGGAGGGCAGTGACTAGCAGTGTACCCCAGGGATCAGTACTGGGTCCAGTCCCATTTAACATCTTCATTAATGTTCTCAATGCTGGGACAGAGTGTACCTTCAGCAAGTTTGCTGATGACACAAAACTGGGAGCAGTGGCTGATAGGCCAGAGGGCTGTGCTGCCATTCAAAGGGACCTCAACAGGCTGGAGAAATGGGCTGACAGGAACCTCAGGAAGTTCAACAAGAAGTGCAAAGTCCTGTAACTAGGGAGGAATAGCCTCATGCACCCAACACCTCCCCTATGAGGACAGGCTGAGAGAGCTGGGGTTGTTTGCCCTAGAGAAGGCTCCAGGGAGACTTATTGTGGCCTTCCAGTACTTCAAGGGGGCCTACAGGAAAGATGGGGAGGGACTCTTTATCAGGGAGTGTAGCGATAGAACAAGGGATAACAGGTTTAAACTGAAAGAGGGTAGGTTTAGATTAGATATTAGGAAGAAATTCTTTGCTGTGAGAGTGGTGAGACACTGGAACAGGTCGCCCAGAGAAGTTGTGGATGCCCCATCCCTGGAATTGTTCAAGACCAGGTTGGATGAGGCTTTGAGCAACCTGATCTAGTGAAAGGTATCCCCGCCCATGGCAGTGGAGTTGAAACTAGATGATCTTTAAGGTCCCTTCCAAACCAAACCATTCTATGATTCTATATGCTGCGTGCCACCTAGCTGGAAAGCAGCTGGGCAAAAAAGGCCCTGGGGGTCTTGCTGGACACCAGGTTGAGCATGAGCCAGCAATGTGTCTTTGCTGCAAAGAAAGCTAATGGTATCCTGAGCTGCATTAGGCAAAGTGTTGCCATCAGGTTGAGGGAAGTGATCCTTCCTCTCTCCTCAGCATTGGTGACGCCGCACCTGGAGTACTGTGTCCAGTTCTGGGCTCCCCAGTAAAAGAGAGACTTGGACATACAGGAGAGAGTCCAGCAAATGGCCACTAATATGATTAAGGGACTGGAGCAGCTCACATATGATGAAAGGCTGAGTGAGCTGCAACTGTTCAGCCTGGAGAAGAGAAGACTCAGAGAAGATCTTAGAATCAAAGAATCATAGAATAATTTGGGTTGGAAAGGACCTTTAAAGGTCATCTACTCCAACCTCCCTGCAATGAGCAGGGACATCTTCAACTAGATCAGGTCGCTCAGAGCCCCGTCCAGCCTGACCTTGAACGTTGCCATCTTATCACTGTGTATAAATACCTGAAGGGAGGGTGCAAAGAAGACAGACACAGACTCTTCTCAGTGGTGTCCAGTGACAGGACAAGAGTCAATGGTCGCAGTTATACAGATTGGAGCATTGGGCTATGTCTCGTCCCACTTGGTGGGTTGCGAGAGGGTGAATCTTTTCGATTCCCCAACGGTTTGTGTACTGACAAAGGCCAATCTCTGCTTGGCAGTGCCGCGTGGTCGGTAGAATCACGACAATGACTCAGAGGAACAGTCCGGCCAGCAACTTTATTAACTGGTGAATTCCACAAATGGACAAACTTAACGAACTGGCGAGATCAACGAACGAACAAAGGCGATTTGGCAATGGAGCTATTTTCCAGGCAACCCATCACAATTTATCTCAAATTTGCATATATTGGAGGAGCAGAGGAAGAAAGAAGGGAGAAAAGGAAAAGAGAAGAGAAGAGGAAAGAGAAAGAAAAAGTATCACCACCCTTGGATCCCACGATGATGATGACAGACGTGGCAATCCTCCAGTGGTGGGCATGAGTGCGCTTCCCTGGGGGCGGGGGGCATGTCTTTTATAAGATAATCCCTGCCTCCAGGTACGCCCCTTCAGGACTTACATGGTTCTTGTTCTGGAAAGTTCTCAATCTTCTGCACAGGCGCTTGGGGAGGGGGGTGGTCACGAAGGGTCTCTCAGGCAGTTGCAGGCCCCCTTCCTCAGATCAACTCTGTGTGATCTCTGGCCATACATGGTAAGGTCCGGTGGAACCCGGAACCGCGCGTCCTCCGACATGCTCTCCACATCCCACACGTCCTGCTCCCACTCTTGCTCTCCCCCACCCCGTGCTCGCCGACCTGCCGTCGCCATGCAAATAGCGCCTCAAGTCGCCGCAATGTTTGAGACATTAACTCTTTCAGTCTCTCACAGGCTATGATTAATAGGATGAAATTTAACAAGTTGAAATCAAAGAATCACAGAATCACGGAATCGTATACGTTGGAAAAGACCTTTAAGATCATCGAGTCCAACCATAAACCTAACACTACCAAGACCACCACTATACCATGTCCCTATGCACCTCATCCAAATGTCTTTTAAATACCTCCAGGGATGGTGACTCAACCACTTCACGGGGCAGCCTGTTCCAATGCTTGACAACCCTTTCAGTGAAGTAAAATCTCCTAATATCCAGTCTAAACCTCCCCCGGTGCAACTTGAGGCCATTCCCTCTTGTCCTATCACTTGTTACCTGGGAGAAGAGACCGACCCCCACCTCTCTACAACCTCCTTTCAGGTAGTTGTAGAGAGCGATAAAGTCTCCCCTCAGCCTCCTTTTCTCCAGGCTAAACAACCCCAGTTCCCTCAGCCGCTCCTCATCAGACTTGTGCTCTAGACCCTTCACCAGCTTCGTTGCCCTTCTCTGGACACGCTCCAGCACCTCAATGTCTCTCTTGTAGTGGGGGCCCCAAAACTGAACACAGTATTCGAGGTGCTGCCTCACCAGTGTCGAGTACAGGGGCACGATCACTTCCCTCGTCCTGCTGCCCACACTATTTCTGATACAAGCCAGGATGCCTTTGGCTTTCTTGGCCACCTGGGCACACTGCCGGCTCATATTCAGCTGGCTGTCAACCAACACTCCCAGGTCCTTTTCTGCTGGGCAGCTTTCCAGCCACTCTTCCCCAAGCCTGTAGTGTTGCATGGGGTTGTTGTGGCCCAAGTGCAGGACCTTGCACTTGGCCTTGTTAAATTTCATACAATTGACCTCGGCCCATTGATCCAGCCTGTCCAGGTCCCTCTGCAGAGCCTTCCTACCCTCAAGCAGATCAACACTCCTGCACAACTTGGTGTCATCTGCAAACTTACTGAGGGTGCACTCAATCCCTTCATCCAGATCATTGATAAAGATACCAAAGAGAACTGGCCCCAGCACAGAGCCCTGGGGAACACTGCTTGTGACCGGCTGCCAACGGGAAATGCTGGATTCTGCACCTAGGAAGGAGTAATGCTGGGCACAAGTATAAATTGGGAGAGGAGTGGCTGGAAAGCAGCCCTGCAGAATGGGATCTAGGGGTGCTGGTTGACAGCAGGCTCAATGTGAGCCAGCAGCGTGCCCTGGCAGCCAAGAGGGCAAACCGCATCCCGGGGTGCATCGAGCACAGCATAACCAGCCGGTCAAGAGAGGTGATTATCCCGCCCTATTCAGCATTGGTGCGACCTCGCCTTGAGTACTGTGTGCAGTTCTGGGCCCCACAAGTTAAGAAGGATGTGAAGGTTCTTGAATACACCCCGAGGAGGGCAACACAGCTGGTGAAAGCACTGGAAGGAATGTCCTACGTGGAGTGGCTAAGGACTTTGGGCTTGTCTAGTTTGGAGAAAAGGAGGGTGAGGGGCAACCTCATTGCTCTCTACAGCTTCCTGAGGAGGGGAAGTGGAGAGGGAGGTGCTGATCTCTTCTTCCTGGTATCCAGTGACAGGACACGTGGGAATGGTTCAAAGCTGCGTCAAGGAGAGGTTTAGACTGGACATTAGGAACCGTTTCTTTACCAAGAGAGTTGTCAAACACTGTGGTCAAATAGGTTTCCTAGAGAGGTGGTCGATGCCCCAAGCCTGTCAGTGTTTAAAAGGTAGTTGGACAATGCCCTTAATAACATGCATTAACTTGGTCAGCCCTGAATTGGTCCAGCAGTCAGACTAGATGATCATTGTAGGTCCCTTCCAACTGAAAAAGTCTATTCTATTCTAAACAAACTGAAACACAGTAGGTTTCCTCTGAACATCAGGAAACACTTTTTTACTGTGAGGGTGACCAAGCAGTGGCATAGGTTGCCCAGGGAATTTGTGTAGTCTCCCAGCTTGGAAGTATTCAAAAGCGATCTGGACGTGGTCCTGGACAACTGTATCTAGGTGGCCCTGCTTGAACAAGTGGGTTGGACAAGATGATCTCCAGAGGTGGTTACCAACCTCAACCGTTCTGTGATTCTGTTATTCTGTGATAAGTCAGATTAATCGTAAAATTAGACCACAAACAAAAATGATCTCAATTCATTCTAATCTGCATGACTTGAAAGAGGTTTTAGGTTTTTATTTTTAGTTTGTCAGCCTGAAACTTGCATCATTTATGATGAAATGCTGGCTCTGCAGAAAATTATTCCTTATTTCAACCTTTAGCAGTAGTTCATCTTCTGAAGCACCAAAACCTTCCTCTACAGTCTTGGCTGCTTATTTGTTCAGTTATATTTGTTCATATGAACAATACAGTTCATATTTGTTCATTATATATTTATTCAATCCCTTTATTTTCATTTACTTGTTTCTCACATGCATGTTTTCTACAGTTGTTTTGCAGACTGTTTTTCATGTCCTGCTGACTTCCAGAGGCTCATAGATTCCAGATGGCCCATAGGCATGGCCCATCTATGGCCCATAGGTGGCCCATAGGGTTCCAGATTAACATGGTCATTGCACATGCTACATTGTGAAGTGTCATCAAGAGAAGCATGTGTTCGCTCAGGCTCTCATTCCAGTCTTACCTCCTCTCTGCTTATGAGTAGCTCTACACTATGGATACACCTATCAGAGAACTTTTTAGCCTGTGAGTCAGCTGCTGGATATCACCCTGGATACTCACAACAGTTTACTAGGAATATAGAAGTGGCAAAGTTGTATGACATCAGAAATAAGAAACTATCTGTAGGGAAGCCACTGCAGTTTAGAACTTTCCTTCTCCAAATGGGAACAAATCACAGTATCAAATAGCTTTTTTCCTAGTTGATTTAATTCTTCATTTTTAACCTTCAAATATATTCCAGGTCATCATTTTTCTGATTTTCTGTTTTCCATGCACAATTTCAGAACTCTTGTATTTCTCCCTCATGCCAAAATGATTTTGTAGCAGCCAAGGATGTCACTTTAATCAGATTTTTGTTGCACATACAAATCTGTCCTTGTTGTTCTGAGGAAATGTGAATCTCAGACAATCAGTAGATTTAGCTTCCAGTCTTCTCCTCTTGCCTTTCTTGTCAGCTGCTAAGCATTTGCAAGAAGCATATTGTGCATGCAATGTGGTCTTTATAGCTGACCCATGAGTCTGCAAGACAAACTAGAAGGAACTCCACTTAACCTGCCATGAAGAATTTAAAGCTTATTTTACCCTACTTATATGAACTGAAACCCCTGCTTCATTCCTCTAGAAAAATCACCTAGTCTGGGAGCTAATGTTGTGTGCTTGGTAAGGCTACTTACAGACCGTAAGTGTTATAACTATCAGGATAACTAAACAAAAGACCGGTAGTTGCCAGATAAATTATACCATTCTGCTTATTGAAAGTAACTGCACAATGTCTACTTGATATTTCAGTAACATTGATTTTTCTGAATAAAACAATCTGAAGAAACTGCCACAGCAATGCTGATATCTTCAAACGGGTCTGAAAAACTGTGTATAGAAGCAATCCTGGATTATTACATAAGGATATGTGGAATGTAAATATATACAGATGCCTAGAAAGCAGATAGCTGATTTGTAAGGATATTTGTTATGTCATGACTCTTCAGCATAAAAAACAAAACCATGAGACAGAAAAAGTGATAAATTAAGCATGCAGGTATACAAACCATAAGGAGCAGGAGGTAACCAAGACACTAATGAGGACAACGTCTCTGAGGTGTTAAGGAGGCTCAACCAGGTCTTTGCAACAGATTAGAAAGGGGTGGGGGAGGGAAAACAAAATTACATTAAGTCTTATGGGAAAAAGCAAATTTATTATGGAACATTTGAGGGGGCTTGCGAGATTATGTAAAATTTATTATGCAATCTTTTAAAGGGATTGCAGAAGGTGCAAAACTCATTATGGGATGTTTTGAGGAAAGTCCAAAAACAGGGAAAGGGAGGGATCATTGTGAATCAGGAAGGACAAGTCATGGGAAATCAGAAAGGAGGGGGATAAAAGGGGCTGGCAGCATGTAAGCAGGGGCTGTCAGTGCACATCTCTGAGTCCCTGCATGATCACAACTGTTGGACCTATCTTCTTATTAAACTCTATTCCTGACTATTTTCTCTGTGTGTTCTCTCTTCAGGGTGTGTGTATATGTATAACCACTGGCAAGCTTCAGTCTGGACTAGCTGGTGAGCAGAAAGAGGTCAGGCACCAGCAGCTGGAGGAAGAGCCATTGTCATAGGCTGTACCAACTGGAGGGCCTGGGATCTGGGGCCAATTGCTGGACGGACTCTGTGTGTGTATGTGTTTGTGACTGCTAGAAAACCCCTATCCTGATTAACCCAACAGTAGGAACAGGATTGGTCCTTCTGTGTTGTTCATGCTTGTGTGAGTGCTGTTGGTGTTTGTGTGTATGTGTGTGCATGCATGCACACATGTTTAAGTGAAAAGATCGAAATACACAACAGTGTTATCTGGGGAGGGAAAGGACTGTCATTATAGGAAGTATATGTGAAGATTTTTAATAGATTGTAGTGATTGAAGGCTTTGCTTAACTTTAGCAATTTAGTGTGTCCACAGCAAATATAATCACAGTTTAAGACTATTTAACTATGATTTAATTATAACTACCATAATGGCAGAGAGTAGCTATAACAAGCTTAGCAGTATACAATCGTACAAGTTTTATTGTCATAGCATTACAGTTGTGACAGGCACTACTAAATCCCTGAGTTTTCTCAATGCACTAAGATCTGCAAGACCCCTTTATTGGACCTTAGAGTCCCCCATTCATGGCATGAGATATGCAAGGGTATCTTGCCTGCCATTGAGGTGACCTGGAGATACTTGCTGCTGTAGCAGCTGAATCTCATCTGCTGGCATTTTCACTGATGATATTCTTTTGCTGATCCCACCTTTTGAGTTTATCCCATCAAGATCCTGTGACCTGTGTCCTTCTGCTCTTCACTTCCTCAGTTTCCAGTTTTTGTTGTTTGTGCTGAGGCAACTGTCCAGTCCAGTGATACCTGGTCACCACGTCCTTCTGTTTCCTCATCCTGCAGATGTTCCTCTGGGGAGCTGATTACTCAAAGCTGAGACAGAAGTAACTGTTCCTTTTTCCCTTGCTCTGCAGTTCTCTTAACCATTTTGCTACTGCATTAGTTTTCCTATATTCTGTTTATTGTGCTTAATAAGCAGTTTGTTAGTTCTTCGATACCACCATGGCTTGTAGATATTTTAAAGCCCTCTGTTAACACTAGATCAATGAATTGGTTAGTCTTTGTCTCGCCATAATTAATGCTGAATATATTTGTGCAGGGTTAGCAAAAATTATATCGCAGACCATTTTAGCTTTAATGGTCCTCTCTTCCCTGCTATGGTGGCTGGCAACATTATGTTGAAGCATATCACATGCCAGTGTTTTTTTTCCCCCGCAAGTCTATCAGTCTATCTTAAGTCTATCTAAGGCCTATCAGTCTGTCTTATTTCTGTTCCCCAGCTATGGATCCAAGACTTATTTGTTGTTTTAAAATTTTCTCTGATAGAGTGTGCATGTGTACTCATGTGTCCATTGGGAATACATGTACAGGCTTGCTACTAGCAGAGCCTGGGGAGGGGGAACCACAGCAGACACAGCTATTGGGTTGGGATGAAAGGCACCTCCTCTATCTCAGAGCCAAATAATTCAGCTTCCTAGACACATTGTCTATCCTGTCCCCAGCTAAGTATCTGTCATTTCATGATGTCAGCTGCTACTGAATTGTGATCTGTCTTGTCAACAACTCACACAGGCAGAACACATGTTTTTAAGCCTCTTTTGCTTTTGATTCTTTTTGATGAATAAAAAACAAAGGTCTATGAATATATATCCCATTGTCCTGTGTCTATATAAACAAAACTCCATCACATACCAAGTGTTCCAGCTAGCTTCTCTTGCTGAAGCTCACCTGTAAGCCTCAGTGATAACCCTGAATCGATTTTCAAGCCTCTCATCACTGAAGAACTCCTTTATTTTGGAGGAGTTCTTAAAACAGAATCTGTTTAGGATTGGTTTGAAATACTAACAGAAGCTTTAGATCTATGAATTGTGTTCAAAAGAATTGTCCAGAAGCACATGGACAGCTGTATTTGCCTTTTGGTCAGCCAGTTTACCAAAACAATATGATTCTTGCTACGTAATGGGGCTAATAGGGATCTTATGGCCAAAAAGATCTTGCTGATAACTGATAAGAAAAATACGCTTACAATGTGATACCTAGGACTCTCGCAATGCACATCCATTGGTAGAATAACTACTTTATTGCTGATTGCTACATGGACCTGAGTATACAGGGATTTTCCCCTAATTTTCCTGTCCAGATATATTACTTACCACTGTTAATAAAAAGACATCAAAAGATTCTGCATATCAATAATTGTTATTTTGTTTGATGATAACATCTTATGTCAGTATTTGAAAATGGTGTGATGTTAGAAAATTCTATGTGTTCTATTACTTTATTTTGCATGTGGATTGGTGCTTTCTAAGAAGCAATTTTATTTGTTAGGAGTGGATAATGACATGATCATGGATTCTGACCTTATGTTGCAAAGAAAGAAAAGCAAGATGAAGTCTAAAAGAACTTACTGACTTCATTCTTCTCGTGTAGCACAACTTTCATTCTATAATCACTGGGATCTTGGGATTGGAGAAATCTTACCTATAATATTTAATTAAGATGCTTGTATATGCCTCAAACCCTTATGGCCCCTTAACTTAATCTGGTTCAACTACTTGCCATGTCTGCATATTTCTTTAAAAACCTGAATTCGTTAATTGACTCATTACTAAGCCTAAAAGTTTCCTACAGTTAACTATGTACGCTCAGAAATGCATCTGGTTCCTATCTAACACCCTGTTTTTATCCAAGGCTTGAACTTCAGGAAGTCCAGAAGATTAAGATGTTTGCAGCCAGGAATGAAAGAAAACTGTGGGCAAGGGGGAGAACAAAGGCTATGTTAAATGGACTCTACAAGACTTCAGACTATTTCTAAACATGGACATCATAAGAAGTTTAGACAGTATGTAAGGTAGACTCAATTATCCTTCTCTCTATACCAACACCTAAGTAAGGACTGAAAAATCACTTGGCATCAGATCAATAGTCTGGTCTTTCTAATTGGTCAGTATTCATTATGTGGAATATGTGGGCTGTAATATCAAGCCCTTCATAGTCCTTTAGATACTTGCAGGGACTATACTATTATTATGTAAAATTACTCTGAATTACACAATGATAAAAGTAGTTTCATTAGCTCACCATTAGGAATACTTTACAAGGATCTTTTATCAAGACAATATCAAGCTAAATGTTTCTCAATACTTTGGGGAAAAAAAAACAAGCCAAACATAAAAATAAATTGTAGCAAAGATTTAAAGAAGATCTCCAAATTTTTATAAGGCAAAACAGTGAGTCAGGATATATCAATGGGTTTAACTTCTTTAGGTTTGTGAAGGTTACTGTATTCCATGTGCTGTGGTATTTTCCAAAATCATATTAAGTATTTTACTTTGACTTTCAGAGATTGTATTTGGCATCATTAAAATCAGCTTCAAGCTTCCCACAAGCTATCCTTCAACAAAACCAAATGCAAATAAATCCAATACATAAGGACATAGAATACAGACCAGACCTCCGGACTGGGAACTTCATTTTGAAAACAGTGCCATTGAAAAGGGACATAAAGCCTTGTCAATCAAGGCAATAAAGATTGGACTGAGACAAAGAAATACAGAAGTATCTCACATCATTCAGTGGCTGAACAATGAAATAGTATATGAAACTTAGTGGGGACAAATTCCAACTGATGTACATGGGGGAAAAAATCATTCCTAAACTAACGCAGAATATAGTGGATCCAAGCTTGCCATTACTACTGTGAGTGAAATATTAGGGTTATGATAGAAAGTTCTGTGAAAACACCACTTTACTGTATAACAGCAGTTAAAAAAAAAGGTAATGAGTTTTTCATTCCTTTCTTAATATTAGAGGAAACATCAATTTTACTATATTAATCCTGTTTGCAAACTGCACTCACATCTCAAAGGTGATATGGCATAATGGAAAAGATGTCAGACAAGGGCAGCAAGCATGTATTGGCTTCTGTATTAGACACCAAGAAGAAAACTTCACTCTGGAAAAAAGATAAATGAGGACTAATATAAGAGTGGTCTAATAAAATCATGTGTGTCATGGGGAGGTTGGGTAGGAAATGGTTATTGTTTCTCTTTTCCAGTATAGACAGTGGATACAAGAGGTATGAAACCTAATAGGAAGCACACCCACAAGAAGCCAAAGGAGGTGAGACATCAGGACACCGGAGTATGGACCTCCCTGCTGCAGGATGCTGTAGAATTGGCTGTGGTCAAAGGAGAGGCTGAGCAACTTTCAGAGGGTTACTAAATACACAGAAACCAGGTCTCAATCAAGAAAGCCTGAACTCCAATGGATTAAAAGCTGGGGGAGTTTTCAAGGGGATTTTCATATGTGCTCACTCTGTTCTTATATTCTTATCTACATATTCATTTTTGGCCATTATCAAAAGCAAATGCAGTGCTAGCTGGACCTTTACCCAGTAAGACTGTACTTATATCTCATGCTCTTATGATGAACTACTGAATACAATTGCTCTGTGTGGTGCTGCAGTGAAATGATTTTATGCAGTTCTTTACTATCTAAACAGTGGAGGACTGCAATGAGGTAGGGACAGCAGGGATTCTGCCCTTGACTCCAAGCACTGTTGGGCTGTTGCAGGAACACTATATATGCTTTTGGTCAGTTCTTCAACAAAAATGTGTTGCAAAAATGAAAAGTGGTCAGAAAAAGCTGTATGAAAACCTTTATGGTGAGGGATTAAAGAAACTGAAGTGATCCAAGAAAAAGCTAAAGCAGTCTTCTGATCACTGTCAGCAGGTATACATACCAAAGGGAAGAGATTTTTGATGAGTACTAATCTGTTAGTGGATTATACTCCTTGACTGAAGCACAGTGCAGTACAGAGCACTAGCTAGCTGCCTTGCTAGCTATGATTTTGATGCATGAAATATGATCTGTACAGTGACTCTGCAATTACTGTGTTAAAAAGCTACAATGTAATCAAGGTAATTGGTTAATTTTATTTTTTCATAAACCTCTATTTAAATCATACATACTGTTAGGGAAATAATATATTTCCAGTCAAATGGATTTAGTCAGGCATCAAGAAAATCTTGATATGTGAAATTTTAATTAAATATATTTATGTATTCCCATTGTAAAGGAACAGGAAAAGGCAAACTTCAGAACCATGAGAAGCACACAAGTGAATTCTCAGAATTCTGGTACAGGTTTTAACCATATATTGACACTTTCAAAGAACAACCTATGATTTTAAAAAAATTCATAACAGAATTATATTGATATGTTTAGTTTCTTTCACTTTCTAGTCTGTTTGTAAATGTTGTATGAGGGTTGCTATAAACAAAGTATGGGGTATGTAACCCTCTGATTGCAGGATAATTAACTTTTACTTGTTAAGGTTCTTGTGATTGGGAAAAAGTGAAATTTAAAAAAAAAAACAGCAATCAGTGGAAAAGATCCCCACTAGCATGACTTGTAGGAAATCAAAATCTATCCAGTTCTTCTTACTAAAGAGAAAATATTGTATTTCTTGATTCCTGGGAATGAAGATACTGCATTTTGAGTCCTAATGTAATTCAAACCTGCTATCTATACATTGAAACTGTCTATTTTTTGATAACAGGATTACTAGAGAAACATATCTTTAGACAGGAACAAACATTTTTTAAAATATATCATCAAGTATGCTGACACTTATACCAGGACATCAAAGAAATAAAAGCTTAAAGTAAACGTTTCTCTTTTGTTCCAAAACACAACCAAACTTTCCTTGCTCAAGAATGGTGTTCTTGATGAGAATAATAAATCTCTTTGGACAGGAGCCAAACTTCATGCTAAAAGCTATACAGTGCAATCTGGAGCTACCATTTAAATTAGTTTCCCGGCAGAATTGGCAATGATGGATTAAGAGATTTAATGTAAATATTCTGGAAACATGAGGAGAGAATTAATGAAAACACCGCTTTGTCTGAGATATTCAATGACATAGCATGTATTTCAGATCATTTACAGCCTGTATGTGATGGTATCCTGGGAATAAAGAATGCACTTAGCTGTCAAAGGTATCAATTGTAGAACTGTTCCCCTACTTAGAAAGGAAAATCTATACCCTGGGACACACTATAGGAGGAAAATGCTGATGATTAAGTGCACTGTATTCATATTCATCAACATTCAAATATATTTCATAATGAAAAGTACATTTATTTTAGCTGTAGGAATGAAAGGACAACAGGCTGCAGTGGGATGTCCTGTCCATCATTATTTCCATTTGGAAGAGGAGGAAGTATACATAAGACTTCCAGAGGCAATTCAAAGCTTAGATTTAGGACATAATTGTGGTCCAGTCACCTTTTTATTTCAGCAAAACCTCTCATCCTTGATGATACAAACCAGCATTATAGCATATGGTCTAAGAATAAATTTGTTTAAAGGCTGTCTTCAAATGTTATTTTACCTTGTGCTGTGAAGCTAGCATACTCTTTGGAAAATTTACTGAGGTGGAGGGAATTAGAAGGGCAAGATGGTAGTTTATTCATTTTTTCCTTACCCATTAAAGTTATGGATCTGCAGTCAAAGCAAGCAACCTAACTAGAAGTCTTGTCAGTTTGTATCAGAGTACATAAATATGTCACAAACACATTGACATTTGTTGACATTTTTACTTGTACTTTATTTTCTAAGTGTCGTGGTTTAACCCTGGTAGTTAGCTCAGCCCCACACAGCCCCTCACTCATTCCCCTTCAGTGGGATGGAGGAGAGAATTGGAAGAGTAAAAGTGCAAAAATTTGTGGGTTGAGATAAAGACAGTTTAATAGGTAAAGCAAAAACTGTGTGCGCAAGCAAAGCAAAACAAGGAATTCATTCACTACTTCCCATGGGCAGGCAGGTTTTCAGCCATCTCCAGGAAAGCAGGGCTCCATCACACATAATAGTTACTTGGGAAGACAAATGACATAACTCCAAATGTCCTCCTCCTTCCCTCGGCTTTTATTGCTGAGCACAATGTCATATGGTACGGAACATCCCTTTGGTCAGTTGGGGTCAGTTGTCCCAGCTGTGTCCCCTCCCAACTTCTTGTGCACCCACAGCCTACTTGCTGGCTGGGCAGCATGAGAAGCAGAAAAGGCCTTGACACTGTGTAAGCACAGTTCAGCAATAACTAAAACATCCCTGTATTATCAACAGTTTCTAGCACAAATCCAAAAACATAGCACCGTACAAGCCACTATGAAGAATATTAATTCTACCCCAGCCAAACCCAGTACACTAAGCTATGCATTTTTCCTTCCCTTTCATCCTCAGATGCCCTTGGGAGAATTAGAAACCTATCTCTACTAGCTGTAAATATCTTTACTACAAGGTTGAGATTAAAGAACCTGTTTTTCAATATGAGAGAAATTTGTGTTTTGTAGCATTTCCTATTGCTCATCATGCTCTCTAGTTATTAACTTTTTGATCTACCAACTGTATCCACTAAATCTATTGAAGTTTATATCTCTGTTAGGGCTTGACTTGTGTCACATCTATTATTGAGAAAGACATGATGCAGAACGTTTATTATTCTTAAAAGCCATCTCTATTTTTAGGTCTTTTATCCCTTACAGTAGATTTTGATACTGCACTAGATACATTAGAGGCCAGATCATTATAGCATAAATTCAGGGTGTGGGCAGACAACTTCTAAAGAGACTATCTTTGCAATATGAATAAAGACCACTTATGCTTCTCATAATAGTAAAAGGCTGATTCAGCTTTCCTGAAAGTTGATGTGAATCTTTTCACTGAGTCCCACAAAAATTGAGTTACATCTTCAACTATCATAGGTCTTACTCATGAGGGCAGATTCTTTGGAAAGAAAAAAATGAGATTACTCATGAGTAGAATTTCAGGACTGAGTTCACTAAAACAGATAACAATCTTCTAGATTACACCATTATCTAAATGCGGCAATCTGGAAAATAGTGTCATGACAATGTTATTGAGAGTTGACATTAAATTAATCTAGTTGAAATTTTATGCAGGAGGAACAAATTTAGAGAGAGCATGAAGAAGCTTATCTTGCATACCAGTACCAATACAAAAATAAACAGAGAGTGACTTAACCTGTCAGAAAGGTATTAGTCAGAGTATTATGGAACAACTGTTCTCCAATAAGTATTAGTGTTCAGGCTTTTACAGCAGTGATGGAGAAAAATAACTTAGGTTCTGCATGGGAGGATTATTAACATTCTTTTTTTATTTTATGGTTTGGTTTTTGTTGTTTTATTTTCTTTATTTTTGGAACATGTAGCTCTTGGTGTCTGTGCTCACAAAACTCAGCTACTGTCAGGAACAGCACTTGTACCCAAGAACTTTCTAGTGAAACTGGTACAGAGAAAACTTGGTGCAGAAAGTGGAAGGAGACAGGGATAGGGTTTTTGACTTACTGAGAAAAAAAACCCAAACCCAAACTATTTTGTGTCTAAGATCACTAGGTGTTCAATTGTGGATAAACAGTTCTTAATACAGATTCACCAGCCTAACTTTAGGTTTCTAATGAGTAGTTCTTTCACCAGTTGTTTTGAATTCAGTATTGGACTTGAAGGGTACATACAATCAGTGTGGAAGAAAAGTAAGGTTATCTTCAATTTAACTAGAAGATGGTTTGGGGCAGTGCTCCTCTGTGAGGAGAGGGCAGGAGCTGCCAGGATGCAGCTGGTCCCAGACGGCTCCACAATGGACCCATGAAAAGGAAAAGGATCTTTGCACAGGAGTTAGCAGGGTTCTTTGAAAGAGCTGTAAACTAGATTTGAAGTGGGAAAGGGATAAAACCAGGCTCACTAGAGATAAGCCTGGGGGTGGCACGCCAATGTTTGAGGGACAGTGTGCTAGTGAAGTCCTTTGGTCTGCCATCTCAGTGGAGGTAGGGGATGGAGATCAATGCAGCAGCAAAGACATAAGGATTATGGATGTGTTAGAAACCATGGAAGCACCTGAGAATGGTCACGTAGGAATTAGGGTTTATCCCCCCAAAAAGGCGGCAGGATCAACAACCCACCTGAAGTGCATATACACCAATGCATGCAGTATGGGCAACAAACAGGAGGAGCTGGAAGCTGTTGTGCAGCAGGAAAACTATGATACAGTTGCCATCACGGAAACATGATGGGACAACTCGCTCAGCTGGAGTGCTGCAATGGATGGCTATAAACTCTTCAGAAGGGATAGGCAAGGAAGGAGAGGCGGTGGGGTAGCCCTGTATGTTAGGGAGTGTTTTGGCTGTCTAGAACTTAATGATGGTGACGATAGGGTGAAGTGTTTATGGGTAAGAATCAGGGGAAGACCAACAAGGAAGATATCATGGTGGGAGTCTGTAATAGACCACCCAACCAGGATGAAGAGACAGACAAAATATTCTATAAGCAGCTGGGATAAGTCTCACAATCGCTAGCCCTTGTTCTCGTGTGGGACTTCAACTTACCAGATGTCTGCTGGAAATACAGTAGAGCAGAGAGGAAACAGCCTAGGAGGCTCCTGGCATGTGTAGAAGATAACTTCCGGACACAGCTGGTGAGGGAGACAACTAGGGAAGGTGCCCCACTGGACCTGTTGTTTGTGAACAGAGAAAGATCTGTGGGTGATGTGATGGTTGGAGGCCGTCTTGAGCATAGCGATCACAAAATGATAGAGTTTTTGATTCTCGGAGAAGTAAGGAGGGGGGTCAGCAGAACTGCTACCTTAGACTTCTGGAGGGCAGATTTTGGCCTGTTTAGGAGACTAGCTGACAGAGTCCCCTGGGACTCAGTCCTGAAGGGCAAAGGAGTCCAGGAAGGGTGGACATTCTTCAAGGAGGAAATCTTAAAGGCACAGGAGCAGGCCATCCCCATGTGCTGAAAGACGAGCTGGCAGGGAAGAAAACCAGCCTGGCTGAACAGAGAACTTTGGCTGGAACTCAGGAAAAAAAGGAGAGCGTGTGAGCTTTGGAAGAAGGGGCAGGCAACTCAGGAGGACTACAAGGCTTTAATGAGGTTATGCAGGGAGAAAATCAGAAGGGTCAAAGCCCAGCTAGAACTTAATCTGGCTACTGCTGTAAAAGACAATAAAAAACGTTTCTATAAATACATTCACAACAAAAGGATGGCTAAGGACAATCTCCATCCTCTATTGGATGCAGGGGGAAACATTGTGACAAAGGATGAGGAAAAGGCTGAGGTACTTAATGCCTTCTTTGCCTCAGTCTTTAATATTAAGACCAGTTGTTCTCGGGGTACCCAGCCCCCTGAGCTGGAAGACAGGGATGGGGAGCAGAATGAAGCCCCTATAATCCAAGGGGAAATGGTTAGCAACCTGCTACACCACTTAGACACACACAAGTCTATGGGGCCAAATGGGATCCACCCAAGGGTACTGAGGGAGCTGGTGGAAGAGCTCGCCAAGCCACTTTCAATCCTTTATCAGCAGTCCTGGCTAAGCAGGGAGGTCCCAGTTGACTGGAGGTTAGCAAATGGGATGCCCATCTATAAGAAGGGCCAGAAGGAGGATCTGGGGAACTGCAGGCCTGTCAGTCTGACCTTGGTGCTGGGGAAGGTTATGGAGCAGATCACCTTGAGTGCCATCACGACACGTACAAGAAAATCAAGTGATCAGGCCCAGCCAGCATGGGTGTATGAAAAGCAGGTCCTGCTTGACTAACCTCATCTCCTATGACAAGGTGACTCACTTAGTGGATGAGGGAAAGGCTGTGGGTGTTATCTACCTGGACTTCTGTAAATCCTTTGACACCATTTCCCACAGCATTCTCCTCTAGAAACTGGCTGCTCATGGCTTGGATGGGCGTACACTTCTCTGGGTGAAAAACTGAGTGGATGGCCGGGCCTAAAGAGTCGTGGTGATTGGAGTTAAATCCAGTTGGCAGCCGGTCACAAGTGGTGTTCCCCAAGGCTCTGTGTTGGGGCCAGTCTTCTTTAATATCTTCAACAATGATCTGGATGAGGGGTTCGAGTGCACCCTCAGTAAGTTTGCAGACAACACCAAGTTGGACAGGAGTGTTGATCTGCTTGAGGAAGGCTCTATAGAGGGATCTGGACAGGCTGGATCAATGGGCCAAGGCCAACTGTATGAGGTTCAACAAGGCTAAGTGCAAGATCCTGCACTTGGGTCACAACAACCCCATGCAACACTACAGGCTTGGGGAAGAGTGGCTGGAAAGCTTCCCAGCAGAAAAGGACTTGGGGGTGTTGGTCAACAGCCAGCTGAATATGAGCCGGCAGTGTGCCCAGGTGGCCAAGAAAGCCAATAGCATCCTGGCTTGTATCAGACATAGTGTGGCCAGCAGGAGTAGGGAAGTGATAGTCCCTTTGTACGTGGCACTGGTGAGACTGCACCTCAAATACTGTGTTTAGTTTTCGGCCCCTCACTACAAGAAAGACATTGAGGTGCTGGAGCACATCCAAAGAAGGGCAACGAAGCTGGTGAAGGGTCTAGAGCACAAGTCCTATGAAGAGCAGCTGAGGGAACTGGGGTTGTTTAGCCTGGAGAAAAGGAGGCTCAGGGGAAACCTTATCACTCTCTGAAAGTAAGTTGTAGTGAGGTGGGAGTTGGTCTTTTCTCCCAAGTAACAAGCAATAGGACAAGAGGAAATGGCCTCAATTTGCACCAGGGGAGGTTTATATTGGATATTAGGAAAAATGCCTTCACTGAAAGGGTTGTCAAGCCTTGGAACAGGCTGCCCAGGGAAGTGGTTGAGTTACCATCCCTGGAGGTATTTAAAAGTTGTGTAGATGTGTTGCTTAGGGACATGGTTTAGTGGTGGACTTGGCAGTGCTAGGTTAACAGTTGGACTTGATCATCTTAAAGTTCTTTTCCAACCTAAATGTTTCTATGATTCTATGAGAAACACAGCTGAGCACATCAGCCAAGCTGGTGGTGCCTTTGTGATAACATAATTTAAAAGGAGCAAAATTCCAGAGAGCACAGAGGAGTGAGGGGGGAAAAAACATGAGAAATGATTCTGCAACATCAAGGTTAAAGAATAAGGAGGGGGAGGTGGTGCTCCACGCACTGGAGCAGCAGTTTTCCTGCAGCCCATGGTGAGGACCACATCAGAGCAGCTATTGACGCTGTAGCCCATGGAAGTCCCCACACCGGAGCAGGTGGATATTTTCTAAAGGAATTGGAGCCCATGGAGAACCCATGCTGGAGCAGATATTCCTGAAGGACTGTAGCCCATGGAGAATTCACGTTGCAACAGGTTTATCCTGGAGAAGGGACCCCACCCTGGTGCAGAACAGTCTGAGGAAGGACAGAGTGGAAGAGATGAACTGTTATGAACTGACTGTAACACCCCATCCACCCTGTGCTGCTCAGGGAAGGGGAGGTGGTAGAGAGTTGGAAATGAAGGGGTGAAGATAAGCCTGAGGAAAAAAAGGTGTGGGGGGAATGTGCTGTTATAACTTTGTCCTTGTTTTTCTCCTTCCAAATCTGTTTTACTTGGCAATAAGTTAAATTAATTTTTCATGAGATCTAGACTGTTTTGCCCTTGATGGTAGAACTGTTAAGTGATCCCCATGTTTTTACCTCAATCCATGAGCTTTTTCATCTTATTTTCTCCCCTTGTCCTGGGGTGGAGAGGTGGAATAAGAGAGCAGCTGGGTAGGTGCCTGACAGCCAGCCAAGGTCAACCCAGCACAGCAACATAACAAGTCACTCAGAAAACCTGGAATCTTCATTTCTGGAGATAATCAACACTTAGACAAGACTCTGAACAACCTGATCCAACTTGGAATTAGTTCTGATTTGAGCAAGACATTGAGCAACATGACCTCCAGAGTTTCCTTCAACTTAAACAATGTTGTGATCCTAGTTACAGGGGGATTTGTTTAGAATTCAAATTTTAATTACATTGTACAAAACTATTTGAACATAGTCACACCCTTTGATTCAAGCAAAATCAGGTTTTCCTGTCTCAGGAGAGGTAATCTATAGGTAATAACTGTGAAATAAATTTGCTTTGACATGAGCACTAGAAATATAATCTTGATGGAGTCCTAGTTTTTTATTTTTTAACCCAGATTTGAAGATAGTAGTTCCTCTCTCACTTCTGTCCACCAGAAGAGAAAATATGAGTATAAATTTTTTAGCCTTAGTTCCATCACATAATCAGATCAAGACTTTTATATTGTTATCCCCAGGTTTAGCACAAGAGCAGGAATAAATCTCATCTAGTTATTCTTCAAAACCCACACAGACTCTGAGAAGGCAGAGTAAATAATTTCTCAAATAATTTATTTAACTGTAAAAATAAAAATAAAACTATGACTGGTAGGGTAAGTTGTCCTTAGGAGTCTTTGGACAAAATGCAGTAAAAACGGAGACATTATTTTCAAACCATTTATTTAGAGATTTCACTGGTGAATAGTCTGTGTAGGACTTGCAGATCTCTTTCTCACCCTCACAAGATCTTTTCTGCCCTAATGTTTCTTAGTTTACCTGTTGCTCTATTAAATATTCCGTATAGCTTTAAGCTCCAGCACAGCATATCCAATTAATTGTCATTTAAATGCCCACTTGTGGGGAATCAGCAATGGGTAGAAAACAAGCTTGAGTGACCTATAGCAACTAACTCTTCACTAGAGGAAGATAGCTGAGGGCAGAATGGTGACCTGTGCCCTAAGAATTATTTTAATTCCCAGATAAATTAATTGTGTTTTCCTCCAATTAAAACACATACAGAGACTATCTTATTTGTTCACATATGTGTTCAAGATACAGTAAAAAAGATATTCTTGTACTCTACAAGGTCTTGCGTGTCTGAATGTAAAGTTACTTGACACAGGAGAATAAATTATTTATCTGTTTTTCACAGAAATCTACTATTCGTAATGAGTGTGCTCTTCAGTAGGGAATTGCTAAATGGATTACAAAGACAATAGGAAATTTTCTGCCAACATCTTTATTAAAGGAAAGAGAATTCATATAGCTTATTCCAGTTACTTAAACTACTCAAAACACTGTGCAGTGAACAAAGGAATGTACCAAGAGATACAATTCCGGCTCCATTACTTCATTGTTTCTTCCTTTAATTAGTTTTTGAGAAAATTTAGAGATTATAAAAAGGGTTCTTAATTACAACCCTACATACAGAGGTACAGGATACAGACATCTAAAATAGGACCTAGCTGCCTTAATAATAAATAAATTAATAAACAAGATCCTTAAAATAGCATCTCATCAGCTGCTCCCAAGGTGTCTAACATCTATAGGATTTAACAATGAAAGATTATACATTCCTTTATTTTTCTGAACATTGGCTAACTTTTACAGGATATTATTAAGAAAGAGAAGCATGTATCAGTGAAGAAAGTACTTCAAGATATGATTCTATTATTTTTATATTTTGTACAAAAGGCATCTTCTAATTTTCCTACATGTAAGTAAAAGAGTGACTAGACTTTTTGCCTTTAAAATCTAGAAAGTTATTGTAATAAGCAAATAGCATATACTTATTATTTACTACAATAATAAAACAAAGTGCAATTTACCAAGAAAACATTCAATTAGGATGTGGTGGGTTGACCTTGGCTGGTTGCCACGTGCTCACCAAGCCACTCTATCACTTCCCCTCCTCAACAGGACGGGGTAGAAAATACTACAAAAAACTCGTGGGTTGAGATAAGGACAGGGAGATCACTCAGCAATTACTGTCACGGGCAAAACAGACTGAACTTGGGGAAATTAATTTAATTTATTGCCAATTTTAAAAAGTGGGATAATAAGAAATAAGAACAAACCTAAAATCACCTTCCTCCCATCCCTCCCTTCTTCCCAGGCTCAACTACACTCCTGAATCTTCTAATTTCCTTCTCCCATGCAGCACAGGGGGATGGGGAATGGGGGTTGTGGTCAGTTCATTACACGTTGTCTCTGCCTCTCTTTCTTACTCATGCTCTTCCCCTGCTACAGCATGGGTTGCCACCCATGGGAGACAGTCATAGAGTCATAGAATCATAGAATCATAGAATGCTTTGGATTGGAAGGGACCTTACAGGTCACCTAGTCCAAACCCCCCTGCAAGAGCAGGGACATCTTCAACTAGATCAGGTTGCTCAGAGCCCCGTCCAACCTGACCTTGAATATTTCCAGGGATGGGGCTTCCACTACCTTTCTGGGCAACCTCTCCCAGTGCCTCACCACCCTCATTGTAAAAAATTTCTTTCTTAAATCCAGTCTAAATCTGCCCTCCCTTAGTTCAAAACCATTGCTCCTTGTCCTGTCACAACAAACCTTGCTAAAAAGTCTGTCTCTGTCTTTCCTATAGGCCCCTTTTAAGTACTGGAAAGCCGCTGTAACGTCTCCCCACAGCTTTCTCTTCTCCAGGCTGAACAACCCCAACTCTCTCAGTCTGTCCCCACAGGGGAGGTGCTCCAGCCCTCGGATCATTTTCGTGGCCCTCCTCTGGACCCACTCCAACAGCTCCATGTCCTTCTTGTGCCGAGGGCTCCAGAGCTGGACACAGTACTCCAGGTGAGGTCTCACCAGAGCAGAATAGAGGGGCAGAATCACTTCTGTCGACCTGCTGGCCATGTTTCTTTTGATGCAGCCCAGGATATGGTTGGCCTTCTGGGCTGCAAGTGCACATTGTCAGCTCATGTCCAGCTTTTCATCCACCAGCACCCCCAAGTCCTTTTCCGCAGGGCTGCTCTCAATCACATCATCCCCCAGCCTGTATTAAAACTGAGGATTGCCCCAGCCCAGGTGTAGGACCCTGCACTTGGCCTTGTTGAACCTCATGAGGTTCACACAGGCCCACTTCTCCAGCTTGTCCAGGTCCCTCTGGATGACATCCCGTCCTTCTGGTGTGTCAAGTGCACTACTCAGCTTGGTGTCATCTGCAAACTTGCTGAGAGTGCACTCGATCTCACTGTCAATGTCATTGATGAAAATATTGAACAGTACTGGTCCCATTATGGACCCCTGAGGGACAGCACTTGTCATTGATGTCCATCTGGACATTGAGCCATTGACTGCTACCTTCTGGATGCGACCATCCAACCAATTCCTTATCCAATGAACAGCCCACCCATTAAATCTGTATCTCTCCCATTTAGAGAGAAGGATGTTGTAGGGGACCATGTCAAAGACCTTTCAGAAGTCCAGATAGATGACATCCATTGCTTTTCCCTTGTACACTTATGTGGTAACTCCCTCGTAGAAAGCCACTAGGTTGGTGAGTCAGGACTTGACTTTGGTGAAGCCATGTTGACTGTCTCGAATCACCTCCCTGTCCTCCATGTGCTTTAGCATAGCTTCTAGGAGGATCTGTTCCATGATCTTCCCAGGCACAGAGATGAGGCTGACAGGTCGGTAGTTCCCAGGCTCATCTTTTCTACCCTCTTTAAAGATGGGCACAATGTTTCCCTTCTTCCAGTCACCAGGGACTTCACCTGACTGCCATGACTTTTCAAATATCATGGAGAGTGGCTTGGCAGCTACATCAACCAATTCCCTCAGGACTCTGGGATGCATCTCATCAGGTCCCATAGACCTATGTATGTTCAAATTCCCCAGGTGGTCACGAACCTGATCTTCCCTTACAGTGGGAGGGCCTTTACCCCTCTGGTCCTCAACATGTTGTCCATTGACTCAGGAGGGGTGAGGAGAGCAGTTGCCAGAGAAGACTGAGGCAAAAAAAGTTGTTGAGTACTTCAGCCTTGATGTATGTCTGTCCTTCATGAACTGCTCCAATGTTGCTCTGTCCCACAGTCTGCAGTTCTTCAAGAACTGCTCCAGCATGGGTTCTTTCCATGGGGTGCAGTCCTTCAGGAATGGACTGCTCCAGGGTGAGTCCCCCGTGGACCACAGGTCCTGCCAGAAAACCTGCTCCTGCATGGGCTTTCATGGGCTGGAGCTGCCTTCAGGTCACATCCACCTGCTGCCATGTGGGCTCCTCCATGGGCTGCAGGGCAGATATCTGCTCTGACGTGGTCCTCCATGGGCTGCAGGGGGACAGACTGCCTCACCATGGTCTTTTCCATGGACTGCAGAGGAATCTCTGCTTCGGTGCCTGGAGCACCTCCTCCTCCTCTTTCTTCATTGACCTTTGTGTCTGCAGAGTTGTTTCTCTTGCATACTCTCACTCCTCTCTTCTGGCTGCTGTTGCGCAACAGTTTTTTCCCTCTTCTTAAATATGTTATCCTAGAGGTGGTACCACCGTCACTGGCTCAGCCTTGGCCAGCAGTGGGTCTGTCTTGGAGCCATTTAGCACTGGCTCCATCAGACTTGGGAGCAGCTTCTGGCATCTGCTGACAGAAGCCACCCCTGCAGGCCCCCTGCTACCAAAACCCTGCCACGTAAACCCAATACATAGGAAAAAAAGATAAATCAAACTTATTTCAAATCTTTGCTCAGCAGAAGAAGGTGTCAGGCTCACTGTTTCCTCACTCTGCAGCCCAAGATCCCTTTACACTCACTAATTTCTGGTAATATAGTAATTAAGCTCCTCAGCAATTAGCCAATTTAGAACACAGAAAGAACTATTTATCTATGTGATATTTACATACAGAGTTCCTACACTGAAATACAGTGGAGGAGGAAATTATTAGCTGAAAGAACTTTAGGGTTTGAAAATTGAAATAATCTCTAACTGCATAAAATGTCACTCATACTAAACACATTTATTGACACATTTGTGTGTGTGTGTATGTACATTTCTTGGATTGTTCTTGATTTTAAAATCTTCTTCCATATCTCAGTAAAAGACAAAAATGAGACACAGTCCACTATATTATCTAAACTCATACAAAACATTCTCCTCCAAGAGCTCATTCCTGACTTTCCATATTTCTAAGTACAAATAGACTGCCATACCTATTGTTTTATGTGATGTATATTCACCTAGTGGGTCACACGCTTTGACTCAGAGATCTTGAACTCTAAAGAGGAAAGGCAAGAAGTTTCAACTATTGGCTAGTAGAAATGGAGCTACAGCTCCAGTCTTCTTCCTTTTAACTTCACTCCCTGTCCACTAGTTCATGATGAAAAAAGCCATTCTCTACAGTATTAATCTATTTTAAATATAGCTGTACCAGATAGGTTTGGCAGAAATCCCATTTCCCCTACTAACATGAAGGAACAGACATATCAATTTAAGAGTATTGAGTAGTCTGGATTTCTTTTTTATTGCACGATTTTGCTTCACAGATGAGTAAAGTTCTGTCTGAAAAATCTGCAGAAGTACCTTCAAACCTCAACCATTCAGTGATTCTGTGAATGTAGGAACTAATATTTTGATAAACAACTAAATATATAACCTTTTTCCAAACAGTTTGAAAATCACATCATTACCTGAAAATTCAAATAAGACGGATTACAAAATGGCTTTAATACTGCTGTGCCTTTCATTTTACGTGAAGTTAGCAGAGTAGTCATACAATTTTTTCTTCTGTGTTTGGGAATCAACTGTAACTTCAAGGCTGTTTTAGGCTACTATAAATGAATATATTAAAGCAAACAATTTTGCACTTTCAGGCTTGCTGCTTTATCTCTTTTGTAACATTATTGTTCATGTACACAATCTTTTTTTCCTTTAAATGACAATTTGTTTCTAAAAATTCTAACTGAGCTGCCAGTTTTTATTTTACAAAACTGACATTGACATGGTTATTATTACTGCTTAAAGAATAAAATTTGGTTTAACTAGTATTTTTTCTGCCAACTAGCTTCAAACACAGTTAAAATAAATTGAATGAGTATGTATGTAAGAATGTATAACACAAGACAAAACATTTTTCTTTAAACTTGTCCTGGTTTCAGCTGAGATGGAGTTAATTTTCTTTATAGTGGCTGGTGTGGGGCTATGTTTTGGATTTGTGCTGAAAACAGTGTTGATAGCACAGGGATGTTTTAGTTGTTGCTGCACTAGTCAAGGACTTTTCAGCTTCCCATGCTCTGCCAGGTGCACAAGAAGCTGGGAGGAGGCACAGCCAGGATAGTTAATCCAAACTTACCAAAGGGCTATTCCATACCACATGACGTCATGCTCAGTATATAAAGCTGGGGAAGAAGAAGGAAGCGGGGACATTAGGAGTGATGGCGTTTGTCTTCCCAAATAACCATTAGGCGTGATGGAGCCCTGCTTTCCTGGAGATGGCTGAACACCTGCCTGCCCATGGGAAGTAGTGAAGGAATTCCTTGCTTTGCTTTGCTTGCATGTCCGGCTCTTGCTTTACCTATTAAACTGTCTTTATCTCAACCCTCGAGTTTTCTTACTTTTGCTCTTCCGATTCTCTCCCCCATCCCACCATGAGGGAGTGAGCGAGTGGCTGCATGGTGCTTGGTTGCCAGCTGGGGCTAAACCGCGACAGTCCTTTTTGGCGCCCAACGTGGGGCTCGAAGGGTTTGAGATAATGACAGATTTGATTGGAATGTGCTAGATAGAACTTATAGCTGTTATTGCTGTTTAGTTATTAATCGGCAGGCTTCTGTGCTTGCCATGGGGCTTGCTTGCCTTACTTGTACGTTAGAGTCTAGGGCTCGTTAGTGGCTGCTTTTTGCTTTCACTGCTTGCCGTGCTGCTGTACTGCTTATCACCTTACTCTGCTGTGCCTGGGAACATTTTGATAACAGCAATGGCCTCGCGCCTGGGCTGGCAGATGGCCAGGGCATCGCTGCTGTTTCTGTGCTGCTGTATTGGACAGGCTGGAACTCCGGTGTGAACTCGAGTCAAAGGGACTGTGACCTGTGGATGAATCCACATGGGAGCAGGACACCCCAAAGCGTCTGTGCCCATGGATAAGCCCATGCCAGAGCAGGTATATCTTGAAACGTCTGTGGCCATGGTTATGTCTGTGCCACAGCAGGTATACCTCTGAAGGGATTGTGGCCCAAGGATAAGGTCACGCTGGATAAAGTGCACCTCGAAGCATCTGTGGCTGTGGATAAAGTCCATGCTGCAGCAGGTACACCTTGAAGCATCAGTGGCTGTGCATGAGGCCATGTTGGAGCAAGTTTACTTCTGAAGGGACTACATTCTGTGGATAAGTCCAAGCTGGAGCAGGGGCAAGGGGAGGACTTCATTGCAATGTTAAACCTGATGGTCTGGTCCAAAGGGACCAGAGATGGAGATTGTAATGGAAATACCTTTAAATTGTTGTATCCTGGGATTTGAGTTGCATGTTGTGGGAATTACTATAGCAGGAACCCCTTGTTGCTAGCCAGGCTAGGAGCAAGGGAAGGAGTTCATTGCAATGTTAAACCCTATATCCTGGTCCAAAGGGACCAGGGGTGGAGATTGTAATGGATATACCTTTAAATTGTTGTAACCTATGATTTGAGCTGCATGTTATAGGAATTACTACAGCTGGAACCACCTGAACAAATGGAAGAGAAGCCTTACAAGAAGCAGTGCAAGTGCAGCAGTGACCTGACCTGAGCTGGCTTTGGTGCCCAATAACTCCAAGAAACACACTACCTCTCCTGTCCTGAGTAACAACCACAAGAGATGAAGCCCAAAGTCATGGACTAAATGAACTCAGTGGACATGTTGTGGACATTTATGGACATTTTACAGAAATTTTATAGGGGTGGTCCATAGACTAAGGGAAAGATATGTGTGTATTATATCAAAGGATGGGAAGGGTGACAGTGGGTAATGAGAATGTATTGGATAGTGTGAGACCTGAGCATGACGTAGGTGGTATGGAATAAGGGGTGGATACTGTCCTGGTTTCAGCTGAGAGAGAGTTAATTTTCTTTATAGTGGCTGGTGTGGGGCTATGTTTTGGATTTGTGCTGAAAACAGTGTTGATAGCACAGGGATGTTTTAGTTGTTGCTGCACTAGCCAAGGACTTTTCAGCTTCCCATGCTCTGCCAGGTGCACAAGAAGCTGGGAGGGGCCACAGCCAGGATAGTTGATCCAAACTGACCAAAGGGCTACTCCACACCACATGACGCCATGCTCAGTATATAAAGCTGGGGAAGAAGAAGGAAGGGGGGGACATTTGGAGTGATGGCGTTTGTCTTCCCAAGTAACCATTAGGCGTGATGGAGCCCTGCTTTCCTGGAGATGGCTGAACACCTGCCAGCCCATGGGAAGCAGTGAATGAATTCCTTGCTTCGCTTTGCTTGCGTGCGCGGCTTTTGCTTTCCCTATTAAAGTGTCTTTATCTCAACCCTCGAGTTTTCTTACTTTTGCTCTTCCGATTCTCTCCCGCATCCCACCATGGGGGAGTGAGCGAGCGGCTGCGTGGTGCTTAGTTGCCAGCTGGGGCTAAACCACGACAAAATTGTAGGACTTTAGTGGCACTGGTCTGGTGCAGCTCCCATTAATAAAAAGTGAAATTACTCTAGCAATTTTGATGGCCAGGATAAAGATCATCTACATTTTGTGTAAACTGTGACATTGAATTCTTTAAAACAATAAGTCACTGAGGAGGAAAATAGTCGCCCATAAGAACAGATTCTAAAGATAAAACCAATGCATTAGTATATCTACTATTTGCGGCTGAAAAACAATAAAATATTAGCAAATGATAATGGAGTAAAGGATGCTGTTGGGTTCTTTCAGATATTTAGTAAAGACATCAGATTCAAGTTGGTGTACAGAAAAATTTCAGAAAAGGGTGTGAGTAGACATATTTTCTTTAAAACTTAAAAGCTAGTAACAGCATGACATCAGTGTTTTTGAAGTCTTAGGAATGAAACTCATCACTCATGGATTCAGTAAGAAATTGTTAAAGTCCCACACCCTCCAACAAAACATGATGAATGATGCAGGATAAATGGCTTGTAACAAATTAGTTTGGAGCTGAAAGATGAGACTCAAAAAATGTGACTCTGATGAGATGCCAAATATTCCAGGGTTTCTGTCTGTAACTATGCACTGACAACTGCACAACAGGGAGAAAATATACCAAAGAAACAGCAGATACTGATCACTACCAAAAAGGGAGACATTATGGAGAGCATAACATATTTGAAGATCCTAAAGTTCTATAGGCACAGGATCACATGATGGTAATGCCTTAGATGCTTTGAAATTCTATTTCCTTCAAAAATACAGTACCAGAAGCTCCAGGCAAACACAAAATAGCTGAATTTTCAAGTTTTGACACTGCATGACTGTTTACTACATACTCATAATACCAAGATGACTGTTCACATTGCTCAGACAGTGCTGTTGCAGTGTTTAACCTTATTTGCACCTTGTCTCATTAAGTAGTCTCTGTGATGACCGTAAATCATTCTTGTAGAGTGTAGTAAGTCAGTTAGGCAGACAGTTTCTGAAGTAACGTACATGGATTTCACATTTAAGGAAAGAGTGCTGGAAAAGCTATTCTCCACCACCTTTCTGTTTTCCCTGTGCTGCTGCTATCTTGTGATGACTCTTAGAGCACACGTAGCCTTGCAGGTGGGAAAAGGGTAGCATTTCAATAGCCAAAATGCCTGTCTTGATAAACCTTTTCCAGCCATAACATGTTATCTTTACATTTTCTAGAATATTTTTCATATATATATATATACACATGCACAGACACTCATATATCTGTGTATTCATCTCACATTCTCAAAGCAGAAGTAATTCAGGTATTGTTTCTACCCTGTCTTAACAGTAGGAACCCAGAATTATTTCTTCTTGGAAAAAGCAAGTGTCTCTAGTAGTATTTAGACTGCACTGGTTTTATATATCTGTAAATGGATTATGGGCTCTCAGGATACATACCTGCCACAGTGATCACATAAATCACTTTTATTGGAAAATTTTATTAATACAGAAGCAAGTAACAAGGATATTATTTTTAAAAAATGTTTTATAAATAAAAGGTATTCCTGATTGTTATTTGTAAATATCCATCATAATCTCAATGAAAATAAATAAATACAACGAAAATCTGTCATCATCTTTTGAATTTTTCTATGCCCAGGTAGGGCAAATGCATGTCTTGCTTCCTGACACACAGTCATCCAACAAGTTTTCCTACAACAAGAGACTTGGGTAGGTGTCAAATGAAGATGTATAAATATTTTCAACTAATTCAAAGTGAAATACTACAGCTTTTAGGACAGTTCATAATTTAAATTTATAGATCTGTATCCAGCTGTTTCCCCTAAATATCTTCTGATTTAGTAATAAATAGTCATCCTTACACATTCTCTCCTGCTGTTTTTTTCTTAAGGCACTGGAATCTTGTGCACCACCTGTTTAATTTGCATCCAAGAACATCCTGATATATCTTATAAAGCCAGAAGATTTCTGGTTTTGTTACAATTTGTCCATCTTCCCATTTTTTCAGAAGTTCCTCAGCTGAAAGTAATATGCCTGAGAAGACAAATTTGCCACCAGTAACAAAAGTTGCAAAAGAATGAATGATACATATTTAAAAAAAAATTGATTTCAACTTCTCTTTTCAAATCTTCTGGGGTTTTTGAGAGAAGTTTTCATGTCAGAAACCACTGAAGATTATAAAATGAAAGGCAATTTTAGCTACTAGAAAACAATTTTTTTTTTAAGCCAACAGAAAAACTAACTTTCCCATATTCTTGCTTTTTTTGGATCATATGAGAATGTGTTTATCTGTGCATGAGCTGTAAAATATGATAAATACGGAACCACAAAAAGCTTACAGGTGATCTAAAATGTCAATGTTGACTGTGAAGGGCTGAAAAAAAAATTTTAAAAAATCACAGTATTGACTGATAAACAGATTATACTGAATAGCAATGCAAAGTTTTTCATAAAATATAACAACCATATCTACAGGGAAAAGCTCAATTTAGAATATTCCCATTTAGGAAAGAAAACTTGGAAACATTACAGTTTGTTTTCAAAAAACATCAGTTTAATATACAGAAATGGTAAACATGACAAAAAATGAAATAACTGTTATCCTACAGTCTTGAGAATTAAAGAATGCTTGGAGAAGGAGAAGAAAGTATGCGATGTTTTCCATGTGAAAATAGATTAGTAGTCTAGGTTTTTATACTTTGGTAAACATAACGAGCAGAGGATATGACACAGGTCCATATGTTCAAGAAAAGAATAGGCAGTGATGATCCTTTTTTTCCTAATTCAAGAATGATAGGGCAGCCAGAGAAATCAGGAATCAGACTGGCACAAAAGGAGACATTTTCCACAAAATACAGCATTAAAATATGGAATCCATTTGGCACACAATGTTCTGGAGATCAAAAGTATAAGTGTGTCCAAAATCCATCAAAAGTTTAAGTGAAAAATGTTTGTCTCTTGCTATTAAACAGGATGGCCCAAGTCATGTTATTATTGAAACCTTTGACAAAATGAGGAAAGGTTCAATCTTTACATATTCTGTTATTGTATTTTTCCCTAAATATCTTCAAATGCAACTTGAAGATGAAGCATAAGGCCTGAATGATCTTTGGCTTGACCCACAAAGCAAGTTCAAAGCCATTCAATTCTTATTTTCATTTTTGCCCTTCAGCCATATGTCATGAAGATTTCTCAACATTTTTAGAAGCTGTATTTCAGTGTCCCAGAGTACCTACCAAAATTTAAGAATGCCTAATAATAATTTCAGTCGACTTTTTTTTTACATTATACATATTATCTTAACATTGTATTTTTTAAATTAAAAAAAAAAAAAGTAAACCCTGAGCACTTCAATAACGTAAATTAAATTGAGCCTTGGGAGCAAATGACTGTTTGCTGCATTTTCTTTCTCAATGAAAGGTGAATAAAAATACCTTAATTTATAGCTACATCCATAAATTTGGACTAGTAGTGACTGAAAATAGCTACTTTTAAGCCCAAAAATATAAGGGAATTTTTTTAGTTGTAGCTGTTACTTGTTATTTGCTTACCCAGAAAGCATGACTAACTTTAAAATTCACTTTACCTCTCAAATCAATTGAATTTGAGAGTTTTCATAAAAAAATACATCAGGTAACCAAAGCATTTGGTATTCCACTTCATTCCTTAATGATATTTCCTTGTCACAAACAATTATGGGTCACACTCTTCATGCTGAAATACAGGACAGAATGTTGATGTATTTTTATAATGCAGGCTCACTCAGTGTGACAGCAGTAACTTCAGGAAAGGGCCATATTTACTAAGGTCTTAAGGTTTCTAGAATATTATTCAATGCAAAAAAGTTAAATTGCAAATCGTCTTTGGCTTCCAACTCTATGCAATTTAAATGTAAGAAAAGGGAACAATAAACATGACAGTAGAAAAAACCTTTTCAGTATAATTTAGTTTACGCATTTTTATTTTATACTCCACCGCTTTGTCTTCTGCATGTAGTACATGAATATCTCAGAAGGAAGTCATAAACACGAGACCAAAAAGTGGTGGAAAATCCAGGATAAGTCACTTTGTCTTCTATATAGAAACAAAGAGTCTACCCTGCAGTTAATAACAGTCTGGAGACTTTTAAAAGTTGCTGAGATCTTGAATATGCAAAATGAGCATTTAACTTCACAAAAGTCAATATTTCAATTAAAGTGTGTCGTGGTTTAGCCCCATCTGGCAACTAAGCACCACACAGCCGCTCGCTCACTCCCTCATGGTGGGATGAGGGAGAGAATCGGAAGAGCAAAAGTAAGAAAACTCGAGGGTTGAGATAAAGACAGTTTAATAGGGAAAGCAAAAGCCGTGCACGCAAGCAAAGCGAAGCAAGGAATCCATTCACTGCTTCCCATGGGCAGGCAGGTGTTCAGCCATCTCCAGGAAAGCAGGGCTTCATCACGCCTAATGGTTACTTGGGAAGACAAACGCCATCACTCCAAATGTCCCCCCCTTCCTTCTTTTTCCCCAGCTTTATATACTGAGCATGGCGTCATGTGGTGTGGAGTAGCCCTTTGGTAAGTTTGGATTAACTATCCTGGCTGTGTCCCCTCCCAGCTTCTTGTGCACCTGGCAGAGCATAGGAAGCTGAAAAGTCCTTGACTAGTGCAGCAACAACTAAAACATCCCTGTGCTATCAACACTGTTTTCAGCACAAATCCAAAACATAGCCCCACACCAGCCACTATAAAGAAAATTAACTCTATCTCAGCTGAAACCAGGGCAAAGTGAAAAATGTCTTTCAGAGAAATCCACTGTGACCAATTACTTAGGTTCAGTTAAAACTGAAAGAAGTCTAATACTTACCTATTTCTTGCTAGTAGGGAGAATGATGAGATAGCATCACTGAATAAAGGAGAGAGTGTAAGATAGGAATGACATAGATGGTAAGTGTATTAACTGCAAGAAATAAACCTTTCCAGGGATACAAAACCTCTACTGATATAGTGAATTCATTTGCAGTTATAATTGTTACATTATTGCATTAGTACCCTAAAAAGCTATAAGGAAAGGAAAGGAAAGGAAAGGAAAGGAAAGGAAAGGAAAGGAAAGGAAAGGAAAGGAAAGGAAAGGAAAGGAAAGGAAAGGAAAGGAAAGGAAAGGAAAGGAAAGGAAAGGAAAGGAAAGGAAAGGAAAGGAAAGGAAAGGAAAGGAAAGGAAAGGAAAGGAAAGGAAAGGAAAGGAAAGGAAAGGAAAGGAAAGGAAAGGAAAGGAAAGGAAAGGAAAGGAAAGGAAAGGAAAGGAAAGGAAAGGAAAGGAAAAGGTTTCATTTCCAACAAGTAAACTTTCTACAAAACACTTTAAGAAAAGCAAATCAGGAACAGATGATTTAAAACATGATAAGAAAACAAATTGCTAATCAAACTTTATCAAATGAGTATGACCTGTGTAAATGATAAACTAAACCACCATGCTCATATATATGTATCCCTCTTTTTCCCATGTATTGATATATATCTAGGTTTGGTAAACTTTGTTACAGTTATATGTTCAGAAGGACATTATAGAAACTTATATGTATAGATTGGTAATGTTTTTGTAAGAACATATTTTCTTCTTAGTACTGAGCACAATAAGAATGTCACTGCTTCAGTAACCATAAAAACATAAAAACATAAAAATTTCAGAAGGATTTGGCACAGCATGTAAATAAATCAAACCAGAAAATAATCTTCATATATATGCCAAATGGCAGCAATATGAACCTTCTCTCACATTCTCTGGAGCAGAAATCGCATGAAGTTGTCTTTGCTTGTCTGGAAAACACATGTAAATCCATCGTAGAGAAAAACAAACTGTCAGGGCACCCTAAAACTGAAGATCTCGTTTTTTAAAATGTTACCAATTACATACCTGTACAAAAAGATGAAGAACATGTATTTCCAGTAATTGATTTAAAATCCTTCCTTGGTAATCTATCATTGATAAGGTAGCAGAGCTGGGCTTTTTAACATTAATGTAGGATGGTGGGGTGGGAAGCAGTAGAAATGGGCCTAGAGGCTATTTTCTGGACTCTGGAGACTGCACTGCACTAAGAAAGCTTTCCTGCCTGTAACAGATTGAGCCTCCTGGTTAATGTTAGCTGCATTTGGCTCTACAAGCAGAAGACAATAAGGGCAAGTGCACAAGCACTTTTAAAAAACCCTTCATTTATCCTCAGTTCTGGGGTTTTTTAGGTTGAGCTAATCAGCATGGGAGATAAAATTATCTCCCATGTATAGCTACATCCACCAATCCTTTCTCTGGAAAATCTCGCCCAGGGGAGGTGAGGCAGAACTGAGCTGATTCTCTCATGCTACAGTTCAGTCACTGACAGGGAAAAGGACAGCAATTTCATATCACAATCTCTTTACACTATCAGGAGAAAAAGTCATAGAAAGTCTGCAGTAAGGCTGTGGATCTGGATCTGGATCCGTAGAAAACCAGGAAATTCTCGAAGCCTGCTTAAATATTTTATAATCACTTACATAATCATGTGCTCAGCCATGGCTTAGTGATAAAACCATAGCAACTCAGCAGTAACGCTTGGTAGACTAATTTTGTTTGCACATCCATTTATTTATTTGTTTCTGTCCTCAGTACTACACCAACAGTAAAATGATTTAAATCATCTGGAAATACCAATTTATTCCTAATAGCAGCTGTAAAATATCTTAATAAGCATTGCCAAGTATTAGAAAGTCTGAGTCATTACTGAGAATAACTTTATGTGACCTATGATTGCAAATTTTAATTAAAGTCTCTCCATATTAACAACATTATCTTGCACCATATCTCTCCCAATATATTATAATGATTTGTATGAATCATGTTATGTACATTTATTTAGAGGTAAAGCTAGTAAAGATCAATGAAATGTTCTAATCAAAACTGTTTTCCTCAGCTGACTTTCTCCTTTCATTCAGGTCCAGGATCAGGTTCATTAACCTTCTTAATTCATGTCTCCTTTTCCTATCATGTCTGAAAAGTTACATTCTATCATAAAATATCTGATCCATATTCCATATGATGTCTTGAAACTTTGTTTAGTATTTCTTAGGACTATTTTGTACTAGATTTCTCTGTATTTTATCAGCTACATATTTTTACATACAAATACCTAATGGTTTATCTTATGTAGTAATGGAAAGCTCAATAACCTTTTTCTCCAAGAGAAACATTTACTGATATTATCTGCCAAACCATTAATTGATAAAATTTGACTCAATAATATACTGTTGAAAATTGATCAGTTACAAAACTAGTAACATATTTAATCCAAGCAATAATAGTTAAAGTTTGTAAAACTGGTAATAATTAAAGTTAGAAAACTCATACTTTTTTTTTTTCTAGAGGAAAAGCTCGTATATATATTTTTTATTATATATTATATATTTTTTAATATATTTAATAGCATATTGCCTAGCTATTTACAGTGAAAGGAGATGTTACTGACAATTTCATCCATCACGTGTGTGCATAGCACATTGATTTTGTGCACAATACACATCATACCAAATTCTGAGCTGGTACAAATTGGGATGCCTCTGCTGATTTCAGCCAATATCGTGCACATTATTCTGCACCCAACACTATAACTTAATATTGTCTTAAAATGCTGTTTTAAAAATAAATTAGTATATCCTTGGTTATTTTATTCAGTGTGCTTATAATAAATTGAACCCTTTTCTCTATTAATGAACTGATTCTTTTTTGAAATTATTTTAACTTTTTTAAAATTTGAAAGGTATTTGAAAATTAATTTGGTCTATCTGGATACATTTTTGAGGGCAGATTAATTTGTTATTGATGATATAGAGACTTGAAGTTTAGGAGTTTTTCTCATTAAGAATTAAATTTTTAGGTGTAAATTCCATGTCCAGGCTAAGCAAATGCTACTCTAAGTTCAATTTTTAAAACTTTTTCATGCCCAGAATTTAAACAAGGAATTTTTTCTTTATTTATATTATTAAATGCAATTCTTCTCCTATCTCAAGCAATAACATATCAGTACATAGCACAGTAGTGGTATGTTGAATAGGTAGGAAGTACTATGTAATTAATGAAAGAGGATGTTTGGGATTTATTCAAATTACCCAAAATACTGATCCATTTGGACAGCCCTTCAAAAAACCCCAAATATATAGAAATGGAATGAATTTAGAAAAAAAAAAAAAAAATCCCCCTAAAATATACTAACTTCCTTAGTCTGAAGCCACCTCAAAAACATTTTACACTGGACAATGATCTGAAACAGGCAAGATTTGCAGGAAGATGTAATCTGTCATTATAACAACTGCTATAGTAGAGAAAAAAGAACAAGCTTTTCAACGCATAAAATAACAGTCTGTTTGCCTGGAAGGTAGTCTGTTCCCAACTCCAACAGTTTTTTCTCTTAGATGAACTGATATTATCTTTCACACAAACATTGCTCAGAAATATCCTTAACCCATCACTGCTAGAGCGATGTCATGACAAGAGCAAAGATTCTTATAACAGAAAACACCCTAAGCCTTACAAGAGACTCAGGCATCGAGTGCATGCAGTGAGAAATCTTTGCTATCAGACGCTTTCAACCTGTTTGAATGGTTCTGCTTCTTATATTTAAATTCCTTCTACTAAGCATCTGTTGGTAGGAGACAATTAACTTTCTGTCTCTTGCCTGATTTGATATCATGCCCAGTCTCGACTTGTCATCTCTTACAACACAAATATTTTTCATACAACACCTGGTTAACAGAAAAATAATAACAACATTAATATCTGTGACAACAACTTTCAACACTGATGTCTTATATTGGATGTTGCAGTCTCTGGGTGCACAGGCTGCACTGGGTCCCCAGGGAAACATTTGATTAATAGAAAGTGGTGAGAAGCCACCTCGCCTGGCAATCTTCAGGGGCTTTCAAATCACGGTAACCAAGAAGCAAGGCAGCAGGTCTGTGATATGCTTTGTATTCTTTCATAGAGCAAACTTCTTTTATTTTTAAATCCTTGGTTACCAGAGCTATGTTAAATCAGATATGATATTGTTTGAAGTTAATATAAAAATAAATTGAACAAGTACTTAAGCTGTTTAGCCACTGCAAAACCCTGAAATCAGGGGAGGTATGTTGATCTAACCCAAACCTTTTCTCCTAGCCTGTTCATAGTCTCCTAAAACAAACACAAACAAAACCCCACAGCTCTTTGCCCTGAGATCTGTGCTGAACAATTGCCCCTCACACAGGGCATTAGCTGATGTACTTCACGTCTGGTGTCCTAAGAGGATTGCTGAAGAGGACGTTGAAAATTCAATAAATAAAAAATAAATGGCAAAGGAAGCAAGCACAAAACCTTCTTTACTCAGTTTATCTATACTGTAAAGAAACTCAGGACAATCATCAGTTCTTTCTCAATGCTTTCAGTTGTGGTAAGCACACAAATGGAGCTCAGAAAAACCCTATTTGAATCTCATATGCAGTGAGAATTTAAGTAAATGAAGACAGGAAAAAAAATATCTGCAGAAGGAACACACACAAATATGTAGACTCCTAACACATCTGGGTATTGCTCAGACTCAGAATAAGACTCAGGTTTACATACATTAATTCTGATTAAAAAAGGTTAAAGCATTATGTTTATTGTAACTTCCACCTTAACACGTTACTGTAAAAATGAGTTAAAAGAAAATTTTAAAATAGACTTCAAATTGTAGCCTAAGATACCATCCTGAAGAAGTTTAATAATACAGTAATGCATTTAAAAATAATGTCTCTCAAGAAAAATGAAGACTCAGCAATTCAAGACGAAGAAAGAGGTGCCACATTGAAAGAAATTGAACTTTCTTTCCAAGAGGAAAATGCTGTATATTAAACACAAGGGATTTGAAAGAACAAGATTGAGAATGGGAAGGAAGGGAGAATCCATTCTCACTACTTCTGAACACAGATAAACTGTAAAACCCTGACAAATTCCTTCTTTCAGACTACTTTATCACATTTGCAAAGGCAAAAAAATAAAGTGTAAAACGAGAGGTAAGTTCACATCATCAAAAAAATTCGAGGGCTTCAACTGTGCAGTGGAAACTTCTGAGGCTAAAGAAATGGCACAGGAAATGTAAAAATGGGATTTCAGATCACCTGAGGTTCATGTACTGCCTGCAGCTAGATGAGACCAAACAAGATCTGTAGTTTGCCTTGTTCCAAACTAGTATATATCATTTGGAGCTTACTTGTCTTGTAATTCTCCCTGGACCTCAATAAGCCTCAAGGAGTAGTGTGAAGACAGAAAATAAATTTGCTCTTGTGAGAGATTTGAACAATGTGAAAGATTTGTGAGAAATGTAACACAAATGAGAAGAGTGGACAGAGCACAAGCATCAATTTACAGAGATGCTGGAGGTGATTTTAATCTCCATCCCTTCCACGAGCTCCAGAATGGAAGCTAGTGTCAAACAGGTCTCTGTCACATAGTGGTATGGCCATTTACATAGTCAGATTGGATAGAGACTGATCCTGGTAAACTTGATTGGTTCAGGACCATCACCAACATAAAACTTAAGACTAAGGTGTAAAAACATGACTGTGTTGGGAATTATTCCTTTCAAGATCAAATTGAGTGATACAGGTAGTTCATGTCATCAGGGATTTCACAGCAGGGCTGTAATTCAAGCCCCAGGCTGAATGTTTGTATACAGATGTAAGATTACTGCATATTCTACTTGTGTTTTATGGTACTAGATTAAGAAAAATTATGTTAATACCATCATAGATTTAGTGTCCTGGCACAGCTACATGTGAACCAGTAGTTCACATGTGCTACACAGCACAGTACCTGCAAACATGAGAAGCAATTTAGGAAATGTATTTATACATACAGAAATGTATCATTTCTGACAGCAGAAATGTGAATAATGTGTTGACTGTGTGATTTGTCTAACCTCTTACATCCAGAATAACATGAAGTGAAATAAGTTTCTTTTGCCATATTTTTTACCAAGAAAAGTAAGACCTACAGACAATACTTTATCTACAGAGGACAGAGTGATTATTTTATGGTAAAGTAAATAACAACTTTTCAGAAAACACAGTTCCTAGCATGAATAACTGGAGAGAAAATGCATGCACTTTTCTTATATTTTAAAGTGCTTGATAAGTTCAGTTGTATGTTCAGTTATTGTACCTTAATACTCATGTGAAGACACCTGGACTGTACATTGTTTTGCTAGTTCTTTCCGTTTCTGTTTTGTACTTTCAACATTGCTGCAGCTGATCATTCTATTGCCCTTGTAGCTCTAGTGGCTCTGTGTCATGTTAAACAGATGAGTTATCCTTCCTTAGATGCTAAGGAAAAGTCCACAGTTTTGGAGTTAAGGTCAATGTCTGTTACCTTGACTTTTTTGGAACGTCTGTTGCACCAAACTAAGTTTTGCGCTCTCAAAGAGATCTTGTTCTCTGTGGGGAAGAACAGTTTCACAAAATGCTTGAGATGAAATACCAGTGTAAGAGGATTGTAAGGCTTCCATTCAATGACAGGAAAAAAAAAAAAAGAGAAAAAAAACCCACAATGCAGAATTGTATTTTGCCAACAAGGAGAGCACAAGCAAATGTTTTTTCAGAGTGCCTGGATCCAAACACTGATGTCATGAGGAGATGATCAGAATTTTCTCATGACACTATCCTTGAACCTTGGTTTATGAGCAATTCCACCAAGTCAACAGAAGACAGCAGAAATTAGAGAGTAGTCATGACCATTTTTCAAGTGTAGCATACGGTACTTAGCATTGCAAATGTATACCCCACATATTTGTAATGTAACCTCAGCAGTGGTAACTTTCATTTCAAGAAACATGAAAATAGTAAGTTTTATACACATAGAGAAGGAGAAATAAAGAAAGAAAGAAAAAAACCAGAAATGAGGAAATGAGGCTGTGAGGTGGCATAGCATCTTTGCCTATGACATGTACACTGGCCACACAACCTCTTCTGGAAAACTGCTTTGGAAAAGGGTGGACCACATGTACAGAGGAGTGGAAAAGAAAAAAAGGCAAAAAGGAAAGTTCTCTTCTTTCTTGTCTGAAGAACATGTTGTCTTCACTTACAACGTTGGAAAACTTTCATTATTTTTTTTTTAATAATAATTTCTGTTCTTTGGCATAGCAAAACAATCTCATGGCTCCTGTTGTAGTCCTGTGTATATTGCTCTGCTAATAATTACTGACTATAGGATCTTCTACAGAGAACTAAAAATAACTTTCATTTTTAACTAACTTTCCCAAGGTTACCAAGCAACACATCTTCAGCAAGAAATTAAAAAAAAAAAAAAAAGGTAAATAAAAACATTTTTAATACATAATTTGAATGGATAGTGTTGACCTTTTTACATTGTCAAGTGCACTGTTGGAAGTAATTCAGTGTTGTCTCCAGTCATTTTGAAGCTTCATATTTTCATACACTATTATTTGCAAAAATGAATAATTGTTCTATGCAATTGTGATTTTTTTTCTAAAAGCTTCCTTTTAAAATGCTCCATAAGATCACAGTTTCTAAAGTGCAGTCCTCCTAAGAGCTGTCAAGAGATGAGGTGTTAAATATAATATTATAAAGAACTTAAATGTATCAAAATCAGTGAAAACAATTATCACATTTTAAACTCTTTTTAATAAAAACTTTTAAACATAAGCATACCATATAAAAAAACCCATGAGTTTAAATATTCCATAGAATATCCTTGAAACATTAGTGATATATTTGACTCAAATGATCCCTGAAATTCTCATGAAATATTCACAGAAGCTACACAAGACATAAGGAAAATAATATCCAAGAAAATTTGATTTCCTGTTCAAAAAACCCAAAAATAAAAGTACATAAGAATGCATAACTAAAGGGTCATTTGCCCCAGTAAACAACATTTAGAAGAAGGTATCTCACTCTTCATCATAGTAAACCTTAGTCTCCCAACCCCCAGCCAGGCACATCTTGCTCTCAGAGATGTCCTCTAATATAGCGTATGTAGTTATAATGCAGGAAAGGTAATAGCTATCTTTAGCCTACTCACAAGACAGTGAGCTTCCAATTTCCCAAAAGCACACTTCACAGTCCTTTAAAAAACTCCTTCAGCCAAAGTGGAAGTAAAAAGAGGGGTAGGAGAATGCTGAAACTACAAACACTCAGGAATGATTGTGGCACTGAAGGAGCAGAGTCATGCTCCCATTGAAATCAATGGTGGCTCTGCCTTTGATTTTACATGACATCAGAAAGATACTCTCACTAGAGAGTCATGATGTCTGCAGTTTAATGAAACCATCTGGATAAACTGTAACTGAAGATACCCAAGTTTTCCAGATCAGCTCCTCTCTTATCAATTCAGACAGCAATTGCCTAATTTCAAGGCATCACAGGTAAAAGAACGTAAGTTTTTACACGGAAGCATTTGATGTGTTTTCACCAGTGCAAGTAGCACAGTTTGATGAATATTCAAATATATATTTTAAATGTTTTATCATCCTCCCTATGTAGCAAAGCCCAGGAATTCAAAATCCAAAGCTCAAATAAAACAAAATTTGAATCAGCCCTCATGGTGGACATTTAGCCATTTGCTTAACTCTGTACTGAGATGATATCTTTAGAAAATATACTCATCTAGACTATAAATTAAGATAACTATATGAGCTGCAGCTTTCCCAATAAAAATGACGGTTGCTACTTAATTTTAGTAGCTGTCCAAAGAATCACCTCTCTGTAGAAATGTTTGGCTGTCAAAAATAATAAAATATCAGTTTCTGTCATAAACAAAGATTATAAAAAGACATGAGATAGATCTAAATAAAATCAGCCTTGCATATGTGGATTTGAGGGTGTCTGAACAATCTCATTTTCCATTTGTTTGCTGTACATAAATAAAGGTGATAATTAACTAGGAAATATGCAGAAATAAAACTAAAACAGGAAAAGCTGCCACACATGAGGGACACCTTGTATCAGGCTTTATCAGTGTCAGTCATTGTGGTCAGGTATCGAGCTGCAAAATGTCAGATTCTATAAAACATAAATGACCTTGAACATATTCTCTTGTCTACACTTGGCACCCTGAAAGGATGTCGCTGCAGCTAGAAAAAATATCTGGCCCAGATACATACACTGATAACGTGGATCAGGCACTAATGTCTCAAAAATGTATTAACTTAGATTAAAAATGCCATTAAAATATCAATGATGGTTCCTTAATCAGCTGTTAACAAAATAAAAATATTAAAGGAAAAACAGACAATTAAAATACCTACAAATAATGTGACACTTTAATGATGTATAGAAAACATAACTAGTCATTAAGATGGGCAGCTGAGATGATCCTAGTGGGATAGCATAGATGCTTCTCCTAGGCTTTTTTATTAGTGCCTACTTATTGCAGCGGTGGGTAGACTGGAAATACTGATAGACAGATGACTCTCTTTGGATGTTTTCTATGACCAGTTTTGTTTGTGTCACAGAATTGAAACTCATAGCTCATTTGTAACCTGTTCAAGGGCAAGTCGATTAACAAAAGCATGTTTAAGATGAGAATACTGTATAGCTGCCACAGTGACCATATATTAGGATGTGTATACACAGACATACCTGTACACACACACACACACACACATAGTTGAAGTAATTAATAAAACTGAGTTTAATCAAACATGAAAAAGAATAATTCCCTCTGTACAGCTTAAACCTATGGGGACTAATGGTGCTCAGTTTTTGTGCAGAAAGCTATCACTGTCAGAATAAGGTTGCTTTCTATATAGATTCTGTTCAAGGTTTCTTAGTATGTTTGACCTCAATTACAGTTTCTTTTGGAATACCTGGCCTTTTTCTCAATTAAAGCCAATAGCTAATGATTCACATGAGAACACTGTACTATTTTTTTTTTTTAAAGCTAATTTCTATAGTAATAGATCATAATTTTTCCCAGAACTTTTCAAAATCTATCCTAATAAAAAACAAATTATTGCATTTAAAAGCATTTTTATATCAGTGTGATGATTTACGAAAATTTAAGAAAATTTTAAGAAAAATTTTCTCCCTGAATGAGAAAACACCTATTCAGAAACATTTCTTCTTAGTTTGCCTGACTCTCTTTGCTAGCAGATAACCAGTTAGTTATATTCTATACAGTTAATTTCAGGTTAGCTGGAGAAAAAATTGCCTTCTCCCAGTTCAGTTTTTTCTTTTCTTTGTATTAGACCAAAGAATTTCCAGTGACATTCCATAATTTTTATTTGTTACCCTTTTCTGATCTATGCCATCTTTATAATATAGCTTCTTTTGTGATGCTTTTTACAATGACTTTACGTCTACATATTGATGATCCATTTATGCAAAACTATCACAAAGTTATTATTCATGCTAGAACAGGTCCATCGTATAATGCAGTTTCTTGATCTTGTTTTTCTCTTCATCTAGACATTTTATAATATTAATATTCATCTTTTTGTTCTGAAATAAAAGATAGTTAATGCATTCAGCATTTGCTTATTTTGTGGGTTGGGAGATCATGTCAGTTCTTTTGTGCTATGTGACAGTTCCCTTTCCCTCTTTAATCCTTAATTTAAAAGCCACTTAACAACACATGGCAGTTTTGCAAGCTTGAGGTCAGTGACCCTTTTTAAATGCAGTGAAACTATTCATAAGAAGTTTTCATCCAATGCTCCAGAAACTGGGTCTCAAGGTTGCCATTGAATCACTTGCACTTGACAATAGGAATAAGGGCTATATTTTTCCTAACTTAATTTTCATTTCAGGTATTAAAATTATTTGTAGATTTTAAAATTACAATCATTTCAATATTTGACTCCTTGAAAATCTTTGATGTTACTTTTATGGTCTATCTTTAAAAATCCTTATCTGCAAAGATTACTAAAGCCTATATTGTTTGTTATATTGTCTGATTTCATTACAAAGCTGGAAAGGTATGGTTGTGTATTTAAGAGATAAAGTACATTGCACCAGGATTTCCCAAAACAGTCAGGAAATGAGGAACAAAATATTCTGTCTAGAATTATTAAAAGCTAGTATTTGTAAACTTGTTATGTATCTCACTTCAGTATAGCTGCAACTGAAATACTGGAGCTTGTTTGGTCTTTCTGCCCTAAATGGATCTCCTATGAAAGAATGCATGACAAAGACTTGATTGAAGTAACTAAAATTTTCTTAACCCAAATCAGCTCTATGAATGTGAAACACAAGAATTGTGGCAGACAGCACTATAGCCACAGAAAAAAACACTTAAACACAATTTCAGAGAAATCTGCATTGTGTTCCTTGTGTCAAAGTCCTCCTCAAGTGAACATGACAGCTTGCTATTTGAAAAATATCACTAAAAAAAGCTGAAAACAGAAAGTCATGTAAGAGTTCCAAAATAAAAATAATACTCAGTTGTCTTCAAAGTTGACCATATAAAGCCTAAGTAAATCAGGACTGAAATTAAAACAAACAACAAGAAAAACCTTCATGGATAGAACACTTCCAGCAGTCTGAATTCTTCCTTTCAGTGACTGTGTGAGGGAAAAATGAGGAATAAACTAAACTGTAAGAATTATTCTAGAGTTTCATCTAATCAGTGACCATAAAAGATAAACGATGTAAACATTATGTATTATAATACCTAATTACAGGTCAGAATGAAGATCATTTGGTTTCCTAAGTGCAAACAACAGCTCTATGATGACAGTTACATCTGTAGTCATCAGTCAGAATGACCAAGAATAGTCCTGACAAGGTTCTCCAGAGGATCCCACTGCAGTGCTTATGTACCTCCAGGTATAGGGATCCCCTTAAATGACTCAAGGCTGGACATCTAGCAATAGGAAATGAAAAATGACTTGTCAAGATGAAGTAAGAAAAAGCAAAACAGAGGTGCAAGAGCTGACACAGAGGTAAAATCACTGCATAAAACAGTAGTGGCAACACCAGCAGGAATTGTTCCTGCCTGTGGCCAGACATAAATAAAATAAAATAAAATAAAATAAAATAAAATAAAATAAAATAAAATAAAATAAAATAAAGTTAAGTTTAATTAAAACGAAAGCTCTAGTGATCAGGTCAGGGAAGAGTTTGGGCAGCAGTTCTGCAGATAAGGCAGAAACTAACATGTTTAATTTAGTGTTTAGAACCATGTTTTCAATAAAAGCAGATACAGAGATATGTGCCTCTTGCCATCTTTGTGACTAGACTTCCTTTCTCTGTTAAGTTACTGCCCTTTACTAGGGAAAAAAGGCTCAGAATCATAGACAGGGACAGTTTTGTTCTTGACCATACACAGTTCAAAACAGCCTTAACTTTAATCAAATCATGAACCACAAAGAAAAAAAATATATCCAAGGGTTCAGAAATAAAAAGCATGAATTACAGGACAGACAGAAATCCAACTGGGGAAATAACTCTAGCAGAGTGTTAAAACCACAATCAGTAATAGACTGTTGTATAGTGCACCCACCTATGGGGCTTCACTTGCATAATGTTCATTTTCTAAGGATTAATATTCTTGCTGCAAAGTGCATTTAAAAGTTTTATTATTAGAAGCTACAAAATATATAATTAATATTAATCATGCAATAATTTATTTTGGAAGGAAGGATGGTTTTCTTTGTACGCAACTTTATAGTGGCTGACTTCTAAAGTGGATGTGCTGATAGGAAACTTTTTGTAGCTCATATATTTGAATTACTTTAGTAGAATATTTGGTGGCATTTTTCTCGCTTTTCAGAAACCTGCCTATCATTAAGCATACCTTGGATAAATGTTAGCTGGAAATATGTACTATTCATACCTGCAAACCAGTAAAAAAACAGGGGTTATACTTGCTTGCCTTTATCCCCTGACAGAATAACTGCTAAGTCTACTCAGCACATGCCAACAGCAAGAGATCAGTTACATATTGCAGCTTGAAATAATCCCAGAGTTCATTTTAAACAGATTACAGCTGCAAAGGATAACAATTTTTACTATGGGTGTAAGGAATGTAGTATGTCTAACTCCTGACTAGTTTGAACACCTCTTCAGAAGAGCAGATAGCTCTGCAGTATAAACCTAAATGAAAACACAGATAAAACTCTTAACTTGACCTCAATTTCCACCATGAATTTTAACAGGCCCAGTCTAAAAAAAATAAAAGCATCTAACTAATTTCATGTGTTACATGCATAAACAACTAGCACTGGCACATGAATCAGCAATATCACACATGCTTGGCTAAAATGTAAATTTTCATTAAGTATATAAAATATGCTCCTTATTGCTCCTCTTAAAGATCTGTGTTTTTGTGTTAGATTACAACATCTGGTGACCTTTTTTTTACAAAAAGACCCGTTGTTAAATCTTGTTTTGATGGAAAATGGCCTTATTCAACCAAAACTAAGGATGCCTTGTTTTTCTGAGGTAATTTTCAGCCACTCAAAAGAAAGGAAAATATATTTTAGTAAATTAAAGTAAATATTTTTGATTTCTGTGTGTGATTTAACTAGCAAATTTGTGTTCTGAAAAGTTAGTATTGTCAGTAACTTATTTTTTGTTAAAATTTAATTTATTCTTATTTTTTTCCACAACAGTTTCAGAAACTTCAAAACCAATTAAAGAAAAGCAATAGCAGTAAAGCTGTACAGCTTTTTCCAAAGTTCTTCATCCATTCTGGGTACTTTAAGAAAAAAAACCACAAGTAACATTTACCTCAATTACATTTTGAAGAATGTTTAAATCTGTTGATTGACTACTTAACAGTTAATTTGTCTTTTGACACAGCTCACTTTCAGAAGGAAAGGAAAACATACCAAATTTTAGTCAGCAAATAAGATAGTTGACTGAGATATAAATCAATTCTGTTCCCCTATAGTTAATGTAGCTAATGGTAGTAATGTCAAGGGATAATCTGCCTCATTATGTTTTTCCCTCAAATTATTGTTGAATTTTGAGACATATTAAGGCCAATACAAGAGTGTCTAGCATGGGAGGGGTATTTTCGGACATTTGTGACAAAATCATAGTACTGTACAATTACAATTTAATTGTATAATTTCATTTTAAAAAATAGATCGGAAGGGACCTCCAGAGGTCATCTAGTCTAATCCCTGTCTTTAAGCAGGTCCATTTAGATGATTTTTCTCGGGTTTTGACTGTCTCCAAGGACTGAGATTTCACAGCCTCTTTGTGCTACTCATTCCAGTGTTTGACCACCTTCATGGTAAAAAGTTTTTTTCATAACTAATCAGAATTTTTCATGTTGCTGCCTGTGCCCATTGTGCCCATTGTCACACGACTGTGCACCTCTGAGAACAGTCTAGCTTTGTCTTCACTACAGCCTCCCATTCAGTAACTGAAGACAGCAAGATGTCCCTTAGCCTCCACTATTTAAAACTGAATAAGATGTTTTCTCAACCTTAGCCTTCCTTTTGCCAATGTACTTCCAGAAGCCCACACTTCACATCTCTTGCGAGTGCCACCTCCTGCTCAACTTTTGCTTTCTGATCTCCAATGCAACACACACAAGCAATGTCTCTGTGGTCCTCCCAAGTGGCCTATCCTTGCCTCCACCCATCTTGCACTTCTTTCCTGCATTGGAGCTCAGTCAGGGACTCTCTGTTCATCTGTGCTGGCCTTCTGCCTCACATGATCGACTTTCTGCATGTCAGCATTCTGTGCTTTGAGGACATTGTCGTTGAAGATCAACCAGCTCTTCAGGGTCTTTTGCTCTTCAGGCCAGTCTTTCATGACATCTTAACAAGCAGATCCCTAAACAAGCCAAAATCAGCTCTCCAGAAGTTTGTGGCTGTAATTCCACTATTTTTTTTACTCATTTTTCTCAGGATCTCAAACTGTCCTGTCTCATAGTTGCCATAGTCAAGGCTGCCACCAGTAAGCACATCACCAATCAGTTCTTCCTTATTCATGAGCAACAGGTCCAGCACATCCTCTCCCATAGATTGTATGCATCAAGAAACCATCCTCAGTACTCTCCAGAAGTCCTCTGGAGTGTTTGCACCTGTCACATTGACCTTCCAGCAGATATTGGGGTGGTTGGTGTACCTTATGTGAATTATGTCTCATGAGTATGAAGTTTTCTCCAGCTGTTTAAAATGGCTTCATCCAATTCCTTACCTTTAACAGGTAGTGTGCAGCAAACACTTACCACGGTGTCACCATTGTTGGTCTCTTCTCTGATCCTTGAGCTCTCAATTGATTTGTGACTCCTTCCAAGTGAAAGCTTAGTCCATAAGACAGGATAAAAGGAACCAACAAAAAAATCTTTTTGTTAAGAAGTACTTAGGGAATTCTTACAGAAATGGCTACTAGTTAAGTATGTCTACACAATACAAAAAATATATATTTCTTGCTCAATAAGATAATTTGAATTAACCATTCAAATTAAAGTCTATATGGGACATCATTTAGACTTGAGCTTCTGTATTGGGTTTACATGGCAAGGTTTTGATGGGGGTGGGGCTTCAGGGATGGCTTCTGTGAGAAGACACCGGGACCTGTCTCTATATTGGACAGATCCAGTTTCAGCCAGCTCCAAAATGGACCCATTGCTGCCCAAAACTGAGCCAATCAGCGAAGCTGGTAATACTTCTGTGATAACATATTTAAGAAAGGGTAAAAAATGCTGTGCAGCAGCTGTCAGAGAGAGGAGTAGAAAAAAAATGTGGGAGAAACAACCTTGCAGACAACAAGGTCAGAGGAGAAGGAGGAGGAAGAGGTGCTCCAGGCACCAAAGCAGAGATTCCCCTGCAGCCCGTGGAAAAGACCATGGTGACACAGGTTGTCACCCTGCAGCCCACGGAGGACCACGCCAGAGCAGATATCTGCCCTGCAGCCCATGAAGGAACCCACACTGGAGCAAGTGGATGTGTCCTGAAGGCAGATGCAAGCCCATGAGAGCCCATGCAGGAGCAAGTTTGCTGGCAGGACATGTGACCCCGTGGAGGGGACCCACCCTGGAGCAGTCCATTCCTGAAGGACTGCACCCCATGGAAAGGACCATGCTGGAGCAGTTCATGAAGAACTGCAGCCTACGGGATGGACTGGCATTGGAGCCGTTCATAAAGGACTGTCTCCTGTGGGAGAGACCTCATGCTGGAATAGGGGAAGCGCATGAGTAGGAAGGAGCGGCACAGATGAAATATTATGAACTGACTGCAACCCCCATTCCCCATCCCTCTGCACTGCCAGGGAGGAGGAGGCAGGAGATTCAAGAGTGAAATTGAGCCCGGGAAGAAGGGAGAGGGGGGGAGAAGCTGGTTTTAGTTTTGGGCTATTTTTGTTATCCTAGTCTCTTATTAACTGGCAATAAATTACATTAATTTCCCAAGTTCAGTCTGTTTTGCCAATGACAGTAATTGCTGACTGATCTCCCTGTCCTTATCTTGATCCATTCACTTTTAATCTTATTTCCTCCCCCTGTTCTGTTGGGAAGGAAGACTGAGAGAGAGGCTTGGTGGGTACCTGGCAGCCAGCCAAGTTCAACCCACCACAGCTGCTAACTCAGCACAGAAAAGGCTATTTGATTTTTTGGCTTTCTGTTTTAACCTAAATTAATTAAATTCATATTCAATTAGTGAATCTTAATGAGGACAGTTTATATATAGTAATTTATGTGATGTCTACCGTATACATACTTAAGGAGCATTGAACCAATCCTACAAACAATAGGATCTCAACTTTAATATAGGTTTTGAGAGCACAATATTTTTCTTCTCTTAAATAAGAGTGTGAGCTTTTGAACTACAACTGGTTGTTGAATGTTATCAGTTATGTCACCCTGTTTCACAACCTGTGAACAGTTCAATAGCTCATGTCAGGGTTTGAAAACACCTTGGCTTGAAACGTTTGGGAAAGAAGGGTTTTATCCGCCTATATCACCCCAAAATCAAGAGGTAAAGTGACAGTTTTCAAACTAAAAAATAATAGCTTTGAAATGTCTTTTTATAGAATCTATTCCCTGTAGCAATGGGATGTTGTTTCACTCTCAGCTTCTTTGTGTTTTATTACAACATCTGTCACCTGAGAAAAGCACATTCATTACATACCCCTAAAGAGACACTTCTATAGGCACTTGAAAACTAATGCACCACTACTTTTTGAACAATAATATTTCCAGACTTCTTTTTTATTTTTTTTCTTAATTAGGTGAAGCATCTTGAAAAGAGAATGTTTTTCTTATCAGACTGAAGCATTTTTTACCTCATTCCTTTGAATCATAGGATACAGCTGCTCAGCCAGGAAGGACTTCTTTTCTAGCAATACTATTTGACTGGTTGGCAAGCTCCTTCGGCAGTTTGTGCTAGAAGCTCTGGAGCTGCTTTTGGTCAGTCATTTGCTTATGCAGCTAATAGCACTTTTGTCTTCTCTAGCCTCAAGGAAATACTTTTTTTTTAATTTAGTTTTTTTTTTTTTATCATTACTTCTTTTTTCCTAGACAGTACATTCATTTGATGTGGCAGTTACATTGGTTGAATAGGTGATTTTAAAATAGCTCTAAAAAATACAAATATTTCTCTGGTTACCAGTAGATGCTTCACTTTTCTTTAATTCAGCCTACAGAAAAGTTTTTAATTGATTGAGTGAGAACTAAATGGATTAGTCTTCAGTTCCATGTACTGAATTATGGAATGACTTAACTGTGTATGCAGAACAATCTACTGCATATTACACACTACATAGATCTGTCTCATTGACGACAGAACAGTTTTGCATTAGATTTTCATGTCAAGTTTACATTTCCTGTAATGTGCAATTATGTTTATGTATTTGTTAAATGTGTTCCCCATAGGTTTTTCTTTCAAGTTATCTACGAAAACGTATATGCAATACTAAGTGAGGAAGGCTCCAGAGTCATAAGAATTGAAACCAATCCAAAACTTTTGCTGATCTAATTTGTGTCACACAAGACTACCTGTATCAGATGGGCTTCTACATATGTATATTCTCTGATGGTGCAGCTAATCCTGGAAACCATTTCCAAGGACATGGACAACAATAATATCATCAGGAGTAGTCAACATGGATTCACCAAGGGTAAATCATGCTTGACCAACTTGATAAACTTCTACAGTGAAATGACTGGCCTGGTAGATGAGGGGAGAGCAGTGGGTATTGTCTACCTGGACTTCAGAAAGGCCTATGACACTGTCACTGAAAAGATCCTTACAGACAAGTTGTGGATGTACAGGCTGGATGAGCAGACAGTGAGGTGGATTGAAAACTGGTGGAACAGCTGAGCCCAGAGGGTGGTAATCAGTGGTACAAAGTCCAGTGGACTGGGTCCAGTCCTGTTTAATATCTTTATTAATGTTCTCAATGCTGGGACAGAGTGTACCTTCAGCAGGTTTGCTGATGACACAAAACTGGGAGCAGTGGCTGATAGGCCAGAGGGCTGTGCTGCCATCCAGAGGGACCTTAACAGGCTGGAGAAATGGGCTGACAGGAACCTCAGGAAGTTCAACAAGGAGAAATGCAAAGTCCTGCAAATGGGTAGGAACAGCCTCATACACCAATATATGCTGGATGCCACCCGTCTGGAAAGCAGCTTGGCAAAAAAGGCTGTGGTGGTCCTGGTGGACACGAAGTTGACCATAGGCCAGCAATGTGCCTTTGCTGCTAAGAAAGCTACTGGTATCCCAAGCTGCATTAGGTAAAGAGTTGTCATTGGGTAGAGGGAAGTGATCCTTCCCCTCTTCTCAGCAGTGGTGAAGCCACACCTGGAGTACTGTGTCCATTTCTGGGCTCCTCAGTACAAGAGAGACATGGACATACAGAACAGAGTCCAACGAAGGGCCACTGAAATGATTAAGGGACTGGAGCAGCTCACATATGATGAAAGTCTGAGAGAGATGGGACTGTTCAGCCTGGAGAAGAGAAGGCTCAGGGGAGAGCTTGTTAATATTTATAAATACCTGAAGGTACAGTGTCATGTTTTAACTCCAGTAGGCAAATAATGACCACACAACCACACAGGTCGTTGTTTTGTTTTGGAGGGGTTTTTTGGCTTTACACTGGAAGTCCTACATAACCCTGCAGAGTTGCAATCTATGCTAGGCTTTGTAGCCACCATAGTAAGGTTGGATGTATTTATTCTGGATTAGAGTTGTTCCTTCTGATCAGATTAAGATAAGTGTCTCCACTATATTTACTCCTTTGGGGGAGGGAGGAGCTGTATTATGAAAAAGAGTAAGAAGGTCTGGTACATCCTTCTCCTTTATTTTAGAGAAAGGATTTAGAGAAACTTGTCCCATCAAGTTCAATCTCTTCAATTATGTGAATTTATCTGTCAGGACTCAGTCTTCATCATTATATCTGAGTACTGAATACAATACCTGTGCACTTCAGACACACATCTTTCAGTAACTTATTTTCAAAAGATATGCTGGAACATTTCTGTTCTGTGTTTTACTGGAATTTTCCCGCTTTAGAAGAGGACACAATTATGTAAAATTGCAATCACTTAAATATTATTATCAGCAACTGTTACAAAACATTAGTGTGTAAATATCAGCACTGATATTTAAATAATTTCATTTAGAGACAGGTTGTGAATATTATTTTTCCAGATCCTCAGAAAAATTAACAGAATTTAACTAGATCATGCACATTCTTAAGAATTTGGTGTGTTTCTTGTAAGGATGCCCTAGATTTGGACCTACACTGTCTAGTTCCCTATTGCTCTCATTTTATTAATATTTTCTGAAATCATGGTGTGGGCATATTATTATGCTCGAAATATTGTGATGGACAAGCATAGAAATAGACTAGATACAAATGAAGCCAAGAAGGTATTACTAGTTTAATCAAAAGTTTTAATGGCATAACCAAAACACAGAAAAGTTATTATTAGGTCAGGTACACTGATACTAACACTCACAGAACAAATACTTTGATTAATATGCATCTCCCTAACAATGTTACATTTAAAAGTTGTTATACAGAAAATCTGGCTTATTGTCCACTCCCCTTTCCTCTGGTGCTATGTTCACCCTTCCACTGCTCCTTTGGGTCCTAAGGCTGAGTGAGGGCTTCCACCTTGGAGTGGCAGGGAGGGAATACAATGAGTTGTCACCAACCTGAAGCCTCCACAGAGAGAAGCATGGTGTTTAACGGTGTGTGTTCCTCCTTCGCTTTGCCAGAAGCAGCATGATGTTCATACTTCCTTCTCATCAACCTAAGGTCCACTTGGGGTCCTGTTTTTTCTGACATGCTTCATACTCTGCACTGGACCATAACTCATTTTACTTTTGACTTTGTCAGGTATCATATGTTGAACATGCAACATACTATCAATACCCTAACACAAGCTTTTGTCACCCTTGGTGGCTTTTGTCACCATTGGCACTCCTGGGGGTGTCTGGCTCCAGCCTTAGATAGATAGATAGAATCAGTTTATTAACAATTCATTAAATGATACAATTACAATTCAATAATTAATTAAGATATTACAATAGTCCATGCTTGAGTTAATAAACTCCTATCCCTTCAAATTTAATCCCTCTTCCACCAATTTTACTGGTCTTTGACGTTTTTAGCGACTACTTTATCTCAAAAGTCCATAGGACATGTTTGTGTGGCCACCGATATGAACGCAACCCACATCAGCCAGTCCATTTTGCCAAATTTGCTATGAGGGTGAGCTAAAGCCAGGCAGCATCACTCTCCAAAGCTGTCCAACTGGGCCCAACTACTACCCGTGGGCACAGGTTTTGGGCAACAATACGAACTCGATGCCAGAAGTTTGTTTCACCTTGAACATTATCGAGTGATCGGTGAAGCCAATTGATAGGGAGGAAAGAACTATAACTCACTCACACTGGGGCAGAATTAATCTCAGTTACCCCAAGGGCATCCAGTGGGACAACAAGGAGGTGTGGCCTCTGCAGCTATGTCCAGTTAGTAACTCTGATCCTGTCTTAAGATAGTCATAGTTACTCCCATTATAGTAACTACTTGTTACTCGTACCTTTACGAAAATTATTTGTAGTAGGCATTACAATACAAAATAATACCAATTTAAGAAAAAAAAACAATTAGATAAAAGCCACATGGACATTAGACAGCTGTTAAAGCTACACAAGCTAAAATAAGCTCAGGCCAAGAAGTCCAGACAAGTTGTGAAATCCTGCACTATCAGGTCAACACATAGCCTGGGACCTTTACTGATAGTAGCAAAAATTCTACTTACCAGGCTACATTACCTCAGGTTTCTTTTCTAGAAAATAATACTTACTTTCTCAAAAGCATCCTTGGATGCTGTAGACACATGTGTACTTCTCTTATTTCTAAAAACCAACAGTTCAGAAAAAAAAAAAAAAAAGAAACTTATATGTTTTGGTTTTAAGAATTTATTTTAAGAGAGAGTATAACTGTATAACTGTGCTTTCCCATTCCTAATACCCTGAGGAATGATTCAAACAACCCAAGTTCCTGGATAAAAATACTTTGTACTTATGTAAAGTATGTTGTGAATAAGAACAGGGGAAATAACTTTTTTATTTCAAAAAATCACAAGCAATTCCATCCCCTAGAGATTCAATGGTTAGATTGTGAAAAACTGAATGTTAATTTACCTCCGCTGTTTGAATGGATGGTCTATGGAAGCGGAATAACAATTTCAAACAAATTTCTCTGATATCTAAGAAATGACAAAAAACCCCACAATAGTAAAACTATATAATTTCCTGTACAAAGTAAATATTTAATGTATACCATAACAGTAAGCTGTCACTGTGAATGCAGAGGTGGTTATATTTCATTATAATTAGCATCATTACAAATACTAGTATTGGTCATAAAATTGTTATACTTTTTTAAAGTTCCAGCTACAATATTTGACACTGTCATCATCTGATGTAGTTTATTCTAAAGGTTAGTTTTCAAACTACTCAAAAACTGTATTTTCTTTTACAATATATTAAAGCAAAGGATAGGCTATTCCATTTATATATATACACATATCTCTAGTAGTTTAGTTTACTGTTTGTATTTGTTCTTTCCTTCTAAAGTTAAAAAGTTTGAATTTAGAAATTTCTCCTACTGCAGTATGTTTTACAGTATGTCTTAGACCATGCATATACTCTCTTTGCAAAATCACAAGCATCTGTGCTGGTTATCCTGTTTACTTCAGTGTGTAATTAGAGAAGATGAGCATCCAATTCCAAAATGTATAGCCTATCTTCAAATTATCAACTGTGTGAAACTACAAAAACTTGATTTTCCTTAAGAGACATGAATGACATTTCAAAATACAGGTTACTAGGTCTCTGCATATCCCTTATTTAGGAACACAGTGTTAATATATGAAAACCAAAACCCAAACATAAACAGTAATGGAGAAGTAAATATACACAGGACTTAAAATATGACATGATTCATGACTGGCACCTTAGGAGCTAGAAAAAAAATTAAAGTATGGAGAGAAATACTAAATAAATATTTCTAAAACAATTCTTCAGAAAGAATTGCACAAAGGTATTTTTTCTTCAAGTTAATAAATAAATATAATTACTTCAAGCATCAAGCTATAGCTTTGAATCTGAGTTGTATTCAAAAATCTGTGACATGAACACTAATATTGAATTTTGTACACTTCTGATTCAAAATGTTTATGGCAATATTAAAATGTTAGAGATGAATTTCACACTTGTCAGTATTAATCTATCCAATACCTATATTGATAAGAAAGGTAGGAGGAGAACATAGACTATCTGTTTTCAGAGGAAAAGCAAACCTGCATCTCTGCAAAGTAATAACTCATTTATGCCAGAGCTTCTCCTTAGTGCTTAGTCAGCAGAATTATCTAAAAATGTAGTTTATCCAAATTCATGGTTAAATTCAGGTCATAGAAGAAAGACAACATCAGGCTTTCTTCTAATGGCAGTAAAATTACATGAGTGTCTGGAAAAGCTTATTTTGATTACTGGCAGAGGCAAAAATATAATACCCAAATTTCTATTAATTTACAATATTGCTAATTAAAATATATTTTATTGTTCCAACATTTTTCAGGCATTTTTCACATACTCACCTGTGTTCCAACTACCCATTCATCTTTTGTGGAGCTATCAGACTATCCTAAGCATCTGAGACATCATGCAACACATGCAGTACTTAACAACTGCCTGGGTAAGGTTTATATTCTAGGTTTTATTGACATATGTATGGGATGACCTATAAGGGTGTCTAACGGGTTTGTCACTTGTGACTGATGTAGCCATCCTGTGCTTATGCTGGTAAAATGTTTGTTCAGCTTTGCACTGTCATACATTTTGTCTTACCATGTATAAAACGAATGTAACTGTTTGACCGGCTGTCACTTTGTTTAAGGTAAGACAATCTTTTTCTGCTTCAGCTTTCCACGAAAGCATAGTAAAAGCAGTCTAGGTAAAAGGAATTATTTGTTTCTTAATAATTCCAGTTATCAAGAATGAATGGCACACAGTTACAAGATTTACTTATTGCTGAAACTTGTCAAAGTTCAACATACACTATTCCAAACCAGTCTCATGTGAAGTGAAATTAATTTCCCTTTTAAGAAAAATTAGGTTTATAGCTTAAAAGTTATGATGAATACCTAAAGGCATGATATACATAGTAATGTAATATTCACATATATGTCTTTGAAACTGACAGATATTCTTCTAACAATATTATTACCAGCAAACTAAAGCTGCTTGTCTGGGACTAAGACTGTCAGATATAAATAAATTTGACAGGCCAATGGAGAGTGTCAGCTCTGCAAATTTGTAATGTGAACAATCCAGAAATCTATTTTGCCTCTTTTTCTGTCATCCATCAAAGCTACATGATCTCACAAAAGGATTTCTTTTGAAAATCCATAATGTATTCTCTGAGAGAATTAAGGATTTAAGAACCTATGAATTCCATTTTTTACACATCTCTAACCCTTATCTAACTTACATTTGCTTCTGAAAATTACTTTCAAAGTAAGAATAGACTTACTTCAATGAGTATGAATACAATTAATGCAATTTTAGTAAATTTAATAGCTGTTTCAGATTTTGTAATGCTAATGGGTCCATATAAAAACAGCTATTTAACTGCCAAGAATACAAAAATCTCCATGGACAAAAACAATTCTCATGTATGAACCATGTTTTAAAAATAATGGAAGTTACAAATAAATTAGAAAGTTATCTCCGTGAAATCATCTTTCAGGCAGAAAACCTATACTTTAGAGGAGTTAAAAACTCACTAAGAAAATTGTTGCTTATTCTTCTAAAAATCAATATCTGCTATAAATGTATTTCACAAATTAGTAATCTCATTCTCCAGAGGTGGATCCTCTCATTGGGCATGACCTATACAGAAGCAAATAAAGCATCTTCTACCATTTTTTTCCTTCATCTTTGCCATAAGAAGGAAATAACTACCTTTCCAGCAACAAAATCTCTTCCACGTTGTATATATAAAGTGTTTTGTCACTATGAAGGAAAATAGAGACTGCTGAGAAAACACAGAAAAACAGAATGCAAATTACTTCCAGTGCTACACATTTCCTTCACATCAAATAGGAACAATTTATAATCCTTTTAGTGCTCACTGAAAATTAGCACCTGAGTAAGCAGTATTTCATTAAAGTTAGATTAAAGCAAGTCTGGACTAATGCTAGTGTGATGTCAAAGGAATTTGAAAATGTTTTATAGAGTGATTGAGTTCAAAATGAATTGAAAATTGTGAATGTTATCTGACAATTAAACACAAAGATTTTTCTAAATAGAGATCACTTCTTTTTAGATATAGACTGATATTAAAATTAAAGAAAATAGTACTGTCATATACATTCAAAGAGAATTGACTGAAGAGAAGTGATTAATAATAATTAGCAATCCCTGATTATTATTTTTTAAATGTGATTTTGCTTTTAAATGTCTTTTATACCAAAAGGGAAAATTATGTATTACCATTACTTTCATCAGCCTCATAGTCTCCTAGCTTTCCAAAAAGATTGTCATATGCATATCAATTCCAAGCATCCTGAGGTGTTCTACTACGCTGTATAAAATTACTTATTCCATGTATATTTTTGAGGATCTGAGAAATGAGATGTCAGCATCTGAACTTAATATTAGAATATAACTTTCACTCTTCCTTAAAAGTAATATTTTTCCATAACTTGCTAGAGTCCTATAATTACTATTCAGAACGCTGTTCGAGAGTTGCTGAGTTCCTCTGTATCTTAGCAACTATACATTAGAGTCATGGACTTCTTCACTATACTATGAACTATGAGGAGGTATTAGCCATATATATTACATGCGATGTTTTAGTAGAGCACAAAATCCCCCCAAGTACCTTAGGGCCATGGTATATACTGACTATACCAATGTACAGAATTTTGAATGGATCACAGCAAAGGTAGATTGAAACCTATATTTCATAGCTTAGTACTCTTTCACACCATTTCAAATCTGACAGAAACTGCATCATTACTGCAGTGGAATATGAGAAATACTGATACAAAAAGTAGCATGCTGGGATGACTAGCTTCCAGTCAAATTGTTCTGCATGCATTCCCTCACTCTCTTTTTTTACTATTAACTATCCTGTCCAAACTTCCTCTCATGCATCTGCAAGTTTCATTTTTCCTAGCACTAGTCTGACATTGGAAATTTAGAGATTTTTGTAGCTGTAACAACATACATTCTCAACTGCCTAAACAAACTGCATTTTCCAAACCATCTGAAGGTGTGATTGGGAGCATTTGATTTTTTTGAGTGCATGCTAAATCATCAAACCATCCATTTTACCAGTCTACAATGTTCTCACTCATGGGAGCACTGAATTATGAAGCCAATAAAGACACTGAGCTACTTGACCAAACAGTGAGAAAATATCACAGCAGTATTCTCCTGGAAAGAATTGGCTGGATGTTCAACATAACTGGGGAAAGAAAAAGTTCAGATAAACATGAAAAAGGCTGTGTTACAACTAATTAAAATGTATTTTGACATTTGCATCACTAGTGAATTGGGAGGGGTGAGAGGGAAATGAACCAACCTTTTTTACTTCAGTGCATGATTGCAATCTATCTTATTTCCCCAGAAAACTATATCAAGGTGAAACATCCATAGCTCAGCAAACTGATATGAGGTAAGCCTTGTGTTTTGTCTGTCCAGGGGCTAAGATTCAGAATAACTAATTCAGTATGAAGGAAAAAAAAAAAATCCCACCTTCTTCCCTCCAGTAATTATTTGTGAAAACAAAGCCTGAGAAATCCATTTGTTGACTTTGGAAAACTAAAAGAATGGTATGACCAAAATATCTACAGGAGTATTTGGAGCATTAAGACAAGAACACTACATTACATCAACACAACAAGAATTTCTAGAGCTGTCTCAAAGTAATTCTGTGTATCTACCTAGTAGTGTCTTGTGCATAGATATTATCTCCTACAGCTGCATTGCTTCAGTACTGTTGTGCAGTTCCCTTTCAGGCCAAGCACAGTATTGTTTGTTTGGCCAGACAGATTTGAGATATAAAATGAAATGGAAAATTGTATTATGCAGTTTAAGCATAGCCATAAGCACAGCTTCCCTGTGAGATGGAGGAATCCAGATGGACAGCTGAAAAGGAAACAAGACACAACAGGATAGAGTGATCTGGTGTGGGTCACTGCATTGTCTGAGTCCGAGTTAAAGGAATGTAAACTGGTTCTGTTCTGGCAAGTCAAGGAAATCTTGCTTAACAGAGCTTGCAGTAGAGTAAGACTAAGACATTAAATATACATGGAGGATTACAGCTATTTAGAAATGCATATTCTTATGGGGTTTTTACATTTTTAATTAAAAAAATAAAATTCAGGAATGCTGTTGGCCACTATTGCTAGTTACTAGCTCTGAGGTGAAAAAACATGAGTCCCAGACCCTAGAAGCATGACATGGTGATACGACTTGTACATTACATGTCATAACTTCCCTGAGGCTTAATTTGTGCTGAGATAAAACCTCATGAGTATTCCAAGGACAGATGAAGATGAAGAGTGAAGTCTACAAACTGAGGTAGGTTCTTTCATGGAGATAAGGAAAACACCAAAGAACCCAGATGACTCACTTTTGGATGATGACCATAGGGCTTCAGTGCAGAAATTTTCTAAATTATACAGATAACTGGAACAAAGACTATCTTTAACTTGCCAATCTTCTGATAAATCATTTATCATGTAACTGAAAAGCTGCTTTATCCCATAAGCTTATAAACACCCTCCATACTCACATGGTTTCAGTATTGCAGGCAGAATGGCCTGTAGACATATATAAAATTTTAAACACTTCCTTTTAATTTTTTTAAATACTGGTTTAAATTTGCTTTCCAAACAGGAGGCATTCTAAAACTAAAACTAAAGAAAGTGGGAGTTTTAAACTTCAAACATGGCTTGAAGGATCCTTTTGTCAGAGGAGGAGACAGTACAGAAGGAAACTTTTGAAGCAGGGGGACTACATGTTATTAAATGATGGCATTTTACATCTTACATCTTGTGCTGAATAATTCGCATGGGCAGAAAATAAGCAACTCAGATCAAACAATGCTCAAACTTAGAATACAATCAGGACATTCCTTTAACTAGCTTAGTTATATTTTCTTAAGAAAAAAATGAATAGAATTGTCTGAACTGGTCACCTAGTTAAGACCTGAAGGGCACTAGATACTGGTGTTCTAGAAAGAGTTACCATTATCACAACCAACATAAATTATATGTCTTATACATAGAGACAGGATCTTATACTAGATCCTGTTAACTTTATTAATCTACCATAAAACTTGAGAAATAAGAACACAGGAGAAAAGAAGCTTTATGAAACTAAATAACTTTCAGGAGAGAAAGAAAGTGGCAGGTGCTCTATGTATGCATATGTTTATTTTCATTCTAAGAGAGGTTAAGGTACAGTCTGCACTGGTTTTGATCCCATATGATCAAGCCTCAGAGATCAAGCCTCAAGCCATTGCTTACCCACAAAGACCTCCCAGTTGTGCATGACAGACAGAGAAAGAAATGAAGAATTTTTCTTTAGTGATATTCATTTGTCTCTGGATAATAATAGGGTAGCAAAATTGATGTTTCCATAGGTGAAAACAAAATACTGGAAAAGAAACATTTGGAATATGAGATAATTTCTTCCTCAATTTATTTTAAATCAACCATTAAACAGCAGCAAGAACAGGGCTGTTTCACGAAGGGGATGAGCTGGGAGCTGAGAGTGACCAGAGGGCAGACCATGTCCAGCTGGGGACTGAAATTTCTGTAGCATTCACCTTATCACACAAATGAGAAAATTAAGCCCCACAGTCCTTAGTTCTGTAGCTACTTGGAGACTGCATTGCTCTCCTGAAACTATGTTCTCTGTAAATTAATACTAGCTATTACTTGTGGTAATGTCTGTGTGGTAGGAGTTATATTAAAAGTGAATACAGAAAGTAGAAAGGAATAGAGAGTTCTATTTTTTGAGGGAAGGCAAACCTTGCTGGATGAAAATGAGGTCTGAACACATGAACAAAAAGATATGATAGTTAATAATTTGCATAATACTGGTAGTAAAATATGTGGGGAGAAAAAAATCTTCAGAGTTCTACCTGTAAAAGTTATCCCTAACAAAAGTTTAATCCACTTCATGTAAGTGCCATGAAAGGGAAGTGCCCAAGGGAAGCTCTGCCATTGACTTTTGTAAGACCAGACTGGTCCTCTGCAAATGGAACATGAGCCAGTGCCTTGTGAAAGTAAACTAAAAGATTCCTATGAAAAAATTCATCTGAATAGGCATCTAGATCTGAGCAAGGTATCTTGTCTTACTTTACCACTTATCACACGCAAGTCAGTAGAGGTTATGATGCATTTCATTGTGTTATTCATGTCATATGCTCTATAATACTGACATGTAGTGAGATGAGTTACACTCTTGACTGTATCTGTATTGAATATGCCAGCATTGACAAACAGATTCAGTTGTAGATGCCCACAGTGTAAGAAAGATGAGCATTGCGGGCAGGTATGATTAATTCCATCATAAGGTACAAAGTGCATAATAAGGGAATTCCACTTTTCCCCAACCAAAACACTCCATGTTCACATCAATGCCAACTTCAGAAACAAAAGAAAAGAATAAAGTACAGTTTCTTTCTCTTTGTTGTTCTTTTTTTAAACAACACATTTCAGGATTTTGCTCTCTGGTTTCTGTGTCTTAAGAAAACATAGATTTCAAATTTCTTAGGTTTATTCTGCACTACTGAGGACTAGAAATGAACAACTCTAAAATGAAAGCTGAGGGTTATTTTGCAGGAGATTACAGTCCTACATGACGAACAAGAAGTGTCAGCCACCCACTTCCAGATTCATTAATAACTAAGAAAACTGCAGATACTTTCCACCACTGTAATCCATTCTTTAGCAAACAATATTATGACTTCTGTTATTCTTTAACTTACTACTTAAAAGTTTCCTTCTAATAACTCAGAAAGCAACTATTAATAAAAGCTTAAAAAGTGTGCCTACGCTGACAGGTATAGATTGATCACAGTTCACCTTGTGCAAATGAAAGCACAAAGTGATGGAAGCAAAAGCACAAAGCAATTCATTGCCAATGTTGAACCTCTCAGACCTCAGTCCTGCTGCAATATTAATGTGCATCCAAGATAATTCCTGCCAAGATATTCAGCTAATTAGTTAGATTCAGATCCAATAAGATAGCAAAGCATTGGTTTGGGCCATGCAGGGCTCCAGGTTCCACAGTCATTTACAAATGACATATGCCAAATTACCATACTTGGCAGCCTTAAAGTCTAGATTGTGTCTGAAGGCCTCCAATAAAGCCTGTGATGGTATTTCTCTGTGCCCACCTGCCAGCTTTTCTGACCACATCAGTTAAAAGCTTATTGAAGACCATACTGGTCACAGATACCCTGACAAAGAAATGAATAGAAAAATTTAGATATATCAATAATAGTTTCTTAAAGAGGCAGCTAAATTCAGGCCCTTTTATAATGTTAAATTATCATCATCCATTAGCTTCTGCAGATAGAATAAAAAAATTGGCAGAATCTTTTCTACAAGATCTCGATTGGTGTGTTTTTGTTCAGTTTGAAACAACACATAGGTTTGTGTTCAAATGCTTTCCAAGCAACAGCATGCAAACACTGGAAACTGCAACCTAGTAAGACTTTAGGTAAGACTGGGAAAAAGTTTTTTCAATGTTGTATGTACACCCTATTTAAATATATTCATAATATGCCATACAGTTCAAGATGAAAAATAAACTACAAGTTGAAAGAAAAAAGGAAAAAAGGAGAAAGCAATCCTACAGGATAGTATGGACCTGAACTTATGTCATAAAGTACACAAATTTAGGGGCTTTTTCAGGAGCTACAGTTGCCCAAGAGTGTGGGGAAGCTGTCAATTCAGACAAAACTATGAAAAATTCAGTCTTTTTAAATTTATATGAATATTATCTCATGAAAGAAGAAATGCATATAGTTTGGCTTTAAAGTTTAATTGCAATAACTGTTGAAGAGAAGAATTAAGACACCACCAGCAATGATGCTAAATTAGCTCATCAGCTTGATTACAAGTCCTTTTAATAAGAAAACAATCTTAAAAGAGTCTGTAAAACAGCACAAGAAATATCATATGTAAGTATAGATTTTTAAAATGCTTACTTAGGTATAGTTTTGTTAAGACTGAAAAAGGAAAAGAACGTAGCCAAGGCTCTAAACACACCGTAGTACTTAAAGTGGAATTGTCACTGAAATAACTTGAGCAGGAACTTAGCTAGGAAATTATGACTAAATCTAGATAGGGATTACCTCTTTCAATATGTCTGAAGCACTGACTCTTCCTTCCTAAGAGACCCTAGAAAGCTTCTGGATTTTTTAATAGGACAAAATGCTCATCAAATTTGAACCACTGTGGATCCATTACACATGCATTGTTTCAGTTTAATTCTCACCTTCACAGGAATATAAAGACAGTCATTCTGCACATAAATTTTAAGGGTAATTTAATTTCACAGAAAAACTGTTTGGAAGTTGAAATAACAAACACAATATAAAATTAATTAAATTCAATTTATTTATTTTTTAAATCAAGTGTGGTCAAGGTTTATCTTGAAAGCAGTTGGATATTTTTCCTTTCTCACTTATCCTCTAGTTATTAGAAACCTTTCTTTTAAATTTACAGCCTGTCCAGTTCATGGCCAATTTATAGCCATCACACCTGTGCCAACATTGTCCTTCAGCTTAAATAACTGTTCTCCCTACCTCCTGTTTGCTCCTGTGATCTATTTATGGAGAACAATCTGATCTCCTCTCATTTTTCATTTTGCTGGTTACACAAGCCCAGTTCTAATCCTTTCTCATAAAACTGACTCTCCACTCCCTGGTAAGAGTTCTTATCTCTGCCTATTCCAATTTTAACTTGTCTTCCGTGATCAAGGTAACCAGAATAGTATACAGTGTCCTAGATGAGGTCTTAGCAGTACCCATACAGATGCCATAAGTGTAAAAAAAAAAAAAAAAATTAAACTATATTTCTCCTAAAGTCATATTTGTGTTTCTTCAGAAATGCAGAACTGTGGTTAACTGATTTGATTAACTAATGTCATCAAATTGCTTTGATCCTCCTTCCTTTACTCCTCTTTTTTTAGGTGGTCTTTTTTAAAAAAAGTTTTTAGAATCCATCCCTAAAAGCACCATAAAACTTCTGTTATTACATTTTTTCTCTATTTTACATTTCTAGCCTTTTAGTTCTTTCAGCCTCTTCTACAGTTATCAGTCTTTCCATCTTTTTGGTTTAGGTATCATCAGTACAACATTACTTTTTGTGTTTAGCTCATTAATCCATGGTTAGTAAAAAAACCCCAAACAAAAACACAACAACAAACACAGCACCTCATTCTGAAAACCTATCACTGAGGTACTCCACCACTAGAAAATTCCTTCTTAAGTCAAATGTCTCAGTAAAATCTATAATTATCCGACTTCATCTAGTTCTTCAATGACCTTTCTTTTGTTAAGGACTGCACATTTTCTTTGTCATATTATAGCAAATGCTTAACTGAATTCTTATAGATTTAATCTATTTCCCTAATTTATACAATACTAAAAAATACTTAAGAAGTCAGCAGTGCTGAATATTGGCATGACATGCATTAGCAAAACTGCAGTACTCTATGCAGTTTGGTTTTTTATTTGCATTAATCACATGATCAGGGTTTTTTTGATGATTAAAAAATATTTTAGAACTGGAAGAAGTCCAGTGATTTATAGACGATTAAAAACATAATTTTGAAAAAAAAAAATTTAAATCTCCAATGCATTGTTAATTGGAAATGTTTTACCCAAGCATTGTATTTTATATCTGGCTGTGACAGTTGGGCACGTTATCTGGATTAATGATGAGCTGAGGGAGGTAAGGAATCATGGCTTTGTTAGCACAGATGTTCCATAAATGGGAATTTATTTTGAAATATGTTAATCAGCTTTCAGATTCTGAAAACTTAGATAACTATTCATCCAATTTTATTGCATATTAAGTTATATAAATATTAAAATTAAACTGTCCATCATTCTGTCTAGGTAAAATTTAAAATCAGAAATTTAGATCTAGTATACTCAGCTAGCAGCAGCTTTGCCATAGCTGAACCATAATAGCAAAAAGAGAAAAAAAAAAAAAAAAGTAAAAAAAAAGAAGAGTTGTAGAAGTTCAAATGTTAAAACTGTTATAGTTCTCTAAAAATGACTGATCATCATAAATACATCGCAGGTAAGAATTTATGTTGATACTTTATTTACATAGTAATACAGGTGTAAAATTCAATTTTGATATCTGTAATAAAATAATAACTTTTCAGTTATTTTAATAAAATCAAATTCTTCTACACACATTGTACAGTGTGAGCTATAAGAAGTATTCATAAATTACTCTATTCCTCTGAGACTTTTTTATTTCATAAAAATTTAAAAAAGAAATATTTCAGTTGAAAAATCATAACCCATTAGTGCAACAGACCTTCCAAATTAGCCGATCAGAAATGCAGCATGTTCTTAATCATTTTCTGTTAATAACAGCAGAGTCTACATCTTTTATGTACCATTTCATGTCAGAAGATACATTTGCATAACCTAACTTTATAAAAGGATGCACCTTTAAAAAACAAAATGATTCAAACAAAATCAACTAGAGACATCTTTGAGCAATCTGAAGTCAAAGAATGAATTTTAGTTTTAACATGGTCAGAGGTGATACTAATTTCCCCTAAAAACCTTCATCTCAATCACAAAGTAGGAACAACAGGCAATTGACATTCGGAGAACTCCAAGCTCAGTTAACTCTGTCAAACATGATTGCCGCATAATAGTAAAAAGTCAGTTTCTTGCATCTTAAGGCTTACAAGACTACAAAGTGTTCAGCAACTATCATCTGAATAGCTACTGAAAATGCTGAGAAAACTAACAAACACAGTTGTTAGTAGATAAGCATGATACAGTCGGAATTAACTAGAGAAAATGTAAGTGTTGAGTTGCTTTCAATCTTTATGTAAAATGGAATAGTCTAATTTGTAAGTAAGAAAGATATGGGTCAAAACAAGAAGGCTTAAATTTAATGTAAGAATTTCTGAACATCATACCCTTTAGAGAAAGAAATGCCATTTTCACTACCACTGCAGTCTACACATAGAACAACGATTTAATTGAAATAATTTCTTAATGCCAGCACTGTTAAAAAAGAAACAGTTTCTCCAAAGTTGGTGTCAAATATTCTTGTGATATATATTCAAATTCTAAGTATCTGGATCAATCTTCAACCAATTCACCTTCATGCATCACATCCAGGCACTGAAAGAAATAAAATACTTTTCCATCTGTCTCTAATGGAAACACATGAACTTTGTAACATCAACATTCAGATGACTACATAGCCCAGCCACTTGAGACAGTTTCCTCAGGCCTGATGAACAGCACTACAAAATTAGCCTCCATCAGATGGCTTAAGAAGTCTCTGTTCTACCTGATACTTTGATTAGACACAGTGCATTAACATAGCGTAACCAACAAAAAAAATACATGGCCAGACACAAGATAAGATGTTTTGCATAAGTATGTGAACAGTGTGACCATGGAAGGTGCAAAGATTCATGTAGTTGTGCGTAAGAGACATCCAAGTAATAGAAAGTTGCAAGACAAGACAAGCACAAGGGATAGCAGATAGGGCAACCTGCCAAATACACAAGACCAATGAGTAGAAAAACCAAAAACAAGACATGGAGTGTTGGAAGCAAACTTCCCACTTTCGGGAGGAAGACAGAAACATCAGGCAAAGGCAAGTAAAATCAAAGAAATGAGAAGACACCTTTATTCCCACTTCTTTCCTCAAAGAGCTAATGATAAATCTTGACCTCAGTGACTAAGAACCAGCAACGACAGCAGTTGACAGTGCTCACTGTACAGCATCGGCTCTGTGGTGTTATATACACATGGTTAATTTCAAAATACAAGTATTAAAGACTAACAGTTTTGTAGGTGAAGTAGTGATGATTAATAAGAAGAAAGAACCAACCTTTAGTACAATATCTGATGTTATTGAACTAAGTTAGTAAAAATTAGTTTTAAAGTTTGCAACCCTCTTGAATTGTCAGTCTTCTAAACACTCCTGTCAACATGATCTCTGTTTCACAGAATCACAGAATCACAGAATTGTATAGGTTGGAAAAGACCTTTAAGATCATCGAGCCCAACTGTAAACCTAACACTACCAAGACCACCACTACACCATGTCCATAAGCACCTCATCCAAATGTCTTTTAAATACTTCCAGGGATGGTGACTCAACCACTTCCCTGGGCAGCCTGTTCCAATGCTTTTTCCTAGCTGACTGTCGTGGTTTAACCCTAGTCAGTAACTGAGCACCACACAGCCACTCGCTCACTCCCCCCACAATAGGATGGGGGAGAGAATCAGAAGAGTAACAGTGAGAAAACTCATGGGTTGAGATAAAGACAGTTTAATAGGGAAAGCAAAAGCCGCGCACGCAAGCAAAGCAAAGCAAGGAATTAATTCACTACTTCCCATGGGCAGGCAGGTGTTCAGCCATCTCCAGGAAAGCAGGGCTCCATCATGTGTAATGGTTACTTGGGAAGACAAACGCCATCACTCCGAACGTCCCCCCCTTCCTTCTTCTTCCCCAGCTTTATATGCTGAGCATGACATCATATGGTATGGAACAGCTCTTTGGTCAGTTTGGATCAACTATCCTGGCTGTGTCCCCTCCCAGCTTCTTCTGCACCTGGCAGAGCATGGGAAGCTGAAAAGTCCTTGACTAGTGCAGCAACAACTAAAACATCTCTGTATTATCAACACTGTTTTCAGCACAAATCCAAAACATAGCCCCACACCAGCCACTATAAAGAAAATTAACTCTATCTCAGCTGAAACCAGGACACTGATATATATAAATATACATAAATGAGTGTTCAGCTTTAACAGTTTTTGATCACCAAGTGACAGCCATATAATGCAACATTTAAAATAACCATCTTCAAATATACATTATATACATATATATTCTTTATTTGAAATAATAATTTTTGCTTTATAACTTTGTTTTTCTATTTTGTCTAACAACTATTCACAGGGAACTTACTAGCCCATCTAGAAATTATGCCTAAATAACATTTATTTTTACCCATAGTGTCACTTATGTTTGTTCTACACAGAACTAGCAATCCATAGGGAACTCATCAGCCCACATGGAAGTAGAAAAATCTTTGTATCTCAAGTCAGTTCAATTATCTGTATTTTCTTGCACTTATAAGAAATCTTTAATAGGAGAAAAAAAAACAAAAATTCACAGGCTCCATTCTGAATCAATGAATTTTAGTAAAAACCAGGTCTATTATCACAAATTTTTCTTCCTGGCTAATCTCAGTTTCTAAAATTTGAAGTAATCGGTTTTTGTATAGTACTGAGTTAAAAGCATGAACAAAGACATCATGCTTCATTTACCTGCTTTGTGACTGTAGTCTACTTTATAAAATAAACGCAAAGCTGCACACTAGCAATTCTGTCTGCAGAAACCAGTTGCCTGCATTATTTTATTACAGAATCTCCCTTCCTCATCATGCTTATGATGGATTAACTTCATGCAGTGGCAACAACACTGTAAGTCTTGAGAACTGTAAAAGTTCAGAAGTTAAAATTGTCATGTTGTTATTAAGTGTAATGACAAGTGATTTCTTTTTAATTAAAATGGTAATTAACTATTGAAAGAAAGTAGAGCCACAGGAACCTGCTGTGAATGCTGTAAAGCCTGCAGGTATTCAAAACTCCCTAACTGAGGCTGCACAGAGCAGACTAGGGTTAACGGTAACCCTCTAACCTCTAAGTAAATTTATGTCCGAGACAAGCTATCAAGGAAATAAATGGATTATTCATTTTTTTATTGTTTCCCTTTATAACTCATTATTTTTTCCAGAAGATATCTTTAGTCATATTTGGAAGCTTTGTGCAAGGATAACTAGGTAAAATTCCATCATCTGTCTTCAACACCAGACCACAACAGTACAATCTAATAACATTCATTCCTATACCATACTAGCAACATAAGCATATGGAAAGCCATTGAACACCATTTAAACTTGCAATAATGTCATATTCACTTGCTCTGTGCTGGGCTAGGCAACACAGAAAACAGGCTAGTATGTACAGTATTATTAATCTGACTGAGGAAATGAAATGCAGCATCAAATGTCTGTTTCAGAGAATGCAAAGTGCCTACAGTGTCTGAGTAGACATCTTGAATGTAATCAGGATTTATAAGCCTATTAACATAAACAATAGGGTTAGACAAGTTAATTTAAATTTGCTCACAAATGGCCACAGATATGGCCTTAAGATCTGCAGAATGCTCCGATGTTCCATGTATTACAACTGTATAAACTAAAAAGATTAAATGAAAAAAAAAATAGTTTAAAGCTAGCATAACATTTCACCCAATAAACATGAGTATATGCAGAATAGATTCCCTAGGCACCTTTCTTTACCACTGACCCATAAATGATATGCAGAACAGTAATTAAAGCTTTTTTCTTTTTCGGCATGCAATCCCATTGGGTTCTCTCCCTAGATCTCACCCCTGAAGGGTACATACAAGAATAATTAACATATATATTACACCATGAAGTTTGTACTTTGTAGATCTAACTTGAAAAGGTTCATCTATGCAAACAGAGAAAGGATTTGTATTAAACTTATCTTTGGTGAGGAAAACATACTACCTATTAGAAAGAACAAAAAAAATAGGATATGTTAGAAAATAGACATGGTTGAAAGGAGATAATTAAAAGCATTACTGTTGATCATCCTACCTCCAGCTCAGTGGGTGAAGTGCTTGCCCCCAAAATATACTTAGTTTATATATATGTATGCATATATATAACATATATACTTTTTATTATTATTGTTGTTATTATTGGAACCAAAAAGACACTCAAAATCATTCTCGAAAAACATGTATCCAATATTTCAAGGGATACTTCATTCCAATAAGGAAAATGTTCCCAGATAAAAGTAGCATGGTAGAGTTCCTTGTTCTACACATTGTCTTAGTGCAAGAGTGCATGCATGCATGAGAGAAAAATACACGTGAGTAACCCTTCAGCCATTTCACACTCTTCTGTTTGAGCAGCATAGTGGCTAAAGACCAGCACTGTGGCTAAGCAAATCCCTGTTTCTGGGACAGAAACAAAAAGCAAAGTAGATAGATAGAACAGACAACAGATAGACAAGCAGTAGGTGAAGTGTGAACCAGAATTCTTCTAATAACAAGGATGGATTCATTGCAAGAAGGTCACAGTCTTACCTTTCTTGTATGAGGCAGTGTAATGACCAGTATGTACCAAAACCCAGATTTTACCTGTGATTCCAGAATAGACTGGTGAAACAAAGATAAGACATCCACATTTCCTATTAGCTCTTTATCACCTCTTGTTATATGGTAGGTGCAAAAGAACTATACCATAGTGAATGAGGTGTGACCACTGCATTTGTTATCAGTTCTTTCGATGCAAATTCACAGAATCACAGAATCATATAGGTTAGAAAAGACCTTTAAGATCATCGAGTCCAACCATAAACCTAACACTACCAAGACCACCACTATACCATGTCCCTATGCACCTCATCCAAATGTCTTTTAAATACCTCCAGGGATGGTGACTCAACCACTTCACGGGGCAGCCTGTTCCAATGCTTGATAATCCTTTCAGTGAAGTAAAATCTCCTAATATCCAGTCTAAACCTCCCCCGGCGCAACTTGAGGCCATTCCCTCTTGTCCTATCACTTGTTACTTGGGAGAAGAGACCGACCCCCACCTCTCTACAACCTCCCTTCAGGTAGTTGTAGAGAGCAATAAGGTCTCCCCTCAGCCTCCTTTTCTCCAGGCTAAACAACCCCAGTTCCCTCAGCTTCTCCTCATAAGACTTCTGCTCTAGACCCTTCACCAGCTTCGTTGCCCTTCTCTGGACACGCTCCAGCACCTCAATGTCTCTCTTGTAGTGAGGGGCCCAAAACTGAACACAGTATTCGAGGTGCAGCCTCACCAGTGCCGACTACAGGGGCACGATCACTTCCCTAGTCCTGCTGGCCACACTGTTTTTGATACAAGCCAGGATGCCATTGGCTTCTTTGGCCACCTGGGCACACTGCTGGCTCATATTCAGGCGGCCATCAACCAACACCCCCAGGTCCTTTTCTGCTAGGCAGCTTTCCAGCCACTCTTCCCCAAGCCTGTAGCGTTGCACAGGGTTGTTGTGGCCCAAGTGCAGGACCTTGCACTTGGCCTTGTTAAACCTCATACAATTGGCCCCAGCCCATCGATCCAGCTTGTCCAGGTCCCTCTGCAGAGCCTTCCCACCCTCAAGCAAATCAACACTCCCGCCCAGCTTGGTGTCACCTGCAAACTTACTGAGGGTGCACTCAATCCCTTCGTCCAGATCATTGATAAGGATATTAAACAGGACTGGCCCCAACACAGAGCCCTGGGGGACACCGCTTGTGACCAGCCACCAACTGGAGTAAACTCCATTCACCACCACTCTTTGGGCCTGGCCATCCAGTCAGTTCTTTACCCAGCAAAGAGTAAACCCGTCCAAGCCATGAGCAGCCAGTTTCTCCAGGAGAATGCTGTGGGAAACCGTGTCAAAGGCTTTACTGAAGTCTAGATAGACCACATTCACAGCCTTTCCCTCATCCACTAGGTGGGTCACCTTGTCATAGAAGGAGATCAGGCTGGTCAAGCAGGACCTGCCTTTCCTGAACCCATGCTGGCTGGGCTTGATCCCTTGGTTATTCTCTACATGCTGTGTGATAGCATTCAGGATGATCTGCTCCATCAGCTTCCCTGGTACCGAGGTCAGGCTGACAGGCCTGTAGTTCCCCGGGTCCTCCTTCTGGCCCTTCTTGAAGATGGGCGTCACATTTGCTAATCTCCAGTTAGCCAGGACTGCTGGTAAATGATGGAAAGGGGCTTGGTGAGCACATCTGCCAGTTCCTTCAGTACTCTCAGGTGGATCTCATCAGGCCCCATAGACTTGTGAGTGTCTAAGTGGTGTAGCAGGTCACTAACCATTTCCCCCTGGATTATGGGGGCTCCATCTGGTCCCTATCCCTATCTTCTGACTCGGGGGGCTGGGTACCCAGAGAACAATTGGCCCTCCTTTTAAAGACTGAGGCAAAGAATGCATTAAGTACCTCAGCCTTTTCCTCATCCTTGGGCACTGTGTTCCCTCCCCCGTCTACTAGGGGCTGGAGACTCTCCTTAGCTCTCCTTTTGCTGCTAATGTATTTGAAGAAGTATTTTTTGTTGTCTTTTACGGCAGTAGCCAGATTGAGCTCTAGCTCAGCTTTGGCCCTTCTAATTTTCTCCCTGCACAACCTCGCTACACCTTTGTAGTCCTCTTGACTTGCCTGCACCTTCTTTCAGAGTTTGTAGACTCTCCTCTTTTTCCTGAGTTCTAGCCAAAGCTCTGTATTCAGCCAGGCCAGTCTTCTTCCCCGCCAGCTCACCTTTTGGCACCTGGGGACAGCCTGCTCTTGTGCCTTTAGGACTTCCTCCTTAAAGAATGTCCAGCCTTCCTGGACTCCTTTGCCCATTAGGGCTGCCTCCCAGGGGACTCTGTCAACCAGTCTCCTAAACAGGCCAAAGTCTGCCCTCTGGAAGTCTAAGGTGGCAGTTTTGCTGACCCCCCTCGCCGCTTCTCCAAGTATCAAAAACTATCATTTTGTGATCACTCTGCCCAAGACGGCCTCCAACCATCACATGGCTCACAAGTCCTTCTCTGTTCGTGAACAAGAGGTCCAACGGGGCATTTTCCCTAGTTGGCTCCCTCACCAGCTGTGTCAGGAAGTTATCATCTGCCACACATTCCAGGAACCTCCTAGACTGCTTCCTCTCTGCTCTATTGTATTTCCAGCAGACATCCAGTAGGTTGAAGTTCCCCACAAGAACAAGGGCTAGCAATCATGAGGCTTCTCCCAGCTACTTATAGAATAGTTCATCTCTCTCCTCATCCTGGTTGGGTGGTCTGTGACAGACTCCCACCACAATATCTGCCTTGTTGGCCTTCCCCCTCATTCTTACCCATAGACACTCAACCCCATCGTCACCATCATTAAGCTCTAAACTATCCAGACACTCCTTAACATACAGGGCTACCCCACCGCCTTTCCTGCCTCGCCTATCCCTCCTGAAGAGTTTATAGCCATCCATCACCGCACTCCAGTTGTGCGAGTCATCCCACCATGTTTCCGTGATGGCAACCATATCATAGTTTTCCTGATGTACAAGGGCTTCCAAGTCCTCCTGTTTGTTGCCCATACTGTGTGCATTGGTGTATAGGCACTTCAGCTGGGCTGTCGTCCGTGTTTCCTTCATAAAAGAACACCCCTTATGTGCTTTGAGGTGTTTCACTGGTGTTTCCCACTTGGCTCCTATTGCCTCAGTATCCCCTAGCTCAACTCTGTTCGACTTCGGCTGTGCACCAGTGTACCCCGCACATCTCAGAGACACAGGCTGAGTGCCCGCACTGGCACCTGCTCCCTCTAACCGTGGCACGTTATCCCTCAGCTTCTCACGGGCAAGCCTGATATTACTCCCCTCCCCTTTCGAGTCTAGTTTAAAGCTCTGTCAATAAGCCCTGCAAGCCCCTGAGCAAAGATTCTCTTTCCCCTTTGAGAAAGATGAATCCCATCAGATGCCAGCAAACCTGGTGCTGTGTAGGCCATCCCGTTGTCAAAAAAAACAAATCCATGGCGATGACACCAGCCACGGAGCCATGAGTTAATAGATTGGGTACCTCTGTTCCTTCTAGTGTCACTGCCCACAACTGGAAGGAGAGAGGAGAAAATAACCCGTTCTCCAGAGTCCCTTACTAGCTGTCCCAAGGCCCTGAAGTCTCTTTTGATTGCCCTAGGACTTCGTGTTGCAGCTGCATCGCCCCCCACATGGAAGAGCAGTAGGGGGTAATAGTCCGAGGGCCGTACCAGGTTAGGGAATATCCTCGTGATACCCTTACCCTGGGCCTCAGGGAGGCGGCAGACTTCCCTAAGAGGAGGGTCCGTCCGGCAGATCGGACCCTCGGTTCCCCTCAGAAGGGAGTTGCCCACAACTATAGCCCATCTTCTCTTCCTTGTGGAGGTGGTGTTGATACTAGAGGTACGCTTTTCTGACCTGGGCAACACCTCTGGCACAGATGGACTGTCATTCCCATCCTCCATTGACTGGCCTTCCACCTCCAGGGCCTCATACCTGTTGTACAGAGGTACCTGGGGAGGCGAGGTGGGCAGGGAGGGCCTTCGCCTGCCACCACAAGCGTGGACTTGCCTCCATTCACTCTCCTCCTTTGAGCTGCTGCCTTCAGCCCGGTGGCCGGGGGGGGGATACAGGATGCCCTTGAGCGTGGGTTCTTACTGGTGGCTGCTGCTGTTCCTGTTCCTGTCTCGGGGGGGCAGAGCATGGCACCACCAGTCTATCTCTTTCTCAGCCTCCCTGATGCTCCTTAACCTTTCTACCTCCTCCCGTAGCTCTGCCACCATGCAGAGCAAATCATCCACCCGGTCGCACCTCACACAGCTGTCCTCACGGCTGCCATGTGTGAACAGCGAGAGGCCCAGGCACTCCCTGCAGCCTGAGACCTGGGTGGCTGCATGTTTCCGTGGGAGCTCTGTCTGGGTAGCCACATCCACTCTGGCGAGCACAGAGGGCATCGCTTTCTGACGAATGAATACTATAGCTGGTTTCTTCTGAAAGGATGAGGACTACCGAATGAACGCACCTCTTGAGCTGGTAGGGTGACTCCGCCTTCCCTGCACGCCCTGTCTGCACGAACTGACACGCAAACTGATGCGCAAACTGACATGCCACGCCCTTCTGATGCGCCACGCCCTGTTTGCCTGTCCTGTTCACCACGGTCCCTGGGGGCCGCTCTTGCACGTGAGGGAATTGCCGCCGTCACTCCTGTCCCCGCCCACGCTGAGTCAGAGCCGGGCCCTCATCAGGAGCTGCCTCCTTCCTGCTCAGGGGTCGGGCCGTGGCTGCGGTCACCCTCTCTCTCTGTGCCCTTTTTTCCCCTTCCCTGCGCGGTTTTGCCACGGTGTAGCCATTTCAGCAACGGTTCCCTGATGCGGTCCTCTGTCCCAGAGCCCCTTGCATCGGAGGCTTCGCTGAAATGGCGCTGAAAATGGCGCTGAGATTCTGACAGTCCTACTGGACTTCATTGTATAATATGCCCTGATGGCACCACAAAGTGTGCAATTCACATGTATTTGCCCTCTAACTGATTGTGAAGTTGGAGATGTATAATTATTTTATTGTGTTACGTTAACTTATCAGTAAGAGTTTTTTTTCTTGAGATCTGTGAGCTTCATAATCTAGCTTGGTAAAGAAGATGACATGCAAGGATTTCCTGGAACTCTTTGCAGCTCCCAAGCTTATGCAAAAACTAATTGTTATGCCAAAGACAGACAAAACTTGGCAGCACCTATTTAACAACTCTTCTACAGAGAACAGTGTTTGACCTAAAACCTCCTGAAGTTAATAAATGTCAGTGAACTGTGGCAAAGGTTCTTAACGTTCAGGCTGACTTACAGTATTCTAGTCTGCGCTCTGAACAACCGTTAGGAAACTGATCTTCTGCAGTACGGGCAAATGGGTACAAGAATGGGTATTGCTTCATACCATACTGGATTTGATCCTGGGGACAAAGCTGTATTCACAATAATGTGTCAGGGGTTTAGAGCAAGACATTTAATTTTTATTTGCTTCACTTTTAATATGTATAATGGAGATATTAACACTACCCTACTCAATATTGGACCCCTTCAAAATACTGGAAAGGCATTAAATGAGATTTATGTAAAAGGAGTTTCTGAAACATTGTCATTAGTCTCATTATGCCCACCAGCTATCACTTTTCTGAAGAAGTATGAGAACAGAAAAAATTCCGCTTGCAGACATCATAAAAATATACCTATTCAGTAACTTGATGCATGTTACATTCGTTTCCTTGTTTTCATTCCTGACAATTTTGTTTTGCTTGTAAAATACACTTGTTCTTTTTACCTGTTTCTGGACAGTCACTAACATGCAGTGAACATCCATTAGTTAAGATTCTGTTAACTTGTTTATTTCAATAGAATCACAGGACTGATGAAAGGACTTTAAAAAGCTGTCTCATTCATTCCTCTACCCTAAGATTGAGATTGTTCCATAACTTTGATGGGGTTTGTTTTGATTCTTTATAAGAATTTTGATTTGCTTCATTGAATAGTTTCCTCTGGTCTTGATTAAACTTAAAAGTAAACTTTTCAGTATATAGTTCAACCCTATAAAACATGTAATGATATGATTGCTTTTGCACATATCTTCCCTTATTATGAAATATTTGTTTTCTTATAAGAGGTTAACTGCTGTAGTGAATTATTCATCAGTTACAGAACTCTCATGTCTTTATCTGCGCCACACCACACAGAAACTTAACACATATATTAATGTGGATTTTGTTAAGTGAAGCATATCAAGATTTTACACATTTAATGTATTTGGTAAGTTATCTGTCAACTAAGTAATTGACTAAGAGTAAAAAAAAAAGTTTAATAAGTTTTGAGAAACTCGCTGTTTTAAGGGGGCATGAGATGGAAATCAAAATCCTTAATAAGATTTGTGGAAAACAGAAATGACCTCAAAAGTCCTTTCCCTTATTCCTATGATTTGCAGACAGTAAGAGAACGTTGCTTACAAGTGCCATAATACTCAGTGTATGTTCTGTGACAAATTATGGCTGGTAGGTTTTGATTGTTTTAATTAAAATTTTAATCTTCCTCACATAATCGTTCCTGAATAGTTGATTACATACACAAAATGTTCGATCATAGTTATTTTAGAATACGTTTCTATTCCTGTGTAGCAGTGGTATTTTTCTCCCCTGTGGTATAGTCATTCAATAGCCAAAAGAGAGATGTAATTGCAGTAGTAGGTCACTTTTGTTAGTGTATATTACCAATACAGAAGAGAGCAGTTATTAAGGGGAAATTATTGAGGAAACTGTAGTAGAATATAATTATTTCAGAATGGCTATACCAGTTAATCTCTGTCAGTTGATAAAGTCCACAGAACTGCACCTGCCCACAGAGAAAAGATGTGCATCTACTTGGGATTCAAAAGTACAAGCTGTGTTGCTGAAGCAGTTCCTGACTATGTAAATCCTCTTGTTCAGTGCAAGATGCTGTGATGCATCATTAAGTGACTTGTCTCACACTTTATGCTAGATTAAAAGATTCTGCATTTTCCCCAGACTGAAGAACTCCAGAAACTAAATGTGACCAGAATTGGCTGCAGAAACAGGATTTGTTAGTAGCTTACTCCAGCAAATCTGTCTGTGGTAGTTTCCCTACCCTAGGCCCTTTTCTCAACCAATATCAAACATTTCTCTTAACTTTCATCAGATCTAGTGTAGGATATTCATGAATGTGACAACTGACAGCACAAGGAATCAAATAAGAAACATTTAGAGAAATCTATAACAAACTATGACACCAATGATAAAGTGCAGAACTTTCACATTGTTGTTATTAATACCTTAATTCGAGATTGTCGTCATTGTTTAACTGCACTAAACACAATTTCTTGTTTTCTGTTTCACATAAATCACAGCATACCTTAACTCTTTGCCTATCACCAGGTTTTGAAATGCTAAACCAGCATGTCACTTGTGGAACTTATTTCTGCTTGGTTTACAAGGAGTAAAACTCTGTAAAACTGTTCAAAAAAAAATTTCCTCAGAACGGAAATTCCAGAAGAGTAGGAAAAATAAGAGATGTTCTATTTTGGAAATTCCAATGGGATAAGAATTCTTAATCATCAGAAGTTTTGACTTGCAAAGTTTTGATACAAGTCTGAGCCACGGAGTACAGCTCACCTTAGTACAGTTCCCAAGGCTCCTAGCATGAAAGCTGGCAATTTAAATCCCTAGACTAGATCCATTCAGAGATTTCAAAGTTTCCAGAGTTCCTTGGTGCAGATACAGAAGCAAAAAGGCTAAGGGAAGAGTAAAGGTAGCAGGTCTATAACCAGAAGACTGAAATTTGTTTGGATTTCCTAATTACATATCAGATTAGCATTTCTACTCCTAAAGCAACAGTCATATTTGCATTTCTGTCCAGAAACAGACACTTTAGGTCCCTGAAGACTTTCAGCCCTGTGACAGTCTACACAGCAGTATTTACCTGGAGCTACAGACCTTGAGCACTCCATATTTATTAGGCAAAATTCCATTTAAGTCTCCTCCTAGGCTCAAGAAATAAAAAAACCCTGGATGTCTTTCCTTGGAGAGAAGTAGTAAGTGAAACAATTCAAATTTTTACTTGTTGAAAACACAGAGAATAAAACCAACTTCTTCAGGTTTGTATCTAGTTCATTGAATGGTTCCTGTTCCTGGTTACAAGTTATAATAATGAGCCCCTTAAGAATGTAAACAACAGAAAAAGGAGTGATCTACCTTCAAGTCTGCTTTTTGCCAGCTGAGGGAAATTTTTTCACCATACCTCTTAGCTCTATGAGTCAGTGTGATATTATTTGAACTTTAGCAAATTTCACACTGGTTTTTCTTTACTTCCTATTTTCCTAACCTAAAACAGAAAATACATGCTCTTCTTTTTCTTATCTGAGTCTTGGGGCTTGTTAGTTACAATGAGGCAGCACTGAAAGCCAAGAGAAAGCACTTCGAGTGTCAAGTGTGTCACTATAAGGCAGATAGCTGATTTGGAGTCAGGATCACCACTCTTTTCCCTCTGGCTGCAGACCTACATCATCTTTCTTGCTCCTGAGCTGGATCACCAACTGGCCAGGAAGGGGAGACACACCACAGACTGGGTGATGGAGCGGAGAGAAATAAGGATGCAGAAATCTGAACTTACATCATCTTAATTGCTACAGAAGGATACCTGTAGAACAGCTTAGTAGCCATTGAAACTGGTCTAAATCATCTCCCTTTCCACAAAAACTCAGCACAGGATGTTCTCATCCTTTCCCATAAGGTGTTGGTCTGACACCCAGGTAAATGCGGTCACTTCTGCTGCGTTAGTGTTCTGTTTTTCTAGAAAACCTACACAGGCAAACAGCTCTTTAAAATTCTAATGTACTTTACCCAACTACATGAGATAAAACCTTGCAATTCAGCAATGATGTGTACTAGGGAAATGTGATGAATGGGGGAAAAGAAAAAAAAAAGCAAAGCAGTATTTTCCTGCTAAAAATGAGAGACAACCCACTGTAGATAAGTAACAGCATTGACCAGACACAGTGCCCTTAACTGTGGAGATAATGCTGGAGCATTTTAATTTCCTTTGTGTTTTCACCATATATGGGATGTTTAGGATATATTGGATAAAAGTTGTTTGTTCTCTTCCCTACACTCTTGTACTGGTTCCACCTACCTCTCAAGGCTGCATTTGAGAGTGTCATGGTTTAGCCCCAGCTGGCCACTGAACACCACGCAGCCGCTCGCTCACTCCCCCCTGGTGGGATGGGGGAGAGAATCAGAAGAGCAAAAGTAAGAAAACTCGAGGGTTGAGATAAAAACAGTTTAATAGGGAAAGCAAAAGCTGCGCACGCAAGCAAAGCAAAGCAAGGAATTCATTCACTCCTTCCCATGGGCAGGCAGGTGTTCAGCCATCTCCAGGAAAGCAGGGCTCCATCACGCCTAATGGTTACTTGGGAAGACAAACACCATCACTCCGAACGTCCCCCCCTTCCTTCTTCTTCCCCAGTTTATATACTGAGCATGACGTCATATGGTATGGAATAGCTCTTCGGTCAGTTTGGATCAACTATCCTGGCTGTGTCCCCTCCCAGCTTCTTCTGCACCTGGCAGAGCATGGGAAGCTGAAAAGTCCTTGACTAGTACAGCAACAACTAAAACATCTCTGTATTAGCACTGTTTTTAGCACAAATCCAAAACATAGCCCCATACCAGCCACTATAAAGAAAATTAACTCTATCTCAGCTGAAACCAGGACAGAGTCAGTAACTAACTGTTTATGATTTCTGTTTATACTCCACGGGTCTCTGGTGTGGTCCTGTGCCTGTACCCTCAAGACCTCTGCTATCATCCTGTAATTGTACTCCCAGGCATTGCTGCTACAGAAACTAAGCTCTGTGGATAGGATAGTTTGTGAAACTTCCTTCCACACATGCAGTCTGGAATGGTTTAGCAGCTTAGCAATTATCTGATGGCAAACCTAATGAAGAACCACAGCCAGGTGGGTTCTCCGCTACATGCCAGACATTCCCAGGTTGTCTAGAGCATATCCACAATGTATGCAAACAAAGGTTTGTATAAGAAGGTAGAAAGTCAACTTCTGCCTTAAAGTGCAGGCAGAGGAAGATTATCCCTTTACAGAATACATTACTGCCTGCATGGGAACACACTGGAAGTTGAGATCATGTTTCAGGTTCCATCACATTTATGAGCAGATTCAAACACATTCATCCCACCTCTACTGCCACTGCCTTCACTACCACATTTTACAGTATCTGCTGAAGGAGAAAAAAAATAATTCTCTCAAACTGCTGCTGAACTTTTTGCTGCAGTATGGTACAATACAGTTTGAGAAAAAAGGTAAGACTATGACACACCAGGTCAGTGCTATGCTCCTCCTGGACAGCATAGTCTAGAGTTTTATCATCAACCTAAAGACTGCTTGGGTATTTCAAATAAAGCAACAACTTAAACCCTAAAATAGGTCTGGGAAACAGAAACCATACCTCCATCCTGCAGTATCAATTAGAGTACTGAATTGCATTATTTTTCTAATTAGAACAGTTCATAAATTTATGCTTAGATCTCTCTCCTGAAGAAGTCTATATCCCTTCAGACTGAGAAGATAAGTTATGATGAAGCTAATATAACATGGCCAACAACATGACTACCTGACAGATTTTAAAACAAAGTAGCTGCTGGAGGCAAATTCTGAGAGGAAACCCATCCGACCATTGTGCTGCAGAGAAGCACCAGGAGCGTTCAATAGACCAATCCTCTCAGTGGATCTTTGGTTGATTTCTGCCTTTCCTCTCCTCTGTTCCAAGATCCCAGTTCCTGAGCCCTAAAGACTAATCTTTTCATACCTTAATTCATTTATTAAATGTACCTTATTTAGTAGCAAACTGCTCCAGAAATCAAACAGACTCCTAGGATAAAATCTACAGAAAATACAGGAATTTTCACAGGGATTTACAGAATCACAGAATTGTATAGGTTAGAAAAGGCCTTTAAGATCATCATGTCCAACTGTAAACCTAACACTACCAAGTCCACCACTACACCATGTCCCTAAGCACCTCATACAAATGCCTTTTAAATACCTCCAGGGATGGTAATTTCCACTGTCTTCTGCCAATGTAAAATATATTGTATGCTTGTAGATTTTTGAACTGTACAGGGCAGTGACTAATAAATGTTTAAATCTTCTACAAAAACCACGTATCATAGGTTATTTTCTCTGCTTATACAGAAACAAGCAAGGCACAGAGCAATTAGATCAGGCACTCAGAAAGACAATACAACAAGAACATATTGAAATTGTAACTCCAATTTAAAAGGGTTTTTTTGTATGATATCTATTACCCTCCCCCAGCTTCTCTTATGAGCAGGAAATCCACAAACATGAAAACTAAGAATATTGTCCTAAATTTCATTGAGATAATACTAATAATCAGACTGAACCAATGAATAAGACAGAGCTGTGTAATCTGATGAGGTTCTTCAATGGCCAGAGTAGAACAAATGGAAAATCAGTAGACAATGGAAAACCCTACACAATCTTCCCTTGGAAAATGTTTGAAATACCTATGAGCAGTAATGCAATAACTCCTCACACCTAGTCATTTCTGCAGGGAAAGGAAAGGTCATAGAACACATCCATAGAAGTAAACACTCAGAGGTCTTTAAAGCATGATCAAATATGTAAATATTTTTCAGGTATATTTGGTTTTCTGGAAGGAAATAACAACAGATGCTGGAATATAGGGAGCCCTGCCATAGGATCATGACACGAGGGCTCTTTTGCAACCCTAGTTTGTATTAGATAAGGTATGCCACAATATGAAAGAGAATCTCACATTTCACGTTATCACAGAAGAAAGTATTTCTCTATGTAGCACTATCTTTTTTTAAAAATTAGTATTGACTCATGATTATGCATCTTATATTTGAAAACTTCTCTATTCATGAGAAATTTATATTCATATATTGTAGTAGCTATTTCAGAGTAACTGAAGTCTTGCTTTCCTTCTTTTGCAATAGTACACTTTTCATTGCATCTTTTCAGCTTCCCACTACTGATTTTGTAATATCTTTTGAGAAACATGTCATCATTAATTCTTTTTTACCAGCAATATGTTGTTGTTAGGGATTATAACAAGAAAATACAACTGCAAGCTTTGAAAGCCTGGGAGATGCTTTATCAACTTCATAGACTGGAACCCCTCTCTTAAATAAAGCCTTCAAAGGGTATTTTCCATGGATATAATATTCACCCTTGAGCTTTCTTATATCCCACTGAGCACAATATGAAAATGAAAGTATTTCATTATAGCTAAGTGCTATAAACAATCAGTGAAACTGGTGTGTCCAAGATTAAACAAATACAAATTGTCACCAAATTCTTTATGAAAACTCAGGACCATTTCTGCCTTTGTTTTCTCTTAAACACAAAAAGAAAAAATAAGTCATCTGTGAGGTACAGCTATTTTAATGTCAGAACTTCAAAGTCAGCCAGGAATAGAGTTCATATCAATGTCCTTAAGAAAAAAATAAAATTAAATACAGACATAAAAGTAAGCCTTACAGTTCAGATAGATTATTTTGAATCAGTATCTCTTACCACTTTATAAAATGACAAAGCTCAAAGTTCAGCAGATCAATTTTAAACATAATTATCATGTGCTCAGATTCAAAGATAGATAGCAGATTATATATTTGTTGGCTTTGCTGAAGAATAGGTGATTACAAGAATAGGCCTTGTAATATTTTGGGATAAGATGCATAAGCATGATTTTTTTTCAGACCAAAACTTAGTTCAGATGCATTCCAAAATATGCTGAACGCTTTTCAGGAACTCAGTATTAGCCTCAGCTTTGGGCCAGCTCGTTAGTCTGTTTTGCATTTGAAAGGAAGATAGTAGAAGGAAATAAACTGCAGTTCAAAGTTTTAATAAGTCCTTTCCTCTTTGTGAACTCAGGATTTCCTTGGAGCATACACAGTACAGGCCCTGCATAACCATACACAACAGGAAGCTAATGAGAGCTTCCAGTGATTCATGATGTGCATCATAAAAAACCAAAATGTTTTAATTTACCATTCCTCAAACAGTACATATCGGTTTATTGTTAGAATATTAGTCTTTATTAAAACCTGAACTAATAGCATTTAGAGTACCATTTGATCATTCTTCCCCAAATTCACCAAGATATGCTACCTTACAAGCTAATGGATTCCTGATATCTGAGTGTTTGGAAAAATTTTAGTTATGTTATTGTTTGAATCTTCTTTAGGAACTTGCTAAAATAACACTAATGCTCTTCTTACTAAACACTTCTGATGTGTTCATTTGAGTTATCAAGACATTTCAGTGGTCACACTCTTCTTTCTTTATAGATAAAAAAGTTTCCACAGCACCAGTAACTGTTTTCTTTAATGCCTACATTCCTTTCTCATGGCATGCATTACATGTTCTCACCAAAAAAAGCAGAAAAGAAAAAAAAAACAAAACCACTCAACTGTTTTTAAATTATTTTCTCTTTTAGATAAACAGTTTTTATTTCAGTGTAAACACATTTTTTTCCCCACTTGTTTCCTGAATAAAAAAGGAATAAAAAGAAAGATAATAACCCCATGGTTGAAGCATCATCTTTTTAAAAAAATGTCTCTCAACAATATTACTAATTCAGCACAGTTTGTATCTAGCCAGAATGATTATTACTAATAGCCAAAGAAATCATTAAAACCAAAATCTTCCTAATGCTTTAAGTACTTTTCAAATAGATCTGCAAGTAGAATATGCAAATAGATTTGCAAGTAGAATATGAAGCACATCTGAAAATCAAACAGAATGGAGGCAGAATACCATAAAACAGAATTTATCTGACTGGAAAATACAGCCACAGAAGAACTTCAATAAAGTTTAGGGGCATACAGATAAGAGATGCTGACATCTAATTATTCCTCAGCTAAATGGGGCCACTGCTCAGCTGTTAGCTTCTCCACAAAAAGATTACTTTACTCTGAGTCAAGTTGTGCATAGATCTCAAAATCTACAGGAAAAAAAGGAGATAAAGTAAGAGCACTAAGGAGTGAAGCATGTAGAAAGAATAAAGGGGAAAAAAAGGGACTGTATAAAGAACAAGACTCTTCACTCCTAGTCACATCGCTTCCTTGAAAACCTCCACAGGTCCACACTCCTTTCCAGGTTTGTCATGAATGACTTATAGGTTCAGTCAATTGCCTTCTGGTGCACCCAGTGCAGGGAGAGGAATTAGCCCCACTTGTTCCCCCTCTCCCAGTCCAGAAATACGTAACCAGGCTTTTTTCATCAGTGCACTGATAGGTATAAATCCCATAAAGTCTGTCTCCTCACCTTTCATGCTTGTCTCCCTTGCACCCACCTTAGTCTTAAACTAATTTCCCTTCCACAAGAAAGTATTATGAAGATAAATCCTCATCTCTGCAAACAGGTTGTGTCTCACTAGTCAGGATTTTTAACAGCTGATGATTTTGTCCAGAAGGTTATTCTGAAAGGTGCAGTACATGTTGGCACCAAGACATTGCTCTCGAGCCGTGTTCTGCTGTACACGTGTTTCCATTTGTACTAAGGCTTTCTGAGTCACGACAAGCTGTCTCAAAAAGATACTTTTCATAGAGATTATAGCAAAACTCTGATGACCCCACTATTACAGGTGTGAACCTCCTACAGAGCAATTTGCTATGGAATTTTGGGTTTGTGTAGAAGTAGAGAAAATACTTCCTCGTATAGGCTTTCATAAGTTCCACAAAGCTGTCCTGCTTTTGCTCATGCTGTTTTACTAGTATACTAAATCTGTTGTTCTGTCTCCTGTGTAGGCTGCTTGAAATGGGTAATCCAGCTATATCATCCATCTTCCAAGACCTTTGTCAAATGCTTTTCTAGGTTTACAAGATATTATGAAGTGATCAGACCTCTTTAGAAACAAAAGCTGGCTTACAAGAACCTTTGAATGTATTTAGCAGTTATTGAAGAAGAAATCAAAATACTCTTTGAAAACTGTAATATCTTTTACTAGCATTTCTCCCAAAATAATCTTGTGTAACCTTGGATAAATCACTAAACTTCAGTGCAACTCAATTCCCCCATCTGTTTAACAGAAATAATACTATAATCAAAATGATAAATAGCAACTTCAAAATTTTCACCTTCTCTTATTGTCCAAAAGAGTTAGAAGTTAAATAGAAGCATTAAGAATCCCATTTCTTCTCTTGGTCAGCTGAAAATGTATATCTGAGGACATTCATTTGGTCCTTGTGATTAAAAGATTTAAAAGGAATTTTCAGAAGGAGCCCGGAATAATGGAGGATACACTGAAGCAATACAAAACTCTCATTTTACAACAGACCAGTGAGCCTGCTAACAGGATATTCTATCTCTCATAATTGCCATTTTTCAGAGGACAGTTTCCAGCTCTTGTGTTGCTTCTAGCTGCGCAATATTAGTTTCTCACAAGTTATAGCTTTCCAACTATGGTTCTAAGTGTGAGGTTACACAGTGAGTTTTAATTTTAGATAGAATAATAAAACATGGCATTTGTATCTATAAGTCTCTTATAATTTTATAAAGAGAGTTTTGTTAAAAATTTACTCAAAATTAATTGTCTGGGTTATTAGGTGAAATGATTTTTAAATGTCAGCTTTTTTATTATTTGATTTTTTTAAAAAAACAGTTTTTAATACATGAAGGGAATGAAGACTGTCTTCATAAGGAAAGAAATACCTCCATCTTAGCAGGCTATTCATTCACCTTGGTGTGTAAGACATGCTCTTCCAAAGAGGTTGAAAACAACAGGAGAAGAAGCCAGAGCTACATCTCCTATTTCTGAAGTAAGCATCTCAACCAGCGTGTTTCTAAATAAAGATAAGCCACAGCAAGGAAAACCTCAGCGCATCATGTAAAATGATTGATTTTGCCAGCACCTCTTTTCTTTATTTAGGCAGCTATCCAAAATCAAACTCTTATATGACTTGATAGTATATTCTCCTTTTAGGCCTTTGATAGAATTCAGGCCCAGTTAAGCACCAGTCACTCAGTCTTTCATGATAGTCTTAAGTGATATTGTTAAGTGTATGCAGAAGCACAGCTCTGAAGATTCTGAATTACCTTTAACTTCAAAAAAGGACATATAAATTACATAGCAGATAAGCAGGGATTTTCAACATTATAATGTTGGATTTGGGCATCATTTGGCATCTAAGTCTTTGGCATTTACGTATTAAAATATTTTACTGGACAAAAATAATGTGGTGAAAAAAATAGGGCAAGACACTGGCCCTTATATCCTAGAAGATTCACTGTTATGGAAGCAGGAGATTAAACAGAAAAAAGGAGAAGCATACTTTTTTTCATTAACAATAACCCCATTGCTGGGAACCTCTAGGACATTTTTACTACTGTATGCAAGAATTTGTACTCTAACTCAGGAATGCAGAATAGATGGCAGGATGTCTCACCCTGCCTCTCACCTGTAGCCTTGCTGGAGCATACTACTAGAACCTACTCCAAGAAGCTCAGCAAATAACTTCGTTCATCTTACCAGAAGACAGAAGTCCTTTCAATTATAAGTATTTTCATGCCAGGAAGCAGAATTACTACCACAGATTTATTAGTTAATAGTCAAATATTACTGAGCTGCATAAAGACTAATTTAATTAATAAACAGAAATGTGTCTTCAAATTAAAAATCCACAAATATTTTCTACACCTTTCCTCCTAAGCTGCTTTCTGACCAAAACCGTCACAATTTTTGTTCAGTTGCTACAGTGTAATAGACCACACCTCAGCTGCAGTCTGTTTCCTCCCATGTGATTTACATAATCTTTAATTCACATATTGACTGTGGTTACAAAGGACATTGTCACTGATGTAATAGCCCAGTAGGTCTTATCTTTTGTGATACTTACCAAAATCAAAATGTTCTAAAAATTAGACCATAATATGTTTTACCATTCCCATTATGAAGTATTCAAGAATAGGGCTAATTATTAGCTCTGAGCAGTGCTTTATTAAATTCCTCCATTCGCTCAAATCACCTTTTAACCTGACTGAAAAATTCAGAGGGCACTTGCATGAAAAAAAATCTATATATCACTTCTTTTTAACAAATTCAGTTCCTGGGCTGGTACATCTGGCCACCTATTTAAATCATGTCAGTTTCTGATGAAGTGTTGTCACAACAATGACAAACACTTTTTCTTACAAATAGCAGTAACTTTTAAAATCTGTTCATTGGCATTCTATTGTAAACTCAAAACCAAGAACATAATCTGTCTTGATTGCAGCTACGTATTTCCCTGACATTTATATTAACCTTTCTTAAGTTATTCAAGGTGTCAATTTTAGAAGAGATATCAAGGTTTGCAGCTCAAAAGGGTCACAGCATCTGTTCTGGTGTCACACTCCCAGATAAGCTCTTTAGAATGACTCGGCACCTGTACTAAAATACAGATTGCTTTTGTAAACACAGAATTGACTGGCATCTATGTTATTCAGCAAGTCCTCAATTAATTTGTGAGCAGGCACCATGCCAGTCTAGGAGATGAGTAGGAGCATTGGCAGGAAAAACACTATGCAAGAGTAGGTGTAAAGGCATGATTCCCAGCTTGAAACACTTCTTCACCTGTGATTAAGAGGATGTGTAATCACTAGCCTAGCTCTAAGCCCAATTAGCTTTGAAAAAAAATATCCACTGTGCAGCCAGGTATGGTGAGCTTATGACCTTGGTGAATTAAATGGATTCCTGTGTGTTTTCCTTCTATGAGCTAAACCTCTGTTTTATCATATTGCACTCAGCTGAAAGCAACGATACGGTTCCAGGATAAATCAATAAAAGGTCGTTTGCTAGTGTAGAGCCTATTCTTAGCAGAAAGCCATATGAAAGAGACTTAAGCAACACAAAATTTATTCATATATCCCTTCATATAAGCATAGGAGACTTATAGTGTTTAATTTTCTGGCCACATATGCAACAACACCAAATAAAAATACTGGCTTAAAACAACTGAACTGTGATGAACACAGATTTTCCATTCCAAAAACCTGTTCTAGGACAGAAGCCTAAATCTTTTCAGAGCCTTGCTTAAGCTGATGGGGCTTTGTAGGATATACTCACAAACACTGTGGTTTTGGGAGACTGATTATCTCCTTTTTTCCCTTTTGTACTATTCTGTTTGGGCTCTGGCACAAAGCTGAATAATCTTAGGTCAGCTGAGCTGCTGCATGCATCTAAGGGTTGGCTCTGAGCAAAAATGAGGTGAAATGTACTGACTTGCATATGAATGAATAATATATAAATAGTTAGATTTTACTTGCAAATTTGTGTGCCAACTAACATGCACACGATTAGCAGGTGTAGCTCAGCTAATGCTCGTTAGTGTCTATCCTGGATACCTAAGCCCTTATGGACTGCATCTTTCTCCTAAGGATTCATTATTTCATTTGAGAAAGATACAGCAAATGGTTTCTTGGAGAATGGGTCAATTAGTTACTGCACTTCCTTCATGTAAGGAGTCTTCAACCAGCAATCACAGGCTATGTGTGACCTGTTGTGCCTGCTCCTGAAATTCTCCTTCTCAGGAGTGGTTCAGGAGTCAGTGGGAAGTGGCAGCAGATCTGGTGACAGCCGCAGCCTGTCCTTGCTGACATCTTTCATGGGCCCTACCCATATGTGGGTATCACTGCACCCAAGCAAATGGTACCCATCTGCCTCCGGGTCCCGTCACAGAGCAGGAAAGGGGCTGTGGTGGTTTGCAGCCACCCTGTGATGGTACATGAAATTAAAAGGCCCAGCCCACCTCATACAGAAAGATGTAATCACAGACATACTAAGTGTGAAAATGAAATTGTTCCTCAAAAATATGTCTGTTTTAACAGAGTTCCAGTGAAAACAAGCAAGGCACAGACAGAAAAGCTGTGTAATTAGTGCTGACAATATAGGACAAATGACAAAATGATTACTAATATTCTGTATCATTACTACTTGGGAGTTCAAGCAGCGAAGTTCAAGCAGCGACATTTTCATTTTTACAGGTTAACCTGTACTAGAAGTAATAGTCATGAGACTTTATCAGCTGCCCTGTTCTGTGAGTGATTTAAATTAGAAGGTAATTTTGAGTAGGATGGATGAAAGTCAGTCTAACTATTTTGATAGCAGATGATAGCCAGAAGTATCCTTATGCAAGCAGTAGATAGAAACTGTGAGAAGAGAGGATAGTAGATAAATATGGGAGGATGAAGTTCTAGACAGCATTGAAAAGAAACACTAGAAACAGTTTTCCTAAAGGGTGTCAGAAGGAATCTGCTGAACGGCACTTCACTGAGCAAAGATAAAGCTCTTAATTGGACCCAAATACAATTAAGTTAGTGGACTTCTGATTACCTCATAGGGCATTGCACCAGGCCCTTCTCTGAAAAAGAGGCTGTTTGGGGGCCAGAGAAAAGATTAAAATAGTCAGAAGGGATTGTATACACTAACTGCATGGTGAAAATGCCATGGTGCTTAAATTTGGTATCAGCAAAAACCATCTCTCCTGAAGTCATGTTAGCTGTGAACTCAAGTGAGACCTATTGTTTTCTAATGCCATACTCACCTAGAAGTCATTTTAAATGTCCTGGCAGGGCTGAATTTCATTTTTTGTTCAGGCAGAGCTGAGCAAACCTTCGTTCAGGTCCTTAGAGGCTTATGACCTACCTGTAATGGCTGGCGTATTTTTCAAACTGTATTCAATTATTTTGATGAATTAGCTTTTCTGAGTTTTCTTATGAAGAAAGTGTCATTTCATCATGGTTTTTTAGCTGTTTTGAATTTAGTGGTGTTCTATTTCTCTCATTTTAATAGTTATAGACACTTTTAAATTTATTAACATCTGGTGCCAGTTCTTTCTTCAGAAATTAAATATGTCAATTGAAAATCCTTAGGCGTCCCACAGAAGCTCAAGTGTGAGAGATTGATTTTGGAGTATGCAAAAGAACAGTTATTAAAACTGTCAGAAGATAGATGGGGGTGTATTACTTAGATGCAGGAAAGACCTTAGCTTCTTCCCCACTGTACGTGTGCCCAGCTCACAAGGTATTAACAACTTATTCAGTTGACGACTCAGCTCACCGTGGTAGGTAGAGCTGATTTAGACTGTAGACTCTGGGGAGCATGACTGCAGCCCCACCACATGAACATTTTTGTCACATAATGTTGCAGACAGACCCTCCCAAGTGACATCAGTTTTGGCCTGTGCACCTCTGCAGCTTATTTCAGAGCTGTGACCATCACAACATACATATCCTATTTCTGAAAGGATTTTAGAATTTCAGAAACTGGCTTAATTCTGAACAAAACAAAAAAAATCTTTTTTTCTCTCTCTTTTTCTTTCTTTCTGTATATACGTAGTTATATTTATACACGTGCTTGTGTGTATGAACATTTTGTCAAAAAAATAGTGGGTTTATTTTTAATTTATTTTAATACTAAAAAAAAAAGGAAAAACAGGTATTTCAAAACATTTTTAAAAAATATCTTTTCTTCAAAGCAAGTTTTTTTTTTTAAATCAGAACAATTCCTTGACATGTGGCTTGGTCAGCCACTTATGTAGCATCCATGAAGAACATTATAAATGACAAAATAATTAAAATACTTCTCAGACAAAGCAAGACTGTTTGGGAAAATACCTGTTACAACTCTCCTTTTCAATGGCTGCAATTGCTTGAAAAAAACATTTGTCTTAAAATTAAATGGACTTCTAATCATCAAATATAGTCTACTCATACATTCTGCCTACAAGGACTTATGCAGAAGTTTAACTTTCGGATGCATGTCATACCTTGTATTAGTGGGCAGTTCACTTGAACTACAAACACGATTCTTTGCAGATTTTGAACTTCGAGTTTCTTTCTGTGTTTAGCATTAAGCTCTATTTTTAGAGGTTTACATACCTATTCAGGGATTGTTCAGGGAGATGAGAGAGAAAATAAGTAGGTCTCAGAGTTGCTGGAAGCCTATGTATCCTAATATATTTATTCTAACTTACATTTGAAACCTAGAAATTATTGCACATTAGCCTCTAAGCTGAACCTGACACATGAATGCTTTGATTAAGTATATGTCCTGCAGCAATCAAAACACAATGGTTCTCTTCATTTTCCTTAATTTGTCAGTATATTTTTTAAGCCTAGGTAAGTTTTATGCAGTTTTTAGGTTTTATGTAGTTCCCCATGGTGGGGAAAGATGAATTCTTCTTCTTATGACACCTACAGAAACTTTTTAGTAGATGGAGTCCTCCCACCATTTATAGTTAATGATTTTTGTAACCAGAACCAACTGCTACTCTCAGTTTTTACACTGCCTATCACAACAGAAATTATTTTATTTATGTTTTAGTATATGAATAATTATTATTTGTAAATACATACATTTAAAACATATAAAATTATGTAAATTGTTGCAACATTAGCTGATAACTACAAAAAGTAAAATACACACTGAGATTTTGAGGCTGATTCTCAGAAGCTCTTGAAAGAGCAAGAAAGGAAGGCAGGTAGTAAGGAGCCAGTGCTTGCAGCATTGTGAAATATGTGCCCAGGTTATATACGGATGTACCCATCACCCACCCCGTGGTAATAGTCATTCACACACAGAGCATAACGCAGTAAAGATCATCTGAAACATTTGAACTGGAAGGCAGGGAACACCTCCTTTTATCAGAAGGATTTGGTTCACACTCCACAAAAATTATCATAGACTTGTGTGAGAAGGGCTCAGCAAGATAGAAAATATACCTGACTGACATTCATAGAGAAGAGCCTTATAGTTCCAATATTTCAAGTCAACAAGCATACCCAGAGCACATTGGTGCTCACATTGACAGGTTCTTGATTTTGGATATTGCAGTCCCAGCAAAACCACAAGCACAGAAGTGCTGGGTTCTCAGCACACCTCACTGTTGTTTGGGATTTGGGTCCTTCAGGATCCCATTCCCCCCTCCTGGGCTGCATCAGGCTAAATATAGCTCATGTTTTTTCCACGTGGTTCTAGATTTCAGATCCCCTCCTTCTCCCTGTTTTTCTTAAAGCTCTTCATGTATAATACCTCTTTGGGTTAGTGACTCTTGATTGCTCTGAATCTGGGAAAGGTCCAATGCCAGTCAGGACAGCAGATGGCTTATTTCAGGGAGACTAAACAAAACAGTTATCAAATAATTCCATATGATGTCTCCAACTGTATTAGTTGTACAAAGATGCCAAAATCACCACAATAATTTACTACCAACAGTATGACTAAGAAATCTACAGCTGTATTTTTACTTGCAGACTTTACCATGTTTTTAAGACAACTAACTCCTTTTTCTTTTATTTCATTTTAGTTTTCAAAAATAATTTTAAAGTTTCTTTCCTTATATTATTTAAAGTACTCAAGCTTATTCCCACATGTTTGGGAATAACGTTCTTTGTAAAAAGGGAAGAATTATTAAATTGACCTTATTTGTGTGTTTGTAGTGATATATACTAGTCAGATAGCCCAGTTACTGGAGGGGGTTTAAATGCATGAAAATGATACAACATAACTAAGAAAGTAGTCTTCAGGGACTTGAAATTATAACCTTTTTTTGATATTAAAGTAATAGTCCATAATTCCTTCAACGCTGTCACTTGTGATTGAATTCTTCTAAGGGTAGATTACAACATTCAAAAAAAATTCTGGTTTTGTTGTTACTGTTAAGGTACTTGTTTTGAAAAAAAAAAAAAAACCAACCCCCAAACAGAATCACAGAATCGTATAGGTAGGAAAAGACCTTTAAGATCATCGAGTCCAACCGTAAACCTAACACTACCAAGATCACCACTACACCATGTCCCTAAGCACCTCATCCAAACGTCTTTTAAATACCTCCAGGGACGGCAACTCAACCACTTCCCTGGGCAGCCTGTTCCAATGCTTGATAACCCTTTCAGTGAAGTAAAATTTCCTAATATCCAGCCTAAACCTCCCCCAGCGCAACTTGAGGCCGTTTCCTCTTGTCCTAAAAACCTCACCTCCTCTTGTCCTAAAACCTCACACCATTTTGAAACTTTCTTCTTTCTATTATTTTAAAATAACAGAGAAATTATTTCATCACAAACCATGTCTCTCTTATTTATTAACAAAATAGAAATTTAACCAGAGATACAAAAATATTTTTCAAATTCCAGTTGCAAAAGAAAAAAACAAATAGCTCTGTTGCTCAAATAGCTCAACTATGACTGTGCCAGATGTGGTTTTGTTTTGTTTTGTTTTGTTTTTTAATTTTGGAAAGAAAAATGCACCCATGTATTTAAGAGAAATATTTTTCATGTATATTGTTTCCCACTTTGGCAACATCTACAGAATGTAAGTAATAATTGTGCTAAAAGGATAAAAATCAAGTTTATTCTACAGGTATAATTGTGGTGTAGCTGTGGTATCAGGGTTTTACCTGTGTACATACCCAGTGCAATTAGTCATTAATTCCCTGGGTGGCCCAGGAACTTCCCAGATGTGTGGCTGAAACAACAGACTAATTTGAGAGAAGAGGTCATCGGAGACAAGGCGATTGCCTGAACTTCTAGTACCTTCGCACCAAAGCATTTGACTGCTTGGTGCAGATCCCTGACAGCTGTGAATTTAGGATCGTCCTGGAGACTCCTCCAAGCAGCTCCTGCTGTGTTTGCTAATTGAGAAGTACTATTTGTATGTTTCAGTGTGACGATTAGTACTCTAAATGGAGAGTCTGGCTGTCCCAGACAGTTCTCCAGACAGTTTCTGCTGTTGAATAGACTAGGCCATACAGAGATAATTTTAAATAGTCAGTAGAAACTTCCTGTAGGCCCAGGAATGGTCATATAGGACAGTTTTTTGTACATAGATGAGGCAGGAGATGTTTTTACATAGCTTAAGATAATCAATAGTGGTGGATCATGCCTGTGCTGGAGTAGTCTTACAGGACCATGGCTCAGCTGGATACAAGAACTTATCAAAATAGCAGTTTGGTGAGTCTCACCTGATGCAGCTGAAGATGCCATTGCAAGGACTTTTGCAATGGAGATTCCTGTTACCATCCAGATAGTGACTAACCATCCCATTCGAGAGAATCAGTTCCCCACATGACCATTATCCCAGGCAAAAGATCACAATAAATTATACAATAAAGTATATTTTTAACAAACACTTTTTCTGAGACTGCCTGTGCAATACTGCTTTCCATTCTGTCTACCGTGCTTGGGTGACCCAAACAAGATTTTTGGCTTTCTGTTGTAATGTGGAAAGAAGTATCCGTAATACATTGAGTTATTGACAATTCAGGTACCTGAGCTTGGATTTGTACAAAGCATGGAGTGAACCCTTGTTTAGAGGACAGGAAGAATGAAAAATCCAATAATGATCAGTACTGCAACATTATTAAATGCAAATATAATCTTTTGGGGAAGGGCAAAAGATTATTTTGTTAAATAATAAACACTACTTTTATCTTTTTACATTTCAATTACTTTAACTTGTGACTTGTAATGCTTGAACCACTTGAATTTGTACTAAACTAGGAATATGCATAGTTACTTCCTCCCAGTTGACAGCCATTAAGTTCCCACAGAGACTGGTAACTTCCTGAGAAGTTTGGAAGAATCATTTGTGATAATCTGATCAGTTGTTACAAGCAAATTGAGCTTAATTTTTTACACTGTCATTTCACTTTTAGAGCACTCTGGGTCGTTGATGGATTGCACCAAAACAGAAAAAGAAAAGACATACCTTGCAAAATATATATCTTTCAGAGGAGCCAAAACCATGTCTCTCAAAAATTAGAAATATTTCAATATAAAAATCTATATAAAAATGTCAATGTAAATATAAATGAAGACAAGTAGAAAATCAGAAGAAATTGAATATCAACTTTTAAAAGAGGAAAAAAATAATCAACTTTTCTTTCTGTAAACCAAGCAGTAGCACATTGGCAGGTTTCACTTTTAAGATGGCAGCTTCTGTCTTTCAAATCTATCTTACTAGATGATCAAGCTAACCCTGCTAAACCTCCTATGCGAGGATACCTCTCACTCTTTTATGCTTCTTTTGCTGTCTGCTGCAGAATTTAGCTTTCGTCATTGTGTCGGTCTCCTTGTATATGAAGGATAAATGGGGATTTGCATATTTTTCTTTTCTTTTCTTTTTTTTTTTTAAATCAGTGCCATTTTAGCTCGGGGAAAAAAAAGGAAAATCATAATTAAGCAAAACATATGGTTAAATCCTCTCATTCTTTTGCTTTGTTCATGCTCAGTTAAAGTGTTCTGGCAATAATACAATTATGTAAAGTATTTAGAGAACAACTCTTCTTGAGTTGGGAGAAATATTTTTCTAGAATGGTATCCAAAGCAAAAATTGATTCATTTTTATTTGGGGCTTTGTGTTGGATTCTTCTGGTTTTGTGTAACAATAAAAATCAGTAAGCTATATATCCCACACTTTAGCATTCTTACTCTGTAAATCACTAGTTGATGACATTGTAAATTCAGCTTCACCCTTGTCTACACTACTTTAAAAGTTTTGATCAACATCATGTTAGTTAACTTTACTCCTGAAGTCATGTTCTAGCAACATAAATTCTTGCAGGGAAGAAGACAAAGGTCTTTACAAACATTGTGAAGATACTAAGAACACAGAATAACTCCTGTTAATAGTTGGGGGAATGCTGTTGTGATAAATGACTGTCAAAACTTAAAGACTCTTACAAAAAAGATCTGCAAGTATGTGCTGGATTTCAAATGAAAAATTTATTCTGACATTATTTATAACCATTGTTATTAGTTTCCACAAATACTTCTATCATCTGAGCTATTTTCTATCTGTGAGAATAATGTCTGAGAGAAAGTTTCAGAAATACTTTTGAAAATATATTTGTTCAAAGATCCTTGACAGAAGAGATAGTGTAAACATCTTAAAGTTACTTTGATTTCTTTCTTGTTTGTAAATTATGTTGTGATCAGAGTAGGGAGCAGAAACAGTTCTCTATAATGCAAGTAAGTACTTTCACTGCTGGTAAATAAATATCCTGATAATCCCAAGATAATTTGTGCAACCCAAGGCTACAACAATAATGCATACACTTGAAAAAGGTTATGGTTCACCATATTACTTTGTGTCATGAGAATATTAGCCCTTTTGAACACACTGTAACAATCAATAGACTGAAATGAGTTAGTGTAAAGAGTTTGTTGTCAGTTATGAATAATGAATATGCTTTTGAATTAATCCTTTTGATAAATAATTTCTAAAAAGACAAGAAAATAGTTCTTCATTAAATTGCTCACTCTGAACAGTTTATAGTGCTAACTATTCTTTGAACAGGTATTTCCTGCTTACTAGTACTCCTTACTATGAAAGCATATGTTAGTATAAAGGAGAATGAGAAAATATATATAGAATTTATTTTGCAGTACTTTTTGTTTCAAATGTCTGATATTGTACTAAAATAGATATTGTATGAAAATAAAGTTAAATATTATTTTTACATTGAGTCATGATATTTGTTCCAATCCACCTAATATTTGGGGTTTTTTTTTTTTTGGAAACCAAAAGAAGTAATCCTTTATCATCTATATCATCTAGGCATTTATTCATGACATTGAATAGATTACATTTTCAATTGGAAAGATATATTCCATATAATGATTAGCTTCTAAATCATATCACTCCAGGAAAACAATTTGTCTGTTTGGACTGACCAGTAAAAATCCATAAATTAACAACAGAGCAAAAACCATAAAAAAGAGGATAGAGTGTTGTTTTGGTTTTTTTTTTTTTTTTTTTTTAATATAGCTATAACATTGATTAACTAATTTGACAGCAGTACATGTGACTTAAAGAACAAATGCTTAGATAGGTAATGAAAGAAGTCTCCCACTGCATCAAAAAATAATGGTTGGACAAGTCATTAAGTATGTAAAGCTTTTAAAGACAAATATTTTAGAAATTAGGTTTCAAAAACAATGGTACAGATACAATATAGCTTTGGGGTTTCTAATGCTATTATTGGACTGGTAAAGTGCAAGTACAAGCAAATAATTTTTTTCAATCTCCACAGTGAAAGTAAGTGTAAGGACAAAGAAAATGGTATTGTGAATCAGATATCTGGGATTTGATATCTGGGATCTTGACTCTAAAAGCATTAATCCTTGAAAGTATGCTTGACACTTATTCCTATGTGGCTGAAGAATTATGCATTTTACTTCTGGTGCAACATCTCTTAACTTGAAATCCAGTCAACTTTATTTTATTTATAACTTCTGTGAAGAAAGTGAGAAAAACTTTACATGTTAACGTGTTCTGTTTTTTAAACACTGCAACCATGTAAACAAACAATAAAATGGAGAAGGCATTAGTGACCAGTCAGTGAACAGCAAACAGCATTATCTTGGTGGAAAGGTGAATGTTTCATTTCAGAAAAAAAGATTAAAATTGCTAAAGTATTTCTGACCATTATGGAATGAAAGTAATGCCCTCTCAAAGGCATGGTAAATCTCAAGGAAAACTTCTTTCCAGTTCTGTGTCTGGTGTCCAGCCTGTAGGTAAGCATACAAAACACACTGACATTTACAAAAAAAGATTCTCCGCCAACATAGAGTCACAAGACCACTTTTTCTAAATCCTCACCACCACCTCCTTCTGCTACCTAATACTCGAGGAAAACACAAAAGCAAGAAACAACAACAAAACAATGTGTCTGACCATTTGTATAACCCTTCACAATGCCTGAAGATGAAGTGCTACAGAATAATGTTTGATTACTAATCAGCAGGTAGACAGAACTGAAACTATTGCGGTAATATTGCAGATATTGTGAAAAATCCATTCTGTTACTGGTCTGCTGTGAGAGGGGATATTCACAGCTGCATAAGTTCCCCATCCAGGAGAGATTACCTTGAGCATCCAGTTTCATTCTGTGAACACACGTTTCTTACAATGACTCCAGAAAGAATAAAAAGCATGTGACAGAACCGTATTTTAGAGCTTATTATAAATACCAGTTCATGTAAATAGTTAATTGTGCTAATCCCACTGGTAAGAACGTGTGTCTTTTTCATGACCGCATTTGGCTACCCACAGTAGGCTGTTATATCTTGTCATAACTTCAGCAGGAAGCTCAGTACTATTGTATCTCTTTTCCTTGTTTAGCTACGGATTTATAATAATCAAGTCATGAATCAGTTTACTTCATCACCCCAAATTACATCAGCTATGTAAGCCATATGTCATAGGCTCATTTTCCAACTCTATAATAACAAATTCTATTTCCTTTCAGAGGCAGTAGAACATGGCAACTTTTAATGTTCCAGGAGGTTTTACTCATGCTGTATATAAAAACAAAAAGATATATACATTCTAAAGTATACTTTAAGTTGTCTCAAGATATGTTTCCAACCACTAGGCCAGAGGCAGCCAACCTGTCTGATTTTATGAGCTACACATTTTTACGTGGCTGGAAGGTATAAGATATTTACTACATATTGGCCACCCAAAGATGTGAGCCTACGCTACCTATGTGGCTTATTTCTCCCTGTACCCAGGGTTGTGAATTACCCAGAAGTCTTCTTGCCATAGCATCCCTGCTATTCAACTATACAACATAATCAAGGCATGAGATTCACACTTACACTAACAAGTAAGAGACAGACCTACAATAACAATTTGGTACCTCTGCTCAAAATACAATTAGTAGTCTTTGTTCTGAATGTATGATCTTGTCTTTTGCCATTCATGACTATTTAACTGGGAACTTCATATCCCTGTATAAGAGGAATACAATCTCAATATTATTAATTACCCCAACAGTGTCTGTTTCGCAAATTGTGCTTGCAGAGAATTTATACCATCTGCATTGTTGATAAAACTAGGTAACAAATGTATTTAGTATTCCTTGTTGCAAGGAGACAGTTTAAAAAGCTCTAAAATGTTATTTTAATTTATGGGTCATTCATTCTCAACAAGTAGGTTTATCACTTCAAAATAGTTTTTTATAAGCCTCTAACAGAGACATATTTTACTATAGCATCACAAAATCATTACTCATTTTTGTATGTCCTTTATTCAAGTGCTACGTTCTGAAAGGATAGCATGTTAAGAAACTATCTATTTTTGAGAGAAGCAGTGTGACCAATTTAACAAGTGATGGTAGAAATGCAGTCAGGAAAAAAAAGATGATTCAGCTCGGAAAAGTGCAAGGTTATACATGTGGGGAGAAGTAATCCAAAATCAGATTCTGTAGAGGAGAACTATGGAGAGTAGGAATCCTTAGAAAGACATAGAGACAGTAGTATAAGGCAAATCTTCCATAACATTTGTATTGCATTAACATAATCAATAAAGCAAACCTATTTCACAAATCTGCAAAGATCAGGAAATGTTTATTGAATCTTAATATAGTCTAGTGAGAGCATACTTTCCCAAAATAATCCTCAGTGCAGCATTTCTGTGATGCAGAGAGCACTGACATAGACATTGACATTTCACTCTTAACTTTACATGTTTCTCACATAAAAGAAAAAAAACAAACTATGAATGGCTTCACAATTTCACTGAAGAGGCAACTGTTCAGAAGATATTTTTAAAATATCCATCACTGGATGCCTGGATAAGAAAAGAAGATCACAATTTTTAGATGGCTTTCAAGTAGAGCTCAAAGTGGAATAAACCAACACTTAAAGTGAACAAAACAGGTTATCCAAAAGTTTTAACCTCAAAACAGCTGCCTGGGATGTGATAAACTGCTAGAAGAATAGTTTTGCACCTGTATTTTCCGTATGATGGGTCAATATTTTTCCACCCATTTTTCATCTCTCTGCAGTAAGCTAGCATAAAACAACATCCTTGTCTGTTCCTCAAAATCTTGGTTTCAATAAATCAGTATTTTCTCAAAAAAATATTTTGATGTAAATTCCAGAACAGCTCCAGTTTTAAGCTGTTTGTATACACAGTGGGAATATGTAGGGAATACATACGGCCTGAGGAAACCCTGAGATAAGAATAAAGCTTTTCCTCCTATATTTGGCATGGACATGTAACCTACTAGTTAGTGCTGACCAGAGGATCACCTTAGCCACCTTCTCCACTTCCTTTGGTAAATCTCTTATGACATGTACTTCACCTGCCTCAGAGAATTTGAACATGGAAGCCATTTAACATAAGCAATATTTTAGGAATGTATTAGATGCTAGGTCTGATTTTAGGCCTGGAAAATACACAGTAATTATTTTGTTGGTTTTTTTTTTTTTTTTTAATTAAATTAGTGCTCTGATGTCTTATGCAATGTCAGTATTCCTTTGCACTGGATACTGTGCACTGGATATTTGGCTAATGTAGATGTGAATAAATATTAATAGCTTTCATTTAGTTGTCTCATCAGCATTGTGAGCATTCAAAACACTTCGATCTGAATGCAGACTGAATTTTAGCCAAAACCGTAATCATATATATGCAATGTTTTTATGTGAAAGATAAGCACTATTTTACTTCATTTTATTTTATTTTATTTTATTTTATTTTATTTTATTTTATTTTATTTTATGTGATTAAATAAATTTTGAAAGTTGAAAAGGCCCAAATACTTAAAAATGAGAGATTAGTGAATGTTTGGACATATTAAACCTGCATAAATAATTTCTATGTCCCTTGAAGTACATCATGTTCACCATTTTCATGCAACATTTTTAGATAATTTACCATTATTGCAATGGGTTATACATGAATTCTTTGGAAATGCCCTTAAAGAAGTCAATAGTCACATGTGGGCAAATAGAGTAAACCTCAAAATGAATGATACAGCATCATGATAACATGATGGCATGACACAGCTAAAATACAGCTAATGCCAAATCTGGTTGAATAAACTCATATCTTTCTGTGACACATACAAATATACAATAATTTGGATAAAATTAGACCTTACTAAATATGGTAAGTAAATACATATCTTCTTTATATGATAACATCTTTTTCTTTTGATTCTTATACATGCGTATAGAGTTTCTGAACTGACCTAAACAATTATAATAATTTTAATCGCTTACAGACAATAGACCTGAAAATATTGAAAGAAAAATAGCCCTCTTACCAAACCAAAAGAACTGTACTGGAAATATAGGTTATATGAAAAAGAAGATGAAGACGCAAATCTCCTAAAGGATAAATCAATAATATTGATACCAGAATAAATGGAATGACACCACAATCCCATTAACAGACAAATTTCCAACAATTTACTGCCTAGGAAGTGTAGTAATATTAATATTCTCCAAATATGAATTTCGAAACCACATCTTCTTGTGATGAATGAAGCAGCTTTCACTGAGTCTAAGAAAGTTTTTGATTTAATAAAAAAGGAAGAAATATGAAAAGAGCAGTAATAAAATAATATAGAGGTTAAATTATCTGCAGATACTGAGATATATGCATCATAACACTGCCTTCAATATACAGTCATACAGGAAAAGACAAAAGGAAACAGAGCAAGACTGTAAGGAGTAATTTTTTAAACGTTATTAACACTGCAACTGTACTTTCAGCTTATAAAAATGAGCTTGCAATAGACCAAATCAGGACTATTTTAATTATCAACAAGATACTAATCTCAAAAATGAGAGAGAGAAATGAGTATGGAAGGAAGAAAGAGAACAAAGAAAACATTGTTTCTGTGTATAGGACCCGAATTTTTTTGCCATTCTTCTTCGGGCAAAATTTTCACTGATTTCAGTAGTAGTTTTGGTATTATGAGAATAACAAGCATGCCTGCTACTCAATCCAGTGACATAAGAAATATGAAAAGCTGCAGCCCCAAGCTGATAAAGCACAAGGAGTGAGATCTGAAGTATATGTAAGCCTTTCCACTTTCAAATTACTATTATCACTGCTTTGCTGGGACAGCTTGCTTGCTTTTTCCCAGTCTGCTATCTTCAGATGTAACGAGAATCTACTTTTGTTTAATTAAAAGCATGTTAAAAAGATATATAGAAATGTTATTAAATGTATTCAGGCTATATTCAGGCTTCAGGTCATTCGCAATAAAAAGTTTGATCTGATATCCAATTTTAGGCATTACTTCTTCAATAGATATTGTGATTCACCCTTGTTTTCATTCTTTGCTGTATTCTTCTGAAATTTAAACATAAAATCTAGTTCACCAGGGTAACTGAACATTTTATCACCAGACATTTCTGTAAGAGCAAAAGTTTTTCAAGGTTTAGTGATCCCGAGTTTATAAATGTTCATCAGTCATTGAAACTTCAATTTAAACTTTCTTTGAAAAAAATGCAATCATAGCTGTTAACTCTACATTTAAAAGATGTTTTGGTATGTTGCACAAAGAAACAAAGAAATAAGGCTACCAGTTCCAGACAGGCTACACACATCCCCTGTATCAATGATCCTGCTTAATTTTATCCATTATCTCAGCTTTCCTCTCTTGAATATGTATTTTTATAGAAGTCTGTGAACCTGACAATTTTAGCAAAGGTCCCCTTCCCAACAATGCTTCAAAAGGCATCATTACTACAAATGTCATCCAGAAAAGAGGTCAAGGGTCCACCAAGTTGACAATATCATTACCCGGTTCACTGTAGCTCAAAAGTATAATTGGAGACGTCTATTAAGCCCAGTCAAACCAGGGTGTATCCCTACTTTTCCAGCAATTACAAAAGGCCTTCCAAGCATAGATGTCTGTCTTTAGATAGCTTTTCATGATTGTTCTTCCCTGCAAGCTAACACTAAACAAAACTAACAGAGAAATGGCACTCTGGTAGAGTAATTGAGTAATATATCTTCAAAGTAATGCGCTCTGATAATGACAGCTAGCTGGGAGCCATGCTAGAGCACTGCTGTCAGTCATTTAAGTCTTCTTTTTTCAAGATCATTGTTACTGATTTTCAACACTTAATTACTTTTAATTATTGGAGAAAGAAAAAAACTGGTTCCAATTCAATCGTATGTAATTAGATAGACATCTTGAGCATATCACAATAGCGTTCCCTTGCATGTTCTCTAATGCTCTCTTTTTCTTACACATATACATGCATGCATGTATGCAGATAAACACCTAGCAAAACACACATACCTTGAAGTCCAGTGGAAAACTGAATAACATTCTGATGAGCTGACCTGGTTGTGTTTCAAAGTTCAAAAACATCTAGTTGTCTACCAAAATTGAGGGTAGGTTAACAGAGAAAAAAAAAAAAAAAAAAAGGAAATTGGGGCCAAAAAGCTAATTCTGAAGCATTTGCTGGGCAAGCCAACTAAGACACAAAATTGGTTTTCTATGGACAGGAAAAAAAATGTTGAAGTACAATGTGTCCTGTCAGTAAAACTGATATGGAAGGGAAGAGAATTCAGGAAGCTTCCTTTCCCTCTTCAGAAGCAATGCTACAGATAACAATACAGTGACAAGAATGGTGGACGAAAGCAACAGTATTAATGATCTTGGAGGTTGAAACTAGAATGCAGACAGCCAAGTCTTCAGCTTTCTTTCACCCATAAAAATGTATTAAATTAAATACTTCAGGAGGATTAGAACAACCTGGGTTAAATCCAGTCTGAAGCACTGTACAATGTTCCTATGTCATGTTACCTGGTCAAATGATTACACCGTTACCTCAAATTTCATTCAAAATACTTCATATTCAGATTCGATGGTTTTGGAAAAGTTAGGAAGAAATGCCAGACAAATTTTATTCTAAAAAAGATTTTCTGAAATAGCACTTTTAGGTGGAAAATATGAAAATAATCATCACCTTAAACAACAGCACTGCTCTGAGAATACCTCATTCTCAGAAGGATGCAAATAGTATTGACAAAAGTGCGTTCACTTATTTTGTTATGTCTGTGCACAGTATTTGCAGTATCTATGTCAGTATTTGGGGCTTACTACTATAATCAAAGTAGTATACATAGCCTGTATTGTTGGTCCTGCTGGAAGTGCTAGTGGAAGGTTTCGGTATGGCAAAATATAGTCTTGATAGATACAAACTGTGCCATTAACTTCAGTAAGACGCTAGGTGCAAAGACTCATTTTTCTCTACTGATTGCCATTGTCCTCTATGGCAAAAATAGAAGTTATATATCAGGCCTGTCTTATTTACTCACGCAGACACAATCTGCTGGAAGATGATATAGGTGCTACTTTCTGCTAGTTAGGTACCCTGACTTAGTTATTTTCATAGCTTCATTAGTAGTTATCTATCAATTAGTTTACTATCAGTTTAAAAAACTCTTAAAATTTGTACTGTCTCAGGTCAACAGAAGACAGGGAAAGAAAGTTTATGTATGAGAACATTTAAGCTTTCAAAGATCATAATTTTGGCAGCTTACAGGGAGGAGAGTACTGACATTATTTCAAACATGATGTATTGAAGCACCATTGCTGAAATGCACATCACGAGGTGCAGTTTCCAATCAGTACTGCCAATCAGCCATTTAAGTCTTTGAGAGTTTCACCATTGACTCAGTAAGTTCAGCATTGTGTCCAAGGACTTAGGGCTCAGATGTTGAATCCCGTGCTGCATCCTTGAACTGGAATCTCTAGCTTCTTTACCTATTCCTTTTGTGCTAATTCTTTATCTACTCCTTCGTTGATATCAACACTAAATAGGCACAGATAAGGTACACATACACATATGATGCAAACTTTTCAAATAATGCTTTTTTAGCCAATATCTTCAACCAGCTCTTCAGGTTGGATGATGCTTTTTCAACCTTTTAGTAATATTACTATCATCAAATGAGAATCACAGGAAACATTTTTCAAGGGTACAATGGGACAAGACTGTCTTCAAGAAGACAATGGTGGCAATGTTTAGCTTAATAGATGGGGGACAAATGAACATACCTGAATTACATACTCAAATGCATGTGTATAAACAAACTATTCCTAGAGCAATACCAATGGATGTGCAGCAATAGAACAGAAGTAACATACTAAACCTGTGCCTTTCACATCTGTTAACTCCGTATGTCTGGTAAAATCTATCTGGTGTTTTATCTTGGATTTACAGACATTGAAGACAAACTGATGTCATAATGGCATGTTTTCAAGTATAAATCTATCAATGATAAATATTATTTTTTCATGTTTATTGTAGAAAAGACAAGTGATATACATATCAGACAAGGTTTAATCAGCAATACCGCTTGTCACAAAATCCCAGATGCATTTCAAGACAATGGGAAATGGTACCTTGGGAACTGGAGATTTCTCTTCAGGTTAGAACCAAGAGAGTTTTATATCTGCCAGCCCCATGTGGATGGCTTAGATACTTTAGAAAGCCTCAGATGTTACTGGATGTCTGTATGTGGGAAACTGATCTGAGTCCTTGCTGTCTGGGTGGCCTCAAAGACCTGTCTCTGAGCAGGTTTCCTGTTGCCAAGACATCTGAACCAGCAAGGTCTAGCTGGTGTGAGAAGGAAGATCTTTTCACAGACTCCTGTCAGACCTTTCCTGAACTCTCTTTCCTAATTAAACTGCTTTTTGACATCTCAGCCTTGGAGGCAGCTAACAAAGCTCAGGTGGAGGCTAAGCCCAACCTCATAATTTGTCATTCCTCAACTTTACAGTTGTTGAATTCTGTTAACTGGACCTCCTCTTGCCTACTCCCACTTTAACGAAAGGGTACAAAACCTGACAAGACAATCTTTACTTGAACAAAGTCAGAGGGAACTATTGTATTATTTCTTAATTTCTAGATTCCCCCAAAAACTTAAAAGCATATTCAGATATGGGTGTCATAGCTCAAGAAAAATTTGTCAGGGCTGGATGTTAGAAGTGGTTTTTACCCCTCTTCCCCTGTATTAAACAACTAGTCCTCTTTCCTACAGTACAGTGGCTTTAAATCCCTTTGTTAGAGAAGCTCTGAAACAGTGATTGCATTCTCGAAAGGCTCATTTTAACATAATGCCTTTCTTCACTTAACAAACTTTGCACTGCTATATAGTGTTTAAATACTTAAAACATACTTTATATGAAGTTCAGTTATAGATTGAAAATGTTAAGCATTAATACACAGTTTCATATTTTCATTTTATTTTCATCTCTTGCATAACATAAAATAAGTGTTTCAAATTTTACCTTCTTTATGAGAGATATTGAAGACTAAATTGGAGGTAAAACAGGGGAACATATAATTCCACAATGTGACCATTGATGCATGACAGATCTGATAATAGAAATGTCTAACCTCTGCTAACATAGTTGAAGAAAAGGCTGTTATTAACAAGCTTTTAAAAATGACTGAAACTTGATAAAAATAATTTTTAGTATGATAGCAAACACAATAGCACTGTGTACTTAATCCTAGTAAAGTCTTTCTGCCTCACAAGCAAATTGATAGAACACATTCTGTCTTAGTACTAAGGTCAGACACAATAGATATCTCTGTTTTGCTGCCCACATTAAAAACATAGACAATAAACTGCTGAACTGCCAGGAATATAATGTTTGATTCTTTATGTTTCATGTAAGCAAATTCAATAACTTCACATTCTTGGCATATGATTGCCTGTAGTAATAATAGGTACATGGTAGTACCTCAAATTCTAATAATGTTAATGTCAGAAAATCAGTTTGTAGAACATTACAATAAAGAAGGAACTCAAAACAGACTGTAAAATCTTCATGTCAAAAGGTACTTGGTTTCCTGCTCAATTGCTACTCGCAGGGTATTACTGTGCTGAGCCCCTTCAGCACTGCTCCAGCCTGACCAAGCTGCCAGGCATCGGACCACTGTGGAAATGCAGGCTGTGGCCACTGAATGTCATTTTTTACATGACTAGAAAATGGAGCAGGCTTTGCACTGGTCTTGAATCAGGTGGGGTATGGTAAGGTACTAAAATAAACCCGAGCAGAGCCCAAGACAGTGGAGGAAGAAAGCAGAGATGTCATGCTTCTCCCAGCAAAGCAGAGGGGAAAAACTCCACCACCAAGAGCACCATCCCTCCTGCCAGGCCCCTCCAAGGACAACCAAGATAGATAACCATAGAGGGAGGGGTGGAACATTAGGGAGGGATTATTTTTCATAAAAGTTGGAAATGTGTTATTAATGAGCTTATTCATTAATTTGGATTTCAAAAACATCATGTGGACTAACTATAAATTCTGTGTTTATAGTGCATTCCCTCTGCCCATGAGAAGGTTTTGAGTGTAATAGTATCTATCTATGATTTGATACAGGCATCCATCTTCTCAAAACTGAAAGCTTACCTAGCTGTGAGGAAAGTAAAATCCAGCATATCACAGAAAACCTTGGTATTTTTAATATTCTTTCTGTTTATAATATAATGTCAAAGTAGGCTCCTGAAATAAAGATTTTTAAAGAAAAGAGAATCTAAGTTTTCTTATAAATTATAATTAATTTTCTGTCAGAAAATAATCAGAATTTCTAGTGCTAGATGCAGAAAGGAATTTATATAACTAGCACCCCCTTGATCCCTTACAGAGACATTACACCAAATAATTTATGGCTACTATTTTCTCTCATTTCTGGCCAGAAAAATAGTAATTTGGGTGTTTAACTCCAGAGGATCCACTTAGGGAGAGACAAAATAGCACATCCTGAAAGTCCCCTCTACCCTTCACTGTTTTATGATGCCACCTCCTGTTGTTCACTTTTGAAAATGATACTACGTTTACTTCACATTACAACAGCGTAATTCTCAATGGTGTTTTCACTATTTAAGGTCCTAAACAAGCTCCTACTCCTGTGTGTGCCAGTGTGGGTCTGCTAGTGAATTTGGCTTCAGGAGTAAAGTAATTTAATTCTTTTCATGTTAAATCTGTAAGGGACAAGTCTCCAACCGGATGGCAGCACTCAGCAGAAATGTGACAGGGATTTATTTCTTCTAGTGAATCTTCATGGTGCCATTTGAATCTAATCAGTTTCACTGGAATATCTAACTTGACCTCAGTATAATTTTTCCTTATGACAGAAATTCTCCTTTAAGAACCACCTGCCCTGATACAAGCCTTGTAAAAAAAAAATACAATAGTAAAAAAACTTTCTTCAAACTTTGAGACAGCATGTGGCAATTTATATGAAAATGAATTAGTTGTTAACAAAAGTAAATGAATGTAGGAAAAAAAATCGTTATAAATGTAATTCAGAGCTGTTATAAAATAGCTTGTCATTAACACACAAAACAAAATCTGACAGATTCAGAAATAATCTTTGGTATTAAATGTACTTTTGCATTTTTATTTCTTTTCAGAGCTACTGAAAAGTTGGAGAAAAATGCCGAATACTGTTAGTGTGTCTTTTAGGCAAATCTAAAATTGTGATATTTTTATATGCTTGATCTAGACTAACTGCAAAAGAACTAAACAGCAGTCATATAAGCTATGTGGATTTGTTAAAATTATTAACATAAATTTGGCTTTGAAATAAATTTCATAATAGTTATTTTACAGAAAATAATACTGAAATACAGTAAGATTGTATTTAATGTGAATAAAGGTGGAAGTCTCTAGTCCTAATGAACAAAACAGAAATACTGAGCTCTATTCAAAAAATAAAAGTTTGAGATTAACAAATGGATTTATCATATAGAAGGGCAAACAATCCTTAGTCGTCAAAGTAATTTTTTCAGTCCTTTGATGTCGATGCAAATATATCCATTTTCCTCAGCAAATTTGGGTTGAGATCTGCATTGTTACAGAAATTCATATAGACCAAAAAGACAAGTATATCCATCTTTCCTAGAGACTGATGAGACTGAATACACAAACTTATGCTATGCCTGCTTATGTGTTTCTGTGTGATTTGGTAGGATGGAAATACAGATCCATATATTCCTAATTTTTAGCAGGAAACAAGTAAAAAATGTTGGTAAAGGAAAGATTTGTATAACAAATGGTAGAGTCATCTGTGGCTGTGGAGCAGTGAATATATTCAACAAGGAATAAATTCAGTCTGATCTTCCTGAATGAAACAAAATTTAGGAATGAGTAACTTGATCCTGCAAGACATCTGAGGGAAGTGAACTAGACAACTTGCCGGTGATTTATTTCAAACATGAATTATCCTTACTGAAATTATAATTGCTTACATAGTCATCAACCTGGTTCACAAATGGTTTTGCTTGTAGAGCCAGCATACTTGGAAACAGAAGGACTAAGTTCTATCCCAACTTGCACTGTATGTCGGTACATTTCACTGTAGACTTAAGGATAACATACCGCTCAACAAATAGACGTGTAAACTTTCTCTGACATAATGAAGTCATGATGTTATGTATTGCCCATTAAGTAAATGGTGCTGATAGTTAGTCAGTTTAAACATGTGCTCTGGCATCTTTTCTTTGAATAAAAGAGTCTATCAGTAAGTATAGCGTGAAAAAAAACATTATTTTGAAAGTACTTTATCCATCCCAGTATAACTGAGGATTCATATACTGGTAGAAAGGACAGAAGTATGTCTGAATTGATTTAACTTAGGAAGTTGAGCATATATTAGGGAATAGTGGCAAATACTGTTTTCCCCATCTCTATTCAGCTGCTATCCTACTCTCCTTCAAGGTGATGGTAGTTTCTTTACTGACTTTAATGAAATACACCTGCACTCTAAATAACTCTTTCTTTCAATAACCCATTTACTTTTTATTTTTTAAATTCCAGAATGTTTTCAGATTTCATAATTTTTCTAAGCTTTTTACAAACAATGATGGATTTTTATACCTCGGCACTTTTTTGTACAAGTCAACTATTTTTTTAATTGTATACCTAAAAACTAAAAAATTTGAACCCTAAGAGACTCCCATAGAAGAAACAAAGACAAAAGGAAAGTGATTAGTAACTCCAGGGCTTATACTACTTAAATTTTGATCTTTTCATTGAAAGACAATTCAAATAATTATATTACAGTTCTATAATTCCCACTCTATTAACATTTTCTTTCTTATCTAAAGTAACTTTACAATGACCTCCATATGGTTTTCCAAGTCCCACTAAATTAGAGTCGACTTACTACTACAGAGTTCCTGCTGTTTTTATAATGTTGAATTTTGAGGAGTTTAATTTTATTTGTTAAATGCATGAATAACACTTCATTTTTACAAGAATGGTAATAAAAACTACAAGAAGGAGGAAGGCAATATTAATAAGAATCTTGAAGTATACTTTACCATACCTAATGACCCCAGGCATCTCAGCCTGTGATATGAATGAAAAATGATTAAAACCTGTCTACAGATTATATTACACAATAGCAGGGCAGCCACCAATTTGTATACAATGATTAATCAGATAAAGTGAGTCATATATTTATAGCAGTATTTTTGTCATAATTTTAAGGCCTTTACTTAATCTGTCAGAGCACACTGAATCCAGTAAATTCTTGGAGGTATTGTCAAGTTTATGAGAATTAGCAATAGCTTGTGGGAATCTGTGTTCCTTAGTCAGCAGGTTAGATCTCTAGTGACCAAAGGCTTTTTTGGTAGCTAATAGAAATAAATTCTATGGTGTCCTTTGGCTGTTTTGAAATAAGCGAAACAGTGGTGGTCTTTGGCCTGTTCTAAACAGGTCACAAAAGTACAAATGTTTTCTTGTCAGCTTTCCAAATAGACTACAGCTTAAACACTCTCACAGCAGTATAAGCCAGATTTGCTGAATTAAAACCAACACATCACCACATAGGTGGTTTGTGACAGACAATATGCACCTGCTCATACTAATCAGGGCTCCCTTACCTTCCCACACATCTAGTAAATCTGTGCCTGCTCATCATTCAGAATGTGTCCACAAATGAATAAAAAAAAAAGAATAAACCTAATAAACCTTCAGCACATTACTTCTTACTTTCAGCCAAAATCAACTACATTTATTTTTAAGCTTAAAAAAAGTTTTTGAAAAAGAGACAACATTGTCTTAAAATTTAAATCCTTCTTGAAATTATTTTTTGAAATTACAATTTCAAATTAATTTTCTTGGACCAGCAGAACAATTACATTATAGCACTCTTCACATAGTATTTTGGTACATTCAGTTTTCACACTTTCAAAAAAGAGGCATATCACTTGCTAAATGAGAAGTAGCAGCTTAATGTCCTCTGGATGCACCATTTGCACTAAATATTTAGTTCAAGTGTGTGAACCTTGCAAGCTAAATGCTGAAGACATAACATATTTTGAATGGAAACTGGAGACATCTGTGTGTTAATCTTTTTCACCTTGATATTCTCAAAAGAAGACCAAAGAAAATCTAAACCATTTTCAGATTTCAGGATGATTTGACTAAAGACATTTCTACTGCTTCTTCATCTTTATATCATCAACTCTTTCTCTCCTTTTTTCTCCACAGTTATTATATTCGTCTAGCTTATCTGTCTCTATGAAAGTTTCCCTGTTCCCACACATCTGCATCTTCATACTTCATCCCTGGCCTACCTTTTTTCCGGGTTTCAGTCTGTCCTGGCTTTCCATATTTTTAGCCCCTTTACCTTTGTAGATCACTGCTGAGCCAAGTAATTTTGTCATTTTCTCAGCTGATCCTCTGTCGTGATGAATTTCTAATCCTGAATGCTTTAGTACAGTGTCACTTCCCACCGGGGGGGAGGAGGAAGAAGGAAAATTGTGATGTCAAATGTCACGTGAAGGGCGCAAGTTTGGCATGTGGCTAAGGGAAAAGAGGTGGCCTTCCCGTTGAGTCACGAGGTTCAGAAAGGACCCCCTTGGTTTCTAAACCCCTTCTCAGAGAGGAGTCTATGTGTGGCTGGACCCAGTCTTAGTCTCAGACTTGGTCAATGGTTTGTATCTAAGGGTTATGGGGACGATAAGGGTAGCCACACGACAGTCAGCGTTTGCCTGCCAGGTCCCTCTCCATCCCACTTGGGAGAGACTCAGGTTTGCAAATTCCCTTGGACTAAATTAAGGTGAAATGACACCAAACGATCAATTAGGCACTTTATTTGTGGTGGGAACAACTTGAACATGGAATGCATCAACTTGGAAACCTGGGAAAGCATAGAAGGGTTGGCAATGGTGGAATCTTATTGGAACATTTATAAGAAAGAAAGGAAAGAGGAGAGAGCGGAGGGGAGGGGTGAAGGGAAAGGTAAGGAGAGGGGAGGGAGAGGAGAACAGACATATCACCACCCTTGGATCCCACGATGATGATGACAGGTGTGGTAATCCTCCAGTGATGGGTGCGCATCTGATTCCCTTTGGTGTGTCTTTTATACTGTAGTCCCCGCCTCCGGTTACACCCTGTGAGGACTTATGTGGTTCTTGTTCTAGAAAGTTCTCAATCTTCTGCGCAGGCGCTGGGGGAGGGGAGTGGTCGCGAGGGGTCTCTTGGGTGGTCACAGGCCCCTTCCTCAGACAAACTCTGTGTGACCTCTGGCCATAGATGGTAAGGTCCATTGGAACCCAGAACCGCGCGTCCTCTGACGCGCTCGCCACATCCCCTGGTAGCTGACCCCTGCCGCCGCCATGCAAACCGCACCTCGCCTCGCCACAATGTTTGAGACATTAACTCTTTCACTCTCTCATATAGCCAGTGATTTTTTGACATATGGCAGCTGGAAAGAATTGAGAAAACACTGGAAAACTGCTCGTAATTAGCATAAATGCACATACACACCAGTTTAAGATATTTTTCAGTTTTGCTCTTCTGCTTTTAATTTGTTCAGTTAATTACTGCAGCTTAGGTGTATTACAGCCAGGTTATAGAATGTTCTGTCACCTTTGATTTAGCAAAAGGCTTCTGAGGTTTGGAGTTATCTTTGATGGTACCCATTAATACCAAAACAGTACCAAAATTAATACCAAACAGTCATGGCATGGTTTATTAGAGAAGCATTAACAGTCAGACTGAGTCCCAGCAGTTTATTTCAAAGAATGCTGTGATTTATTGAAGACATCATCTAACTTAGGGGCAGAGACATGCCCTTATAACCTGTTTGTACTATTTTCTCTTTGTAGCCAGGGCTGATTGATCAGTGGGACTTAACAGCAAAAGGCAGCTATTTGTCTAATCTGCCTACAGTTTTGCTCTTTCTTTAGAACAGTGATGGTGTGTGCTGGCATAGGTCTCTTTCTTCTCTTCTCCCCTGATTCTCCAAAACCATGTTCAGTTCAAATCAAGGCTTTAAATTCAGTAATATTCCCTTTAAATCAGCTGTCAATAATCATAATTTCCTGACCAGTATTAGCAATATTTTTAATGTTATATATGCCATAAGTGGTAATATGCTGTTCTCATAGGTTTCACCTAGATTTTCAATGGCAAGATGAACAAATATGAATTGAGGCACTCCTGAAAGACACAGGTATTACTTACTAATTATTTGTTTACAGAAGAAAAAGCAGGTACAGTAAGGATAATGGCATGTTTAAGCTCACACGGATGCTCAGTGGGAGTTAAGATTTCTGTCCAAGCCTATTAGCCCTTTGGACAAAATTCTTTAACAGCTTTAACCTCTTTCTATGACTCTGTTTTTCAGGAGAGTGCGTGTGTTCTTCATAGTTCTGTGTGTTTTGAATTTTCTGAATGCTGTGAATAGAATACCAATTTTGTTCAAATATTTTTTTCACTATTTTTATATTAGTATAGAAGGGAATACCATAAGGTTCTCATACGTAAAGTCTGTTATGAACATAAGTGACTGCACCAATCATTAGATAAATATTAAGGTCTCAAAAACCCTCACCTTCTTAACAGTCAAGTTTGATCCCAGTGGCTGAATTTTAAAATTACTATAAAAATTATCAAGTATGTAGCTCTCAAACTAATCTGGACAATTAAGGATCTGAATTCACAACACAAGAAAGCAAAGGAAGCAAAGGGACTTCTGTAAGTTGATATTATTCATTCTGAGTCAGCATTACACCATGCAAGAATACTAAAACATCCAAATACAGGTATCAGAAATGGCTGTCTAAATGGCACACAATTTTAACAGATATGAGCATATAAGCTGTTTCAGCAATGACTTCTTTAGACACTGAGGTAGCTAGACTCCTAACTAATTTCTAATTTACTAAACCAGAAACAGTCCAGTTGATTGTCAGTGAATAAGTGCCTTAGCACTTTCAAGGAACAAAAACTGAGGTTATGGAGGATTATCTTGGTAGAACGATATATCTGTTGTCTTGGCAGGTTATCAGGCTTGTATTTGAAAACTTACATTCTTACCCATTTGCAAGTAGAGTAAGCACTTGGCATTCTATAACACTTTTTTTTTTTCTTGGAGAACATTTTTTTTCTTTTTTCTTTTTCCTTTTTTTTCTTTTTTCTTTTTTTTCTTTTTTCTTTTTTCTTTTTTTTTCTTTTTTCTTTTTTCTTTTTTCTTTTTCTAGCAAAGCTGTTCAGAAAATATAAATTTATTACAAAATAAAATTTCATAACTTTGAGTGTCCTGTTTTGCCTAACAGAACACAAGTAAAAGATCATCTCTGCACAGGAATGAAGGAGTTGAGTCAGACTACATAGTAATTCAGAGGTAGGAAAACTAGCTTTTCTTCTTTGCAAAGTATAGATTGCAGGTCATGTTTGGAAGGCTCTGACTAGTTTCACTTTTTCCCTGTAGCAAAAAAAAGAAATACACAAGAGCTTTCCAAATGACAGCCAGAAAACCTTGCATTTTTCTCTGTGGAAGCACTGGAAAACTCATTTTAATGAAGTGTACTTTGTTTTTGAGGAACAAAACATTTGATAGGGGAAAAATGCCAGCTAGCTTTAGTAGCTCTTCCAATTAATCAATAAATCCATGTGAAATTTCTGCTGATAGTTTCTGTAAGTGTTAATGATTGTTACACTAGGTTAAATATTAGCATCCTCTAATACTTTTTGTTGATTATTTCCAGCATCATGTATGATACTATATCGGGGTTTGGGTTTGTTTTTTTTTTGGGGGGTGTAAATATATCAAAATATTCAGTAAGTTTGCAAACTGATCAGTGCAATTTTGTTAATGTTTTTTTATATGTATATATCAGCCACTAAGTCTGTGACTCAAGAATGTGCTGGACAATGCAGCACATTGAATGAAGCACATTGCACATTGCACAATGAAGCACATTGAATGAAGCACAGCACATTGAATGAAGTCCTTCATTTCTTGACATGGGTTAGAGTGTTTAAACTTTGTACTCCTTAGAGATGGCCAAGATCAGAATCTATTAGCAGAAAAATCTGACTGAGACAGATAAAGGTGAAGGTGTTTAGTAGGAGTTACAAAACTGATGAGTAAAATTCTTTAACAGTACTGAAAGTCAATACAACTTCACTAGCTTTAGGTCTTCATTCCACACAACTTTGGACCTTGCATTACTGTTTCACCAGGGCAAAGCAGACATGAGAGACATACTTCTGATTTACATGAGTGCAACTCAAAGTTCAAACAGCTGCTCAATTTATACTTTCATCAGGATGTATTTAAGTAAGCCAAGAAAACAAATGAAATAGTTCATACAACTTACTTTAAACCTTTTAGAAACAAGTATGAGATAAAACTGAACCACTGATGTCTTACTAAACATAGAACTGAATTACAAGAAATTATATAAAAGAAAGGTTGAAAAATATTAACAAAAATGTAGCACTTAAATAAAACTGCTTATGAAAAAATAAAATGTATTTTAAGTTTCTGTCTATAATGTGTGTTTCTTTGACCTAGTTGTTTCAAGGAATATTAAAGCAATGTGTTACACAGATTGGAAAAAAAAAAAAAAAAAAAAAAACAACAAAGCAGCTGTAATTAAACCATTCTTTTCCTAGGTCTGTGAATGCTTGCAGTAACGTTTCAATGTCAACTCATGACTAAATAATCATAATCTTTTTCCTTCTTTTTTACTCCCTTAAGGAGATGTTCTTTATAATTAAGGAAATTTGTTCTGAAGCTAGGCTGTTGTCTTAATTAAGTTACTATCCACGTAAATATCCTTTAAAAAAGAGTATTCAAGAACATTTTGTCACAGAAATATTACATTAAGTTATTCTTACTAGCAGCTGATATTAGTGTATCATCTGATGGATAGGGAATTAGTCTATTGTTTCTCATTCAAGTCCTTTCAGGAGCATACGTGAAATTTCTGTAGTAGGAAATTATTTTGTAACTGAATCAACTTTACATGTTAGACTTGTGCATTGTTTATTGGAGTAGATTGCAGCAATCAGAAAAATACCTGGGACTTCCTGAATCAGGGACCCCAACTCATTTAATTCCAAAGTGCACACTTGAATTTGGTTAGATAAATCACTCCTTAAACTCTAATGACTATACAAACTCTTATTCTCCCAACAGTAGGGTTAGTAGCTGTTACATTTATGCCTACATTGTAAACATGTAAGGTGGGACAAGCCTGACATTCTACACACAAAAAAATTTATTCACACTTTGACAAGGTTGTCTGTATGTAGATACAAAGATTTTTAATCTTTACATTTTATCAAATAAAATAATTTATACAACCAAAGAATACTGTTTGTCTAGATGGACAAACGTATTCTGTAATGAATAATAAATGGAAACAGTGAAAAGTTCATAGCTACACGTGTGTAAATAATATTTTTTTATTTTATTTTGTCTAGAAAAGCAAGAGAAAAATGTATTTTATTTTGGACAGTGTTGAGTTGTTTTCCACCTAAACCAAAATGTTTTCCTTCCATTTTGTGTAAGTCAAAGTAGTTATACTGATACAGCTCACAGCAAAAGGATATGTTTGAGTAGGTAGTGTCTTCTATATCCAAATAATAATTAAGGCACAAACTGAGAGCGTGGTAGGACTGGCTTCAGTTTTCTCATCTCTCCGCATGTATCTCGACGTGAAATTCCTAATATCCGAATGCATTGTCTGAGCCAGCATGTAGTACAATATTCAGATTGCATTTCATTATTCTCTTCTATTGGAGCTGTTTTAATTTACATTAAATACTTAAAATATTCATTGAGCTAGTGAAAGAGAATGCAAATGATGCCAACACCATACAATCCTTTTTGTCTAAGACTTGATCTTTTTTTCTACCTCAAAAGCTTGTATGGGAGGTTTTAGAGGACTTTTCTACATCTGTCATCTGACAAATACCTATCAGAAGCAACTTTCTTGTATGTGTACAAAATTTTTAATTGGGATATCAAACCTCCAGATATGGCCATAGGGCAGGTGAGTTGTGTCTGCACAGTCCATCCACTGCACATGGAAACACTGGACTTATTATGAATGCTGACACAGTTGTTCTGCCATTAGTAGGTCTGATGCTTCTCAAAAGTGCCAGATGTCCAAGACATCCCCAAAAGACTGCACACATGCACAGTCTACTTGTAAAAAGTATGCTTACCTAGTCCAGTATTTCCTTCAACATATTAGCCTTAAAATCTGTTTCCTCTTCTTTTAAATAGAGAAAATATTTGGCAGTATCTGCTGCAATGTAAAGTTAAGTACTTCACACAACATGAAACAGTCTCAGCAGGAAAATCTGTGAAAACCACCCACCCAGAATTCAAAGTTAGGGGACTCGTGAGAAGTGTAGTTTCATGTTCATGCAAATGTAGTAAAGAATTGAATCTGGGACTCCCACAGCCTAAGACATTTCTCTACATATTTAACTTGGGTAAAAGGATTTTTACCCATGCCATTCTGTTCTGTTAACCATGAAAAGATATTGCAAATAAAATTATCTGGTGCATTGAGACAGAATCTGTGAGTAATTTATGATTTACTAAATCCACTTTTTTTTTTAAGTATATCTTCCAAAAATAATGTCTAGATCTATGTAAGAGGGAGATTGTGGGAGAAAATTATACTCACTGGGAGTCTGAGAGATGTATACCCAATTTCTTCTAGCCAATACAGTCATCTTCCACAACCTTGGCCAAATCATTTGGTTGTTCTGTAACAAAAAGGTTGGATCCTAGGGTTGTCTTCTCTATATACCATTGCTTCATAGGTAGCCTATAGATGGCAAGTACAGATTTGCCTCAGTGAAGTAATATTTTATTGCACTTACACATACGATGCTCCATGTGTCCTGGAAAGTGCATTCCATTCGTACCTGTGACTGCCTGTGTGCTTGAATGCAGGTGGCAAGCAAGTCCAGTCTTCTGTATAAATCAGGGCTTGTTAAACTGTTCAAACATGGGGAACTTTAGCACAGTGCTATTCTGCAAGATTGTAATTACTGTGTGTTTTAACTTGCAAGTTTTGCAGGAATAAATATTTTAAAGATCGCAAAGTACTCCTAAACCTCAGTACTGAGGGCCTTACTTACATTTCTACATTTTTACAGAAACTTACATTTCTATGTAGATTTTTCCTCAGGTAATAAAGTTGTGAAATTACAAAGTACTTTCCCACATCACAGATCAGAACACAAATACATCAGAGCAAAACTATACTAGAATATTTGGTTAAAGAAAACACAATACTAAAGAGAGTTACAATAAGTTAAACTAAGTTAAATAATAAACATTAATTGTTGGTTTATTGTTTCTTGAAAAAAAATCCAATATTTCCAATGACAATAACTTTCTATGCAGCTGTGTCCACTACAGTTGATATAAAGTGACAATTGATAGCAAATTGTATTGACAGACCTTGGCTGAATATAATTACCTTAACTAACAAAGGTTCTGAATAAATTAATCATGGTATAATAGCATTTCTATTTTACAGCACTCTAGTATCAGAAAAAGAGAAACCATTGTATTTTTAATTAATACATTTTATTGCTTCTATTTACAATTGCTGAATTATGTCACTTAAATTAATTGAATTTTAGCTCTTCAATTAGTATTAAACAGAATATTAATTATGCAGCAAATGCAGATAAAGCAGCACCTACTTTTTCAATACAATTATATTCCAATTTCTTTGTGAAGGTTGCACACCCTATCCTAAGAAATAAATTCTCCCACTCAAGCTACATAAAACAGAGAAACAAGAAATTAAATACTGAGTTTTACATAATTTGAGGACAAAAGATCCTGAGGTGCTTGTAAGTTGAAAGCACCAACTCTCACAATGACATCATGGTACATCATGCTGGTATTGGCTGGGGTAGAGTTAATTTTCTTCATAGTAGCTAGTATGGGGCTATGCTTTGGATTTGTGCTGGAAACAGTGTTGATAACACAGGGATGTTTAGTTACTGTTGAGCAGTGCTTACACAGAGTCAAGGCCTTTTCTGCTCCTCACCCCACCCCACCAGCGAGTAGGCTGGGGGTGCACAAGCAGCTGGGAGGGGACACAGCCAGGACAGCTGACCCCAACTGACCAAAGGGATATTCCATACCATATGGGGTCATGCTCAGCATATAAAGCTGGGGAGGAAGAAGGAAGGGGCTATGTCTGGAGTGATGGCGTTTGTCTTCCCAAGTAACCATTACGTGTGATGGAGCCCTGCTTTCCTGGAGATGGCTGAACAACCGCCTGCCGATGGGAAGTAGTGAATGAATTCCTTGTTTTGCTTTGCTTGTGCAGACAGCTTTTGCTTTACCTATTAAAACGTGTTTATCTCAACCCATGAGTTTTCTCACTTTTACCATTCCGATTTTCTCCCCCATCCCACCGGGGGAAGTGAGCAAGCAGCTGTGTAGTGCAGTTCCCCGCTGGGGTTAAACCACAATCGGTTTGATAGTTCAAAAATACAGATACATTCAGGTTTCTTCAGGCCCTTGGAGCAGAAAGGGAGAGGAAACCACTGGTCCATAGGCATCCATTTGCTAATCATGCATTTGAAGTGGCCAAAAATAAACACGGACCACAAAACTGAGACTGAACTTCTGTCCTTAACCTGAACTTTGGGCTGCAGATGGAGGGTGTTGTCCGTTGAGAATCCCAGGACCCATTCAGTTCCCTCAGCATAGACTTCCAGTGTCACCTATGGTGCCTGAGGGTGTCTCCCCTGCCTCCAGCTGCTATGGGAGGCAAATCTGTGCCTCCCACCGGTCCTGAGCCTTAGCTGCTAGTACTGAGCAGTCGACTTAAATGCTCTCGGGCATCAGAAGTGACGTGGAAGTTTGTTTGTGGGCAACTGCATTGAGTTTTAGCTGTTAGCAGAAGTTTGTCAAAATATGTCTTGTTAATTTTGCAGCCACTGGTTCATGAGGTTTCTGGTCCTTTTTCCTTTACTTTATTTATGTTCCATTTAGTGCTTGGTTTAGATCATCTCTTGACCTTTGTTCCCAGTCTTCACTATGGATTCATATACAAAATAACCAGCATGTAGTCATCCTGTCCCAGGAGCAGAGCAGGAATTTAATTAAAAACCTGAAAAGAAAAGTAAATTTCATTGTTTTTTATTCTACAAGGAAACTATAAATTCACCTCCACCACCTAGACCTTTACTGCAGGATTAAAGAGCACGTAGAAGGTTTTGCCCCACTTACTAGTTGCTTATGCCCTGAGAGCTGCCTGGAAGAGGGAGGATCTGTGGGCATCTGTGATGCAGTCTTCTGGTCAGGCAAACATGTCCAAATTTTATGTGTTGTCAGAATGCTGATTCTGACAGCCCTGTTCCTGACACTGAAGTTTTGAAAACATTACTTTTTCATTCCAAAGCCTAAGTCTGAATTGCATAGCTTTAAAAAAAAGAAAAAAATTGCCTCCTCTGTATTCCTTAGCAAGGAAGTAACAAAGAAGAAAAGATACTGGCTTTGCTGTCAGAAAACCTCTGCATTTCATACACAGAGCAGTCCTGAGCACAGCTGAGGTCCAGTGCATTTGCCTTCTTTCTTTCTTTTTTTTTTTTCTTTTTTCCTTGGTCCAGGGAAAGACTGTCAAGTTCACAGGAGTTAAATGGCCACCAAACCATAATGTGGCTTATCAATCTCAGTGACAGCACTGAAAGGAATCAAGAATGTTTCACGCTTAGCGCTGCAACGTCTTCAAAGTCAATGTGCATGTCTGAAGAGACAGATTTAGTCAAGTCAGGAGAGAGCTGAAATTCCTTTATGTATATGCGTGAAGCATATACACATTATAGGGTTTCTTCCATTACATTATAATCATGTAATTACAAAACATATTTTAGAAGGATAGGTCTAGAATCAATTTCTTACACTTTCACAGATACTTTAAGGCACGTTGTCCTGGTTTCAGCTGGGACAGAGTTAATTTTATTTCTAGTAGCTGGTATAGTGCAGTGTTTTGGATTTAGTATGAGAATAATCTTGATAACACACTGATGGTTTGGTTGTTGCTAAGTAATGTTTACACTAGTCAAGGACTTTTCAGCTTTCCATGCTCTGCCGGTTGCACAAGAAATTGGGAGGGGGCACAGCCAAGGTAGTTGATCTGAACTGGCCAAAGGGCTATTCCATACCATCATGCCGTCATGCTCAGTATATAAACTGAGGGAAGTTGGCTGAGGGGCAGCGATTGCTGCTCGGGGACTGGCTGGGCATCGGTCGGCGGGTGGTGAGCAGTTGCATCACTTGGGCTTTTTTTTTTCCCCTGGATTTTGTTCCCCTCTCTCTCCCTCTCTTGTTATTTTCCTTTTCATTAATTTTTTTACATTATTATTATTATATTTTTTCTAATTATTAAATTGTTCTTATCTCAACCCACGAGTTTTCTTACTTTTGCTCTTCCGATTCTCTCCCCCATCCCACCGGGAAGGGGGAGGGTGAATGAGTGGCTGTGTGGTGCTTGCTTGCCAACTGAAGCTAAACCACGACACAGGTTCACTTTCTTTTTGGTTTTTCTTTGAATGAATTGCTATGTAAGTTTCAAAAACAAAGCCACTCTATAAATAAAATTAGTAAAATGCCCACAAATTGCTTTAATAGACACGTCTGTTAAAAGCCAATATGCAATTAAAAATATTTTTTAAAAATTCCTTTATTTTTTCTGTCATTACCATTTTTATTGTTTCTTGTCAGTTTTCATAAAGATATTGTATACATGTCTACATGTATATATCTACTTATATATGTATGTAAGTATTTTATTTTCCATTGTAAATAAGGAATTCACTTTACTTGCTAACTTGAAGTGAAATGCAGGTTAGCTTCAGCTGACAGAAATCTTCAGTGTTGGCTACACTTCTTGTAGTTTAGGAAAGATGAAAATATTTACAACTGCTAATGAATGAATATAAAGATATCTATTTGATATTAAAGAATGATTACACTAGCTAGTGGACTATAACAGATTTTTTTTTATATGAAGACTGTGTACATAGGCTATACTTTTAAACGTATGATAATTTGAAAAGCAGGTTCTATTGCCTTTATAGCAGTATAGTATTTCTCGGTTTTAGCCTCACAATGTCTCAATGTGTAACACTGAAAGTAATTGCTTGTTCTTGCACAAGCAGTCTTTTTTTCTTCAGCTAAGTGCTCTGTTATGATTCACTAAAAAAATATTGCTTTTGTTTTCATCCAGTTTAAGAGAAACCTGTAGGAAAACAATTCATTCCATGATTATGTGATATGGAATGATAATTCTTAGAATTATAAAGTCATAGAATATCTCAAGGTCTCATAAGGATCATCGAGTCCAATGCCCTACTCCTTGCAGGACTACCTAATACTAAACCATATGACCAAGAGCATCGTCCAGATGCTCCTTGAACTCTGAACTTCTTGTTCAGCAGCTACTCCTTTAAGCACTTTAAGCTTGGTCAAATATTCTGGAATATCTGCTGCTTCCTTCATGTTGTTCTGCTTAAAACTTTCCCAAGATTTAAAGGTGAGTCTTTAGAGTATACATCCTATATGAATGGTACATAAGGCACCGAGTCATTAGGTATCCAGTTAAATCTAAATGAAACTCATACAAGATATACCATAGCTGTAAGAAGTCGTTAAGCTTCTTTGTAAAAGTAGGTAGCTGGAACAATCAAGGTCTCCAAGAGAATATGTGCTGCTGTGAGCACGCAATTTCACTCATGCATCTGACCTATGTGGGCAGAGGAGTACTGTTTGGCTAAAGGTATCTGAGGATATAGTTCCACTTTGGACCTAATCTGCTGTATTTAAATGTAGAAAGGGGAAGTTCTGCTCCTCCTTTCTCCTTCCACGTCTTGGCTGCTAACTCTTGAGACTTCTCTTTTCACAAGTGCTTTTGCAATCCCAGCATGAGTTGGATGCAGGGAAGCAAACAGGAAAGCCCAGGAGGTGGGGAAAGGAGCCAGCCAGCATCTGTCAGAGACCCACATTTAGTTTACATAAGGCATAATGAGAAACCATATAAATGAGTGAAATAGAAATTCCAACACAGCCATCACAGGGAAAACAAAGACACAACTGATGAAGCCAGAATGTGTTCCAAGAACTTGAACATCAGGAAAAGTCTGGAGAAATGGCTTTTGGAAGCGACAGCTTACTGAAACACTTTTACTATATGCAGATAAATTGTTTCATGGTTCATTTCTCCAGAGCATAGAGAAACAGGATTTTGCATATTCCGTTTTACAGGAGTGTATATGTATCTACATTTCAAAAAAGCAAAATAATATTTGAAAACTTATTTTCTCACAAGAGCACAGCAAAATCTCTGGAGAAGACAAATAATACATTAAACAACACCTACGAACAGAAAGAATACCAGAAACTTGAAAACACCTAAAACTGTAGATTCACAGTAGAAACCAGAATACTGGGATAATTCCATGGAAATTAACTTCTGTAAAATAAAACAGAAGACCTTAGTTTCTTCATGAGATCTTTATTTTAAGTACTGAAGAAAGTCACCATGACTCTGAAAATTATAAAAGTAGAGCTCAAGCAGCTATTGAAACAAACCAAAACAAACCCAGATCAGGTAAAATTCGTGATAGGAAGTCTGATGATTATTGATAGATCATAGCTAAGCTATTGACCGAGTGACTAATTTTCATAGAAAGCTTAATCCATATGACATGAAATTGGAAATGAGACATCAAATAATAAGAATGTAGACTGATCAAAGAAAGACCTTTCACATTGTAATTTCTAAAGAATGTGCATTTTGGATGAAAGGGTTGAAAAACTTGTTTCCTGATGAAAGAACAAACTGAAAATCATAGCCATGTTCTTTCTGTAGTTTGGATGATGTTTTGTTTCATATTCTTGAGTATTGGAAAACTGGAAACTTTTCATATGGAACGATGTAGACCTGGGCAAAAGAAACTTGGGTTTAGACTCATTCAGTTGGCTTAGTAGGTACTCTTGCATTTCTGCAATTTTTTATTGTATAATTGTAAAAACATCCTTAGAGTTCCTCTTAATTTGATGTGATGTAACTGAAAGGACCTCTGCTGAACTGGCCTCTGCTTCAAAGTGCATAATGAATAGTTAACATGGATTTTTCTCTGTTATTTGGTCAGTTTAGCACATTGTGAGGTATATTAGTGATTTATATATTCTAACTGGATGTCTTTAATATGCGTTGTTACTGTGCCTTGTCACAAAGCACACTGGTAGGCATTTAACAAATATGTAATCTTACATTAAAATTAATAATTTTCTTGGTGTCTATTCCTTAATAACTAACTAGTATACTTGAAAAGACATATTTATTTTCTCTAGCTGCTCAATATTTTAATAATTTTTAAAAAACTTTTGTTTCCCTTGTAAATACTATCTGTATTGTATTGGAGACCTAGAAAAGCTGACTATGAATTAAACCAGAAACAGGGGTAGTATTCTTCTGTCCAGCATTATAAAGTACATTATGATTTATATTTCCTTTCACCTTCTGTGCTATCCAGTGAACCACAACGGAAATGGAAATTTAGCCAGTTATTGTAAAACCCTGAGAATAAAGAATCTTTTGTTTCATGTAGTTTTGTTTCTTCATTGCATGTCCTTGAAAATCAGTAATACTGAAAGACAGAAAAAAGTGGTTTGTACTACACAAATTTTCTTTCTTTGCTCAATAAGCTTGATTTCAGACATGAGCAATGTTGATGGAAATGAAACATATTCACCCCAATCACTATGCTCTTCATTATCCTGTCTACTAACACCACTTAGAAGAAAAGACATGCTCATTTGCAAGCACCTTCATTTTTGGATATTTAAGAACACAAATTAGATGTTTTTTCTGAAAGAAAAAAAGTGGGCTTTCTGTTCCATCTCTTAAACACAGGAATGTGACTGACAAAAACCTCACTTCATGTATAAAGTAGAAGGCCTGAACTCCAGCCTTGCTCTTGAAGACACTTCTTATTCAGACATGGCTCAGCCTATGAATAAACTCCTTCTTAAAGCAGGTTGGTGATGAGAGAACATCATTGTAGAGAATGGAGGAAGAGGAAAATAGTTTTTGCATCCCATGAAATGTTTTAATGTTTTGTGTAGTTTTATGTAGTATGTTTTAGTATTTTATGTCTTCATTCTGTATGGAGACTGAGAACTTTCAAGATTTCTCCTTTAAACTACATGTGTGCCTTTATATTCAAGTATTTATTTTGTTGTATTCAGGCCAAAAACCCCTAAGCTTAGGTTTCCTTTGCTTCAAGAAAGTGCTTGAATTATTTTCTTCTAGCTGTTTTCCGATAATTTTTTTCTCAATAGTTTGAGTTGTTCCAACATATTTCAATAGCTATCTATGAATAGATGAAAGAGAAATATACTTGAATGCCCTGTGTTCAACTGGAGTATTTTTTCTCTCCCTCACTGGCCAATGATACAATTGTATTTCAGAAATTCTGAGAAGAATAAAAAGCTCAAATCTGTCTTCTTAAGAATTCAAGATACCACATGTAAACAAAGCCTCTCTTTTCATTGGCTGCCCACAAATGCTAACATTAATTTGTTGACTTTACCTTTAAACCTCATTGCAAGATACCAAACAATGACAAGAAACTAAAGAGACCTCTGTGACTAAAGCAGGTACCTTAGTCTCATCAGGACTCATTACAATTACAACAAAGTGAAAAGGATTTTCTGAAACTCCTGTTCTTAAGAAAGATATTTCCTAAGACTTAAGGCCTGCTGAAACCTTGCCTTTTATTCCAAAAGCAACATGACTTCCTTTGATCATATGTCTACAGCAAGATGTGTATTTCATAGGACACATAAATGAAAGAAAACCAAAACCAAAATGTGATGGAAATTAATTCTGCAGTTTAAAGTAGAACTGGAAAACTGTGATGACTTAAAAAAATAAAACATCAAAAATATAATTTAGAAACATTAGATTCATTGTTTTCCAACATCATTACTGTATCTATGTTATATTAATTTCAAATTGGCAATGGTATTATAATTTCACCAAATCAGTAGCAATTCAAATACAGAACAAGAAACTAAAATTAAAATTCAAAGACTATGAATGATGTGTTGAGCATTCAGCCTGAACTATGGATCTAAATGGATCCAATTCTTTTAAAATGAAAGAGTATTCAGCATGTGTTCTTACAGTTCTAGAGAAAGGTCCATGCAGCAGGACATGGTAATTGAAGTCCTACTGAACACTTACTATAACAAACTAGGTACAACAGCCAAAACACAGCAAGGTTTTCAACACTACCTCACACAATATTCTTGTACTCAAATTGAGACATTATAGTCTGGGTAGGTGGATTAAAAAATGTTTGGATGATTGGGCTCAGCAGGTAGTTGTTGTACTCTGCCTGGAGGGGAATAAATAGTAGAGTATCACAGGACTCTATCATGGGACCTGTTCCTTAAAACATTTTCATTAGTGACCAAAAGGAGGTGACAGAGTGCACTCATCAATTTAACAGATGACATCAAGCTAGGGGGAACAAACAATACACCGAAGTACAGAACCACCATCCAGATGGACCTAGACAGGCTGGAAAAATGGTCCAACAGGAATCTTATGAAATTTAACAACAGCCAATGCAAAGTCCTGCACCTGCGAAGGAAGAACCCTTGGCAAAAGGGAAAGTTGGGGCCTGACTGCTTGTGGAGCATCTGCTGAAAAGGTCCCGGGGGCTCTGGTGGGCAGCAAACTGAATGTGAGCCAGTGTGAGCCTGGCAGTAAAGGAGCAAACAGCATCCTGGGCTGTACCAACAGGAGCATGGCCAGGAGATCAAGGGAAGTGATTAGTCCCTTTTGACTCAACACTGGCCAGACCACATCTGGAATACTTCATCCAGCCTTGTGCCTCCCAGCGCTAGAAAACTGTGGATAAATGGGATTAAGTTCAGTGAGGGGCCACCAGGATGGTCAGGACTGGAGCACTTGCCCTTCCAGGAGAAGCTGAGGGAGTTGAGCTCATAGGAGCCTGCCAGTACCCATGGGAAGGTTACTGCAAATACTGAGCCAGTACCTTTACAATAGTGCATGGCAGGAGGAAAAAAAGTAGTGGTCATAAATTGTAACAGGAGAGATTCTGACTATTTATTACAAGATACTTTTCCCCCATAAGGACAGCCAAGCATTGGATCAAATTGTTCAGAGAGGCTGTTCAGTGTTCATCCTTGGAGGTTTTCAAAACTCTGGGTAAAGCCTTGAGCAACCAGGTATGATGTCACAGCTGATGCTGATTTCCCTTCCAACCTGAGCCATCCTGTGCTTCTATATGGAAGAGATTTTCTTTCTCTTCTAGTTCACTTTAGGTGACAAATTCTGAATGTGACAGTTTTGGGCAGATTCTATTCTTTGTAAAGAATGCTATTGATGAGGTCTGATGTGATAGGAAACTTCATTTAACTCTTTAATGCATCACATTATGCAGAAAATTACTATCAACATAAAAATTATCTGCCCATTCCCAAAATGGGACCATTTGTTTTTGTTCATGTTTTCTCACTTAACAGTCTTATCTCTCCAGCCCACCAGCTAATGCTGTACTGTAACACTCCATCTCTCTTTCCTGAATCTATACACTGTTGACAAGAAAGATTATCTCCAGTGCATACTTGATTTATTTTTTTGTTTTGGTTTGTTTTTCTATTTAAAGACTTTGTGAACTATGCTGATGTTGTACTGAACAGAAAGCATAGATGGGTTATGCCAACAGCTTACTGCTCTGTAGTGAAATTCACCTCACACAGAAAGTAGACACCATAAAAAGTTTACCAAGAACTCCTTAGTTATGCCTCCTTCAGAAATCAGTGGAAGATTTTTTGTTGAATAAGGAGAAAGGATGTAATACCAAATGCCACCTCCCTTCTTAACTTCATATTATTATCTTCCAGGTCTACTTCCACAAATATAAAAAGCAGTTTGTTTTCAAATCAGAAAGGTTTGACGAGGCAGCATGTTGAAATACATATACAATCTACTGAAAATTGTCTTATTGAATAGAAACTATGCATTGACCATTAGAATATTTTGCAGTAATATATTTGGCTTATAAGCCAGAAGAATAAGTTAACTACTAGGAGACAACATGGTTTTTGTTGGGTTTTTTTAACAGTTAAATTGACTTGGCTGCAGTGATTACTTAATATAATGAGATAAATACTCTTAAACAACCTTCAGATGCAGAGAGAAATTATTACAGAGGGCCAGATTTTGCATGCAGACAGGTACAAATTGGTACCACAATTTGGTGGTACCAATTGCTGAAGTCTGAAGTCCCTGATGTTTCTTTGTGTCAGTGGCAGCTTATTTCAGTGATTTATCCAAAGTGCCTTATCCACAAGTAAGTTAACATATGACTAAATGGGAGGAGCTGGTGCTGAGCTCTTTGAAAACCTGACCAATTATTTCTTTTCAAGGAACCTCTGAACAATCAAATTCAGTTACAGAACATATGTGGCATGTGGTATGTCTTATATCCCTTCTCCACTCCCTGCACTACCTTGATTTATCACAGTTCTTGATTACTCTATTTATGCCCTTAACATTCTGTCTTTTCTTTTTTCTCTTGTTGGCCTGTATTGAATTTCCTAGCAAGCAACACTTTCAATAAATGTCAAAGCACTGATGACTCAAAGATCATAATTTCTTTCCAAGAGCTTAAACTCTGAATAAATAGGGAAGTTAGATTCATGCATATGTGGTAGGCATCATTAATTTAAGCAAATGGATGAGTATATCACCCATACGGCTTTTACAATCACTCCTCTGTTATGCCACATCTGAAAAGCAAGTGCAGAACATGGCTTGTCTTTTCACAGATGTTTGTGACAAACAATATTAAGCTCTGCAACCTTTTGCCATTTTTCACATTTTTTCATATTCTTTCCACTTGGTGCACATAAAGACCTTTCTTTCAATATTTATTCTGCTGTATTCATAGTTGAATTTTAAATATAAAAGCTTTATAACTTTTTATTTGTAAAATACCTTATTTTGATGATGCAAGCTAGGTAAATGCATAAATTATACCTTTACACTGAAGGACAGGGTAACACACATTTCCAACTGCCCAGATCAACTGAATAGACTTAAATCTCCAGAATGTTTCTAATCTACCTGCTTTCCTTAAGCCCTAATGCCTTGAGACAGGTACACAGCTACTTTCCTTCTAAAAATTTCTCTGAACATTTCGATCTTCACCTGTTATTTTTGCCATATGTTCTTCTCTTTATAATGACTTTTTAACATGAAACATGTTAAAGAACATGCAAAGAACTAGATTTAAAAAATCCTACTTTTTTTAGCAGTTTCCTCTACTTTGCTGGCACAGTAGCAATTCAACACATTCCTACCCTTAAAACTTGCTTTGATACCTATGGTAAGTTTTAAATGAAAGACAGGATACGTACTGATGTACCTGAAGTTCTCAGGATGCAAAAGAGTGTTTTCATCTCCAGAATTTTCACAAAAAAAGAGATGCAGTTGATATCAATGGCATTAGGATTAATGCACCACTAAAATTAAGACTGCTCAAGAGTCAGCATTCCATTTCATGAATGTCATTTACCTGTGGGAAAGCAAGACATCACTGCTTTTGTTCAAATGCATGCCTATTGCTTTCTGGAAGGCATTGATTTTAACATATATACTTAGGGTCTTATTGCTTCAGCCAAAGGAAAAAAAGTGTATGATAGCTGGAAGGGACAGTTAGAGTAATTCTCCACACAGGTTTACTTTATTAATTAATTTATTTATTTATTTTCCATTACTCATATGTCCTATCCATTTTTCACATAGTTTTTCAAATCTTACCCTTCTGTGAAGAAGAAAATCACACATTCACTCTAACATCTTCCAAGCTGAGTGGAATTTTTAAAATAGTCATCATTTTACCTATAGAATATTACCTAGGAAAGTGTTCCAAAACACAGGTTTTAATTACAGTAATTCATAGATATACAGCAACTTTCAGGTTTAATTCAAAGGTTATGTCCAGTTAAAATGATTGAATGCACACACATCATACATTAAAGAACTTGCTAAACATTACCTATATTGTTCCTTTAAAACTTCCGTCAGTGATAAGTATTGTTACCTCATTACCCAATCAAGGAAATCAAGGAATAAAATTTACCAGTGACAAAATATGAAGAGAAATTTTTCCCTCTGCTTCTACACTACCTAATTTCATATATTAATCTAACATTAGATAGACCTGGACCAAGACCAAGACTCAGAGTGAGCCAGAGAGCGCTAAGAGCTAATTCTTCAAGCTATTATGCTACATTATCTTTGTTCCATTCAAATCTTTCTTACTGGCATATATATGTTAAAACACTGCAAACTGTGCATTTTAGTCTAATGTTCAGTTACCTCTAAAATTCAATATATGACAATTAAAGTTTTAGAAGTTGCTTTATTCCAACACAGTCTTTGAAATGGAAAGTAATCTGTAGCACTTTCTAGTCTGGGGATCATTTTAACAACTGTATTTAGAAAGATAAGAATAGTGTCTTTCAGAAGAATCAGCATTTCTAATGATGAATTGTCCATTTTCCTCACTGACTCAGCTACTTTGCTGTTAGCTCCTTCCAGAGTCTGAAACGAATATCTCTCTTTCCTGGTGATTTATTGCAATTTGATTTCTTGAGCTATTTCATCACTAGAATTTGTGATGCTTCCAATCTGACTTCAACTGTATCCTGGGCTGCATCAAAAGGAGTGTGGCCAGCAGGTCAAGGGAGGTGATGTTCCCCCTCTACTCCGCTCTGGTGAGACCCCACCTGGAGTACTGCGTCCAGCTCTGGAGTCCTCAGCACAGGAAAGACATGGACCTGTTGGAACGGGTCCAGGGGAGGGCCATGAGAATGATCAGAGGGTTGGAACACCTCTCCTATGAGGAAAGGCTGAGAGAGTTGGGGTTGTTCAGCCTGGAGAAGAGAAAGCTGCGGGGAGACCTTGTTGCAGCCTTTCAATACTTAAAGGGGGCTTATAAGAAAGATGGGGACAAACTTTTTAGCAGGGCCTGTTGTGATAGGACAAGAAGAAAGGGTTTTAAACTAAAAGAGGGTAGATTCAGACTAGATACAAGGAAGACATTTTTTACAATGAGGGTGGTTCACCACACTGGCACAGGTTGCCCAGAGAGGTGGTAGATGCCCCATCCCTGGAAACATTCAAGGTCAGGTTGGACGGGGCTCTGAGCAACCTGATCTAGTTGAAGATGTCCCTGCTCATTGCAGGGGGGTTTGGACTAGATGACCTTTAAAGGTCCCTTCCACCCCAAGCTATTCTATTATTATATGATTCCATGTGAAATGAACACCTCTGAGTATTATATGATAGGATGAAGCTGAGGGTTTATGTAGAGAAAGGGTACGTATCCTGGGTGTGGTATGAAGGTGTTTGGGAGTGTCTGAAAATGCAAGACCTGCTGGGATAATATTGCAGGCATATGTAGGGAGACAAAGCCAAACTTGGTGCAGTTTTATACACACTGCCGACTGATGCTGGTCCCCGGAGTGCACCAGCCTTAGAACTGCAACTAGGATTTGGCTTCTAGACAACCTGGCTGTACTTTGGAATAAGTCCTGTGGGTGAGCTGTTATATAGGTCCAAAGCCCTCCACTGTATAAATAAAAGCTAATGGTAAAACCTATTCTTAGAGAAAATATAGCACACTCTAAAGAGAAATTAAGATTAAAAAGCTAAAAGCAATGCTTCCCTAGTGAATCCAGCTCCATCCAAATTCTTAAGTTAACATGGAATTATTCCAAATCTGTGCCACTGTCTCAGAGTTTGAGATAATAAAGTAAGGAAAACACATGTAAAATTCAGCTCCTGGGTCAATTTAAAAAACATTCTGTCAGGCAGGTTCCCAGCTGGTTTCTAGCTCCAAACTGCCTGTTCCTGTTCTCTGTTAGGAAAAGTTAAGATACTTCTCTAGGCTTCGGTTAATCTACACATAATCAGTCTTGTGACACATAAACAAAAGCTATGCTTTGCATAGATGAAAATTGTCATTTGACAGGAAATTTATTCTGGGTAAAATGCTTCACATTTTGCAAATGCAGATATGGCAAATCTTAAGTGTAAAGCTGTAAGGCAGAAAATGACCTTATGAGGCTTTCTATTCAGAACTATACGACATCCTGAATGAGTTCAGGAACATGCAGATGGCAGCTGAAAAAAGACAGCTGATTGCAAAACTCTTAAAGATTACCATGAAGAACAAATATACAGTCCATTTATTTTTAAAAAATGTAAGTGTATTTTCAATTCATTGGAATGCCTTTTTTATTGTGCTTCAAATAACAGTGCTATTCCAAGCGAAATATCCTGTCAGGATGCAGAGTAAAATGCTGAATTAATATGTACTGACATTCTAACTTCAATATGTGGAGAAAATGTGTGAGAATCATAGTTGTAGACATCATTATTTTACAGCTCCCACCACCATATTGCCATGATGAGAGTAATGTCTTTCCTTAGGAGTTGCTGATTGTGGTTTATTGCAGTCCCCTTGCGCAAGCAAGTGAGAGAGGGTGGGACTCATCCAGGAGAATAGAGGAATATACACTTTTAAAAACCAACGTATTTACCATGGTAGGACTCTTGGGGCACTTTTTTTTTTAATATTAATTTCTTTTTAGATTACGATTCAAGCTATTTTTTCCGTTCAATTCAGGATTTTATTTTCAAATTTCATGCATTTTCTAGCATGTATTTGAAGTGGTGGGAGTGTTCATCTCCTGGTTATTTTCAAGTGAATATGAAAGAATTTTCATAGCAAATGGATTTGAAAATTGTAATCATGAGTTTTTGCTCTGGAAACCTCACTTTAAAGGTACTTTACTGCATGCATGAGCTGATCAACTTCAGGATCAACTTCTGAACAGAAAATTCAATAACTCTTCTTGTTAGTAAGCCTTAAAATTAAAGGAATGAAAAATGGGAGTGCTATAAAAATATTTTTCTGTTTCATCATGTAGCTTATTAATGACAACTTTATTCTACATTTATTTTCCTTACAGGTTTTTTTTGACAGGTTGTATCGCTATAAAGTTCTACTTGGAGATACAGATCATAAGAGAAAAACCCTTTCTTGTCTTGAAATGTGTTTGAAAAAACAGTAGTAACATGGCTTAAACTGAGGATACAAAAGGCAACAACCCTCTTCCTCCACACACATATACAGAGATTACAAAGAAAAAGACAATAAAAATTCAGGTGGGAAGTAAAAAAGGGACTTCAGTGAAGTCAAATACTTACTGTTATTATGCAAAAACTGCATAACTGAAGCAGAAATTAAGACAACTCATTTAGAAGACTCTGCATCACAAAATCATTACTTTTCATAATGGTTAATCAAATTGTTAGAGCAGAAGCCTTTTGAAGAGAGAATCTCAGCAAACAGAAACAAATAAAGACTGCTCTTTAGATGCAATGAACATGTCATTTCCCATTTCAAACATGCTAACAATTGCTCATAGAAAAGTTTCAGATAATACATTCACTGTGTGAGGACATTATGATGCCTATGTTTACTCATAGAAAATTCATAAACAAAAAAATAAATTATTGAATAATTTTTTGAATAAATTGGCAACATTGATTTAGATAGTAAGTGTACAATCTATTGATAATCCTGATAAAACTTCATAATGGATTCAAATATACAAAAAATGCTAAACAAAACAATTAGAAATTCAGAAAACTGGCTCTGGAGCCCACAGTAGTCTGAGCAAAAGTGCTTATGGCATCGTATCTTATCATATCATATGTTATCATATATCATATCAACTTCTGAATACAAAGAGTTTTGGAGAAGGTACGGATTCTTGTATTCATACTGTATTGGCATTTCTTTTGACTTGTGAATTGACAGATCCAAAATATATTGCAGGTTTTGCTTGTATAATAACTTGATTAGGAATAGAGAAATATCATTTTTTGTATTATAAAACCCCTCATTGCAGTTTTGATTTGAGGATTTTTAATTGGACATTTTCACCTCCCTGGCCATTTAATAAAATAACACTTATTTGCATGGTTTCACAATAATAAAGTACTTTCAGATTTTTCATCACACTTGAGGCTTTAAGACTACCTTTTGTTTCATTTGTTATTTCTTATGGTATTTAGCATAAGGAATGAGGGTCTCTGAAGGAAAAATGTCCCCTTTTTTATTATTTAAGTTTTTAACTGCTGTTTGCTTCATTTCCTGAATTAGCTTAGCATTGATTCATGAAAGAACTTTAAAAAATCTTAGAACCATGGCTGGATTTAGATGCTTTTCAAATTGCAGTTCTAGCAAAAGAAGCAATGGGCCATATCTAAATAAAACACTTGTGGCCTTTTCTCTTAAATCAATCATCTAGGATCCATTTCAGTTCATGCAGAGTCAGACCCTCCAGAAAGATGTTGAAATCTAACAGCTCACTGATCAGGAATAGGGAAACAAGGAGAACAGATTTAGCTTTTCAGCCCCACTCCCAGAGGGACATCTGTGCCTACAAAGTTATTGTCTCTTTGACTAGTGAAATCATAGGTGGGAAATTTTCCTGGGGGTAGAAATCTACATTCTTTTTTTTAGGAAAACACAGAAACACAGGAGCAGGAAGAGGACAGGTTTCTGGTATTACCTTGTGTTTTATTACTTGTATTTGTACTGACTTCTCTTTTTTAAACAACAACCTATTGCTTAGGGAAGCTGTCAAGGAAGAGGAAGATCTTGGAGGTGGAAACAGCTGTGCAGCTGACCCCCTATGCTGCAGAATCATGCTTCTGGTTCTTCTTCATTCCCTCTCCCTCTCCTGGGTTAATTCTGTCCTGGGTGAAGTGCTAAAATGCTTTTAGAGCATTCAGCTCTAAAAGAGCCTACAGTTGCATAGTGAAGCAGGAATTGTGATAAGGATGGTAAGATGTGATTTAGGCTGATAAGATGAAATCTAGTTAGACTGAGCCTGATTTGGGCTTTACTTACATTAGCAAGAAATATGATCTGATAGGAGTGGATGTTTAGAGACAAAAAGTTGGCATTGGAGGCACGACACCCACATTATATACATTTTAGGATGATTACTTTAGACCAGCTCTGGTTTGGTCCTGTGGACTGGATGCTCACCAGTCGTTGCATGAATTAAATATGTCCTTGGAGTTTCTTTTCTCATTTTTCATGTTTATTTCATCAAATGAAATCTTGTTGATGTGCTCCAAAACAGCTGCATGACAAGAACTAAAACAGAGAAAGTAAGAAAAAAATGTGAGATTTGCTTCAAAAGCACACTCCTGAACCAAGATAAAATGTTGATGTAGAACCACCCTTATGAATCTGATAGATTTAGTGCCAACTTGCTAAACTACCTGAATATCAAGGGCTCTGGTAAAATGAGGAACATAGCTTTAAGTGTTTGAGAAACAAAGGAAAGGGAAAGGAAAGTAGAAGGAGAAGGGGAAGGTGTCAGGGGAAGGGGAAAAGAAAGAGAAAGCTGAAGGGGAAAGGGAAAGGGAAAGGGAAAGGGAAAAGAGAAAAGGGGAGGGGAAGAGGGGGAAGGGAAAGCAAAAGGGAAAGGGAAGGAGAAGCAAAAGAGGAAGTAGGAAGGGAAAGGGAAAGAGAAAGAGAAAAAGGGAAAGGGAAAGGGGGAAAGAGCTTCTAGCCTTTAAGGACATCTAAACTTATAAAGCATTTGGACAGGCTTATTTAAGCACTATGATCTTGAGACTTTTCAAATTTGAAATTTTTTTTTTTTCCATAAATCTATTCTTCCTGCTGTTCTGATCTGGTCCATCATGGTAGTATTTTTCTGATTAACAATTCTGATGGATTTTTTTTCCTGCCAAAAATGTACGTTCCATGACATCAGATATTAAATTACTTTTGAATTTACTTTGTGTTTGCTTTCATTATAGCCGAGGGTTTTTTTTCCCCTGGTTATGAACAATTCATTGTGCCTGAATACTTTGAAAATAAAATGTTTTACTTTTTAATTTAATAATTTTTAAAGTCTTTTAAAAGTATAAAATATTTAAACTGTGACAAATTAGAAATGAAACTTTTGGTTTCCTAAACATCAAAATAAAGCCTTTTACTTCCATGTGTGCAAAATATTTCATTTAATCAAAATAATGTTTGGATGTTTGATTTGCTAAAAGCATTCTTTCCAATTTTATGATTGGTAAGAAATTAAAAAACTGTTATTTGTCCCAGTTCTCATATTCTCATGATTGGGGGATTATAAATAGTTCTGTCTTGAACTTGAATAAATCAGTCATATGTGCTAGGAGCTGCTGAATCTGGTAGCCCAACAGAGGCGAGGCTGCTGCAGCTCCATGGCCCCAGGTCCAGCCAGTACCAAGGCTGAGCATGTGTTCCAGGTAGACACACGCATCAATATTGTGTAGACACATGTACACAAAATACACATAATGACAAGGCCAGCCACACAAATGGACACAGGCAGAAGCATACAAACTCTTGAAACAGAGGTAGAGACTTGCGCTAGCTCTGTCTTGAAAACCAAGGGTGGAGAGCTCACAACCTTTTTGGATAATCTGTTCCTCATAGTGAAAGAGGTTATTAAGAGGCAATGACTCATGTTTATGGCCCCTTATTTTATCTTCTCCCACTATCAAAAGAGTTAATTTCACAGAAAGGATGTAGCTCTTTAAGTGTCATTCAAGTAGGTGTGTGCTGCTTTTAGACTGCCCCTCAGCATCCTTTCTCCAGAAGAAACAAGTGCAGCTCCCTCAGCCTCTCCTTGTAGGTCATGTGCTCAAGGCCCCTGACCAGCACAGTAGCAATCCACTGGATCCACTCCAGTTTCTTAACACCGTTCTCGAACTGGACACAAGTATTCCAGATGCAACCTTACTAGCACAGGGTAAAGGGGGATAACAACTTTGTTGAGTGTCCTCACCATGCTCCCCCTAAAGCAAGTCCAGCATGTGGTTTGCTTAATTTGTGAAGAGAGTGAAATGTGGACTCAGATTCAGCATAGCATCCAGAGTTTTGTCCTTGAAAAACTTCCTAAGTTTTCTCTTTGCTTAAGCAAGTTTATCAAGGTCCCTCAGAACTGAAGATCATTCTTTCATTGTGTCAATTACTCCCTTTGCTTTAGCGTCTCTGAAAATTTACTATGGGTGCTCTCTGTGTCATTGTCCACATCACCGATGAAAATACTGGACAACATGGGTCCCAGTATCGCTCTGGTACTATTATCAGCCACCAACAGGACACAAGCTCATTGATTCCCACCCTTTGAGCTTGGCAATCCATCCAGTTTTCAATACCCAAAACACTGCTTTCTTCCAGACCTCAGCTTCCAACTGAGAACACAGTGAGAGATGGTGTCACAAGATGTACCAGCATCCAGCAGTGTCACAGTCACCACTCTCCCTTCATTCACACAGACAGCAATTTCATTGCAGAAGGCAAGCAAGCTGGATAAGCATTGTCCTTGATAAATTAATATTTACTTCTGATTTCTGTCCTGTTCTTTACATCTATGAGTCCATTACCCCAAGATCTGTCTAGGGACTGAGGTGAGGTTTATTGGTCACAATTTCCCATGTCCTTCTTCTTGCTCTTTTTAAAGAAATATGCATCACATTAACCTTGTTCTGGTTGTTACGGGCCTCTCCCCATCACTATATTCTTTTCATAGATAATAGATAAGAGCCTTGCAAGCAGCCAACACTTTTGTCATATCCAAGTGAATCCCATCTAGCAGATGGATTTGAAGACATACTGCTATTCTGAGTAGTCCCTAGTCTAGTGCTCCCCCACTGTTGCTGGCACCACTCATGAAGCGATACTTGCAGAGATATTTGTCTCTCTGAAGATACTGGAGCCACATTTTCTCTGAATTCATTTACTACTGGCATATCTGTAGAATGCATTCCTGTAACCCTCTAAGTCCCTAGCTAGTTTTAGTTCCAACTGAGTTTTGGCCTTCCTGATTTTGTTCCTAAGTCCCTAGTAATGCTGTTATGCTGTTCTCATGTTTCCTGGCTTTGTTTCTACTTCTTGTATGCTTTCTTTTTGCATTTCAGTTCATTGAGAAGCTCATTCCTTAGCCAGGTGGGTCTTTTGCTGATAATCCAAGGCTTTCCACACAACAGAATGTTTTGCTCCAGGTTTCTCTGTTTTCATTAAAACTCAAACAGCTTTTTCTCTCCATAGCAGCTTCCCAGGGATTCTGATCATATGAAATTAGCTTATGTCTGCTCTTCTAAAACCTTTTTCTAACCTTTCAAAACTCATATATAAAAATCTAGAGAGTTCTTTTTTTACTAGAGGACAGCTGGAAGTCAGAAGGTTGCCAAGCAGAAGGGAAGTGGAAACTGTACTTTCTGTAATGCAGTCAACAGTCTTTAATCAGGCCCAGGATCCTGAGGGCTCTAAGGTAATTCTTTCCACTCTGCTAAATGGAAAATTATTAAAATAACATCACATACTTTTATAACGTCTTCTCTCCAGGGTTCTCAAAGTGCTTTGTAATAATTAATTAATTAACTAAGCCTTGTAACATGACTTTGGCATAAAATACTACTGTACTCCAATCTACAAATGAATCTGCTCATAATGAATATATATGTCAGCTGAAGAAAGGTGGTGTGCCTGTAAGCTTGCCTATTCTTTCAGTTAAAGTAAATGTCTAAGAAAAATTACACTAATTGCCTTTTTGTGATTCCTGTCTCTCTTCATAAGCCAGAGACTAGAGGATTACCTCAAGCAACTTACCTATATCAAAAAAGAAACTCTATGCTAAAGATCCATTATTCCAAAATCTGACCACATATTGCCGCAGAGAGACACTTCAATAAATTGAATGGTAAAGGATAGGAAAAAGGTTTGCTTTTTTTTTTTTTTTTAGTACTGTTTACAGTTATAATGTACTCTTCCAGTGGGGAATAAATTTCAAAATCTTTTTTGAGATTCGAAAGCAGCAGGCAGTAGACTGCTTTGGAATAAGGAGTTGATTCTGACACTCAGCTAGGAAGTGGAAAATACAGATTTTAGGAGCTATTTTTCCAGGCTGGAGCAGGATCCTGAGACACAGTCCTCTACATCACTGGTGAGAACTGACTATTACAAAATATGTTTGGTTTTATTTCAATAAATATTTCAGTTCTGATTGCTGTGTTACAAAAATAGTATTTGTTGTAAAGTTCCTGTAATAGATCTGCAAAACTCATAGATGTAAAAAATCAGGAAAACCAAATGTTGGCTATGAAGCTAGGCCTTTTCCCCATGACACAAGTCGAAGGCTTATATATAAAATGGGAGATTTGCTTTCCTAGAAAAAAATAATTATATATATCTATATGGTAGCATTTAGCATTAGGTTCCAAGATTTCATAAGCTGACTGATTTCTCCAGCAGATATCCTGCTATAGTGATATGTGATACTATAGTATCTAGACATACAAAAGGATGGGATAAAGGATAAAAATATATGAACCTTTTTCATGCACATGACTTAATTGAATAATTGTTAGTTCTACTCAATCAATGTCAAATGCATGAACAAAATCAAAGAAGAAACCTTCCTTTCAAATTAATGTAGTATTAAAGCTAGGGTTACCAAACAGATTAATTTCATTTTCATTGGTATGGTTTCATCATGCCAGCCATGACCATAGTTGAGATAGATAGACTCAGTGACTGACTTTCTACTCTTTCAAATTTTGTGTTTTAGAGAAGAAATTTAACTGGTTTTAGTAGTAATTTACCAATGTTTCTTTCAGTTTATGTCGTTTTCAAGAACAAAACCCAAATAGTCAAGATGTTTCTAAGGTAACACTAAGGAAATGTTCAACACAAAACTTTTATGGTTATGGTTCAAATAGACTGAAAAGAGAGACTCCCTGTTATTTCGAAGTTAAATAATCAAATAAGGAATCTTTACAACTATCCAGTATGATCACATCCAAAATTTCTGTACAAAATGCTTGCTTACTCGTATTGAGCTCAGAGCGCTTTGGCTGATAAGGAACAGCATATAGCACCTAAAGGCATCAGACTTACATAGTTTTATATAAAACATTTTGAATAATGGATTGTGCTTTCACATTTTGGTTGTGCGTATGGCAAATCCATATGTACTTCTCAGGATGCTGGAATAACTTTGACTTACTTACTTCCAAAACTCTTTATAAGCTAAACCTTCTTAAAACATATTGAGTTATATGCTGTAATACAAAATGGACACAGATGGACAAAGCTTTCTATTTAAAGGTAAGTCTTTAGCAGGTCTTAAAAGTATATATGCTTTATTTGGCATGGAATGACTTATGAAATCAGTTCATGATTATGCCAGATGTTATCTTTTTATTATGCTCAGTCTTTCATCTGCGCACTCAGATCATTCTACTTAGCTTGTACGAAAATATTAAAAAAATGTACTGCAGAACACTTTATATAACTATACATTTTTAAATGGTTTTATGAATAATAGCTGCACACAGTAGTGACTTGAATCCAAACTATCAGGAATGGTCCATAGAATAGTACTTAATTTGTCAATTAACCAGCTAACCCACACACAGAACAGTTCTATTAATATACAATGAAAATACATTTGCAAATGTTGAAAGGCAAATGAAAGCAAACAGGGGTTTCTACTGAAGTGAAAGAAAGTAAAAGCAGCTGCAAAATGGAAAAATCAGTGAATCAAACTGAGTACCCTTGAATAAAAATCTAGTGTGAGTTTCAGTAAATATTTTACTTTGTATTCTGCTCTCTAGCTTTTAATGCTGCTTCTATAAGGTCGTACTCATTTTGTTCCTGTTAAATTTTAGAGTGGTTTTTTGCAGGAGGACTACATTGTCAAACTCATTTTCTGTATTTCCCAGTATACATTTGACTTTAATCTCCAATTTGTGTTCCTTTTACATTTCAAATCTGTGAACTCTTCCAGGTCGTTTTTCAAAGACTGCTGGTTTTAGCAAGCAGAGACTTTGATGTGTCCCTTATATGAATTATTGCTGACAATGTAATATCTGTATTTTTCTATCCTGAATGAAGTCTCATTAGAAATGAGAAAAAAGCATTTCTCATTTTTTCTACAGAGTTGCATATATTGTTTTTTCTTAAGAGAGTTATAATGTCATATATCATGTCTGCAGTTAGTGTTACCATTGTCTATGAGCAAATGTCAGAAAAGTGTCATTTAATGGACAAAGTTAAAATCATTAAGCAGTTTTTAAATGTATAAAAAATGTAATTTTTCTGTATGTTATTTAAGTATCTAACTTTTAAGTAAAATTAGCTGTATACATAAGTATTAAATAAATTATTGATTTATTAACATAGGGAACATTTAAATTTTCATAGTTACTTTTCAGGGTAGGTATGTGCCACATGACTATCACTTTTTTACACAGCTTCCCTTACTGAGAAAAATTTTAGTCTGTGCTTTTTTTTTTTCCTGGAGTAAAGGAACTGCAAATAGAAGCGAAGTTGAGGAGACCATACGAACTGTGTAAGTGAAAATTTGCAGAGTATGAAGTACAAAACACATTCTCTAGTGCCAATTCCAGCACCTTGAAAACTGCTGAAAACTGTACCTCCAATCCACAGTTAGGAGCAATGGTAGGTGGTAACAGAGAATACATGAATAAAAGTTGTGCTCAATGTAAAAACATAAGCAATTAAAATCAGGCAGTTAGTTTTAAGTGACTAGCAGGAGGTAAATAAGAGGAGAGGAGAGCTGATCATGCAAGAGAGAAGGACATAATTAAATCATAAGTAAAGGTATTGTGGACTGACTTTCAAATCTCTGATTTTAGCTAGAATAAATTACTTCATGCACCTCACCACCTGCCATAAGTGAGAGCAATTCACAGAATTCACCTCCACTGTGCCTGCAAAGGACTATATGTGGGAACTTGAGAAGAGGAAAACTCTAACCAACATGATCTGGGAACAGAGAATGTGAAAAATACTCAACATGTTACCTGAAATTCTAGGAGATTGCATTCAAAGTCCAGAAAGTCTCTTATGTTTCTTTGCTCATAACCATATGAGAAGTAAGACTAACTGCAGTGAGACTAGAGATCTCTGTAGCACAGTACCATATCTACAATAGTGGCCAAAAATGCATACCTAAGGAAAAACATAAACACAGGTCAATTATGGAGTGACACTTTTCTGAATACTCTCCCACCTTGGATTTGTGCCTCAGGGACTTCATGAATCACACAGTTTCCATAGTAAGTCATAGGGAATTTTTTTCTTTTCCCATGAGCTTACCATACTGCCTAGAAACTATGTAAGCTTTTAGCATCCATCACAGGCTGTGTGAGGAACTTTCACTCATTATAAAGTGAGTAAATACATTGCACAATATGTGCTCCACAACCATCAATGGCTGTAAAGGTCCTGATGCGCAGCTTAGTGAACATCGTACAGTGCTGGAAACCAAATATGCCATAACATTTCTGAGGACACAATTTATGGATGCAGAATTATATTTGGAGGACTTCCAGTATTCAAACAGGACACACTAATAAAAGACAAAGTTGTCTGACAAAAGCGTGCAACAGAATATACAACCTGCATCCCAGGATCATACAAATAACACCATAATAAAACTGCATCTGTAGATGCATTATGGATGGATAACCTGATGTCAAGGAACAAAATTCTGTTCTTGTATCAGTATAACACAGCAAGAAAAACAGAAAACCAAATGCATCCTCAGATTCACAAGAAAACTAAGATTCAAGTTAAGCTGAGTTCCTTATCCAAAACCCAATCAGCTTTAAAAGTGAACTCAAACCCATTTTATTTTAACAAGGTGAATAAGTCATTAATGGATTTCAGATTGGCCAAATTTCTGCATGAATATTGTCAACATCCCCAGCAACAAAAATGGAGAGTAGGACTAAAATATATCTAAATATTTGGCAGGAAACTTCTAGCAAGAGTTAGAGCAGAAGTTAGAAGTACGTATTCCCTGTACACTGCCATGTATGGCAACTCAACAGCGCTAGATATACAAGGGGACTATAAATTTTATTGCAGACTGTGACAATGAGGGAAGGTGGAACACTTTTTACTAAATGTTTTTTCATCAAAACATGCTTGCTTCATCTGAGCAGAATCATTCCACAAAAATATTGCACTTTCAACAGTGTTTTCAATGTGAAAGGTTTCTTTAGTCCAAGGTGGAACCTCATAGATTTCAGGAAGGAGTGAGAGGAAAAGGAGGGAGAAGCCTCAAAATTTACTATTTTCAGTGGATGCTTCTGACATAGTACAATGAAAATTATTTGAGAAGTTTTTATTTCATTTCCATGGGATAAACAAATACGTTTTGAAAACTCACAAGTTAGTATAACATTCAGTTTTTTTCTGGACAGGTCTAATGACAAACCACTTAAAAACTGAAGTATATGTGAACTACAGATGAACAACAGAAAATACATCCACACCTAATGATTCCATATGAACCAGAATAGTTTCCTGTCAGAGCAGTAAGAGACTGAATGCATGTGGTTTACAGAAGCTAATCAAGTGAAAGCAAGATCTTTTGAAAGGACAGCTGATACCTTTCCTTAGTTAATGTGATATTTCCTCAATGAAAGTGTTAGAGAGAAGCAGCAGCATTAAGTGTATCTGATAAAAAACAGATACTATGCTCCAAAAGAGACTCACAAGAGACCAGCACTCCTGGGATTAGTTTCTTTACTGTGAACCTTTTTGCTGTCCCTGACTCTTTTTGACCGGATTCTGATTTTGGGGATCAGATGTTATTTTGGTATGTGTTGTTTTGTTTTTAATCTTCCCCACTTCTGCAGCCTGTTTTTGAAGGCCTTTCAGACTTCACCTCATTTGTTATCTTCTACTCTCTCTCCTCACACTGTACTTCACCAACTTTTCTTTCTCCAGAAAGGCAAAGTTGCAATACTGTATGTATTGTGTCACTATGTATGTGATATTGGTTGGTTATTTTTTCCCTGTGCTCTGTCTCCTGCCAAAGTTCACTTATTCAGCAGTCTTCACCTGTCACACAGTAAGAAAATAGTAAGTAGGTGGCACTTCATAGGAATAATGTGCCAGCATGAGCCTTTTAAAATGTAGCTTTTGAAAATGTTCTTTAAAGGGAAAAGTGTGATAGAAGATATAATATCTCACAAGTAAAATATTCCCCTCATTTCACATGTTTTTTTAAATAATAGTTTAATATGGAACCATCTAAGTTTAAAAATTATATGTTGTGCTTTTGGCATGTTACAATTCAATGTCAATAATGTTCAAAACATAAATGCCCTATATGTTGTGCTTTTGGTATGTTACAATTCAATGTCAATAATGTTCAAAACATAAATGCCCTGAATCACCAACCCCCTTTCCATCATTTACCAGCAGTCGTGGCTAACTGGGGAGGTCCCAGTTGACTGGAGATTAGCAAATGTGATGCCCATCTACAAGAAGGGCCAGAAGGAGGACCCGGGGAACTACAGGCCTGTCAGCCTGACCTTGGTACCAAGTAAGCAGATGGAGCAGATCATCCTGAGTGCCATCACACGGTATGTAGAGGATAACCAAGGGATCAAGCCCAGCCAGCATGGGTTCAGGAAAGGCAGGTCCTGCTTGACCAACCTGATCTCCTTCTACGACCAGGTGACCCGCCTAGTGGATGAGGGAAAGGCTGTGGATGTTGTCTATCTAGACTTCAGTAAAGCCTTTGACACGGTTTCCCACAGCATTCTCCTGGAGAAACTGGCTGCTCATGGCTTGGACGGATGTACTCTTTGCTGGGTAAAGAATTGGCTGGATGGCGGGGCCCAAAGAGTGGTGGTGAATGGAGTTTACTCCAGTTGGTGGCCGGTCACAAGCAGTGTCCCCCAGGGCTCTGTGCTGGGGCCAGTTCTGTTTAATATCTTTATCAATGATCTGGACAAAGGGATCGAGTGCACCCTCAGTAAGTTTGCAGATGACACCAAGCTGGGCGGGAGTGTTGATCTGCTTGAGGGTAGGAAGGCTCTGCAGAGGGACGTGGACAGGCTGGATCGATGGGCCGAGGTCAATTGTATGAGGTTCAACAAGGCCAAGTGCAAGGTCCTGCACTTGGGCCACAACAACCCCATGCAACACTACAGGCTTGGGGAAGAGTGGCTGGAAAGCTGCCCAGCAGAGAAGGACCTGGGGGTGTTGGTTGACAGCCAGCTGAATATAAGCCAGCAGTGTGCCCAGGTGTCCAAGAAAGCCAATGGAATCCTGGCTTGTATCAAAAATAGCGTGGCCAGGAGGACTAGGGAAGTGATCGTGCCCCTGTAGTCAGCACTGGTGAGGCCGCACCTCGAATACTGTGTTCAGTTTTGGGCCCCTCACTACAAGAGAGACATTGAGGTGCTGGAGCATGTCCAGAGAAGGGCAGCGAAGCTGGTAAAGGGTCTAGAGCACAAGTCTTATGAGGAGCGGCTGATGGAACTGGGGTTGTTTAGCCTGGAGAAAAGGAGGCTGAGGGGAGACCTTATTGCTCTCTACAACTACCTGAAAGGAGGTTGTAGAGAGGTGGGGGTCGGTCTCTTCTCCCAGGTAACAATTGATAGGACAAGAGGAAATGGCCTCAAGTTGCGCCGGGGGAGGTTTAGACTGGATATTGGGAAATTTTACTTCACTGAAAGGGTTATCAAGCATTGGAACAGGCTGCCCAGTGAAGTGGTTGAGTCACCATCCCTGGAGGTATTTAAAAGACGTTTGGATGAGGTGCTTAGAGACATGGTGTAGTGGTGGTCTTGGTAGTGTTAGGTTTACGGTTGGACTCGATGATCTTAAAGGTCTTTTCCAACCTATACGATTCTGTGATTCTGTCATTCTGTGAATTTATATATACACAGAATAGGTCTCCCAAATAACTTTTGACAACCAGCAAATACATTTTTATTAGGAAATGCTGTCAGAATTTTTTTTATTTTATTTTGATACAAATAAAGTGTAAACAACAATATGAAATGCTTTGCCTACCAAAGGTGAAAATGAAAGACATCAAAAATGTGCTCACATTTTCTCTTATGATAATATTTTATTTCAACTCCAAATAAACAGACAGTTTCCATATAATACACCTGACATTTATTAGAGCTTTCTGCAAGAGCAATTTCCTTCCTGATATATTCTTTCACATATTGTATTATTAAAAAGGGAAGAGGAATAGAGAAGAGGGAATGAAGATCAGATCTTTAACTGATAGAAAAGCATAACCTGTTCAAAAAAATTTTAGGAATATACACAATATTTTCACAGCTATTCTAAGCAGCAATACCTATATGAAGATGCTATGAATTCTGTTCACAGTAATACACTCTCAACGGCAGACTTCAAACCATAAACATCCAGACAACTGCCTCTGGATAAGACGAGGCCAGGGAAATAATACTTGGCCCAACTTAAGCCAGCACTTTATGTATGATACCAGATCCAGATCCACAGTAGGCTAAAGCTTCATCATTTAAGCTTTTATGGTGGTTTTCACTAAACACAGATCCTTGTTCTGAGACAGACTGCCACAAAAAGGTCAAAGCACAGATCTGGAGAAATTCCCTCAATTACATGCTTTCAAAAGTCAAATTACACTGTAAGACCAAGAATCAAACCCTTCAAAGAAAAAAATAATACAATAAAACTGCTCATTAGTCATTCATATACCAATGATTATCAACAACACTCCCTAAGAGTATTTTTAATGGATAGCAAACCAACAGTTACCCTCATGGTCTCTATACTATTCAGACTTCAGTGCCAATATAAAGACCACATCAGATGACAATATCAGAGTTCCCAGAACAAGCATACTGTGTTTTCACATCATTGTCAAGTACAGACAATTGATACAGGTATGGTATTTCACTTTTTTACCATCCACAGTGAACTAGCTAAGTGCCATACAATCCAGAATCAAATAATCTATTTTAATGCTTTCATGTGTAGGATATCCCAAATTGCATTTATCTTTCATTAAATACATACATTAAGAATTACTGGAATTTGCTAGATATCACACTTCCCAAAGGACAAAATTTTTATGATCAGCTCTAATGTTCTGTGAGATATCTACCTCTAGTCTTTTTTGGACAGGCAAATTTATAATCCTAAAATGAAATATGTGCATATGTTTAAATTTGCTACTATGTCTTTTATGTGTACCAGAGAAGTAAGTTTACCTTAAGATAAAATAAAAAAAAAAATATAGTTTCCATATATATTTTGCTACAGTGTCTGTAGATGTGTTGTAGATTTCCAGTCTTGATTCTGCAACAAAACAAGGAATTATGGCCTGATCTCTCCTACATACACAAGTTTTCCACTGCTAGCAATTATTACACTGTGGTCAGTACTTAAACCTAATTCATTGTAACATACATTGTAGGAAATAGTATATTCAGACTGGAATATAGATAGTAGTCTCTGTGTTTACATATAGAAATATGATTGCCAGATCCTAGGTTTTTTTCCCTCTCTCTTTTGGACAAGTAATCAGTTCTGCCTCCCCTCTAATGGGTGCACAGCATTCAGCTCTCCCTCTGGAGTCAGCAATATGGGATTGAGCTCCTCTGCTGCACAGCTCCAAGACAACCAGGTGGGAAAGCAATTAGCATGAGCCGGGTAAGGCTGTGAGCAAAAAACTGGCTTGTATGCTTTACTGGTGCACTCTGATTCCTGCCTCTGCATGATACTTGGTTTCATTTTTCTCCAGCCTTGTTTCCAACAGAAAACAGCTTGGTGTTATGTCCTCGAGCCCTCTTGTCTCAGGAAAAAAGTCTCATTTTTACCAGTGGCTTATGGCACTGAAATCCATTATCTCATTTTCTCTTTTGAATACTTCCAAAATAAGAGGTCCCATTACAGGAATGCTCAGTCCGAGTAAGAGCAAGTAGGCTGTTTTCTTATTCTCTTAACTATTCTCTTAAAAGTAGTTTTGTAATTTCCAGGTTATGATACTGTCAGCTGGTAACAGATGAAGCTTGTAGCTCTAGCACATTGCATAAAGCTAGAAGCATTTCTGATTTGAAATCGGGGAGGGGAAAATCACTACAGGAAAAATGCACTTTTTAAACAGAAAAAAAAAAAGAAAAAGATATCAGCATGATATAACAAAGAGTGAGGGAACTAAACTGCCCTGGATGAATAGGAATATAAAAAGATTTTTTTTTCCCTGTATTTTTGCTAATGCCTAGTATTTTGCTATCCTTCCTAAAAGTTTGCCATGTTCTCCTTTTGAGCAACAACTGGATTTTTTTGGCAAAATAAAATATCATTCCTCTTTTTTAAGCAGGGGGATTTTGCTAGTTTAAGAGATCACCCTCCGAACAGAAAATTAATAAAATCATGGCTTTACAAGTGAAAGTGGTTTTATTTGCAACAGAACTACACTAAGGCTATTATTTCATAAATTTTGTATTAAAAAATCAATGAACTAAGGAAATAAGAAAAGATTAAAGCCATTGTAAATACCAGCAGGCATCTAGAAGGAAATAGAAAGGTTTGCATTGATATAACATTCAGAAACATTTATAGGTTCAACCCATGACTTTAAAAAGTAGAAATTTGATTTTGAGCAACAGTGAGCAAACAAAAATATTCCAATGACAACAACAAAAAATGTTTGCTGACATCAACTTTTAAATAAGTCAGAAAAAGTTATCCATTGTTTTATTCCAAATAAATCCATGGATCTCTTTAAGCATAAATTTAAAATGCTCTTTTTAAAAAAAATACAATTATAGTTGATTAAATTAAGAAATCCAACACTATAAAAGACATTGGCTTGTATGTGGGAGGGTGGTATTACTATTTCTCAGCAGGCTATTAAGACTTTTTCACTTAAGGTAATTATGTCTAACATAGAATTGGATTTCAGCAGCTATTTTACATTACATAGAGAGATAATAGCAGTTAATATATTCCATTTATGCCTTTTTTTTTTTTTTGCTTTTCAAGATTTGCTTTGTAGATGGTGATTTATTTTAGATTTAGATTAGTTTAGATATAGTATATTTATTTTTAAATTACTTAGATAATTTGTATGGTGGAAAATAATGGCAAGAGATGCAAATATGAGTATGATTTAGAGCAGAACTCTTTTTATACTTTTTATATTTTGTAAAAAAGTTCAGTTTGATGAAAACTTGGAGTCCGTTAATGGTGATACCTTTCTCAAGATATGCTTAAGACCAAGAGCAAAGTGGCATAATACATTTGAATACATCTCATTTTTAAACAAATAAATTCCTCAAATTTATTTTGATTTTTTCATTCTTTTTCTATTATCTATTTTAATTAGATAATGCAGTGTTTTACCTGCAAAGACCACATTTTAAAACTGCAGACTATTAACCTGCTCTGAGACCAAATCTATTCCAGAACCATCTCACCATAGGGTTCCTTTTGCCCCTTCTACAAAGAAAGATTTGCAGCAAGGAATTAAGTTCTTGAAAGTGAAAGGCTACATAAGATCCATTTGAGAATATAAATGTAGTATGTAAGCTTGGTTACTTACTTAAAGGTGGACAGCTTAACATTTTTTGGAGGGGAGAAAGGAAAGCCATTTCTGTGAGGATTGCTTCCCAGAACTAAAATTTGGCATGATCAATACATTCTATCAAAATTATCTCTTGGAGTATACTATGGGGACCTGAATGAAAATTATTAACTGATAGCACTAAGCAAAGACATTTTTATGCTTATCTGGTGGGTGGAAGGGTTGATGTCCTGAGTAGGACACAAAAAATCAAGGTGTAAACGTACAAGCCTTATGTACTTTCCTGGGAAATTCTCTGGGCATTGTGGAAAATACTGTTTTATAAAATAACAGTCAACTTGCTTCCTTTCATTAAACATACTTGTTACTGCTGATATAGCTAAAATTGGTCAGTTCTTCTTAAGGCGTAATGGCCAATAGCTTAATAGCAATGCAGATTACAGCTATCCATCTACTCACTAATGAACATGTTTATATGTGTCACAGGGTGAAACCTACTCAGATGCACCACTGAGAGAAAATTAGTCCTTAGCTACATCCACCCAGCTCTAACTCATTGCATGATGCTGTTATCTGCTGGGAAAACAAACAGTGATCAGATAATAGTTGCCAGGGAGGAATACCTAAAAGCTCTGGGCTAGTCTACCTTCTGTTAATTTCTTAAGGTATGCACGGGGACAAAAAAGAGAGCACAGATGAAATGTTCACTTTCCTTCTTGGGGATGGGAAGCCAGAAGGTGACAGTAACACAGGAAATGACCATTAATATATTTGTATATAAAGTAAAAGAGGTTGACCTGGAGCTACATGATCAATGAAGGCATTAGCAACTAGTGCCAACCATGAGTTAGAAAGCAATAAATAATGAAAATGTTATCACCTTAGTGGGAACACATCCACATATGCCCAGCACTGTGAGGAAGGTTGAGTCCCAGGTGGCACTGCTAGGCCACCACTCAGGAGTGGGACATACCGATGTGTCAAAGCCAGTGTTCTGTCCCCCGGTGCTGGTCACAGCCAGACCAGAGGGGCAGGGGCTGAGCTGGTGGCCATGTGTATTTTCAGGGCAAATTCTGTTCAACACCATTCTGTTTTAATATTTATAAGGTCCTAGCTATTAAAGTGATTATTACTATTAAAACTGATTATTACTATTAAACTGTAAGGTTTGTGAGAAAATACTGCGGAGTTTTCATTTCCTGCTTCTTGAGTTGAGAAAATTCATGTATTAAAAGTAGCTTGCAGAGCTGTGCAGAGATGTGTTCTGGGCCCAAACTACCGTATTGCCTGCAGTGGAAACGTTTCATTCTCCTTACAGAGTAAGATTGTTTGGAGACATCCTTGAACCTTCCACTAAACATCCCTTACAAATGAATCAAGGACAACTACATTCTACATTCTTTGCTGAGCAGGAGTTATTAAGTCTGAATAGCTTTTGAATGCATCCACGTGAGTATTAATGATATATTCTTGATCCCTCATTGCTCTGGGAATACAGCTATGCTTTTGTGATAGTACTGTTCTGCACAATCTTCAATACCTATTTGTGCCATTAAAACATAATATAAACACAACTTGCCATTAGAGGAGACTGTCTAAGTGTATTCTGTATCTGTATTACACAGATATGTTATCTATTACAGGTTATAAAAGTTAAGGCAATAAAAATACTGTATTATCAAAATGGAAAAAAATCACTTGGATATAAATTTGAGTAACTTTAATTGTGTTTCCTTTGAGGGATAAAAAAAAAAAAAGAGGGCAGAAAACTTTTTAAGAAATGGTACTGCTCTTAAAATCCTATAATTAGCTGCGTCTGAGTAGACCAAGTGTTGTGGTTTAACCCCTGCCAGCAAGTAAGCACCACACAGCCGCTTGCTCACTCCCCCTTCAGTGGGATGCAGAAAGAGAATTGAAAGGGTAAAAGTGAGAAAACTCGTAGGCTGAGATAAAAACAGTTTAATAATTGAAATAAAATAAAATAATAAAATAAAATAAAAATTATAACGAAGATAATGATAATGATGATTATAATAATAATAATCATCATCATCGTAATGAATTGTAATGACAAGGAAAATAACAAAGAGAGAGAAATAAAACCCAAGAAAGACAAGTGATGCAAGTAAAAACCATTGCTTACCACGAAGTGACCAATGTGCAGCCAATCCCTGAGCAGCAGCCCTCCAGCCAACCTTCCCCCTAGTTTCATTGCTGAGCATGACCCCATATGGTATGGAATATCCCTTTGGTCAGTTGGGGTCAGCTGTCCCGGCTGTGTCCCCTCCCAACTGATTTTGAAGCATTTCCCCTTTGGTCCTAGCAAGAAGTTCTTTTTAAAGGAAAAATCATCTGTAGAGAATAATCTTTGATGGCGCTTTCTTGTATAAAAAGAGCTAATTTTTCACAAGCACTTAAGAAATTATTTGGCTTTGTCCAGGTTTATCATTATCTTTTTTGTTATTTATCAGAGGCGGAGATGTTCAGGAATTTTACATTAAGTATTTCTCATGCATTTGATACTTAAAACACATGGCTGGAACTTTATTCAAGTGCCTCTCTTCTGAGATTTCTTTTGCCACTTTGTAGAATGGCTTGTTAAGTGTCTCTTTTTGGTAGCTGTGTCATAGGCTATCTAACATTTAGTTCTACATCCTGCACCATTTTCTATGGAGTCTGTGTATTTATAGCTACCATACTGTACTCTGATAAAGACAGATGGCAATGAAGCCAACTGGGAATTTCTGTCTTCCTTTCTTCACTGGCCTGTTATTCAATGATGCATAACATCAGATGTGCAAGAACAGTAAAAAATATTGAATCAATCACAATAGCACCAAATGTTTCTAAGTGCAAAAAAGATAATTCGCATCTGCTCAATAAATAAATAAATGAAAATAAATGTATCAATTATCCACAACAGTTGAAAACGTTACAGACAATATTATCATCGCATTGAAAGGTTAAAGTATAATTTTGAAATAGGAGTTCTAGAATTCTCATTCTCATATTCTAAATTCTGAAATACATTGAAAAAAATTTTAACATACAAATTTTTATTATCCAGGCTCCATATAATCTGCCCTGAAGAAGCTTGAGGGCCAAAATTTTGCCTGAAAGCAGCCTTTAAGCATAAGATTACACAATGGCTGATTGAAGCTGGAATACTTTCTAAATACAGTACCAGCTTTTTAGTAATGAACTGAAGAAGAATTATTGTCACAAAGAGAATGGCATATGATGATGTTTCTATCTTCCTCAATTCCACTCCCTAGATTCCAAGATGCATAAGATACTTAAGATTCTACACTAACAAAAAGTTTATGTTAACATAACATTTCAATTAAATTATTTGTCAATTAATTTAAAAGGCTAATGAAACAATCAACAAAACCTATGGTATCTATAAGGTGATGAAGAAGCTACTCTTTTTTTGTTTTAGTTACTTTGTCATTGTCTAGAAGAGAGAGTTAACATCAATATTACTTTACTGCAATGGAAAAGACAAACTATGCAGGTCACTTGCATGCCACATTTCAGAAACTGTTTTCATCCCAGCTCATGGAAAATGTTGGTGGCACAATAGCTGTGTAATCTTTTTAATCTTCTGGCTTCTGACAAAATGTTAGCACTAGGAGGTGCTGAAAGTGTTTAGGTTTGAGTACTTTACCCGTGGCAGCAGTTTTTGTTTCTTTTGTTTTTTAAAAGGAAGAACATTCAAGGACTATTGAGAACAGCAGGGTTTGGGGTGGGTTCTATTTATTTTATTCACAGTCTTGTTTGCTTTGGCACTTCTGCACAGCACAATTTTGTCTTGAGCAGATGATCACATGGAACAACACTACTATGAACTTTTTTATTCAGCCACTACAAGCAGTGGACAGAGACTTCACATTTCTGTGAGTTAAGAACTAGATGAAAGACCTGAAAGATTTTTTCAAAGCTCTGTTTTGATCATGCTATACAACTTCTAAGAGGAGATGTATAACAGGCTGAGATGCCATATTGGATTGAAGTATCTAGTACTAAGAGATTTGTGAAAAGGACTATTGCAAAGGTGCACTGGAAAGTAAAGATGGGAGTTGAGGACAGCATAACCTCTTATGAAAAGATATGTTATGCTAGAACTGATATATTTCAGAGCTGTTCAATGGGAAGACATAAAACCGCTAAAAGTCCATTAATAGTTATGCTGGATATGTCTCAGATACAGACACAAGAAGAAGAATCAGAAAGTGAGGAATGCTTGTGAGGACAAGGTGCCAAAAAAGAAGGTGTGATTGATCAAGTCATGAATCAGGGTGTGGACATGAAATTGAATCAAAAGACCTAGCTAGGAAAGAATGATTATACCTACACTCTACTAAGACACCTGAGTAGAATACTAGAAACTTCAAAAAAATATCAAAATAGTTATTTTTAATGGCTATTTTTGAGATTTTTGAGATTGAGATTTTTTTTATATTTTCCTCACTGTAAATATCAATCATTTATTACTTTTGCCTGGCTCTCAGCAATTTTTTTTTTTTAAATCAGTAATAAAACTTAGGCTTTTACCTTTTAAACTGAGGGAATAGGGTAACTTCCACTTCCACCTCTTAGGATGAAGTCACCATCACCACAAACCTGATTTATATTGCACAAAATGAGCAAAGAGGAGAGGCTAAATTAATATAATGTATTTTTTAAAAAAGTTTTTCGTTGACTGGAATAATTTTAAGTAGTCTCCTTTCTATTTTATTTCTGAGCAGTTTTAATAAAAGGAATATAGTAAAAATGTGAGTATATATTAGAGCAAATTTTTTAAAAAGAGACAATAACTCTGCAGCTTGATGACCAAAGCACTGAAATTATATCTGCTATAATGCTGTTTTATACCAAATGGAGAAACGAAAACAGCAGAAACTGAGAATACTCCAAAGCCCAGTAGTTCAGAGGCTGCAGTTGAGATCTTGACTTTTATCATTGTTCTGATGTCATTGCTCATATGGAAAAAAGTTTGGATGTGACTCTCCCATATGAGTGGTATAATAGCTCTCACAGGCTATAGAACAAGTTTTGAAGGATGATGTCCCTCAATGGCTTTGTAAGCAGTTACAAAATCCTTTTGTGAAACCACAAAAAAAATTCATAAGATTTTACATATTTATCATTTTTCTAAATAAAATGGTTTTAAATTTTTCAGCTGAAATGTTAATTTCTGTTGTAGGTGATCAAAATGGTATTTTCCTGTAAATCAACAATTCACCATAAAACCAGACTTGTTTAGTCTCAATACTCTGTATTTTTCAAGACTCCTTTGTCCTGTCACTGGGTCATATCACAGCACTCTTTATGGTGCTTGTACCTGAAAAAGCTGCCTCGATTAACATCTTTTTCAGCATAGGAAAGACAATAATTCCATTTTATTTTGTGTTCTTTTGGACTGTTGCCACTGATTCAGTCCTCTAGCACAAATTAAAATAAATCTTCTATTAGATGCCTATAAAATAGTGCTTAAAACAATAAGCAATTAAAAAACCTATATTTTTCAGATACGATCTGCTTCATATTTTTACCTGAATGTGAAACATGCACATGTTAGGACCTAATGAGTTCTTCTTTCCCCCAATGAACATTAAAACAGCAGAGATTAAAAATTAGTGCAGCCATTATCTATTAAATAAATGAAATATGATTTTATTCTAAGAATTACTAATATAGCAGTCAGAATCGAATTTAGAGGAAACATAAAATGACATGCTGATAATACAGGACTACTGTAAACAACGCACTTTCTCCACTGCAATACATTTGCTTTTTGCATGTCCCTAAAAGTGAAATCTGCATGCAGAGAATAATTTTTTCACCTTTCAGGTACATAGCTGTTCTAGGCAAAAAAAGGAACCCTGCCCATCTGTACATTTTCTGTTGGCAGGAGCACAAGGATGAAATATTGTAAGCAGTAATTTGAAACAGCTTTAAAAAAACATTTTATCATCACTGTTTGAGAAAATCTGAAGTGTCCTTACATGAAAATGAAATGTCCAAAATATATTTTTTTTTTAAATAACAGAAAGCTACAGGCTCTTAAGAAGTATTTGAGTTACCATGATAAAGCCTGATTTCAGATTTAAAATGATTCACTGGAGAATACTCTGAAATACAAACTATCTCATCATCTGCTTGATCATTCATTCATAAGATCATTTAAGTTGGAAGGAAATTCAGATCTCTAGTTCAAAATCCTGCTCAAAGCAGAGTCAGGTCTGAGGTCAGACGAGGTTGCCCAAAGCTTCATCTAGTTGCAACTTGAAAACCTCCTTGGTACACTTAGTACCTAAGGCTACTCAGTGTGCAGCACACCTTAAATTCAGGGTAGTACTCCTTGCATTTAATATTAGACATCTTTAAGCTAAGCATATAGCCAAATCTAGCTATGCCAGCTCTCAACAACAAATGAAGACACACAGACAACTTCAGGGAATAATTCATCCAAATGTACCTTAAATATTTATCTAAAAATAAGATGGATTATCCTTTAGAGATACTTCATTACCTTATATATAAAAGTAGAGAAACTCATACTAATTAAAATGGGAGACTAGAAAATAAGCTTAAACTGAAAACCTAATTTTTATCTGGCTCTAGTTAGGTGAGGTAAATCTCACACTTTATCAATTATGAATTATTGCTTTTGAAGGTACTGATGGTGGCCTATAAAGACCATCTGAAAACATCAGTATTTTAACCTCTTTCTTTTTTTGATATGATGCAAGCTGTGGGCACGAATCATCAAATCATTCAGCTTGGAAGCAGCCTAAGGAGGTCTCTGGCTCAACCTCCTGCTGAAAGTAGGTACAACATCATATTCAGACCAGGATGCACAAGGCTTTAGTCAGTTGGGTCCTGAAAACCTCCAAGCATGGAGGCTGTACAACTCCTCCTGTTCATTCCCTATGCTGTATGTATTAGTGTAGAGGCATTTCAGAGAGGCACCCAAGTGTGCTGATTTCCCAGTATAAGCTTGAGAGCTTCCCCCATAAAGCTGTTCTGCAGACACTTCTTTCTTTATATGCTTAACCTTGAAGTAAGTCCACTTCAGTCCTGTTTTGTTGATCACTGTGTCACTTCTGTTCCCATTACCCTGAGCTTTTGGCTTGCCTACCGCATCTAAAACTTCCACACTTGTTTTTTTCAGGAAGCTCTCCTTACCTGTTTGTCCAGCCTGTTGGGAAAGATAATTTTGCCCCACTTAGTCAGGTGGATCCCATCTCTTCCAACCAGCTGTTGACCCTCCAAGAGAGTCCCATGGTTGTAGAACCTGAAACCCTACTGCAAACACCAGCTTTGCAATCCTGCCAAACTTCAGATGTTTATCAAACACACATGTGGTTGTTTTGCAGATAATAATAGAGGACCTTTTTTAACAGAGAGGAGGGAAAGAGAATGAAAAAGACATTAACAGTTACTCTGGCTTGGATTTTGAGCATGTTTTCTAGGACAAATGTTACGATTAAAACTAAAGTATACAGACAGATCTGTCAGTGCATCAAATAATGGAGGAAAATTCTACCAGCAAGTACCTGCCAGCTAGCTGAAAACAATAGTCTGCCAGATATACAGAACTGTGTTTCATGTTAATGATCCTTTTGCAGATCATGCCACTGCTTGATTTACGGTAAACTGAGAAAAATTGCTACAATGCATGTTACCTTGTTGGTTACAGACAGAATGAAGCAGAGATGTGCTGTCCTGTCCTCTGTGATACGGTAGAGGCTATATTGCCTTGGTGGTTATGCAACAAAATCATGTCTTTCATATAGCTCTTACAGACAGAGGTCATGGAAAATTCTAAAATTCACATGAAAAAGCAGAAGCTTCAGCTATTAGAGGATGATTACATAGCTTCATTGCTCCATGAGTGTTCTACCATCCTCTCTCTTTGCTTTTAATGAAATGACATGCTGAACTGTACTATGCTAGGTTACTGATACCAGGCTGGTACAACTGCACCAGGTTTATTGCAGTAGCTCTCCTTATTTTAGCAGGATATTGAGATAGATAAGAAATTCTTACTCTCAAGCAACAAAAATAGGTTTTTTTTAAACTCTCTGAGACAGCTCAGTAAATTAAGCACTGAACTGGTTTTGCATACCTTCCAATTTTTAGATAATGGTAAAAGAACATGAGCCTGATAACAATTGATCTTACAACTAAAGTCAGTAAAGACACCAACTGCCAGGGATAGGTGTTGTCCCAAATGCAAATAGGGCTTGACTGAATAACCCTCTGTGAGGGTGTGCTTCCCCCGCCCCCAACCTTTATCTCCCTTAACCCTGCTCAGGCGATAACCACCAGTGATGGTCATAATGGATGCATCAGATGGTCATGATGGCTCCATCCAGCTCAAAGTAGATTCAGGAGACAGATAACAACACAATAGCCAAGGGCTATTGTGCAATGCACCCACCTAACCACAGCGAAGAAACTAAAATCTGTGGTCGGTATGCAAATATGACTATGAGTTAATCATCTTAACCCCATAAATGCTGAGTCCCTGGAGCTCTCCTGTATGGCAGCAGGCTACACACGAGGATCTCCTCTTGAGGAGGGATGCCTCTCAAGGTTACCCTCGAGGTTGAGAGATTCCTTGCCACAACAGATCCTTGGCAAGTGACTAACAGCATGCTAAACTTTGAAATCTTAGCTAAGTGATATAAAGGATTGATTGTGCATATATAATCCTTTAGACATAAACCATTGACCAAGTCTGGGACTAGGATTCAATCTAGCTGCACCTAGACTCCTTTCTGAGAAGGAGTTTAGAAAGCAAGGGGGTCCTTTCTGAACCTCATGACTCAACGGGAGGGTCTCCCTGACAGTTTTGTCTGACCCTGTCCTCTATGCAGCAAATAATCAAGTGTACCTTGCCATTGAATCTTGTTAAACCACTGTCGCATTTACCATTGAACCTTGTTAACTCACGGTTTTATATCAATAAAGTATACTGTTGCTTCTCTCTTAAGAGTGAAGTGCAGTCTCACTCCATCCGCAACAGGTAGTCCTGCAAGGAGCAGGGAGTTGGACTTGATGATCCTTATGGGTCCCTTCCAGCTTGAGATATTCTATGATTCTATGTATATCAGATAGGAATAATAAACTTTTTAGGATTCAGGATACAGAACAACATATTGTTTTTTGTTTTCCTATGACCTGTTCTAATATGAGCACCACATTAGCAACACCCCATCATTCCTCATGCCAAGGGGGGAAAGAGGTAAAGGTGCTTATAGCCTAACAGGGAATGAACATTCATCCCAACTGAAACAATATGTCAGTTATTTTTCTGCTTTTTAAGACACCATATCAACTCTTTTAAACAGATTGCTCATGGAAATCAGAAGAGAAGGGAACGGTAGCGGGGGGAAAAAAGGGATGTAATGCTCACCCTTGGAATTGACTTTCCATCCATGGTGTATATGTGCAATATTGTCCACATTCAAGAGGTTAGGTGCTTCCTTAAAACGTCAGACCGTTACATAGCTTCTGGGTGGCACAGCACTGTGTACACAGTGACTCTGTCTATGGGCCCCTGGAATGGACAGCCTGGCCATGAGCACGCGATGCAACCTCTGTGCACGAGCTACTGCAAACACACTCTGCCACATGGATAGGATATCTTGAAACTTCATTTGACTTCCCATTATGAACAGGTTTATCAGACAGCTGGGGAAGCCAGCAAAATTCAAAAACTCAAAAATCTGCCTGAACAAGATACCCAGACTGAAAATAAAACATGTTTAGGGAAAAGGCAGATACGTGATTGCCCTCAGTCTGAAGGAATAGAGAGGAGACTTCAGAAAATGGAAAGGGGAAAAAAAGAATCTGTGAAAAGGGGAGGATGTCATTGCCTCAATCACAATGAAAAGAATCGCTTGATTTGCCTTATATTTTGGCAGGTTTGTTTCATCTTAGTGGTGGCAGTCTTAAAAGCAACTTTAAGTACTGCCAAACAAGGCAACGGAAATCATACAATATTGCATAGCTGGTGAATTAGGCTTTACCACTTGCTTAGATGATGGCAATCCAAACATTAGTGAATAAATACAGAGGTTATTTTTTTATTAAATAGGATTTTGAAAATCTGTTTCTTTTGCCCTCTACCAATCCCTTTTCCATCTGGTGTCAAAAATATAGTGTGAAGAATCTCATACTTCTTTCTGCAGCAGGGGTGTGACTACTGAGTTTGGTGAGATGCTTCCGATTCTTAAAAGGGTAAGAAAGAGCAAAATCATACATTGGCATGTGTTTACTGGTACATTTTTCTGAGACGGGATTGTCTGATATAAATATTGTAGCCTTTCATAAGTGAAGGTTTCAAAATCACTGTAATTGTCACCTTGACAGTGCAGGCTTGTGTGTCAGTTACCAGTAATTTAATGTAGACCTGTAACTTAGCGGTACTAATAGACTCTGTTGATTTCCGTATTTGATATAAAATTTCAAATTTTGCTATGATGTTAATTTGCAATAACTAGAAAGTTGGGTGTGTTTTATTTCATATACTTGAGAGCTTTGCACATTTTTATTCAGAAGTAAAATAACATTCCTACTTTTCTATTTCATTACTGTGTTTTAAGCTGAACTTCTCTTATTTGATCTATTTATGTATCTGGTTTTGCTTTGAACTTCACAGCCTCAAGTACACTGCTAATTTTATTGCATGCCATTGAAACCTGATTTTTAGGAATATAGTATGTTCATAACTGTTTAGCCTAGTGGTTAGGATCTCAATTTACCAGCGGGAAGAGGTCAGGCTAAATTATACTCTTTCCTGAATTTTGGACCTCAAAAAGTATTTGAAAGATTTTATGTGACATCTTTTCCTCACAGGGAGATAAATAGAATGATCTAGTTAGACTTTTATATTCTGGTTTTCTGTGTTTATTTTTTAACATGGAATGAGACTTTCTCATTTACTACTGCCTTAAGATAGATTTATTTCATTATACCTTTAATTGTATATGGTTTAAATTAAAGTCTAAAAATAGAGGGGAACAAAAATCTTCCCCTTTTTCAAGATACATAAAAAATGTACATAATGTTTCCTATCTAAGGTTAATGCCAACTGCATGGATATTTCTTGAGTAAAACTCTTGCCTTCCTCTTAATTTGTTTCTAAGGGTTTTGATGTAGAGCTTATTGCTACATTCATTTCTGTATATGCCTTACTTTAAGTTTCCTTGGGAGATTCTGGCCAGTAGAACTCTACCATCTGAGGCACCAAAAGACCCAATTAAAATGCCCTTCTGATTATTGAAAAAAAACAATTAATCCTCTTCCACTGGCAACAATAATATTTTGCCACCAAGATTAACCCCACAGCTAGCTGTCACTTGAACATTATCATGGTTTTTCTTCGTATTGCATCTCCAGTAGGACTGCTCAGTTACTTATCCATTATAGTGGGGACTGGAAGTGCTTCTATATTTGATAAAATAAGCATCTGGCTGCAGAAGTGTTTTATTCATAAATGGTCTAGACCATGGATAGCAAAACAAGAAAAAAGACGGCATATCTGGGAAAAAGCCACAACTCAGACTGTATAACTGAGCAGTGGTACACAAGGTGCTACAGCTGTCGACTCCAGTGTTATTTCTCTTTTCTTTCAGATATATCCTAAAATTCATCAGTAGTATATGAATTAATGCAGACACATATGAAACTACATAAGTAGTTTAGAGAATCAGCTTTTGTGGAATACCAAAGAGAATTGTGTTTCTAAACTTCCTAGGTGCTACAAATCAAAACAGAACATACCAAAGTAAACTAAAGAAAACCAAACCATATTCAGACCAAACCAAACCATGTTTTATATCAGTCAACTCATGCTCACTCCAGAACTGAATTCTGTAAGACACCATAAAAACTGGTAAGCTTCATTAATATTATTTACACTACTGAAGAAGTTGTATTTCCTGATCCAGCCCCCAGTGGCATCATGGCAGTACTGTCAGCCACTTTCACTATTGCCTTTCATTCATTTCTGCATCTCTCATGGATGGTGTATTTCTGTATCTCAGTTCTTCCTTATCTACTTCCTCTGTCAGCTAGTGCTATGTGAGACTATTCAGTCAAATCCAAAACATTTCCTTTGATGACACAACACTACAAATTCTCTGTTTCTTAAAATGATGTTCTTTAGAAGTCTGCACTCACTATTTTTGCTTTGTTTTCTTTAACTTGATTAAACAAAACAGGTCTATATAATTTAATTCAAAGTAGTTATTTAGAACTGGTATAATACGATTAAGACAAATGTTGAGCTGTACCTGACAAAAAAATATGTAGAGAATTTTGTCCACCAGATTAAAAAAAGAACCTGCAATACATATGTCTAATATCCTATGAGTATTAAAGGATCTAATTCTGCTAGCAAGCAGTTTTAATTTGAAGATGTACTTAAAGAAAACATTACCATAGAAGGTGTGATGGTATAGCTAAGAGGTATGTCTACTCGTTTTATTAAGGATTGGATTATTTCTGTACTAATGATTTACACACATTAATTTCTAATAGGAATAAAATCTTAAAAATTGCTTTGGAATCAGTAAAACTTTGGAGAATCCCTGATGTTTCTAATGAAACATTTGAGATTATATAAAAATATATATTTTACCTAAAAAAATTATGGTCAGCTTTGCTCTCAGTGACATCCCTTCCTGTGGAAGGAGTATTCTGCTATACTGGATATAGGTTTAAAGCCATATTATGGCTCAACATGTGGAACCAGATCAGATTAGGGAACTCAGATAATCTATGCAATAGCAAAATATCTACAAATATTATGTAAATAACAAATGGCACTCAGGAAAAATTATTCCAAATACAGTTGTTAAATAGTTCTTTGTCTCTAACCTGTGTTATGTGTACACGTATCAGCCTCTCTGAAAGGAAATTGATACAGACTTTAGCAGACTGAGGCTTTCATTGGGAACTAAAAATTACCACTTTTTATTCTCAATGGCTACTAATTGTTGAAATGTTAAAGTATTGTACAGTTAACTGGAAGTTAACAATTTTATGAGATTATATAGGTCATAAATATCATAAATAAATCGTTTTAGTAATAGTTACCACATGCTCTTTTGCTAGGTACTTACACTCAAGAGCAAATGAAAGTATTTATTAAGCAGCAAGTAATTGTAGAATTATTTGTATTTACATTTTCTTTCACCAAATGTTCAGTATTTTAAAGCTTTTACATCAGCAGTAACACCCCCATTGAGAATATCTTACTTCAGAAGTGAAGACTGATAATAAAAGGACTGTTGGAGAGTAACAACTTGTTTGCTGAAAATTTAGGGCATTTATGACTATCAGACTTTTTTTTACTGTTAAAATAGTTAGGTTTTTACAGTTTTTAATAACAGAATGGAAATGGTGATTCACCATGTGTAGAAAATGCTGCTGAATGAAACATTTAAACTAAACCAGCATGGAAAATAGAGAATTATCTGATGGGTATCCCATGAGTGGCCAGTGCTTGGCAATTACAGACTTTCTGAGCCAAAGACTATATTTAGACTATTGTGTTTAGCAGATAATGAATTGTTCGTCAAACCTATTTATATTTTTAGTTTCTAGACCATCCTGTGGCAATTAGCTCCTCCATTTCATTTCTACTGTGGTTTGCCCTGGTGCCTATATTAAACCTACCAAAATGAACATGAATTCTCATTTTATGTAAGGGGCTATTCAAAGACAATGAAAACAATGCCATGCAGTTGAGGAGGAGCAGAATCAGAAAAAAATTCAGTAAGATAGATACTTTCTGATCCACTGGAAAACAAACATTATAAGTAATAAAGCAAAACAATTTAGTTATATTTTTCTCACACAAAAAAGAATTTTAAAATTATTATAGATAAAAGTATTGGTAAAGAGATGACATGCTAGATTTTATTCTTGATGAGCTTTCAACTGAAATGAACCAGAGTGGAGGAAAGCATCGTGGATTTGGGCCTTTTAAGCTCAAAAAATAATTAGAATGAAAAGAAATTACAATATAAAAACACACTGGTACATGATAATAAATTAATGTCATATAGACTTTCAACATCCATTCTACTCCTTTAAAGAAATATGACTGAGAATTTAAGGTTTTAGGATTATTCATATCTATATTACTAACATTTAAAGGGGTTTTATATATCTCAGCATAATAAATTGTTCCTTATACAAATATGTATTAACACTAACACCATACAAAGGATTGTGATTTTCCTCATCTTTTAACAAGGATATGTTAAATCCTCTTTCTTTAAAACTCACAGCATAAGCATTGTTATAAACGTAATTAATTCTTTTAAAAGCTGGTTTTTTTTCTATATTAAACCTTTCTGATAATAAACATACAACATTGAAACATAACTGGTATAGGATATCATAGTTCACCTGAACTGGAATTTCACTTTTGGTGGGAATTGCTACTGGGTAGCATAGATACCATGTAAGGATGAGTACACTTTGTAGAGGAGAATAGGAAGGAAAGCACAGTCTGATTCTTGGAAAAGTCATATTGTTCATGTTTTTGTTTCTCAATGAGGTGCTGAGCATTTTAATTAACTCTATCATGAAGAGAGAAGGAGAATTATGTATTTTGTATGTTTGTAAGGTTCTAATTAGTTCTTTGAACATCAACAATTGAAAAATGCTAATTTACATTTCCACATATTGCTGTACTGCATTTAAGTGGAAAGATCCTTAGAGAGAGCAAAATGACAATTTGATAAACATTTAAGGAAAAGATATGAGTTGTAGGTGCACCTCTAGATCTAATAATGTTTCTCCTCATTTGAATTGTTCTACAGGTATCTTGCACAGTGGCACATAAAGTAAATTAACTTTTGCAAATGCAATGGAGAGATATAGGGACAGGAGAACAGCAGCTGTGGAGGGGAGGGAGAAAAATATTATTCACTTAATGAGGATGTGAACCTCCTAAAATGAGTTATTGCTAGCAACCTGGACCTTCTGTCCTCAATCTTATTTTATAGGTTATTTATCTTTTCTCAGTTTTCTCTAAAGTAGTGTTAATTCCAAATACTGTAAGCACTACTGGGCAAGAAACCAAATAGGCTGGTGGCTATACAAGCACAAATATCCACTGGACTTCCTATGTGCTTTCAGCTTTAGGACCCAAATCTTGAACTGTAAAACAAAGAAGGAAGCAAGTGGTACGTCTGGACATACTAATTGTATGGGTTGTGTCACCCTTTCATAGAGTCTACTGAATTCCTCTATTATCTGATGATGTTGATGTTTTGATTAAAGGCCTGATGTTAGGTAGGAGAAATTACTGCATCTGATTTAGTTTCTTGATACTTTGGAGGTTGGAATAGGCTCAAAATGATGGAAATGGAATACATTTTCAGATGTCCTTTAATGTAATGCCTTTCCTTTGCTCATGAACACCAGGAAGCCAAAGCAACGTACGTTAGTAGGGGGTGGGAGAAATAGAACATAAGTGAACCTACTATTCAGTGCTACCTGTTTATAACAAACATATTTGAGAAAAATGAATTTTTCTTTGGATAAAGGTTTGATTCCAAGCATATTAGAACCATTAGAGGTCTTTGCATACATTATATTTTAGATCCAGCTATAGAGAAAAAATATATCATATATAGGAATCTTGGTTACTTGCAAAGTCCAAATATATTTCAATTTTGCTGCAGATATTCAATGGAGATAGGAGCAAAAGCAAGTCTACAGAGTACTTTACAATGTTTATCTTCTAGAATTTTCTTATACTGCACTGCCTTATTTTTCTCATTTGAATTTATGTTTATAATTACAAGTATTCACTGTGTGGCCAGCATCACAATAACATAAGTATTCATGAAATAATGCACAACCCTACCAGTAAAGATGTTTGGTACAGTGTAGGATCACTACTCTATTAAATTGGCTTATTTTAAGTGACCTTTTATTTGGCAGGCAATGCCTTCCAATCAAATTAAAAAAAGAGAAACCAGAAACAGCACAGTTTCAAGAGTACAATAATCTGACTTTGGAACAATAATAATAAAACTAGAGATGACAAGCTGCTTAATGCAGTACATTTGAACTTATTCCATTGCACAGGATATTTGTGCTATCTGTACTATGGCTACTTGGAGTGAGAAACAATTTACTACGTTATTGCTTAATCCTTTCCAACCTACCAAAAGTAGCAATATGGTCCTAAAACTACATCTCACATATACTTTGTCATCCCTGTAGCAACATGCAGGGATAAATCCTCAGCTATTTCAAGTCATCGCAGCTCCACTTAAGATAATTAGTGAAGCTGATGTGACAGGATTGTTACATTGATGTTAAAAGCATTTACCTTGCCACAGCAGTAGGCATGTAGCTTGGTTGTCATTTCAACTTTGGCGACCCTTGAAATAATGCAATTTGATGTCATCACTATTACATCATAAAGTTGTGATGCTATACTGGTTTTGATTTTTTAAATTTTTATTTTTCCTTTCTGCAGAAATTTGATTTCTTGACCAGATTTTATCATTTAAAACAAGTTTCCAGTATGTTATATTAATGAACAAGCAATGAATTAAATCAGTAGTTATTACAGAGTATTATCACCAGTGTGAAACTTTTAGTTATTTCATTCAATGGATCTGACCCTTTTATTCAAAAATAGTAATATATACTGGTATTACTCCCAATCCTATGTCCTTTTTACATATTACAGGAAGAGATATGATTTGTAAATCAATTACAAAATGTCATTATAATAGGACATATACATTGCATCAGCAACACACTTAGTGGGAACTATTAATTTAGTAACATATAGGACTAGACTGTAAACTATTATTTCATGGCCTTTATTTTCACTGTCTTTGACAAATAATCTGAGAGTCTTAGCCTTGGGATAGAATATATACATTGCCTGTTTTTTCCCATCAATACAGCCAGCAGTCACCTTATAGGGCTCTTCAATACATTGCATCACTGAGACTTTGCTGTGCAGAATATTTCCAGACATTTCCTTTTCATGTCAGTGTTAACAGAGCTGATATAAGTCAGCATAGTGAAAAAGAAACCTTTTGCTAGTCCTTCATTAGGAGTAATAAATGGATTATCTATTAGATTCAGTAACAAACCAGAAAGTCATTGTCTCTATTTTACATTTTTTCATTCTTCCTGTGAAAAATAAAACTGGTTTAGTCCATGGAACAGTGTCACTAGGTCAGCTCTTTCTTGATTAATGAAACTTCATCATTTAAATTAATCAATAGGAAATTCTTTCCTGTGCCAAATGCATCAAAGAGTTTCAAGTTTACCAGCTTATGACTGCTACAGTGCCAAGAACATTCTTTCAGTACAAAAACACACACAGCAGCATGATTGCACATTGTCTCTCCTTGGCATATTCATTAATATCTCATCCTGCACAATGTCGTAGTAATAACATATTTTTATCAGCTCTAACCAAATTAGCTTTTGTCTAGGAATAAAAGTACAAAATTGGCTATTCATGGGAAAGGGCTTTGTCTATTATTCTGAGAGACAGGCAACTGCTAGTGACTTGGGACTTTGCTGATATCCTTGATATGATTTGAAGACATCCAACTGTGGTATGCTCTGACTTTGAAGACAATCTGAGGAAGCAAACACAGGATTAAGTTTTGACTTAATAGCAACTCTTTACTAATGTGCAGTTTGTTGCATTTCTGGAAACTACATTAATATCAAAGGTGACAAATTTTGGTAACTACTGATATAATTACCTGTGATATCAGCTTGAGCTAGGTAACAATTTGATTTAGAGTCAACTGACTTTTTAAATATGCTTTAAGATTTATCTAATCTTATTTTCCTACTTTTAGAGATATATATTGGCCAATACAGGAATCTCATTATTACAGAACATTTTACATTAAAAAAAATTCAAGTAACTTATTTTTTTTAATTTTCTTTTTCAGAATTATTACTATTGTTGTTATTATTTTGGAAGGAGACAGTCAACTTGAGAAAGCTGCTTCTAGAAATTACTCAGATTCACACATTTTTCGATCACAAAGTTGCTATTATTTCTAATTAATACTCTTGATTAACACTATGAATATCTTTGCAGAAGTGTTTGGTATTGAGAATGACATAAAGATGTACTTGAGCTTCCAAAAATAGATTCCTGTATTATTACAGAACAGTTTATTGTAGATATCTGAAGCAGGTTTCCTAATGTGTTTTGTAATATGGTCTCAAATGTTTCTATCAAGAAGAAGAGAATAAATAGATTTACCTTCAGCAAACCCCACATTTTTAATAAGCCCCCCAACCTTTACTCCATAATAGTATCATCAAAACTAGATGACTTTTCCCTGGAATTTGAAAGTCCTTCACTGACACATGAAAGATTTCAAAGCCACTCTAACACAGCTTAACTGTATTGTAAGTGACAAAACTTATGCCATCTCCACTGTTAATTAACAGTCCACCTTGAGTTCATCTAGTTTGCTCAGCTGAGATAAAGGAAACCACTAGCCTAACTCGCTGAATGCCTGAAGGCTTGTTGAGAGAGCTACATGCCCTGCTCTGACACGAGCACCATGATATGCCTGATCTCTTGGATGCTGGAGCCATTCAGCTGCCAGTTGCTGACAAATCATGCAGACTTCACTTGACAACAGTAATGATACTGAGTTATCCATCGTCTCTTAAATAAGCAATTACAACTGCTCTGATTATTCACTTCCACCCAGCTTCAGATATTTAATATTTCCATCCTAACGTCCTGTTTCCTGGCAGATTTTTCCTCAGCAAAAGGCACACATTAGCTCTGTTGTGTTAAATGTTTGTGTTATTCAGTATATGTTGTATGTAGTCTGTATTGTACACGGTGTTATTTGTCACAAGGTGTCACAAAGGGCACAGATAGCCTATGAGACAAAACAAACTAGATCTATAGTACTAAATCCTTGACAGAACATTAACTGAAAAGATTTCAGCAACTAAGAATGCTAATACAATTAAGAAATTAGCATTTAAGGTTTCAAAAGTGTTTTGTGGTAATTGTGGCCTATACCTAAACAAAATACAGCCTAGAACAATTTTTGTCAATAAGAACATTCATAATGTATTTGGGGCAAGAAAAAAAAAAAGATTAAATATTAAAAAAAAATAGTCGTGTTGGATGTCTTTTTTCTGTCATGAAAACTAAGTTTGCACTTGTAAAATCCACAGGACAGATCTGACTGCAAGACAGCACAGAAAAAGTTCAACTGGTTTAAGTTACTAGTCTGGGTACTGGAAGCAGCATTTCTGTACAATACAGTCTTAGCTAGGCCAATAATAGGCAGATGGCAAACGAGCACAGTTAATCAGGCAAGGTAACCTACCCTGTGCTCCAAGCTTCTCAAGGGCCTCTTGTTTCTGGTCCAGATAGGTAGACTCAGCTCAGGGGTGGCCAGCCTCCAGACAAATTGCAGGAAACACAACAGATATGGTTTTCCTAGTTACTATTCACAGATCCGCCCCAATGTAATCATCAGCTCCCCAGGACTCTGGGATGTAGAACCAGTAACTGTGGACTGTCTGTTACAAAAAGCCCCAATTTTGTAATGCTGTGAGGGCTCCCCTCTTCTTGTATCTTGGCTATGCAGTTTCTTTCTGAGACTACCAGTGTTTAATAAAATTAGGGATAATAGAGAATGAAGACTGGAAAACATCCTTTTGCTGCATTTGTTTATTTGGCATGAGTTGGTTTGACTCCCTGGTATCTGTGTAGATTAAAAATTAGAGACTATAGAGAGTTTAGGGAGAAAAGGTTTTGTGTAACTTATTGTTGATATTCAGTAACTCAACTATCCTTTTGGTCTGATTTGAATATGATGCAACTGTAGATTTAGTCATGCTGAATATGAACAGCAACTTCATTCACAGTATGAACATCTGAATCACTCCCTTATGCTCACAGGCATTGTTGCAAGGCAGCAAACATCAGCCAACACAATACTGGTACAAATGCAATAATTTAAATTATTATTATATTTATGAAAGCTTTGTTGTATCAATTAGCAAAGCCATATTAAGCAAACAAAATCCACCATCTAACAACTTATTGTGGAAAGATTATAATAGTACATTTATTTCCTCACATGGTAATTTCTTTTGTTTGTTTTTTCCCTTTTTAAATAGATGAGAAGATATTCAGTTAAGGTGGAAATGCTTTCACTTCCCCCTGCTGCCCTCACATTCTATGAATATAGAACAATAATCTATAGATTCCCTTTAAAGTATACACTTCAGACAACTTTTATTTCATTTCACTTGGGGATATTATTAAAATACAATGCTGATGCAGTGTGGATTTAGGTGTTTGATTTATTTTCAAGATAAGACAATGAGTGCCAAGTGTGTATCCACATATATGAAATGAAAAAGGATTTATTCGAAGATACAAATGATATCTTGCAGGCTGGTTAAATCCAAGCAACTCAGAAATAAGGTGGAAATTCTATCCTTATCGGGTCTCATTATGTCTAGTTATTGCATTTCTTATGGTATATGAGAAGACCCACTGCTCTGAGAGCCCCAGTGGAACTCTGTAACAAACCAAGATACAATGCTTTGAATAGAAATTATACTTGAATGCTGTATTCCTTCATAAGTGTATATTTGAACCATAAATTCAAGTTTACTTTTTTTTAGGTAAGAGTGGTATTCTTAACCCATATAAGCCTTTGGGACCAGATAGGATGGATACCAAAGTGCTGAAAGACAACTAATGTCATTGTGACACTGCTTTCTATCACCCTTAAGATGTTGTGGAGACCAGGAGAGGTCCCCAGTAACAGAAGAAAGAAAATCTTGTGCCTGTCTTCAAAAAAGGGCAAGACGGATGAGTAAGGATACAACAGAGTGGTTAGCCAAACTTCAGTCCCTAGAAAATTTCAGTCCAGGCCATTCTAGTCACATGAAGGAGAGGTAGGTTACTGGGACCAGCCAGAATGTATTTATCAAGAGTAAGATCATAGAGCTATCAAGAGTAAGATCACAGAGCTATGATAAAATTACTAGATCCATGAATGAACAGAGATTAGTTGAAATTCTTTACCTTGGCTTTAGTAAGGCGTTTGACCCTGTCTCCCACAATATTCTTGTATCCAAGCAAAGATGTCTGGATGGCTGGGCTACCAGGAGAGTAAAAATCTTTCTGGATTGTCAGGCTCTAGGTAGTAGTTACTGGTTTGTACTGTAGCTGGAAAACAGTTAACAAAGGGATTTCCCCAGGGGTCTGTCCTGGTACTTGTCCTGTTTAATATCTCTAAAGAGTGATCTGGAAGAGGACATAAAATTCACCCTCATGAAATCCGAAGATTACATCAAACATGGGGGGAACGACACCAGCTGACATGCTCAGGGGCTGGTCTGCCATTCAGAAGAACCTGGGTAAGCTGGAGGATCAGGTAGGAAATTCAACAGGGGCATACACATAGTCCTGCATCTATGATGGAATAACAATACAGGCTGAGCACTCACTGGCTGGAAAGCAGCTCTGCTGAAAAGGTCCTGGTGGTCTTGGGAGACAGTAGGTTGACCATAAGTCAGCAGTGTGTCCTGTCAATGGTAAAGGCAAACAGCATCCTCACTGTATCAATGAGGAGCACAGCCAGGAGATCAAGGGAATTGACTAGTCCCTTTTGATTTGGCACTGGCTAGACCACATCCGGAACACGTCATCCAGGTTTGAGCCTCCTAGTGCTAGAAAGTTGTGGATAAAGAGGAGTGAGCTCAGTGAGGGGTCACCAGAATAGTCAGGGTTGCAGCATTTGCCATGTGAGGAGAGGCTGAGGGAGCTGGGCTGGTTCATCCTAGAGAAGGGATGGCTGCAGGGGAACATATAGCCCTGCAAGTGCCTATGAGGAGCCAAGAAGGTGGAGCCAAGCTCTTTACTGAGGTGCATTGTGAGTATAAGGTAGTGGTTATAAAGTGGAAAAGGCAGATTCCACACTTGACTTGGGGAAAAATCTTTTTTTACCACGAGAGCAGTCAATCTGTGGCTCAGACTGTGCAGAGGTGTTGCACAGTGTCCATGCTTGGAGGTTTTCAGGACCTAGCTGGCTAAAGCCTTGTCCATCCCAGTCTGAATCTGATGTCATACTTACTTTCAGCAGGAAGTTGGGCTATAGACTTCCTTAGGCTGCTTCCAAGCTGAATGGCTTGATGATTCATGCCCACAGCTTGCATCATATCAAAAAAAGAAAGAGGTTAAAATACTGATGTTTTCAGATGGTCTTTATACGTCACAGTCAGTACCTTCAAAAGCAACAATTCATAATTAATAAAGTGTGAGATTTACCTCACCTAACTAAAGCCAGCTAAAAATTAGGTTCTTAGTTTATTTTCTAGTCTCCCTTTCTACTCAGTAGAAGGAACAAAGTATCTCTAAAGTATAATCCATCCCACTTCTAGATAAATATTTAAATTAAGTGGGGATGAATTATTCCCTGAACATTCCTGTATGTCTTCATTTCCTCTAAAGAGAACAGGCTTAGCTAGCTTCATCTGTATGCTTCACTTAGAGATGTCTATTATTAAATGCAGGAATTACTACCCTAAATTTAGCATGTTTTGTACACTAAATAGTCTGTATCAAAATACGTATAAGCTCTTGCCTTAATACGTAATTTATCAATGAATACTTATCAATGAACTTATCAATGAATCATAACTTATCAATGAATAACATAACTTATCAATGAAGCATAATAAAATCAGCAAGAGTTATTTTACTTAATTTTTTACAGGCTAAGTGCTTTAGGAAAAAAAGAATAGAAATTTTAAAAAAATATATTTTTTCAGCATGAATATACCAGAGCTGTAATTGAATACTTCAGTGTTCATAACAAAAAATTAAGTTGAGACACGTATTTTCCAAAGTATGAATACATAGCTGTTCTGTGGTTTGGGAGGAATCTGCTGCAAGTCTTCCTGTTTCCATGTCACACATTCTCATGTCACAGATTTAAATCTGTAGCAGCTGGTAAGTACCTTGATGCTAGGAATAAAGTTGATCCCCTGACTCGGTTATCACTGCTCATCTCCACATTCCTCGGCACTTGCAGCCTAACATCTAGATTTATCTGATCTGTGATCTCTGGTGCAATGACACAAACAAGCTCGTTGGATGGAGCTTGAACCAGAGAACTGCACTAGCATGTCTGATCCTCGGAATAACACACCAGTTTCCTCATCCTGGAGTACAAAGACTAAATGGCATTAGTTGTACACTTGCACCACAGCAATCAAGAGCAGTGCCAAGACTGAAGTTTCAACTCCCATATCTAATAAATAGCAGTATAGTTGTGTAAACAAATAATTTTCTTTTACTTGCAACTGGAAAAACAGCATTAAAAATTAGCATTGTTGTTTGTCTAGGAGTGAGTTCAATCTCACAGCTCTAATAGCACAATGTGTGCTAGACGTCATCCTGCTGGGGAGCCAGAACCTGCAGAGATAATCCAGTATCTGCTAGCTGTAAACCAGGAAATCTTTGGGGGCTATATGCTATGGAGTATAATAGATATTGGCAGGTGTGGGGTCTCAGGGTACTTGAAAGAGTACTTTTATACATAGATTTCCTGGAGTCATGAACAGGAATATCCAGATATTTACAGACACCATGGATGCTAAACACAGATTCTTCTTTGCCTGAAATAGTAAGCATTATTAAACCATGATAATTTTGTAACAGTTTCCTACAGCCTTTCAATGTCCTCATAAAATACAAAGAGAAAATGTTATCATAGGTATATATCTCTCAACAGTCTACAAACATTTACTCCAAAAGGAAACAATTTTATTGAGTGAATGGAACTATTCCTGAGTAAAGCCTGTAGCATGAGGATTACACTAAGTATTACTCATCAGTGTATAAAGATACCAGTATGAAAGGAGCAAAAGAAGATTTAATTTGGAATTATTTGGTTTAAAAAGGTGAAGTATAAACTAGATTAAATGCAGTAAACTCATAAAATCTTCATACAATAATATTTAAGATTTCTCAAAGCTGACATTATAACCCAATCTTAACAGTTAGAAGTAGTACATTTAATGGGTAACATAATTAGGAGCCTTTACAGATGATGTTTCAATTCAAATTCTTAACTTTGAAAAAGTGGGAGTGAGTGTATTTTAATGTTTATTCAGTACTGGCTTCCCCCTCTATCTCAGTTCAAGCAATATCAAAAAGGAAAGTATGCAGATGGATTTCTTAAGGGTTCTTTTAATTCACAGATTCTTTCATGCATCTAATTATTTGAAGATGTGGTTTGGAAAGGTTTCCCATTTAAACATTCACAGGATTTCTTTAGGTTTCTCCATTTAGGTCTTCCAGCAAGTTGTCTTCTCTGTTCAATTGCCTTTTCTTCACCACTTTTCAGTCTGAGTTTCCAGAATAGCATAACAGTCACTCCTCCCTCCAGCATCTAATGAGCAAACCTTAAAATTAACGCAGTTCATCTTCCTGTTGCATATTATCTGTTCTTTCTTTTCAAAGTCTCATACTTTTTCCCCCCATTCAGGAGGAAAAACCTAGAAAAGCAAAAAAATAAAAGCCAATGGTAATATTTTTACCATGTACTCAACAACTGCGCTGAAAACATTATTACACCATGTCCGATAAAGTGCCTTTTTTAATCACCAATTAGTGAAGTGAACAAGTGTAAAAAACATGCCAGTACTCTCTTGCTCTCAGACCTGGAGCTGTAGTGTCACCTGTACTACTTAAAGGCTTTATGTTCCATTTACTACTTACTAACTTTACCTTGAGTTTCTTTCCCACATAGTAGAGCAGTAGCTACAGTTTGCTCTAAGGCAAGCTGAACAGGTATGCATGGGAGAGTTGTTTCCACACCTTTACACGCTGGGGTTAGAGTAAGGCATGAGTCAGCTTTAAACAAAGAAAGGAAGCAAAGAAAACACTGTGTGTAAACATACTCATAAAATTTAATTTATTATTAAGAAGATTGTGGAACCTGATAGAAGTCTGGTACTAAACAAACACGTATCAAGCAGCATGATTATTACCAGTGTGTAACACTTCGTATGGACTTCTGACTGTTCATGAAGATACATATTTAAGGTAAAAATAAGTACTAAGCAATGAACTAACATATCACCTTGAGCCTGCAAAAGCTGTTAAAATCTTTTTTGTCTCCTTTAAATTATTTGACTAGAGAAGTTCTTCCCAGATAATGTGCTAAGTGCAGACCCCTCCCTTTCTAAGGTTCAACCAGCTGAGTTATCTTCTGTAGAGCAGTCATGTCAGCATGGTGTTGCATTTAATTTAATTATTTTAGGTTCTAAAGGTATCAAGAAATACAGAACATCTCTAAAAATGTGGTTTCTACCACAGAACTTCTGAGAATATAAAATCTGTACACACTAATATCCCAGCTAAGCAAGGGACCAAGTCTGTCCATTAATAGAATTTTCTCTTTAACACACACACACACAATAAAAATAATTTTGGAAAGCAGTTGTGATAGCCTCTACAATCAAAGTTCTTACAAGAGAACAATGTAGAACAGTACATACAAAAACCAGACTTACATGCAATCCGGTGTCTCCCTTTACCAGAAATTTTCCTCAGAACTTAGGGAAATCTAGTACTAGATCCAAATGGGAAGAAAGGGTATATCTACAGTATCTTTTGCAGCAAATGTATATTGACACTGTACTCACAGCTAACTAGACACTATCTCCAAAACAGAAGTTCTGTAGATATGGTTAGCACAGTGTTGGGCTTGAGCCACTCAGTCTTCCTGACAGGCAGCATGTATTTGCCAAAGCCTAGCTCTCTGCTTGTGCTTTTGAGCTGGAAATTCATTCATGTCTGACTGGATTGCAGTGGGGGCTGAATGAATGCACAGTGGTCTATGAAACATAGGGTAAGCAAACCCACCAGTGCCTCTGTCGCAGAAGGAGTGGGAGTGCACTTCACTCGTAAGAGAGAAGTAAAAATATAGTTTATTGATATAGAATAGGGAGTGAACAAAGTTCAGTGTGACTGTTTTAACAAGATTCAATGGCAACGTACACTTGATCATTTACTGCATAGAGGACAGGGTCAGACAAAACTGTCAGGGAGACCCTCCCATTGAGTCACGAGGTTCAGAAAGGATCCCCTTGCTTTCTAAACTCCTTCTCAGAGAGGAGTCTAGGCGCGGCTAGATCCAGTCCTAGCCCCAGACTTGGTCAACGGTTTATATCTAAAGGATTATATATGCACAATCAATCCTTTATATCACTTAGCTAACACTTCAAAGTTTAGCATGCTGTTAGTCACTTACTGAGGATCTGTTGCGGCAAGGAATCTCTCAACCTTGAGGAGTAACCTTGAGAGGCGTCCCTGCTCAAGAGGAGATCCTGGCGTGCAGCCCGCTGCCATGCAGAAGAGCTCAAAGAGCCCTGGGTTGTCCACTATTTAAGGAGTATGATGATTGATTTATGGTCATATTTGCATATCAGCAAGACGTCTGGATCACTGCTTCAGGCAGCCCTTGGCTACTTTGTTGCCATTGGTCTTCAAGGTCCAGCATAAGCTGGATGCAGCCATCAGGATGACTCCCACTGATGGTTACTGCTTGTGCGGGGAGCAGGGGGGAAGCACACCGCCACACACTCATAGCTTGAGGCTGGAAACCCTGAACTTCTGGCTCCCACAGGAGGCACCAGAACCCAGAACTAAACCCCTGCTGCATCTGAGAAAGGGTTTCTAGGGATAAATAAGGATTAAGGACAGGATTATCTCAAATCATACTCTTTTCTGGCCTTCACACTCAGACGAGCTACATTCTAGAAGCGATTGATGCCTCAAATTTTCTCTATAACCATTACTCATATTACTTAACATATATACTAATATTGTTAATACAACAATACTTAAGAAAGACTGTCTGATCTAAGACATGAATAACAAGATCAAATTATTTAAAATATAATAATAATTGTATTTGGAGAAATAAGACCTATCAAAAACCTGTTACATTAACTTTATGTAGGATTCTTGAGTTACACAGGCAAGGTTTCTTGCAACAACTAGTTCCTTATTACATTAAGAAATGTTAATACATAAATTGGTAAGGCAATGAGAAAAAAATGTATTCATTAACAACTAAGAATTATTTTGTAGGTGGAGAAAAAGGATTCATAATGAATACAATTCTACCAAATAGTTGACTCATTCTTATAAATGCCAAATTCATATTTTATTAATATAGTGTATAATTATGCATGCAAACTATCTTTACTTCACAATTGGACAATTTAATTTACGAAGGCTAGTTTTATGAAGCACTGAAGATAAAAGAATTCCATAAGCTAAACTCCCACGTTGATTTACATTAAGTTATGGATTGTAACTTCTTATAGACTATAATTCAAGCAAAAACAAACAAAAATCGGTTTGTCACAGAAAAACAGCCACAACAAAAAAAGAAGGAATACTGTGTCCATTTTTAAAAGTAAATTACCTGTATGTGATTTGGCTGCACTGGGGTCAGGTGGGATGGATGCCAGAGGAAAAGATGCAGTTCAGGAAGATTAGTCCCTTGTGATTTTCTTACTCCTGTAGGATTTAACTTCAAGATTTAAGTTGTACTTTATGTAGACAGTTGTAACTAGTGTTCAGTTTTGCAAAAAATTGCTAAAGGATGCTGCTATCAGATTTTTGCATATACACTAATTTTACTTCCAATTCCAAACCAGATATCCTCAAAATAAACATGTTTGTAAAAAAAAAAAAAACACAAACCAAAAACCCACACAAAAAGAAAAGAAAAAGAAAAGATAAATTTCAAAGACTGTTTTGAGTAACTATGAACACCTAATTTTTATTTATTGCACCATGTCAACAATATGCACCGTTACCCAATTATTTATTTGAGTATATGGTGTGCGGTATGAAGTGTTTACTTGGGTTCTAACCAGTTTTAAAGGGATTAAAGTGTAAAAAACCCAAAGGCATAGAAAATACAAATGCATCCTCTAGTGTTCTCCCACATAAGATTCATTTTAACTGCAGCACACTCCACATTATCCTTCTAAATGCCACTTCACCTGCTCTTCACAAGAAAGGGCGTCTACTTTGGTTCCAGTTGGAGGTGCACTTTTAAAGCAACTCTCCCCAGGGAACACATTTTATGCATGAAGCTAAGAATTTATCTGTAGCCTAATTAAAATCTTAACCTGAACAAAATCTAGCAAACAGCTATCTTTAGCCCTGTTAGAATGATATCAGTAGTTCAAATATAGAAAAGCCTCATTGGTAATAATACACTTATAAACTGTTATGCATGAGAACATACTAAGAGCTACCCTTTTTCTCTCATGTTGTTCTTGCACTTCCCATGTCCCTCTGGTCCTCTGCTCAATGGTACCAGACTTCTTCAAGCAGAGGGATAACAGGGTGCCGAAGTGAACTACCAGCATCCCAAGCTCTGTGCTGGGTGGGGTATGGTGTTCAAGGTGGGAGTGGGGGCATTCCTTTCTCCTTATGCTCAGGGCTATTTTCCAGATGTTTTCTTGCCTCTCGCTGGCTTCCAGCCCCATCTGGATGCTGCACCACAGCCTCCCCCAGCCCTGGGAGATACCACGGGCAACTGCCTGTCCCACAGTGACTGTCTGGTTTGTCCAGCTTCATCCATCTGCAGCTGTCACAGAGGCTTGGCTCAGGTCAAGCAATGGTCCTGTGGCCACCATATCACTGTCAGAGCAAGCTGGCACCAGCTCAGGCCCAGGCAAGCCCTCCCAAGCACTGGGTAGTGCCCAATTAGACAACTGTTGCCATTTAATAATAATGTGGCAGAAATCCTATTCATTGGGCTACATTTGACTTCCAAAATGTACATAGAAACAGTAAACGTTTTTTCTCCAGATAGGGTTGATATATAAGTGTGTATGTAAAAGTACGTATACATATACATGCTTTTGTCAACTTTCTTCATGATAAAAAATTGAGTAACGGGTAGAAAAATTCCATGGTTTAGGTCAGCCATGAAGAAATACCAAGGTATCAGTACAGTGCATCTTTAAGGAATATGAAATCAATAAATTCATGCAATCTCATTGATGTTTAATCTGGTTTTGGAGAATAAATCTGCCAGTCATCCGCAGAGTATTATCACTTCCGAAGATCTTAGAAAATCTTTAGCTGTGATCTTATTTTTCTTTAGCTCTGACACTCTTTTTTAGTCTTTGCATTGTATCCTTCAGCATCAGCCTGAGGTAAATTGATGTGCGCTTTTCAAGATGTGTACTTTTTTTGTTTTAGAGGCATGGCAGCAGGAGACACAGTATATAGCCAAAGAGTCCTGCTCTAGGAGGTAGACACGGAATCTTTGCAGGATAGTAAGCATTTGGTGACAGATAAAAACACAATAAATTTTACATAGAAAAGAAGGTCAATTCCAGATAAAATACAAACTTTTATATACCTCAGAAGAGCTGGAATTCTCCGTACAGAGTTTATCTTACTGTATTTTAGTGGCACAAATGGGCACAACTTTTCAGAAGCTATTTAGAAATTAAAAGAGTGAGATCATTTCTTCAGCTGTAAAATCACTAGGCATGAGAAAGTTTCTTGAATTGTATTTCAGATTTATATATTTTACAGAACTAGTACTAAGTGGCAAACCTTGAGTTATATCCCACGTTACCCTAGTATATTTTGAGTGGTTTGTCCACTTTATTTTTTAATAACTTCAACACACATTGCTGTAGTACATAGAAAGAAATATTCCATTTTTATCCAAGAGACATTCAATGTAACAATATAAAGTGTGTACTTTATTGCTATATCATTATTATTTTCCCTTTCTCCTCCTCTCCACCCACTTCTCACAATTTTTCCTACATAATTATGATTTAGAATGTCAATTCAGTCACAGATACTTGGTTTTTATAACCCATAATGTTTTGGAAGACAGAAACATTGTTCAAAAGTATTCAGGGAGATATATAAATCTTAATCTATGATTGTGTTACTACAGAAAATAACAGAAGACCATTACATACCATGTTCCTTCCATGGTTATGCCACGGTGGGGACTAAGTCCTTAGTTAATTGTTATTCAGCTGTCAATTACTGCTCTCAACTATCTCCAAGTATTTTTTCCTGGATTGTGGACTAATTGTGCCAGAAACAATGATGCACCAAGACTGGCTCCATGCAGAGGCAATTTGGATACAGCATGGATTTTTAATTAAGAGAGACAAATAAGTAGTATTCAAGGCTCGATTTGACCAGGAAACAAGACAGCCTCCTTTTACACAGTCTAGAATCTAAAGTTCCGTGCCAAGAGAAACCAAGCTGACTTCGCTAAACCTGGTCTGGTGTCCACATCACTTTCCTTAATTGCAGAAGTTTCCTGTTTTTCTGCACCATGCATCCTTGATTTATTCCATACAGATTCAGTGGTGTTTCTCATCTCCAGCTCAAACTGGCTTTTATGTGTCAAGGCTGCATCTTGCAGATCCATTTGGGTCTTTACACTCTGTTCCCAGAGCTCCATGTTATAGTAGGCGTTATTAGTTTTAAAATATTGTTATGAAAATATTCAGGACCAGCTCAGCACTGCTCCTAAACTAACAATGCCTTACCATGACCCTTTGGGAAGCTAGCTTAAAAAACACTTGAGTGGTCTCCTGTGGTCATCCAGATTTCAGCAAAAGAAGAACGGAGCTAATAAACCAAATCTGAAATTGTGCTGAGTTACAAGAGGGGGCAGGGGGCTCATTTAGCACATACTCAAAATGTGTGTCACTGATTTCTCCTCCACAGAGAAACTAAAGCACAGCACTGTGTAATTCCAGTATGACTCAACAGACAAACAACCCTGGGCCAATTGCTGTTGTAATATTTACTGAAAATGGGAAAATGCTTTCTATGACCTTCTTAAATATACCAACTATTTGAAATTTCATAGCAAAAATAATAAAATGGAAAAGCACTGAACAGAAATTAAATCAGTATGGTATCATAGATAACTATATGTTGTTTACGCAAGCATATATAAATCTATTATGAACTAATAGTAAATTAGGGAAATTTTACCAAAATAAATAAGGCAAGTAGATCATTAAAACATATACTTTCCACAGTGTGTGCCTGGCAACTACTTCCCACAACAAGAATAAGGATTCTGTTGTTCAGTGGGATTTCCTCTTGTAGGAGGCTTGTACTACTGCAATCATTTCCATTTACCTATAAAAGCAAATTTCCTCAAATTTCACAGTTCCTGAAATTCATATAGAGTAATCGTTGCAAAACATTCCAACAAATTACCTGTAATATAGAGTACAGCTGACAGCACAGAAAAGCTCATATTTAGCCAAAATGCCCATGAAAAATGATAAGGGACAGGTAATAGATGAAAGTTTCATCTTAAAGACATACAATATTAGTCTAATGTCTGAAGGCATGTGAATTCTGAGTATTCACACACACACCAGATCTCAAAATAATGATGCTAAACAGCTAAGATCATAGTTTTATATATGGAAAACCTGTAAAGCCTGTCCAGAATACCCATCAGAAAAAATATTACTAACCATAGTATTGGAAGAATAATCGGCATTATCTGCCTTTGACAGTACAAGGGCAATCGTATTTTACAGGTACTTAGGATAGTAAATGGATAGTAAAAGCAGGGCCAGATTTTCAAGGGATCTTAGTGTTATTCTTTATAGAATAGATTTTTGAAAATCTGAGTTCCCATTTAAACACCACACAGAAAAATGAAGAAAACAAAATACAAGGAAACTAATATAAAATACAGAAAGTTCATTTGTGATACTGTAGTCATACTTTTAAAGCAGCTGTTCTTAAGACAGCTGCTAATAATGTTTTAAACAGATGTTTTAAAAAAATCACTAAGTTTTGGCAGTGAAACAAGTTATGTCTCTAGAAGATCAGTTCCAAATTTTACATGATGAGTTTGGATTAAACGTCCATCTACACAGACTTCAAGACTGACACACACATACAGAGCCTAACATACTGTCCTGGTTTCGGCTGGGATAGAGTTAATTTTCTTCCTAGTAGCTGGTATAGTGCTGTGTTTTGGATTTTAGTATGAGAATAATATTAATAACACGCTGACTGGTCAAGGACTTTTCAGCTTCCCATGCTCTGCCAGGTGCACAAGAAGCTGGGAGGGGGCACAGCCAAGACAGTTGATCCAAACCGGCCAAAGGGCTATTCCATACCATATGATGTCATGCTCAGTATATAAACTGGGGGGAGTTGGCCAGCGGGTAGCAATTGCTGCTCAGGGACTGGCTGGGCATCGGTCAGCGGGTGGTGAGCGGTTTTATTGCTGGTTTTTTTCCCCCTTGGGTTTTGTTCCTCTCTCTCTCTCTTGTTGTTTTCCTTCTCATTACAATTTTTTTCTTTTATTATTATCCAATTATTAAACTGTTCTTATCTCAACCCACGAGTTTTCTTACTTTTGCTCTTCCGATTCTCTCCCCCATCCCACTGTGGGGGAGAGGGTGAGCAAGCAGCTGTGTGGTACTTAATTGCCGACTGGGGCTAAACCACAACACAGATGAAAAATAGTGTACAGAGTAACCAAGGCCTTAATTTAGGCAGTTTAAAGACAGATCAAAATATCTCCTAGCTGCAGTTAGACATATGCTTAAATACTAACCTGAACAAGGTACTTTTAGTATCTCCCAAGTTTCCATAATACTTAAAGCAAGCTTAAGCCTTTGTGCCTGAGATGCAATTCAATTCAGTCATCACAGGATTATCCATCAAAACATCTGAGACTGAGCCATTCAAAATTAGACCCGTTCATGATGCGAATTCTTTCTGAAGCAGGAATTCAGTTGATAGCACTGCCTCTCTAGCATGTAAAAGGACAACTACGAATTATCTTTTGATGCAATGACTCTAGTCAAAGGCAACCTGGCCTGGTGAAACAAACTATTCTAAAGTGCAAAAAATTCAATACCTTGCTCCCAGGTCTCTCACCATAATTGTTTTTAATGTTAACCTTTTCAAACAGAACTTCTATAGCAATAATCTATTTTAAGGCCTCAGGGCCATGGGATGACTAGTTAAGGGATCAGAAGCACAAGTAGTGTTCTCTTCTATCCTTCCAGTTGCAGGGAATGATGAGGAAAGAAACAGGAAGAGCCAGCAGATCAATACCTGGCTCTGAGCGTGGTGTCACCAGAAAAATTTTGGGGTTTTTGATCATGGATGGGTTTACACAACACCAGGCCTGCTGGCAACAGACGGCATACACCTCTCTCAAAGAGGGAAAAGGGTCTTTGCACAGGAGTTAGCAGGGTTCACTGAAAGAGCTTTAAACTAGATTTGAAGGGGGAAAGGGATAAAACCAGGCTCACTAGAGAGAAGCCTGGGGGCAGCATGCCAATGTTTGAGAGACAGTGTGCTAGCGAGGTCCTTCGATCTGCTATCTCAGTGGAGGTAGGGGATGGATATCCATGTGGCAGCAAAGACACAGAGGTTACTGATGTGTTAGAAACCACGCAAGCACCTGAGAATGGTCACATAGGAATTAGGGCTCCTCCCCCAGAAAAGGTGGGGGGATCAATAGCCCAACTGAAGTTCATCTACACCAATGCATGTAGCATGGGCAACAAACAGGAGGAGCTGGAAGCCGTTGTGCAGCTGGAAAACTATGATATAGTTGCCATCACAGAAACATGGTGGGATGACTCGCACAACTGGAGTACTGCAATGGATGGCTATAAACTACCTGAAAGGAGGTTGTAGTGAGGTGGATGTCGGTCTCTTTTCCCAAGTAACAAGTAATAGGATGAGAGGAAATGGCCTCAAATTGCGCCAGGGGAGGTTTAGATTGGATAGTAGGAAAAATGTCTTAATTGAAAGAGTTATCAAGCATTGGAACAGGCTGCCCAGGGAAGTGGTTGAGTCACCATCCCTGGAGGTATTTAAAAGATGGGTAGATGTGGCACTTAGGGACATGGTTTAGTGGTGGACTTGGCAGTGTTAGGTTAATGGTTGGGCTTGATGATCTTAAAGGTCTTTTCCAACCTAAATGATTCTATGATTCTATGAATCTATGATTCTAAAATATAGCCTTTTAGATAAGAAGCATGACTTCATAAGTTAGTCTTGCTCCTGAAGAAGGAAATTCAAATGAAAAAGTATATTCCTCTAAATGCATCAGCAGGACTGTAGTAGTTTCTCTGTGTTTTCCAGACTGGAAGATGAGAATCAGTGAAAATACATTTTTATTCAGGTGGTGTTCTCTTTGTATCTAGTTCTGGACTGCTTTTGTCTTATGTTACTAACAGTATTATTGCTGCTATACTACAGAACAATTCCTGGCCCTTCCTACATTCATATTCTTTTTGATTACTGGTGTTAGCTGGTGATTAGTGAGAGCTCTGAATTGGAGACCGTGGATGTAGTAAAGTCCTTAATTCAGGATACAAATTAGGAAACATTAAATGACAGAACCTAGAAAGGAGAGATCTGAAGTTGAGTTTGTTGAATCCAGAGCTTTACAAATTAAAACCTGACTTTGAGGATACTTTCATCAACAAACATATCCTATTTCCATGGTGGAAACTTTGGACTTCTCTTCTCTAGAGTTAAAGGTGGTATTCCATATGGAAGATGAGGTCTCAAACCTCAGGCTAAACTAACAAGAATTTCCTGTTTCAAAGGAACTTTCCCTGATTACCCATTTATTTTGATGTGATTTAATGGCTAAGCCCATAGAGCAAAAAACCACTGACTGATGGAAGAATTCCATGCAATAACAGGACAGTTTTCCACCCAGGTCTAGGGATTAGTGCTACCAGTTTAAACATGTCTTTAATGGAATAAAATTGAGTGTCATAATCATACGGTCAAAAGGAGCTTCATCTGCACAGCCAATATTGACAACCGAAATTAAGATTCCTGCTATCAAAAAAAGAAAGCATACATTTTGAACTTTTCCCCCCTTCTTAAGCATTTATATGACAAAATTGCCAAGAAAAGTGTTAAGACACTACGTATTAGGTATGCGGTACATTCTTTGTAGGTGCCACCCATAGTGACCCAAACAGTTCTAGGAAGAGGAAAAATGGAAGGAAAGGCGCCAGATGAAAGCAAATCTATTCTTTGTAAATGATGGGCAATTGTCTTGTAATAAATTCTATCATCTTTAAGTTCTTGTCTTTTTCAAAGTATAACCCTTGGCTTTTATTATTCCTCTCTGCTGTTATGTGCTGGCAATATTTACAAAACACAGTATATAAATTGTCCTCCTTGTTTTTAACACACTTACAAAAAATGATTTCAATGTTTTGAACAGATATTCATAACATCTGCCTTCTCTTCCAGTTTTCTGAATGACTCACCAATTTTATTCTACCTTTTTTTCTTTTTAAAGCATTGATAATTATAAAATGGTACCAACCACTGAAAAAAATATAAAGGCTTTGATATCTTTCTAAAAAAGAAAAGCACTATAAAGATATGGATGATTTTATGTGCTTTCAATACTTATGAGCATATATCGTAAATTCTGTAAGTTTAATAATGACCACATACAGAGTTAATGTCTATTCCAATAATGTTCACTTTCGTTATAACCATCACAAATTTAGACAAGATTAGTGATGCTGAGTTTCTAGGCAAAATATAAATATTTTCTAGTATGAAGGAACAAAAATAAGACATGAGATAAAGGTGACCCTCTGTATATCATTTATATGTGATATTCTGAAAGTTTTTTTAGAAGTTTCTTCATAACATATTATTAAGGGAAATAAATAACTGTGGGTAAGAAGCAAGCAGCTTTTCTGGATTAAACACAGACACACTAATCAAAGAGTTCTAATAAAAAAAGTTTCTAATAAAATAAAGTGAATAATGGAAAACTGAATTCAGTGGGACAAGCAGTCTGCACTTTCTGTAAAACACATAAGATGTTTGAGATAATCCCTGATGACATCCTATTAAAGGAAAACTAGGAATGGCAATGTCTGTGATCTCATTTCTCTGATGTCATAAATCCCTAAGGATTTGTGAGAAAAGTGAAAGACAAAAAGGAATTTTGAAAAGAAAGAATGAAAACATGAATTCCAGAAACCGTCAGGGGGAGAAGTTTTTTAAGCAGAGAAATTAAATTAACTCAAGTATCAAAATGATAATGTATTAAATAGTTATAGAAAACATTATTTCACATAAGATTCCAAAGAATAAACCTTGATCACTATTGCAAAATTAGTTGTGGATCCCAAAATCCAATAATGGACAAACACTGAGTTTATAGTTCTTTGTAAATTAAATTCTAACCCAGATTTTACTATATTTAACCATTCTTGTTAAGCTAATGTCTTGAATTGTAAATTAGAGCTATTTAAATTATCTTGAGCTAGAGTATCCATTATTCTATGCAGCACTGTGGTAATTGCTAAATAACAGTTGGAATTAAAATTCAGCAAGTAGTATTAAGCACTATTAAAAGTTATTAATACCAAGGTATCTATCTAGTATGTGCCTCTGAAATGTTGAGAGACTTGGAAAATTCAGTGTTCACAATGTCTCTTTATCATCTTATACTTTAGTGTAATGGATCATTAAAATGTACATAGGCCAAAACAAGGGAGGGGACAGGGAAATCTAGACTTAATGTGACTTTCTACAGAAAAAAGTATGTATTTTGTAAGAGTGAATTGCTTGACTGATTTCACTGCATAAATCCCTGCAAATATTCACTTTTTACATGAAAGAAAAAAAGTCACATAATACAATGATTCACAGTGCTCCCTACAGCTGTGCCAAAGCCAACTGATTTTCAAAGGGAGAACAGGGAAACTAGAATAACTCCCCTGAGTAATGGACAGCTAAAAGGGAAGAACTAGAAACACTCCCTGGCTGCCACTGTGTTCAGACCTTGGAAGAAATAATTGAGCCTCAAACTATCTTTCAGATGTCTGCAACATCTGCCTTGCAGTCAATACCATTTTCCCCAAGAGCAGAAATCTTTCTTTGGAAGTGAAATGCCTACACTGCCACAAGCAGACTGAGCAAGCAGTAAATTATTTTAGAAGTAAAGCTGAATAACATAGGCATTTATGTATTATACCTCTTAAGAACCTTGTTTCTCATCACAGGAGTGCTGCAGACCTATGTGGTGTTGTAGACATGCTGTTCGACACAGAAAGACACAAAACATCAGAGATTGTGCCTTGGCACTTCACTGCCACAGCTGTACAAATGTACTGTGCGACAGCATACACAGATGTGATACTTATTGATAGCTTAATGCCTTATGCGTGGTTGAAAGAAATTTGTTTTACCTGATATGTGATCCTATCAGACCGTATTAGCACAACAAAAGGTCCATAATGTTGCACCTAGAATTTTTTGTAAAAGCAGTCCCTAGAATGGCAATGTTATATTAAGTGTAATGCAGCTGGCTTCAGCCTCAGGGCTGAAGGAGACATCAAGAACAACATTCACTGTAGAATTCAGTGTGATTATTAATTCCTGCTCACTGGTTCCTGGACACCAGAGAAACAGGTCACTCAGAACTGCAGTGGAGAGATATAGTCCAAATAAAAATCTTCTGTAAACTCCTAATTATTTCAGTGAGCTCTAGATCACCCTCACAGACCTTCTGTGTGTATAAAATGTTTTTCTTTTAATGTTCCTATAATTTATTTAAAGACAAATGTCAATGAGGGGGAAAAGATGCACATTTACTTAGGACTATAAGGACACTTACAGTCACGATCATTGATTTAACAGAAATTTATGGATATACTTACTCAGTGGTAAAAGCTCTTATGAGTCATCATGTTACTTCATAAGTTGGAAACATTTTTAAGATATGACATTCATGCAATCAATAGCTAGTGATCAATGACAATTTAAGAATTTCTAAATCCACTGATGTCTTAGCTCTTGCATGATTAACCATAAGTTTGCAAGAGAAATTTTTTATCAAATCTTACTGGGGAAACATTATCAACTATTATACCGTAATTTATTTTTTTATATACTGCCTTTAAGGCATTCTAAGGGAAAGAAAATGCTCCTTTTAGATCTATGTAATATTCATCCTTAAAAATATTTTTTTCTTTTTTTTAATGTTAATGTAATACATAATAAAAATGCCAGATTGAGGATTCTGTAGACTTGAGAATTTTTTATATGAATAATTGGGAAGAAAATGCACGTTCTTGCATAAAATCTTTGATTTTTTAGGTCTGTTCAGAAGAAGTCTCTCCTCTGGTAGAGTAGGTGTGCTGGTTTTGGCTGGGGTAGAGTTAATTTTCTTCGTAGAAGCTAGTATGAAGCTATGCTTTGGATTCAGTATGAGAATAATGTTAATAACACACTGATGTTTTAGTTGTTGCTAAGTAGTGCTTACACTAAGTCAAGGACTTTTCAGCTTCTCATGCTCTACTGATTGAGAAGGCTGGAGATACACAAGAAGTTGGGAGGGGGCACAGCCAGGACAGCTGACCCCAACTGACCAAAGGGCTATTCCATACCATATGATGTCATGCTCAGCATATAAAGCTGGGGGAAGAAGAGGGAAGGGGGGGACATTTGGAGTGATGGCGTTTGTCTTCCCAAGTAACCGTTTACGCGTGATGGAGTCCTGCTTTCCTGAGATGGCTGAACACTGCCTGCCAATGGCAAGCACAGAATTAATTTCTTATTTTGCTTTGCTTTCACACGCAACTTTTGCTTTACCTATTAAACGGTCTTTATCTCAACCCACGAGTTTTCTCACTTTTACCCTTCCAATTCTCTGCCCCACCCCACTGGGAGGGACTGAGTGAGCGGATGTGTGGGGCTTAGTTGTCCATTGGGGTTAAACCACGACAGCAGGTCAACTTTTTCCAATGAAACTGTTTGAGACTTTGCTGAGCAGAAAGAAAACAAAACTAATAGGATTTTTTTAATTTTTTGAGAACATCACTTCCATCTGGCTTTCTTTTTGTTGCAATAGGATAAAGCAAAACCAGAATAATACAGTTTTAAAAGTCTTTGACCAAATGATGAATTTCATCACCCCTATTGTTTATATTGGCCACACTATTGATTACATGCTCCTTCTCTTTGATACTTTCAGGAACATACCTACTAAAATCAACAAATTGCTGTAAAGGGATCATCTGATCAGTCAGAATTAGAGAGTGACACCATTAGTGCCAGAATAGGCAGTTGACATCGATATATTGCTACGTGATGGACTGCCTTCACTGAGACTGCTTGAGTCTTCCCATTAGTTCATTTTGAAAAGCGCATAGCACACAAAGACACCTCAATGCCAGGGCTTTCAGGCGATGTTAATGTAGAATGAACTGAAACAAGTGGCCTAGAGACAGAAATATCTCAATTCATCAGTATATCATAAGCCACCTACTTATGATTGTATCTTTATTTTGAAGACAATAAAGTCTTCAATTTTTACAGAATAGATGTCTGAACTTCAGAGTGCCAGTCACTGCTCATCTATTGTATTTTTTTACACTTTAGCTCTTCTGCATGACACGGACTGTGCTCCCTATAGCATTAGTTACCTTCAGGTACAGTTTGATTACAAACTTAAACCAGACTTGAAGCCCATGCAAAGTACGGTAAAAAGACATAGTTAGAGGCATTTCTGACTGACATGCTTAACCACAGGTTTTTCAAAAATGCATCCTACTCCCAGTGTAGGCAGTGGGCTTTTACCACTACTTCCAATGGGAACTGGGTTTCACAGACACAAAGCTTCTTTTTACTTTTTAAGGTCAATTCTACAAATAGATAATAAAAAAAACCCCACAAAAAGTTCTGTCAGGTACGGAAAAAGACAAAGGGGAAGAACAAGTGTGCTTGCTGTCATACTGGATGGAGCTAATTAAACTTTTGCTACATTACTGGTTTTCTCTGCTGATTATTCATGCTGCAGTTAAAAAGATTACAGGTTATTCAACAGAACTGATAATCATTATTTCCTTTGTTATTAAATATGTATGCAGATATACTTCATAAAAAGCAGGAAAAAAGCAGCTGGACAAATATATATACTGTATTCAGTTTACAGCCTCATTTACAAGGGTAAACAAGGGTAAATTGTGGCCGTGACATGTACACAAGAATCAGGCTGGGGAAACAGCTCCAGGATATCCATCCTTGTAAATATACTTTTAATGTCTTACTTTGTTTGTTTAATATATTTTTTCCAAATATTCCTAAATATGTTTGATTTATATTTTATGATAATCCCTAAAGAGTACCCAAACAGATACCAAATTTTATTACTGCATATTATACTTTTATAATGATTATACCAGTATTTATACCAGATTCATTTTGTACTTACTTTCTAACCAAAGCTTCTCTCTCAAGTAACCCAAGAAATTCTAACAAAAAAAAGATGGGGTTTTGAGGAAGTAACATCAGGTAATATACAATTTTCTAAATTATTGTTGTGCTTGTCTTAAACTAATTTTTCTGGATCCTTGTTTTTCCTGCTTGTGTTCTCACAGAACTAAAAATCTGTTTATGAAAAACAATACTAGGTGCATGATCTAGCTCTGTGCACAACCAGATCGTGTGGATTCTCCTATTTGTCTGCCTACATAAAATAACCAAGAAGTATTAAAAACCCCAGCAGTCTGTAATGGCTACTGCATAGTTCTAGCTAAATATAACACATCACTTTCTCAGTGTCCACAAAGCAAAAACACTTTAGCCTACTACTTTATATATATAGCTGAATTGTAATGGCCAATTTACAAACCACAAGGACTATAGTTCTAAAATGCTTCCACTTAAGTACTCTGCAGCAGTGCTTGTCTGCTAGTCTGAAGAACACGCTTCCTTTTTGACATTATTTCTAATAACTAGGAATGAAAATGTTTTGTGACCTCAGAAATTTATGCTTCATTTAAAAGGTTTGCAAATTTTCTTTCTCCAAATCAAAACTGTTGTGCTCTTACAAATATTTTGAATGAAATCACATCTATCATGCTGGGATACACTTGAAAACTGATTGCAGTAAGCCAGAAAATTAATATGACAATCTAAATCTTAAGTTACTTTACCCTTAAGTCTTTCATCAATATATTTTTACAATCATCATCTGCCATATGACTACATCACTGGAAAAACAAGTAAGGAAAATGCATCTACAATTCATGGGACCTGAAAGGCTCTCAAAATCAGCCATTTCATTTGATTACTTAATGATTTCTGGATTATTGGAAACAACTTATTTATTCTTAAATGTCCAATCATATACTAAAAAATAATAATGGGGATAATATGAAATGTTTGAAGTAATCAATACAGAACATGTCCTGTAATTATAGCAAGGAAGAATTTGCTTAAGTGAGTCATATTGATAAATAAATGAACACTGCCTGGAAGCGGTCACCTTTTGTATAGAAAAAACAGAACTATGAGAATGCTCTGATATACTAATGAAAGTCTCCAGCCTCATAGTAAAAGCTGAACACCAGAAAATCTATACACAGACTTAATTTTTATGATCCTGAGCTTTTTCAAAGGTAAGTTATTTTCTACAGAGAAGAGACATCTGTAATAAGAAATAAACTACATAGGTTATTTTTCATAACTTAAAACTGCATATATTTCTGTATACAAAAGAATAAAAACTAAAATAGCATTAATCTCAATGTTATTATTGGAACTTAAAACAAAGGGGAAAATGCCAAACTGAAATACACGCTATCTGTAAATACGAAAAGTGTCATAATTCTGCAAGAAAATGCACAGGAAATCTGCCCTTTAACTCAACAAAAAATGTCATGATATTTGCAGGTTGGAGAAAATAACCTCTTTGACAAGAGCTATTTGACACATTGCTAAAACATGCAGTTTTAATGTTGCTTGCAGTGCCACTTCGGTCTCAAGCCATTATTAAACTATGGACTGCGCAAGCTAAAGCACCGACTTTCTGGGAACAATGATTCAGTGATGACAATGATGGCACAAACAGCACAATCACACTTACCTTCAGACCAGCAGTTGCCTGATACTAGCCTTTAAAGGATTCATCTGTCTTCCAAAATCTTCAGTGCAGATCTTTTATCCTTATGTGACATAAAATAAATCCTTAGGAAAAATTCCTTTGGCCTGAAATAAGAAGTTTTCATGAGAAAACCGTCAGGGTTTGGAGAAGAGTTATACCTCTAGTGTGATAAAAACTGATAGTCTATGACTCCTCTTACAGTTAAAACCACGGATGGAATACACCTATGGATAGCTTTTCTATACCTGTGTCCAATTGTTCCTCTCTATTTCAATCCACAGTTATTTATGTGTGGGCAGAAACCATTCTCTCAGACTTAAAAATGCTGCTCTTATATGATGCAACATTCATTAGATTTGACTTCAGTCTGAAGTGGAGTTGTTTTCAAGAATTACAAAATACTTGAGCTACTCATACATGTAAGAACTACAGAAGTATTAGAATTTAAGAAAGTCCAAGAAGAAAAAAAAAAAAGGTAATGTCCTGCTCTTAGGACAGAATTGTACTTGTACCACTCCTGAAAGATGTTTAGCCAATTTGTTTTCAAAGAACGCCACATCTGGAGGCTCCACGACCTCTCTCTGCATTCATTCTACTGCTTCACTACCCTCATCGTCAGAAAAATTTATCCCATCTCTACCATATTTGTCCATTACATCCTATTGTAGTCACCAAGAATATGCAGAATAGTCCCTGTTTGCAGAAACTTTTTATATACTTGAAGACCATATTATCTCCTCTTCTCACACACACACTTATATATGTGTGTGTATGTACACATATATACGATTCATTCTATCTTTCCTCATAGACCTCATTTTTGCTGCCTTTGATCATTCTTGTTAATGTCCATTAGACTTTTTGTAACTGGTTCATGTCTTTCTTGAACTAGAGCGCCCAGAATTACAGATGCCTCTTGCTGGACTCTTACAGCTCCCAAGTATCACTGAAGCATTATTCACATACTTTTTTGGCATTACTTCTGCTTATACAATGTGTGCTACAGTGGCAACACAACATTGACTCCTGTTTCATTTTGTGATCCATTTCAACACTTTTCTGCGGACTTGTTTATATTGTATATTATTTCCCTGTATTTGTCTAACTAGTTATTCTAAATATGCTACCCTGCAATTATGTTTATTGACTAGCATCTTTCTCATCTCTGGAGCATTTATTCAGGATTATTTAAAGTCTTGGGCTTTTTTTCCTATATCTGTAGGCCTTCCCAATTTTTTGGTGGCAGTAAATTTTAATTGGCATGCTTATGCTGTGTCCTGTGCTATACCTGAATACTGTCAGGACTAGATCCAAGGCAGAGCCTTACAGAACTCTTTTCAACATATCCTTCTCTTGTGAAGCTGTGAAGATACAATTCTTCAGTCCCATAGCTGAGGACAGGAAGATTCAAAAAAGAGAATACATACTTATCAGCTGAGTAATCTGTCTCACAGCCTCTAGAATCTGACATATTGAAAGAGTGAGGGCAATTTGAATTAGGACACGCTTTGTTCCCAAAGGGACAGTGCAAATTACAGGATTTAGCAAGGCTACATCATATCTACCTACAGGCTTCACTGAAATGCCAGATATGGTTAATACAGTGTGTCATAAACATACTGAATGCTATTCTCCTTCAAACAAATAAATCATAAATCATTCCTCTGTCATTGCACATTCTTACTGCCTACAAGCTCCAAAAGCAAAACTTTGTACATGTCAGATCTGGTTTTTGGTTGGCAGTCAGGGAGCAAGAACTGCAGTGCATGAATATAGCTGAAGTCAGATCAGATCATGGTGTCATACCCACAGGAGTAGTAGAGACACAGTATGACCACTTGAAAAGGAAGGAGTGTGGCTCAGATTTAGTGGCCTGGAATGAGGTGCCAGAGAGACATCCTTTCCAGATAAAGTATTACTTGAGTGTGCAGCAGTTGTAAAATTATTTCAAATCAAAATGACAGTGTTCTGCTTTTCCCATGTATGGCAGCTCTGCCCTGGTAATATGCTAAGAACAAGATAATAATATAATAATATAAAGAGAAGAAGGAATAACTGTGGGGTAGAAAAGAAAAAAACACATTCGTCTGGCAGGCAGCAATAGCAAAGATGGAGATGGAAGGAGAAGAGGTGGTTGGTTATAAACAGAAGCATGCTAGGTGCAAGAAGTGCAGCTGAGGGTCAGATATGGCTATGCAGGATAGAAAAGCGAGAGCAACAAGGATGAGTATCATCGATACTGTAGTCGTATCAGGGCATAATAATTTAAAAATGCTGGATATTGCAGAGAACTAGTTATATTACTGCAATTTTTCTATAAAAACCACCACTATCTTGGCATTAGGAGAAGCGGAAACATTTTTTTTTTGAGATTAGATGTGATCTTCACTGCGACAATTTATCACAAACAAAAAACCCCACTTCAGGAGGACCCTGACAGTTCCAGGTACAGAGAGAGAGACTGCACCATAGTAGCAACTCCTTAATATATCACAAAGAATCACAAAGTGTTTTGCTATCTGAATATTACTTTCTCCTTATTAACACATGTTTCTTGACCGGAGCAAAGCAATATATGCAGCAACTTTCATGGGAGTGGAGGAGTAATCACACATCATCTATTTAAACTTCTACAGATTATCAGTAGATTAAATGCATCTAATATATTGCTACTGACTATAAATTCTAGGATTCAGGTTAATAACAGCTCCTAACTGAAAATTTAGCAGTCTCCAATATTAGTCTAATGAAAAACCAGCATGCTAGCTTTGATGATCACAAGGATCCAAAGACTCAGACCCCATTTGAAGTTCCAGCATGAGCATGAGATGGGTCTGATACAGCTTCACTGAAAACAGTGCTACAATTCTGCTTAAACAATACCAACACTTTCTGAAACCTGCTTTGTTCCTCTGGAGGTGATATTGTAGCTTCATATATTCTGTTAAGAATATTCAACCCTAAGAGCTTAGTGGACTTAGCATATTTTAAGTTGATTTAAAAAATATCAGGCTGGGAGCAACTTCTTGAGGTCTTCTGCTGTTCCCCCCACCAACTGCTCAAAAGGTCAAACTCAAAGTTGACATATGTCCTAATATTGTATGCCTGCTATCCTAACTTGATTAAAAATCAGTAGCAGATTACTGTCCCTGAGAATCTATAGCATTTCTAAGACTAAGATCTATACTAGGATTATTTTTAATATCAAATTTCCCCAACTGAGATACAGAGTAATCTTAACTAATTCTAAAACTTAATTCCCTTATCCTCTCAAAATAAAAACCAGAAAGTTATATTTCCATCAATGATTAATCCAATTGGTTTTAATGCTATCCAGAGTGATTTTCTTTCTCCCTCTATTTTTATTTTAAAAACATATTCCTGAGCAATCTGAACACAGATAGCTTGTGACCTGCTTGCCCACCACTTCTATTATTGCTTCTCTCAAGGTTAATTTTTGGTCTACACTACTCTTTTTGGTGAAGAAAAAGAAGATGGGAAGGAAGAAATAAGTATTATATGCATAAGCAATACAGAACTCATTTAAATGAAAAAGAAAAAAACAAGCACCAAGTGAGAAAAGAGTGAATGTAGGTGTTTCATTGAAAAGAGGAATTTAGCTGCCTAGAACTGGTAGAAAGGCTAAGTCAGGTCCTGACACACAGCTGTGTGCAACTTCCTTAAAGAAATACTCCTATTTTATTACTTTTTCGTTAATTGACCCTCTCAAAAGAGCAAAGTTGTTATTTTCTGATTTGTTGGTAGAGGAGGAAGAGAGAAAAAATATCAAAGTAATATACAACATTCTCAAATTTTCATGTGGAAACCCTATGTTTTCTCCTTGGTTTCCATGAATCCAAGGGAGTTCACTTCAAAGACCTAATAATGAATTTACCATGCTTCTGTTTTAACACAAGGTACTGAAAACTATAGGAAAGTAAGTAGGGATAAAATTAACACCACACAAATTTCTCAGAAAGAAGGTTAATATATTCCAAATGTCCCAAAACACTAAAATCAGTCTCATTTTCCCTTGCCAGCTAAATGCCAAAAGTACTCAACCATTTGTAATTGAACTGTCAGCATCACCGAACTGATCATTTTCTAAAAAGGTAAGCAGTATGCCAAGAAGTTTTTGCAAGACTTGAAATTCAGAAAGGATATTTTTTAAGAACATCTGATCTACACCAAAATAAGGAATAGAAGCTCCATCCATGTGAAACATTCTTCAATATGTAGAATCAGTGATCTGAAGAGTCAATAGAATTTAATATCTATCCATATTTGTTTGCAACCTTGATGACACAAAAATTAAAGTGGTTCATTAGAGTAGCTTTCCACATGTATTTTAATACTTCAGGAAATCATACCAAACTCTACATGTGTGACAGACCTTAACTTACTTGCATACCTTAAAATGTTTTTCTTTGTAGCACTCCAACATTGGACAATCCCAGCTCTCAGTCACATTGAGTAGCAGCTACCTACAATATAGTGAACTTCTTTTAGCCAAAAGTTCACATCTGCTACTCCTTTGAATTTTCTGTTCTTTCTGTCACTCTCTCCCTAGAAAGTTTAGAAAGACCCTAGGGTTTAGGTTTAGCATTTAGGGTTTAGAAAGACCCTAGGGCAATAACTAGTTGGCACTTTTGCTTCTGTTTGTATATCTCTTTCAAAAGAAAAATAAACTCTGGTATTCAAAAGAAAAATAAACTCTGGTATTCAAAAGAAAAACCAGCTCTGTCCTCCCCCAAGTTGACCATACCTGAAAGTTACTTAGTCCCTCTTGGCCAGCCTTACTCCATCCCTCTTATCTCTCTCTTGCCTGAAGGTTCCTTCAAAAGAAGAGAGCAGTGGGGCTAGGTTACCGATCAGCTACTGTCCTACTGAACAAGCACCGGCTTGTTGAACAGCAAGAAAAACACAATAAATCTATTCCAACAAGAAATTTATCTGTTTAGATTATTGTCTTGAAGTGTGCATAATCTATAGGAATTGTGTGGGAAATGGTCAAGCCCTGCAACTTCTTTTCAACAATTTTCTACAAGCTTTTTATACTTTTAGATCTAAATGTTTTTCTATACCACACCGTATTTCTGCTGTGTGATATACTCAAGCTGCTTTTAAACTAGCTTTTCACCAGGGTAAACGTCCATAAACTGCTGATAGCAGATAGTAGTCTGAGAGCAGCACATAGTATTGACACCCTGAGAAACACTTCTTTTTAAAAACTTCTGCTTTTCTAAAAAGCAGGTATGTATCTGGATTGCTTTGAAACCTACTGAGTGCAGGGGAAACTGGTTACTCTATGTGATCCTAATTAGAGGAGTTTTAGCCATGATTACACTTTGTAGAAAGATAAAGCCATATGAAGAACATCAAACCACATTATTTCAATAGTCTCTAGTCTTCTTACCTAAAAACTGCAATTTATATTGCTCACCAAATAATCAGTAACTTTGCTTTTGGAAGCTATTGTTGGCTATGTTGGCTACTGCCACTCTTGGGAAACCACTGCTTAAGATGTTGTTAAAGAAAGACTTTAAATCTCTAGAGTTTGAAATGCCAGTCACATATCAAAGAGAATCAACAAAACCTTAATTTAGTGCAGGAGCCCAACAAGCACTGTGAGCCTACACAGTAGATCCAGCATTTTTAAAAGTGTCTCGCCTGTTCTGTTCTGTGCTGACATTCCAAATATTTCAGATTTACTCTACCTGCTTAGAACAACTGTATACCATGCTTTGCTATTCATGCACAAAATAACACGTTTCTGTCCAGAAAATCAAAGAATAGACCTGAGTAAATTTTGTGCCTGAAAGCTATTGTATTCTACTCTACTAAATTCTAAAGTTATATATGTATATATATATATTCATGTATTTTCTCTCTTTCTGATCTTACCTGTGCCTTCAGAAGATCCTGGCTACACCATTTTTACTATCAGCAATGTTCAGATGATAGTGCATGGTGTTTATATGTAGTGCCTCCGTTATATGGAGATATAAGGCTCATTTCAATTGCCCACATGTAGCATCTAGTGCCATTTGATTTAGCTGGGATATCTTGCCTGTCTCCAGCTGTCTCTCCATAGGGGTTCTGATGTCTTAAGTTGTGTGTCATTTTATTCAGTCCTCTGAAGATGTCACAGATAACCTAAGGTATCTCCTAGAACCCAAGGAGACTAAATTTATGGAACTGAAACCTGCCTCTAGGTCAATACACTCAACACTATTCAGCTGATCAACTAGCTGATGCCTGTGTTCAGATGAACTCAACTCAAGGCTCCACCGTCCTTCAACAGTAACTCCAGGCTCTACATTAACTACTTTCCAGTGACTATAGTAGGAGATTAGACATCTAGCCCATGTGTAGACTCAGTCTTGTCATAGTAGCTTTATGTGTAAGAAACCACCTTCAAGAGTTATGCAACAGCAAATAGTCTCTCAGCACTTTCAGTCTCTGACAGCATCTCCATATTTTTGTCCACCAGAAGATGTGTTCTTGATGCATTCCAAAACTAACTCCTAACCTAACTATAAAGATAAATACAACAATAAACTTCTTGTCAGTAACTCATTTTGACCTTAAAGTATTTTCTGTTTTCATTCAGCTGGTAAACTTTGGAGTCAAGTGAAACAAGAAAGTTTTCACTGCTCCCAGACAGTGATCCTTGCCAATTTTTTTTTTTTTCAAAGAACACCATCTAATAAAAAACCTTACTTACCAAGGCAAATAAAAAACATACACCATCCATATATCCTCTATACTCCAGACAACTCTAGAAGGTGAACATTCATGAACACTACATCTTATTTTTTTCTTTTTTAAAATCTTAATTCAACACATGGCAACACAAGACATCACTAAATATATTAATTCTGAGTTAGGAAGATGTCTATTAATGCTTTTATTGAAAATTTTGTTTCCCATGGCCCAACAGCTGACATTATAAAAAAGGCCTTCATGAATACCTTGTATATATATAGATTGTATATATATATATTGTATAATTTTTCAGAGAACTGTAAGATTCAGTGGAGCATGAATTAAGTATACAAGCATGGAAATTTAACTTCACAATGTCTTGACTCTAAGACTACTATTCAAATGTATTATATCACAAATGGTATAAAATCTGTTTTATAATTAATTAAAATTGTAAAAATCCCCACTTTGTACGCCAGAATAGTTATATTCTGGCGTACAAAGTCACAATTTTCAAGTTAAAATCTGTGCACTTTTTGATAATACTCATTATTCTTTAAAAAAAAAAACCACAGAAAAAAACACACAAAAAACAGCAAAACCAAAACCCCCCAAATCAGTAGTTGCTAATGTGTTTTAATCCACTGTCTGAAATAAAGTAGTAAATATTCCTGACTTTGATACACGTTGGGGTTTTTTTTCTCTACATTTACAATTTGTCTGGTACATCAGCAAGAAATTCTCCCACCAGAAGTACTTAGGCCTCTTAGTCCCTTTAGCAATGCATTCCTACTGCTTTAATGAAAATTATTTGTTGTGACTTTGATATTAATTGATTGATATTAAAAGAAGAATACAAAGTGGATATGTGTTGATTTATTTGTATGTTTCTCGTGATAATTTTATGAATATTTATTTTATTTCAAACAAATAGTGACTTTAAGAATTTTAAAAGCTTTGGTGTTAACTCTCTTAGGAAAAATTCCTGATAATAGAAGATAAAATTATTAAAGGTTTCAGCATAAATTCTGCCCTACCTACACATGATCCCTGTAGATCTGGCCACAGAATTTTCATAGAGCTTCACTCAACAGTTTCATCCCAATTAGCATCCAAGCATTTCTTGGCTTTTCTCCCATGCAATTGCCCTACTAACCAGCGCAAGGCAGAAAGTATAGAATCATAGAATCATAGAATCATAGAATAATTAAGGTTGGAAAAGACCTCTAAGATCATCTAGTCCAACCATCAACCCAACACCTCCATGCCTACTAAACCATGTCCTGCAGTGCCATATATACACGTTGTTTGAACTCCTCCAAGGATGGTGACTCCACCACCTATCTGGGCAGCCTGTTCCAATGATTGACCACCCTTTCAGTAAAGAAATCTTTCCTAATATCCAATATACACCTCTCCTGACACAACGTGAGGCCATTTCCTTTCATCCAATCGCTTGTTACTTGGGAGAGGAGACCGACACCCACTTCGCTACAAGCTCCTTTCAGGTAGTTGTAGAAAGCACTAAGGTCTCCCCTCAGACTCCTTTTCTCCAGGCTAAACAATCCCAGTTCCATCACCCGCTCCTCATAAGATTTGTGCTCTAGACCCTTCACCAGCTTCATTGCCCTTCTCTGGACACGCTCCAGCACCTCAATATCTCTCTTGTAGTGAGGGGCCCAAAACTAAACACAGTATTCGAGGTGCGGCCTCACCAGTGCCGAGTACAGGGGCATGATCACTTCCCTAGTCCTGCTGGCCACACTATTTCTGATACAAGCCAGGATGCCATTGGCTTTCTTGGCCACCTGGGGACACTGCTGGCTCATATTCAGCTAGCTGTTGACCAACACTCCCAGGCCCTTTTCTGCCCGGCAGCTTTCCAGCCACCCTTCCCCAGGCCTGTAGCGTTGCATGGGGTTGTTGTGACCTAAGTGCAGGACCTGACACTTGCCCTTGTTAAACTTCATACAATTGACCTCGGCCCATCAATCCAGCCTGTGCAGATCCCTCTGCAGAGCCTTCCTACCCTCAAACAGATTGACACTCCCGCCCAGCTTGGTGTCATCTGCAAACTTACTGAGGGTGCACTCAATCCCCTCATCCAGATCATTGATAAAGATATTAAACAAGACTGGCCCCAAGACTGAGCCCTGGGGAACACCGCTTGTGACCAGCCGCCAACTGGATTTAACTCCGTTCACCACACCTCTCTGGGCTCGGCCATCCAGCCAGTTCTTTACCCAGCGAAGAGTACACCAACGTAAGCCATGAGCCTCCAGCTTCTCCAGGAGAATGCTGTGGGAGACAGTGTCAAAGGCTTTACTAAAGTCCAGGTAGATAACATTTACAGCCTTTCCCTCATCCACTAGGCGGGTCACCTAGTCATAGAGGGAGATCAGGTTGGTCAAGCAGGACCTGCCTTTCATGAACCCATGCTGCCCGGACTTGATCCCCTGGTTGGCCTGCACATGCCTGTTGAGCATGCTCAGGATCACAGAATCACAGAATCATATAGGTTGGAAAAGACCTTTAAGATCATCGAGTCCAACCATAAAACTAACACTACCAAGACCACCACTATACCATGTCCATAAACACCTCATCCAAATGTCTTTTAAATACCTCCAGGGATGATGACTCAACCACTTCACTGGGCAGCCTGTTCCAATGCTTGATAACCCTTTCAGTGAAGTAAAATTTCCTAATATCCAGTCCAAACCTCCCCTGGTGCAACTTGAGGCCATTTCCTCTTGTCCTATCATTTGTTAATTGGGAGAAGAGACTGACCCCCACCTCTCTACAACCTCTTTTCAGGTAGTTGTAGAGAGCAATAAGGTCTCCCCTCAGCCTCCTTTTCTCCAGCCTAAACAACCCCAGTTCCCTCAGCCGCTCCTCATAAGACTTGTGCTCTCGACCCTTCACCAGCTTCGTTGCCCTTCTCTGGACATGCTCCAGCACCTCTATGTCTCTCTTGTAGTGAGGGGCCCAATGAACCACTCCATAATTTTCCCCGGTACTGAGGTCAGGCTGACAGGCCTGTAGTTCCCCAGATCCTCCTTCCAGCCCTTCTTGTAGATGGGCATCACATTTGCTAACCTCCAGTCATCTGGGACCTCCCCTATTAACCAGGACTGCTGATAAATGATGGAGAGTGGCTTGGCAAGCTCCTCCGCCAGCTCCCTCAGTACTCTCGGGTGGATCCCATCTGGCCCCATAGACTTATGAGTGTCCAGGTTGCATAGCAGGTAATTAACTGCTTCCTCCTGGATTATGAGGGGTTCATTCTGCTCTCCATCCCTGTCTCCCAGCTCAGGGGGCTGAATACCCTGGGGATAACTGGTCTGACCATTAAAGACTGAGGCAAAGAAGGCATTAAGTACCTCAGCCTTTTCCTCGTCCTTGGTGGCAATGTTCACCCCTGCGTCCAATAAAGGAAGGAGATTCTCCGTGGCTCTCTTTTTGTTGTTGCATTTGTAAAAACATTTTTTATTATCTCTTACAACCGTGACCAGATTGAGTTCTAGCTGGGCTTTTGCCTTTCTAATTTTCTCTCTGCGTGACTTGACAAGATCCCTGTACTCTTCTTGAGTTGCCTGCCCCTTCTTCCAAAAGTGGTAAACTCTCCTTTTTTTCCTGAGTCCCAGCAAAAGCTCCCTGTTCAGCCAGGCCAGTCGTCTTCCCTGCCGGTTTGCCTTACGGCATATGGGGACAGCCTGCTCCTGCGCCTTTAAGACTTCCTTCTTGAAGAATGCCCACCCTTCCCGGACCCCTTTGCCCTTCAGGACTGTCTCCCAAGGGACTCTCTCAACCAGTGTTCTGAATAGGTCAAAGTCTGCCCTCCAGAACTCCATGGTAGTGGGTTTACTCACCCCCCTCCTTACTTCACCACAAATTGAGAACTCTTATCATATCATGGTCGCTAAGCCCAAGATGGCCTCCAGCCACCACATCTCCCACCAGTCCTTCTCTCTTTGTAAACAGTAGGTCAAGCAAGGCACCTCCCCTGGTAGGCTCACTTACCAGCTGTGTCAGGAAAGTGTCTTCCACACTGTCCTGGTTTTGGCTGGGATAGAGTTAATTTTCATCCTAGCAGCTGGTATAGTGCTGTGTTTTCGGTTTTAGTATGAGAATAATATTGATAACACACTGACAGTTTAGTTGTTGCTAAGTAATGTTTACACTGGTCAAGGACTTTTCAGCTTCCTACGCTCTGCTGGTCGTACAAGAAGCTGGGAGGGGGCACAGCCAGGACAGTTGATCCAAACCGGCCAAAGGGCTATTCCATACCATATGACCTCATGCTCAGTATACAAACTGGGGGGAGTTGTCTGGGAGGTAGTGATTGCTGCTCGGGGACTGGCTGGGCATCAGTCAATGGGTGGTGAGCGGTTGTATGACTTGTTTTTTCCTGGGTTTTGTTCCTCTCTCTCTCTCTTGTTGTTTTCCCTCTCATTACAATTTTTATTATTATTATTATTGTGTGTGTGCGTTCCAGTTATTAAACTGTTCTTATCTCAACCCACAAGTTTTCTTACTTTTGCTTGTTGATTCTCTCCCCCATCACACCGGGGGGGGGAGGGTGAGAGAGTGGCTGTGTGGTAGTTAATTGCTGACTGTGGCTAAACCACAACACACACATTCTGGGAACCTCCTAGACTGTTTCCTCTCTGCTGTATTGTATCTCCAGCAGACGTCTGGTAAGTTGAAGTCCCACACGAGAACAAGGGCTAGCGATTGTGAGACTTCTCCCAGCTGCTTATCGAATATATCATCTGCCTCTTCATCCTGGTTGGGTGGTCTATAACAGACACCCAGCAGGATATCTGCCTTGTTGGCCTTTCCCCTCATCCTTACCCATAAGCACTCGACCTTATCATCATAATCGCCAAGTTCTACACAATCGAAACACTCCTTAACATACAGAGCCACCCCACCGCCTCTCCTTCTTTGCCTATCCCTTCTGAAGAGCTTATAGCCATCCATTGCAGCACTCCAGTCATGAAAGTCATCCCACCACGTTTCTGTGATGGTGAGCTATCCTGCTGCACAATGGCTTCCAGCTCCTCCTCTTTGTTACCCATGCTGCGTGCATTGGTGTAGATGAACTTCAGTTGGGCTATCAATTTCACTCCCCACATTGGCATGCCACCCTTAGGCTCCTCTCTAGTGAGCCTGGTTACATCCCTTTCCCCCTTCAAACCTAGTTTAAAGCCCTCTCAATGAGCCCCAGCAACTCATGAGCAAGAATCCGTTTCCCCCTTTGAGACAGCTGAACTCTATCCATCGCCAGCAGGCCCGGTGGCATGTAGATGTCCCCATGATAAAAAAAACCAAAATTCCGCTGATGGCACCAGCCTCTGAGCCACATGTTGAGCCGGTGAGTTTCCCTGTTCCTTTTGGTATTCTTCCCTGCCACTGATGGGATTGAGGAAAACACTACCTGTGCTCCTGATCCCTCAACCAATCTCCCCAGTGCCCGGAAGTCCCTTTTGATCGCTTTTGGACTTCTCTCCGCAACCTCATCATAGCCAGCCTGTACAACCAATAGCAGGTAATAATCAGAGGACCGTACCAGACCAGGGAGTTTCCTAGTAACGTTTCTAACCCAGGCCCCAGGGAGACAGCAGACTTCCCTGTGGGATGGGTCTGGGCCCTCTGTTCCCCTCAGGAGGGAATCACCTATGACAATTACCCTCCTTTTTTTCTTAATAGAGGCAATCATAATATGTGGGGCTGGCTGGCTTACCTTAGGCAACCCTCTGGATGGACCATCACCTACATCCTCATCCTCATTTGCCTGGCCCTTAAGTTCCAGATCTCCATATCTGTTGTGTAAGGGCAACTGGGAAGGTGAGGGAGGCCGGGGGTCCACCTGCCACCCTAAGCAGGGACCCGTTTCCATTCCTCCCCATCTTCTAAGTCCCCTCCTTCTGCTTGGCAAGAGGGTAGGGGATCCTCTGCTTCCTGTGGAGCCTCCATCTGCTGCCTTGGCCTCAGGGATGGTAGGGTGTGGCTCCACCAGCCTATCTCCCTCTCACACTCCCTGATACTCCTTAACCTTTCCACTTCCTCTTTCAACTCTGCCACCAGGCTGAGCAGATCATCCACCTGGTCGCACCAAAACCAGTTGTTGTCACTGCTGCCCTCTAGTGACAGGCTCAGGCACTCCCTGCAGACGGAGACCTGGACAGCTGTATGTTTGTGCGGGAGCTCCATCTGGGTTGCCACATTCCTTCTGGCGATGGCTTTCGGGCAAGTGGAAACCATAGCTGGGTCCTCTCCTGGGGCGATGACCACTAGTTGAGTTACCCTTTAGAGCCAAGAGGGGGACTGCGCCCTGCCCGCGCAAACTGCCACACAAACTGCTGTGCTATGCCTTTCTGACGCACCACATCCTGTTTGCCCCGCTCCTGGTTGCTCGTGCTCCCTGGAGGCAGCTCTTGTATGTGAGGGTGTTTGGCCACCGTCACTCTTGTCCCTGCCCACGCTGAGTCAGAGCTGCTGCTCATCAGGAGCTCACTCTTTCCTGGTCGGAGGCAGGGGGCTGTAAGTAAAGGCTCTCCACCTGCTTGGATAAAAAAACTGGTCAAATGTCAAGTAATCTCAAATAGATAAATGCAGAAGAAATACCAACATCTACGTAGGAACAAAAGATTTTAACAGCTGAACAAAAAACTATCCTATTACACCCAAAATCTCATTATGGCCAAAAAGAGAACACAACTTATATATTGAGCCAAGCATTTAGCATTTGACTAATTAAGTTGTTCACAGGCTAATAAAAATGCAAAAAACAGTTATTATTTGTCCAGTGACAATGATGGTAGCACAGCCCAAATTACCTACTTGTTTTTAAAAAAACCACCTTAATTGAGTGGTTAAATTTTTATACATAAACCTACTCATATCCACCCCTTTTATTATACTCTCTTTTCCAATGCCCCTCTGGGCCCCAAGGCTGATGTTGGTGTTCCTGAAGAAGGGGCTGAAATATCAGCATTCAGAATTCTTTGCTGAGATGAGTATAATATTGATGAGGTAGGGACACTTCTTCTTTCATCAATCTTGGGTCCGCCTGGTATTATTTTCTTATGGTTTTAAAGAGCCTGTTTAACCACTCTTTTCTTATTGACCCATGTGTTAGTTACACAATGACCGCTTACTTTGTTAGACCTTTACCATATGTGGTTAAAAAATATGTTGCAGAATGGGCATTAACTCTAGCAAAGTGTCATTGAAGAATCAGAGCTAAGTTGACCTCTTTTTGAACACTAGGAATTTTTACAGTTATAGCTGTTCCACGTATAACTCATGTTTTCCAGTTATAACATTTATCTGAAAGATTTTTCAAATTCAGCAATTTTGGATGAAGGAAAAGAGGGAGGAGGAATAATGGAGCAACTCTCCCTAGTAGTTGACTGTAGTAGTCCTTTAGAGAAGAGAATATTTGGAATCCCTACTCAGCATCATGCATAACAGCAGTCTGAACCTGAGTCTGCATTTCCTTAATCAATGCCATGAGACCTGACCAATTTGAGAACATTGCATCTCCATTCTCCTCCATAAAATATTGGGACAATCTTTTTTTTTATTTCAAATTTGATTCAGATTTGATTAGTGACAGAACTAATTACAGCACATGAAAAGTACAACACCAGAAGAACAAAATATGTATTGTAAATTAAACATTAAAAATGTTTCCTCATTTAATTGCAGAAGTCAATGTATCAGACCAACAGATGGGACTCCCAACACAGGAAAGAGTACTTCTGAAGTGGGTGGGTTTTTACAGTGATACTGCAAATGCACATTACCTAAGTGACTATAACATGCTAGGAGTGATGAAGCTGAGGAAATTTATCACAGCACAAATAATCAGGTTCCACGTTATATTCCTGTACTACTGCCTTCCCAGAACTGTGCTTCCATTGCCATAATGAAAGATTTCTATGAAAGTTTTACAATGAAATTACTATCATTGATCACCCTGATATAAAAGCAGAAATAAAACCACAGTTTTAGAGATTAATATCACTGTCTTCCCTTTTTTGTATAAGTATTAAAACAACTTTAGCATGTAACTAATTTTCAGAATGAATACTTTATTTCTTTGATAATATTTCCTTTATGTTCTCCTCTTCTCTGGGAGAACTAGTATTTCCTAATCTGTAAGAGCAGTGTTCCAACCTTAAGTATTAAAAAATAAGAGTGTAGTAGTAAATTCTGATACAAAATAAAAGAAAATATCAGTTCCTACTACAGGTAATAACATAACTTTAAAATTACTGTATTTTAACAATGGTCTAACACTACTTTGAAAACAGTGCTGTTTATTTAAGTGATGAATTAGCATTCAGTAACTTCACTAGGCTATAAGAGAGTAATCTAATGATAAAACTAAATAATTATTTTCTTCCTTACTCACATGTCAGATGGAAAAACTTTTCTGCAGCACAAAATGCTCAGGTAGCTTAAAAAATAAACCTAATTTAATCTTGATTATAGAGAAACACAAAACATCCACAGTATTTTCCAAATTGAGCATGTTCCTTTTTATGTGAAACCATTTGATATACACTTTGTCTACTACTGTGAATGTTAACAGTGAATTTTAACTGTACTTGGAAGGCAGGAATTCAAACAGCTGGTATTACAACACTTAAAATGCATAGAAAATAGAGAATATTAAAGTGCTGTTTCACCTGGTGTGAAACCCCAATGAAAGCATTCAAATGCACAGTTTCTTAACTATTCTACCGTATTTAGAATCACAATAAAACGTTCAAGATTCTGGATTCTTCTGTATCTTTCTTTAGGTATTGCTACTCATTTTGGCCCTATCTTTTGAAATATTAACCACATTTATAGAGCAAAAGGAAAAAGCAGGACAGATTTCAGACACCATTTGTGAAGGCATACTGTTTAGGTCTAGTGTATTAAAAGACTATATTAAGATATTAATGAAATTGAATATGATTACATTGAAAGTCTAGTAGATGACATACAAGCGTATGTCACTGAAACTGTTATTTAATGACCTTATAACCAACTTGAAATGAAAAAAATATATATTATTGCTAAATACCCCACATATGGATATGATTACTCTTTCTGCATTAAGCATATCATTTTAATCCTTTTTAAAAGTTTGAAAAAACCCGAAAACCACAAAAAATGCCCTCTTAAAAATGTTGGATGAAACTTCTTAGCTTGTACTCTGTAAAAGCAGAGGGAAGACTAAGAAATAAAGTGACTAAGGACTATACTACTAGAAACCCAAAAAAGACACTTGATCACTAGTTATTCAAAGACACTTAGGTAACAAAAATGTTGCTTGCAAGCTAGCCTACATAATAAGTACACCACTACTTGTTATTACACCACTTATTGCAGCTTTTCAATATATAAAAGGAGGCTTATAAGAAAGATGGAGACAGACTTTTTGACAAGGCCTGTGGTGACAGGACAAGGGGGGCAGTGGTTTTGAACTGAAAGAGGGTAGATTTATGTTGGACATAAGTAAGATATTTTTTACAGTGTGGGTGGTGAGACACTGGAACAGGTTGTCTAGAGAAGTTGTGGATGCCCCATCAATGGAAGTGTTCAAAGTCAGGTTGGATAGGGCCTTGAGCTACCTGATCTAGTGAAAGATGTCCCTGCCCACCATGACAGCGGGGTGGGACTAGGTTATCTTTTGAGGTCCCTTCCAATCCAAATCATTCTGTGATTCTATGGTTCTATGAGTCTATGAATCTATGGTTCTCCTTTGTAATTTTTAGGTCTCTTTCAGAAATATTTTTCATACTTGTTTAGACCAGTATTTCCAAAGGAATCCAAGGATGTTTTGCATGTTGAAATAAATTAATTTTTTAATATATATTAATAATATGATTGCATTTCACCTTTTTTCTAATAACAAATAATAACTGTTTTAAACTGTATGATTAAGCCTTCCCACAATCCTTAGGAAAAAAAAAAGATAAAAATTGAAAATCTATTATTTCTTTTTTTTTTTTTTTAAATAATAGTATCAGGAAAGAAACATGGGAGACTGTCAGACTTAGTCGACGGTTTTTAGAATTTATGGAGATTATTGGATGACAATTAACTTAGGAAGATATTATGCTTTCTCCATTCAATAAATATTATTTCCTTAGATGTAACAATGAAGAATTACAGCATCTTAACATTCTGTTTTATTTTTGACTGCATCTTTTAGAAATGTTATATATACTCTTTTTTCTTTTTTTAACAAACTCTGTTAAGTGAAAATAGGCTATCATGATTCTTTCTGTAATTTATGATTGGCACTTCTTTTTTTTGTGAGGTAAATGGCCATTATTTTTTAAAAAAACTAAAAATTTTGTTAATAAATAATCTCAAATTGATAGCTCATACTCGAGACATTAAAAAATCACTGATCATTGAGGAAAACTGAAAGCAAAATTTCTCAAAAAAAGCACTATTTTTTCCCCTTTAGTCTTTAGCACTGTTACTTGTTTATTTGTCTCTTGTTTAAATTCTTGTTTTTATTACTATTTAAAAAAACAACCATGAAACAACTATTTTCAAAAGAAATTCCAAATCATAATAAATTTTTTTATTAAGAAATATCAATAATTACATAAATAGATATTCTTAGAGCTTTTAAGCTCACCCCTATGAAGCTGAAAGACTTAGCTCTCACTCCAGTCTCCTGTTTGGTGGGAGGGAGCACAGAAACCTGGTGTTATAGAACGAATATATAGTAATAATCACAGAAGTACCATCTCTCCTATGAAAAACTAACAGTCCCCAAGAAACAAATACAACAAAAAAACCTACACTGGTAGTTAACATGGCCTCCTAGATGGAATGTAAAAAAAAACATTTGATCAATCTATACCACAAAGTTAAAATTATGTGCTTAGAAGGAACCTCAAAGGAAACAGGGTTAATAGATTTATGGTATTTTCTATGTTTTCATGTTTTATTCTTTTTATTATTGTTTTGCATAACTATTCACCAGCTATATGGATTCTTACATTTACATCAAAGACAAAGCATTCCAAGCATATATATTCACTACTGCATTTCTTTGTCACTCAAATCCATAGATAAGATGCTTATGTTCATTGTCCCTATAACACCCTTTCTTTACCTCCAGCTATAATGCAGAAATGTAAATACATCTCTTGAATGGTTCAGCACAAGACAGCAAATGATACTAAGAACAAGAGAGAAAACACAAACCCTAAAGTCTGTTGTTACTTCTTTAAGGGTCTTTGATGAATTACTAAGGCAAAGCAGGTGCCACTCCAAAACACTATGCAGCTGAACACAGGCAGTCAGAATGCTGACCTGGGGTTCTGTAGTTGCGGAGAACAGATGCTGTTGAGCTGCCCTGTTATATGGAAAAAATGCACTTACACTGGAGCATGTACATTCAGCTTAAGTCAAACGTGAATTTTTGACAGAATGGATTTTAGAAATAGTTTGGTTGGTGTAGATTCGAAGCTGCATTTCAAATATTCTGTTTAGAACAGAACGTAAATACAGCAGGAAATCACACAGGTTTTGTTTTTTTTAAAAAAAAGAGAAGCAAAGTAAAGAGAGCATTATAGGAATTCCAAGATGTCCAACAGTAGCTAAATATGTTCAGAAATCTCATCTCAGACATTATGGCTTCAATGCAAGAACAAAATATCAGTGTAGTGACCAACTCTTGCCTACAGTACTAGGCAGATCAGGGAATAAGTTTCCTACCCAATGCTGTCCTGAAAGCGACTAAGTGCAGTACAACCAGATATTAATAACTGCATCTAACAAACTCTTCTCCTGCCATAACCGCTCCTTCTCCCAGCGTCTGCTCTGCCTCAACATTGTTCAGTCATCATTCCCTTCCACCTTAAGCCTTAATCTAGAATTTATATTCCTGCTCCAATTACCAGAATTAATATAGTTAATTTGGGAGCACACTCCTGCTACTGGACACTCCTATAAAATACAAAAAAGATCTCAAATACTTTGCAGACCTGCTACCAGTCTTAAAAACAAACCAAAACAACAACAAAAAACAAAACAAAAAACACACACACAAAAAAACCCCCCTAAACTTAAAATCAAATGTTTGGGAGCTTAAAATTAGCTTAATTTGATGGATATGTGAATCTTGGGAAGCTACGGAGATCACCTATTCCTATATACCACAAATAAAGATGAGCAATGTGACTAAACAGTAACACATGATACGGTAATACCATGCATAAACTGGGTTATCTCTATTTCTAGTTACAGGACTGTAAATTAAGAATAGTTTAATTTAAATCAATGTAAACCCAATCCAGTTTCACACTAATTTCCAATAAGAATTGGGAAAAAAAAAAATTATTATCTAATACCTGCTTCTGTAAGGAAAGGTAACTGTAACTTTCTTATTTCATTTCATTGCCAAATGTTTTTAAAAACAGAAAAGTTACCTAAATACTATAGATACTCTTCTTCCTTCTTTTTTTTTTCTTCTGACACACTACCCACAAATGAAGAGTAAAGATTTAATATTTTATATACACAGTACACGTTCCACTCTAGTAGGACAGGAAATATAATTATGAAGATGTATTTCAATATTTAATTTTAGCTGAAAGTAAACATCAGAATATAATGAAGTTACCTGGAAAAAATCATGCCCCAACACCCGCTTTGTTAGCTCAGAGATACAATTGCCTTGCCACACAGAAACTGCATAGACTTCTGTGTCCTTCCTTCTTCTTGTCTCAGACCAGCCCAACAAAAATTCAGTGGAGCTAATCCAGAACATAAAGAAAGGATAAACACCCAAAGAATGCAACATGTAAACGTTTGGATATACCCCTCAGAAACTAAACTAGTGGCTTCTCAGACATTGACTGCTGAGCTCTTTCTGCTAAACTTAGGATATACTCACAACTACCATGCCTCGTCCTTTCCCTTCTGCTGATAGGAGACAACACATTTTCTGAATTCAGGATAGTTTAGAAGGTGCACTCCAACAACTGATACACATCCTTCATCAATCTATAAAATGATTTCTTGTTATAAATTACTCCCATTCTTTCCTTACCCAGAAGCTTTGATCAAAAGTTTGCTGAAACAGACCGAATTTAATGCAAAAGAGGTTTGAGCAGACAGTGCTCTCTTTGTTTTCATAATAACATGACACACCAGTACAGTGGAAGAAAGGACAGAGAATGTCACATAACAAACAACAACATCGTGAAACAAGTAATATTTCAGGAGGTAAAGGGATATGGGTTAAGGGGTTAACCCTAGCCCTAACCCTAATCCTATAAATAAAGGGATGAAAAATGAGTTAACAGTAAGCATGACTCAGATGCACAATGATCTGTATTTGGCCCTGAAGAGAAGGCAGATTTCAGTTTTTAGTATTCCTTAGATAAGAAGATGAAAAATGTGCTTTTTAAATGCATCCTTCTATCGCACATGGTCATATGTGATGCAGCTAGCTTACACTATACTCTCCACATAATTCAAAAGTGCAATCATACTGCTGTATTCTGCGCTTGATAATATATTTCACTGCTAGCAGATAAACATCTCAGAAGACTAGACAAGATGTTAAGCTTTTCCCAAAAAGGGTACTGGCCACTAATATCTTTGTCACAAAATCTGTTAATTCAGTACACTATAGTTCCAAATATCCCTAGAAAATCACTTCCAAATAAGATACTTCTAAAAAAGCATCACAGAATTACTGTAGTAAGGGAAAATTTACAGTCCCCAAAAGATTGGTAATCTTATTTGGTTTCATATCTCATCAACTTTGCCTGGGACTTCTGGGATAAGCAAAAAAATAACAGTGAGAAAACAGTTATACTCTTGAGCAAAGAGATAGATGACATAAAAAAGAAAAAAACTATAAAAAAAAATAGAATTCTTGCTAAGAACATTCTCTCTTTGGTAAAGAGAAATTTAATAAAGTATAATCTTACCTCACTCTTGATCAAGGGATATTGTCTTTCTCCAAAATAAAGAAGTATAGTAGATAAGATCCTCTCTCCAGCTACCTTACCACTTCAGGATGAAAAGAGGAAAATAAGTCTTTATTAAGTCTTATAACACTTAAAGTTATAATTTAAGCACAAATTATTTGTTTTATTTCTTGAAAAGGAAGGATAATACCAACTGATTAGAACATCATCAGAAATCTATCCCTAGCACATACTATACCTCATCACTTTGAATGTATTTGCTTTTAGAATTTAAACTGCAAGTTAAAGAATACTAAATATGATTGCTTAGAACTTGCAGAGCTTTACAGAGACCCCACTTCCTACTTTCTAGTAAGGTTTACCAAGGACGCACATGTTTTGAGACACTAAGCATGGCAGACTGGATGAGTTTCTTCCTAAACAATTATTGAAAAAGAGCTGGGATTTTACTGAATCACCAGTTATACGTAAAACTCCAAAGAGCATTAAAACATGGGTATTATTGAATAAAGTAATAGTTGAATACAAAGTCATAATCTCTCCCAGAATTACAGGTTTTCTAACTACAAAATACAACTACTATAAAGAAAGTTCTGGAAATGGAACAATATTTTTTGTAGACATAGCACTAGTATGCTTGCCAACTGACATCTCTTTCCTCATAATGAAAATCAAGGGCTATACGTTTTAACTTCTTTTGGGGAAAGAAATGAACTTCATTTTAACTGTGTTCATGTTACATATCATGGTTACAAGACTAGGAACCTTTGTGAGATCTTTAGGTACCATCATAGTGCAAATAATTTTCTGGTTTTGATTAGCCAAGAAAAGCCTCAGGAACAACCTTTATTGTTGTAAAATGTATGCTAAGCAAAGTTTCTAAGGTGAGTTAATATCTTCTTTTCAGACAATAAGTAGAACTAGAAAAATATGCTAATTTAAATGCATACAGCATTTCAGACGGAAAAATAAACAGCAACTTTCAGACCTTAAAAGCACTATTATGGTTGGATAGCATCTCAGTAGCACCACGTGCAACAAATGGAGAAAGACAAAAATACACATAAGGAAATTCAGAAAAAAAGTATAGGAAAGAAAGCATTAACAATGATTATAGTACTTTCTAAAATATTGATTGATTTCTAAAATAATATTGATTTCTAAAATAATAATTTTAGAAATTAAAAAAAGGGAACACTTCAGTTTCTTTTTCTCTTTGCTGTTTCACCTTTGGTTAATGTGAATAGTGTGATCTTAATAGTATTATTATTCAGCTGTGCTGGAGGTTTATTGATGGGTTATGTGGCACTATGAAAACCATCCCAGAAGTCCCCAGTCCCTTGGAATAACAAGTCTCAAAATAAAATCTTAAGAATCTTTAATCTTTTTCAGATTTTTGTGCTTTAGAATAAGACCTCAGAGGCATTAGATTTAGATGATTTTAATACATAGCACATGTTTTTTAAGTGGTCATTTCTTTTTCTGAGGTTAAGAATTTCCAGGAAGATATTCTATTGGCAAATAATTCCAATACTAGAAATCATGTTTTAGACAAGTTTTGTCTTGCAGACTGAAAGCTCCCCTAGTGCTGTGCTAAAGAAAAATTGCTACATTATGACACTATGATTTTTTTCTAAGTCACATTCTGCCTTTGCAGCTGGATGTATATTCTAAAGTGGTAGTCCCGAAGGCACTCACTTTCCTCAGAGGAAGAGAGATGTGTGTAAGAAATCTTTCTACAGGCAATATTTTATTTTATTTTATTTTTTTAAAACAAAGAGCAAAGACTAGAATTTAATTCTGGAAGCTAAATCACAGGAAAATGATGAGGAATATTCTATCATGAATGCAGTTTTAGCCTCAGCATCTGAAAGTCTACCATAATGCACAATAGCTATAAGAAAGGCATAGTTCTCTTAGAAAAGAATAACTATTCATATACATATTAAAGCTGGGCACATCCATAATTTTCATATTGAAATGAATGGAGAAGAATTTTTAATTATATTTGTAGTATATTGGTTATTTTTCAAAATGTTTTTACATTGAGAAAACTACATCAGTGACAAAATTAATTTTACCCTAGATATGAAGGGTAAGTACCCTAGTGATTTTTTTATCTAAATGAGAACTAGATTAAGGAAGTACCTTTTTTGGGGTGGCACAACTATGTAATGTTAGGTTACAAATTCTATTCAATAGACAATTATATTAGCAATATTATGAGCAGCATCACTGAAAAAAGCTCTGTTTGGAAAACCATATCACATCCATGCATTTCTATGAGTACTGCCCTGGAGTGCATCCTGTATCATCATAATGGTGAAAATGCAGCCCTAGAGGTACAAATAGATCACTGTGATGGTGTCAGTTTTGCTTCGGAGGCAGTTCTACCAAGTGTTCTTGCCCTTTACCTCATATACAGCTCATGGTTTCTCTTGTCTAGCTCCAATAATAGCAAAATTGAAATTCACTTTGGGAGTTTCTCCTTTATGCATATGGACATGTAGTTCTAACACTGATTAATCACTGGTATTGTAAACAATATTTATCAGAAGCACACGTTAAAAAATTATGTGAAATATGTTAAACTTCACAGCTAAACATTAATTATTATAATAGATTTTGAGACCTCGGTAGGTCATTTGGAGAAAAGTTATTAAATCTTTCCTAGCTTATCTTGGAGTTATCAAAAGAATGACATTAATTATTAACAAGATTTATTAAAGAAAACTGTGAAGAAGTGCAGGTAATGATTAATATTGCTGCTTAGATGGCAACACTAAAGTACTCAGATGAAAGTTGATACAAAAAAAAGAGCTACAGTACCAAGTCAGCATGGTTATCTATACATGCTGGGCTACGACATACTTGTAGAGCAATGGAATAGAGTATTAAGGATCAACAGACGAGACACTACTGTTGTTCCTGAATCAAATGTCATCTGTCTTACAAACTAAGCAAATGATGCATCCATATCTAGCTTGACTGCTGAGGACTGGACAACTTATAAGAAGTTGAAAGACAAACTTCTGAGAGTACTTTCAAGACTGAACAAAGGAAATTTGTTAGGAGATATCTACCAAAATTTCCTATCTGAAGAGGAAGTGTAGCCTTGTACTCATTAAGTCATAAAAGACAGCTATTGTGTAAGAAATATTCTAGAAGCCAAGAGAAAGGGCACTTCTTCCTGTCATCAGACAAACCTATGTATACCATAGCTTGAAGCACAAGTCCCAAATGCATCAGCCTGGGGTGGTTCCAGTACAGTGACAACTGTGAAGGCTGCAATACATTTTATAATGATAGTGAGGTGGTTGTAGAAATGAAGCAGGTGGCTACACAGGATGAGCTATCTATAGTTATACAGGCCTCTGCTTGCACTGATGGCATTCACACAAAGGAAACCATCTGCATTCCACTAATAAGCATTCCTGAAAATGCTTCTTTACAGTTGCAAGTAATGCCTCAGCATATACTTCATTTCTATTACCTATGTCTATTCTAAATAATAAGTGGACCATAAGAGGTCAATTAAAGATGTTGCTTGCATGTTATCAGCACTCTGATGTACTTCAGTCCATGTAATTTCCTTTACTTGTCTAAGATTGTTAACGAAACAGATTGGAAACCTGGGGAGTTCTGAAAGAGGGAAGCCGAGGTCCTCTCTTTTCATCCGCAGAGGAGTTTATCATATTCAAGAGCACTTATCCCATCTCACTAGAGATTTCAGTCTTAATAAGAAACATTTGAACTCTGTCCTATCCATTTCTACTGAAAGCTTTCTACTAAATAAATAAATAGGAGAGAGTACCTTACTTAGTTTCAACACAAGGGCCTCCGAGAAAGACTTCAATAACAAAATTTTAAAAAGACTGATTTTCCAAATTTGAAAATTAAAAAAAGGTGGCTAATTTTTGTATTTTCCTTTCCAAAATTGGTAATCGCATATCTAAACACAATCAAAGTTTGAAAATCCTTAATAACTAACAAATCATGCTTTGCATTGTATATCTGACCAAAGGAGATAAAAAGGATAAGTTACAACTGAGTAGAGATATTTTCAGAGTCTTTGTATTGTCCTGACCCCTATTCTGTTCAAGTCCATTGGAATTTCATTATTATATTTATTGGAAAGAGAGTGAGTGCAACAGTGAGCAATCTAGAAAGCATAACTTTTTAAGATAATGAAACATAACTAAGTATTTAAAGCTAGAGAAAGTAAAATTATTTTTCTATTAAACTTTTCCTCTATAACCAAACCTTTCTCTGAGTATAAAGTGTATAGTGTAACAAGGAAAAGGGTCAGGAGTCAGTAATTACTATATCTTACACATTTCTAGACATTCATGAAAAGTGTAAAAGCAGATACTTTCTTATCCTAACAGAGTAAATCAGAAGTCATTACTCTGTTGAAGTATGTCTTCAAATAAGCCCAATGTAATTGTCTTATTTAATGGAAATTTTGCATTTATTAAAAAATTACATAATACAAAGCAGCCACTCATCAAGGAAAGAATCAAGCCAAAGGGTTAGGTTGTATTTGTCTGTTAGCTTTTTATTTGTCTTCTTCACACATTATACCATTCAAAAAGATCAAGAACTTAGTGCTTTTGCACTTCTTTAACAAAAGTTGCTGACAATTAATCCAAATTTCTTTAACATTGGTGATGGGAAATGAGAGAGAGACAAGTATTTTTACAACAGAAAGAGCAGTGAACTGGCAAATGGACTATCTGTGACTGAGAATCCTCTAAATTATAAGTACATGTATACTCTCACTTGAGACAAAAAGTATAATTGGTAAACTAGGTATGTTTTATATCTGAATGTATTACTAGAATTATCCTCAGAGAGCTGCCTGATGTGCTTGCAAGACCATTCTCTCATCTTTGGAAAGTTATGTAGATCAGAGTAAACTCCTAATGATTAGAAAAAAGTAAATGTTGTACCCATCTTCATAAAAGGCCAAAAGGTCATCCCAAGAAGCTACAGACTGATCAGCCTCACTTGAGTCCCTGGGAAAGTTATTGAGCAAGTTCTTGGCAGCCATTTCTGGATGCATGAATGAGAAGAGGGAGATTTGGAACAGTGAGCAGGGACTTACCATGCATAAATCAGGTCTGACCAACCTGGGTGCTTTATATGATAAAATGTCTGGATATGTAGACAAGAGGGAAGTAGTGGACATCATTTTCCTTAACTTTATCAAGGCTTTGGACAATGTCTCCTGCAGTATTCTTCTATTCAATTTGGGACATTACAGTTTGGATGTGTGGGATACCAGATGGGTAAAAATCTGATCAGGTCAGACTCTACATGGAGGCTGGTAACAAGTAGAATAGTGCAGGGGTCTATCCTGGGACATGTCACATTCAACTTTGCCAATGACCAGTCATGGAGTGCACTCTTCTCAAGTTTGTAGATTCCACAAAACTGGGATGACCACCCCATATGCTTGAAGGCAGTCCTGCCATTCAGAGGGACCTTCACAGGCTGGAAGAATGGGCAAGCAGGAACCTTGTGAAACTTAACAAGAACAAATACAAAATCCTGCAGCTGGGAAGGAAGAGCCCCTGGCAGCAGTACAGGCTGGGGACTGACTAACTGACTGAGGAGCAGCTCTGCAGAAAAGACCCTGGGGTCCCTGGGTGAACAGCAAGGTGAACATAAGCCAGCAGTGTGCCCTTGCAGCAAACAAGGCCAACAACATCCTGGGCTACATGAACAGGACACAGACAGCAGATTGACAAATGGGTTACACTGCCTCTACTAAGTACTTGTTAGACCTCATCTGGAATAGTTTATCCAGTTTCAGGCCCCACAATGCCAGGAAGACATTGATCAGCTGGAGCAAGTTCAGCAGAGAGCCACCAATAGGTCTGGGGGCTGGAGCACTTATCCTCTGAAGAGAGGCTGAAGGAAGAGGGTTTGTTTAGCCTGGAGAAGAGACAACTTCAGAATCACCTAATAGCATCTTCCAGTATCTATGAGGAGGTTACTGAGAAGGTGGAGCCAGTCTCTTCACAGTGGTGCCTGATAGGAGGAAGAAAGACAGTAGGTAAAACTTGAAACAAGAAAGGTTTAGACTGAGTATAAGGAAAACTTTTTTCAGTATGTGGGCAGTCAAGCATTGGAACAAGTTGCCCAGAGAAGTTGTACAGTCTCCATCTTTACAGGTTTTCAAGACATAACTGGATAAAGCCTTGAGCAATCTGATATGATCTCACAGCTGACCTGCCTTAAGTAGGAGGTTGGACACAGAACCTCCTGGGGTCCCTTCCAGTCTGAAATATCCTATGATCCTGTGATACTAAACTTTCCTGAAGTATCCAGAATCAGTAGAAAGGAGGGCAGAAACTATTTTTGTCACATGTTTCTATATAAGCCTTGTAAAAATTCAGGATCCTAAGCAAATATAAATAAGCAGACAGAGAAGAAGGAGAGGAGACTGACTGAGCACTTAATCACAATTCCTAAAGTCACGGTATATCTTGAGAATTATGTCAGGAAATCAATTGTTTTGCTTTATATTTATGAAAATAAGTAGAATCTGCTAGAACAAATTGTTCCCCATTGGAAAGCAAAGAAAACACACATTGTTAAAATGCACGTGGATCTTCAGCAGTCAGCCTACATGCTCCTGCATAAAAAGGAGTGTTTGATAAAGAAGATTATGTGTTAAGTTTACTTAGCTTAATGCACAGTACATGTTCAACTGAGTATTGTATCACTTTCTCTAAACTTCAAATTCCAGCATACCTAGAAGGTATTTCAGTATTCACTTTGCTTAGCACAGACTAATCTCAAACAAATACTGCAGATTTCCAACTGACATTCTGAATGTGCACTTGACAAATGGGAAAAGAAAAAATTAAGCAAGAAGAGGAACAGGAAAAAAAAAATGAGTAATGTATGACTACATCAGTTGGAAAGAAAAAGACCCTCTCCGTCTCACTTTCCACAACTTAACCACATGTTTTTAAGATGTCTAAGAATCCATAAAAGCATTTGGCTGTGTTTCTCCATGGTTATTTCTAACTTCCAGATACTGAAAAACAACTATTTTCTACTGTATTCTATGGGGTTTTTTTAAATTAATTAAATCTCAGTAAGCTTCCTCTAACCTCGGTATAACTGCTTTAGGTTAATAAATGCAAGGTTTAGAATTAGGAGTGGCTATAGTCCAGGAATAGATTAAGTATTATATGACCCACAAATACTAATGAAAGCAATATTATCAGTATGGGATGTTTGTCCTAGGGAAGGTGATTCCTAGGAAGTAGGACAGGCTTCAGGAAGTGAGAGATCTGGGGTTTGATTAACATTATTACATCAACTCTATGGTACCATTTTTTATCATTAAGCTTTGCAATAACTTCACACTATTAGAAAGAAACACTTCTGCTATCACAAAACAGTGTTTGTTTTACCATGCACACCTATACCTCATATGTTTTTTATGACATTAATGCAATTTCAAGACATAAACCATGAAATGTGAAAGACATCAATACAATAAGACTGCAATTGTAAATATATGTCTCTTCCCCCCATAATCACTTTTTAGCAATATTTTGTCCTTGCTTAGCCAAAAAGATAAGTTCCAAATTTCAGTTCAACAGACTCAACACAAATTGTGATATTTTATTCACCCACAAAAAACACCTTAATTCTCAACAAAATTCTACTTGATCCTCTGCATAAATCTTATTTTCTAGAAATTTGGCTCAATTATACCTATGCAACATAGGGAAATTAATATCGTTCCACTGATTCCAATGAGAACATAGTTGGTACATCCACATAGCAGACGTATCATAGGTTTCATAGGTATCATAGGTTCTTTTTAGGTTTAAGCTATACATTTTGAAAACATAAAGATTATGAATCATTTGTACAAAATCCAGTTGTAAAATACAACTGAAGGTTTAGGATGAATAGAAAAGATACACAATTTTTTTGACCACATAAAATAACCAATGAAAGAGAAAAATGAAGAGGAAAAGAAGAAAGTAGAGCTTAGGTCATTGAAAGCATATCACAACAAGTAAAACAATCTCTGGGAAAGAAGTTTCAAGGCTCAGAAATGCAAGTGCATTTGAGTTTTGCTTTTGGTATGTAATAATATAATTATTTGAAATATTTTCTACAGGTACCTCACAAAAAAAAAAAATCTTTGAATCTTGAGCTTTAAATGTTCTACCTGTTACTAACAAATTTCCCTTGATGTAAGAAACACTGATGATTTTTTAAACTTAACAGGAAACATAAGGGCTCAAAGAATTTCTCACAGTTCTGGTTTCCCATAAAAGGCCTACAAAAAAATGGTGTCAGGTAAGAGGAATAAGACACAGCCAGGCCTTTTTATATTTCTACATATGTGCACATGACCTGTTCAGTGCATGGTACAAGATGCGGTGTGCTATGACAGGAGAAAAAAAGAGCGCTCTCATTGTTCTTTTACTTTCAATTGACTGTTATGTTGATTGTTCATGACAATTCATAAAATCTCTGACTTACCTTTCTCCTATAGGTCTTCAAAGAAACTTAAAACTCCTGTTTCATTTGTTGGATTTTTTTTTCTTTCTTTTTTAGCATCCCATGAAAACGGTGAGTTTTGGAATATTAAGAAAAAGAAAATTATTCTTATGGATGGATGAAAGAATTTGGTTCCTTTAAAAATGCAATATAATAGAATGAATTATAGAATGAATTATAGAATGAGAAAACAAATCTGTTTCCTTAATAGTTGTCTTCAGCTAATCAAAACAAACTTTAAATGCTTGTACATCTCTTCCACAACATAGAGCAAAATCCACTCTGTTACACAATAAATGTATAGTAACTCCACTAATATCAATGTTGCTATACAGCAAAGTGCAAATACCTCCGATCTATCAAAAAAATCCCATTCAGCATAAAAGATTGGAATAAATTGTGACCTCTCTTCTTAAACTATCTGAACAAACACACACAATTTTATTTTATTTTCCCCAAGCAAATTTAACTGGAAAATTTCTTTAATTAGTTTCAGTCTGGGGAGTTTCAGGGATGCCAAATAAATGAGTTATAAACCTTTGAAATCTATCAATAAATGTTTAGCAGACACTCTGACAGTTTCTTATCTGTGGTTCAGGAGAGCTGTTAGATGTCACTAAAATTACTCCAATTTAACAACGGATGTCTTAACAGCATGACTTTCCTGATACTGTCCATACATCTTCTGTGCTAATATGCAGTTCAAATCAAAGGCCTTTCATAGTTCCAGATTGTATGGCCTTCACATCACAAGGAAGGCAAGGCCATAAGGAAGATGTGTCATTGAGAAGGAATCCACTAAACAGAGTGGTAAATCTTATTCTGAAATTTGTAGTTAACTCCCTCTAACTCTCACAGCAGTATTGAAACTCTATTTACATACTAAAATTGTTTCATAAATTTTAACAAAAATAAAGGTTTCCTATTGATCTGATATTAAGACAATGCAAGGCTACCTGATATTGACAATCTCATTAATTGCTTAATTTCTGCAATACAAGAAGCTAAGTGCAATATACCAGAGAAGTAAACATTTTTTTCTTACCTTCAAAATCTTAAATTATAATGTTAACATCACAGAAGAACGCACTAGCATAAAGAGACCTAAAGCCTCTCATCCATAACTTAAAGGACTTATGAACCAGTGAAAAGATGAAGGAGAAAAAAGTTGGTGACTTTTAAAGCTTCTCAGTTTTAGGTTTAGCTCAGCATCTTCAGATGTGCAATCTGAAGTAGAACAGCCTCACAGATGGTGTAACTGTGTTCCTCCAATGCAGGTCCTTAATGCACAACTGATTTCACACTGATACTGACTGTCTACACACCTGTGTATACATCTGGTAATATATATTTCAAAACATATTTTAGAACTAGTACTTGACTTTAAAGCTAAATGAACTTTTTTCAATGAGTCATTAATCATTGAAAAAATGCAATTTTGGATAAACCAAATATTATTTGAATTGATGAGTAGTTTTCACTGAAATTAAAATGGTAACATTTCAAAAAATATCCAAACTATTTTTTCTGACATGTTCAGAACTCTTTGCTGATGGTGATAACGAAGAGTTAGATTCATGGAATCTAGAAAGAAACAGGGGAAAAAAAATTGCTTTGCTTTTTTCCCTAAATAGAAATATCCCTTTCTGGAGGGATGATTATTTATCTAACCTGTGCAATGCAGAACACAGTCAATGTTAAAAATTAGGAGCTAGTTTCTGGCATTTCTCATAACCACCTGGTGCAAAAGTTCCCTCAAGGGACAGGTACTCCAGGTTCTCACCCTTCCAGCAAACGAGGAGCCTCAAAAAAGGTTTCACTTATCTGGCAACAATGACCCAAACTCATAAGTATTGAATTAATGAGTTTCCATCCAGCCTCTTTTGCAAACTCAGAGATGCTCCTCTAACTCTTAATTTTTTTCAGATGTATTTCAATAAAAAATTAAGAATTTACTTTGAAAAGTAACACAAAATAACTGGGAGAATTTACCTGTGAGTTTGAGCTTCCCTGATCTTTTATGAGTCACAAAATAAAATTATTATTGTTAGTATTTATACAGAATTTTTCAATTTTATTAATCTCTTCTTATAATGCAGTATCTTAAGGGTTTATTTTCTATTAAAGTGCAACTACAAGCTATTGTAGTGAGACCTGAGCCTGTAACATTTTTTTGGTCAGATGTTATCTACAATTTACAGCATTTTCAATGAAAACTTTTTGATATCCCTGAATTGAAACGTTTCATTTTGTGCAGTGGAAGTGAGGTACTTAGCTTCGACATAACATGAAAAAGTTTCAGGAAACTGTCACCCTGAGCCAGTAGCTCAGCAGATCAGTATACAGGATATCTAAAATTTTAGGCTCTTCTTAGGCCAGGAACCACCGCCCCCTTGTTGCTGATCATCTCCCTTGAAGGACTGGATTCATGGGTTCACTGGGGTATAATCTGTCCATAAACTATCCCTTAGACAGGAGTGATAAAATGAAGCACCTCAGCTGTAACTCTTATTCTTAATTCCTAATTTAATGAAAATTTATGGATAGAAAGTTTGGAGTTTGATTAACAGTTTCTTATTTAATGCATTCACTTTTTTAATAACTGCAACAATAAAATTGTGATTCCTTCTGAAGTTCAGAAATTTTCTCTTAGAGAAGTCTAGAATTAGAAAATGAAATATGGAAAAGGAAATATTAAATGGAAAACAATATGAAAAAAAGAAAAATAATGTAGCAAAATTTTTAAAAATGCACTTATTTCTAAAAATGTTGTGAAAATCGGGGAGGGGGGGGAGGGGAGGAGGAATTCTAAGATATTTGTCTTGTGTCACACAGGTCTAACTTTATGTATTCCAGAACAGCTCTGTTGCCCAGGGAAAACGGATTAGTCAGGACATCTTGTGACAAGAAACATACAACTCGCAACCATATAATGTGGTTAGAAATTTTCCTCAGACCAAGATACCATTTGGCCATAAATGTTACCCTCGAGACCTTAACTCTAGCTACCCTAGAGAAAAAATTATTTTGAGATATGCAAGATAACTGAGGGTTACTTAGTAAACCAGAGTACAAACAGTGTATTAGAAAAAGAAATTTTAAAGACCTGTAGCTTGCTACTTTGTAGGTTATAGTGATTATGGGTTGCCATCATTTAAGCAGTCCCCAAAGCGGTCCTCTCCTCTGTGGAGAGCAGTTTGAGTTAGGACAGTAAGGGCACTGAAAACTGTTAAGCTTAATACCTTTACAGGCTTGATACTGTCTGGCATAGTTATATTGCACAACTGTATGAAACAGTTTCTATCATGAACTAGTTATTCCAGTGAGGTAATAAAATGGGCTTCACTAGAAGATGTCCTTTAGGGAAAGGGATGAAGAAATGCATCATCCTTTAAGCAAACTCTGCTCTCTCTCTCTCCTATTACTTGGTGAACTTTGATCGATAAACAACCTCAAGATTGACTATGGAAAGTAAGATTTCTTGTGCAGGAACTTCTTCACTGCAGGAACTGCATACTGATGATCTTCACTGAGGTCAGTAAATAAATTAATAAACATTTTTGCTCTACTACAGTGATGTATGAAGTCATGTACTATAAAAAAGCTGATAAGGTATTCCAGTGAACCCTCTCGGGTTGGCTACTCCTCTCAGGGCTTCATCTGGTAAAAGAGTTCCCATTAGAAGTTCACTGATCATTTTAAGCTTTGATATATAATACTGCACTGCACTCATTTTCTAATGCCTAGCACTATTCCAGAACATTTTGTTGATTAATACTCGTTCTTGGCACACAGTTCCACATGTTCCTGTTTAATTCAGTCTAAGCTTGCCCCCCTCTTTTTTTTTACATTACTAATTAGTGAGCAAAGCAGAACTTTGCACTCTCACAATATGCTCTCCCAGCTATGATGTACACTTGGCAGCTGGCTTTATATTGTTAATGTACTTTGGACAATCATTCATTGAATATTGGATAAAACATTTTAACTGTTCTAATTACAAGTTATTTTTCCTTTCCAGTGTCTCATGTACTATTTCTCAGTTATTAACAGCAGAATTTATACATTTTCATATCTTCTATCACAATCTTTGCTTTTGTTGAGTGCTGTAGCAGTCTTGACAAAATCTCAGAAATGTTGAAAGCAAATCAGACATTTTAATAGACATACTGGGCAAACTTAAATAAATGAATTAAGTTTCCAACCAGGGATTAGGTAGAATTGAGGTCCTTAAACTAATTACTTCAATATCAAAAGCTCCTGCTTAGCTGCTTTACATAATACAGGATGTATCTAAGTAGATGGATGCCTCCCTGCTTGAAGTTATTGCTCCCTGGAGTTTTAACTACGTACTGACTCAGAAGTACTCCAGCCTGAGCAGCCCGGTGATTATCTCCTTTCTAAACTTCATTGGATCCAGAGGAGCCCAGGCATTTCTCAGAACATGCCCAAAACACACGCACACTAACATACAAATGTAGAAAATTATATCTCTCATAAAATACAGTTATGACCGCTGTCTATTCTGAAATGACTGGAGGGAGAGCAGCTGCCATTCATCTTTCTGAAGTGGTAACCTAGTGATTATAAGACTTTCCTATGAAATACCACAGTGATTTCCAAACCCTCCCACACTTATATTTCCAAAACATACATTTTCCAAACAACTGGGAGTGAGGAAACAGATTAAGGGAAAAGCACCCTGCAAGGATAATGCCCTCGTGAAGCCTAAGTGAAATGAAGGAGAGGGACATGAGAAAGACAACCTGCTTCCCTGCACTATTTCTGCATGTCATCCAGATACTATTCAACGTAACTAGAGAATTAATCCTACGAGCTGTGAACAATGAGTGTCTGAAACACTAGAATAATGAGTCAATCACTTCTACTAACCTACTCCTGCCCTGTAAAGCTTGATTTCTTTTTTGCAAAACACAGACACAAAAGCAGACAGCAACCCCAGCGTAGTTTAAAGCCTTGGAGATTGGGGCTTGCATCTTGTTGGCAATATATGTGGATTTTAACTCCCTTATGCTGAATGAAACTCTTCTCCCTGAAGAGGGTTCGTACCAATAGGCCATTATACAAAAAGTAACACCTTTACTACATATTTTAAAAGAAAAGATTCCTGCTTTGAGATATGCGTCTCAGGAGAGGCTTCTGGGGTGTCAGTGTCAAAGGTATAGAACCCTCCAGCACGTGACTGCTCCCGAGAGAGGTGGTGTTTCAACACAGTATGGCAGACAGCAGTTGTTGTTTGTGGGATTTTTAGAACACAGTGGAAAAGTAGTGCACTGTCTCCCCCCCAGAATGTGTTATCTTACTGAAAAAAAGCAAACAGTAGTTTCTGATTAATAATAGGAAAGAAATCTACGAAAGGAAAGGAAAGGAAAGGAAAGGAAAGGAAAGGAAAGGAAAGGAAAGGAAAGGAAAGGAAAGGAAAGGAAAGGAAAGGAAAGGAAAGGAAAGGAAAGGAAAGGAAAGGAAAGGAAAGGAAAGGGAAGAAGGGAAAAGGGAAGGGAAGGGAAAAGGAAAAGGGAAGGGAAGGGAAAAGGGAAGGGAAAAGGGAAGGGAAAAGGGAAGGGAAAAGGGAAGGGAAAAGGGAAGGGAAAAGGGAAGGGAAAAGGGAAGGGAAAAGGGAAGGGAAAAGGGAAGGGAAGGGAAGGGAAGGGAAGGGAAGGGAAGGGAAGGGAAGGGAAGGGAAGGGAAGGGAAGGGAAGGGAAGGGAAGGGAAGGGAAGGGAAGGGAAGGGAAGGGAAGGGAAGGGAAGGGTGACAGATTTTTACCTCTGGCACTTAAACTGCATCAGGAATCATTATATCTACGTATAAAGTAATGGTACAGTAAAATTGAATGTACTTAATGTAGAAGATCACGGCAGTGCACTGTTAAGCTGCAGGTACATGATCTGACCACTGACCAGGCACTGGCTGAAGTTAAGCTGACTCAGCAGGACATAGAAAAAAGCTGGACGTGACAGGTAACAGTTGCAGACAGCACCGTGAAGGATGTCTGGATCTCAAGGGTGTGCAAGGGGAGTTATGTGGGAAAGAGCTGAGCCTCACAAACCCCTGGGGGAAGTGCTGGGGCCCCTCAGGGAGTGCAATTGCCCAAGGTCAGCAGCAGTGGGGTAACTGTGCTGGTAATGCTGTGCACTGCCAAGGTCACCCAGGTAGCACTATCAGAAAAATCAAAGTTGGATACGGATGTAGCAAAGCTGAGATCAAAGGGGAAAGATTAAATGGGAGCAGGTTGTATGTTCATGGGACAGAGAAGAACAGATACAAGTGTGGCAAAAAAAAGGTCAAGGAACCAGAAAGGGGATAATGAGGCAGGCAAATGATGTAATCATTAGCTGGCTGTTGGGGATAACTGATGCTCTTGATCACTGCAGCCTGAGCAGGACAAGAAACAAAACCAGTTGTCCTGATCACACCACACAAGTCAAACACGCCCTTCATTCAGAGGGATGGGGCAGGGGAGATGACCAAGACAAGTACCAAGGTGACGGACCAAACATCCAGGTATCACCATGCCTGCAGGTGGTCCAGGTCTGATGACATCATTGTCTTCATGACCCCTTCCTCACATATGTTTAGAAATTGCACAAAAGCAACTGGCAAGCTGCATCCTGGTCCTATCAATGAGCTCATCACCAGGAGGATACTCAAACCCTCCCAGCTCATATGCTATCAGCCTGTTAGCAGCACCCTGCAGCTAGGTTGATCAGTATCAATTGAATTAACTTTGTGTAGGCATGCAAGTAAAAAGGCATGAATTAAATTTATGATAGGATTTAATTTAACCATCATGAACAGTTAGGTGGCTGTTGACTTAGTCTTTCACAACAACGACTAATATCAATTTCATAAGCACCTCTGGAACAATATCAAAACTTTCATATAATAAAAAGGTAAAATATTTCAGAGCGAACTGAAGCCAAACACTGTAAATATTATGATCAAATAGAAATCTATCAGTCATTGAATTGTCTACTGTGAAAAACTACCTTTCACAGTCCTGAAACTTTTTCAAAGATAATGAATGAAAAATGTCAATTTCCACAGCTATCATATGTGTTCAAATTGCTCTTTACCCTACTTTTGAAAGGTACCTTACAAGATTTACACCCTTTCTCCAACTGAAGCTCTAGGTCTATTATTGCAGAAAACTTCATAATCCATTGACTTCAGAAAACACTTATTGAAAGTTAACTGTAAAGCCATTATTAGGTGGTGTGACTACAGATGGTTCCACAAGTGCGGTTTCACATTGGGGAACACAAACAAAACCAAACCCCAATGCACACAGACACTATTTACTGGAATCTCCCTGAAATAATTTTCTGAGACCATAATCGTATAATTTCTTGAGTTGCATTTTTTGTGATTTTTTTTCTTTAATTTTAGAAATTATAATCGCTATTCCCCTTCTGAACAGTTTTCTCAACAGTCAAATACTGAGGCTTATACTACTGTATAACTATTGTAGCAATTGGTTCTACCACCTTTTCATCAATCAGATTGCAGTTTCAGTTTTATTCATAATTTTAATTACTTTTTTTAATTTCTATGCCAGAGTCTGTCAGCTCAATCAGTAAACCACACATGGAAATTAGTAAGATCAGAGATACAAACCTCTCAGAGAGGGTTGGATTCTACTCATGATATGTAGGCACTTTTTTGCTAGTAAACATGCAGAACCAAAGTTATGCTGACTAGATTTTATGAACACTGATAACACATACCCTTTTTCTATTTCAATGTGTTAGCTCAAATTTGGTGTTCACATGTATCACCACATTAATTTTATTACCCATATGAGAATGTAGAAAGAGTAAATTAAGGTCTTTGCTATAATATTTGCAGAAAGTCTACATGCTTGAAGTGAACATAATTTAAGCAAATTTAACTGTCTAAATATTTTGCACTACAGTAAGGTGACTATTTGCTCAGATAATTTTAAAATATGTATTTTTGTTATAAGCTTACATTAGATATTACATTTTCCTTGCTAAATACAGGACAAAGTAGAAAAATAGAAGCCAGCAGTTGTAATTCAACAATATAAAATTTCAATTTTTTTTAATAGAACATTTTCTTGCAAAGAGAAACACTTAACTGCATGTATAAAAATATATACATTTGTAAAAGACCATTGTTGTTGCTGTCACAGTGAAATAGCACGAAGTGTGTAAAGTCTTGAGAGGTATTTGCAAGCATGTTTACATTTTTGGAGAATCTTCTCTCACATTCATGAAGGATTAAAACCACATATATGTAGCATGAAAAAGATCACACGTATCTATCTATTCATCCATTGTTTCAAATTAGGAGCTACTTAGGAACAGATCCTCATTGTGGATCTGGTTGTGATATATTATGGTTTTTAATCATATTTCAAACACAGTATGTAGTGTATGTACAATAGAAAGAAAGCTATCTCTAGAAATTATAACCTAAAAATCACTCTCAACGTGAAATTTATTTCTGTAGTATGTGTGATGTCTGAATAACCCAATGAAATGAAATACAACACAACAACAAAGCCCATGATCTCAGAACAGGATTGAATTTAGCACTTGCCTTGCACAGAAAGCCATACCACTAGCTGTTTGAGTCTTCCTTCACTGAGTTTAAATCTGCTATATGGATGATGGAGAAGTTGCTAATGAAAATTTGCTCTTACATGATAAATGTGATACAAGGCTCACCTTCCCACCCCTGCACACAGAGCAGCGTGGAGGCAGAGGGCAGCAGGGGAGTCCCAGTGCCCCAGTCAGAGACACGAGCCTGTGTCCCGGCCCCCCCAGGGCTGTCCCAGAGAGCATCAACCCCACCAGCTGGATGAGACCCAGCACCATGGGACCGCTCTCTGGGACACTGCACAGACTGGCTGGTGTCTGCCCTGGGGGATGAGGCTCATTATGGGATGCTGGGAAGAGCATTCTGGGATTATGCGAGACTTTTTTATGGGATGCTTAAAGGAGGAACCAAAGGTGGGGAAAGGCAAGGATTAAGGTGCTTTGAGGAGGAACAAGCATGGCAAAATAGAGGGAAAGGGGGATAAAAGGGGCCGGTTGCACATAAACAGGTCAGCACACTTGCCTGGCCACGCTGCAGTCTGTCTTGCCTTGTTATTAAACTCCACTTCTAACTGGCTGAGGGCTTTCTATTCTCTGTGCATGTGTATGTTTGGGGTTTGAGTGGAGCCACTGGAGTCAGACAATGGGTCAGAGCCTGCGTGTCCGTGGTGCAGCAGATGAAGACACCAGAGTGTGTGCATAGTCTGCATGTGTGTGTGCAGGTACGTCACTAGCAAGCATCAGGCCAGACGTAGCCAGAGAATAGAATAAGTTTGGGAGCCAGGTATCAGAGAGGCCATACAGCTCTGAGACACCAGAGGATGTGAGAGTTGGCTTCTGGAGGGACCACGGTGCAAGCAGATTACCAGAGAAGCCAGGATTCTGGCAATCAGCTCCTGGTGGGTCCATAGGTCTGGACCAGCTACTGGAAAGACCCATGTGTATGTCTGTGCATGAGACAACTGGGAAGACCTGGCAGATCCAGGGGCCAGCTGCTGGGCAAAAGTCTAAGGCCTGCTACTGGAGGAAACTGTATTATCTATACATATATATTTTCCATTATTGATTTTTATCTTGATCAGCCAGAGAGGAGAACAGGATCAGGCCATTTTTGCTGCTTTCATTTTGTCTGTGTTGCTCTGTGCGACCATCCATATGCATACGTATATGTGCATTGTGGGTCTGTGTGCATGTGTACCTATTGGGAACACACGCTCATCCTCGCTGCCAGCTGGACTGGAGATATAGAGCTGCAGCAGCCTCACCTCTGACAGACTACCAGATTTGGCAACTCCTATACAGTCCCTACTCACAAGACTACCACGCTTTTCCCTACCGTTTATTAAAAGTTAAGATTTACAGGACTTAACATTTATTTGGATAGAAGAGAGAAGCATTTTGAAGAGCTAGAAATAGACACTACTGATTTTTTAAGGGACAAACAACCGTTGTTTGGACAGCTCAGGACAAAGCTTATGTTATAGATACAAAGGGGAGTGCAATGTAAAATGAAAAAAAAAAAATGCAATGAGAGCTTTGCAGAAGAAGTTGAACTGCAATAGAAAAAGATAGAGAGGGATTTGTACTGAGCAGGAAAATTTAATACTGAAGTAGGATGGCCTGAATTAAAAAGAGAAGCTGGCAAGCTGAGGGTAAGAAGTGAACAGAGAAGAGCTGGGGAATGGCTGTGATACGTCAGTGAGACAAGAAAGGAGCAAGGCATGACAATAAAGTGAGCGAAATGTGGTATTTTTATATTGCAATGGTATTCAACTAATTAGCTAGGGAAGAATAAAATGAAGAGAGTATTAGCCTGCACATTTGAATTTCTAATTAATGAAGTAAAAGCATCATCTAAAGCAGTGGAGTTTTACAGAGGTTAATTTCTTTCCTAACTCTTAAATTAATAAATAGAGAGAAATTATTCATGATCACTCCAGAAAAAAAAAATGAAAGAAAATAACCAAAATCCTTCCAAAAATATCTGTTGAAATGGTAACTTGTTTCAATATTAAAAGAGTTCATCCCTTCAAACACTCAGTAAACTAATGTATCAGAATGCCTGAAGAGTATTCGTTGCTCAAACTCGTTTGATGTATTGTAGATTATCTGATTTAACATCTAATTTTTACTTGTAACAAGACTAATTTAGTATTAAAAGATCATTTACAAATATACATAAAAGTACTGGTTATACTACCCAGTTAGTAATAAAAATATAATATCATGGGTTCTGAAGGACTTAACTATATAATTTCCATCTGAATTCTCCAAAACCACAGTTAAAATCTGCCACTTAGAATAGTAAACAATTGATCAATAGGCTGGACTACAAAACCATTAAAGAGAAGAACATGAAAAATCACCAGCTGTTTCTAAGGAGATGTTAAGGACTTTATCTCAAGAAAATAATGGGGCCTGAGAAAACCTTATATTTAATGACTAAATAAATTTTCATAGAAGGTATTATTTGGGTGTACAGTTATGATTTACAAAGCATAGATGATAATTCCGCACTCTGGAAGTATGAAAAGATCCAGGGGCTTCTGGGACTTTCAAAGATGTATAATGAATTTTTGTGAAAAAGGGAGAAAGTTTTTATTGATGCTGTGACTGGCAGAGTTGTGCTAGCAGATACTTTGGTTCAAAAATAATTCTACTGGGTTTTGCATAGTCTGCTCTATTTCTACAACATTGCTTGTGTCTGTTAGTCACACATCCAGAAAGACACAGCAATTGCCAGTGATGGATGATGACTCAAAATATCTCAGGACATCCCAGAGGAAAAAAGCAGCAGCAAGAAACAGCCTGTAATATATTATTCTTATGCTGGAAAACTTGGGGCCAATTATTGCCCCTTTGACATATACTGCATCCAGCCTTTTTATACTGGGGACCTTGGTATGAGGCAGGAAAACCAAGAGCTTTGTTATGTAACGCTAATAATTGCATGCTAATAGGCTTCCTTGCAACTCATTTCTCTTCAAGAAAACCAGATTAATACAGGTAAATGTATAACTCCTGGACAAATTTTACAATAAACGTGGAAAACTAATGTACATAAGATACCAAGCTACATCTAAGTCCCTGTTTTAAAAGGTTAGGAAGACTATTAGGTTGCACACAGAAATATATAAGGTATTTGATGTTTTCAAATTATACAAAATTGATTGCTAAAAACAAACAAAATTTGTGGTTCACTTGTACATTTACAAACATTTACTCTTTGCTAAAGTGAAAAATGAAGCTGTTCAGCAAGTAAATAAAAACAACAACATCAACAAAACCCCATGGAGCACTATTCTACTTCTGCAGTCCCTCAAACTACTACATCCAGAGAGAAGCTCTATTTTTGGTCCTTAAAAGTGAGGAAGAACAAATGAAAATATATGCATTCTAGAAAGATTGGTTAACTTTGATGTCATACAGCTTTTCAAATTTTAAATGAGTTCTATTTTTTTCTATTTGTAGCACTCAACAGAATTCCAAAACTGCTTCTCCCTCTCATATTATCCCTATGGCATCTTCAGTGCAGTAGTAATAATTCACATAACCAAAAATTTTGTACACATACTGAGAAACTGAAACAGTACTTGACAGAGGGCTAGATTTAATAAAAATTCTGTCCTTCCTAATACCAAAGATTACTGCAAAAGTCATCAACTTTAAAGGAAATTACTGTACAAGTAAAAGTTCACATACAATGTGTGTCTTACCATGATGGCAGACTCAAATGGCTTTAAAGAGAATGAACATAAGAAAACAATAGCACATTTCACTGTAAATGTCAAGTAGTGTTATTCTGAAAAATGTCATAGCGATAATTAGATGAAAATGGCTCCAACTAGTACGTACTATGTGGTCACTTTCAGTGTATCAAACAAGGGAAGTAAATTTTATCACTAGTTGCTGCAAGAGCTTCTAAATATCTCATAGAGTAAAGACTCTTTTAAAGGAAATTTATGTAGTTATAAAATAGGCAAATATTAAAATCTGATTTATAGGGCCTGGACTAAAATGCAATTTCTTTTATATAAACTTTAAAATTAAAAAATATGTTTGTACGTGGGAACTCAAGGCTAGAAGGCTGCTGGGTCAGTGACTTGAGCTCCCTGTTATTGAAGGCGGACATTTTGTATAAGCCTTTTTGTACATTTCTTAATCTTTGTCTTAGATGGTGGTTGGATTTTTGTCCTTCACTACGCCTAATAAAAGGTTGTTCCAATACTTGACTGTTCTGATGGTTAGAAATTACTAATTAGCAATATAAATTTATTCATACTCACATTATACATTTTTCTTCTTTTGACAACTTTATCCTTTAGCTTTGATAGGTCTCCTCTTGCTGGATATTTCAGTGTCTAAACAAACAGTATTGATATTCCCTCTCCTCTTTCTTCCATCTAAGTAAGCCAAGGCTTTTTTTTTTTTTTTTTTTTTTTTGTTATAGGAGAAGTTCTACATTTTTATTTTCATTTTAGCTGTCCTTCCCTATATCTGCTGGTAGATTTTATCTGTGCAATACCCCAACAAGTTTTCAACTCAGTCCTGTGCAATAACATGCTCATCTCTCCTGGAAATATCTCATGCGTTAAAATCTTAAATCTCATTTACCTTTCCCTGGCTGCAGTCACACACTAGAGAGGCTCATAGGCATCCTATGGTAAGTAACACACCCAGGTTTTAATGGGCTGTCTTCAGCTCATCAGCTGAAAGCTTGTAAGTACTCTGGGTAACTCTGCTTTTCCCAATTTGCAAGGTTAACCAAGAATTTCTGTATCACAGTCTGACTCCTTCGTATCGACTGTACTTTCCCTTGATATCTAATCCATCAGTTTTCTGGGTTAACACACAGTTACTTTTAAACCTATGTCATTAATATTAAGAAGGAGATAATAAAAAGCAAGCTAGCAAAAATCACTTGAACATGTCTTTTTAAAGTCAGGCATAACTTCCTAAAAATATAAGTACATGCAGAAGCTCTTTTATATTTACCTAGCTTGTCGTCTTGTGCCACAAAAGAATTGTTGCTCCTCTAAAAAAATAAAATCCCTAAACATGATTCTAAAATAAAGAAGTTCCTAAAAAGGGATTAGTACATGTAAAAGCTTTTTGAAAGCCTGGCTGACCTATCACAGATTACGATAAGAGAATTATTTTTATTTTAAAAAAGAAGAAAGAAAGAAAAAGAGAGAGGGGGAGAGGGGAGAGAGAGAGGGAGTATGAAGACCAAAAAAACACATAAGTATATACATTTTTAATGTGATATGGGCTGATGAAACTGCATAAAATTGAAATATAAAAGTAGAAAAGCAGAGATTTACCTATCCATAGTCAAACCCAAAAATATTGGGACCTTATGTTGGAAAAATATACAGTCAATCTGAGACTAGAATTTGAGCCTTGGAGGAATAATTCTGTATTTCACTTTTAGAGGAATATACAGGTAATTTTAACTTTCTAAATAGAAGTGACCCCAAGAATACCTTTATCAGCAGTGCTTGCAGCTGAAAGAAACATAACAGTGCAGATAGCATTTAAATCTGGGCCTGGGAGTAGACCGAGCATTGTAAGAGTTAGTCACAGCATCAGCTTAGCCATAGTGCAGTTTGTAACACAATTTTATGCACCAAACCCCCCCTGCAGGGCAGGGGAGAAGTAGCACCTTGCAGTAAGATCTACAAGACAGCAACGTGGTCAAAGGCGGTTGATAAAAGACACTGAGGATAGTGACTGCTCTTTGAGGCAAAAAGAGCTTTTCAAGGCTAAGTACAATACTTCTAGTCACAATCTAAAACTGTCTTGAAAGTAAGCTTTTACAACTCTCTCTTTGTTCTAAGCACCTGAGAAAAACTCATTTCTTTCCTTTGAAATACAGCATGGTAAATAATAGAACTATGGATTTTGCTTTGAGTTTCTGGATAAATACTGGGTAGCCTCTTAAAAAGGTTGAGGTAGGCTTATGAAAGTTTTTTGCCATAGTTCAGCATGCTCAGTGGAGGAGGTTTGCTATCTACAGCATCTGTGAAGACTAAGAGGTAATTAATGCTAAAATCTTAGACACAGAACGGAGAGGAAAAAAAAAGGGGTTTTCAGGAATCTGGAAGAGATTGTATAGAGTTTGTTTGGGTCAGGGAGTCATTCCAGTCACTCTTCACCAGAGGAAAGGACTGAACATGTAGGGATGCAGAAAGTAGAGCTGTTTTCTGGTTCTGCTTGCAGGTTCTTTTCTCCACTTAAATATTTGTGCAGTTCTAGTTTTAAAGTGAAACATTAGGTTTTGGAGACATTTTGGGGATGCTTTCCCTTCAAGAAAAGGGGTGACAATTCCACCAGGTGACTGTGACCATCATGGGGTCCTGCAACGGTAGTGTGAAAATGGCATGCTGACCCATGAGAAGCTCCACCTTGATGCTCTAGGTGACCTGGTCTTTCGTTTAATATTTTGCACCCTTCTTTCTGCAATCCCAGCTGTAGGATCCCCCACAACTCTTGAGAGGCTTAGGTCCCTTTGCTGCAAGGATTCAAGGCCCAGCTCTGATATGGCCAAGCTGTGCGATATTAGCTCAGACTTCTGAGAAAACTGCTAAAATGTGAGAAAGGTAAATGTACAGTCAGAGTTAGGAATGTTGAGACAGGGCTCGTTAGTAGATAGAGAAGTACAAGCCCCTGAAGGAAGAAAGCAAGGAAACTAGTCAGGATAATTCTATTATATGTATACAAGAATATTATAAGGCTACGGTTAACTCCACATTTCCAAAAAGCACGTGGCACTGCATGTTGTGAGAAATCGAACTTTGAATTAATGTGTGCTCTGAGATGCCTATCAGCTCAAGCTCCACAAGGAGGAATTATGAATCCCAGTGAAGCTGAGTGTTAATTAAACACTGGACCTTTCAAAGCTGCGAAGTTTCTAGTGATGTGCTGAGGCACAATTATAGGTATCTAAGAATATTTTAAGTTTAAAATAAAGAGATGAATTAGAGTTGAGGCATCTGTAGGCCTGAATGACCTTGTAAAAGGGACTATTTTGGATTAGAATTTTCCACATTATAGGTCATATTCTTAGATGTAATATTAATTCCAGGGCAAGGTGAGCTGATAGAAGTGTTAAACAGATATATGTGTACCAGCTGGTACTGCTCAAATGCAGATAAAAGTATTCAGAGTAGACTAAGCAAATGAACTAAGTTATTATACCAAGCAATAAAGAGGAATTTGGCAATGCTGATACTACAATGTTTATTCTGTTTGCAGTGTTGAGCGTTTAAGGTGGGGTTTCATTAAAGTTTAAACCAATCTGAATCTGGGCTTATACAATTTCACTTCCCCACACCCAATTTGTGCTAACATGCACGTGAATGTGCAGTTAGCCAGTTCAGGGAGATAATCTGGCTAAAAAATAATTACTGTGTGTATGGAGGAGGATGAAAGGGGCAGAAGGAGTTAGTCTCTTGCTGAATCAAGTGATGGAAGGAGCAGGAAAAAGAGGCTAACCAGGAGAACTATGTCAATAAAATCCATTAAACCATAATTAGTGTCATAAAACTCTATTCATAAATTACTGATAATGAATCTGTTCAGTAATAGTTTTTTTAAAAGTCATTTATTATGCTCATGAATAAAAGTGAAATGGCTGAAGTAAATCAAAACATATGTCCAGGTTATCTATTCTGTTTTATTCATATAAAAATAACCAAATAACCAAAATGTAAATGTTTAATAGAAATCAACAAACAGTTGATTTCTGGCTTTAAGAGTATGGTCATATCTAATTTGAGGCCTTTATTTTTTTCCTGCTAAAATACTAAGATAATTTCTTTAAATGACTCTTCCTACTTTTTTTCCCATTCTGTACTCACAGGTACATTTTCAGGGTCATAAACACAAAAGTCTACTGCAACACTGTTCTTACCAGCAAGGAATTACGAGATCAAATGAGACAGTGTAAGAAGTAAGCCTAAAAACAATCAAAAGATATACTGCAATTTTGTTGGCAAAATATGCCTGTTCTGATTACTACTAGTGATTAACAATGATTACTATCACAAAGCTGAAGCTTTATGTTTCCCTACTGTGATTACGAAGATTCTCTATTGTAATCTTTTCCCTTTTCTATGTTTCCCTATAAAGCTCAGGAGCCTGGGTACCCTATTTCTAGAATTCTGTCCTGTCTAGAGTAAGAATACTATTTTTTATTATTTCCTAAAGGCAGCAAGTTATGTGACTGTCTGTGTGTGATTTGTTTTGTTTAGTTGGTTTTTTGTTATTTTGCATAAATGCTTTCTTACCTCTTGTAAAACTGTTTCCCTCCCTGATGATTCATTTTGTTATTTCCATATTTATTTTGTTATCAGATAGCTAGGCATGTTTTCCTGTGTACTTGCAGCAGTAACAACATCATGCACTAGTTGTCTTACTTATCATGATTTTTTTTCCATTTTTCTATCTATATTTTATTTTTCATTATATGAAAAACATATCTTTCTTTTATTTCTCCTTTTTGTTCTCTTAAATATAAATATTACCGTAGACCTTCTCCTGATGAAAAAGACTTATGTATCAGAGATCTCTATTAAAGGTATTTACTAATATAGATCAGCATCAGAAAAGAAGATTCGTCATTCAGGGATTTTATATGATATTGCTGTGTCTCCAGATTTTTTTGGTGTGGCTGTTATATATTGAAATGCAGAGAAAAGCACAAACACTTGCAAGTAACAAAAGTTTATTCTGCATGATGATACTTCATGGCAGTACTGCCATAGGGAGTCCTGCAGTGATTGACTCCCCCGTAAACCAGTTGGTGCCAGCTAGCACTGGACTACCTTCATGCCTCATAGTCCCAGAAGCAAACGATGACTCACCAAACATCTTGTTAACCATCACACACGTTGTGGTGGGTTGACCTTTGCTGGTCACCAGGTGCTCACAAAGACACTCTCTCACTCCCCCTGCATCAACAGGACAGGAGGAGAAAATAAGATGGAAAAGCTCATGGGACAGGATAAGGACAGGGAGATCACTCAGCAATTACCTTCACTCACAAAAAAGACTCGACTTGGGGAAAGTAATTTAATTTATTGCCAATTAATGATAGAGTAGGATAGTGAGAAATAATAACAAAACAACACTTTTCCCCCACTGCACCTTCTTCCCAGGCTGAACTTCACTCATGTACTCCCCAAGTACATGAAAGACATGGACATACTGGAGTGAATCCAGTGAAGGTCTACCAATATGGTCAGGAGCTGGAGCACACACATGACGCAAGAGGAGAGGTTGGTCAAGCAGGACCTGCCTTTCATGAACCCATGCTGCCTGGGCCTGATCCCCAGGTTGGCCTGCACATGCCTGTTGAGCACACTCAAGATGAACCGCTCCATAATTTTCCCCAGTACTGAGGTCAGGCTGACAGGCCTGTAGTTCCCCAGATCCTCCTTCCGGCCCTTCTTGTAGATGGGCGTCACATTGGCAAACCTTCAGTCATCTGGGACCTCCCCTGTTAACCAGGACTGCTGATAAATGATGCAAAGTAATACGAGAAAAGGCAATGAACAAAAGTTGCAACAAAGGAAATTCCAATTAAATATTGGTGAAAAAAATCACCAAAAGGAACGGTAAAATAGAGAAGCTGCAGAATTCCCATTGTTGGAGCTTTAAACCTAGGCTGACCAAGACTCAGAGCTCCCTGGTGCAACTGAATCTGCTTTGAGCAGAGGACTGGAATAGGTGACTTTGAGAGGTCCCTTCCAACATAATTTATTCCACGAGTGCACGATTCTAATTCAAGGAGTGTTCTGACTTCCAATGTACAATTAACAGAGATAGTTTTCAAACAGATATGAGCCTTCGTACTTACAAAAGTAAACATGTAGATTTACTTTCCCTTCTGTATGTCAAGCACAAAGTCTGTGAAAAAGATATTTTCAGTTTTCTCTCTGTTGCATTCAAAAACAGTACATGAAAAGGGAAAATGCCATGTATATGGAAACAAAAAGTTGTTGTTAGCCTAATCAAAAATGGTTTCATCATTAGTTGTGCTGCTTCTGAAGAGAGACCTAGGGTAAACTGAACCGCATAAGCTGCTGACAATTGGGCACCAAAATCTAGGAGAAAAACAGAGAGTCAGTGAAAATTATTTCATCATTAGATACATCAGGTAAATTGTTCATTAGGCTGAGCTATTCAATAAATGCATTTAAATGATATGACCTTGTATGTCCTAATCCAGTTATTTCTGTGCTGTGTCATACATTCCCTTGACATCACATATTGAAACAAAGTTTTAGTGTGGATTTTTTTACATGAAACAGCGCTTATTGCCTGTTTGAGTTTTTATCATACGGAGACGAGGATAAAATAAACCTGTGTCTAATTACATCTCTAAATAGTTCCTATATACTCCTGTTTCATCATAATTTGGGAAAGTAAGTCTCATATCAGCTCCCAGGTGTTTGTTTTTGTTTTGTTTTGTTTTGTTTTAATACAGAATATGGGGCCATAACAATATTCCCATGACAATCCCATGCATGACAAAATTGGGAAAAATTGTCTTTAGTCAGTTTCTTTCTGGCAGCATTTCTTTTCTATAGCTGTTATGGCTCTCCTAGTCACTCTGGCTTTTGTTTTTATTTTTATTCTAATTCTTAGTAGCTCTCTCTTGCCTTTGTTTCTGTAGGTCTTTGCCAACTAAATGCAAGGCTAGAGTGAAAGGATATAGTTCTTCTAAACTATCTGAACAGAAAATACACAGATCCAAAAAAAGGACCAATTTACCCATTAAAAATCAATTCATTTCATATCACGGATAATAAATTTCCGATCATTTGAACACTGACTATACCTTGGTGTAATGTGACACTTGTCATCAACACACCATAAATGTCTTTACAAAGGCGAGTAGCATCATCACCACCATTTTTAATGGCTCCAACTGGCAAATTTGATAAGTGGTAGCACAGCCTTCTTTTGTGTTTAATTCATAATTATTTAAAGACCCAATCTTGCAAAAGCAGCCTTTAGTTCAAGAACAGCCAATTATGCTGAGTTGTCTTGTAGATGCAACAAGTTTTAGAAAAAATAACACCATAAGTGCTCACCAAAATGCTAGCAGCTTTCTTAAACTTCATCAGTCTTGCAATACGATTACATTTCCTTTTGGTTATTTGGCCTTTCTAGTCTCAGATCTAGTTACTGCTTTGCATACCACCCAAGCTCTTGCTTTTTGAATGCCTTCACTATGAGGCAACTAAACTCTTTGATTTTATATTGATGCTGCTTTTTTCAATATTCTCAGAATAATTTTTCTGTCATTTACCATCAATAAACCTTCTATACAGTCAGAATACCATAGCATCTTCCGTAGCCCACTATGTTCGTGGCCCATCATGTTCTGTGAAGGCAATCCTCATAAAAAAACTTTACATGAAGCTGAAATTACTTTGTCTCTCTTTCTGTGTTTCATAAAATTATATTGGGTGCAGAGTTAGATCACATTGGAGGTAAAATTTCATCCCCTGGTTTTGAGATATGTTTCACTGCAGTTCTATGTAGCATCTAAAAATCACATTTTGGTATTGGAGATAACATACATTTACAAATATTTTTGCAGCTAAATCAAAATATGATGCAGCTTACATGAGATTTTTTAGATGGTATTGCTTTGCATAGATTGTGATGTGACCATACTACAGTCTTCTCCATTTGCACACCTTTTGTGACAGACGGCGTAGTAAGCAGTTCTCAGTCTGGGCAGAACTCATTCAGAAATTGTCTTGCATATGAGATGACTTCTGTCTTACAGACAAGCTCTAAAATCTTCTCTGGATGCATATACTGCAATGGTGACTGGCATGTTGGTGTCAGACTAAGCACTGATGCCTTACACAGTAGTGCTGCAGTGTCATGTCGTGAACGTTGCCAAGTAATGTTCTTATGTAGCAGTTGTCTCAATGGATCAAAGATGCTTCTCAAAACATGTGCTGTGCACAAAATTCAATCTTGTCTTGAACTTTCTGTAATGCTTCTTGTCCTGTGGAGGTTACATTGATGACAGAGACCAGTTTTCTGTCATCTGGCTTGAATCCATGAAAGGAGTATATATCCTACATATTTTTGTTTCACCATGAGTCAGATTGTATCGAGGCTGATTTTGATATTTTCTGCTTGAGTAATGCCATCACTTTCTTTAGTGACTGATCATATTCTTTCTGAACTGATGTTACTCGTTCAGGTCTTCAAATGTTACAGGGGTATACATTAAATTCCACAGATTCCACTGTTGTGTTGCAACTCTTTCTGTTCTGACCTTGTGCAAAAATGGAGACAGGTTATTACACTTTTAATTTGCCTTACAGTGTCTTGAAAATTTATGTTCAAATGGCTTCTCATAAAATCTGTTTCTCAGTATTGTTCTTTCTCATCTAGAATAACATAGCAATGAATTGGTGTTGTCTTAATAATCTACTAAACTCTTATGAATCGGAGAAATCTAAATTTCATTTCCATCTCTGTTAATCCACAGAGAGGGCAAATTCACTTTAGGTAAATCCTTTCTTTTATATCTGGGTACAACTCTGAATCTGCCACTGAAGACTACATATCTATTCATCATGCTATCATCCTTGTGTGGAGCTTCCCCATCAGACTTCCCTGAATCGGTTTTAGATATTGTCTAATCAGCTTTTTATGTAGAGCCGGGAGCTTTGATGACCACCACACTAGTTCTGCACTCTGCTTCTCTGCTTACTGCAGACTCCACTGCTCATCTGCTTACCAGTTGTTAATTGTACTAATGACAAAGAACTGGATAATAATTCTTGCCTCTTTCTTACACACGTTAACTGAGTTTGGCCTTTGAAAATTACATCTGCTAGAGATGCAATATCACACTCCTTTATTTGGATGGGATCAGGTATCAGGTTCAAAAGTTTATTTTAGCTCAATACTAAGTCTGACAGTGTATATACCCATATATAATATTAAGGTTCTACCAGGCTGCAGATTATTTTATTTCCTGGTACTGCCTGTGTGTGTACTGAGTTGATCGTATTCAAGTTCAGCAAGAAATTTGTGACATTGTCCTTAGTACATTTATCTCTGGACATGGAAAAATGGCATACTAATTTCTGCATTTGTGATGCTTTATTCCAAAGGATGGCAGATCAAGGACTAGCATGTTTCTACAACTATATGTGCAGTTTCTCTGAATGAGTTCTTAGTTTAACTATTTTATCCTGACTCTGAAGTGAGCTGATGGGTCCTCCAGATTCATCTTTGTTTACCATCTTGTGTAAGAGCTTATGCTAAGTTGTCATTATTTGATTTGGACATGATCGCTTATTCTTTGTCCTGATATGATTTACGAGGCTTTGTAGAGCATCAGCTGTCAGTAAACTCAGTTTTACCCCTGAATATATTACTCAGTTTCCAAGCATGCAGTATTTTTGCCTCTTTTCTCTTCTCTTAATGTATGGGTGTGACCTTTAAAATGCTTACCCATATTCCTGGACTGATGGGCCACAATCAACCTTCAGACTTTATTGACTACTGGCATATTCTGTACGAAAATGCAAAGTTTACTCTTTAGTTTCAATAATTTACTGTTTGGTACTTCTCATCATCTTGTGGTCCTACACCACTTGAGAAGCGTTGTCAACCCTGAGATCACACAAAACTTTTTTTGCTTCCTAAACATTCCTAATCGTGTGTATAAGGAGAAAGCACCTCAGTAGCTTGGTGTATGCTTATCAAGAGGTCTAAAATGAGACATGGATGACCTGCACACATATAGGGCTGCTTTATCCAGATGAACACCTATACTCACCTTGCTGTTTCCCCATTTTCAGATTCTCACATTAGACTCTCCACGTTTCAGTGCAGCTTCAGTATCTACTGGCCAGCTACAGATGGCTATACTTTTGGACAGTGCCCACTCAAAATCCCTGACTTCCCATACAGAGTTAAAAGCTGCCACTACCAAGAAGATTGCCAAGTGGAAGTAAGGCTTGACTTGTAGATTCTTATGGTGAATATAAACTTCAGTTTAGTACATCCTCTAGCTACCTGAAGTCTTAGATATAACCAGTTCAGTAAAAAAACTTTACAGGGGACTTCAGTAACCTTCATTCACAGCTGCTGACATCAACAATCAAGAATCACAAAACTGAACACCCCAACACACTCCAGAGGATGAGTCTAGACATCCCAGTCTCCCAGTCCCTTGAAAAGGCAAGTACATTTAAATGATAGCTCACAAACACCAATTTCTTTATTTTATTCTACGCTTTTTATAGTGGTTTTCTATTTCACTATGTTATTTATAGTTTTCCTCCTGTAATTTTGCTTATTTTGCCCTAAGTGAACAATTCTGCATATATTCTTTGCTTTAGACAGACCACATTTACTATGATTTTCTTGTTAATAACAGTATCCCCTGCATGTCAGGCACCTGGAATAAGACTAGGATGTTATGAAAGGTGCTTTTGTGACTTACTGTCGTGGTTTAACCCCAGCCAGCAACTAAGCACCACACAGCCACTCGCTCACTCCCTTCACAGTGGGATGAGGGAGAGAATCAGAAGGGTAAAAGTGAGAAAAATCATGGGCTAAGATAAAGACAGTTTAATAAGTAAAGCAAAAGCTATGCATGCAAGCAAAGCAAAACATAACCTCATACTAGCTTCTATGAAGAAAATTAACTCTATCCCAGACAAAACCAGCACATTCTCCACACCTTATTCCATACCATTTATGTCATGCTCAGGTCTCATACTATCCAATACAACCTCATCACCCACCATCACCCTTCCCATCCTTTGATATAATACACAGATATCATTCCCCCAGGCTATGGACCCCCCCTGTAACATGTCTGTAAAATGTCCACAAATGTCCACAAAATGTCCATTGAGTTAATTTAGTCCATGACTTTGGGCTCCATCTGTTATGGTGGTCACTCAGCACAGGAGAGGTAGTGTGTTGCTTGTAGTTATTGGGCACCAAAGCCAGCTCAGGTCAGGTCACTGCTGCACTTGCGCTGCTTCTTGTAAGGCTTGTCCTCCATTGGTTCAGGTGGCTTGTGCTATAGTAATTCCTACAACATGCAACTCAAATCATGGGTTGCAACAATTTGAAGGTATTTCCATTACAATCTCCACTCCTGGTCGCTTTAGGCCAGGTTGTAGGGTTTAACATTGCAATGAACTCCTTCCCTTGCTCCTAGCCTGGCTAGCAACAAAGGGTTCCTGCTATAGTAAGTCCCATAACATGCAACTCAAACCATGGGTTACAACAATTTGAAGGTATTTGCATTACAATCTCCACCCCTGGTCCCTTTGGGTCAGACCATCAGGTTTAACATTGCAATGAACTCCTCCCCTTGCCCCTGCTCCAGCTTGGACTTTAACCACAGACTGCAGTCCCTTAGGGGAGTACCTGCTCCAAGTGGAGCCTTATCTATGAGCCACAGTCTCTTCAGGGGTATACCTGCTGCAGCATAGACTTATCCACAGCCACAGTCACTTTGAGGTGCACCTGTTCCAGTGTGGACTTCTCCATGGGCCAAAATGCATTCAGAGTTATACCTGCTCCAGCATGGCCTTACCCACAGCCACAGTCCCTTCAGAAGTAAACCTGCTCCAACTTCGCCCTACTCATGGCTGCAGTCCCTCCAGGGCAGTACCTGCTCTGTCCTGGGCTTATCCATGACCACACGCTTTGAGGTGTTCCAGCAGACCTCATGTACAGCCACTGATCCTTCAAGGTGTGCCTGCTGCAGCATGGACATATCCACAGCCACAGATGCTTCAAGGTGTACCTTCTCCAGTATGGATTTCTCCTTGGGCCACAATCTCTTTAGAGGTATACCTGCTGCAGCACAGACATAACCATGGCCACTGACGCTTCTAGATGTCCATGCTCTGGCTGGGACTCATCCATGGTTCCAGACGCTCTGGGGTGTCCTGCTCCCATGTGGACTCATCCACAGGTCACAGTCCCTTTGACTCAAGTTCACAGTACAGTTCCAGCTTGTGCAGAAACAACAGCACAGAAACAGCAGCGATGCCCTGGCCATCTGCCAGCCCAGGTGCATCGCCACTGCTGTTATCAAAATGTTCCCAGGCACAGCAGAGAAAGATGATAAGAGCAAGATGATAAGAGTAAGATGATAAGAGTAAGATGCTGCACAGCAGTATGGCAAGCAGCAAAAGCAAAAAGCAGCCACAAATGAGCGCTAGGCTAATATACATTAAGGGAAGCAAGCCCCATGGCAAGCACAGGAGCCTGTCACTTAATAGGTAAACAGCAATAACAGCTATAAATTCAATCTAGCACATTCCAATCAAATCTGTTATTATCTCAAACCCTTCGAGCCCCAGGTTGGTCACCAAAAAAGGACTGTCGTGTTTTAACCCCAGCTGGCAACTAAGCACCACACAGCCACTCACTCACTCCCCTCACAGTGGGGTGGGGGAGACAATTGGAAGGGTAAATGTGAGAAAACTCATGGGTTGAGATAAAGACAGTTTAATAGTTTTACCTATTAAGCAAAAGCCACACGCACAATCAAAGCAAAACAAGGAATTCACTACTTCCCATTGGCAAGCAGTGTTCAGACATCTCCGCAAGGCTCCATCGTGCATAACAGTGTGCTGGTTTTGGCTGGGATAGAGTTAATTTTCTTTATAGTAGCTAGTATGGGGCTAGGTTTTGTATTTGAGCTGAAAATATGTTGATAACACACTGATGTTTCAGTTGTTGCTAAGTAATGTTTACACTAGACAAGGACTTTTCAGCTTCCCAGGCTCTGCCAGACACACAAGAAACCGGAAGGGGGCACAGCCAAGACAGTTGATCCAAACTGGCCAAAGGGCTATTCCATACCACATGACATCATGCTCAGCATATAAAGCTGGGGAAGAAGAAGGAAGGGGAGGACATTCAGAGTGATGGCGTTTGTCTTCCCAAGTAGCCGTTACGCGTGACGGAGCCCTGCTTTCCTGGAGATGGCTGAACACCTGCCTGCCCACGGGAAGGAGTGAATGAATTCCTTGTTTTGCTTTGATTGTGTGAGCAGCTTTTGCTTTACCTGTTAAACTGTCTTTATCTCAACCCATGAGTTTTCTTACTTTTACTCTTCGGATTCTCTCCCCCATCCCACCACGGGGAAGTGAGTGAGCGGCTGTGTGGTGCTTAGTTGCTGATTGGTGTTAAACCACGACAGTTCTTTTTGGCGCCCAACATGGGGCTCAAAGGGTTTGAGTTAATGACAGATTTGATTGGAATATGCTAGATCGAATGTATAGCTGTTATTGCTGTTTAGATATTAATTGGCAGGCTTCTGTGCTTGCCATGGGGGCTTGCTTGCCTTACGGTATATTAGAGTCTAGTGCTCGTTAGTGGCTCCTTTTTTGCTTTCACTACTTGCTGCGCTGCTGTACTGCTTGTCATCTGACTCTGCTGTGCCTGGCAACATTTTTATAACAGCAATGGCCATGCGCCTGGGCTGGCAGATGGCCAGGGCATCGCTGCTGTTTCTGTGCTGCTGTACTCGTCAGGCTGGAACTCCGGTGTGAACTCGAGTCAAAGGGACTGTGACCTGTGGATGAGAGCAGGACACCCTGAAGCGTCTGTGCCCATGGATAAGCCCATGCCAGAGCACGTATATCTTGAAACGTCTGTGCTGGTTATGTCTGTGCCACAGCAGTTATACCTCTCAGGAGATTGTGGCCCAAGGAGAAATCCATACTGGAGAAGGTACACCTCGAAGCATCTGTGGCCGTGCATGAGGTCATACTGGAGCACCTCAAAGCATGTGGCCATGGACAAGACCACGTCAGAGCAGGTACTCCCCTAAGGGACTGCAGTCTTTGGGTATGTCCAAGCCGGAGCAGAGGCAAGGTGAGGAGTTCATTGCAATGTTAACCTGATGGTCTAACCCAAAGGGACCAGGGGTGGAGATTGCAATGCAAATACCTTCAAATTGTTGTAACCCATGGTTTGAGTTGCATGTTATGGGACTTACTATAGCAGGAACCCTTTGTTGCTAGCCAGGCTAGGAGCAAGGGAAGGAGTTCATTGCAATGTTAAACCCTACAACCTGGCCTAAAGCGACCAGGAGTGGAGATTGTAATGGAAATACCTTCAAATTGTTGCAACCCATGATTTGAGTTGCATGTTGTAGGAATTACTATAGCACAAGCCACCTGAACCAACGGAGGACAAGCCTTACAAGAAGCAGCGCAAGTGCAGCAGTGACCTGACCTGAGCTGGCTTTCATTCCCAATAACTACAAGCAACACACCACCTCTCCTGTGCTGAGTGACCACCATAACAGATGGAGCCCAAAGTCATGGACTAAATTAACTCAGTGGACATTTTGTGGGCATTTATGCACATTTTACAGACATTTTACAGGGGTGGTCCACAGACTGGGGGAATTGTATCTGTGTATTATATCAAAGGATGGGAAGGGTGATGGTGGGTGATGAGGTTGTATTGGATAGTGTGAGACCTGAACATGACATAAATAGTATGGAATAAGGTGTGGAGAATGTGCTCGTTTCAGCTGAGATAGAGTTAATTTTCTTTATAGTAGCTAGTATGGGGCTAGGTTTTGAATTTGTGCTGAAAATAGAGTTGTTAACACACTGATGTTTTAGTTGTTGCTAAGTAATGTTTACACTAGACAAGGACTTTTCAGCTTCCTATGCTCTGCCAGGTGCACGGGAAGCTGGGAGGGGGCACAGCCAAGATATTTGATCCAAACTGGCCAAAGGGCTATTCCGTACCATATGACGTCATGCTCAGCATAAAGGTTGGGAAAGAGAAGGAAGGAGGGGACATTTGAAGCGATGGCGTTTGTCTTCCCAAGTAACCATTACCCGTGATGGAGCCCTGCTTTCCTGGAGATGGCTGAACACCTGCCTGCCCATGGGAAGGAGTGAATGAATTCCTTGCTTTGCTTTGCTTGTGTGAGCGGCTTTTGCTTTACCTATTAAACTGTCTTTATCTCAACCCACGAGTTTTCTTACTTTTCAGATTCTTTCCCTCATCCCACTGTGGGAGAGTGAGTGAGTGGCTGAGTGGCTGTGTGGTGCTTAGTTGCTAGTTAGGGTTAAACCATGACAAAGGGTTACTTGGGAAGACAAACACCATCACTCCGAACGTTCCCCCTTTCCTTCTTCCTCCCCAGCTTTATATGCTGAGCATGACGTCATATGGTATGGAATATCCCTTTCGTCAGCTGGGGTCAGCTGTCCCGGCTGTGTCCCCTGCCAACTTATTGTGCACCCCCAGCCTGCTCGCTGGTGGAGTGGGGTGAGAAGCAGAAAAGGCCTTGACTCTGTGTAAGCGCTGCTCAGCAGTATCTAAAACATCCCTGTGTTATCAACACTGTTTTCAGCACAAATCCAAAACATAGCCTCATGCTTGCTACTATGAAAAAAATTAACTCTATCCCAGCCAAAACCAGCACACTTACATATGACTAATTACATTAGAGTTCAAGATACTTCACTGGGAGTTGCTCATCACACAGAACAGTGCAATTAGAGCTGTTGAACACTTGCCTCCCTGTACTGCCCAAAGCCAAAGGCAGGAAAACAGGGATCAGCACTGAGGGTACATTCCTCTTAATCTATGTCAATTTTCTGTCAAATATTCGTGTTCCTCTGAAACACAGAATATTGTCAGATCAAGAGCTTTTAACAGAAAGGTGTTTCAGTGGAAGACTTCTACTTCACACCTTTTTGATGGTTAATGAGAGGGTGCTCCAGTCATCATATTCTTCGTACAGATGGCAGCCCCACAGGCTGCTCTGGGACTTGTGAAGGGAGTAGACAGCTGATTAGTTATTTTCCTTGCTCCTAGCAGCTGAAAATGTTTCCAACAGTGAGGGCAAAGATCTGGCAGTGTCTTTGACCTCATCCAGTCCTCTGTTCTTCTCTCATGCTCCCTACTGTTTTGCATACTCCTCCTCTAACCTTGTAAACTAATCAGGGTTCGAGAGTTCAAAATCTTTTCTCCTGTTGTAACAGCTGTTGCAAGAGGGCTTGGGTGTCTGTGCACCCTCAATCATTTCCAGAGCAGAACTGTTATGTCAGGATGTACAACTTTAAAGATAAAAACACCCTGACTTATGTTGTCAGATCATTAGTTTGTATCATCCAATGTCATGCTGTTATACGAAGCACTTCTTGAGTCCAGTATTTATGCAGGTCAAGGCCAAAAAACACCAAAGGACTTCCAAGCCCTTGTAGTTTTGGTAGCTAAAAAACTAAGTCAGACTGTCTTGCTTCAACTCTGTTAGATTTTTTTTTTTTTTTACAGTTTGTTTGCATGTTTTTTAGAGGGGCTCTAGGTCAGTGGCTGGAACACAGCATTTTTTTCTTTTACTGACATGCATTCTTTGATGATGACCTCTTAGTTTCTCTATGGAGTTAAGGAGAGGTGATGGGTTACATACCATCTTGTAACTTTAACCTCTAGTTCTGGAAAGAGTAGCATGTTTTAAAGATACCGGTGCTCAGTGAAGGGTTATGTTTTAGGTGTCTCCAAGATGCATTTCAATTTCCTTTTGAGTATGAGTCCAGGAAGATGTAATGTAATTCCTAAATTCCTGGCCTAAGACCTAGGGTAATTTAAGTGGGAAATACCACTGCTACTTACAGGGAAACACTGGAAGAGATTTTATTGAATGACAGCATTTGTATTTCAGGGAAAGGATATGATTTTCGACTAAAAACTTGGATTAGGCAGGCCAAGCATAACTACAAGGTGGTACAGTCATGCTGTAGATGTCAGAGCAGGATTATAAATCTGGACTTGTGATCAAGGGCCATCTTTGTAATGGCAGTTCTCAGGAGGTGAACTGATAGGTCTGTGGAGCTTTAGGAAAAGGGGGAAGACATCTTCCATCAGGTGAATATTTTTTTTGTTTCAACTCACCACATACCAGAACTGGACTAAAGATTTTATATCACACACAGGGATACAGACAGCAGTACCTTGCACCTGTGCAGTGAAGGCAGGAATTGTAAAACTGCTTTTCAATATCACACTAGCATCCATGTCAATACCATTTAGACAGAGGATACACATGTGCCATAAGTTCATTAAAAACTTTATTGGCAGGTAATAGTCTTCTTGAAATTACTATTTCATGGCAGACAAATTACCAGAAAGTGAGTGAAATGTGTTCTGTCTCCGGTACACAGCACTAAAATATACAGGAAAGAGGGGAAAAAACAAGCATGAAAAGCTACCAAATCTTATCAGCTCTCTTATTTCTGTCTGAGCTGTGAGCTTAGGTTTTAGTGTGTTATTCAATCACTTAAAAAGTTTCATTTACTCTATTTCTTTATATAAAGTGGCCCAAGTTTACAAATCATCTCTTGTGTTTTGGTTTGCTTTTGATGCCATTTCAGTACTATGTTCTATACATTAACAACATGCTGCTTTTTCTCTCTGAACCTGTGAAATCCCTCTTGATGTTGATGCTCCTGGCAATTTTTTTGTAGCTTGTAGTTCACCATGAGGAAGCACATGTGATAGGAAAATGCTGCTGATATTAACTACAGCAGTGGCTGGTTATTCTTAGTAAAGTTTCCATTATGGTCTATTATGATCTGTTTGATTGACAAGGAGATTCACAATAAGTGTTATCATGAACAGGAAAAAACTGCATCAGTTGACACAAATTAACATCCCTGATGAAAGTTTGGAAAAGCACAGGAATGAATGGGAAGGAACATAACATATTTTTCCCTGTTCAAACTGAGTCCCCAAACTTCATTTCACTTCATACTGATAGAATTAAAGCCTTACATAGCCTAGAAAATTACACCAAGGTCAGCTGCTGCACAGACTTGGCTTTAGATTTAGCAACAGATAAACAAGAAATAGCTCTAATTTTCTAAACTAAGGATGCACTGATTTATATCTCACCTGTACAAAGCCCTGCATCGTCCCTTGCTTTTAGTTATTTTTCTGAGTTCTGGGATCATACCACAGAGGAGAGGAACAGAAAATTAATTGCACTGAATTCGAATTATTTTCTCTGGTTAATGAGCTTGTCTGGAGGAACATCCCTATAGGTTTTATGCTGCCTTTCTCTGTATAAGTCTTTTCTCCTATAACTCCCAATGTAAATGCTCTTCAATATTAATTTCCTCTATTTATTCTAAAAAATTAGGCCACATTCTCTCACAAAAAAACACTTTATGAATTAATCTGTCAGAGATAAGTTTACTCACTTGTCCAAAATGCACCTCTTTAAGCACTGATGCCACTGCTACTTCTTGCTTAAAGATCTGTTCTGTGATAAACTCCATGTCTTCCCATGATTACTACTCCCCTCCTGACACTGGATGTCTTAAGAAGAAGGTATAGCTAAGAGTCTGTCAGAGAAGAGAAGAGAAGAGAAGAGAAGAGAAGAGAAGAGAAGAGAAGAGAAGAGAAGAGAAGAGAAGAGAAGAGAAGAGAAGAGAAGAGAAGAGAAGAGAAGAGAAGAGAAGAGAAGAGAAGAGAAGAGAAGAGAAGAGAAGAGAAGAGAAGAGAAGAGAAGAGAAGGGAAGGGAAGGGAAGGGAAGGGAAGGGAAGGGAAGAGAAGGGAAGAGAAGAGAAGAGAAGAGAAGAGAAGAGAAGAGAAGAGAAGAGAAGAGAAGAGAAGAGAAGAGAAGAGAAGAGAAGAGAAGAGAAGAGAAGAGAAGAGAAGAGAAGAGAAGAGAAGAGAAGAGAAGAGAAGAGAAGAGAAGAGAAGAGAAGAGAAGAGAAGAGAAGAGAAGTTTCTCTACCTTTTCCAGATATGGTTTAGGGAAAGAAAAAAAGGTATTTAGAATTTGGAGCCTGAAAGGAGGAGAAGGAAAGCAGATACTTTAAGAGAAGAAGCTGGAAGTCTCAGACTGAACCCTGTACTGAGGGATTCATTCAACATACGGAATTGGTCTCCTTGGCTGCTTTATTGATGAAATGGATGGATAACAAGCACAGCCTAGGATACTGTGAGTGCTAGATGTAAGGGTCAGAGTCAAGGCACACTAGGAGACGTCTTGCACTTAGCTCCCTCTATAGATATCACAGAGGGTCATACAGTAATTTAAATCTTGGATCAACAGTGGAAGCAATAAGGTAACAGTGCAGCAGAGGCTATAATTTGCTATGAAGGAAAAATTTCTCCAATTCTTAAAAAGAAAATTGATCAGTTTTTGAATATTAAAACAAATATGTGACTTCTGTCACTTCCTTTGCATTATTTCACAGTCTAACAGACTTTACATAATAGACATCTATATTTTCTATTACTAATATTGTTTTATACAAAGCTAAGTTATACTTCTTTCTGATTTTAGTCTTTTAAAGTATCTGTAAGTAGTTGCTGTACCCATTTTTTCATCATTACATAAAGCACTATGCAACGTTAATCTAATCCTGTGTTTTAAAAGGCTGAATGTTTTTATTTATTAGTCTTGATATCTGAATTCTTTACATGTTCACTGAAATCTGTCTAAAAAAAAGATGTCAGCCTTCTCTCTGCTTTTTTGGGATTGATGTCATTTGTATAACATGCAGATTTGCTTATTTTCTTGTTATTAGTATATGCAGCCCCCACTAAAATTTTCATATCTCTCATAATCTTATCACCAGTTTCTATATAGTTTATTGTCCATACAAGAAGTATTCTTACAGAAAATATGGAACCAGTTGTGCAAGCTGTTTTAATTCTACATAATAAAGTTGTGAAGACCGCTAGACTATTATGTAAATCAATAGGAGTCTACTTGAATACTGTCTACTCATATGGTCCCCTTATCAGAACTAATATAAGCAAATTAGAAAAATAGAAGGACAGTCAGGATGATCAAATATATAGCTGCTTCTCAGAAACAGCTATGTAGACCAGGACTCTTCAGCATGGCAAAGTAACATAAGGAGAGAGAAAGTGTTGCTGGTACGTATAAAACACGAAGGCACAAAACAATTAGTGAGCAATCAAATAACACTAGGAGATGACAAGTTCAAAGAAAATAGAATCAAATATTTCTTTGCATACTGGGAATTAATCCATGGAAGTCTGTGAATCTTGAGCATTTATCAGCATTTTTAAAGCAATCAGAAAAATTCATGGAAGAAAAGTCCATCAAGGGCTATTTATCCCAAAGCCACCACCTCTGGATGAAGAAGGATGCTGATCTGGGGAGTTTCAAGTTTCTTTCTTTGAATGTTGTGAGAATTTATGGAAAGTGGATAATTCCCAGCATATCTGAAAATAGGTACACAGTTAGGAGGCAATACTAAAAGTGTTAAATTTTTTTATTTATTTGTCTCTTGCATTCTCTAGAGTGTGCTAACAAACCATATTCACCAAAGCCATTTTCTTTAAGCTAGCAGGTGAAGTATAGGGTACCATCTGATTTCCCAAAGGACTGAGAGGCAGTGCGTGTGCTTCTCAACTGGCTGAGCAAAAAGGCTGTTGGTACGGGATCAACTTTACTGCATTGGCCAGCCCTTCCAAATTGTGCCAAGCAATGTGCCATAGCTGGTAGATTAACCCTGCTTCTCAGTTCCTCACAGGAGAAACAGTTAGTCATTCTACTTTTGTTTCACAAAAACAATGGAAGGAAATTGCATCTGTGCCATTTACTGGACACATTTATTACTGGTTTCTTTTCTGAGGAAGGAAAGCATGAGGCAGAGAATTTTGCAAGTGGGAAGAGAAATATTGCTGTAAAAAGGAGGAGGACAGGAAAAACCATACTGCTTTGAGGGGTTTAGGTAGGACGGTTGGTTGAGGGACAATTATCATAGGATGGGGAATATGTTGCCACATGATACTAATTTTGACTTTTTAAAGTTTTGTTACTTTGTTGAATTACATAGCACTAATAGAAATAATTTCTAACTGTTGAAAAATTAAAAACTTTCAGAGAAAGCAAGCAGATTCAACATAGAATTTAAATAATTTTACTGGGGAGTAGAAGATCCCTTCTTTACTTTTTTTTTTCTGTCTCTCTATATTTTTTTAATTTCCTTCAGTTAAATTTATTAGAGGAGTAATAACTTTCTCGCAAACATTTCAATGAACTAGGTGGCCTTTTATGTCATCAGTTATTCTTTCTCATCAATAATTTATGAGACCTAAGTCTTGTTTCAAATGATGTTCATAGAAAATGAGTTTTAGGCTAATAGTACTTTTAAATTTTTTCATGAAACAAGGTTAGTTGATTAAATTATATTTCAGCAGTGAAATTATATATAAGTAAGATCATCCTGTCAACCAATAGATAATATGACTTAGATAACCACTGACTCCATGAATAGTAGGTTTTGGCAGCAAGTAACAGAATGCATTTTTCCTGCAATGAGTTTGCAGACATGTAATTATTACAATGAATATGTTCATAGAAAAGCTTTAAGGAAAGTTTGAGTAGAAAAAAATGGTGAATGGCATACTCTGTTCAAAAGCAATTAATTAATTTTAAATAAGAATATTAACTTAGAATAGTTCAGCTTCTCGGTTGAATCTGTCGCTTACTTTGTCACACTGTTCTTCTTTTTGCAAATAAGCATTATATATTCACATCTAAAAAATGACAATGGAAAAATATTGTAAAAGTAGAAATTATTATTATACTTGCTATCTAGTATTACTTGTGTCAGCCAGAATAATTAGATGCTTTTGACAACATACAGTGTTGAATCAAATATATCAATAAAGACTATAAAGACTTTAAACTTGAAGAATGCAAGTCAATCATTCTTCATAGTGGATCAGACAACAGTGATTTGCTAGAAAAGCAGAGCTCTACATTTTGTCCTTGTCTCTAAAAGTACTTAGCCCTTTTGAAGTCAAGAGTCAAATTTTCTCCATGAAGCTAGGTGCTCTAAGAAAATCTTATGTAAAACTTACATACAGGAAAAAGAAATGTTCATACTGTCACAACGAATACTAATTTGCAGTGTTGATCATACAAGGAGTAGGGTCTGTGCTTAAAATGATTAATTTGTCAAAATGACATAATGAAACCTATCCTCCCTTTTTTAAGTTAGGTAGTGCTGGATTTTCCTTATTCTTTGAAAATGTCGTGTGAAACAAAATGCTTTGAAAAAGTATAGTAATATTAATGTAAAAATTTGAGGCTCAGAGAACATTAAGAAAATTAATTGAGCAAATGTGATTATCTGGAAAATGCAGTATAATTATCCCATAGAGAAAACATAAACTCTCTGTAAATATACATCTATAAATATATATATGCATATAAAGTATATTGAAAACAAAGATGTATTATCATTATCAATTGTAAAGATATCACAAGAACACTTAAGGAACAGGAATGATAAAAGAATCTAAAGTTTCATATAAAGAGCAAAACAACAGTAGCTGAAAAATCTGGTGGCTGGGCCAAGGTAGTGTACTTCAGACACTAGGTATATGAATTTGTACCAACATATTATGTAAAATCTTCCTTTGCAAATATACTTTGAATGGATCTTTTCTATAGAAAACCCATGGCAAATTCCAACACATGAAAATTATTGCTAAATATTTGCACTTACTTAAATATAGGTTCATGATTGGGATGGTTAACTATTTGTTCAGTTGTTTGGTAGAAGGAACGTAGGATGGAGGAGCTGGAACCCTTTAGGCTGAACTGCCTCACTGAGACAGGATTGCCTACAGAATCATTTTCTATGTTATGAAGGAAGCTAACAACAACTCCTGCATTTCTGTTGCTTAATATTTTTCATTATGATAAATGCTTTTGCCCTTCTGCTTGAAGCAGACCTCTGTTATTTGGAAAAGGAGTGTCTTATAGACAACATTTTTTTTTCCTTGTAATATAAAACACATTCTATTCTCTGGCAAAATATAATATTATGAGAATTACCATTTCTTTATCACCACTTACATTTCCTTGACAAGTGTAGCAGACATTGCAGGAATCCTAGCACACTGAGGCCCAGCTCACATCACTGTCACAATATTGTTAACTGGTTGTACCAGAAGTTATCAATGCAGTAGTAGTATGGTGAGCATAAGGAGAATAATTATGGAATTGACTTCAATTACATAATTGTATACTGCTTTTCCCCACAACTCTTAGCTGCCTTCTGTGCACAGAGGAAACATAAAAGAAGACAAAACTTTATAACATAAAGAAGTATATCCTTATCCCATGGACTAAAAGGACAGAAGGGTAGTGTGTTATTATGAACACACTCATAGCACAGAGTTAACACCTCCCTAAAAATAATTATAACTTGAATTACAGAAGACATTTTAAAGAAAAAAAATACACAATTAATTCTTGCTGGTCGGGGAGAAGCTCCTTGGTGCCTGGCATAAAGCAAAAGCCCCTTCATTTATGATTTGTACTTACCATTAGTGCATGGTACACATGGTGCTTTGTTAAAAACAACGTGAATCACTGTCTTCTAGACCTAGACAATGGTCTTTGTGCACGAACATTAACAACTGTAGTTGTGGTGGTGCTTCAGAGGGGAATAGTCATCTGGGACAGTTCCTAAGGCACATTGTCTCTTGTTTCTTTGTGCATTTTTCCTTTCCAAAGGACAGCAGGGCCCCTTTGAACTTCTTTATTTGGGTGGTCGATAATTAAAGTCAGTCCAAAGGCACACAGTAAAAACACATTGCCAACATTGTTGCTACATGATTCTTGCAGAAAGAAGAGTCAAAACACATGTTCAGCCTGATATATTTGTGTAAATTTATGAAGGAACAGGACGTTCAATTTTCTAGAAAATGTATCTCTCTCGAACACAGACAAGACTGGTTCAATTCCCAGATGTTACACTTGATTGTGCAGAGAATTATTTGGTCCCCTGGGTATCAATTTCTTCATCTATAAAAAAGGGAAATTATGTTTATTGCCTTCCTATTTTTCTGAATATTCTGATTGAAAACTGTTATTCTTAAATTGTACAAGAAAACACAATAGCTAGACAGAAACTAAACAGGCTGATCTCTGAACCAGTTGACTTTGGGGTCGCATATGGGTGTAGCACTTTTGGAAGTGACTGCCTAATTAGTGTGCCTCCTCCAACATCTTTTTCTCAAGAACAGAAAAGAAGTCAAAACTCATGCTTGCAGTGAAAGTAAAACATACTTATTTCAGCTACTTTCTTGCCTCTGATATGAGATGTCTGTTACGATATGTTGGATTTATACATACTTTTAATTTTTCTTCAGTCACGAATATTGTGTTCATCCAGGAGAAAGAAGTGAGCTAATATTAATTTTGCAACATACAATCCCTGTTACTGAAGAATGAAAGAGAGTAAAAATGTTGGATTGGTGAGACATAGCATATACTCATACAGGACTGATATTGGACCCTGAAACATGTTTCTTTCTTTAAACATTGGATTTAGCCATCAGCCTCATGAGAGAGTATGAGAAACAAAAATATTTATCTGGATAATTCTTTAGGAAAGCAGCTAAAATAACTATTAGTAGGACCTTATTAGCCTTTTCTGGTAACATTTTAAATTCTTCTGTCATATTCTGCTTAAATATGAAATCTGCTAGAATTAGATATTTAAAACATCTAAAAGGATCTAGATCCAAGATTTATTTTCTTTTTTTTCCCTTTCACTCTCCTCCAACTTGATTTTCTCTCTGGTACCAACTAAATGTATACCTGAAACTGTGTTTGTATAGGCCTTTAACCCCAAAGCATCTGCAAAGCACTGATGAGTCAGAAAACCACAGCAAATATTTCTGCAAAAGTCTACTGACCTTTGCTAGACAATGATATTTCCAGGTTACCTGTCTGATCAGAAGAGTTCAAGAAATCTTGAAGGTTGATGCTTTGCTAGTCCACGTAAGTTTAAGAACTGTTGGACCATGAGGGCCACTCATGGAGACAATCACTGTTAGGATGATGTGATTTGAAATAATATGTACCTAAATGAAGTAGAAGTTGGAGTGATCCTAAGGTGTTCAAAAAAACAGACACAGAAGTCAGTGTAAGTTCTTGATGTAGAGAAAATGGCTAAGTAAATGCAGGAAATGAATAAAATAAGGCTTAGTTTCATTTTTTCAAGTTAATTAGGTTGAAGCATACTTCTTGCTAGAAAAGCACAGATAAAAAGATTTTTCTCCGTTAGTATAGACAAATTCTAACACTTTTCCATAGGCTAGGAGTCCACCTCTCAAAACTGTTATTTTTCTTGAAGGACATATAGCATATTGTGACAAAACTGTTTCAGGTCTTAGCATAGGCATGTTTGAATGATTCCAGATAACTAGGGTTGCTGAAATGTGTTCCAAATTAGTTGGAGAAGGTTTGTATCTCAAATTTATTTTCTGTTGTACCTAAGTGCAAATATTTTTTTCAGTTGTTTCTTATCTTTACATAAATATAATAAAAGCCATTTTTACTTGTTACAAGAGGCTGCCTAATCCTCTCTCAACTTTCCTAGTGTTGTGCATAAAAGCCAACTGAACAGTGAGTGCTCCTGGCACTTCTAATTATAGGCTAATTTGAATGTCATTGAAGGGAAAGGGAATGTCCAAATAGTGAATGACAAAACAGAACAAGAAAGGTAGACAACTGACCTTGATTACAACCTAGAGTTGTCACTAAACATTACACAAATCCTTAGGAACTGTTGTTTCATAAATTATTTGTGACACTTATAATAAATATTGAATTAGGTCTCCTATGGTGTACTTAGAGTAAAATGAAAGTGTCTTTAAAGTAACAAGATAAAATGGTACTTATTATCACCCTAATGAACCCTCATGTAGCTTTAATATGATACCTTACCTCTTTAAAGAATTTGCATAGGCTCATGTACTTATGCAGACTTCTGTTCACTTCACTAGGGTTTTGCTTGCTCTTTGGGACTGCCTTGTAAACTTTGAGCCTTTATGAGTTTCTTTTGAGTCTTATGAATCCTCAGATGTTTATAGCTTCACTCATGCTATTAATTTAATAATTTTTTTTTGTTCAATACCTGCTAGAAAATCAGTCAAAATCAGTGAAGTGCTTTATATGTAGCTCCAGAAATAATTTCATACTTAACATATTGCTACAATGTTGGCCTGAATTCCTAGACAACATGTGTTTTTTCAGCTGTTGTTCCACCTGCTAGAAGAAATTGACAATGGAAACTTGATATATATGGTAAGATGTATACTCAGATTCTAAGAATATAGTTGTTTCCTTGGGAACAAGAGATTTTTTTTTCCTCCCTGGTCATAGCTCTAAACTTCTTCCTTCTACAGTCCTGACCTGAAAGGTTCCTCTTTAGGTTTTCCCAGAATCCCTGATATGTTGGAGACTGCCCACACAGTTAAACACTGCTCCCTAATAAAGTAAAATTAAAAATTAAGAAAAGTTTTAAACTGTCAGTTTACCAGTAGTAGTCCACTAACAGTAGAAGTAAGACATAAACCAAAAAAAGAAGTCCTGCTCACCCTTAGGTGGAGGTTGTTGTGGAAGGCAATATATGGCAGGATTTCAGTGTAATAAAGATCTGAGCTATTACTTCTAAAACTAGAGAATTCTAATCAGTTTGTTCAATACAGAGATAGCTTCATCTGAGTTTTAAAAGTAACATTATTACAGGGGCAGTCAAACACTCCTAAAATAATTGCTTATCTTCCTAAATTAACTGCTTTACTTCCCATATTAAGAAGTAGATGCCTCTGAAGATATCAGTTACCCAAAGTGGTTACACAGGTATCTCCTTTCCTTCACAAACCGTCTCAAAAGAACATGCTAAATATCATACTTTGTTTACAGAATCTCAACATTTTGGAATTGCATGTTATCCTCTTTCACAGCTCATTTAAAATCTCATGACTGTTGCTTTTGTGTGTGTCTAGATACAGTCTTTCAGAATGCCCTATAGACTCAGTTAGAGATTAATTGGTATGTGCACTGAAATTGCTTAATGCTGAGGTGTGCCCAGAACTCAAGTCTTCTGTTTCCAAGATAAATGCCCTAATCACAAGGCTGTTATGCAAAGATTAGGCATGACAAGCGGTAGTGTTAGGGTGACTGACTGCAGTATAACTGGCTACAAGGTAATTCTCTGTCTTTTGAGATCAGGCTGCCAACCTTTCCTGGACACTTGTGGCTTGAGGAACTATCAAGTCTCTTACAAACTACTTCATAAGTCTAGACACTATCAGTGTTAGGCTGTGTGGGAAAGTAGTAACTCTAGACGACTATTTGGGATGCATGTGGTTTTAAGAATTATTTAAACCTGAAAGGAGGGTATCCCATATAAAATGTGTAACATTGCACAATGGCGATCTTAGCCAAGTGACTTCTTCATTTTGCCAGGTGACATTTTCAAGCCCTGTACAATAGTTTTTGCATGGATGACAGTTTTGGATAGGGTCAGTTTTTCCACAGGATCAGCATTTAATAGAACAGTTTCCCATAACTTTATACACTATTGACATTTTCTGTCATCCCACACAATAAATGTATCACATATTCAGAGTGTTACTCAGCAATTCACTTCTTAATTAGACACAGAAAGGTAATTACTATAAATCTCACTGTGATTAGTTTCCCGTCTCCTCTAGTGAGCGAAAACTTCATCTTTTAAGGAGATTCTTCAAGGAAAATCCCTAGTCCCATGGTAAATGTGTGGTTTGGACACCAAATAATACCTGCCTCTACAGGTCCACAGTCAGTTTGATCAGGAGAAACAAGACAAGTTCTCTTCTTCTACGTCTTTGCTATGTTCTGTTCATCTGACTAATAATAGGCTTCTAAATGCATGCATAAGGACTGTACAAAAGGACTGAACAAGTCTTGTTAAAAACCTCTTTTTGGAGAATATATTTCATAGAATTGTCGTAGATGGACAATTCTGATAAATTATTAAAACTCCAATTTCTAATCTGTTCTTCATTGTGATTATTCAATTCCACTGGAGTTTGTGACCTTATATTCTTTTGAAGTTCTTTTAATCTTTGGTACAGATCACCTCTGTTAGAAGGCTCTAGATTGGGCAAAGTTTCCCACGTCTCTTACCTGTTTTGTGGGAAAACCTTTGGCTTAAGTCAACCTTTCATCTCTTTGAAATCTTTCACCATGAGAGAATAAGAGTTTCACAAAATAGCTCTGTAAAATGAATATTTTGTAGCTGCTGGTCCAACAAAGATATAAGTGATTGTATCCAGCTTTAAGTCCTTTATGGGAAACTTCTAGCTATTGTCATAGGCTTTGTTCCTGTAACACCTATAAAGTAATCAGATTTTGTGTTGCACTTCATTTTTTAATAAGTTTGTTTTTGTCAGACTATGAAATTTCTAGTGTCCTTCCAAACCTTCTCCCATCATATTTCAATGACAACACAAACTCAGAGTTTCTCCATTGGAGCCTGTGCCAAAAACATGGGCTTGCTCTTACTACCAAAATTTTGAGTGCAAAAGCCTATTCGGGCACTTTTGGTTTTACTTATTCTCATTTAAAAAAAAAAAAAAGAAAAACAACAACAACAAAAACCAAACAAACCAAATGTCAGAATCCTGTTTTCTTGGTCACAAAAATCAGACAGTGGAGACTTCCACTGTATAGTAACTTTACATCTCTTTCAGCCAGCATCTTGAACCTAGACCATTATTCAGTCTTCTCCCATATACTACTGTTATCTGCTTTCTTAAGTTTCCTTGAGGTTGTCTCTCATCTCCACCTTTCTTCACTAAATGCTTTCTTTCTAAAACAAAGGATGACACAGCCTCCTTGTTCACCCTTACTTCCAAAGACTGGGAGGGATTTGTCATTATGAGACTGTAATTTCTTTCTTTCTGAATTCAGTGGAAGTCAGTTTTCAAGACTGTAGCAGTAGACCTAACTGTAAAGTTCCCTTTAATTATGAGTGCCCCCCTCCAGCACACTCTTTCTGCACATTGCACAGATGACATGTGAGGATGTAAATGTAAAGAAAAAAACAAAATATGGTGGTTCATACAGTTGCCAGGAATATGGCATGAGTTGGGTTGTTTGTTTTACTAACTGCTGTACATTGGAAAGTGATTGGGCTGCAGACACAGCAGGTGTGGTGTTGGCCAGTGGCAAATTTTGGACGCCAGCTGAATCATTAAAGCAAATCAGACATACTGAACAGATATTTTCCATGTAATCAAACAGGCAGAAATATTCAGGTATTGCATTATTCACTGCTGACTTGAACTGTTTGAGCATAATTGAAATGATTTATTTTTCTACTGCTGTTCTGCAGCTGCCAGGTCTCAAAGATATGTTTTAAGTAGTTTGACAGGAAGGATTGTTTGACAGGCTGGACTGTATTATTTTGAATTTTAACTCTGAAGAGATGGAAGTGCACTGGGCTAGAAATAGCTAGCAGGTTCTTCAGCAAATGAGTAGCACTACAAATCTCCCCTACATCTTCACACAAAATCAGAACATGTTCCCATTGTGTCAGTTTAAAAAGTTATGAGTGATCCAGAAAAAGAATGAAAAGAGTCCTCTCTTGAGTAAGTGAAATAAGTAAACAGCAGAATGTCAGATTAGTTGCCACTTATGTAAATTTTGATATTTATAAGCTAGGCTAGACCTTATTGAAACAAAGAGACTTTGACCTCTATTCATCATTGAACAGACACAAATTTACTGCTGGATTTCAGACACTGGCAGAAGGGCAAAAACTCCTCTCCTGAAGGATGGACAAGCTGTATTCAGCAGCTGAAGGCCAGAGCTGCTTCCAACCTTATCAGCCCTCTGTACCCACTGGGGTGTGGGAAGCAGATGCTTCTCGTCATCTGAAGGCCCACACCATGAACCCCACCTCACCAGAGTGGGCAGAGGAGCAATTGCAACACCGTGTCCCATGGGACCTTCTTTTTCTTTTGCATTTGAGATCACCATAAATTGCTGAAGAATGAAGAATAAACCAAACCTGCTAAATACTGTAAATGCTGTGGGGCAGTGGAGCTTCCACCATGTACTGCTGAAGAGTGTTGGGGAATGTGTGTATTAGGAGAAGGAAATACAGGTGTGAAAGTTTCAAAGAAGTAGAGAAAATAATTTGTAAAGTGTAGATTTTGTCTTGAAAAGACAAGGCTGTAAGTAGTAAAAAGGTTTTAATCCTCTTCTGCTTAAGAAAAGCAGTTGTACAAAATCACTGTTGAAGCTATGGTCCCATCAATAAATTTCTTTTTGGAGCTCACGTAATCTACAAAACTCCCACATTTTGTTGGACCAAATGGGATAATTGAGAACTATGGATCATTACAAATACTTTCTTATATATGATGTTTAAAGGCTCTAGTCTTTAAACAAAAATAATCATTCTGTTATTACTTGTGTATAGGGGTTTTATATGTTCTTTTTTAAATATCTGCCTGAAAATATATGTGTGTCAGAACTGTGTGAAACAGTGATAGTGCTCTTGAGTCTCTTATTTGTCTGTTTTGTTCTGGTCTCCTCACTTGTAATTAAGAAAGGGGAAAAAACAGAATTTTTCTACTTAAAATATACTCTCAATACAGTCAGACCCTTCAAAAATATAATGGTTTTATCTGTGATGTTTCAATCTATAAAGGTATGAGAATGCATGTTCAGGGTATTATTAAAACACCAAAACAGAAGAGAATAAAAGATATGAGTATCAACAGTTCTCATAAAATTGAGATTTTTATTATACATATTCTCCACTTCCTCAGGCTGGGAGAAGAGAGATAACTTCAGCTGAGCCAAAGCTAGAGTAAAATGTTAGCACCACCAAAATGAAGGAAATTTAGGAGGGTATGCCCTCCCCTTTGTCCTTGCATAGTGGCTCAATTAGAAACCTGACAACTAGATTTCTTTTAACTGAAAGAACTCAGATTGATATTTGAAAATCCAAGCAGCGGTCCAGTTGTTTTGCTTCCCAACCAAAATAATGATACAAAAATTGGCACATGGCTCAAATTTTGTTAATGATTCATGAGAAGAAGTAAAATATTCTATGTGCTTGTCCAGTTACACTAACTCCTCACTAATGGCAACAAGGGAGAGAGGGGTTAAAAACAGAACAGAAAACATCTCCGCCTTTCTATTTTCTTAGTAAACTAACTGAAAAAAGACCCATGAAATGAAGATACAGCAGAAAACTTTTTCTCAGAGTTTTTTAAACCTTGCATTTTTTTTTCTTTCTGTGTAAATTATTGGCAATATTTAAGTAATTCTCAAGAGAAAGAGCCAGATATGTCTTTTGACTCATATCACCTTCATATCAGTATGAAGGAATACTCAAAGTTCACAATTCTTGGAAATGCAAAATTAAGATTCAGGCCCAGTTTCCAGTAATTTGCACAGAACTCCTCTTTTCATTTTAAAAGCTTATTTTCCTCTGAATGGTTCCTTTTCCACCTTAGGATATTGTCTTTGAATACAATGAATGTTCCTTTTTTAATAAAAAGTTTTCAGATGGATTGTCTGTGATCTTTCTCACACGCTATTTCAGGTGTAACAGAGATACTAGCTTCCCACAGAAAACCTGCCTATAGTACTTTCCAGTTTTACATTGTTCATTTTGTATTTTCCTAGCTAATGTAGTTGTTCTGCACAATATATTTCTAAGATCTGGTAAACAGGCTTGGTTTTTCTTTGTTGGCTTATTTGTCTGCATTCAAGTAATGTAACACATTGTTCACATACTTAGCAGTTATTCCATTCTTACATATCTACAGGGACTGAGTAGTGTTTAGAGCCCTGGCTGAATAAAGAAACCACTTGGTACATAGACAAAACAGTCTTTGTTAATTCTCCTGTCATTTAAATCTTTCTTAAACATATTCTTTTATTTGACATGTTTCTTTTAATATGTTTATATTCAAAGAACAGCTATCGACTCTGAAAGACCCTGTACTGCTTATTTGATTTTCATGCTTTTTGTTGGAAGTGTTTTAAGAAGAGCATTAAATACACTGTGCACAGAGATCCTCTCTTTGTGTTGTAATTGTTGCATCTGCTATGAGATGAATAGCACTCAGGTTGCCTTCACTGATCTCCCCAAGACCTCCAGCTCTCTATTTAGGTCTCACGTCTTATTTCCCTGGCCTAGAAAACTTCCCTGGCCTAGAAATCAGTTCTCCTACTAAGATCTCATTCAGTATCTTTTTTTTTTTCTCTTTTTTTTTTCTGTCACTGCCAGTTACATGTCAGCTAGATGTGGGATGGGAAACAGACTGTCCTTCAGACATCTAGATAAAGCGGTTCCTCAGAACATCTTCGTTAAAGAATACTTGCATAAATAACCATAGAAGCATATCACTGCAGAAAATTACTAAAATAGCAAAGGTGAAAATGCACATACCTAGGAAAATGGAACAGTTAAAGCAATAAATCTATTGGCACTTTTCATGAGGAGTAGGGATCGAGCGATATGTCACCACTACCCTAAAAAGAGCAAATTTGGCAATTCAATTAGAATGTAGAAGAACTTTACCTGTAATTGCCCAGTACATTAGTAAATATTCAATTTGTAATACTTTAACCTAGAAGCAAGAAAATTCACCTGGTATCTAAGCTAAGAAATCTTACAGTTTTGATTTTAATTTAAGGTGGATATAGGCAGTTTATTTTTAGTTTTTGGCATTGAGGACTGCAATAGTTCTTGGCTATTTCTACCATAAAGGCGTTTTTCTGTGATTCCAAAAGTATTCCTAAACCATTTTTCCAACAGAATCAATGTTTCTCATCTAGCCCCATATTCTGTCATACAGTGGTAAAATAGAGATACACATAAACTGGTAGAAAAAAATCCTAATGCCTTATTTTTCTCAAACAGCCAGTTGAAGAGTTAGAAAAAAAATCTATTTGTAGTGAGCAGAAGATTAGCCTTCTGACTGATGCTAATACTTATTTTTACAGCTGTCTTTGTCTTCTGACTTTTCCCCTACATTTGATTGCTGTGGTGTGACAGCAATGATTCTTTTGGTTCAAATAGCTTTGTCATACCCTTTGACAATACTTAACAGAGATCTAGGTATCCAAATAAGGACCTATTTTTTAAAGAAGGAGGTGACCATGTGGAAATATGTATATACAATCTCAAACAAGCTCCAGTATGCCACTGGGCCACTGTGGATCAAAAACTATTTTTAGGTTTAAATCTGTGTGAAATTGCCCATGCAACAATAATCTGCACAAAACAGAGTTGGTTTTTTTAAAAAAAGAGAAAATAGATTTCAAACGGTGTTTGTGTAACATACATAGAGATTTCTATTTCTTCTCCCTAAACTCACTAAGGTGTTGTTATTTTCGTTCACAGAGGAAAATAGATGTCAATACCTTTGAAAGCAATTGCCCACTGCTCATGGCTATATCTCTGTCTCCCACTCTCCCCACAATTCCCATTTCTCTCTTTTAGATAGATATTTCCTCTCCTGCCCTGACAACATGACCTTAAATACTTATTTAATATTCTTTGTAGATTTCTCCAATTTTTTCTGAATACAGTTTATCTCTTAGGCCTTTCACAGACCACTTTATCTGATTCTTTAAGTTTGGTATACTCATAACTCCATTAAATTACTTATTTTGCATATTAAGGATATAAAATCTGACTCTGAGTTATAGCATCATAGGCTATATTTTACTAATTTCAGCTGAGACAGAATTTTAATTATGCTAACATCCATTTCTACATAGAGAGGGGATAGTATATTTATATATGCATTTGAACAAAACAAGGTATTCCGACCATTCTGTTCTTCAGCTGGAATACAATGCTTAGCTTTCTCACCAAATTGTTTGAACTTAAGGGTTATGGTTTCCATGGAAACATGTGACAGTCGGTTTGAGCATCAAATATTTTCCTTGTTGTAGAAGTTAGCTCAGTAAAATGTACAGTGGCCTTGGATAAATTGAAAATCCAGTCTGCTGAAGCACATATTTTAATGGGAAAGATTGCTTATTTTTCCCCAGTAAACATCTTTGCAATAACATTGCCTTTAGAGTAAAGGAGAAAGTTTTAAGTAATTGTGTAGTCTGTGCTACAGACTACTATCTGTAGTCACAAAAATAAAAACAAAACCCATAATTTTCAGTGGCTATCTTACGTTAGATGTGTGATCATTAACATGATCTACTATGAATTTCTGTCAAAAAAGAAGGGGAAGGTAATTTAACCATTTTAGTCATAATGCATTATTATAACTTCAGAAGTATCTGAAAGAATAGGTCATAGCACTTCTCTGTAATTCATCAAATATTTAATGCGTTCTGAGCTCCAATCCAAAGTTCGTGTCTCCCATAAAGTTGGAGAGGCACATTCTCCCCAGCAAAAACAAGACTTTGTTTCATCCAAGTTCTCTTTCTCTCTCCTGCAAACTACATCTACAGCTCAGTTAACAAAAGGGGTAAGGCAACCTACAACAGCATAGCACACTGGATATGGCACTGCATTCCTCCCAGATAAAATTCCCACTGAAGTCAAGAAGTAATTCCTTAGTCCCTAGAAGCCCATATTGCCACCTAATGACATGCAAACCCCCAGAAAATGCAGCCAACTCAAACCTATTTCTACTTTATCAGGGAGTGCTGTATCTCCAACAGCAGGTCTAAATGACAAAGCATGATGCAAGACAGCGAGTACTGTGTCACTTATAGGTTCTCGTTAGGAAACATTAGAGGAAACAGTAAATCAGTTTTTAAGTTAATGTTTTACACAAGTACAAAATTATATTGACTGATAGAGTGCAAGAAAATGCCCTGAATATTTTAGCTAACTAGTCCAGTGTCCTCAGCAGCTGCCAGTTACCTTGTCTAGCTAAACAGTCAAGATTTAAAAGTAGAATATTTGCAAATTCTTATTTTCTCAGGGGGGAACTCAAAACTTTGTGGTTGTATAGGTTTCTATGTTTATATGTATATACATAAACTAAGTATTGTGTAATCAGTTTTAATGCCAGTTGTATTCACAGCACTCTCTTCAAAATTTTTCCACAAACTGAAATTAAAAAAATTTGGGAAATAGTAACATTTTAAAATGTTGCTATTTAAATTGTTTTTGAAAGGCCTTACTTTCTTAAGCTTCTTATCAATACGGTCAAATCATTCCACAATCTTTACAGCTACATAGTCATGTTACTGTGTTTGTAGAAAAATTCATGATTTGGAAATACTGCCTGTTCAATATCTAATAATGAGGTGGGAGAATGAGAAAACTGTGAGCTCTTACTAAAACATTTTTTAAGGTGAAATAAATATTTCAAATACATATATTCAGAGTATCCAAGAAAGCAGAAGAAATGCCTGCGAAGAAATCTCAGGAGTTTTATTCAATGTTCAAAGCTGTGAAGCAGCTTATACTGCAGTAAAAGGCAACAGTGTTCTAGTCAGGTATACCCCACTAAGTTCAACTTATTTTTTGAGGATTAATAGGACTTTAAAAATTGAATGTGTGCTTTGGTATAAAGTGAATTTACCAAAAGGCAAAGAGTTAGTTCTAGGACCTCTCTGATATTAATATATATCCTGCTGGGTCTGATCAGCGGAATCCTGAATAGATATCATCTATTAGTTGTATAAGGGAGACTCATTCCAGCTACATTAGCCCAAGATGACCTAAATGGGGGAAACTATTAATTTCATTCTCGTATACCTCAGAGCCAGGCCTTTGTTTTAAATCTAAAATGTCTGTTTCCACTGAAGTCTACAATTCCATTAGAACAAGAAAATAAATCTGAAAGTGGTCTTAAGATGGCTACAGATTCCATAAATAGTTAAGAGATTTGGTGCCTTTTTTTTTTTTTTTTTTTTAAACTTGTGTGTGTGAACAGGGGCTGCCACTGCTTAAAGCACTGATAGTACTGAAGATTAGAATGAAATGCAGGGAAAGGCAGTTAATTATGCAATCTGGTACAAGCTGCCGAAGTGGAGTTAGAAGCATACCTCTAAAAGGAGAAATAATATATTTGACATAGAATACCTTGATAAAGTCTGATTTACATTTGAAAGCCAGCTGAGTACTGCCAGAAGGATTATTTTTTACAAAAGAGAATAAACAAGAATGACATCAGAAGTATTAGAATTTTAAGCCATGCAGAAAGAGTCATATCAGAGGAGGAATTACTTTTAACATAATTATTTTAATTTCTTCCTGTGCCTACTGCAGCCGCTGACTTGATATTGTTGTGCAGCTATTTTTACTTTTTGACTCAGATTATGTTGTACTACCAGTCTGTCCATGAGTAAAAAAACAATCTTACTTTCGCTGTGAGGGGGAGAGGTTATTTTCTGGAACTCATATTTTTATTAATGAGTGACTTACCCTCATAGGTTGATGATATATGTTTCCTTTCCCCACAGGACAGCAAGGGGTTCTCTTGGCATGTACATTGTACATTCAGTCATCCTCACCCCGCTTCGTTCATCTCATCCAGTCAATAGCTCAGTTGACCAATTCTGTTTGCTGATTTCTTTGACAAGTTTAGTCAAAGGCATCTAGTTTTGTTCATTTTTTCTAATATGTGCACACACCGCTGAGTGAAGCCTTTCACAGCTTTATTATGCAACTACCACACTGCTCCTTTTTTTTAGGAAATGGGATTATATAGCTTTTGGTACCAAATGCAGGTACGAGTTCTATTAATTGTCACAGCGTGGATATATCAAGTCAGAATCCTTAAAACAGAGAAATGAATCTGTGTGGTGGATTACATAGTCCTGGTAAATTAAGTATACTGACACTTGTAATAGCATTAGGATTGAATTATAAAGGCAAAGAGTAGCAAATTCCAGATATTTGTAGGACAACTAACTGGATCTTTCTCAATGGTGAGAACAGTTGTGGAAGTGATAATCATGATAATAATGATAATAATTCGTATTTCTTCTATTTATTGGCAGGTTATGTTGTGATGTGGTGTGTTGTGCTATAACACTCAAAGGGTAATAGGCAGGCAGGGTACAAGCAGAGAGGGGGACGACACTCATGGCTCAAGGGACTGGAAGAGCAGAGATTGAGAGAACTAAGAAGAGCAGGTAGAAGCCATGATACAAAAGGAGCAAAAGGAAAAAAGATAACTTCTTTTAGGTACTGCATAATGTTTGGTGCAACCCAGAAACCCACTGAGAGTTGCTGGCTTGAAGGTAAACTCAAGGAAAGAATCCAGCCTGAAAGACTGCTAGAGAGAGGAGACATTGCTTCCATACCTCTGACTTCTATTCTACCTTACCAGACACTCTGAGTTTTCTCTGTCTAAATTAATTCTTTTTGAAGATAAAGTTCCAATAAAACACAGCTTTGAAAATTAAAAAAACTTTGGTATTTTGGTATGTCCTGTTTTAAGGTAAAGGTGCAAGCTGTTTTATCTTAGATCTCTAACCAACTCAAGGTCCTGTCTCAACACATCACTAGCATGATCAGTATCTATCCAAGAAAAGTGTGTATGCAGAGATGAAGTGATTAATAGATTTTGACAGATTATGTGCTGAAAATCAGAATTTATAATCTTGTAGCTGGTGAATACCTCTTCTGGTGGCTGTTTAGGCAGAAAAGTCCCAATACTCTCCTGCTTGCCAGAGTGACAATCCCAGTTCAAGCCGAGCTCCTGACACAAAAGGCTGGGATCTTCCGGCCAGTGACAGAAAAAGTTAATGCTGTTATTTTTGCTTAGGATGTCCTATTTCAAATGCCTTTTCTGCTGCTTCTCAGGAGATATCCCCAGTTTGATGAACTAGAAGATTATTCTGCAGCAAGTGTATCTAAACTCTTTTAAATTACTTTTTCTCTATATACATTCAGAGAATTTAGATTTTCATTTCAGGAGGTGCAAAAATATCAACAAAGTCACAAGCACGTGAGGAGGAGTGTTGTAAAGCTTTGAACTCCTACATAAGTCTAGTTCTACTTTTATTAAAATTCCTTAAAACTAAAAAGATTATTTGGGGTTGAATGAAATGTTGCAATTAAATGTTTCAATTCGCTGAATCCTAAATAATCTCTTTTTGTCAGTCATTCAGCAACCAAATAGGTAAAAAAGCACATATCAACAAGGTCCTAGGTGATATTTTGATGCTACAGGGATTACACCTTGTATGAGTGCCTTCTTCAGGGTTTTTTTTTTCTTTCATTATGACTGAAATATACCAGTAAGTGATGCATCACGTTTTGAGGAAAACTTTTCATGTTGATCCTCCTACACTCTAACCTCAACAACTAGTCACTTTATAAAACACTGTCATCCTGTTTATTTTTGTCTTTAATTATGCATATGCTAGCATGTTACAAATATGTTGCTATTTATGAGTTATTCTTATATCTGTTTAGTTCATAAATCAGTTGCCTTCCAGAAACTCCCTTCATATAAGTATTTCTGCAAAATCCCAACTCAAAATGATGCTATTCTGTTTCATAATAGAAAGACTTTTAGGGATAAAATACTGCTTTCTTATTCTTCTTTCTCTCCCACCCCCCAATAATCTGCTTTAGACTCATTACATTAGCTTATATTCTAATATTTCAGGTTTTATTGATTTTTTCCCCACTGTGTGCACACAATATATTACTGAAAGGAAGAGAGGAAGGGAAAATTGTATCTTTGTCCAATCTAATTTTTAAAACATATTTTCATATACCTTTTTTCCCAGTATGTTGATTATTTTTTCTAGATTAAATTTCATTCTGGTTTTGATGTACTTTTAGCCTTTCTGAATTTCTTTGCATCTACTATCCAGCAATCAATGTCTTTCCCATATTAGAGAAACATTGGTGTATAGTTGTCATCATTATGGCTATTATATGAATATGTTTTACATGCTAAAGGTCCTAATCAGGAAAGAAATGCTGAGTATAGCTCTTTTTGATTGATTTACCCCATCTTAAAATATCACAGAAAAGAGCACTACACCAGATCATTAAAACTCCTTAACTGAAAGATGACAACAAGCAATAATAAACAGGGAATCCTCACATCGTAGAGAAATCTCCTTTATAATCCAGTTTGATCCAGCTGGAAAAAACACGAAATGGTGATGAAAAGCTGCAGAAAATCATAAGCCGTTGTAGTTTGGTTAATAAATGATAGGTCAGTTCAGAAATTATTCTGAACTGATCATTAAAACAAATTTGTGTTAATAATGTGTGCTTTAAGAGCAAAGTTTTCTTTCAACAAAGTTGAAAGGTCATACATGGTAAAAAAAATCCCTAACTACACTTTTAAGATGGTAAACCATACGGTACTGTGAATGTACAGATTCTGAAAAGCACTTAGGGATGATGGTAAACACTGAAAGGGAGTTCCTTGTTGGACTTCTCTAGTTAAGAAATTTAGTTATCTAGTTTCTTGCATCAGAAAAGGAAAACTAACAGGAGCAGAAGGTTTGTCTTTCTTTTAGATATAATATAACTAATAACACTGATACTGACATGATGTCTAGACCTGTCATTCATATTTGAAAAAGGATGTTGGCAAACTAGAAGAGTTTCAGAGAACAACACAAATATAATCAGAGGTTTGGAAGCATGTCTAATTCTGAGAATATAAAGCAGATCAATAGAATTTACCCAGTAACAGAAAGAGTAGGAGTTGTTCACATACATGCACCGATGGAGAAAAGACTTCTGGTTTTAGCTGATACCTTACTCTTGTGGAGAATAGCATCATATTATTGAGAAGACGGAAGATGTACCTGCAATTTATATCCCATGTATATGTCAAAAGGTTGGAAGCTCTCCCATCACTCTTATTTATGAAATATGTAGAAATTTTGCAAGCATTTAACAGAAATGGAAAAGCAAGAGACATAGAGGAATATCTGAGAAAAAATATCTGAGAGAAAATATCTAAGAAAAATTGGATGTACTGCTTAACTGATACCAATTCACCCAAGACGAGCTACTGTTTAAATGGCAAATATGATCATAGTATGCTCCAGTGGGCAAAATCATTCCTAGGAGAGTTTTAATGCCCTTACACAAGGTAAGAGTGAGACTGTCTAGATCTAATTGCACTTGAAAGACAAATTCAAAGTATTCTAAGTACAGAGAAAAGAATTTAGTGTGATGATCAGATAGATAGTGGGGTACCAAAAGACTGACTTGCTGAACATGCAACTGATAGAAGATATGTTCTGCAGATATATCACAGAGTAAATACAGTTTACTAAATTAAGGAACATTTCACATTTTCCAAAATATTAATTGTCATAAAATAATAGGTATTTTGCATGATGATGTGAAGAGCAACTTCTATATGAATTCCTTTCAGACTGAAGTTGAAGCAAGTGGCCACTAATTCAATATTTGGATGAATTTAAATCCAAAATATAACCTAAACTGTGTTATTCATTCCTAAAAAAAACCAACTTGAACATCTAAGAGAGAGTCTAACTGATATTAAGTCAAATTGTAAAGGAGATGTTTAATGATAATTAAGAAAGAGGCCTTTTTTTAAAAAAGATGCGATTTTGCTGAAACTTCCTTATTAAAAAATCTTAAAGCAAAATTACTAGAGAAAAGTCTGGAGAAAAGACTTGACTTCTTAAATATGCAGCCTTTATGTAATATCCCTGGGACAGTTAATGCAAGCGTCTCTGTGGTAGTTCTTTGGGATCTTCAAATATCAGGGTACTGTTAAGAAGACAGCTATATTGTAGTTTTCTGTATCTGGACTCTTGTTCAGGTTGCTATTAAAAACCTGTGTCCCTGTTTTCTGTCTATACCAAATAATGCTGCCGTTGCTACTTTTACATGATTTCATTACATACAAGTCTCCTTGGTCTTCACTTCCCAGTACATATCTCTGCTCTTTATTGGGTTGCTTTGTTCTAATATGAAAAGGCTAGGAAATATAAGACTTTTTCATCAGATCACATGGACTGAAATCCACTATTTCCCTGGCTATACACTCAGGGTAGGATTGAATGGGACAATCACCTGTAACACGTGGTGTAATTAAATCAGTTTCAGTGACACAAGAATGAAATGCCCATTCCTGAAGTAGTCCTGGGTAAGTTAAGTTATTTACAGTAGCAGTTCAACTTACAGGACTACATTCAACTTCATAATCTATGTTCCTAGATGTGAACTGAGAGTTCTAAGAATGAATTTCAGATTTCTTCTATTGATATAAGTAAAGGATATTCAGAGGTCTGTTGCTTTTAGAATATTATGTTTTACAGAGTGATGAATAAATACGAACAAATGCAAAGAGGATGGAAATATTTTGCCTGGCTTTATAAATTAGGTAAACAAGGTAACAGCCTTGAAGAGCACAGCTTCTCTGATCTTTCTCAGTCTGTGCTCCCTGTATTCTTATTAAACAATCACTGGGAGACAGATGGAGTCTGAAAGACAGCTCATCTTCTGTGAGTATGAATATTTGTGCACAACTTTTTTTTTTTTTACCTGAAGAATGTATACTAAACAAAAAGCATATTTTTTAACCAGCTTATGTTGATCAACATACGTACATCTTCACTCTCAAGGAAGCTGAGTTATAAACACTGCTACTACCCTTTCTGAATCTACTAACGAAAAAGGCAAACTAAGCGAGTAGAGTCAATAACGTTTGACTTAACCTTCCCAAATAGTTTCAGTCATTCCATATCTAAAGCTAACAATGTAATAAGATTTTCTTAATTCTTTACAAGTTCTGAACAGTTCTTTGAGAAATCAGACAAAATATAAGCTTGTTTACCTAGAAAACTTCACATGCAGTAAAACTATTAATTTGGAAAAGAGCCTTAATTTAATTATTTCATTTTTAATTAAAACTGGTTTGTGCAGATTTTCTTCCCATGACTTAATAAGCAAGCCATAGGAAGTAGGAGTGGCATTGTTAACAATCTATGTTTCTGTATTTCTGTGTTTTAAAGGTACAATTATTGGAAGAAACTGTTGTGAAGGGCAGGGAAAAGGTATGTAACGGTAACAATTTTGTCTCTTCTGTTTTCTTCTATTAATTTCTTTTCTTCTACATGGCTCTGCAATATATTAGACAGGATGTAAGGGCAAGTAGTCAGAATCTGGAAATGCCATAGTTAAAGTTGTTTTTATAACTCTAATTAGGCATTTTGCATATGAATTATGAAGGGGATTTTTGATAAATTATTTTCTAGTTCTGAAAAAACACACTGTGGAGAAAGGAATTTTGGTGGAGCAAAACCAGAATATAAGGCAAGATGCAATAAAATATACTAAAAATTAATCTGGCTAAATTCAACTTTACAATGTTCTTAAACTCAAAAAGAAATCATACAATTGGAAAACTGTGTGATTACTAAGGATTAAGACAAACTGCTGTAGCATGACAGGACCAAATAAGGAGGCATAAGGCACAAAATAAACCATTGTGAAACAGAGTGAAAAAAAAAAAAAGCCATACATAGATTAGTAGAAAGCAACCAAGTAAAGCCTTTTCGAGGTACTCAGTGAAAATGGAAGGATAATGATAGATGATGACATGAATGACAAGTTTTTGAAGCTTTTCTTTCTCAGTTTATACTAATATAAATAGCTGTGATCATAAGCTTAGTACAACTAACAGCATGTATAAATGTGGAAGCTAAAGTGAAGATAAGAATGCTTAGATTGGTTAAAAGCTCTCAGATGAAATGGACCTATAGATATTCATATAGGCTACATAAGGAACTGTGCATTCTTGGGTATTTCAACAAAAAAAATCAGGAAGGAAAGGAGGAATTCCAGAAAATTAGAAAGTTACAATTGTATATGCTGTCTTTAAAGAAAAAAAAGGAAAAAAAAATAAAAGAAGAAAAATAAGATGCTCATGGAATTGTAGCTAATTCAGCCTAGCCTCATTATACAAAAAATACCCAGAAAACCTGGAACGAAAAAGTAAACCATCTATTTTTAACAGTCAACATGCATCTGTCAAGAGCAAAACAAATCAAAACAGCTTAATGTCTTTTTATGACAGGACAAAAGTTCTCGTAGTTGACAGAAGAGTAGCAAGTGTCACATCTTAATACAGAATCAGAGATCAGAATGCCTTTAACATTTTCACAGACAAGTCAGGCAAACATTGTCTAGATGAAACCATAATAGAAGGGTATGTAGATGGTTAAACAATGTTGAACAGGTAGTCCTCAAACTGAAAGTTGTATCAAGCAAGGCAGTCAAGGAGTCTGTTCCAGGTTTCCTACTATTCAGTTCTGCAATTAAAGATTTAGACACTGAATGAGAAAAATGTTAACCAGTTTGTAAAGGATATGAAAATTCAAGGAAAAGCACTGGGCCTTCGAGTATGTTAAATGAGCTGGAAACTGTCCAGTGGAGAGTAACAGCACTGTTCAAAGAAATGAGAAAATGTTGGAATAATTGGGATTTTTTAAAACAGATGAGAAAACTGAGAGGATGACATGATAATGATCGTCAGGTATGTTAAAGGCTGTCACTAGGAAGAAAATAGACTGCTGTGTCCACAAGGAATAGGACAAAACGTAATGGTCACAGACCCATCCAAGCACATACACTTCAAATGATTCTATTGATCCCTGCAGTTACAGACAGGCACTGCCAGAATTTAGAGCTCTATCTTTTTCTCGTTAATTGAGGAATATAGCATGGCACCTATAAACTGGGTCTGTAACCATTAGTCAAACCAACGTACTGAAAGTGTGGAAAGAATTGCACTGAAGTGAGATATTGTCTCATCTGTGAGATCTTTTTATTTTCCTTATTTTATTCTTTTGGGGTTCTCTAACTGACACAGATACAGTAATAACTGTGCAGCAAAGGAAACAATCATAAGAACTTAGTGGTTTAGGGTGCCATGATATTCAGATTTATTTTGAAAGCAATTTATATACCCACTTCCATGTATTTCAGAGTAGCTGACTATTTCCAATATGCTTTACTGTGCAGGTTTAGTCATCATAATGTGCAAGTGAATGTCAAGAAACCCTTGTTCTTTCTGCTAGATTTCACTAATATAGAAACAATCAATCAGTATCGCTCACTTAATTCCTAGTCTAACAGCCTGTTTACAATGGAGCATTTGTGATGTTGCCTGTCAGTTCTCATTACCTTTTGATCAGTAGCTTCTCAGGAATGGCACTGCCAGAAGCAGCTGACTTTGACAATAGAAGTGCATTTAACAGAGCACTCTTATGTGTAAGTTAGCCATTTCACAGTAGACACAATAAATTATGTTAACTTTTAGAGACAATTAAAACTAGGCAACCTCTAGGGTTCTATGGCTTAAACTAGATTTGAGCAAAGATAATGAGCTTTTAGGGCAATGCTTAAAATGTATCAAGTAAACCTCAAATGTTATCAAATGTTAAGTTCTGAGAGAAAAAGTAGCCTCATGGTTTAAAAATATGGTTTATACCCTTTCTTTTAAACTTTCTCTTAACCCCAACTTCCCCAACATTTGAAATCTGATTTTTCTTTGAATACATTCTATCTGCTATATTCTTACGTCTAACAAGTTCTCTACACTATCTGTTGAGCCAGGACAGATGCTTTATTGAGCACAAATTTCACATCTCTCTTCATAACTGTCTTCTCTTTCTAAAATAAAATATGGTTTATCCCTAGAAAGTTCCTCTCACATCATGCTCCTCTTTACAAAAATATTTTAACTTCTTGAAAGTTCTGATACATGACTAAAAAAACCCCTCACTTTTCCAAAATACTAATATTTTTCAGAAAAGAAGGTGCAGACCACTTACATCAGAGCCACACGATGAGAGTTCTATCTAGGTAGAACCTTTAAGTGGTCATTGAGTTAACAGGGTAATTCCTCCATAAATGTTACCACACAGTGTTGTAAGAGTGTTCTGAAGGGTAAGGATTGCTGTAGAGACATGCTGCACACTCTGCTAGTGTGTGTCAGGCATGACTGAGAGCACATAACACGTGAGATGGCTTAGATGTGGGAACTCCAGCCTCCTTAGTCGCTCTAGCAAATCTACTTCTGCAGGTCTATGTCAATGTTTTTAGCAGGTTTTATTAATAATGGTTTATACTATCATCCTCTGTATTTACATATTTGTGAATGTGCTCCTAGTAATTTTGCACTTTGGTAGTCTTTTGCAAAATATGATCCAGTGGTAGAAGTTAAAAGATAAGTGTTTCTTAGAAGTTTTGTGAAAAAACAAGTGAGAGGAGATGAGTGATGTCGGAAAAGACCCAGCTTACGCCCCAAAGAAAGAAAGATTAATGATCTAGTTAGTTATTACACGTGGGAGCCATTGAAAATGAGGATCACAATTGTTCTTACACATGGAATGACTTGTTTAATTTTCCAGAGATATTTTCCAGATAGTTTACTTTTTGTTAAACTTAACTTTCATCTGAATTTTTATCTTTGTCTGCAAGTTATTTTCTTTTACTTTCTTGATTCCAAGTATACTCCAGGTGGAAAATAAATGCTGAGAATTGCTACCCTTGTTCAAAAAATTTTAACTCATAAAGAACTTTTCTGAATTTTTCTCTCAGCTTATGGGGCTCACACACTGCAGAATAGAGGGCACCCTGCAGTTATCTGTTAGACATTATTCTAATAGCACACAGTTTAAGATGACAGTCTGTCAAATATAAGGAATTCTCCCCAAAACCATGAAATCTCTAAAAGACAAAAAGAAAAAATCAGTTTATCAAAGTTAAAATAGACACAATTAAAGTAGTAAATACAGAGGGGTTTTTGTGAGCCTTCATATGTTGATGACCATATGAGTGAGTTGTGATTATCTTTCTTTTGATCACAAACTGTCTTTGATCCTGCGTATAGTTTTTCAGTTATATTTCAGTCAAAAGGCAGATTTATCAAGTGAATGAGCAAGGATTCTCAGTGGATGGTTTCATTCTGTTCAAGGATTAAATTATTTTTAGTACCTAGTGCAGAAACACAGGGAGTAATGAGAAAAAAAATATATAGATAGATCAGCTTTTCCATTTGTCATTTCCATAACATATGAAATTAGGTAGGGCTCTTGCAGAGAAGTACAAATCACAATGCCTTCTACACACAGCACTGGAAAACTCTTCTTGCCATGCCTGAGCAGTTTTAAAACTAGAGTGGTACTTATTTCTCATCAAAGAGATTTTCTATCCTTCTAACAAAGGTAGGATGTAGCTTAATATCTGTACGAAGAAAAGCATGTGAGGGACAGGACACTTTTTAAATGGGGAAAAAAAAAACCACAACAAAAAATAAAACATTGTGGCTGTAATTGTTAAATCTTTACTTAAGAAAAGCTTTAAATGCTTTAAATATACCCAGGATAAAATGTGAAAATTTATGCTGCTTAACCCTATTTTGCTTATTTTGCCAGACATACTCAGGTGAAATGTAATATACTTCTTGGGCTGGCTTTCAAATAACTTGGGGCAATCAAAACAGAAGCACTTAGGATAAAAATTTGTTTTGCGAACTGCTTTTGAATGTAACAGCCGAAAGTGAGCAAGTTTGTGACCATACCCTTATAATTTTAACATTTTCTTCCCCCCCCCCCCCCCCTTAGGAAAACATTTAATATAAAATCAAGTGTTACTGTAAGGAACAAAACCACTGATCACATATAAATCACTTGATAAAGGGATCATTTGGTAATACATGCTTGCTCTGTTAATTTCTGACAAATCACAAGCTGATAGTCCTTTTTCTTGGATTTCTAATAAACTGGATGCTATTTCATTAATGTTCTAGACGATTATTCCCCCCTGCTCCTAGGAAAATGTGAATGCAGATTTACCTTTTAAGAGATTCCCAAAGGTTTGCCAGCCTTGCTACATTAAATGATATTTAAATTATTTGAAAACTCATTCAACTCTAATAATTCCTTTGATTTCACCTAAAAATTCTGATGTATTCCAGATAAAATGAAATGTATTCAGGTGTTTCTGTTCCTCATTACAGTAAAGAAAAGGTTTATTTTACTTAATTCCTGCTTTCATTTTTCAAAGTCAGTAATTTCAGATTTCATATATGGCTATATAACCTATATGACATAAAATCTATTATCTTTACTTAAAAAATTGAAATTATATTTGAAAAATATTGTTTAACCATGCTATTAATTTAGAAGAGACCAGATTTTAATATAGAGACATTAGTTATATATTATCAGTAATGATCAGTAAGACTAATAATTACTCCAGAAAAACAGGTACATGGATAATGGGACAAAATAAAACATTGTTTTAATTAAGGTAATCATGACAAGTCTTCTTTATACTGTTCTTTGATTTTTTAAACAAGGGAAATATGATAGCTTTGCTATCACAGGGAAAAATTATTTCAGTAATTTAACATGCATAGGAAATTAGGTGGATACAAAGCTTAGAGTGGTTGTGTTGAAATAGGAATTGTGATTTAGAGATACTCCCAGGGAACCTTCTCATTTGAATCTGAGTTCTGTTTAACTTGATGATTAACTTAACTTGACAAAACCTTAGGCAATCTCAAAACAAGAGTATAGTTCCTTAAAAAATGTTCAGTCATGCCTTGATGCCTCTTAACTTACTGCTTAAATGATTTTTAGGCTCTCCAAAAGTTCATGAAGTTTCATAGCTGATAATATTTAAATCTTAATCTGTTCCCCTCTTCATATAAACTCAATTAGTTGGTTTACAGCTATGATTCTTCTATCCTTTTATTTTGCTGAAATAAAGTCCACATATTTTTCTTCTTTCCTTTTCTTAAAGATTATACTCTTTGCTTTCATGAGCCTTTTAATATTCTCATATGGCCATGGGGATGAAATAAAATTCCTCTTGACTTTGTGGGATAATAGATGGACTCTAATATTTGTTTCTCTTTTCATTTGAAAACTTATGGTATTTATGTCAACACTGATCAGAGGTGACAGTAAGCTTTTAAGTCTGTTGTCTATATCAGTTTATTATAGTGCCTAAAATATTTTTTTTTTCAGAGCAAATTTCTATTTTATTTTTTAACAAGTAACACCTTTTAAAAAATACAGCAAATCCTGGATACCATAGCCTGTAAACCATACCACTTTTCAAGACTAACAAGTAGAATATATTTGGGGACTGACAGGTATGTAATAACTGTGTAACAGTTCTAAAGTCTCGGATTTGTTCTATGAACACTGGTAATGGGCATAGGTCAAGGAAGGGATTTACTCTCCTTAGTTTCAGTCTCTCAATTAAGGTGCTTTCTTAGAAGATGAGTGTCCCAGGCAATTCTCAGCAGAAAGACAGTTTAGTCTGAGAAGAAATCTGATTTAGGTGCCATGACTACACCTCTCTGTATAAAATTATAGGTTTAATAATATGCAAAAACTCTCCTGTGATTAAACCAGTTGGAAAGCCTCTGTTCTGGGGCTGAATTCCTGTATGAACTTGCACAACATCTCTAAAACTGAACCAAGTCTACCTGTGAGTTATGTATTGAAAGTCTCGAGCAGCAATCACATCTGCTTGCTTCTCAGGGCTGCTCAGCACTGTACAAGATGAAGTGAGGGCACCTCCAGAGGCATATTAGTCATTTAAGTGACCATGTCTAGTCTTCCTATGGACAGCTTAGGAAGCCAATGTTCCTCTTGGGATTTGATACCTAATTTCAACTGAAACATTTTGTTGCAGCTTTCTCTCTTTTGCCCATCTACTGGTTAGAGCATTCAGGAATCTAATAATCTGAAGGGGTTTAGCTCTACATTACTCATGTCCTAGGAAGTTTCCCTACATTTTAATGAATTCCAAGTACCTCTTTTCCTCACTGTTCTTGTTAAAGCTGAGCCCTGTAGAAACCTTAGGCCAGAGGGAGAATGGGAAAGAGTGAACCCAACAATAATCTAGGAGTCAGACTTTCCAGTTGCATCAGAAGAATTTAGACAAAGCTTGAGACACCTAAATTTAGCCTCCTACTTATGCCTACGTGTGAACTAGGTGCCTAAGCTCCATTATGTCCTAGAAAGCAACTAGGCTGACCCATTGTTAAAAGATCTACTTTAGAATGAGAGGCTCCATTGCTTGTACTGACTACTTCTCTGTAGACTGCGGTAGGATTTAATATTCCAAGTGCACATGTAGGCATTATAACCATGTAGCCCTGTAATACATCATTGCCATTGCATAACAGGTCATCAGTTTTGCACCAGCTTTGCAATGCCTCAGGACTGAGGCTTTCCAGGCTTGCCCTCTGAACTTTTCTTGACCCTCCAACAGCTTTGTCTTACCTAGTTTAGCTGTGACAGCAATTTTTGTAATTCAGCAAATCTAAGTCTAATTTGGTTTACTTTTGTTTATGGTAGAATCTCAGTAGAAAGCACTTATTCTGTGTAGAATGAGATATTTTCAACACTTAGATAACGATGCACTGTAGAGAAATACAGGTATGGTATGATAGCAGAGGCACTGAGAAGTGGAGAAATAGTATGTGATGTAGAGCAGTACAGACATGGGATAATAAGAGGTGGGGCACAGCCTCAGCACTGGAGACCTCCTGCCTATAAACAACTCACTCATGGTCATTTAAAGAAATGCAAACCTGGAGCTGGAGAAATCTGATTTTAGGGGCAGCAGAACAAAGAAATAGTACCTAACATGCATTTCCTACATATAATGGTCAATTAATTGCCTACACGAGAAACATGCAAAAGCAGAAAACTGTGTGTAATATGAAAGGCCCAGGTTTATAGCACCATGGCAGCATGTTCCCACCAATATCCAAGAACCGAATTCACGTACTATTGGACTATATCTAACAAACTAGATTCCAGACAATCTGTGTTGGATTTTCCCAGACAATACACCTGGATACTTTGTAATGACAAAAAGAGACAGAAAGGCATCTTTTTATGAAGACTTTATTAAGCTTTCAAACATAGACAAATACAATACCATGAGCACAAGCAAAAAAAGTACTAATCCTAAACTCATTCAGTGCTACAGTAGAATAATGCTGTATACAAAATCTTATCTATCTCTACCACTGTCTCCTGTTCTGAGAATTTCACTGTCACAAAACAACATCAGCTTTGCAACAAATAAACACTTAGAGTACTTTGTGCCCTATTTGATGTTTCACCGCAGAAATGTGGTGTATGATATGTGATCATCACTGAAAGAACATGGTCTTTAAATATTGTTGGGAATATACTGATTTAACTAAAACAGAATATTATAGTATATTCCTATAAAAATGACACTGAGGAATGCTTATACATTTTAAATGTATAAACTCCTGAGCTGTATACAGCTGTTTGGTTGTACAATCTACTGCAGCATTACTGATGTATTCTTGCTTACCTGACCTTGGTGAGTAGACAATTACTTCAAACCATTTAAAACTGTTTGGAGAGAGAAAAATCAAGTCCATTTGTGACAAGAAGTCGTTTGGATAGAAACACTAACTGAAAGAGTCAAATAGGGTCTGCCAACAGACTGTCAAACATCAAGATTAGTTAAAATACAATGACAAAGACCTGGACATAGTTGGGACAAATCCTGGGGTCAAAGCTATTTCCCTTGGAGGACAGAATTGTATGTTCAAAGGTGACATTCCCTCAATCCTGGTACAGTTCCAATGCACAAGTGTTTCCTTTATGTAGGGTTACAGCAGCCTAAATCCATGTTTCAACTTGCCTGATATAGCAAAGATGAGAGAAATCCTTAACTACTGTAAAAGGAACAACTTTGCGCAGTCTACAGGAAAATGGAAAGGTGATATTTAGGCCACTGTTATGCATGTGTGTATACTCAAATCTTTCTGATCTGCTTTTGATCAGTGAGACACAGCTGTTTTCACAGTGCAATTTCCAACCATTGCAGGTAGTAGCCAGCTATACTGTGAAGCAATCTCAATTTCATCCCTGTTGGCTAGGATGGCTCAAGTATTGGAATGAATGTTTAGACAGTTAAGCTCTGAGATACTAAAATATTTCTGAGAGCCTGGAATATTCTTCTCAACACAGAAAATGCCAGATCATTATTTCAAATACAAGTGTATGTTTTGATCATTGGTAAAGCAGCAAATTAATTAATAATGTCAGAGGAAAGAAAGAACACAGTGCAGAATATTAGCTAAAAGCTCCAGTCAACCCCAAAAGAGTAGCAAGATGTCACAGCAGTGCAAGTGTGTGCTTATTTGTTTTGTCTTGGTCTAGAAAAATCCCTTCAGTAGAGAATATTTTTGACCGTATAGAAGTAGAAAGTATTGCTTGGAGCCTGTAAAAGTTTGAAGAATATCATACTTTGAGAAGAAGATTAGAATGATCATGCCAGATCAGTGGTCTATCTGTCCTAAAGCCTGTTTTCATCAGGACAACAGAAGGTGCTTGAGAAGAGACAAGAATAGGGCAAATGTGTGCTGATTGCTCACTTCCCTAAAATATCTTTCCACCCCCCAGAGATCTGTGGCCCTGAGACTTTCAAACCAACAGGAGTCATCTTCTATATTTAATAGTTTCCAATTATACAATGACAGCTATGCCTGTATGCAGCCCTTGATGAAAGGCAGATCTTTAAGGTATCTAAAGAATGTGTATTTGATTTTGTTCCTTCCTAAATATACTTCACTTTGCAGTAACAGCATCATCTTTTAATTTTCATAAAATGCCCCCAACACGGTTGATTATACCTGTTTCATTTTTGTTTGCCCTATAATTGTTTCCTGCTCCTTGTGCACCTGCAATAATATAGGTGTAGTTTGATGGTTTTGATACATTCCTTCTGGTTTAAATGGCTTATGAGTGTCTTTAATTTTGATGATATTTGTATGATTTATATTAAATCCTAGAGACACTCCCTGATTTTACCACAGATATTGGTACTTTTGTCAGTTTGAAACTTTTATCCCAGCTGCTTTCATGAGGTTTGTAACCCTCTGGAGACATTCCCTGGGTATTCATGGTTTGAAAACTATATTGACTTTAACCATGTGCTGAACTTCCAGTTCACAAACTCTGTGTGCTACAATAACTAGCAAAAAAATGGGGAGAGTGAGGAGGAATTTATGGTTTTCAAGTCTGACTTGTGCAGTTCTGCCAGAACTTTTTATTTTCTGTCTTCTGTTTTTTCAAATTTTTAACTCACCAGTCTCCTCTTTAAAACTTGCAAAAGAATGCAGTAGAAAAGGCTGAAATTCCAGGATGGGAAAAAAATAGTGCTTCAATTATAATGTGAAGCTGCCTAATGTGTTCAGTTTTGGATTAGGTACTCTGGAAATAAGTGGTGGCTTTGTATAGGACAGCTGTGCTTTGTTATGGCAGAGACCAATTTGTCATTTATGGTCTATCTGTTCATTCATCTTGTATTTCTTTTTTTCCCTTCCTGCTGGAAATATAAAACAACAAGGGAGGAAAGGCATTAAACATTTGCTTAAAAAGATCAATTGCACTTCAATGCGCTTACTTTGCTTATTAAATTGAAAGTTTGCAGTTTTATCAGTGTGACATATGCATAAAAATGAGGTATTCAAAAAAAGAAAAAACACAAAATAAAAACTCATAGAAACATCACATTTTTCCTGATTATTACACAACAGTAGACAAAAAAATAGCAACAATTTTTTTCTAGTGACAGAATATGTGGCAGATTAATGATTGTTATTTGAATCTACATTTTAGTTCATTTTGCTTCAGGACATAAGTTAATAGGATATTGATGGCATTTGAACTCAGAACTACGTGTTCTGTAAACAAAGATTGTGTAAATTCTAATAGATCATTTTGCCACACGATCTCTGTACCCTCAAAATGTGGGTATGTTTCCTGAGAACTATTACAGAAAATAGAAATATCTAAAAAATATACATGCACTACTACATGCTTTTTCCCCTTCCCAAAGATGAATTTTCACTTCCTTGTTTACAGAAACTATGCTTTGGGCTCTGTAAGGACTTAAGCATAGCAAAATGTTTGGTTACAGCATTGTTTTGGCAGATTTTGAGCTTTTTAAAATTTATTTTTCAAGTGGTCCACTTCATTATAAAAATATTGCTGTTCAGACAACCAGTCTTAAGATGCGAACTGGCTGGTTGGTGCTGTTCTTTTCGGCAAAGGATAAGACTAAAAAAACTCAACAAAACAAACAAAATATATATTCTTATATAGTACAAAGCTGTATTTTTGTTAAAAAACACCCGATTCAGGAGGTTGGAGCACAATAAGTTCATTTGCAGAATATATTATTCTCCCTCTGGCAGTTAATACATAGGATAAAAATAGTACCAGATGTTTACAGCTTTTTATGTTGTTAATTCTTGGTGTTTGTTCTGAGCAGTTAAAAACAAGTAAAATTAGCACTGTTTTTTCAATTCACAGTATGAATTGGTATGCTATATGTTATATGAAAAAGATTATAAAGATTTAATTTGCAAAGTAAAGATAATTCATTTCTTTCTTTTAAACATTAGCCTCATTTTTTATACCGAATATGATACATAGTGAAACTATCATATTTTTTCAAGACATAGAAAAGTACATTTATTCAATTTGCAAGAGTAAGTTTTAACTGCAGTGTACATGAGATATCATATTCAGAAAATATCCCTATTAAATTCTTAGGATAGAGATAAAACCACCTTTTAGCCCTATGTGTGCTTCCTTTACTCTTCTATATGTTTCTTTCTTTTTGTATTTGTTATTACATCTCTTAAAAAGTATTTAAGAAAAAAACCCTATTCTTTCAATAAGTTTCCCTATTGTTTCAAGTGCTTGCAATAATAAATCACAGTATTGTGTTAATAAATCTTAGTTTCCTGAGCTCATAAATTTCATTGGAGAACTTCTTTTATTATTACACACCTAGTCAAGAAATGTAGTATGAGAGTTACTCTACAAGTAAGCCAGTGAGCTGTCCTGTTTTACAGAACACTTTTTCACATCTTTAAGATCCACTGACTTTTTCAAAACTCGAGTGTACCCTTGCAAGTTTTCTTGACTGCGTGGGTCATAGACTCATGTACCTTTTATCACCCAGAAACTACAAAAATAAACTTAAAAATATGTTTTATATATGTCTTGTCTTCCCATGAAAGCTGATATAAGCTATCACTGGAATAATGTTGCTTATTTATGCTGTACCCAGTGGAGGACAGTCTGTGCAAAAGAAAACCAGAAGAAAGGGAAACAAAGGAATAAACAAAAGAATTGTTTGTGACTGGCATTTTGAGGCATAGCTCACCATCTTCCTACTGCACCAAATTAGGAAACACCTCAACAAACAAAAATTTGGTGAAGCATGTTTTCAACATAAATAAGGAATATGAAAATATGCCACTCTTTCAAGATAACGTGTTTTAAGCTTTTTAAAAAGTAAAATGCAACTAGAGTTTGAAATTGAAATTGCAGTTGCTCGGTGTTTAGGGATGGAGAATGGAAAATAGTTATGGCTGTGGCAGAATGCAAAGTTTCAGTTTCAATCCTTTAGAAAGCAGTGTGGAAATAAAGGATCGAATAATGGCATAAAGTGATACAGCTGCTGACTCACTGAGTGTGGGGAAAAGACACAAAGTCAGTTAAATTCAGTTTTGTGGGGACTTTAAAAATACTGATGGGATGACAAAGACTGAAACACAAGCTTAGACCTGCTTAGAGATCAGACTAGTAATTTTCACATTCCTAGTCCCTTCAACATTACTTGAGGGGTTGACAAAACTTTTCTGTTTTGTCTCAAACTTTGTGAAAAACCAATGAATTTGAACTCCTGGCTCTAATGGGTGATACATAATGGAAACAGTGTTTTATTGTAGGTGGGATTCATAAAAGATGTAAACTCAACCTGTTAGTTCAAAATTGCTGCAGAAAGGTACTTAGCTGCATGTGAAAAATATAGAAACACTTCTAGTCCAAAGGCAACAGGACAAAATGCTCTAGCAAGTTATCAGTTTGTAGTTTCTCAGCATATCTATGGTAATGCCTGCAAAATCAGAGGAACAGGCTAGAAGTCCTTTTCAGTTTCATGTTCCTAAGTATACTGAAATGTTTACTCAGTAATTTATGTTGGCTATAGGTTGGTATCTTTGGTCTTTTAGGAGAGCTGAATACATCAGACACTGGTCAGGAAAACTTATCCATCCTTCCTGCCTGCACTGTCCCAAGGCATGAGAAGCCACAAAGTAGCACAAAGGCTTCTGAAATAATTTGTTTTGCCTGCCTGTAAAATCTTGGTAGTTAATTACTATATGCATTGCAGTTGCCCTCCCCAGCACTGTTCTCTGCCTTTTGAAGTACCACATATTAAGTTAGTCTACTGAAAAACAAACAAACCTCTCCCCCGCATAAAGTGTGCTCTGTATTTAAATAAACTGAAAATATTTGAATTTTTCAAAGATCATTTCTTTCAGATTTTTGGTAATGTTTACATTTTATTCATGGCACTATTTTTTATAATATGTAAAAAGACTTTTAATGGAAGTTAATTAGATTATCTCTCTGGTTTATAGTACTCTGATATATAGAGTTGCTGCTCATTGCTTTTTAAAATAAAACAGGAACCCATAGGGGTGTTTTTCAGGATTTTTTGTTTTGTTGTTTTTTGGTTGTTGGTTTTTGAAGAAATAGGACTGTCAGAGCTTTAGCAGTTTTATGCAAAAACTGCTTATAACTGTGTCTCATAACTGACATATTGCTTCCTTGGATCTAAGACGCTAACTAGCTGATTCACCACCGCAGATGGTGAAGAACACCTTTTGGCTAACATTGCTTCCCATATTATAATTAAGGGACAAAAGAAGAGCAAGCCTCATCTCTACAATGTTTTGATTACACTTTCAAAATGTGCGGATCCTCCAAAGATGCAGGAGTTGCAGAAAGAAAAGAAACTTATTTCAATTATACCTCAATTTGGAAAAACATAGCTTTTTGCAGTACTGCTAAAGTTCACGTTTTAATCAAGTTGTATAAAAAAAGCCAGTATTATGTTTATCTAGATTTATCTCTTTATTCCTCCAAAAATAAATGCAAGTTGGCTTTTTTTTAAATTGAAAATCTGAAACAAAACCTGATGTGGTACTTTAATTTAAGGCACAGACATCCATAACCATTCCTTCTGTAATCCTATTAGGTTAGAGACAAATTTATCCTAGATTGGTTTTCTTTAAAATTAACTTTACACTTGCACAGATCACAAACTTGATCGCATTCAGTGCTTTTTCTATCTCCTTACATGTTCAGTACAAATCAAATGAAATTCTGATGTCAGTGAAATTCTTCATTTTTACTTAAGCATGATGTGATCAAAATCAAGCTTCTTTTGCTTTATTTTAATAATTGGCTCTGAGAAGATGCATCTATTGAAATATCCAGTGAAATTTCCTATTTCTAATTTGTGCAAAGATTAACTTTTATTCCTAAGTCAAAAGCTTGCAACTTGCTAGTTTTGCTTTATGTTTCTTTTATTTTGAAGTTGGTATTCTACCCAGACACAGATCAGTGCAAAAGGTTAGTGATATCCATGGAGCAGACTTTGCATACAACTCATGCGAAAATTTCAGAGTAAATCCATTGAGTTCACATATTTGGCAGATTTTATTAAGTCCAGGGATTATCTTCTCAGGAAACTCTTTATTTCCAAGTGTGGTGGGTTAACCTTGGCTGCCTGCCCCCCAGCCAGCCGCTCTCTCACTTGCCCTCATCAACAGAACAGGGGGAGAAAAGATGAAAAAACTTGTGGGTTGAGATAAAGGCAGATAAGATTTTGAATTTACTTTTGAATTGAGATAAAGCTTTTGCTTTACTTAGTAAGAAGCAAAGAAAAGCAAAGCAAGAAGAGAATTTGTTCACTACATCCCATCAGCGGGCAGATGTCCAGAGACTTCCTGGGAAACAGGGCCTCAGCATGCATATCAGTTGCTTCAGAAGACAAATGCCATAACCCCAGATGCTCCCCTGCCTCCTCCTTTCCCTCTGCTTTTATTGCTGAGCACGAGGTCATATGATATGGGATATCCCCTTGGTCAGTTTGGGTCAGCTGTCCTGGCTGTGTCACCTCCCAGCCTCTTCCCCACACCCAGCCTACTGGCCTTTGGGGTTGGTGTTGGAGAGAAAGCCTTGATGCTGTGCAAGCCCTACTCAGCAACAGCCAAAACACTGGTGTGTTATCAATTCTGTTTTAGCCACAAATGCAAAGCACAGCACTATGTGGGCTGCTGCGAGGAAAGTTAACTCCATCCCAGCCAAACACAGTACAGCAAGGAACACTGATACATATTATTTATGTATTGCATTCAGATATCTGACCTTTGTGAGATGTCCTCTATCCTCTCTAGTTCAAATGAATCGTAAACTGAGGCTGTGGATCTGGAAAAGCTTCAGGGGATAAATTTGCACAATAAAATATTAAGCTCAACTTAATTGGATACATTAATAATCAGGCTTTTGGTAAAAAGCAATAGGGATTGTTTTGCTAATTTTTGTCATGCAAACAAAATACCAAAGATCTTGGAAACAATTCAGAGGAGAACTTATTAGGGGGAAAATGATAACATTAAAGGGATATTGGGAAGGGGGAAAAATTAAGAAGAAAAGAAGTTATTGCAGACTTCCTGGCAGTCTTAATTTTAGTTTTGTGCATTGTAAATTTAATTAACATAATCCCATTCGAAGTGCAGTGTTTTACATGGAAGAAAAATATTCTAATGACTGATCTTAAAAGAGAGAGGAGGGAAGGAATTAAGCTAACCTATATTACAGAAGGTTAAGTAATGTATGTTCACTGGCTTTTCAGTGAGCTAAATAAGATGATTAATATTTAATACACATTAAGAAACAACTAGTTTCTTGGCATTTCATGGCTCTGTCTATATTCAATGAAACTGATCATTTATTTATTTTCTCACATTGAAAACATGGAGTAAAATCAAGCCTCTTACAATAATCCTGAAGTGGCTAATTCTCAACAAGACACTTCACTGGCTGGGGCATTATTTCAGTCACAATAGTGTTCAAGGTCATGGGACATATCTACCAAATGATTTTTTGCTTATCACTTTCTCGAATGCAATGTGTGCCAACAGACTTTTATGTCACTCTCTGTTCCCAGTGTAGAGTAACAATGGCTCAGACTGGTTTTGTTAAGTTTCTGAAAGAAGAGGGAATGTGTGGTTGTTCATGTATATATGAGCATTTACTTGCTTTAAAGTTTTGTTCTGAGGTAGTTATTTTTTAAATATAGAAATGTGTGTGCTTAACATATCTTTCTTCACAAATTTTGTTTCTCCTAACAAATATTTTAGTAGATGCAGTGAAAGAAAAAGCTGAAAGATCTTCAAAAATTAAAATATTCAAAAATTGTGCTTAAAAGATCTCAATTTTTAAATGAAACTACTGAAAATCTCCACCATCTGTTAAATTCATTATTATTTTTGTACTAGTCATCTTTTTAAAAACTGTTCTCTAAAATCACAACAATCAGAAAGTTCTTTATTAAAAGCTTAGTTTTGTATCTATCTAATTTGTCAGAACCAGAACCCGAGAACTAAAGCAAGAAAATATTCTTCGCCTTAGAACTCATAATAAAATTATGAGAGAGAATTTTGATGAAATAATTCCTTATGATGTTTGCTGTAGAAAAATTCTGCAGTTTCTCAGAATGGCTTTGAATAAAGGGCATCCAATTTCATCCAGATGCTTTCCTCTTTGAAAAATACCATAATCAATCATCCATAATGTTTTTTCTAATCTTAGAATCAGAGGAGACAGAAATGGAACCACTTTAATCAGATGCTTAATACTGAGTAGCTCATGGTAATATATCCTCTAGTATCATAGCTAGAGTAAATGCAGTTTTCAAGGTACTGCAATAAAATGAATAATAAAGTAGAGGAAATCAGAAACTTGGGAAAAGTTGTATAACATACAAACCCCCAAAATAACTAATGAATGTTGTTCAATGTTTTTTGTGATATTTTGGCATTATCCTCAGAGCGACATGCAAGAAGAATGGCTTTATCAAATGAGTAATACAATATGAACATCAGTTTAGGGTTATGAAAAACACAAATCTTTTCAGAATCATACTGGGAATATAAAATGTTATCTGTGACTTATGAAACCAGGTTTTCCCTTCCTGGAAAAAATAAACCAAAAGATTGTAAAAAATAAAGATTATAGTAGCCCTCCCCCTTCCAAATGTTTTAAAAATTATTACCAGTGTTAGGCATCTATATTATTAGCATCCTGAGTATTTTTGGCTTGTTGTCTGTCTGCATATACTTAGTTTCACACTACAATATTTCATGCAATAATTTGTAAAGCTGGGGATAATACAACACTACTTTTGGAATAAATTATATGTACTTTTATCACCTGCAGGGTGGGGAAGGGAAGGGAAGGGAAGGGAAGGGAAGGGAAGGGAAGGGAAGGGAAGGGAAGGGAAGGGAAGGGAAGGGAAGGGAAGGGAAGGGAAGGGAAGGGAAGGGAAGGGAAGGGAAGGGAAGGGAAGGGAAGGGAAGGGAAGGGAAGGGAAGGGAAAGAGAGGAGAGGAGAGGAGAGGAGAGGAGAGGAGAGGAGAGGAGAGGAGAGGAGAGGAGAGGAGAGGAGAGGAGAGGAGAGGAGAGGAGAGGAGAGGAGAGGAGAGGAGAGGAGAGGAGAGGAGAGGAGAGGAGAGGAGAGGAGAGGAGAGGAGAGGAGAGGAGAGGAGAGGAGAGAAAAAAGGAAAAAGGAAATGTGGGGACAATCTAAACCTACACTTTTAAAAGCAAGAACCTTCCTTCTTTTTCACCTTCTGAATGTGACATTCACACTGGTGGTAAAGCTGTGTGGCTTTCGGTCATACAGTGTGTATGCAAGGAAGCAGCATGGAATGGGTGATGCACAGGTATTAGTGCTGAGATGCACCCAAATTCTGTCATGGTAACAGTCTCCAGACCTGCCTTGTACAGGTCAGCATAAAATGGTATGACATGATTTGTCTAATGAGATAGAGGAAAGCTTAACACTAGGGCTCAAAGTACTAATGGTTGAAAAGCTGCAATTCGTAAAACATTTCTGAAGGGAAGAGGAAGTTAGAAATTGTCTCCATTCACTAGTGTTGAAAGACATATATTATTTCTTTAGAGATACCTGAAGAGAAATATATTATTTCTCTAGTCGTTTCACATTTCATGCACATAGAATCCTGTTACCAGTTTTCACCTTCTAATATTATTCATTCACTTTTGCATTTAAAGTACATGTATTAGTACATTCACAGACCACCATTTGAACATTGGCATACCATTAGCAAAGCTTCATATTCAACCTACACATTCAGCAGTTGCTCAGTGTTATGAAGCTAGCAGGAAAGGCACATATTTCACTGGAGATGGAATTTGGGATCATATTAATTAATTCATCACTATAAATCACTGGAAGAGAGCATGTCTTGTTAGCAGTCACTCAGATACTAATCAGTGGCTCATTAGATTTAAAAATATCAACCTGGTTGAGCTATCATTGCTCTGCACAGTAGACTGATGAGTCACATTAGAAAGAATGCTACATGGCACATAGAAAAATTGCTTTTACCCATTATCCAAGCTACATGCACAAAATCTTACAGGAAAATCAGTGATAAAGACACTCACTTAGACAATGACAAAAAAAGCATTGTAACTGACCTCAATTTTTGTGCCTTATTTTGCTGCTAAGTGCTACTTAGCCCAGTCCTACATGCCTTGTACATGCAATGCTCTGATTTGTTCTAAACAAGGGAGTTAAAATTACCTCAGAAGAAAAGAATTGGGCCCCATCTATCTTTGGTGTTACCAGGAGAAATTATTCACCCATTCCCTAAGGTTAGTTTTATATTATAAGATATAGACAAATAGCATTAACCACAAACCCAATGGTATTACATCCTTATAATGCAACAATTTAAAAAGTCTATGATATTTCAAAGAACACTTTTGAAGTGTGAATAATAATACCTTCAACACTAAATGAGTCTCCTGTAATTAATATGGCCACATTAGTGTAAACGTTATCTGGTTCAAGTTGCTTTTTGTGCTCCAAAAGGACTGCAATTTTACAGTGAAACAATGTTTATCCACAGTAATTTCTGCAGAGGTTTCCAGGTACCTAAATAAATTAAATCAGAAGAGCACGAGCAGAGTTAAGTAGGGGCTCAGCATTCATAAAAGGTACTCTAAAGTGTCAGTATACTCAGCCAAATGCAATAGCTGTCGTTTTCTGAAAGACACAATTATGCCAAGACTGTAAGTGTAGGCATAAGAGCAATGAGCCTTCACTAGTTTCTCAGCACTGAGCATCAAGTTGATTTTAACAGAGCAAACATTTAAAAGTATACACTTCTAAATTTAGGGGGATTTACAGAGTGGAAGAGGTAGTTAAACATCTAGCTCCGTTCACACAGTTTTCAGACTTGTCAAGTCATAGACTGAGGACGTTTGCTGGGCCTCTACCTCGTGTTTCCTCACATGGTACCTGGAATGAAATGCAAACTGGAGCATGGCATTTGCAACAGAGGAAAAGGAAAGAAATCAGCAGAAAGAAAATCTCTGGCAGCAACCTAGTACTTGTACGTATGTGCATGACCTGGTGTGACCCCAGGCTCATCCATCAGAAAGCTCTACGTACAGTCCCATCCACCAATACCTACCTGCCTAATGTCCTTCAAGACATGATTTTCTCATGTTAAGTTTCTGTAAACTCAAAGGTCTGTATTTTTAAAACAGTATAACCTACTCTGCTATCATTAAGCAGCTATATATAAATGTTTAATGTTCAAACAACTTTACCTGAGCTATTAAAAGTTTGAAAACATGCAATGATTTAAGTACACACCGTTGCAGTGTGAATCTTCCTGTCTTACCAGTGCTTCTGGTCTTGGAGAAGCATTGCAATTTTTCAAGGTAATTATGGCATATTTTCTGACTGCTTAAACGACTCTTCAAATTGAATGTAAAGCCACTATCATCAAAACAGATATATCTGCTAACCTCTCCTAGAATGCATGCCAGAAGACTATCACTGCTTGTTTTTAATAATTAGATTGGTTTAAATTACTATAATAGGGAATCAGATTATTTTATAATTGAGTAGTTGTGGTGACATCCAGAACAACTTCCAAAAAAAATTACAATAGTCAAGGAAATTAATGCATTGGTTAGTTGCCTTCTCTTTGATTGTCTTTAGAAATTTCTAAATGTGTTTTTTTCTTTGACTAGCTCAATTTGGTGGAGCATTCCTTTGATTCCAAACATTCATCACTGAACTGTGAAACCTGAAAAAATGGGTTAACGTTCTCCAAGGCCAGAGTGCAGGCTGTGGAGAGCACCACAGACCTTCGTTTCAATGCTTCATGCAAAGGTTAACCTTTTCCTTTTGTAATTCTTGTTTTTCTATTTCACTATCAGGGTATCAGGACCAGTTGTTTGTCTCCTAGACTGTAATCTGTATCTACCTGGAGTTAGATGAAGATACTCACACAACAGTCAGGCTCTCACTTGAGGTTTGCCAACCTGTAATCACGGCTTTGGATGTCACACGACTTTCAGTGATGCTGCTCCTACTGTTGTTAAGGATTGTGTGTTTTGTACTTCAGAAAGTGTTCTTCATCTGTGTTTAACACTACACTTTTTATGCAATGTGAACCCAGCGTTTGCAGGAAATGTGAGTGAGGTGAAAGCAGTAATCATGCAAAGGATCCCACACCTCTGGAAGCACGTGAATCACAATGAGTGGTGACACCTATCTCCTTAAGTACTTAAGTACTTATGGCACCTTTCTTTGAGTGGCTGGAGTGCCTTAGTGTCTTATCTTATATTTCATTGTCCTTTATACCTTGAAATGTTGCTCTTGACCTTAGTGTCCTTGCTATATCAGCCAACCACAGAAGAAATGATGAACAAAATAGGAGAATAGATTAATCCTATCCTGACAGCTCTGGAACGTAGTTTCTCTCTGAATTTATTTTAAAGATGTTGTATCTTAGCCTGAGTATGAAAAAAACCATGAATAATATTCTTAGGGTATGTAAAGCTCATCTCCCTCACACGCAGAGAAGCACAGAGGCAGAGGGCAGCGAGGGAGCCCCAGTGCCCCAGTCAGAGACACGAGCCCCGGCCCCCCCAGGGCTGTCCCAGGAGAGCATCAGCCCCACGGGCCCTGCGGGACGGGGCTCATTATAGCATGCAGGGGAAGAGCATTCTGGGATTGTGCAAGACTTACTATGGGATGCTTAAGGGAGAAATCAAAGGTGGGGAAAGGGAGGGATTAAAATAAAATGGGGCAGAGAAAGAGTGAGACAACAGAGGGATAAGGGGATAAAAGGTGCCAGTTGCCTGTAAACAGTTTGCTGGTCAGCATGCTGGTCTGGCCCTGCCCTGTGCCTGGTCAGTGCGGTCTGTCCTGTCATCTCATTAAACTCCATTTCTAACTCTTTTCCTGGGTGAGGTTCACTCTATTCTGTGTGTATGTGTATGTTTGGGGTCTGAGTGCAGCAAAATTGAGTTTGCATGTGGTGGGCAATGAATATCAAGCAGGACTAGCCAGTGAGTAGGGTAAGAGCTTTGGAGCCAGATATCAAAGCTGGATCCTGGAGAGACCAGAGGTTCTGTGGGCTGGCTACTGGAGGGGCCAGGACGTCTCAAACAGCTCCCAGAGAGACTGTGGGGTCTGGAGGCTGACTGAGAGACCATTTGGGCATGTGTGTATGTGTGCATGAGGCAGGGGTGGCTAGGGCATCCCTGCTGGGAAAGGGCCAGTGTCTGAGCCCGGCTGCTCGGGGGACCTGTGTGTGTGTCTGTGCCTGTTCTGCTCTGTGCAAAGGCGTCTGGTCTCTACCAGCAACCAGAGTGGGGCTGCAGCCTCAGGGGCTTTTATGTGCAGGTGCCAGCAACTGGGAAGACTGGGATTTAGGGGCTGATACTGGGCAGACTGAGTGTCTGAGTCCAGCTGCTGGAGGCATCCACCTTGTACATGTGTATACATATTTTCCCAATAATTGACCTCCATCTTGCTCAGCCAGAGAGGGGAGCAGGATCAGGCCATTGGCACTGTATGTGTTCATGTGAGAGCTGCGTTTTCTGTCTATGTTGGTCTGTGCTGCCAGCTGTGTGTATATGTATAAATGTACTGTGTGCATATGTGCCTACTGGGGACACGTATTCAGCCTTGCTACTGGCTGGACCTGGGGACAAGGAGTAGCAGCCTCACCTCTGTTGAGATGTGGGATTTGGCAGCTACTAACAAATATTAAATAAACCTGACACATGTGGTGAGAAAGGATGAATGTGTCAGTGGAAAAATTTCAGGCTCTTCTTTTTCATGTACCAATGTCTTAGGTGCAGGCAATACATCTGACATCCTCCACCTCAAAGAGTAAGTGTATCACCTTTGTGAAATCTCTAGGTCCTAACCAGTGGATATGACTCATGTGATTGCTTGCCACAGCACAGGATAAACCTCTAGCAAGCCCAGTGACAGAATCTGGATCTGTATGCAATTAGGCAATAGCACCAAAGGCTCACAGGAACCCTGACCTTGGCCTCTTCACCACTGTTAAAACGTGTGAACTCGTAAGAGAAAGTGTCATCCTCTATGCTTACTGCCACACTGAGAGTAAATGAGGTAAAGCTACAGCAGTATCAGGTTCTATTGACACCCTTTGCTTGTGTAAGTTTTTTTTTTTTTGCAGTGGAATTATCTGAAATTATTATGATGCAGGAGGTATATGTCTGTCAATAGGATTATGCACAATCATGCTCAGGTTAATGTGTTTAGCCAGGGTGTTAAAAGGATGGTCTCCGAATGAGATGTTCATGTATCTGCTGCTTTTTCTGTCTGCTCACATGTATTATACTACAGAATTATGCTCAGTGTTGTAGGTTTTTATTCTTTCATATAAGACACAGATTTTGTTTCCTGCCTACATAAACACATTCAGTCTACAGGAATCTGGCAGGTTGAAAGAAAGGCATTCAGGGATTTGTATATTCAGGTAAATGAAGATTGCTGTAAAATATGCCTGTTTCATTGGTCCTGGGAGACCAAAAGTGCAGTGATGCATTATTCTGGCATGAAGTTATGCTGTATGGTGCAAAAAGTTTCAAGAGATCCAAATTGTAACTGCAGTCACATCCCTTTCTCCAAGCTACATTTGGCAAAGAGAAGCAAAAAAGACCTCTGTGAACGTTATTTCAAATCCTTGTCATTTTATTACAAGAACGATACTCCCTGGGCCAGTTATACCCTCCACATTTTTACACAATTCTCGGAGACTTTGTGCAAATTATCCTCATCAGATTAGAATTTCTGTAATGCTGGGGAATGTTCTGTAAGTCAAAAGACATATCAATAAATATAAACCTCAATATATAAAAGATGAGTAAATCAAAGATAACCATTGAAAGCAAAGCCAAAATAAAAAAATGCACTACTGAGTAGATTTTCAAGTATATACAATGTATTGCATTAATTAAGCTTTTTGAGGCAAAAAATATTTCAGCATGGTAGATGACAAAAACAGAAAATGAATGCTGTCGCAGAAAGAGAACAGAGCCATCTGCCTGCTTACTACTGTGAAATGGGCACTTAGACAGTTAAATGGAAGACAGGGGTTTAAAATTTTTACTGGAACTTTAGCACTTTGAAATGGGTTGTTTCCCTGAGTTGCAGTGGGAGTGATATTTTTAGTACTTTTTTAGAGTACTGAAAATAATCCATAGGAAACTGTGTATATAGGGGTCTCTAATCTTCTTTAGATAGTGAACTTCTATTTATAGGAAAAATACAGGGGGAAAATCAAAGTAATTCATAGTCCACCAAAGACTTGTGCCCCAATTCCAGCTCTATTAAAAACACACGGGCTTGAATCATATGAGTCACAGCAAACCAGCTGGGAAAGGGAAAATCAAAAAACTAAATATCATTTTCCCCAAATTTGAGGTCCAAGGCCCACTTAACTAATTATACCTTCAGATAGGAAAATACATGATGGCTCATGCATTTCATGTAGGAGAAATAATTATCATTCTAAGACAAAACAGTGCTGTTCGTTTAATCACAAATGTTTACAGTTAGACTTCTCTCAATAAGTACCTATGAGAGCTAAGTACTTTTTAATATCCATAATAGTTACTCCATGCCATTACTTCCAGGTTGGGGACTCCACAGTAGTATTGGCATAATTCAGATCAGGATTAGATGTGTAAAATTTTGCCACATCACCTACCTCTAGACTTCTGCAACAGCAGAGAACTGTTTGTGAGCTACTTGTCCAAACTCCCTTTATAGTAAGAGGAGAGTAAGAGCACTTCTAGAGGGTGATTCATCTGGCCTGTTTTAGATGTCAACCTTGGGAGGAGATGAATCACACTTTGGAATTTCCTCTTTCTTTCCTTGGACTATAAAGGGAGTTTAGATAATTAGCTCAGATGTGGCTATCTCCACTGTAAATGCACAAAGTTTGTAGCGATGAATCCCACCCCTAGTCTGGTAATGAGTAGGATCTTCCTTCCTGAATTGTCCCATTGAAATCAATGGTAAATAGCAAAAAAAAAATACTAATGTGCAGATACTTTACTGCTGCAAAATTTACTGGAGCTACATAAACTTTGATTAAATGTACCAATGCTCAAGGAAGTGGGGGGAAAAAAACGTTATGTATGGCTGCAGGGAAACTGCAGGGTAATCATGGTAAGCAAACAAATACTTCTATTGAAAGTGGAATTAATGAAACTTAGAATTATAAAACAGAATCATAAAATGATAGAATCATTTATGTTGGAAAAGACCTTTAAGATCATCAAGTCCAACCATTAACCTAGCACTGCCAAGTCCACCACTAAACCATGTCCCTAAGCATCACATCTACACGTCTTTTAAATACCTCCAGGGATGGCGACTCAACCACTTCCCTGGGAAGCCTGTTCCAAGGCTTGATAACCCTTTCAGTGAAGTAAAATTTCCTAATATCCAATCTAGATCTCTTGTCCTATTGCTTGTTATTTGGGAGAAGAGACTGACCCCCACCTCTCTACAACCTCCTTTCAGGTAGTTGTAGAGAGCGATAAGGTCTCCCCTCAGCCTCCTTTTCTCCAGGCTAAACAACCCCAGTTCCCTCAGCCGCTCCTCATCAGACTTGTGCTCTAGACCCTTCACCAGATTCACTGACTTTCTTTGGACATGCTCCAGCACCTCAATGTCTCTCTTGTAGTGAGGGGCCCAAAACTGAACACAGTATTCGAGGTGCGGTCTCACCAGTGCCAAGTACAGGGGCATGATCACTGCCCTAGTCCTGCTGTCCACACTATGTCTGATAGAAGCCAGGATGCTATTGGTCTTCTTGGCCACCTGGGCACACTGTCAGCTCATATTCAGCCAGCTGTCGATCAACACCCCCAGGTCCTTTTCCGCCAGGCAGGTTTCCACCCAAGCCTGTAGCGTTGCATGGGGTTGCTGTGGCCCAAGTGCAGGACCTTGCACTTAGCCTTGTTGAACCTCATACAATTGGCCCCAGCCCATTGATCCAGCCTGTCCAGGTCCCCCTGCAGAGCCTTCCTAGCCTCAAGCAGATCAACACTCCTGCCCAACTTGGTGTTGTCTGCAAACTTACTAAGGGTGCACTCAATCCCCTCGTCCAGATTACTGATAAAGATATTAAATAGAACTGGCCCCAACACAGAGCCCTGGGGAACAGCACTTGTGACTGGCTGCCAACTTGATTTAACTCCATTATCCACAACTCTTTGGGCTCAGCCATCCAGCCAGTTTTTTACCCAGTGAAGAGTATACCTCTTCAAGCCATGAGCAGCCAGTTTCTAGAGGAGAACGCTGTGGGAAATGGTGTCAAAGGCTTTACTAAAGTCTAGGTAGATAACATCCTCAGCCTTTCCTTATCCACTAAGCAGGTCACCTTGTCATAGAAGGAAATCAGGCTAGTCAAGCAGGACCTGCCTTTCATAAACCCATGCTGACTGGGCCTGATCACCTGGTTGTCCTGTACGTGCCACGTGATGGTACTCACGATGACCTGCTCCATAATCTTCCCTGGCACCGAGGTCAGACTGACAGGCCTGTAGTTCCCCAGATCCTCCTTCTGGCCCTTCTTGTAGATGGGCATCACATTTGCTAATCTCCAGTCAACTGGGACCTCCCCGGTTAGCCAGGACTGCTGAAAAAGGATTGAAAGTGGCTTGGTGAGCACTTCCACCAGCTCCCTCAGTACCCTTGGGTGGATCCCATCCAACCCCGTACACTTGTTTGTGTCTAAGTGGTGTAGCAGGTTGCTAACCATTTCCCCTTGGATTATAGGGGCTTCATTCTGCTCCCCGTCCCTGTCTTCCAGCTCAGGGGGCTTGGTACCCAGAGAACAACTGGTCTTACTATTAAAGACTGAGGCAAAGAAGGCATTAAGTACCTCAGCCTTTTCCTCATCCTTTGTCACAATGTTTCCCCCCACATCCAATAAAGGATGGAGATTGGCCTTAGCCCTTCTTTTGTTGCTAATGTATTTATAGAAATATTTTTATTGTCTTTTATGGCAGTAGCCAGATTAAGTTCTAGTTGGGCTTTGGCCCTTCTAATTTTCTCCCTGTTTAAGCTCATGACAGCCTTGTAGTCCTCCTGAGTTGCCTGCCCCTTCTTCCAAAGGTCATAAACTCTCCTTTTTTTCCTGAATTCCAGCCAAAGCTCTCTGTTCAGCCAGGCCAGTCTTCTTCCCCACCGGCTCATCTTTCGGTACATGGGCATGGCCTGCTCCTGCACCTTCACGGTTTCCTTCTTGAAGAATGTCCACCCTTCCTGGACTCCTTTGATCTTCAGGACTGCCTCCCAAGGGACTCTGTCAACCAGGCTCCTAAACGGGCCAGCATCTGCCCTCCACAAGTCCAAGGTAGCAGTTCTGCTGACACCCTCCTCACTTCTCTGAGAAGCAAAAACTCTATCATTTTGTGATTGCTACGCCCAAGACAGCCTCCAGCTGTCACATCACCCACAAGTCCTTCTCTGTTCACAAACAGGTCCAGCAGGGCACCTTCCCTACTTGTCTCACTCACCAGCTGTGTCAGGAAGTTATCATCTTCCCCACACTCCAGGAACCTCCTAGACTGTTTCCTCTCTGCTCTAATGTATTTCCAGCAGACATTTGGTAAGTTGAAGTCCCCCACAAGAACAAGGGCTAGCGATTGTGAGACTTCTCCCAGCTGCTTATAGAATATTTTGTCTGTCTCTTCATCCCGGTTGGGTGGTCTAGAACAGACTCCCACTGTGATATCTGCCTTGTTGGCCTTCCCCCTGATTCTTACCCATAAACACTCCACCCTATCGTCACCATCATCAAGCTCTGGACAATCAAAACACTCCCTAACATACAGGGCTACCCCACTGCCTGTCTTTCCATGCCTATCCCTTCTGAAGAGGTTATAGCCATCCATTGCAGCACTCCAGCTGTGCGAGTTGTCCCATCATGTTTCCGTGATGGCAACTTTATCATAGTTTTCCTGCTGCACAATGGCTTCCAGCTCCTCCTGTTTGTTGCCCATGCTGCATGCATTGGTGTAGATGGACTTCAGTTGGGCTATTGATCCTGCCACCTTTTTTGGGGGAGAAGCCCTAATTCCTATGTGACCATTCTCAGGTGCTTCCATGGTTTCTAACACATCCATAATCCTTATGTCTTTGCTGCTGCATGGATATCCATCCTCTACCTCCACTGAGGTGGTAGATCGAAGGACCTCGCTAGCACACTGTCCCTCAAACATTGGCGTGCCACCCCCAGGCTTATCTCTAGTGAGCCTGGTTTTATCCCTTTCCCCCTTCAAATGTAGTTTAAAGCTCTTTCAAAGAGCCCTGCTAACACCTGTGCAAAGACCCTTTTCCCCTTTTTAGACAGGTGTACCCCGTCTGTCACCAGCAGACCTGGTGTGATGTAGACCAACCCATGATCAAAAACTCCAAAATTCTGCTGGTGATACCACGCTTAGAGCCAGGTATTGATCTGCTGGCTCTTCCTGTTTCTTCCCTCATCATTCCCTGCAACTGGAAGGATAGAGGAGAATGCTACTTGTGCTCCTGATCCCTTAACCAATCCTCCCAAGGCCCTGAAGTCTCTTTTGATTGCCCTTGGACTTCTCGTTGCAACATCATTGCTGCCTACCTGAAAAATGAATAATAGATAATAATCTGAGGGCTGTACCAGGGTAGGAAGCTTTCTTTTCACATCTTTTACCTGGGCCCCAGGGAGGCAGCCGGCTTCCCTAAGAAGTGAGTCCGGTCTGCATATTGGGCCTTCAGTTCCCTTCAGAAGGGAGTCTCCTATGACAATGAACCATCTTTTTTTCTTTATGGAAGCAGTTTGGACCCAGGGCATAGGCCGACTTAACCTCGGTGACACCTCCAAGCTAGACGAACCATGGTCCTCTTTATTGTTTGGTTCCAGCTGCAGAGCCTCATACCTATTGTGCAAGGGCATCTGGGAAGGTGGGGTAGTCACAGAGGAGATGCACCTGCTGCACCGGGCAGGAAGTTGTCGCCATTGCCCCCTATCCCTTAAGTCACTGTGTTCAGCCAGGCAGAGAGAGGACAGGGAGTCCTCTCTATCATGCGTCCTGTCTACCTGTTGGGCCTGTCCCTTAGGTTCCTATGGGTTTGTGTTTCATGCTTGATTTATTTAGTAAGTGAATTTTAATAAGGCTGCTGTTGAAACTCACTTTTTATTAGACATCAGAGACTCTGCAGAGGCAAGAACTGTTATGACTACCTCAACCAGAGGAAAAGCTTCAGTGAGGAGACATGCATTATTGACACTGGAGCAACCGTGCAGGAAAGAACTCTTGCCTGAAAAGTTGATTCTCTGGTGTCTAGCAAGAGGCATATGCTTTTGCCTGTGCTTTGGCTTTCTTCAGTTGTTGATGGGATTTCTTTTCCTTATCTGGACACCTACTAACATGAAATGCATGGGGAATTTGAGACGTCTCCTGCTCTAATTTAACCAAAATTTGCCAGCAGGTATTTGTTAGAAGTTATTGGGGTAAACAAACAGACTCAGCCCTTTGCATAGACGCATCTGTGCGTTTACATAGGAAATTAAGGGAAAATAGCAGGAAGCAATTTTTTTAGGCCATTCTTAAGATCCTTTCAGAAATCTAATTGCCGAGGACTTCAGTTTTACATCTTATTTGAAAGAGAGCCCCTCCAGTCATTTTATGTCCTCTAATAACATGCTGAGGCCATTAGTTCAGCACTAACAAAGCAAAGTGCCACCTGCTGCTCTTTAGATGTCTCGTATCAAAGTTGTGAAATGACCTGATCCAGGATGTTTATCCAGGAAAGTATTTAACCACTTCATTTCACAAAGGTCTGGGGAAAAATATATTTCTCTCAGTATCACTGTGTTCTCAAATTAAACTAGTTTTCCAGCCCAACCTCCATCCCTTCTGTTCATGACCATTCAGATATGTATTTGAGATTTATTTTTTTAAATGTTTACCACCTATTTTCACAGCATCTCATTTCTTTAGCTGCTAGAGTACAGAACTGGATCCATTTTGTCATGGTTTAGTCAATGTTTCTGAGAAAACAGGCTGAATGTATTTTTTCTCTTCTCTTCACAGCTCCTTGTTCTCTTGTTTCTTAATCAGGGAAATGACGTGGTAGCTGTGATAGTCTAATTACTGGAATAAATTCAGGATGAAGCTGTTACTCCATGCTGCAACTCTCAGCCTTTGTCAGACTCTGTGACAGCCTACATGATAGACTCCAAACCACAGGAAATTTCAGGCATCTATCTGTGTATCTAGGTATTTTCAGTACATGCTTCACTAAGGTAGCAGAGTACTTAGGCTGAAGTAGCAGTGCAAGGAACAGCTTAGAGATTCATGCATTAAGCAGACTGCTTTCTCAAGACACATGGAGCCGAAACAATTTTTGAACAAGGAAGACGTCTGAGTCCTGCAAAAGCAGGAAAGCTACTGGCAAAGTAAACAATTGCTCTTGAAGCTATACCACTATAAAATGTTACAAATATTGTATTTGCATGTACTATATAAAAGTGGTGTGTAAGAGATCCACATTATGACCTTCCAGGCTTTAGGCTTATTTTTTGATCTGATGCAAAATAAAAGGAGGATCTATAACATTAGGAAAAAAAGTCACTTTACACACCTTGCTGTGGATAGTTGGACGTATGTTTCTGGAGACATGTTCAAGAACTAAAATCAATTTCAACAAATCAAACTCAGTACTTCACAGTCTAAACCCTCTTAGCTGTAATGATTCATACTTATTCTACATCAATCAAAACATAAAAATAAAAAAATGAAAAGCAAGTACATATAAGCTGAAGACAGAAATACCTTCTGTAGGTGCATCATACAAGCTAGCATTTCATCTGTCTTTTCCTTCATGGGGACAATATTATTTTTACATCAATGTAAAAATCCGTAAAGAATTATTAATATTTTTCCTAGATTTGTTATGGAGTATTATGTTTGTTCTGGAATTTGTTTTGTGTTCTACCTTCAGAGTTCATTAGCTGCCATTTGACACCAGAACTCTGTGCTTTTAGTTTCCACGGAAATCTTTATAACAGAATTTACTGAAACACAATTACTAGATCCTTGGTTTTATGGACCAAGACTGGCACCTTCTGGTGAGTGAATTTAAATTCACTACAGAAATATAATATCCTCAACCATACCCTAACAGACTGTGCTTTTAACAAGTTGCTATTTAGAGATATTCCAGTATCCTAGATTTGTTTTCCTCACTGACTTTAAACTTATAATTTCATAGTATTTCACAATATATGTACATGAGTAGATTTACGCTTAGATACATGAGTATTTATCTGAAAGTTTATTACTTTGTTAATTAATGGTCCTCAAATTAAACAAATTATTATGTATAATTTTATTTTTCACTCTGAGACTAGCAAGATGGCTAATGTGCTAGATTGGTAAAAGATAATGAAAGTTATTTGAGCTTATGGAACAACAGAAATAGGATTTAAGCTTGAAAAATACAGTTAGTGAATACGTGCACTATTTATTTCAGGTATTTTTACCATTATGTTCTATGACAGTAGAGATATGTTTACTAAAGCTGGATTGCTGGTTATTTTTTATAAGCAGGGAATGACAAAGCAGAGCATATTTTACATACATTGGGGATTTTTTTGTTTGAATTGGTGCCACGATTAGAGACACTTCTCTCACAGATTCTCAGCTACCAGCAGATCCCAAGATAAACCTTGGTATTTTGCTGTCCACACCAGAATAACCCATTAAATGTCCATGACAGCCCTCCAGTCCACCCCTACTGCACTATACTATAGGCAGAAGACTGCTTACACTAAAAATTGAAAGTGTCTGGGGAATGTTTAAAGGATCCTGAAGTATACTTGATTCCTTCCCTGATGTTTTTTTTGTGGGATTGATATTCCTGCAGGAGTTAGCATGCTGGAAAAGATGTGTAGGTTATGTCCATTCATTAATTCACTAATCAAAATTAAGATTTTTTTTTAATCATAGATTTAATTTAGTACTAGTAAATCTATAAAAGTCTAAATAATATGGCTGTGTAAGACAGCAGTCACCAGACCTGACTCAGAGTTCCTTCTAATCTGATGTTCCTAAACTGGTAGAAATTTTAGTTTTGCCCTTCCCCCCAAGCACCAGCATCAGCCACTCACCTTAAAGGGGATTTGGATTAACCCAGTTCTGAAAATTAGGTCACTCTACAAAACCATTTTATTTTTATCCTACTTTAATACCAATTCCACCATTGTTTTTAAGGCTTCAGGTAGTTACTTATGCAGTGGAAAATGTTACCAAGCCCACCAGATTCTTTCACATAAGTCAAGGAACAGTCATCCCTTTGCAATTATCTTTGAAGACTACAGACCAAATTAATCACTCTAAATGGTTCCTGTCCCATTTTCTTATACCTTGTGTCACCCAGTCCCATCAGAATTCTGCTGGGTTGCATCCCATGCTCACTTCGATGCTCACTCCTAGCATCTGTCATTCCTGCTGTGCCTGCCCTCTACATCTCTTCCCAACCACATCAGAATAGAGAGAAAGAAAACAGTACACCAATTTGTAGTTTTTCAGTCTCTTTCAGACAGTACCTGGCAGGATGCCATTCACATCAAGAATAAGGCAACTTGCTGTCCTTGAAATAATTGTGTAAAAGCTGCCAACCAATTGTGCTTGATGGGACATTATCACTGGATAAATTGTTTTCCTACAGCAGCACAATTCACTTTTAGGATTTACTGCAGATAACTATAATGGGAAGGTTGTGATAGTAAAAAGGAAGAAGAGTCTCATAGTTCTAATTTGAAACATTTCTATTTTATTAACATAAAAATGCTTGATAGAGATCATACCTTGGGGTATGCAGTGTATTTCGATGTCAAGAACTTAAGTAAAATCAAACCATGTCTCTAGAGGTGATTAGCTGGGAGATAAAGTTTTGTCCACCCTCTTCTGTACCTTTGTCTACGTTTTTTATTATTATTGTTATGAAAACTTACAAGCAACAACACTTATACTGTGGAATAGTATACAAAAATTATCACAATGTACCATCCTGACAGTAGTCAGTATTTATGTTTCCTTTTCAATGACTACAGACCCATCATTCCAAAGAAGGCATCATTTTATTCTGAAAATATGACTTTGTACATCTTATTAAAGGATAAAATAAGTGTCTCCAGAAAGATTTTATGTTGTTAGAAGGTGAAATAACAATGAGTGATAAGGTTTGTTTGCTACCTAGTCATTGCTTAAGAACCTCATGCTGTAATTACCTGCAGCAAGAAAAGCAGGTTTGTCTCTATCTCTTCAAGCAACAGTCAAAAACTGTAATAGACAAGTTGCTACATATTTTTCATAACCAATTAAGAACTGCTTTACTACTTAACAAATGTTTTAACATTCATAACGGGGAAAGTAGGATGTTTTCAAGAAGAATATCTGTTTTGAAGGTTTCAGCCAGTTAACAGACATGCCCTGCCGTTCTGGCTGTTTTGTAGTTCCACAATTATTTTTTAAAATACGAAAGGAAATAGAAGTTGCTCCAGGTGTTTCTGCAGCCACACAGGACATGTCATTGGCACTGTGTCCATGTAACCATTCCGGATATCTAGAATGAGGAAAAAAAAAATAGAATTCCCTTCCAAGTAATGGAGTAGTGAGAAGTGAAATGGGTGAGAATATGGAGCAGGAGGGACTTGCTGTTGTGAATTTTGATGTTATATAAGCATTGGCAGCCCTGAAGACTACCATTCTCTGTCTGCAAAACAAATATAGCACAGGCAGCACTAGCATATGTTTTTTACATGCTTTCTGAGAGGCTACACATACTGGAGAGAGTAGGAGAGCTGTCATTAAGTGAGGCAACATGTGCTAGTGAATGGGGCATGGGACTGCAAGACCTGAAGCTGATCCTCACTTGATATAAATTATTGCAACTCCATTACACCTCTGCTGTCTCTGTGGGACTACACAAATTTACAGTGGTTGAAAACTGATCCAAGAGACCCAGTTTTGTTTCTGGCAATACTTTTGAACTGCTGCATGTGAATTTGGATAGTTCAGCTTTCCATCTAAAATGAAGACACAGCATTGCTTTGCAAAATATGAAAAGATAGGAAAGGAACTGTGAGAGAAAGAGATTAACATTGCTAGTTAAAGTAAATGCATTCCAGTCCTAACTGTGGATATCTGCCATTTTTGTTATCAAGGAAAACTTAGAGCTGCAAAGTGAACTTGCTTGTACTCTCCTCACATGAGTCTAATGGAAGCTTAGTTACAGCATCGCAGTGGTGATGCCCTGCTGCTCCCTTCTCCATTCCTACCACTTTCTTGTCCTATCCAGACCAGAATACTATCATAGAGTTTTGGGAAGTATTTTGTGAGTGGTAAGGAGGGAGTGTGGAGCAGACGTTTTGTGCATTTTCCTGAACGATATATCTTTTTTACAGTTGTTTGCAGTTGTGGGAAGTGGACTGGATTTGATGGTTCAGCTAGTCCTCCTCCAAAACTATGTTTTTATTTTGCAAAGCACATCTTTATGACTCACAATCAGATGCCTTGCACATGACAGCTCTGTCACTGTTGTGGAAAAATGTGAGGAAGAAAATTTCATAGAAATAGTCACAGTAAAGATTTTTGTAAACTCTGAGTTAATTTTCTCATAGGTCAGGCATTCTATCTCCAAAAAACTATTTAAGGAATATCTGCCTCAGTGGGAAGGTGAGGATACTCATTGTGCAGAAAAAGAGAAGTTTGGTGTTGTTTTTCCATGTTTCTGGTGCAGGAATTTAGAGTTGTTTTTAAGACAAGAAAAACATAGAAGGTAATAGATAGCTGTCAAAATCTTAACAAAACCACTTTAGTTTAAACAATAGATTCTGTGCATATATTCTGATCAGCTTGTTTTACAGAGGTAATTTTGCAGACTGATACAGAACAGTCACTTATTTATGCCAGAGTAATTTAGAATATCAACATGAATTATGTAACTCTTAAGCCATTCAATCTATTTCTTTGCCAGACTGTTCTCCATTGTATATACACTAACATTTTGTCCACTTTCATTTAAAATTTCTTAGCTATAGAGCTTCTATTGCTTCTTTTGTGAGATCATTCCCAAGGAAAAAAAACCTCTCTGTCAAGAACTTTTCTTTGATTATTCAATCTAATTTTTTCTTTTCATAATTTCATCCCTCTGCTCCTTTTTACACCTCTTTTTATTATGCTATAAAATTTCACCGTGCTCCTGGTTGACTGCATCCTTCAGTAACAGTCTGCTAACATGTTCCCTGCTAGCTGCTCTTTAGGCAAGCTATAGTACTTAGCCTTTCTCATAAACTAGTCCTTCACTGCTACCATTGCCCATTGCTGAACATTCTTGTGTCCATCTGGATTTTATGTCAATTAGGTGCCTTGAGATATGTTCAGTAATGCAGATATTGCACTATGTGTATATATTACAATACATACCAAAAGCCCCAAAGAAAGGAAATTTTTAACATGTTCTGGTAATATTTCTCTGCCTATAAAGATCACTGTTCCTTGGACGTATACCTAATTTGATGGCCTCAACTGTTTCAGGAATTTTCCTGACACTACAGTTCCTAGGTGTCTCCCCTCTGTATCTTGGGTTATATTTTCTCCCAAAGCTATTAATTTCAGCCTCCCTGCTTCTAATGCATACTGAACCTTTCCATTTTCTGCTACTATTGATGCTTACATTGCCAAGCACTGTGATAACATCTCTATACTTTTTTTTAATCTTTATTTGTTGTCTTTGTATCATTAATGAGATAGCTTCTACCACTCCCTCAGTGGTCCCTATCTTCCCTATTTGGGAAATTCTGTGGCATGATTTTGCAGTATTTATCCCATAAGAGCCCACCTACATGTAATCAAAATGGAATTATGTCTAAGATAGTAAACTCTACTCAACACATTATTTTGATTATTTATTATGTCTATTACTTTTCTTTTATCCACATTCTTTTAGTTCTGTATTTTAAAAAGCCAAGTACAATTTGTCTCCAGATCTGTTCTTTAAAACCCATAGTCTTTATTCAATGCAGATACGTTACTTTCCAGGAGCTGGAAAGTGTGTGACTTCTGTTGGGACAGGGGCAACACTCTTGTCAGGATGCCAACAGGCAATCAAATGTGGTATATCCAGATTGTCTTGGTACAAGGAATTTGATTTGAGGTTTTAGGGACCTGAGGTGAAACAAGTCTTTATCATTACTTAGTTGTTCACCCTTAGGAACAATCAAAGAACAAGGTACAATTGTGAGCCAAGTAAATATAACCGTAATATTTATTGATAATATGCTAAGAATTATTGTTTTTTTATAATTGATATACCATGGAATAATAAAATCATAATCCATAATTGTTTAATACATTGCAGAAGGAAGAGCTCCAAGGAAAAATTGAGTTGCACAGCAATTCCTGTAGATTAGATCATCTGCTCGCTAACAGTTATTCTGAATTTATGGATAGAGTTAGGTATTTTTATACAATTTAGATTTTCAGGCCTGTTCTGATGTAAAGAGGTTGTGAAAAGAATGTTCACAGCATCTGAAATCTGGAACAGGCAGAGAAAAGACTGGGAGCATTTTGAATCACTAAGTACCAACATGTGATCTCATAGTTAATGTTGTCTATCTGAGGCCACCTGCTTATTGTCAGCTGCAGAATCTGTCCCTCATTCAGTGCCTATGAAAGTCGATGGGCACATCCTCTGTCAGATGAGTCATCCTGACTTCACGGAAGTCAGTGGAGCCCCGGCAGTCGATACCAGATATATATCACTCCAGTGAAAATACTCCACTTCTTACCGCAATGGGCTTTGGATCAATACCAGAGTTAATAAGTGAGCACATTACACTTGGAGCCAAAATTAGAAAGAAATCTTATAATTAAAATCATGTATTTCATCATAGGTGCCTTAGAATTCATTGTCAATAATGGTAATAGACCTAACGTGCACACGTCTCACTTCACTTCACATTAATGGAGATGTAGATTACTTGCTGTTATTTGTAAGCTGTTGCTCTTTGATCTCCAGGTCAAAAATGCAGGGGGAGGAAAAAAGTGATTACCTGATTTAAATATTGAAACATTAAGAAATGTCACTCATTCCAGCAATTTCAGCTAGATAAACTACAGTATCAAATGAAGCTGAAATTCAGATGAACTTGCTTAAGAAAGAATGGCCCAAGTACAAATGAAAATCTAGCAACTGCTTTGCCAGTGTAATCAATCTGCTGCTTTGCCATGGTAGTGCTCTACTTCTCAGTCCTTTACTAGGAGGTAGAAATGCAGCCTACAGCTATCTGCAACAGAGTCAGTCACTTCAATTTAACTTTAAAAAAATCTGGCTGGCAGACAGGGAGCTGGTCTCCACAATGGTGATTTTACAACAAAACACAAGTGTCAGGTAAAATTATATCTGGCAACTAGACTTCTACCACCTTATTCATTCAGTCAGCCAAATAGAAATATTGCTTACAGTCCCTTAATTAAAGGTTATTCATCTGCAATACACAGAAATTTTTCATCTGTTTCATATGGTTTACAGCATTGTGCCACACACTGTGATATTTCTGTGATTTTAATTTCAAAAAATCCCATTAAGAAATGTTTGTTCCATGTTCTTTTTATTTCTTTGTTAAAGGGACTCTATTAAATTTATTGTAGCTATTATTCCAAACTACAAAAATGCCATGTGACAGAACTGAAACCCTTGATCACTTCCCTCATGCCCTTAAAAACCTGTGCCTTGGGTGGTCAAGCTGCGCCTCATAAGCTCAGTCATAAACAGGCCCACAGCAGCATCTAACAAATGAGGCGGTTGCTTGCTTTGCAGAGCACCAAAGGATCCCACCGGAGACAACAGGATGTACAAAACTGATGAAAGCAAATGCATTTAGCAGATAATATGTACATTCTCAACCCACAGTGGGTTTCATCTGACCAAATTTAGAAATCTGAAATTGTACATTGAAATCTAAGATGGTGGTCTAGAGTCCCTTTATAGTCAATAAAGAGAAACAGGATTCTCACTAAACAGAAATAGGCATATCTGTCTCTAGTCATCCTAAGACATTTCTGAAAATGCCAGATAATTGCCAACAATAGGTGTTTTCTTATGGTTGGAGTGGAGGGACGTTGTTTGGTGTCTTGTGAGCAGAAGTCTGCAGTGACAGCTTAAGAGTAATCTGTTATTCAGGAATAAATTTGAGAAGAAATTATGATGAGCAGTTTACAAAGTGTTAGGGGAAGAGAAGCAAAGATACAGGAAACACAGGGAGCAGGAACATCTAATTACTATGCTTGGGTAGAAATATAAAGCAAAAAAAATCTATAAAGTACTGGATTGCATTAGTTCTGCTACTCAGGGAACAACAAACATCAAAACGGTCTCAACATAGATTCCCTCTACACTTTGAATATTCAGCAGAATAATAGGTCCTTCACAGACTTCACAGAATCAAATACTTTCAGTACTACAATATAATACACCAACCTTTCAATACTTGGCACTGACTTTCATGGAACTGAGCTGTCTGAAGCCCTGCAGGAGTGCTGAATCAATGGCAAAGAGCCTTAGCGAACAAAGCAGGCACAGCTGTCCCTATTGACACTCTCAGCTTTTTCCACCACCATTTCAGTTCTCATCGTCCTCACAACATGCATGTTGGGTCACATGCTGCTGGGTCACCTCTGCTAAGTTAGCTGGCTCTCCTTACCTCTCTCCTGTTTCTATACACTCTCAGAAGAATGTGTCAGAGGAACTGACAGACCAATGACCTGGTCAACAACTGAAAGAACAACCACAGTTTTTCCAACAGGAACTTTTCAAAGCAACAATAAAGAAGAAACAGCAAAAAGATCTGGCATGGCCCAGCTCCATATACACTAGCAAGCATAGCTCAAATTAAAAATAAAAACTCAAAGCCATATATGTCTGGGGAACAGGAGCTTGAGCACAACCCCCATTCCCCATCCCCCTGTGCTGCTCAGGGGGAGGAGGTAGAAAAGTCTGGAGTGAAGTTGAGCCCAGGAAGAAGGGAGAGGTGGAGGAAAGGTGTTTTAAGATTTATTTTTATTTCTCATTACCCTACTCTGATTTGACTGGCAATAAATTAAATTAATTTCCCCAAATCGAATCTGTTTTGCCCATGATGGTAGCTGCTGAGTGATCTCCCTGTCCATATCTCGACCCATGAGCCTTTCGTCATATTTTCTTCCGCTGTCCAGATGAGGAGTGGGAGTGATAGAGCAGCTTGGTAGGCACCTGGCTTCCAGCCAAAGTCAACCCACCACACTTACCACTTACCCCAAAGTGCTATTCATGACATACCTTATGGGAGCCCTCTCAGGACAAAAATTATAATCTTCCTCCTTACGCAGCAGGTATTCTGGACAGTTCTCATCCAGTGCTAATTGAAGCATCCCTGGGAGCATTCTACAATGGTCAACTTTTGGATTAAGATGTGGGCAGAATAGTACAAAATAACTGCTCTGTAAACCACAAATGCCCATCTACTTGCCAGAGGAATAATTAAACAGCAAGCGTTTGAACTGCTTGAACTACTAACTACTCAGAACAGGCTACAATACAACAACAGGAAAATGTTCTTCCTTTCACTTGATCACCTACCTGCATTAGCAAGTTCCTCATTCTCCTGTTTTTTATCTTAAAATCCTCTGCAGAAGTTGATTAGTGGGTTTTACCATCTCATCTAAGATCTCTGGCATTTCCTAGGAGCTAACTGTGTCATACTGTCAAGAGGCCTCTCCAAACAGTCCTCCAGAAATAGTCTTCCCCAAGGAACTGACATAATATAAATATCCCCAGAAAGATGTATATACCAGGAAGCTAAGTCTGGATCTTTCTGAGTGTATGATTGAACTAGACACTACCAAAGAGTGGCACAGTCATGATCCTGGCCAATATCTAGGAAGAACAGTAGTAAGACACAACCTGAATAAGACAACTGTACATGACCTCAACATTAGGATGAGAAAGAAACCTTTGATTCTAAGGTGTACCTAGTACATCATGGTCACTTTAACCCATCCTGTAGCAAGTGGATGATCCTGCAGCAGCTGTCCACAGTCCAGTCTTCTCCCAAGCATTAGCAGATGATGTGACCATAAGCGTATGCAAAGGCAAGGAAGGACAAGTGGCAGTGCTGGACCTTAACACCTGCACACATGCATAGCGTTCTTACCTACTCATAGATATTCTTTTCTGTTTGGGCCATAAAGTGTGCAACAGGAGAATGAGTTAGAGTAAGGTATGTACTAGGGAGGCTTGTGTTGTTGAGATATCAAGGGCTGTGGGATAACTCTCCTGTCATGGTGTGTACTAGTGTTTTTCAATATGGACATAGCATAAATACCCTGACACACGATCAGTTTAAGCATGAACTTGTGGGTCCACTCAATCTGATAACTGCCGAACACTCTTCAGGGTAACTACCAGAAACAATTATCACAGAAGGAGTCTCAGAGTACCACGGGAGTATTCCTGTTCCCATCAGTAGCACATCACTTTTTTATAGTTTTTACTTGAAAAATTATGTCCCTTGTTTAATTCACTGCTACCTCCCAGTCTTTCCAGCCATCTCTATCATGAACCTGTGAGATTAGCTTTACTTCTGTCTGCCTTCTCTCCCATATTTCCTTTCTTTTTTCCTATCTCTCCTTCATGGTCAGTCTCTTTCCTCTTTTTCTCCATCTAAAATATTTTCATCTTATTTCCCCCTTTCACCATTCCCTCAGCCAAATGCCTTGAGGAACTAATATGGTGTTAGTAGGATATCACTCAGTTTATGGCTTTGCTATGTTTTATATCTTTCTCTGGTTTTGTATTTGTTTCACCATTTAGATGATACACTCTTGAGACAGGGACTGTCCTAATATCTTTGCATAGTGCTTACCTTAGTGGAACCTTGTTCTCCATTTGCCCTACATGGTGAAAGTTTATGAACAGTAAATAACATTATTGGGAAGATTAGATACAACAAAAAGATAGAAAAGCCTATCAGCCAATGAAAGATACAGGTTCAGTTCTCTGGTATTACACAGACTTCTGTGTCTGTGTGACCAAACTACAAAGGCTGTGTCCTGGTTTCATCTGGGATAAAGTTAATTTTCTTTCCAGTAGCTGGTATAGTGCTGTGTTTTGGATTTAGTATGAGAGCAATGTTGATAACACACTGATGTTTTAGTTGTTGCTAAGTAATGCTTACACTAGTCAAGGACTTTTCAGTGTCCCATGCTATGCCAGGTGCTGGGAGGGGACACAGCCAAACTGGCCAAAGGGCTATTCCATACCATATGACATCATGCTCAGTATATAAACTGGGGGGAGTTGGCCGAGGGGTAGCGATCGCTGCTCAGGGACTGGCTGGGCATCGGTCAGCGGGTGGTGAGCAGTTGCATCACTTGTTTTCCTTGGATTTTGTTCGTCTCTCTCTCTTTCTCTCTCTCTCTCATTTTCCTTTTCATTACAAATTATTATTATTATTATTATTATTATTATTATCATCATCATCATCATCATCATCATCATCATCATCATCATAATCATCATTTCATTTCAATTATTAAACTGTTCTTATGTCAACCCATGAGTTTTCTTACTTTTGCTCTTTAGATTCTCTCCCCCATCCCACCGGGGAGGCAGGATGAGCGAGCGGCTGTGTGGTGCTTAGTTGCCAACTGGGACAAAACCACGACAGGCTGGAAAAGTACCCATTTCTCAAACTCTGACTGGCCACACACTGAGAAAACTGTCCTTCTTAAGACTGACAGCAGTGACATTACAGAAAACCAAAGGAGATCAATGTCCCACAGTAAGGAATTTATCTGAATAATTTCGGAGTGTCAAGTGTGAGACTTTGAAAATGAGGAAAACAACATTTAAATTTATCCGCTATTTAATAAGTTACTAGTGGAAGAAATGGAAGCATTGAGCTGTGGGGCTTTAGGAGGGCAGGTAGGCTGGTGAGTTCAGAAAAATGGGAAGCATCTTGTTTGAATGAACACCATCAGACATCTACTGACACACAGAAAATTACCATGATCAAGCCAGAGGTTACAAATACCAGTTAAAGGACAGATCTGACATGAGTTCATTAAGTCATTTGATTTCAAAAATGGTCTGCTTTGTTTCTGGCTCTTCACCAGTAGGTAACAAGAAGTGGCAAGGAATCAACAGTGCTGCTAGGGTTGCAAACTGTATTAACGATTTGTAGCCAGATGTCTTCGTGGAAGGAAGTAGGAAAATGACAAGTTCTCCCATCATCATTTATGTTTAATCTAAAATTTTCATGCAGCTACTGGTTGCATGCCAGAGAGATTTTTTAACCAGTAGAGGCTACAAGGATCAAAACCCAGCCTAAGTAGTTCACTATAAATATAGATAATCTACAGAAATTCATCCTCACAATGTTAGGGTGATTTTTTTCCAAACAAAAGACATTAACACAGCCTATTCAAAATCTAGAGCAAAATTATCATGCAAAGCTAGATTGTTTTGTGTGGACAAAATTTTATACCTGCTCTAAGGCAGGCGTTGATTTAGCTTTATTTAAAATCTAACTATCTACCTAGCTATCTTGCTATAAATTGTGAATAATGCATATTGTTCTAAACCTACTGCAGTATTTTCTTTATATTGACTCTGTATAACACTTACAAATAATCAAATTATGTGCTGTCATAAAGTGTTCCAATGCAAGATGATCTAGCTATGAATCAATCTTAAGGCGATACTATATGGCACAGTAGCCAGATAAACACATATTTTTAACAGTTCAAAAGCAAGTCAGTTCCCTCTTTAGAAGTGAACTACTTTTATTTCTAATACCCTTAGAAAGTATATAACTTTCTATTGTACATTACATAACTTTTACAAAGATAAACAGCTGCAGACTAAAGATAGTCAGTTTTCTAGAAAATCATGATTCTACAAAATCAAAGCATTTCTTAGAAATTGCTTCTTTTCCAGCATTTCTGATGGGAAAGAATTTAAATTTTTACTTAGTTTTTTGTTTGTTTTAATTTACTGTATTATTTCATCTTGCTTTTCTGAGATATTATAAGTAATTATATAAGAGAAATATAAGGCATCATAAAATACCTCAACAAAGTAGTATTAGAAAGTTCAAATGAAATGTTTTGGAATATTTTGTCCTACTTCATATGAAATTCTTTGAAAGTCTTTCAATTCCACTATAAATACACATTTCTTTACTTCTTCTGTGTAAACTATCTAAACACTTACATATCTATCCACTTTGTTGCTATTTGACTGCTTCCAAAATATGTCCTTGTTTACACGATGAGTTAAGAACCTTACTCTGGACAGATGTTAGTCAAATGCCATTCTTTGATGTAAGTTCAAAGAAAATGGTTTCACAACAATGAAATCAAGCAATCAGAATGCCCCCCATGATCATGTACAGGTTGCAAGTTCTGCTATGGAACAGGTCGGTCACATAATTCATTATTTTTTGACAGTGACATTTTCTCACTACCATAGTGAAACATTTTGAGCAGTACATTTAACAGAGACATGATAAGTAGTCTTAGGGTCAAGTACAACTCTTTTTTTTTCTTTTTTTTTTTCCCCCAGCTCTACCTCTCTATCAGTGGTATGTTTAGAACTTGTTCCAAAGCCCAAAGTCAATCCAAGAAGCTATACTGACTTGAGTGCTTTTGTGGAATTGTTCTTAGAGGTGTGCTGTAAATACATATCTTGTAGGATTAGTGTGTTACAAATGTGAACTAGCACCATAAGGTGTTTTTACATTACTTTTAAAAATTGATTTGATTGGAATGTTAAAATATTTTTCATTGTGGACATAGTGTACTAACACTGGCAATTGTATAGCAGGGAATAAATCTATTAATATAGCCTAATTATCAACTACTTTTATATCACTTCATACTTGAAATAACATAGCAGCACTGTGGATATGAGGACATGAGTGAATCCAAAATATCCCTCTGATTTAGCCCAGGAGATATTTCAACAGAAGATACTCTTGAAAGCTTTCTGATTTAACATGAGAGCAATGCCAGAATTTGTTTTGTTTCTGTTGATGTATATAAGCTGTGGTCGGCAGTGTTGAAAGGCATATGTGGAGTCAAGAAGCAGCACAGTTGTAATCACTGATGAGTGCAAGATGCCTGAGGCAAATAAGGGCTTTGGTGCATGTTCTTTAGGGAGATGCCAAGACAGAGGTGTTAGAATGTGCCTGAAGGCGGACCAGAAGGAGGTGGGAAGCAGAAGAGGACACTGGATACGTGGACCTCCAATGGAATACACAACCAGCACCATCCACGAGGAAAAATGAACTAGTAAGGTACTTTTTTATGACACTTAACAGCGAAATGTCTTTCTACATTAATTCAAGCATGGTAAGTCTTGATTTATCAGTATCTTAATTAGGTAAAGTGATACAGCCATTGAAATGCTACATGTGCCTACTTACAAAAATAAATAAAAAAAAAATCAAGCCTGCTAATGCCATTATAATTAGCACACGTGAGTGCATGATTAAAGCACATAAGAGGAAGGCCCCAATCAAAAATGAAAACCCGAGAGAGATACATTAGTGATGTCTGATAGGGTTTCAGACATCTGAAGATACTTGATAAAATCTTATTATCTGAGTATTACACAAGCTCAGTGCAATAGCTCGTCTCTGTATGAGGCATTCATCATATCCAGATTCCTCCAGTGGACCTGGAAAGAAAAATCGATAAGAAAACTTACAAAATGCTTACACAGACACATGGTTTTCTTCATCTTTATTTAGCAGCAAATCCTCATCTATGTGTGATTTCATATGTTTGCTCTTCAGTAGGCCTGACATAGAACAAGCATGACCAAAAGATACAGAAGTTCTCTTTCAAGTCTGTGAGTTACAATCTTATTGGGTCAAAATTATTGACCTCAAATGCAGCTTCCCCTTACGTGTACAAAAATAAAAGTGTTCTGCTATTATTTTTTCTACCAGTATTGTCACACAATCCCCAAAGTGGAACTGGCACCAAACATCTCCTTCTCTCCAACTCTCTATAGGTCAAGATTTTTCTCTGCTATAAAATGTAGTTATTTGAAAGGAAGTGCAAGTAAGAATATTTTCACACTCGTACAAATAATTTTCTCACCACAATTCCAGATCCCTTCCTTGGCCATAAGCTTCTTTAGTTTCCCCTCTAAGGAAAGAAAGACAAATAAAAACAAAAATCTGTAAGGCAAATTTAAAATTACATTTGAGTTAAGGGATTTTAAATGTAATCTTGGTGGACAAAAAATTGGACATGAGCAGGCAATGTGCACTTGCAGCCCAGAAAGCCAACCGTATCCTGGGCTGCATCAAAAGAAGCGTGACCAGCAGGTCGAGGGAGGTGATTCTCCCCTCTACTCTGCTCTCGTGAGAGCCCACCTGGAGTACTGCATCCAGCTATGGGGCCTACAGTACAAGAAGGATATGGACCTGTTAGAGCAGGTCCAGAGGAGGGCCACAAAAATGATCAGAGGGATGGAATACCTCTCCTATGAGGACAGGCTGAGAGAGTTGAGGTTTTTCAACCTGGAGAAGACAAGGCTCTGGGGATACCTTATTGCTTGTAAATGGGGCTTATAAGAAAGATGGAGAAAGACTTTTTATATAAAGAGGGCTTATAAGAAAGGTGGACAAAAGCTTTTTACCAGAGCTTGTAGTGACAGGACAAGGGGCAATGGTTTTAAACTGAAAGAGGGTAGATTTAGGTTGGATATAAGGAGTAAATTTTTTACAATGAGGTTGGTGAGACACTGGAATCAGTTGCCCAAAGAAGTTGTGGATGCCCCATCAAGTGTTCAAGGTCAGGTTGAATGAGGCTTTGAGCAACCTGATCTAGTGAAAGATGTCCCTGCCCATGGCAGGGTTGTTAAACTAGATGATCTTTAAAGGTCCCTTCCAACCCAAACCATTCTATGATGCTATAATATTTAAAGACACTTGATCCATCTGGAGATTATTTATTTGCTTTTGTTTTCGTTCCATATAGTAAGTCACACTTATTTAGACAGGAGAAAAATTGTGAAAGGCATTCCACAACTCCACAGCAAATAAACATTTCAGCAAGAACTTAATCATGGTGAGAAGGAATTTTTCTGTTTAGAGTTACAAGAAAATAGCAATGTCAAATAATGACTAATAAACCTCACAACAAAACAAAGAGGTTTTGGTCAGCCTACAGAAGCAAATAAAAAAAAAAAGGAAGAAATCAAAAGGCTATGCAACAAATAATCCTTTCTTGGTAGTAGGGGGGTTTTTAAATAAAAAACAGTTAAAAATTTGTTCTTAAAGCTCTCATCCTCAAAGATTTACTAGTGCTAAAACTGCTTTCAATATTTTTTGTTTTATTTCAGAATTCTTACAGAGGATCTGTAAAAGCCTTTGTAGTGCTGATTCAAAAGAAAAACTGTTGTAGAAAATATGTAAGCTGTATTGGTTAATAAAAAAAATACATAAGCTGACTATAGATATAATGACTGAATGCAAGACATAACATTTGAACAGTAATATTGATTAACCCATGGAACAAGTTGCTAAAAGATTGACAAATGCTTGTAATCTGGTTATTTTAATTATCCATTAGATGTGTGTTTAATCATATATGCTCCAGCTCCCAGGCTCAGTATCGTTGCTGTATATGGTAGGGAGGAAGACTCTCCAAAGCATGAGCACTGGCAGAATTCTCTGGTCTGTCTTGCCAACCTTTACTTTTTTTCTTTCACTCAATGATTTCTGTTTGAGAACAGTATATTCTGTTTGGAAAGAGGTCTTCAGATTTACCAGACATTTCAAAGCATACTCCTTCTTAGTAAGGTAAATAAAAGGATCATAGTGAAAACAAACAAACAAACAACCCAAAAAACCAAACCACGTGATTATATTGCCTGACAAATCAAATATAAAACTAAATAATTTACCAAAGTAAAGTGGTTTAGAATGGGCATATCCTGATTAAATTTGCCCATTAAAAAAGACAGACAGAAAACATAGCCAATATAGATCAGGCTAAATGAGACACTAAAACTTAGATCATGTTAAAGGATGGAATAATAGAAATGAGATTAAATAAATAATTAGAAATTACAGTATCACAAATGTAAACAGTGCTAAAAAGAGCTTTTGCTGTCACATAGGGATCATCACGTTAAAGCAGAAGAGAAATGCCTCATATGCTAATCAGTCATACAATGACTGTGATCCACCAGTGTGATAGCCAGATAAGGGAAATTTCAATCAAAAAAATGCATCGAGTGCAAAATCAAAGTATAAACAGGTATTTGTAAGAGAAAAGACCATGTCTGAAAACCCGTGTACAGCTGTGGCCATCATTCCCGGGTGAAGGATATCACGAGGATACTCCCTAGCCTGGTACGGCCCTCAGACTATTACCCCCTACTGCTTTTCCATGTGGGGGGGCGATGAAGCTGGAACACGAAGTCCTAGGGCAATCAAAAGAGACTTCAGGGCCTTGGGACAGCTAGTAAGGGACTCTGGAGCACAGGTTATTTTCTCCTCTCTCCTTCCAGTTGTGGGCAGTGACACTAGAAGGAACAGACACATCCAATCTATCAACTCATGGCTCCTGGTGTCATCGCCACGGATTTGGTTTTTTGGACAATGGGATGGCTTACACAGCACCAGGTTTGCTGGCGTCTGATGGGATTCATCTTTCTCAAAGGGGAAAGAGAATCTTTGCTCAGGAACTTGTGGGGCTCATCAACAGAGCTTTAAACTAGACTCAAAGAAGGAGGGGAGTAACATCAGGCTTGCCTGAGAGAAGCTGAGGGATGATGTGCCACGGTTAGAAGGAGCGGGTGCCAGTGAGGACACTCAGCCTGTGTCTCTGAGATGTGCAGGGTACACTGGGGCACAGCTGAAGTCGAACAGAGTTGAGCTAGGGGATACTGAGGCAATAGGAGCCAAGAGGGAAACACTAGTGAAACACCTCAAAGCACACAAGGGGTGTTCTTCTGTGAAGGAAACACGGACAACAGCCCAGCTGAAGTGCCTCTACACCAATGCACACAGCATGGGCAACAAGCAGGAGGAGCTGGAAGCCATTGTACATCAGGAAAACTATGATATGGTTGCCATCACAGAAACACGGTGGGATGACTCGCACAACTGGAGTGTGGTGATGGATGGCTATGAACTCTTCAGGAGGGATAGGCGAGGCAGGAGAGGTGCTGGGGTAGCCCTATACGTTAGGGAGTGTCCGGATAGTTTAGAGCTTAATGATGGTGACGATAGGGTGGAGTGTCTATGGGTAAGAATCAGGGGGAAGGCCAACAAGGCAGATATTGTGGTGGGAGTCTGTCACAGACCACCCAACCAGGATGAGGAGACTGACGAACTATTCTATAAGCAGCTGGGAGAAGCCTCATGATCGCTAGCCCTTGTTCTTGTGGGGGACTTCAACCTACTGGATGTCTGCTGGAAATACAACACAGCAGAGAGGAAACAGCCTAGGAGGTTCCCAGAGCGTGTGGAAGGTGATAACTTCCTGACACAGCTGGTGAGGGAGCCAACTAGGGAAAGTGCCCCGCTGGACCTCTTGTTCACGAACAGAGAAGGACTTGTGAGCCATGTGATGGTTGGAGGCCGTCTTGGGCAGAGTGATCACAAAAGGATAGAGTTTTTGATACAAGGAGAAGTGGCGAGGGGGGTCAGCAGAACTGCCACCTTAGACTTCTGGAGGGCAGACTTTGGCCTGTTTAGGAGACTGGTCGACAGAGTCCCCTGGGAGGCAGCCCTAAAGGGCAAAGGAGTCCAGGAAGGCTGGGCATTCTTTAAGAAGGAAGTCCTAAAGGCACAAGAGCAGGCTGTCCCCAGGTGCCGAAAGATGAGCCGGCGGGGAAGAAGACCGGCCTGGCTGACTAGAGAGCTTTGGCTAGAACTCAGGAAAAAGAGGAGAGTATATGACCTCTGGAAGAAGGGGCACACAACTCAGGAGGACTACAAAGGTGTAGCAAGGCTGTGAAGGGAGAAAATTAGAAGGGCCAAAGCTGAGCTAGAGCTCAGTCTGGCTGCTGCTGTAAAAGACAACAAAAAATACTTCTTCAAATACATTAGCAGCAAAAGGAGAGCTAAGGAGAATCTCCAGCCCCTAGTAGACGGGGGAGGGAACACAGTGCCCAAGGATGAGGAAAAGGCTAAGGTACTTAATGCCTTCTTTGCCTCAGTCTTTAATAGCAGGGCCAATTGTTCTCTGGGTACCCAGCCCCCGGAGTTGGAAGATAGGGACGGGGACCAGAATGGAGCCCACATAATCCAGGGGGAAATGGTCAGTGACCTGCTGCACCACTTAGACACTCACAAGTCTATGGGGCCTGATGAGATCCACCTGAGAGTACTGAAGGAACTGGCAGATGTGCTCACCAGGCCCCTTTCCATCATATACCAGCAGTCCTGGCTAACTGGGGAGGTCCCTGCTGACTGGAGATTAGCTAATGTGACGCCCATCTTCAGGAAGGGCCGGAAGGAGGACCCGGGGAACTACAGGCCTGTCAGCCTGACCTCGGTACCGCAAAAGCTGATGGAGCAGATCATCCTGAGTGCCATTACACGGCATGTAGAGGATAATCAAGGGATCAAGCCCAGCCAGCATGGGTTCAGGAAAGGCAGGTCCTGCTTGACCAACCTGATCTCCTTCTACGACAAGGTGACCCACCTAGTGGATGAGGGAAAGGCTGTGGATGTGGTCTATCTAGACTTCAGTAAAGCCTTTGACACTGTTTCCCACAGCATTCTCCTCTAGAAACTGGCTGCTCATGGCTTGGACGGGTATACACTTCACTGGGTAAAAAACTGGCTGGATGGCCAGGCCCAAAGAGTGGTGGTGAATGGAGTTTACGAAAGTTGGTGGCTGGTCACAAGCGGTGTTCACCAGGGCTCTGTACTGGGGCCAGTCCTGTTTAATATCTTTATCAATGATCTGGACAAAGGGATCGAGTACACCCTCAGTAAGTTTGCAGACAACACCAAGTTGGGCAGGAGTGTTGATCTGCTTGAGGGTAGGAAGACTCTGCAGGGGGACCTGGGCAGGCTGGATCGATGGGCCGAGGTCAATTGTATGAGGTTTAACAAGGCCAAGTGCAAGGTCCTGCACTTGGGCCACAGCAACCCCATGCAACGCTACAGGCTTGGGGAAGAGTGGCTGGAAAGCTGCCAGGCAGAAAAGGACCTGGGGGTGTTGGTTGACAGCCAGCTGAATATGAGCCAGCAGTGTTCCCAGGTGGCCAAGAAAGCCAATGGCATCCTGGCTTGTATCAGAAATAGTGTGGCCAGCAGGACTAGGGAAGTGATCGTGCCCCTGTACTCAGCACTGGTGAGGCCGCACCTCGAATACTGTGTTCAGTTTTGGGCCCCTCACTACAAGAGAGACATTGAGGTGCTGGAGCGTGTCCAGAGAAGGGCAATGAAGCTGGTGAAGGGTCTAGAGCAGAAGTCTGATGAGGAGCGGCTGAGGGAACTGGGGTTATTTAGCCTGGAGAAAAGGAGGCTGAGGGGAGACCTTATTGCTCTCTACACCTACCTGAAAGGAGGTTGTAGAGAGGTGGGGGTCGGTCTCTTCTCCCAGGTAACTAGTGATAGGATGAGAGGAAATGGCCTCAAGTTGCGCCAAGGGAGGTTTAGACTGGATATTAGGAAATTTTACTTCACTGAAAGGGTTATCAAGCATTGGAACAGGCTTCCCAGGGAAGTGGTTGAGTTGCCATCCCTGGAGGTATTTAAAAGACATTTGGATGAGGTGCTTAGGGACATGGTATAGTGGTGGACTTGGTAGTGTTAGGTTTACAGTTGGACTCGATGATCTTAAAGGTCTTTTCCAACCTATACGATTCTGTGATTCTGTGATCTTTCAAGAAAGATGAATTCCATTAAAAACAGCAAAGATCAGGACTGCCAGGTTGATCAGAAGAGCCTTGGCTGACATTACTAAGGTGTTCCAGGCTACATGGAATTGAGAAATATTAATTAAGCAATGAGTCTGCCCAGTAGCTTAGCAGGTAGGATGGTCAGCACTGGTTTTGACTGGGACAGAGTAAATTTTCTTCATAGTAGCTAGTATGGGACTATGTTTTGGATTTGTGATGGAAAATGTTGATAACACAGCAATGTTTTAATTATTGCTGAACAGCATCAAGGCCCTTCCTGCTTCTCACCCCACCCCACCAGCGAGTAGGCTGGGGGTGCACAAGAAGTTGGGAGCGGACAGCCGGGACAGCTGACCCCAACTGACCAGAGGGCTATTCCATACCATATGACATCATGCTCAGTATATAAAGCTGGGGAAGAAGGAAGGGGGGACATTCAGAATGATGGTGTTTGTCTTCCCGATTAACCATTAGGCGTGATGGAGCCCTGCTTTCTTGGAAATGGCTGAACACCTGCCTGCTCATGGGAAGGAGTGAATAAATTCCTTGGTTTGCTTTGATTGCACACTCAGCTTTTGCTTTACCTGTTAAACTGTCTTTATCTCCACCCACGAGTTTTCTCTCTTTTACCCTTCTGATTCTCTCCCCCATCCCACTGGGGGGAGTGAGTGAGCAGCTGTGTGGGGCTGAGCTGCCTACCGGGTTAAACCACAACAACAGCGAAGTAGAGAAAATCTAGGATTTGGTCCTCATTCACAGGACTGCCTGCACATTTTATTTTGGAAAAAAATTGACCAGAGAAAAGAAAAACAAAAGAAAAAAATCAGAATAAGCCTGGGAGCCTATGACCTGCTTCCATTTTTAAGATGAATGTTCCAGTCTTCAGATCACAAAATCAGGCTCCTCTTTGCCTCCTTTTCTTCTGGCATAGGTTGATAGGGCAAGTCCTCTTCTCTACTCCACTCCCAGTCTGTCCTCCCTCTACAATATTGTATGGTCTTTTGAGTAGGACATTCCAGGTTTGAATTGCCTGAGAATTAAGCAGAGAAATTAAGCAAGACCTCCAGATTCTTAGAGGGATACTATAACTGCTTTATATAAATACTTTTTAGATAAAACAATGTTTTATCTAAAAAGAGATAAGCAGAAGCAGCAGCTTGGGGACAGGCACATCTTAAATGTTTCTCTGCCTCTGCTGGCAATCTTACCATAGCTTAGGTGGGAAGCTGTCACCAAGCTTTTCAGGCTGAAACACTTCCTTTATGCATGCAGGTATCAAGGGAAATTTCAGTCTGAGAGTATTTAGTGAATATGAGGTAGCTTTTCGGATTACTTTCTTCAACACAGAAGCATATCACATCAAGTCCCATTTTAAGTAACACAGCGGATACTCTGAATCTCATCATGTGTCTTACAAGGAGATACTGCATTATATTTTGTGAAAAGAGGTTCCAATTAACCTTAATTCACTTCATTTACAGGATAATTATGATTCAGTGATTTGGTATTTGTTTTCATCTTTTTATCCATGGGAAAAAACTAAAATGTTTAAATTAAGGGAAAGAGGAATCCAAATTCACAAATTCGGAATGATGTAATACCATAGCTAACTGAAGACATGATTAATTTATTACTTTAGCAACTATTACTAGGCACTGAGACTTCCCTGAAAGATCTGAATGCCAGAATACTACAGTACCATGGATGACTAATTTCACCTACAAATGCTCAGGTTATAATTGAAGTAGGTGGCTTGGAGCACAATCTCTTCGAACTCACACACAGAACTATTTTCTTTAGTGCAAGCTGAAAGAAATTCCTGACTGTGAATATTAAGGGAAAGGATCTCTAGTGCTAAATTATGATCTGCACTGAGTATGCTCTATGGCTTGAATATAACAAAACAACCCTAAAATTCACCTAACCTGCTGCGGTGTAAATTCCTTATGTGATGGAGTTCAACACTTCTAGAGATCCTGTGCAGAGCAGCTGTGTTAATTGCTCTGCTTTCCACTGTCTTCTAGATGCTAGAAGAGTTCCTGTAGGTCCCCGACAGGCAAAAATTATAATAGCCTTTAGAGCACTCTGTATTATACCAGGTACTAACAAGCCAGAATTGTATTGGAAAGCAGCATTATTCCCATTTTCATCAGCTCCATTAGCATTACAACAATTGTGAGCTGTGGACCAAGAGGAGTTGAAGCAGTATGCCCCAAATAAACATGTACTGAGGGCAGCAAATAAATTCAGAAAATTAAGTACTGTATATAAGAAATGTACTCACTACAGTATGTATAAACTTAACAGAAAGAAAATAATGCATATGCATAAATTCTATGATTTTTTTTTTTAAATCTAGCATATTTTGAGAGATAAATCTAATCTGAACTTCTCACTAAACAGCACCTGAGACAGCAACCTCAGCATGAAGACAAGTTGAGCACCAGCGAAACTCATCTCTCTCAGGAAGAGTGCTTTTACCATCTAATTGCTGATCTACAGCTGCATTAATATAAACATGGTGAGTTAATAACCACGATTATGTCACCTGTCTTTGGGCTGACTTGATTAAACTTGGGTTTTATTTTTCTCTGCTGCAGGTTGCCTGAAACAGGTTGATTTTGTAGCTAGTAGTTAAAACCAGAATCAAGCAGTGCAGGTGAAAACTTAATTGATTTTATACTAATTCTCTTCTATGAACACTTCCTTTGATTCATCTTGTTCTGGATGCCCTTTTTGGCATCTGTACACTAGAAGAATTCAACTTTGAAAGCATAAATCTTCTAAAGCCTAAAACTTTTTCTCCTACAAGCCATGCTAGCAGCTATTACAGTGTCAACAGACATTTATAGGCATTGCAACATATACACTTGCAATACTGTATATCATAGGAACATTTCTTGCTCTTACTGTGCAACAAACAGCACTATCAATGCCAGCGTCCGTCACTAGGTCTCACAGGTACTGCAACAGTGCAGATATGCAGAGAGCAGAACTGTTGGATCACACTGAACAAGAGATGGCTTACTTATTAATGTAAGAAGACTCAAGAAAGGAAAGTAACTCAGTCTGAGTTAACTTTTCAACAATTTAAGTCACTTTTTTTTTTTTATCTCAGTCTATTCACAATAGATTAATGTCCATACATCTATTCCTATATATTTGGTTGTATTAATAACTTGAAGTTACTTGGTAAATGTCAGCCTGGGAGTTACTCTTGCATAGTGGCCTCCAGTGATAACATCCGTTCACTATTCTTCCTTTTAGCTGACCAATTCTGTTTGGGTAGTTTGTTACAAAAGACAGAAATTTTAATCAAAATCAAATTTCCTTAACGTGAGAGGTTAGTCCTGCTCTTCTAAAGGTGAACACTTTTAATTCTGGCACTCCAAATTAGACAATGTGCAATAAAAAGATATTTGGATGGCATGATCAGGGAAACAAAGGTAGATAGTACTTGCTCATAATAGCTGTAGAAAGTCAGTTTTCGACTGGAAGTAATAATTAAAGTAAATGTAGAATACAATATTATTAATAATGACTGTCTCTGTTACAAACAACATTTTCCCCCTGAAAATAAATTTAGTTATAATAAAAAATTGAGACGATGACTAATGTGTTAGACTTTTTATTCCCTTAACAAGAAGGCACTGAGCAGAGCTATGGCAGCATGAATAGAGAATTATTATCCCTTATAAAGGAATAGACTTTTAAACTTCTCCTTTCCTACTGAACTGCATGGCCTTAGTCTGAGTGATCAGTGTTAATGTTAGCACATAAATAGAGCAATAATATCACAGACAGGGATCAGGTTTCAAATCCTTGTAAATATATCAGTTTCATATGACAGTGCTGGCATCAGGACCTGAAGCTTCAGTTCTTACACTGAGTAAACTTTTAGCAAATACCTACAAAGAATAGTTATTTGTCTTGTTCTGTGTCGCACCATAATTCATAGTTACAGGCTACTAATTGCAGTGAGACGGTTTTTTGAAGCTGTACTATGGAGACCTGTGCTATCACCTCCAGTCTAACCTCCACAAGAACTCTGAATCATTGTAGCCTCCTACTTTTTACTCAGTGGCTTCCTGTCTTCATACAAAAGAAACTTCAAGTGATACTACTACTGGCCTCTGTTCTTCTGTTTCTGTCCATTTCTATCGGTATTCTGTTCAAATTGTCCAGTCCTAGCACAATACTGGAGTTAGTCTAGGAGGAGGCTTATGTGCCTAAGTGCATTATTAAAAAAAAAAAAACCCAAACAAAGAACTCCCTACTGGTCACCAGCATCACAGACACTTACCAGCAGTACAGAAACCTGCTTTTTCAGTTGAACTCAATCTGATGTCTTCCTTAAACCTCTGTGTAAATGCTTATAGAAAGAGATTATTTTCACCTAAATTACACCTGAAAGACATAATTTTTATGTGCTGCAGCATGGATATTTACACAGGACAACAGTATAATATTGCTATTCTGCAAAATATCATCATAAACATCATTAGCTTTATTTCACAATTTTAAGAATTAATCAGAAAATTATATTCTTATTACATAAAACAGAGTAGCGTATATTCAATTATGCTACTTCTGAAAAATATGATACAATATATTTCCACATAGTATTCTTATTATCCAAAACGACATTAAAATCAATGTTGCAAGAATCCTATTAATTCAATGGCACTTTGCTACTTAATATAAACATGAAAAGTAAATACTTCACCTAATAATGTTTATTAAACAGGGGAAATAAAATATTTTAACAAAGCCCAATAGGATATGTTATATTAAACCATGTCAGGGAATGTTTCCAGACACTGGAGTTTGATCTTCTGTCCTTTTAAACTGCTGGAATGATCCCTGACACAGTCTGACCCAACTTAACTAGCAGTCTTGCAAAGCAAGATCTCAGGCAGGGTTTGGGAGTCAGCATGAACCAGGAACTTTTCTCAGTGGGCAAGTTGTAGGAATTAGTATTAGGGAATTTAATACCACGTACACAGCTGCTCCACACTACTTGGCCTCAGTGCCAGAGAACAGTTCCAGATACACTGAGGCTACAACTTCAGTAGCAATTAAACATAGCTGGGATTTTTTCTAACCATATTGGACGTAATATTCAAATAATTTTCTCAGTGAAATTCTGTGTGGTGTTTGTGTATGGACCTCATGGGCCAACTCTCACCTTTTACTAGGTCTATCTACTACAGCTCTACTTCTTCAGACTTTAAATGAGAACTGGGAAGCCAGTGGGCAAGGTGCAGGCTACTTTTTTGTAGCTTGCAGGAGGATCAACAGATTGGCTCTCCCTGAGCTCAGGTGAATAAAACTTTAAGGCATTAAAGGGGCAGGAGAGAGGGATGAGGATATAATTTCCCCTCTTCCAAAGACACATAAGTCAAAGACTTTGTAAAATCATATCCTTCCCTTTCTTTATTATTTATAATATGGAACCCTGTAGAAGAAAGTCAAGAAGAGTTAACTTATTACTCATATATTTTTAAAATTAATATGTCTAATAAATAATACATATTTTTTTTTAAACCCAAGATTATTTTTTGAAAGTAAGTGTGGGGTTTTTTCTTTTATCAGAAACTTTCAGCTTTTTTATTAGCTATTCTGAGGGAAAGAAAAAAAATCCCCAAAATTCAATTGTTTAAGTCCCTTAGAAAATAATTGTCACTTTTTTACCAACTCAAGACTCAAGCCCTATTACTAAAGCAGAATTAGTACAACTAGAAAATTAATATCCATGTCGATAGAGACTCTAATAGGTTAATAATTTTACTATATCACAGACAGAATTTTACCGTATCACAGACCCTACTTAAAAGACTGGGGAAACTAGGGCTTGTTTTGTTTTTTTTTCTCCTTTTACCAGTTCTGAACATCCATTAACCCTTAGGGAACAATCAGATAGATCTTTGCTTTAGCGGTATCCTTTTGATTCCACTACATTTTTTAAATGGCTAAGCTATTTTTTCAAGTGATTGCTTGTATGAATAAGAGCCTGATTCAGATCTCTAGGAAGCCCCCTATAGAGAACACCTCTGAAGCTGAAGTTTGAAATGAAGCAAAGAGCCTGAAATCACTCTCAGCAGTGATTGGACAGGGTTGAGAGCTATGGTAGGGAAACACCTAATGGAAAGATCCTAGACGGTAATGAAACATTTTATCTGAATCAACTTACTTCAGTGATTTCATTGTCTGTAATATTTTCTGGTTTTACCATTTACTCTTTATGTGTTATTTAACGAAATTTTCTGTACAGCACATACATAATATTTTGCAGTAATTGCTCACACCTCACCGAAAAGAATCCAGGTTTAAGTCTATTGGCATTTCAGGGTGGAACGTCTATAGAAGATTAGCTTCGTCTCCTTAGCACCTTGGTGTTACAGGGAGGATGAAATTTCCATGAAACATTTATTAGAATTAAGTTCTTAGGGTGCTGTTTTCTGATTTCAGTGAGATATGAAATGTTCATATCAGTTTATGGCTTGGTCAACAAAGATGCATTAGTGCCTAAATTCCTCCAATGCCAATGTAAGTGGGACATCTATATGGTTTTGTGGGGATGGGCTTCAGTTTTCTGAGGACTAGGATGCAAAGATTTACCATTCCAGGCAGAATCTTAGGAACACAAGTAATTACAGTCCACAGGAGCCCAAACTGATGCACTATCTTGTCTTGAACAGGAGCTAGAATGTGGTAGTTCAGGAACATAAAAGGATAACGGCAAGTACAGTTCTTGGGTGCCCAAACTGCACAGTATTTGGCATGGCACACGGAAATTATGGAGTCCATGTGGTACCCCAAATAAAATGTGGCAAGCTTCAGACTTTTGAGGAGGGGCATTGTCCCAAGGCCCAAAAAAAGTGTAGAAGAGGCAAAATGCACTTGTAGCTGGACAGATATCTGTCACCAGTGGTGCTTTACCACTATGCATTCTGGCTGGTGTAAGGGAAGAGGCAGGTGACATATGGGTCAGGAGCAGACAGAGACATTCTATGCCTTACATGCTCCAGCCAGATTGCACCCCTTCTCTGGCCTGATGACACACATTTCAATCCAGGACACTGTGGAGCATAACCTCCTTTTTAGATGCACAGGAAACAATCCTAACTGATGGGCTGCCATCAGCACCAAACAGCGTTCTTGCTTGGAAGGCAGCAGTCAGCAGCTCAGGAGCTGACCAAATGTCCCTTGAAGTAAGTGCAACTCTTTCCATGGATTTCATTGAGTTTTGGATCAATACTAGTCAACAGAAGTGTTGAATGAGTCAAATCTGTGTACTGCATGTGTGCCTGAAGTGCATGTTAGCATTTGCACTCCAGTGAACGTGAATGATGATTGGAAGGGAGGCCACACTGTGGGTCAGATTATATGTTTTTGTTCAGAGCTTTGTAGTGAAGTTTCCTTATAGTTCTACACATTGAATCCTATAAAACCATGTACCTACGTTCCATACTTTCACAAACACTATATTCTCATGCAAAAAATAAAATAAAATAAAGAGCAAGTAGTATGAAAATGAAAAATAGATTTTGCTCTTGCAATTTTATTTTTTTATTGAATAGCAAGATGGCTTTGTAATGAAGAATACTTGCAAATTGAAAAGTCCCATAAAGCCTTCTGGTACCCTATTTATCTACAGGTTACTGCTTCACTAATCAAATTATTTCATTTTAAAATATCCATTTTCTTCATTACATGCTGCATGTGGTGGTAGGTCACTGACCTACCTCTGTGCTGCTGAATTTCAGCATAATGCTTCGTTTACCTTAGACAACCCATGCACATAATCAGAATGCTAGTTATACCCACTTTGTAGCACTACCCTTTGTTTACCAAGCTTTTATCCAGGAAGCAAACTGATACTACAAACTTTAATTTATCATTTTTCTTATGGTTCCTGATGAGATAGAGTCCTTTGAGCAAATAACAATAGTTGAAGGTAACAATCTAGGGAGATGGAATGTCCTAGGAAGAATCAAAACACATGAGTGGGAAACAAAGATGTGTCAATATTTTGTTATTTAGAACCTTTCTTTCTCACATATTTTGCAGAATTCCCCCAAACCCACAGTTAAAGATGTAATAAACTTAAGACCACCATATATTGACTTTAATTGGAATTTTTTTATAGATAACATTCCAGCTTAGTTTTTTTAAAGCTTAAGCTTTCTGTGCTTATTAGCTCTCTTTGTAATAGAAGTGAGGGGTAGAATTCTAGCCTTGGTGAAGTGATTGAAAGTCAGAAGGGCCAAATTTCACATCCCCAGTTTTGCACTGACAACGATGCCACGAAAATGGGATTTGAGATGAGAAAGGTTATATGGAGTGGGTATGACTAACCATAAAAAAAAATATAATGCACTATAAAGTGTTCATGAATACCAATTTGTACATATATCCTGGAATTATGTCGGTATATTATATGTAACTGATGTCCAAATTTTGCTTTTAAAATTGCAATAAAATGTCAATGTAATAAATAATAAGAATTAGTAACTCACAGTAGTGGAAAGATGTACACTATTCACTGCTATAAAAAGTGGATTTAAAAAAGTCATTAAACGGCAATATTCAAAATCCTTTATCTGGTTCTAAAGATACATCCCAAATTATTCTATGCTTTGGCAAAGATCCAGAGTGGAGTAGATGGCTGACCATCCACAAATAATTAGTGCCTCTTTCTCAGTTTGAATGTAATTAATCTGGTTTCCTGATTCCTCCTCCCCCATCTCCTCAGATGTATGAAGTGACAGAACATTTTAACACTACAGTAAATGCTCTAAAAAATCAAATAAGTTTTATTTCTCCATCTTATTTATGTGAACCATCCATCTTTCATTTAGAAGGTTTTGTTGATGGTACAGCAGTCCTCATACAACTTTATTTCCTTTCCTTACTCATCAAGCATTATTTGCCACATAAGGCATCATTTTTTGCTTCAATTTACAGAGTGGTTTTTTTGCATAAAAATACTACTCGAATCTCTTGATTTGCAAATCATAAGACCACATCTTTCTGACTGCACGTTTTTTATAAACCTCTGTATTGGGTGTCCATGATGATGTTTGGTAAATGGGGGGATGCAGGGGTGGCTTCTGTGAGAAGAAACCAGGGGCTGCCCCATGCCAGACACAGCCAGTTTTAGCTGGCTCTGCAATGGACCCACCACAGTACACAGCTGAGCCTATCAGCAAAGCTGGTGGTGCCTCTGGGAAAACATATTTAAGAAATGAGGAAAACACCATGGAAGGAGGAGGAGAGAATGATGAGTGAGAAGCAACAGAGGGGACACCAAGGTCAGAGGAGAAAGAGGTGCTCCATGGTGGAGCAGGTCCTCCCTAAAGGGACTGCAGCCTGTGTATAAGCCAATACTGGAGCGGATATTTCCCAGCAGGGACTGTGGCCCATGGAGAACCAATGCCAGAGTATATGAAAAGAGTGAGAAGGAAGGAGCAGCAGATAGAAACTGCTGATGCTGGCCTCCTGTGACACTGTTGCCTCTCTGAAGGGACTGAGTGTAACCTGCAATGATAACAAGGGGGAAGGAGAGGTGTCTGGAGTAAAGTGGTGAACTGGATGGATACTGGGAAGACGGGAGGAGAGGAGTCTGAAGTGAGGTTGAGGCCAGGAAAGGGGGAGTAAAGGTGTTTTTCCTTAAGTGTTTTAAGTGTTTGTCTTTTTAGTTTGTTTGTTTCCCAATACCCAAATCAGTAATGAAATATTTATGCTAATAGGCAATACATTAACTTAAATTCCCTAAGTCAAGTCTGTTTTACCCATGACAGCGTAGTACTTGGTAAGTGATTTCCCTGTCTTTTATCTTGACCCATGAGTTTCCTCACCCTTGTTCTTCCTATTCTCTCCCCCATCCTGTTGGGAGGTGGGAGTGAAAGAGCAGCTGGGTGGGTCCTTGGCTGCCAGATGGGGCTAACCTACTACAATTTCCAGTAAGCAAGCATTTTACCTCTTCCTCACTTCCTCCTATTGATGCACATGAATTTATCAGTCTCTGAGCTCTTCATCATTTTTTTTTTCTCTTTCAATACACAAAGAGCACATGAGATCTTAAGACAGCTGCCTGCAGTTGTCTTAATAATAGAATAATAAGTTTCCCCACTAGATCAAGCCCTACCTGCCTTTGCTCTGAATGGCGGGTTCATTGTCTTAAAGGAAGGTATAGAGATAAAATATATTGGAGATAATATAATCTTTCTCTTCATTGGCAAGGAGGAGCTTCCAATGTTGATCTACGAGACTCAGAAGATCTATTTATGCCTTGAAACACAGCTATCAGGAAAAACACAATGCACCAGGCATTGATCCCATTAAAGTGAGTAGGAGCCTGTCATTAAACAACTATTCCTCAGGTTTTATATCTGCAGTAAAAGCATAAGATGGGGGGTGAGAGAGGAAGAGTGAGCAAGAGAAATAGTGAATATAGTTTTGTTTGCCTACAAAATTAAATGTACATAGTACATACATACTAAATAAAAAACTGTGAAAAACTGTTTTAATTTCAGAAGTATTTGCTATTCTTCTAAACAGTCATTTTTGCTGTTTTAATAAAAAAGAGAGAATACTGTCATCTTGCCTATAGTTCTCTGATTTTTTCCCTCACATACTGGAGGCAAATTTTAATGTTATAAAATTACCTATTAATAAATCCACAAAATGATATAAATTACTTTCTAATATTAGGACATAAGAAAAAAAGGTTTTGATTAATTAGAAGTTTTATATTTTAACATGAATTATATCTTAAACAAAATCAACTATGATATCCAAGGGAAATCATATTTCCATTTCTACCAGTATTTGTCTTTTTGATATTAGTATTTACTTTGTACACTGGTCTATAATTGATTAAAATACGTATTTATTCTTCTGGGATCTGAAAACTCCAAGAACACAATTACCAATGACAGCTGGGTAGCCTGCAACCCCCTGTGAACAGGATGAACTTTTAAAAAGGATATAAATCTTATATTTATTTTAGGTTTGGAATAAATTTTCAATTTGCATTAGAATGTGTCATTACTGAGGTCCTGATTTTTAATTGATATAAATCTAGACAGTTTAATGAGATTGGTGCATTTATACAATCTTGTTCACTGCGGTAATGTTATACACACTTTGGAAATTTGCTTTTGCAGTATTTGGTGGTTTTACTTTTACCACAGTGTTGTTATTAATCTGAATAGTATTTTAGATTCTTATATCACCCTCTTGTTATATCTTCCTCATGGAAGACGCTTGCTGTGTTAAAAAGACTTAAATGAAAATGTTTTCTCCAGGAGAAACTGGATCTGGTTTAGAGTATGTCTGTAGCTATAGATGTTAACCAAAACCAATGTCTGAGTACTTGGCCTAACTTTAATACACTGAAATGATTTTAGTCAAATACTTAAAGATTCCTTAATCATCTTCTATTCCATGTTCCATTCCACATATTTTTCAAGCCCTGTTCTTGGGAAACATGCTTTCTATGGTTCCAATACAACTGAAAGTAATTCTCTTGAATCCAGCTGAAGTCTTTCTACTCAAATCAGGTCTTTTGTTTACTATTGTTTCTCTACAAGTATTTAACAGTAAGGAGTTTATGGAATTTCAAGAATAATGCAGTGCAGAAAATATTTAGGGAACATAAGGAGAAAAATAATCTTAAACATCTAGGCAGGAAAAAAAATTAGTGTATAGCCAAGTAGCTTTTCTTTTTTTCTTTAAAAAGAGCTGGAGAATCACATCATGATTTTTAGTTCTACACAGGAGTTGCCACCTTGGGACAGACGAAGATCCATTTTATCTCATATCCTGCTCACAAGAGTGGCGCAACAGACCCTGAGAGACCATCTTAGAGAGCAGACCCAGCAGAGATTTATCTTTTGCCAAGTAAACCTTCCTAGTTTCTGACAGCCAGGTTGAAGGGCTCCAAATATAAAGTGGACGAACTCCATGGTATTGGGCATAAATGTCAGGGTTTAAGTCAAAGCGGGCTGCAGTGTTGACCTGTGTGAGGAAGGCCGTGAATTGCTGGGTGCTGGTCACAGCCACTTCCAGCTCACAGGTGACCCATAAACAGGGACATCCCTGAGAGACTGCAGCCGTGGATGACCCATGCTGGGGCAGGGACGCTAAGATACTAAGATGAATGGATCACTGGAGGAAAAGAAAGAGACAGTGGCAGAAAGAAGCCAATATGCCTGTGACTCCAACTTCCTGTGCCTCCCCAAGGAACTGGGATGAAGCGAGTGAAAACACAGGAAGTTGAGACTGAGAAAAGTGTCTGGCTGAAGCTGAGCATTGGGAAAGGAAAGATGTTTACTTAAATGTTTGACTTTTTATGTTTTCTTCTTCTCAATATCTGAATTAGTGATCAGAATTTTCTGTTAACTGGCAATACAATAAATTAAGTAAAAATTCCTGTTAGTTAAAACTGTTTCCACGCTACACTCTGTCTATGCAAGCACATTTCTCTTTAGCTCGCCAAAAAGTCTGACAAGCATATTGGAGAGTATAGCCAGTTTGTGCACTCCCCAGCCCCCTTCCACTTGCATGGGCAAATACCAGTTTTAGAAGTCTTACGGAAAGCCCATTCTGCACTGATAACCATTATATTAATAGTTCACAGACGAGATTAAAGAAATCAGGAAGACTATTTGGGGAAGTGTATGTCTTAAAGACAGTATTACACTTTTGTTGATACTAATTAAATAATGTATAAATAACAGAAATGTTGGGTTTGAGTTAATAGATATTAATATGTACGATTTTTTTTAATAATAATCTATTTCTTTACAGGAGAGGTGGTTATAAAAGCTTATAAGTGTGTAAATGTCAATAACTCAGCAAAAGTATCAAGATCTTGTAAATATGCAGCACTACCATGCCATGAGAGGCATTTGGACAATAAAATGTCTTTATAAATAGCCTGTTTACTAACAGCCTGTAAGCTCTGACACTCTGTGCTATAAGACACATGAAAAAACATATGCACCTTAGGTATCTTTCTAATGATATGAACCTCTCCATCAGCCTAAAAAAAGTCCTTAATGCAAGAATCCACAGGAGGAATAGCAATGGTGGTTCTTAGTCATTCTGAAGGGTAATACTTGAACCATCCCGTTCTGAAATTGTATAAAGTCATCAGAAATTCTAGTCTCATATCCTGCCTTTAGGAAGGAGTTAATTTCCTGTAGCACAGATTGAACAGCTGAATGTTTCTTGTAACATGCTGTATCATTTAGCTGCTATCTGTCTTTCAGTTGAAGAAATCACTGCCTGGTCACTTTGCAAGTAGCCCTTTCCAGACACCATCCTGGAAAAAATTCTCACTTGCCTACTCATTACATGTATGCAGCTCTAGTGTGGTCTGTACCAAGGCACAATGGCTTTAGCCTTTAGGCTTGGTAATTTAATTTCACTTAATACCATATCCAATGCTATATAATTCTTTAAATCAGTAGCGCTATGCTGATTTATACTACCTGACTCCTGGCCAGAGGAGCACATCGTAACATGGCATCAGTCACATACCTATTTAGGGTATTCTGCTCTGCAGGCACAGCAGTGATACACAGACATAAACCAGGACAGCTTTAAATTAGCCAGCACAAGAGTACGGATAACGCAAGGCCCTAGGGTTATTTTACCTGTTTCTCCCTCAGCCCTTGAAAGTATCTATTAAGTAGGAAGTCAGGTAGAATGTAACACAATAAAGATCTCCAACCTGAGCTGCATTATACACATCTTAACAACATTCTTTTCTCTCTGAGGTGTTATTATGACCCCATTCTTGTATATAGATAATGACATTTACCTACAGCCATGTATTTGAGTAATTCCCCTGTTAAAGTGATGATTAAAAATAGTATATCTGGGTATTTTTCCTCCTCAGAAAAAACATTCTGAATATTATTACATGAAAAAGCAAAACAAATCTTCCAAAGTCATCCACTTAACAACTTTGTTTAGCTCATGGCATCTCTTTCACACAGTAAATTTATATTTTTTTAATAATGCTAATATGACAATAGAATATTCTTCAAATGTATGCCTGACTGTGTTTTGAGATGGAGAAGACATAAGTTTAAAATCTCTCACCAGTCTCAATGTCAGTGGCTTTACTGAGAGGTTTCACAGGACTCATAATAACACCTGCCACAGCAGGGCAGAATTCTCATTATCAATCAGTTGCTAATGTACATGCAGGGAGGAAAACATTCCCTTCCGCTTTCATTTGTTATTTATCTTGTTCATTTAGATTACAAACCCATAGGGGTAAGACGGTCCCTCTGTTCATATATTATAGTGTAGTGGGATTCTTCCTGGGACAAAAGGCCCTGCAGAAGGATTTAGATAGATAGGAGTATTGGGCAATCATCAGTGGCATGAAATTTATCAAGAACAAATGCTGGATCCTGCACCTGGGACGGAATCACACCAGGCACAAGAATAAACTGGGAGAGGAGTGGCTGGAGAGCAGCCCTGCAGAACGGGGTCTGGGGGTGCTGGTGGGCAGCAGGCTCAGCGTGAGTCAGCAGCGTGCCCTGGCAGCCCACAGGGCAAACTGCACCCCGGGGTGCGTCGAGCACAGCATAACCAGCCGGTCAAGAGAGGTGACCGTCCCGCCGTATTCAGTGTTGGTGTGGCCTCACCTTGAGCACTGTGTGCAGTTCTGGGCCCCACAAGTTAAGAAGGATGTGGAGGTCCTTGAACGCCTCCAGAGGAGGGCAACACAGCTGGTGAAGGGCTGGAAGGCATGTCCTGTGAAGGACTTTGGGCTTGTCTAGTTTGGAGAAAAGGAGGCTGAGGGGTGACCTTGTTGCTCTCTACAGCTTCCTGAGGAGGGGAAGTGGAGAGGGAGGTGCTGATCTCTTCTCCTTGATATCCAGTGACAGGATGCGTGGGAATGGTTCCAAGCTGCATCAGAGGAGGTTCAGACAGGACATTAGGAAGCATTTCTTTACCGAGAGGGTGGTCAAACACTGGCACAGGCTTCCTAGAGAGGTGGTTGATGCCCCTAGCCTGTCAGTGTTTAAAAGGCAGTTGGACAATGCCCTTAATAACGTGTTTTAACTTTTCATTAGCCCTGAAGTGGTCAGGCAGATGAAGTGGTCAGACTAGATGATCATTGTAGGACCCTTCCAACTTTTCTTTTCTTTTCTCTTTTCTTTTCTCTTTTCTTTTCTTCTCTTTTCTTTTCTTTTCTTTTCTTTTCTTTTCTTTTCTTTTCTTTTCTTTTCTTTTCTTTTCTTTTCTTTTCTTTTCTTTTCTTTTCTTTTCTTTTCTTTTCTTTTCTTTTCTTTTCTTTTCCTTTTCTTTTCTTTTCCTTTTCTTTTCTTTTCTTTTCTTTTCTTTTCTTTTCTTTTCTTTTCTTTTCTTTTCTTTTTTTCTTTCTTAATTTTATCTGCCTAAAATATAGGTATTTATTCTAAGCCTACCACCTTTAGGTCATGCTAAGGTTCAGTTTGAAGACAGGTAGAGGGAATCAACCTCTGGAGATTGCTGTGTCTCTCCATTGGCTTATGGGGTTGAGGGAAGTTGTCTACACCTATAGCTAGCCTTAGATTAGATGGCAAACATTAGGAGAGGAGAACATCATCATCAGTAACCAGGTTAGTTGAAGCTTCTAGGTTCCTCTATAATAATAATGGTTATTATAATTTCTAATTTAGGGTCATCCTATAATATATGGAAATTCAGCTTCTGTAAGGGTGGGATTTTTAAAAATACCCTATGGTTATCTTTAGTTTTTCTTAAGCTTTTGTTTATGTTTTTATGTCTCTAATCTATCCAAATCTTTTTACTCTGTCTCTCTTGGTATGTCTGGGTTCTTAAAGTAGTCTGAATGATTCCTCACAAACAGAACTGCCTTGCACAGTAATTACCATTACTTTATACCCCTTGCCAGCTGCGCACGTCAGTTTCAACAGGTAATTAGATCAAAGTAGTTCAGCAAACTTCAATGTTTATATATATGTTACAACCATTACTTTTTCTGACAGGAGAAACCCAGCAACTATTACTTATATTTTGCCTTTTCTGTTTTGACATGAAAATACAGAAACTGTTACAGAACTTTGAAAGAGGAAATTCAACTGTGCCTCTGTTCAGCTGCTCCACAGAATTCAGACATGTGGAGTTAAGCTAGCTCAGACATCTGTCTCTGATTATAGCAAAAAAAGGTTGTTGGATATCATTTTTAATATAAAACATTTGTAGTTTCTTCCTGTTCTGTTCTTGTGTTTATGCAATATGCTACTTAAAATCATTATGGAAGTTCTAGTCATTAATCTGTAGATAATGTAAAATAAGATTAAATATCTAAGTGCCTCTGCAGTGAATTGGTCTTTTCATAGGAAATTGTGACAAAATTAAGGGGGATGGAAGGGTTGGGGTTTGGGTTGTGTGTGGTTTGGGGGGGGTTGTTGTTGTTGTTGTTGTTTGAGGTTTTTTGCCTGTATTTCCTCTTCATTTCATAGCAATTCATGGTTTGAATGTGTGCTCTCAGACCCCAGTAGAGTGCCTTTGCCACTGTCATTTTATCTGTTCTGATCTTTCTCTGCTTTTTATTCCTCCCTAACAATTTCAGATGATCTACCCAAAAAGGCATGTGAGGAACATGAGGAATACTGGCAATTCCTGTGAGACAGAAGAATCATTCCCACCTATCTCTCATTAAGCTTTGATCCTGCAAATCAAATGCGTGGGCTGCACATGATATCTGCCAAGTCATAACTCATTACAGGATCAGAATGGAAATACAGACTAAAAAGGACTGCCTGAGACCCGGCAGTCAGTAAAAGAACGCAAGTATTTTCTGCAGAAGGCAGCTGAAATATATTCTGCTTGATAAAATCAGAGAGCTGTCCATTCATTTAGACATTTAATAGGAGAGAAAATGAGGCACATGTAATTTTTTATTACAGGGCTAGAAGCAAAACATTGATAATTACCTACTCTAGAAAACGAATTACATTTTAAGGAGAAGTAATTTCATTATTTTGGGACCTTCTGTGGCTATCTTTATATTAAATATAAAACATTATGTACTATAAATGTCAAATTCTGCAAGACATCAGTTTAGCAAATGCAGAACTTAGATTTTTTGAAGTTAATTAAATCAAAGTAATCTAAAAATGCCCATGGAAAAGAGCCTGAGGTCTGATATCCTTCTCTGAAAATATGCAAAAATAGTTTTTGTTGCCTTGCTGGATGCATTTCCAAAATCTATTTATTTGTTATAACGTATGATGCAGAATACACATCTTTCAAACTCCATAAAAGAAAGGAGCAAACCAGTCATTCTTAATTACATCTTGCATTGCACAGCACCTAGAAATCAAGTCACATTTCAAAATATCTTGGTATTACTACTATATGAAGATAGAAGAAAAAGATAACCTGTCACTCAAGAGTGACCTAACAATAAAACAAAAGAATGTAGATTGGAAGCTTCCAGACAGTTGAAAGCAAGTAAGTAAATAAGAGAAGATAGCACTCAGTAGAAACAGAGATTTCAACATACCAGCCACAACCCATCACATCAGAGAATAGACATCCAACAGTTTTGGGCTTTTTGCACATAAGTCTGTCTTTAAAACAGACATTAAAGTGTTGTTATGGTGCTAATCTGCATGATAAAGTGTTTATTGTCATTAACAGGTCAAGATTCTGTCATCCTTATTTACAGTGACCACACTCCTAAAGCAGTCCCACTGAATTTATTTTCATGTCTAACAAAAGCAAAACAGAAAAGTCCACCTGAAATGACAAGAACAGTTTGTTTTCAGTGACAGTGCCTGAGCAGTAAAATCTGGTCCAGCATTAACAGGCCTGGAAATTTACAGAATAAGGAGGAAGTTGTTTGAAAGATCCTGCTAAGGAGCACACGATACTGGGTAAGAAAGGAGTCCATCTTGTTCAGTGAGAGTCAATCCTATACAATACTTTTGTTCGACACAGAGATGTGAAATACAGGACTGCTAATCAGGGCATGATGATAATGAAAAAGGGTGCACAAGAAGAAAATGGTAATGGACTGTATTTTAACAAATCTTACCTGGGAGAAGAGTAAAGAGTTGGAAGTTACATTTACAGGACTGGAGAAAAAGTGAAAGAAAAAAGGAAAAATAAAACAGGTCTGTTGAAAATAAGAGATACTCAGAAGAAGAGATACATAACAGCTCCCTATTGGATGAAAATCAAGAATAAAGATTATGATAAACTACACAATACAGATGACTCTTCAGAAAGTGTCAAGATCAATTGGCAAGCTAATTAGGAAATGGATGAATAAAGCAATTAATTATGTACTTATTAAATTAGAAGTCAATAAATAATGCAATCAGTTGTTAGGACAAAAAAAAAAATCAATTAAGCAAGGAGAAATATAAAGAGCTTGGAACTCACCAGCCAGAGTCCTTAGGGTTCCCCACACCATGGTGCTTAGGACCGAGGCATGAATAACACTTGAACTATATCTTCATAGCCAAGTGAATTCCTCTCCCTGAAGCTTACCTCTTCTGGGTTCTGGTCTTTAGGGCACCAAAGTGTACTATTTATGGATTTTAGAACCAGAAGAGGATTTTGAGAGTGGGGCCATAATGGTCATTGATAGATAGAGTGGTTGATTATGTCTCCTTTCTAAATAATATTAATGAGACATAATCAGCCACTCCTTACTGAATAATATTAATTCAGGACTGTGGGAAAAATTTTGCTAAAAGATCCTCTTTATCCAGGTAGCTAAATATTACTAGTGGTAAGAACAAGATCAAGGTAGATATGGAGCAATATGCCATGTGATTATTCCCCTCCCCTCAGCACTGTGGCACCACATCTGGAGGGCTGTGCCCAGACTGGGGCACCCCACTACAAGAAAGACTTTGACATACTGGGGGAGTACAGTGACGGTCACCGAGATGATCAGATGACAGAAGCATGTGACATGCGGTGAGAGGCTGAAAGAGCTGAGCCAGTTCAGCCTGGAGAGAGGAGAGGCAGAGGAGACCATATTGCTACCTGCAACTACCTCATGGGAGAGTGTAGAAAAGATGGAGTCAGACTCCTCTCAGAGGTGCATAACAGGGTGAGAGGAAATGGATACGTCTTCCAATATGGGAAACTCCATCAGATTTTAGGAAAAAATTTTTCAGTATGAGGGTAGTCAAAAATCAGAACAGGCCAACCTTGGAGATAATCAAAACTCAACTGGACAAGGTCATAAACAAGATCCAAACTATTTGGAACTGCCTTGAGTGGGGATTTGGACAGGATGACTTCCAGAGGCCACTTCCAACCTAAATTAGGTTGACTTTATGTTTCTGTGCAAGTGAAAGCTGGCTTTGCAGCTTTCAATCTAAAATATTAAAGAAACTAGCCAAAATAATATTTTAAACACTGATGCCAATCTTTTGCAAACACATGGAAGGTACAATTGAGAGAAGAAAACTTGTAGCATCTTTCTTTTAAAAATCATGTAATGGAATGAGAAGACAATCTGAGTAATCCAAGAAAATATGTGGGAAAACTATTGGAAAACATTTAAATGCAATGAGTCTGCAAATAGCTTGAAGAAAAATGTGCTATATAACAGACAACCTGGAGCTGTCAAAACCATATCCTGTAAAGAAGCCTCTTTTCTTCCTTGGACCAAGATAACTGCCATGGTAGATAAAGGGTAAAGCTGTAGATACAATAAATTTAGAACTTTTATGACTGCTGTGCAATAGTCTCATTAGAAAACTCAGAAATTTGATTTAGATGTAGTAGGTATACATCTGAAAGCTGCAGTCAAAGAATGCTTTTTAATTATTCATCACCTTATTGTGAGTTCACTGAACATGGTATCCCATAGAGGTCTGTCTTTGTCCCATTAATATTTTCATTAATGACCTGCATCATGAAAGAGGAAGAGGGCTGTAAAATCTGCAGGGGCAGAATGCAAGGAATCTGCAGAATACAATCAAAATTCAAAATTATCTTAATAAGATGAAGAGATGATTTGAACCTAGTTAGATGATATTCAGTAAAGGCAAAGGTAAGAACTACACCAATGTGTCATTCACAAATACAGATGAAGGATACACAAAAAGGGGCAAAACGAAAGTGAAATAAATGGCTAGGCAGCAGTATAGTATATTCGGGGGATTATACTGGATCACAAACGAAATGCAGTAGTATGATGCATTTTCAAAAAGGATGGCTTTCAATCTGAAACAACTTGTTCTAGTTCATTTAGCATTGGTGAGGCCTTGGGTGAAGTAACAAAGTTTATAGAACAAATGTTAGGAATAGTAATAGCAAGCTGAAAAGAATCCACAGGAAATAAGAAAGAATGCTAAAAGATTAGAAAATATGGCCTGAAAAGAAAGATTAAAGCTGCTGAGTTCCTTTAGTCTTAGAAAAGAGATGGTTGAATGTAGATATGATAAGCAGTATGCCATGTAAAATGCCAGTGGAAAGAGGATGATAATCATTTTTTCTCTACTTACAATGCTGAAAAAACAAGGAGTTCTTAACCTAATCTGCAGAAAACATAGGTTGGATATTAAGGAAAGACATGAAAATGCTGCACTGCTGAAACAGAGAGACAGACATTGTAGGAATGTTATGGATTTTTCTTCCTTTGTGATTTTAAAAATAAACTAGATCTCTAGCATTTAACTATGAAAATTTGATCCTACCTCCATATTGAGGATAAACTAGACCAGCAGTGGTGCACTTAAAGCCTCAGACCTGGATAGAGCTTGTGACTTCAGTTCATACAGTCCACATCCGTATCCATGTTAGATAGTGATAGGAAGTGTGTTTGTACAGAGCCTACCAAGTGATTATAGGAGTTTCATTTGGTTGTCAGCAAAGAAAAAGGTTCTTCACCCCCCAAGGTTTCTTTACTGTCCTATTTTTCTCTATTTCTAAATTCTGCAGTGTGCCTAGAGCTATAAATAGGTGGTCTTTAGGGTTTTTTTATATTCCAGTGAGTTTAAAGTTCAGTTTGATGGGGTAAAACTCAGGGAAGCAAGGAAACCATTTAGGAGTGAATTACATAGATTACATGGTTAAGAAATGAATTAAGAATATTTTTAATAGAGGAAAGTTAGACCAGTAGGTAAAATGACTCAAAATTAGCCCAGCAATTAATCTGATTGGTAGACAAGTCATTGAAGAATGGATTAATTAAGCTAGCAGAAAATTAATTAAGTTATGAAATGAGTCAGATGGGAATTATTAATGAATTAATTAAGTAGTCAGTCCTGTGACTTGTGTAGGAGAGAGCAAGGGTGATCTGCTGTGAACAGGATATATAGTTACCAGGCTAGAAAGTTAAGATATCAAGTTATGAAAGGAAAACAAAGTTATTACTAGCAACACTAGCCATTGGAGCCACAGAGATGGAAATGTAGGAGGAACTGATTTTTTATTATACTATCAAATTAAAAAAACCACAAAACCTCCAATATCTGGGGAAGCTAAAATGCTTTGCTGTTGTTAAAGTTTCTGTTATTACACCACCTAAAAATATTTAATTTTTTTTTTTAAAGAAGGCATTTTGAGTTTAAAAAGTGTTGTTTTCCTCACTATAAAGGATATTTATGAACAGAGAGGAAAGCCAAGAGGAACTAAAGGCTGTGCAGTAGTCAGAGCACTCTCTTGTGGTATCAAATCTTCTCTATTGTTCAGGATTCATTTGGGGCAGGGGGGTTGTTTTTTTTCCAAAGACAAGATTTAGGAACTAAAGGCTCCAAATGCCAAAATAACACTACTCTCAGAATCCAGAATATTTATGCAAGGTCTCTGTCAGTCACACCTTCTGGAGCCATTCTAGTTTCTGTAAATTATACAAATATTTTTTGTGGCCAGAGGGTTAATGTACAAACATTTCTATAGCCTGATGCTTAAGGTACTCTCTATTAATGTAGAACACCTGGTCCTAGTTCCTCATTGAAAGTATGTTGCTTCTTGAGTGTAGAGGTATTTTTCCAATTTGGCAGAAGTTATCCCTCTTTTGGGATGCCATTTACAATGGATAACCATCCAGATAGTCTGCAGATTTCTTCAGAGAACAATCCAGACAAGGAGCAGGTACTTAGCTCTGCTTGCGGCTTCTAGTATTTCTCTTGCATGCATAGAGTTGTCTTCTCTGAACTAAGTCTAAAAAAATCACACACTTGCTAGGATCCCTGTCCCCACTGGAGCCTAATCATCTGGTATGGGTTTCCCAGCTGGGAAAATGGTAGAGCTGCACGAGCCAGGAAGCATGGAAGCTGATTAACACAGCAAGAAAATTAAGACAGCCTAGAAACAATACAACTATTGAAGTGCCACAAAAGTCCACGTCCAGCCTGGGACCAGGTGATGAAATCAGATAGTTGTGCTCAGCTATGACAGCTGATTTTCAGCTTTTACAGACACTCGTATTCAGTGGGTAGGGACTCAAAGAGTAAGGAGACCAAACATGTTGAAGAACGACCTCTGTGATGATTTAGAAGTTCTCTAGGACATATTGCAAAGTCTTACCATTAGAAGCATTCTGCTTCTTTGACTTTTCCACTGTATCATGCTATTTATTTCATAAGAAGTGCCCAGAACTAATAAGAGAATGTTGCTGGCTTAAGACAGGTGCATGTAAAATGTGTGCCTTAGACAGCAAAAGGTCATATCAAAGACAACTCCTTTAGTATGGGAGAATTCTTGTTTCATTCAGTGAGTATAGGTCTTTCCCAATAAACACCTTTCACTCACTTGTCGTTGGACTTGGAAAGATCTAGGACTTCTTGTCTCACCTTTTACTCCAACCTTAGCAGCTCCTCAGAGACTGAGCTAAAGTCATCAGCTAGACTGGATTTCTGGAGTTCATGCTGGGTGTTCACAAGGCACTCAGTAGTAACTTTGTTCATGGACTGCATTCTACCAACTTAATATGGATTTCATTTTTTAACATCTGAAAGAAAGTCTTATTGCATGGAGCCAATACTATTCTTACAGTGTTCAAGGCTTTCGAATACACATTTTAAAGATGTACCTTGAAGACTTTTTCAAATCTACAGTTTTGAATTTAGTATTTGAATAAAACTGACATAAAAAGAATTCATGACAATATTAAGCTTTTGTCCTGAATTTGTATTCAGTTCAGTTGTTAGACCATCCATAATAACTCCCAGTATGTCTAAGTAGACTAACTGATTCAATACCACATGGAAAATGTTCTGCTCTTCTGTATGGATGCTTCTTCAGATGTATTACAAAGGCACCAGTGGCAGATTTCTGCACTCTACATAATAGAAAAGTAGGAAGAAAAGGTGCTCAGATGTTACCCTCATGGCTACAGAGTAGTGTCTGTTTAGACCCAGGCTGCACCAGTCCTTCTTTTCTGTTCAGTTGTGAATTTGAGACTGTTCCAAAATTTCAACAGACCAGTCAGGGATGGAACTAACATTTCTCATGAAAGGAAGAACCAACAAGACACTTTCTACTAGCTGTTGATAATGGTAGTCTAAACTCTAGTGAGCAACCACATTTTGTGTTAATCTGAATTGCTCCCTCTGCCCTAAAAGCTGAATTTTTTTTCTCTTGAAGTTCTAGAAAGAAAGTTATTTTTTCAGCTTCTACTTGCTGTGTTTCAGTGCTGTCTTAAAGTTGACAAAACATTTACAATGCTCTGCAATAGTGGTTTGACAGCTACTTTTTTAATCCTACCTCAGATGCTCTGTTGCTACCGAGATTTTTTTTTTTTTTTCATTTTTACCCTAATTTTTCTCAGCATGTTTTACATAATTGTTCCAATTTTTCTCTCATTATGGAATTTGATTATACAGACACAACACATATAACAGCTGTAGAAATTCATTCATATATTTATATGATTACTTGTAATACAAATACATTGGTATCCAGATCACCTTTCATGAATTATTAATGTAAAACCCTGATGTGCTTTATTTAGGAACACGCACGTAAACAAAAGCAGAGAAAAACAGTGGAAGGGGATAAGAAGCTATTGCTCCATTTCTTTCAATTTCTGATTATTTTTTAGGTCCTTTAGGTCCTTTAGGTCCATGGGTGCTTTCCAATTCCTAAACACTGCACCTCAGTTTTTGTCCCTTGATGCATAAGCCACACAGCAGTGCATGCAGGCGTCACACAAAGCATGGTGCTTTAGTGCCTCAGACCACCTTAGATTCAAAGTTGCCTTTTATTTGGTTTAATAATTTGCTTTAATTTGAGGATTGTTTTCCTCTCCTGGAAGAACAGTATAATTAAACTGGAAAAATGTACTGTTATACTGTAGATATACATATATTTTACTATAGCCTATCCAGTCAGGATTACAAGGAACAGATCTATTAAAAATATACATAAACAAAATACCATGTTATTGATAACATTCTGTAAATCAAATGTGATCAGTATTAATACTCTTAACATTTGTAAACTTAGCTTAAACACAAATCTTATGGATTTTTGTTTTATTAGGTCAACACTATTCATTTTAGTTCTGAAATGAGACGTGCCACATTTATGGTTTTAAAAGATGATAGAACTGACGAAAAACTTTACAAATTTAGATCTTCAATAGTATACCTGACTTGTTCATTGCTTTGTTTTCCTTTGTGTAGTGTTAACTAACAAGCAAAATTATGAATTTTAGAAATATGTAGATTCCACCTTTTTATCTGGGTTCAATTATTCCACTATTTCAAGTGTGCACTATATTGAATAAAAACACTTGCATCATTTAGATGTCTGAAAAATTAGGAAAGTGTGCTAGAAATAAAAATTGCTGTCCTATCTCTAACCTTTTTTTTTGTGTCCATGCATTTAAAATCTAATCCTTTAAACACTTGCATAGGTTTGTACTATCATCAAATAGAGCACAGCCATACTTAGTTGCAGGATTCCTACAGGCTCCAAAAGCCCTTGAAAATAATTGAAATGCTCCTATTCTTTTCAGTGGCCATTAGATTATGCTCACAATAGTTATTACAATATTTATCTGCTGTAGAATTAAGCTACAAAGCAACAACAACCAGAGTTGTTGCTCAGAGCTTAATACATATGGTTAATTCCAATTTAATATATGCCACGTTTATAATTTATAAGCAGAATTATACATGTTAAAATTGCTATTACAGGCATGCCACAAGGATATTTGTTGTATAGTTAAATATTAATGTGGATATATGTTTGATTGATACCCACAGAAAAATTTGCTGCCTTCTGTTGTTAACATATTTGTTAAGTTTCAGCTTCAGCAAATTCTTTCAAATTTCATTAGAATGAGAAACATCTACCAATTCTTATGTGGATATCAAGAGATATTCCTTCACCAGTCCTACCTGTCACAAAAAACAAGCAACAATAAAAATTTCTGCTTATGTTCCCTGGCACTTATGACTTTGCCTCATCAGTGACAACTCAGATGGGAGTTTGGAAATATGTGACTCCAAGGTGGTACCATGCCGTTGAGCTGCATTTCATGAACAGCCACATGAAAATTGGTAAACACTGCCTTTCCAGACTTAGAAAAAAACATTTCCAGATCAGAAAAATTCAGCTCAGGTGGCTGAAGACTTCTAGTTTGTCAAATAAAGCAAGAATACCATGTACACTCAACGTAATACAGGATCAGCCTCAGCTGAATGGAAAACATCTGTGTCAAATCTGTGTTGAGAAAGGTACAGTCATGTCCATCAAGTTGCATGCAGACTGAATTTGGAGTACCACAAATACTTATATTAAAAGAAGGGCTTTTTTGTATCCTTCCAACAGTTTGTTGCCTTTCCCGTAATATTGCCTGATAGCTGATAAGTAGGTTTTCTAAGTAAAACACAACCTCTGAAGTTAATCTTTTCAAGCATCTTTTTACAAAGAACCATTGAAATCTTTCTCATCTCTTTTGGCAGGTAAATAATAACACTATAAAGGTATTGAGAAGTAGGGATAGTATGCCTGTCACAAATAATATGAATTCATCTATCCCTATGATTAATATTTGATGTGACCAATTTCAGACTACTGATTAGCTCTATTAATAATTAATACAATGTTATTGTGGATGATTAAGGCTATTTCTTTTAATGGGATTCTCAAATCACTTTTAACACCTCAGTATAAATTCTTTATGATATCTATCCATGCATGTATTCCAGCAAGCCTGCTATGGAAAGCTTTGTAATTACAATTCAACCAACCCTGCAATATCAACAAGCAGAAGTTGTATTCCAACTGCTGTATAAGAAACAGTTGCAGAAGAATGCCTTAGGCAGCTGAATATTGTTTTTCTTTCTTTTTTTTTTAGCTGGCAGCATTAACTTTATTTCATGAACCTTCCTTTTTTTGCCTACTTTGCTGGATTTCTACTTAAGAGTAGTAAAATGTTGGCTAAAATTAGTAAGCAACAAAGAAAAAAATTTTCAATTCAATAGGCAAGATATTTAAAAATGTGAAAATGACAGCAAAAATGAAACCATGAAGAAAATACATGTCATATACTCAGTTGAAAAGGTATCAGAAAAGTAAATTTAACCTGAAAACTTTGCTTTTATCTCAGCTCAGTTTGGGAAATAGACCATTTTTCTTGCAGTTATTATAATTGCCATTGCAGCTCATCTCTGTCAATAGATGGTGATATAGTTTTATGTTAGTTTTAAGTAATTTATATTATTTATCTGGTCAGGGAAGCCAGAAGGTAAGTTCTGCCTGGGCATGATGGAGTTGATAATTACTGCATTCTATTAACTCATCTGATTTCTGTATATGGGCATTACAGCTTCATTCATTAAAATTTATGAGGTTATTGTGGTAGGCTGACACTAGCTGGCAGCTAAGCCCCCACCAAGCTGCTCATTCACTCCCCTCAGTGGAATGGCGGAGAGAATGGAAGGGCCAAAGCAAGAAAACTTGTGGGTTAAGGTAAAGACAGTTTAACAGGTGAAGAAAAGCTGTGGGCACAAGCAAAAAACCCCAACAAATTCATTGACTACTTCCCATTGTCAGTCCATATGCTTGGCCATCTCCAGGAAAGCAGAGCCTCAGCATCCATAATGGTTGCTTGGGAAATCAAAGACCATAACCCCTGAATGTCCCTCCTTCATCCTCCTTTCCCTGAACTTTTATTGCTGAGCACAACATCATATGGTATGGGATATCCCTTTGGTCATCGGGGGTCAGCTGTCTCAGCTGTGTCACCTCCCATCCTCTTGCCCACCCTGGCCCACTCACTGTGGGGGCAGAGTGGGAAAAGAGAAAGCCTTGACACTGTGCAAGCATGTCTCAGCAACAGCCACAACACTCCTGTGTTATTAATGCTGGTTTAGTCACAAATCCAAAACACAGCATCATATGGGCTGCTATGAAGAAAATAATTAACCCCACCACAGACAGACCAGGTATAGTCATACTTGAAAACTGAAGCATTAGCCTCATCTTTCTATGTTCTTAAAATTATGCACAACATTAGTTCAAAAGTCCAAAAATATTTCTGTAGAATTTTGCATCTTTAACTCAGTCTTGGTCATCCTTTTTGTTCTGGGTTTATAGAAAACCTACTCAACCATGAGTGGGGCTCCAATCTGCTATCACAATGTAAATATATGACATTAAAATTTATTTAAATCTCAGTATGCTTGTATTGATAAAGAGAGAAATAAAAATGTTTCTTGCTAGTGATCAGGAATCAAGTGATGCTCTGAACAGCGTCAGGCTCCTTGAAAATTCCTCCTCTTTCGTACCCTCGGAAGTTTGCATAGACTCTGGGTTGTTGCCAGTGTTCATACAGAACTAGCCCAAACTCAAAATCTGATATCAGAAACAGAACCAGAGAAATAAATGAACAGTTATTTCAACCCAGATCAGGCAGAAGGTTTAGAGGAAAAGGGAAGAAATACGTGAAGCAAGAAATATAAAGTACTGTTTTACTCATTCATACTCTGACTATTTTTTCATTATTTCTTACTTCGGATTCTCAGTGTTAAAGGTAAGACGAAACACGACATCCTAAATGATGGGAGGTAACTGATGATTCAAAGGAATTAAATCTCTAAAAACCTAATTATACCGGAAGGTACTGAAATTCACGTTGTTCATCAGGTAGAAATGTAGAAATAAAGGTGGATTTATTAGTGAGTCTAATAACAGACCAAGCTTTCTAATGGTTTCCAGCTTCCCAAGAGCTTAAGCCCCTTCATACTCATTTTACCATTCCATTTTACAAATTAAATGTAGAATATATGATCTTATGTCTAAGACATATACATGTCCAACTGACTTAAATACACTTTTCAAGAGCTTTTACAGCTTTATCAAAAAGAGAGGGACTCAAAATGGCCTGACTACTTATCAGTGGAACTGCTAAGCTGTTGTATGAAATTTTAGTATAGAGATCAACCATTCTCAAGAAACATTAAAAAAAAATAAATAAATAACATTGCCTCTTACACCAATGTCATATCTCTTTGCAACAACTCACAAAAAAATTTACCTTTCTTTTTAAAGGGAAAGGTTAAAAAACTGATAACCTGAAATATTATAGTAAGCATTGATTATGTTAGTCCTGAGCAAGTATATCTTGGTTTTATATGCATTTAGCAACTATTATTTTCCTTACTTAATTTGATATTTGTCAATAAACTATTCTAATGAATGTAGTTCCAGAGATATAAGAAACTAATATACACCATAAATAAATTTATACTGCAAATACTCAGGATAAATGCACAGCAAAATAGGCAGATAATGTATTTTTTTCAACCTACACAGGTTATTTCCATAGTACATCACACATTTTTCTCTCCCTTGAAAGGGTAAGAAAAAAAGACCTAACAGGAAAGGAGACGAACAAACCAACAAGCAAGATATGGGCAGGGGACTTGCAGGACACAATTAGATATATGTATTCATTACAAAAGGTTAATGAAGATTGTAAAAAGAAGTTGCAAAAATTACAAATGCCCCAAGGTAGCTGTAACTTCTGCACTGAGCATTTAGATGGATTTTTACTTGTCCATTAAATTTATTCTGAAGCATGTAGATATTCTAGCAGCTTTTCCTTCATTTGAGCAATTGGCAGTCTCAAAGGCACAGAATTTCTTTTTACATCTACTTGTACCACAAATGTCACTTTTCTTTTTATATCTTCTTCAATAATTGAAGAAGCTTCTCATATTAATTGCACATGACTATTTTCTGTGCTAAGCTTGTTTAAGACATTTTTGTTTTCTATTCTGAAACGAGGGACTAATAAATACTTAGGCAAAAAAAGAGAAGGAAGAATGGAAAAAAGAATTAAGGGAACATATATATTTGTGTGTATTTGTTTGGAATAATATCTGTTCTGGTACTCACTAATCTTATGCACAGCCTTAGTTCAAATTGCACAGACATCAGCACTTAGTGAATTAAAAATGGATCAGAGACTGTGAGGAGGAGGTGGTAATGAATCCGGTCAAAGGAGAATGTGCCTGGCAGGGTTGGAATTAAGTCCTGTCTTACCTATTTAGTATTGATGGTCTGGAAAAGAATGAAAAACATGTTAATATTTGTTGAAAATGTCTTTAAAATAGCAAAAAAATGCATTTGCTAGTAGGGACAGAATTAATGCAAACAGCGAAATTTGACAAAATAGCAAATGCAAACTAGAAAATGGAAAATAAACCATTATTAAAAGTATTATTTAAAAAAATAATCTGGCTGGAAAATAATCTGAATCAATGAAATCAAATTAGGGTTCGGGCAAGCAGCCATATGGAAAGGTCCTAACATGCTCTAAGAGCTCCATGATCAAACACATTCTGCAGGAGATAGAGCAGCAGAGACAGCTGAGATGTGGATTGTTCAAGAATATTATACCTTGGCGGATCACAAAGTATAATCATTTAGTATGTACATATCTTTACCAAACAAATTGGAAGGATATCAAAGATCAGTACAAGGGACCACTATTTGATTAATTAATTAATCACTAGGCCAGCATTCTTTGGAGCCTTACAGCAGGGCTGGTGGCCATCTGAACACAAGGTTAGCAAGTGTCCTGAATATTTGTGTCAGTACTGACCTTAAGAATATTCTGAGCAAATCATTTAGTCCATCAGTTGGTTGAAATACATGCAGGACCAAAACTATGAGGGTCCTCTATTTAGGCAGATCTTCAAATTGCTACCTGAAGTCCAACAGCTCAGCAGACAGCTCTAGTGAGAATACATCTGAGAAGAAAAGAGTTTTCTCCATACACAAGACTTGTTTAAAGGTCAGAGACCAAGTCAGACAGATACAAACCAGCTCAGATATAAGTTTTATTTTTAAGAAAAAGAAGAATAGGAACCTTTGAAAGGGGAATAATAAAAAATCCAAATTCAGTGAGACACTTCAAGAAAAAAATCAGAAAGAAATCAGTTCATCTTAGATGGTCGTAAGAGGGCTATTAATTTAAAGGGATGAGAATGACAGATAGTACTAAAATTAAAAACAATTTCCCATTTTTCTTTCACAGACTGTCTCCAGAAGATGAATGTTCCAAACATATTAATGACTATGAAAGCTAAGTCCATGTGTTCTTCTCCAGAGCGCAGGTCCTTTTAATTCACATGCTGCAAATTGCTAAACAATATTTATTAAATATGGTCCTGATTAAACCACTGTAGTAATATAAGCATTCCATCAAATTATTTTCAGCCTGCTTCTGTAAACTGAAAATAAACACAATTATATATATAGCAGAAAAAGATTATATATTTTTGACAGTTACCTTTAGATTATTAGACTCTGTTTTCATCCTCCACACAGCTCCAAGACTGTTTTTGTTAAGCTGCTTCTGATGACCTTCATATAAAGAAAAATTTTCTGTGTCTCTGTTTATTAACCTGTGTTTTTAAATAAAAATATCTCTAATATAGAGTTCATCATGATTTAGAACATTGTTTCTTGCATTAGTAAATGCTTTGTTACATCTAATTGTATTTAAATATCTTACTCAGGAACATAATCGTTATAAAAATTTCCTAGTACTTGTACAGTGGTTATTTAAGAGATTTAAAGGTCATGAGCCATACTGAGTACTTTTAAAACTTTCCCTTCCTTTAAAAATGAAGGTGCCATATGGATGACATTTATCATGAAAGTCAAAGGAGTCTAGTCTCCTACAGAATAAACAAATTAGGCATTCTTTATCAGGTACCTTGCCAAAATATACTTTTTTTCAGTGGTTTCATTTAAGTTACCTAAGCTTATTTCTGACAGCTGTTGTTCATGTTAGCGCATAAGTTTTGAAACTTATAATCGAAATATAGCCTCTACATATGTTGCTGCTATTCAATAAAATATATAGCTATTGAAGAAGGAGTACACTTCATTCTGTTGCTCTCACTATCCTACAAACACCCAAACTGTTGTATATTCCACAGAGCTGCATTTTAGAACATCCCCAAACTGGAGATTGACTCAATCTAAAGTTGTAAATTCAAACTCCTACAAAGATGGAGGGGTTTGGTACCGTACCACCATTTAAATGTGCTTTTCTACCAAAATTAGTTTCTAGTCAGTTTTATTAACAGTTTACCAGGGAAAGACTTTTCTAGATGCCTTCAAAATAAATTTTGGTCAAAGTTTGACATAAGAAGAAGGAGGAAATAATACAAACACAATTTGTGGGACACATTTGAAAGAAATCTTTAGCCGTCATTCACAGAGAACCTGGAAGTCAAAATCCAAAATCATCTTCCTCTTCTAATTTTACCAAAATTTTATCATTTCAGTAGGCAGGAAATTGAATCAACAGAATCAATAGAAGTCATACATCTTTTCAATTAATATAATGTGTTGACCTCTGAATTAATTATATTTTAGTTGTTAATAGAGGCATTTAATCATATTTCATTAGGTATTTAGCTCCACTGAGCTTAGATGAGGCCCTGATAAAAATCAGTGAAAAAGCTGAGATGTAAATGAAAACAGAATTTGGTCAAGAATCCAATAAATATAAGCCATGAAGTTAGACACAACTAAAACATAGACTTGGTACTTTGTATAAAGTCTACTGTGTATGAAAACAAATCTCACAGTATGAAATAAAAACAAATTATTTACAGGAATTATTAAGAATCATTGACTTTTTCTGTTCTATATTTTATAAGCCTGTTTTGCAAACAGGAGATGGAAAGCAATTTTATTTTCAAAACTGAAATATTACACACATTAACCTTTGAAGAAAGCTAAACCATTGAGAATGTGATAATGGGGAAGAAAACACTATATTTCAAATGGATAAGTAGCTACTTGTCCTGCATTTAGTATATTGTTCTATTTTCTATCTTCAGTAGTTTCATATGATTCACTATGTATTTTTAATGAATATATTTTGTCTTGTCTTTAATCTCCTAAACTCTGAAACAACGCTAGTGTGAAATCAACATTTATCAGTATTGATCTCTTTAAACTAAGAGTTGTCTTCCTGCTTGCCCAGAAAATAAAAGACTAATAAGTCACTTGCCAATTCATCCCCCAAGGTATTACTTGCTAATGTTGTCTAGCTTCTTTCAACAGCATCAGAGATGGCGAGTGATAGCAGTCACTGCCTTCTCTGGTTTGGGCAGTTATCTTACCAGCCACATGGAAAAGTTCATAATTGAAGATTTACAAAGTATTAAAGATTTTTTTATTGTTCATTTGGTGATTCTTTGATGTTACTTTTATATAATTTCAGCAGTGTCTTTTTCTGCGATAATAAAAGCATAACGTCATGCCTACTGAACCAAACATCAATCAACAAAGTTTTATGTGAAAATGTACAGCCTGAGTGTGTGATACCAAGCAGCATCCCTTAAAGTATCAGAGAAGATGAGATGTTCAGAAGGCTGCTGTCCGCATGGGCCCCTGTGCCTAGTGGGCCTCTGGCAGTCCTCTGGCATTTAGGTATGACTTATAGTCAAGAGGATCTACTTCATTCAACTGCTGATACCCATCTGACTGCTGAGCTGTAAAGACTAAAAGGTGTGATCCTCCACGTCTGGGACACGTCAGCTTTGCAGCTCCCCTTATGGCTGACTCTAGATAGGCGAGTACCCTGGAAGGTATTCAGAGTTTGCCCTGAATACAACCCAGCTCATGTTTTCTCAAAGTGGGGAAGGAAGTAAACTTTAAGGCAACGCACCCCCTTACTCTTCCAAGGCATGCTTAGCTTTTCATTTAACCCCATTCCCATTATTCACTCAAACCTCTAAGGCCATGTTGCTTCACATTCAAGAGCACAAAGAGATCACTTGTAAGGAAGCCAAGCCTCCGGCCATGACTCTCCAAAGGGTAACAGTTGGACTGACACTGGAAAGAAAACCCACAGCTGTGTGTGTAGGTGCATATCTGAATTAAATATATTTCACATTAAAATCAAAGCAGTTTTAAACTCCCTCTTAGCTCTGATAAGATGCAAACCCACAGCTTTGATTGTTTTTGTGGATGACTAGAGGAAAAATAATTAAATTACAGTTCATTCACTAAGCTGTCTCATACCTCTGTGATTCCCATTGGTAGCCTCAGATACACTTTCCAAAGCCTCCAGCTGCCTTTCCCTTCACAGACTCATTCTCTTTAGCAACTGCACTTACTCCTCTGATGACTGCAGATGGGCAGCCAAGCAGGGAGCAGATGTATCAGCATGTACAGATAAAGCATGTGAAATCATTCACAGGGTTGATTAGAGCATTTCCAATAATCATCTCCATGGTAGAAAAAGAAGTAAAATACAAAAAGTTGCACATCATTTTTTCTAGCTTTTGAAGGCCAAAAAACTACCAACACATTCTGTATTTGCCCCTCTCTGCCCCCTGAACTAACAACCCACAACCATTTTCTTCAGAGGAAGCGTTAAATGGATGTTTCAAATGATGAGATGAGAAATAGTGTAATGAGATCCAGTATAGTGTCTTCACATCCAAACTTGACCTTAGATGCCTGGTGTCCCTAACCCAGGACCTTCAAATTGCACCCAGCAGTAAAAATTTAGGGCTAAGGAAATGGTTCTGTAGAAGTTAAAATTTAGATTCCACATTTCTAGAAGCTGCTGGATCAAATATTTAAATATGCAAAAAGAGCAAAAAATACTAATGAGTTTTCAGAAGAAAGACAAAGCAATGCCAGTGAATATCTGAACAGAAACACAACTGTTTTATTTTGAGTAATAGCTAAATAGATACATGAGTTCAAGAAAAAGGATAGCCTATTGCTAAGGATGAGAAAAGGCAAGTCTGAAAAATATGGCAGGTGAAACACAAACAGGAAATTCAGAGAGCTAAACAAGAAATGGAAGAAAACCTTGAAAAGGATCCTCAAATTGAGTAATAAATTTTTTAAATACATCAAAAGCAAAATGTGTATTAAGGACAATACCTGATTACAAACTTTTTAAAGGATTGCTCAAGTGTGAAAGGCTTTAGCATAGAAGCTCAAGGATTTCTTTGTGCAGGTTTTTAACTGATCTGTTGGACAGATTCTTTCATGCAATGCATTTTTTTGTAGCAGATAATAAGAGGGACTAGACAACTCAAAGAAAATATATGGAATTATAAAACAAAACAAAAAGGTCATAAATCCTCGTAACCGGATGACATTTACTTAAGACCTAAGTGACTCAACTATGAAATTGCAAATCTACTGGCCAAAGTGTGTAACCTGCCATTGCAAACTGTCACTGTGCCAGATTACTGGGAGGTTCCTATACAATTCCCATCTACACAGAGGGCTGAAGGGTGAACCCTGGGAACTACAGTGCAGTGACTGATTTCCATCCCTGATAAGACGCAGGAAAACATAGGGAGTTATCAAGCAAGGTACTGAGAACAAGACAGAGGGTGCAATTTTTCCACTATGTAAAACTTGGTGTTACCGCATCTTTGCTATCATGTGCAATTCTCATCCCTACACCTCAAAACACGTAGAGTGGTGTTACAGAAGGGACCAAAAAAAAAAAAAAAACAACCACGAAGAGCAAAAATGATCAAACGGTTGGAGCAGTTACCTAAGCGGAGAGAACAAGGAAGGGCTGGGACGGCTTAGTTTGGAGAGGACACAGCTGTGGGGACACATGGTCAAGACTTTAAAAAAGAAGCTGAAATAAACACTACTGTTATTTACCAAATCCCATAGTGTGGGAACTGGAAGCACTTGAGAAAACGAGAAGAAGGTAATTTTAAAAGAGACCAAACAGAGCACTTCCTTACACTGTGAGTAGGGAACCTCTGTAACCTGCTGCCATGAGTGGCAAACAGCAGCGGCCAGTTCAAAATCGATAAGGTGAATGTATGGACTATCCATAAACACAGGGTGGAAGGTCTGGATGAGAGATGTACCCACTAGCAGCCCAGCTACATCCCTTCTGGTTGCAGGGGCAGCAGAAGGAGGCAGGCCACAGGAAGTGGCCAGGCTTTTGTGCTCTCCCTAAACAACATGTTCTGCCACCATCAGTGACAGAATATTGGGCTAGAAGAATCACACTGCTCACCCAGAACATTTCCTACGTTCTTACGTAGATTTATACAATTCCAGCTGCACAAAGTCTGAACATTAAAAACTGATAACTGCAGGCAAACTTCATGAAGATGACTAATATGTCATGAGACAATAAAGCAAAATGCAATTGCTTATTTTTTGGTTTAATTTTGATGAGTTAACTTCTGGAAAGTGATTATTACTTCTCACTAGAAGGTAGTTCACAAGTTAATAACACTGTAGTGTTAAAACCACCATCAGTTCAGCTGTGTGAAATATTCTTAAATTCCACAATATTCCAAAATCATGTTATGTCTCTTGGATAAATTTCTCTCATTCATAGTCTTTAAATGGAGAACATTTATAAAAGATATTATAAAAGATGCGTGTTATGCCATGAGTAGTCTTATTGTTGCCGTTATTAAAAATGAAATAGTCATCTGCTCTTTTTCCATTATTTTTTCATTTTTTAATTATAAATTCATTCATTTTAGTTTTTGAAATGAACTTGATCCTTCAGAGTCAGCAGAGCCATGTTCTTTAGCTGAGTGGTCCTATCCTACTTCAGGAAAATAAAAGTTGAAATTGTATTGAAACATAACTTCTCAATCTTTGAAGGAATGATCCTAAAATTGCTATTTCTTTTCTTTCTAAAATAAAAGCATCAAGTATTTTATTTATCTGTATTTTACTCAAAAAATTTAATTTTTGGTTAAATTTCTGTATAAACTAGTCAGAAATTAGAATTCTAGACTGTACAAAAATAAGCAAATAAATAAAACCGAATCTCCAAAGCTTTTATTCTTATTTAGGTGAAGGTTTATTATTCTAAACTGAGCTATATTTCTTTTTTTCTTTCTTTTTTAGCTACACAATAGTGCAAAGTGGCCTCAAGGTGAACTTTACTATCTATTTGGACAATTAGACACTAACATCTCATTATTTTAGTCCGATACCCAGTGTGAAAAATAGTTTCTAATGCTTTCTAACAGCTAAATTCAATAGTTTTAGTGCTACATTATTTGCATTGCTGTACCTGGGACTGAAGAGTAGATTTTTCTTCTTCAGTAATAACACATTTACGACAATGGGTATTGTAAGTCTGAGACTGGGACATCTTTTATTGTAAAATAATCACTTTACAATCAAGAGAGCATTTCTGTTACTCAGTTTAACCCTGTCTAAGCATATTTGTCCACAGTATAGCACTTTGCACTTTAGGTAATTGCAGTGGTCTGCAGTTTAATATCTTAAAGTCAGATCCTGAAAACTCTTGACACCTGGGGGTGTTGGTCGACAGCCAGCTGAATATGAGCCAGCAGTGTGCCCAGGTAGCCAAGAAGGCCAGTAGCATCCTGGCTTGTATCAGAAATAGTGTGGCCAGCAGTAGGGAAGTGATCGTGCCCCTGTACTTGGCACTGGTGAGGCCGCACCTCGAATACTGTGTTCAGTTTTGGGCCCCTCACTACAAGAGAGACATTGAGGTGCTGGAACGTGTCCAGAGAAGAGCAACGAATCTGGTGAAGGGTCTAGAGCACAAGTCCTGTGAGGAGCGTCTGGGGGAACTGGGGTTGTTTAGCCTGGATAAAAGGAGGCTGAGGGGATATTGTTCTCTACAACTACCTGAAAGGAGGTTGTAGTGAGGTGGGGGTCGGTCTCTTCTCCCAAGTAACAAGCGATAGGATGAGAGGAAATGGCCTCAAGCTGCACCAGGGAAGGTTTAGATTGGATATTAGGAAAAATGTCTTCAGTGAAAAGGGTTGTCAAGCCTTGGAACAGGCTGCCCAGGGAAGTGGTAGAGTCACCATCCCTCGAGGTATTTAAAAGTTGTGTAGATGTGGTGCTTAGGGACGTGGTTTAGTGGTGGACTTGGCAGTGTTAGGTTAACGGTTGGCCCTGATGATCTTGAAGGTGTTTTCCAATCTTAACAATTCTATGATTCTATGATTCTTATTTGTTAGAGCAGTGTTTGCTTGGAAAAATATTTCCTATAATCCTCAGTATCATGGTTTACATTAGGAAGGTTTGGAAGAGTGGTTTTTCATGAACTCATTGCACCCAGTATTGCCCAAAGCCCCAGTTAAAAATTCCAGGGTGTAGGTAATGTTTATTTTGTTTATCCCACCTATAAAAGTGTTACACATTCTTAAAGAGTTAGATCAGTTATAGATGTCTCAAAAATGTCTTAAAGGAAAAGTAAAGATCGCTGTGTATCCTGAAGGAAGAAGAATACCAAAGAATTTCTTTTCAGACAGTGATACTACTACAGTGCAGAGTGGGGAATCAGTCAGGCATGTTCTGCTTTCTTGAAGCCAAAAAAGAAGCTTTCAAGGCCTTGGGAAAGACCTCTACCTAACATGTAGAAAGAAATGGACAACGCATGATGCCCAGTAGGTAATTTATTGAAGAAATAAGCCTATTTTTTGAAGTAAAAACAAACAAACAAAAAGATTATTTTAGTCTTTAGATAAAAATATTAGAAATTATATTTATAAAAAATATTTTTTGTTCCTTAGAGGGCTGCAGCTTTTCTTTTCTCTTTATATCTGCCTTTATTCATTTTTAGTGAAAATCCATTTGTCAGTTCTGGAAAAAGAAGTTCTCTGTGAACCTATAAACCAGGTTGGATGGAAGCTGCAACAGCTTGTATATTACTTCCATTCAAAGGCCTAATTTTACTGAAAACAGACAGGCTCAGTCCTTTTATAAGATTTGCAAGAAATGTGATTTGATCCAAAACATACAGATAAAGAGACCTAAAAGGAGCCATCTAACTTAACTTGGGCCACATATTAGATTGGACACTTAAGTCACATAAGTAAATGAGTATAGATCATTCCTATCTAAATTACTGTAGCTTCAATGAAGTCAGTCAAACAAATACAAGTAGTCCAGTTTGACAGTAGTGTCTGTACTCGCTACAGCCAGCATATTTCAAAATTATAGTTATGCTTTCACAGTGGACAGCAGCAGTAAGTGCACTCTCTTTTGTTATTGATATTGCTATAAAACATGAAGCAAAATAAAGGTTTAATTTCATCATGAAAAAACCAGCCCAAAATGTAAATATTACTTTCCCTTTCCTTTCCAAAGAATTACTTTAATAAAATAGGTGCCTGAGCTGATTAAAGAGTTTCTACAACATTTATTGGATGCAGCCAGAAATTCCATCCAGCTTGCAAACCAGTTCCCGGATGTAGAGCCCTTTCCACTCATCAGGCTTGTGGTAGGGGTCCCAGAGGCTGAGAATCAAATGTATTCCTTCAGGAGCCCTTGCTCTGAAGAATGTGGCTGGTGAACCAATTGATAAAAGACAAGTTCTTGGCTTTTTGCCTAACCATTAAGCAAATGAGAAAAGAAGAGATTTAAAGATAGAGATAGATAGAGATATTTAAAAAGCACATGTGAATTTGTGTTCCAAGACAGTTGCTTGCTAGGCAACTACAGCTGAGCAGGAAACAATATGGAACTTCACGAAAGATGGAGAAAGAGTGAAGGAATAAAAGGATGTAACATAGATTATGACCTTGCTGATGGTCCTGACGTAAGCTTTGCTATGCAAAGAACAATAGAAATGATAGGGAGAAAAAAAACCCAAACTTTTAGACTTGTCTAGGGAGCAAATATCAGCATGCAGAGTGACCTGTTAGAAAGTCTATTCTCCAAAGTAATTTCATTTTAAATATCTGACTAATTAGCAGGTTTAGGAAGGAATGAGAGATGGTGTAAAAACATGTCTCATAATTTTACTGTATGTTATAGAACTTATTTATTTCGCTCACTTTAATCCAGGGGGGACCCACAATATAGTATTGCTAATTACTTTTCTTCTAAAATTGAGGTGATTATTGCTTAAAGGAGCTTCCCAAAAAATCTAGAAATCAAAATCATATTGTAGGCCCTGTAAATTAAAAAAAAATAAATTACAAGTTCATATTTGAATTCATATAGCCTCTGAAATGTATCCATTTCTCAGAAGAACTCGGGTATATTTCTGCCTCAGTGAGACAAGATAGCTCCAAGGATGTAATACATCAGAGCTAAGGACAAACAGGCTGTGATTGCAGAAGCGAAAGATATTAACAGATCTACAGAGCTTTTGGCCTGAGGACTGAGAGTCGTTGGAGACTAAAGAGTCCCAAAGATCTGCTTGTTTCCCCATAGTCAGCCTGAGAGCACGAACGGAGGAATCGACCAAAGAGAAGAGCTGTCTGAAAAGGAAAGCTTTAGAAAGGAAAGAGAACTTCTAAATAAAAGATAAGAAAAAAATAGAAAAAGAAAGGAATAAGAGAGTGGAAAAACTTTATTTTAAAAAAGATATTTGTATTTATCAAATACAAATACATCTTACAGAAGATGCCTTAGAAGAGGCCTTTTACTTGAGGTGAGCAGTGAGAATTTTCTGAAAACCAAATTCTTTACCATACTGCAAAGAAAGTCCCTAAACTGAGCCATTACTTTAGAAAATGTTTCTTACAGTTTAAGTAAATATTAGAGAATTTCAATATATCCAGGTGCCGTGGTTTCAGCTGGGATAGAGTTAATTTTCTTCCTAGTAGCTGGTATAGTGCTGTGTTTTGGATTTAGCATGAGAACAATGTGATAACACACTGATGTTTACTGTTGCTCAGTAATGTTTACACTAGTCAAGGACTTTTCAAGCTTCCCACACTCTGCGCTCTGCCGGGTGCACAAGAAGCTGGGAGGGGGCACAGCCGGGACAGCTGACCCAAACTGACCAAAGGGCTATTTCATACCATATGATGTCATGCTCAGCATATAAACTGGTGGGGGGAGTTGGCTGGGGAGCAGCAATCGCTGCTCGGGGATGGACTGGGCATTGGTCAGCAGGTGGTGAGCAATTGCATTGTGCATCACTTGTTTTGTACATTCCTTTATTATTATTATTATTATTATTATTATTATTATTATTATTTTCTCTTCCTCTACTGTCCTATTAAACTGTCTTTGTCTCAATCCACGTGTTTTACTTTTTTTTCTGATTCTCTCCCTGATTCCACTGGGGGCAGGGGGAGGGTGAGCGAGTGGCTGTGTGGTGCTTAGTTGCTGACTGGGTTTAAACCATGACAGTCCTGTTGCGCACCCAACGTGGGGCACGAAGGGTTGAGATAATGACAGATCTGACCAGAGCATGTTAAAACAAATTTGTTATAAGCATTCATTACATTAGTTCAGTAGCCACTGGTCACAATGTTGATTTACTTGCTCTCAGAGTTGTTGTATTTGTTCTCAGAGTTGTGTTATGTAACACCTTACTTGCCGTATATACTGTTTATCAGTATTTATGTGCTGTTTATCACCTCTAGGAGGTGGATTAATGTTATCGCTTTGCTGTACTGTGTAACACTGGCTTACGGTATGATAAAATTGTTGGTTGTGACATCAGTCTAGTATTTGTACTCAGCATTGCCGTCACCTCTGTACTTTGGGAGCCATCTATCGGAAATTATTAATAAATACACTTTTTACTTTTTCTCCTTGGAGAGCCAGCCTATGGGGGAGACACCTTCCTCCATCTTCCCCTTCCTCTCCAGGCTAATTACAATAGCTCTTGAGAATTTTGAATATCCTTGGGATTTTCAAACCAGTATGTTCCTATTGCTATATCTCCTGAACCTGTGTCAGGTCTTGCTTAGGGTTAAACTATTTAAGAATGCTATTGCTACTCCAACTCCGGCAACAGGCATTGCAGTTACTCCAACCGCCATAACAGGCATTGTCGCTACTCCAACCCCAGCGACAGGCACTGCAGCTGAACCAGAGAACCAACCCGTGCTGGTATCAGTTGCCCCCATACACAAGAACAAATCTTGGAAACAAAAGTCAGCTGGTTTAGTAAGGGATGAAGAAGCTTCTCCTAAGAGGGAGCAGGAGGAAGAAGCATACTGCCCCAGCAGTGAGGAGGCAGACTACTCTAAAGCAGGGCCATCATGAGAACAGGAGGAGGAAAAGGAAGAATTCCCTGCTTCTCCCTCAGGAAGAACTTAGCAAAAGGGTTCCTCCTCTTCCTCGGAGGGAGAGGAAGAACTCATAAAAGAGACAGTAACCACCCGATCTCTATCCCCGAGCGAGCTGTGAGATATGTGAAAGGATTTCAACTGTCGTCCAGGTGAGCACGTTGTCAGCTGGCTGCTCCAATGCTGGGATAATGGGGCCAGTATCCTGGAATTAGAGGGTAAGGAAGCCAAGCAGCTGGGATCCCTTTCTAGGGAAGGTGGCATTGACAAAGTAATTGGAAAAGGAGCACAAGTCCTCAGCTTCTGGAGGCAACTCCTGTCAGGCATGAAGGAAAGGTATCCCTTCAAGGAAAATGTTATATGTCATCCAGGCAAGTGGACCACCATGGAGAGAGGTACCCAGTACCTGAGGGAATTAGCCGTGGTGGAGGTGATTTACGATGACCTGGACAACAAGCAGTTATCCAAAGATCCAGATGAAGTCAAGTGCACACAACCCATGTAGCAGAAGTTTGTACGGAGTGCACCGTCACTGTATGCCAACTCATTGGCAGTAATGACCTGGAACTACAGAGAGGGACAAATGGTGGATGAATTAGCTGGCCAACTCTGGCAATACGAAGAAAGTATCTCTTCCTCCCTCGTCTTGGCTGTGGAGAAACTGTCCCAGAAGGTATAGTAACTCAAAGAGGATACATCCTACTCCCCACCTGTACGGACCAGTATCTCAGCTATCAGGAGTCAGCGTTCCTCTGCTCAAGAGAGAGGATATAGAGGGTACACACCACGGGGCACCCTGTAGTTTTATCTGCATGACCACGGAGAGGACATGAGAAAGTGGGATGGAAAACCTACTTCAGTCCTACAGGCACGGGTACATGAGTTGCAAGGGAAATAAAATCACACAAGGAGGTTCTTTCAGGAAAATTGCTGCTCCAGTTTCCGGTGGGCAGTTCCCTAGACAGAGTAAAAGGGCTGATCTTACTCCTGATTTTAATGCAGGAACTCCTGACTCGTATTTACAAGAAGTGGGTAACGAATACTATGACCAGGACTAGAGGGGCCCTGCCTCCAGCCAGGAGGAGGAAAGGGACAACCGGGTTTACTGGACTGTGTGGATTCGATGGCCTGGCACATCAGACCCACAGGAGTATAAAGCTTTTGTAGACAACAGTGCACAGTGTACCCTAATGCCATCAAGCTATACAGGGGCAGAACCCATCTGTATTTCTGGAGTGAAATTTCTGTTGGGGATCCCAACAGCTAACTGTATTGGAGGCTGAAGTGAGCCTAATTGGGAATGAGTGGCAAAAGCACCCAATTGTGACTGGCCCAGAGGTTCCGTGCATCCTTGGCATAGACTACCTCAGTATTTCAAGGACTCAAGAGGGTACTGGTGGGCTTTTGGTACACCTGCCTTGGAGACGGAGGAAACTAAACAGCTGTCTACCTTGCCTGGTCTCTTGGAGGACCCTTCTGTTGTGGGGTTGCTGAGGGTTGAAGAACAACAGGTGACAATTGCTACCACAACGGTGCACCGGAGGCAATATCGCACCAACCGAGACTCCCTGATTCCCATCCATAAGCTGATTCGTCGACTGGAGAGCCAAGGAGTGATCAGTAAGACTCGTTCACCTTTTAACACTCCTATATGGCCAGTGCAAAAGTGTAATGGAGAGTGGAGACTAACAGTAGACTATCGTGACCTGAATGATGTCACGCCACTGCTGAGTGCTGCCGTGCCAGACATGCTGGAGCTTCAATATGAACTGGAGTCAAAGGCAGCCAAGTGGTATGCTACAATTGATATGGCTAATGTGTTTTTCTCAGTCCCTTTGGCAGCAGAGTGCAGGCCACAGTTTGCTTTCACTTGGAGGGGTGTTCAGTACACCTGGAATCGACTGCCCCAGGGGTGGAAACACAGCCCTACTGTTTGCCGTGGACTGATCCAGACGGCACTGGAACAGGGTGACGCTCCAGAACATCTGCAATACACTGATGACATTATCGTGTGGGGCAATACAGCAGAAGAAGTTTTTGAGAAAGGGAAGAAAATAGTCCAGATCCTCCTGAAAGCCAGTTTTGCCATAAAACAAATTAAGGTCAAGGGACCTGCACAGGAGATCCAGTTTTTAGAAATAAAATGGCAAGATGGATGTCATCAGATCCCAATGGATGTGATTAACAAAATAACAGCCATGTCTCCACCAACTAGCAAAAAGGAAACACAAGCTTTCTTAGGCGTTGTGGGATTTTGGAGAATGCATATTCCAAATTACAGTCTGATCGTAAGCCCTCTCTATCAAGTGACCCAGAAGAAGAATGATTTCAAATGGGGCCCTGAGCAATGACAAGCCTTTGAACAAATTAAACAGGAGATAGTTCATGCTGTAGCCCTTGGGCCAGTCCGGGCAGGGCAAGATGTAAAAAATGTGCTCTACACCACAGCCGGGGAGAATGGCCCTACCTGCAGCCTCTGGCAGAAAGCACCAGGGGAGACTCGAGGTCGACCCTCAGGGTTTTGGAGTCGAGGATACAGAGGATCTGAGGTCCGCTATACTCCAACTGAAAAAGAGATACTGGCAGCATATGAAGGGCTTCAAGCTGCTTCGGAAGTGGTTGGTACTGAAGCACAGCTCCTCCTGGAACCCCAGCTGCCGGTGCTGGGCTGGATGTTCAAAGGGAGGGTCCCTCTACACATCATGCAACTGATGCTACATGGAGTAAGTGGGTTGCACTGATCACACAATGGGCTCGGATAGGAAACCCCAGTCGCCCAGGAATCTTGGAACTAATTATGGACTGGCCAGAAGGCAAAGAGTTCAGAATATCACCAGAGGAGGAGGTGACACGTGCTGAAGAGGCCCTACTGTACGACAAACTACCAGAAAATGAGAAGCAATATGCCCTGTTCACTGATGGGTCCTGTTGTATTGTGGGAAAGCATCAGAGATGGAAAGCTGCTGTATGGAGTCCTATAAGACAACTTGTAGAAACTGCTGAGGGAGATGGTGAATCGAGCCAATTTGCAGAAGTAAAGGCCACCCAGTTGGCTTTAGACATTGCTGAACGAGAAAAGTGGCCAGTGCTCTATCTCTATACTGACTCATGGATGGTGGCAAATGCCCTGTGGGGGTGGTTGCAGCAATGGAAGCAGAGCAACTGGCAGCGCAGAGGCAAAGCCATCTGGGCTGCCGCATTGTGGCAAGATATTGCTGCCCAGGTAGAGAACCTGGTTGTAAAACTACGTCTTTAGAGACCAAAATGAGTACTAATTTTAGCAGAGTAAATCTTTCTTATGTTTGAAGATCTTCCATGTATATGAAATAATAATGATGGTTTAGAAATTCCTTTCTTTGTATTCATTAGCCACTGCTCCTGGCAATACTTTCAAAGTAAAAGAAGTAGTATTTAATTCAAACTTCCACATCACTTTAAGGTTTTTTGGCTTGACTGGTATGGTAAATGATGTTTTTTCCTGAAACCATCATCTCTGCTGAGTAAGTTACCATGGGCTTATTTTTGCTTCATCTCTATAGGAAAAACAAACCAAACTAACCAAACAAACAAACAAACAAAAACCAAGCTGTTTTTATCTCCTTCCACAGATGGGAAGTGGTGATGAATGACAGTTCAAGTAACTTGTCCAAAGTCACAGAGAAAGTATGAAGCAGATCTGGGACACAAAGCCAAAATACCTGGATCTTAAGTCTATTCCTAAGCCCTATGTAGCTGTGACAAGAATTGCAAAAAGACATTTTCATGCCCAGTCTTGCAGCCAGTATGTGTACGAAGTGTATTTGGTAAATTTTGCAGGTGCTTTGCATTCATACAGCTTTATGTATGCATTTGTATGCTTAAGTTATCATCAATTAGGCACACTTTAACTCTTGTAGATATTTACACCTTCAAGGTCCAAAAGTCATTAAGGCCACCTTGTTCAATCTCCTTTATAACACAGGTCAGCACTTACCAGGTCTTACCATTGGCAGATCATTACCACTCATTATGTGTACGTTTGTAAGTACAGGAAACATTTCAACTATGGCCCTAATTATAAATCACATGAGAGAATAACACAAGCATATATTCTGTCCTTGCTTGCTTTTGTCATGTTTTGATGTTTATTACCTCTAAACATGAGATTTTTGAGCAATTTAAATGTTCACAAGATAAAGGAGGAGTTCGGGGGGGTTTCTTATTAGTATATACTTGAACATTTATTTGATTTCCTGGATATTGAACGAAGATTGTCAAATATTTATAAAAGTTAATGAAATGTGGATAGGCCAAACATGGTATAATACTCTAATCTACCATCCTGACATTGCACTAATTAGATTTAGCAGAATTATTGCAAAATTAAAACGCTTTGCAAAGAATACATTCTAAATATCACCAGACTTGTCACAGATTTCAATCCATGTCCATTCACACAGATTCACAACTCTCTGGCCCTCATTACTGTAAAATCTATATTGAGTTGATAAATAAAAGTGTTGTAAGAGACATATACCTATCAGCTGAGCTTTACAGAAGTAACATCAGTTAACTCGGGCAGTATAATAAAGCAGGACTGAGGACCTTAAGGTTAAAATCTAGCTGAAAATGATTATACTATAAGCCCTTATTCTATATTTTCAATAATACATATGTTTTATATACTAAAATAAACATAAAGTATATGTATTTTTACAGACCATACTGCATTACAATATATTTTAGTAATAATTAATGTTACTTAGAAAAATTTGTCTTACCATGTCATATTCTATGCTTCCTTATGACAGCTGATTACTCAATATTATACTGGAAGCACATATAATCTTCCTATAAAAAGGATTATAAACTAGAATATTATGCCGTGTTAAACAGAATAGATTAAGAGGGAAACCTCTCTTCTAATTTTTTTTTCCATTTAATACTGAGTATAATAATAGCTTTCATTTCTATCACACATTGCTCCAAAAATTTAAAACATTGTCATTAACGTGATGGCTTTTTTATTTTTTTTGACACATTAGTGTCCAAAAAAACCTGGATAACATCACTGACGTTGCACAACATGCAACATATGCAACGCAGTTACGTTACATACAGGACAATGTTGTGTGACTTCATAAGTGTCCTTATAAATTTCTTATTGTGAAGACAAGATAAAATTCACAGCTCTTCAGCTCACAATTTCAACGAAATGGTATCAAAATCATCAGTCTCAATGTCAGCTGAAAATATTCAGTTTCCCCCAATTTGCACTGCATTTTGCATCTTATAGATGAAGATTTTTCTTTGTATTGTTTCTTAATACAGATCCAAACCATTAGACTCCAAGCATATATTTTGAGGTAGTTAAATCTCAGCACAACATTTGAGTGGTATTTACAGGTGATCCATATGTTTGTGCAGTATTGAAAGGCCAAAGAATTTGTGGATACACAACTATTGCCAAAAGGGCTTTGAGAGCAGAGGTCAGTTCAGGTGAAGTTATAATATGATTTTCTTGCTGCTAGGACATTTACTTATAAAAGTGAATATTGACTGTGTATCTGTGCTCACAGCCTCCAGCAATATCAACTGAAGAAGCCAAGTGATCAAAAATGTAGTCTGTGCCTGGCAAAAGCAGCAAACGTTGACTATATAAAATGAAGCCTCATTCTACAACAAGCTTAAAGTGCCTGTAACTCATATCAGAGCATGTAACTCTGATTTTCACAATTTTAACACTGAAAGAAATGAGTGAGGCTACAGATGTTGAGAAGAGTTAATCCTTTCCTTCTCACACCAGCTCCAGCAGTGCAAGTATACTTTCTCCTGCAGCACAAGTTACCCATGTGCATCAGATACAGTCCTTTGGTACTTTGTATCTACTTTCTGATTTCCCTCTCATCAAAGAAATTATTAAATGCATGGTATTAATAGCCATTATTTCAAAATATTTTATTTATAATCATACCTGAAATATTCTCTAAATTACTTTCAACACCATTGGCTCAAGACTTTGTTAGTAATTACTAAATTCAGGAAGATGGCAGGTGTGAAAGGAAATGTGGAACAACTTTTACAGTGGGTATAAACTGAGCAGCAATTTGACTCTTAATTCCTCCCCACTTGAGGGCAACAGACCATGGAGAGAAAGGGTGAGCAGTTAGCAGTTCCAGTAGTATCCCAGTCTGATGACCTGCCATTGCCTCATGGTCAATATTGTCATCGCAACTGACAGCTGAGGCTCAGCTTTCTTTTTGTTTAATGAACCACAGTGTAATTACCTCGTATCTCTCCCATGCTCACAATATAGTGGCTTTTTATATTTTAAAGTTATCAGAAGGGGAATAGTTAAATAAATAAATAATTAACCCTAAATCCATCTTCCACTTCAGAAAAGTAAAACTCTACAAAAATTACAATATTCTGCAAAATTTCAATCCATCTGCATTTTTTCAATCCATCTGTGACAAGAAAACTCCTCCAACAAGAACTTTTTTGACCAATCCTATAAGGTACAGAAATTAAGTGAACTATAAAAAATAAAAAGAGTAACATGAAATTGCTATTCTTGTTAAATTGCTTTGCCTTCCTTTTGTTTCAATAGGAAAAATCATCATCTTTTTACAGGCAAAAATTGAAACTGTGTTTGTAACCATAGAAACTACCTTTAGTCACAAGTAAAATAAATTTAAAACTCTACTGCATAAAGTCTGAAAATATCGCAAGCTATTAGCGTGCAAATATGACAAACATGAATGTAATTCTCTCTTTAAATAAACTGAGTTGGGAATGTAATCACACTTATTAAAAGACTTGCCATATGAAGTGCAAAACCTTAATCTTTCTAAACAAAAACACAAATACCTGTCTTCTCCTGTGCACCCTCCTTCCCACTGCATGGCAGAAACATGACATCCCAAATTCATAGCATCTGGCATTTGAAAGGAGGCATCCTTTGGGTTACTCACCCTTGACACCTAGTGCTGCTTTGAATTTGATATATGCTTTTTCTGCTTCTTTAGATTATAATGAATAGTGTTTGGACACTAATGGCAGATTGTGCAAGTATTTTCTGGTAAAAAAGTATACAATACAGATTTTAAAAATGAATTATCTGAGTGTCATGGAGCCAAGGTCATGTCTCACAAGACCAAATAAGTATTTAAAATTTTCATTTAATGTTTTCATTTACACTCTTCTGTCCCACAATGTCTTTCAGTTCACAATGTTTTCTTCCTTTTAAATCTTGAATAATTTGCATTTTTCTCATTTCAGTTATGTAATCTTTTTCTGCAATTATTGTGGTTTTGTATACCTTTATTTGATATTAGTATTTCCTTTAGTTCATGTGACTGAGCTAGTGGAAGAGATGGGAGCCAACAGCAATAAGCATCAGAAAGCTTCAGAGTTTCACTTGATGCTCCTTCTTGCATGTCTAATGCATTCTCTGCTCTGTCTCTGCTCTCTTAAACCTTTCTTCAAGCTCTGCTTATGTGCTTACCTTGTTCTTTCATCAGTTACAATAATATACATACACGATCCCACCACTTATCTGCTGTGTATTTCCATAACCTTCATAATTTTCCTAGCTCCATTAATCCTCTCACACTCGCTGTTCTTCAGACATGCCACAAATACACCTTCTGCCACCCCAGTGTCTCCTTCCCAGAGACATTTTTTGTACCAGGCATCCTCCAGATCACTTCAGTTTTCTGTAGGGCTCTGAAGCGCTTCTTAGGGAAGTCACAAGTGGAAGACGTCTCAGGCAGAAGGAAGAAAGCCCTTCTAAAACCCTCAGCTTTAGAGACAAGAAAACTGGTTTATACTTTCCTCCACTAAACTGTCAAACTACAGGAAACCATAATTTGCTAGAATGTAAATCCGTACTTTTTCTTCCTCTTTCTTAACCAGCATCTTACATTTTAAATGCTAGTGAAAGACAACCAGCTGTGGCTGGGAGCACTTTCCCTGAAAGGGGGCATCAAAATGTGGGGAGCCAGGTTTCATCAGCCTTACCTTCTAGAGCAGTAGACCTGTGCAAGAGGGATGCTGTAAGCCTGGAAAGAGTACATCACCCGCTTGCCCCTGCCCACTCATCCAAATTTCTCTGTAGACCACTGTGCTACAGACCATGCTCCTTATGGAGCATTATGCATTGCCTTTGCCCATAGGCAAAGTGCTACAGTCTTACACTGGAGAGAGTAGGATCTGTGCCACTGGCAAGAGAAGGTACTTAGCCAAGCCCTTAGACAGTATATAAACATTACATGGAAATAAAATGTTGTTTCTTCACGCCCTGAATTTTTTTCTTTTCAGGTTTGGAGGCCACTGAGCTATGTAAGCTCCCATAGCTGTTATCCATTTCAACATTAATGGAACTAATCTTCTTCATTTATAGTTAATCAGAGAGGGATCAGCCAAGTATTAACATGACTGAAAATCTCACTAATGCTTTTTGACTGTAAATACCATTTAATGCCTTTGTGGGATAAACTTAAACTGCTACATTCAGTAGCTGAGCAAGGATACTCTATGGCATTTACCTTCCAGTATTCTTTACACTCCATGAAGTCTGAAAATTCCACTTTTGCTGCTCCAGTCACTCATTAACAGAATAGAAAATGTCAAAATTTTGGACAGAGATGGGTAAAGTTTGCATTTTGTCCAAATTCAGTTAAAAATTTTCTCAGGAATAGCTTGAAATCTTAGAGAGTACATGGGGTACCTGGATCACAGGCAAAGACGGTGGAAAGGATGCACAACTTTCAGAGAAACCTAAATAGGTGAGGAGGTGGAAAAGAAGGTAGAAAAGGTCACTATGTACCTGTATGGAGTACTAACATAGGTGATATTTTTTCTAGATTTGCAAATGTATTGTAAAATATGTGGCTCATCTCAAAACATTCATTGAATAGTTTTAACTGGGGTAGAAAGACAAATTATCTTTCAAACCTAAGGTCATTAAAAGGAAAAGATAGACCTGGAAAAAGAGACCTTATATAAGTATAAATTCTCAGGTTTTATCTGAATTTCCAAATCATAAAAGTAGACCTAGTATGCAAAAAAAAATGGTTTACTCTACAGCATAAAACATAATTCATTAAAACATTAATATTAGATACTGCATCCATTCATATTAGTTGACACTGAAAATAAGATATTTTACTGGGTTATAGTCTCATGTTAATAAGCAAGTTTGGATTTTTAGATTAGATTTTGCTTTTTCCTCTTTCATTCTGCACCTTTTCACATCAGAGCAATCACTTGTAGACTATTAATCTTGTATTTGAATAAAAGCCAAGTGATAGTGATGAAACATTAATCTTAAAATGCTCAAGTGGAACATTGTACATGTGCATTTTATTTCATACTAATAAGCTTAGTGTGGGACAAATCCTGTAGCTTCAGAGGGCTGCTTGAGAACAGTAAGTGGTTCATTCCCACAGCACAAATAAAGATGAGCACGGCAGTGCCGTAGGTGATGCAGTCTTGCCCCGGACTAACTGGCTGTGCAGCAGCAGGGAGAAGGTAGGAGGAAGCAAGACAAAACCAGGAAGAAAGAGAGGAGAAGGGGGAAAGCAGACAGGCACATAGGCAGGCCAGAGGATCCAACACTATTCATGTTTTAGGAGCAGAAGACTAGGAGGATTTTCCAGATCCTCAGGCCCAGGAGAAAGGTAACTCTTGCCCAGTCATCCACAGAGTACCAACCCCGCTTGGCACCTTGCTCCACTGTATTGCAGGGCTGCATGGTGAATTTGAAACATACCTTTCTCGTGGGGAGCAAGAGAAATTTGTGTTTATTACTGTTCTATTTTCCTAAGTTTTCTTTGTATGTTGCTAAATGAAAAAACATAAGCATTGAGATGTCATTATATAACTACTTTTTTGGTATAATAATGTGCTTGTTTTCTTTTTCTTCCATTACCCACAGAGGCTAAAAAAATGATGAAGTATTTTAAGGTGACAGCCTCATCATTCAGTATTATGCCTAACTGAAACAGTTATCTTCAAATGGTGGATTAATCTATTGTTCATATGACAATCTGAATTCCTAAGACACATTGGATTTAGGGAATGCATTTACTTCTGAATTTGAGCACATTGTTTATGTTCCTACTGCTCTTTTTATTTGGTTTTAATTGTTGGGGGTTTTTCCTACAAAATTCTGTTTCATAAATTTTCATAGGATCAAAATTCCACAGCTTAGTTTAAAGAGAAATACAGTAAAAGTAAACATCCTCCAGCAAAAATATAATTTTGGATTTTTTTTTTCTTCTTTTCAATCTCAAAAAGCTAACCACTCTGTTTTTCTGTTTCACAACATTGCAATCAACCCATACTATCAATATTGCCACTTGAAAAATCAGATGAGGCAAACTACATGTGATTAGCTTGCCTGGATGTCAGCACTCTAGTGTTATAGGAGATGCCCTAAAGTCTCCAAAATATTTGCATCAGGCAAGCAAAACACATACAGGTAATATGCCTTCTTCTACAGCAGTACTTGTAGACCAGGCAGGTGATTTTAGGGAATCTTTGATGGCATTAGATTTCTTTACACAGGAATGCACCAAGTTAAGGAAATATCCATCTCAAAGATTATAATATCTAGAAGTTATATGGAGATTCAAGTCAGAGCTGGACATGGCTGCCCAGCTGCAAAGAAATGATACAAGTGTGTTGCCACTGCCTGTTCTGGAAGTTGTGCCCTTGCTCATTGTTCTCAGTGACAAAAAAAAAAACTGATTAAAAAAATTAAAAGGAAATGCTCTTGGTTTAATTCCCAGGAAGGAATTCCCAGAAAGGAAGAATTACGGTATATTTTGTTAGGCAGTGGTCAAAGATCTCTCTGCCCAGAGCAAATCCTGATTTCTGAATCCTACTCACAATTTGAAGTACATTTACTTCCAGCTTTATTAGAAGAAATTGTTGGTTTCCTACTCATAGAAATTTAACACAGGAAAATCAGTTTAAAAACAAAAAGCAGCATGTTGGTCTCTTCTGAACGATGTGTACAGAGAAAATCATATTTAAATATTCATTGACAAAGTTTTATGTGTCAGCCTTAGTGTTACTGATTTAATATAACACAAATGAAAATTAACAGTAAAACAAATAAACCCAAATTGCTTAGACGAAAAGAATTTACACTGTTAATACCTTATGCAGTCTTTTATTAAAAAATGTATATAACAATGATTAAAAATTGTGGCTTCAGGCAAATAAATAAAAATTGCGTGCTCACAATAGTGCAAGTTTGGTTTATGTTGAAAGAAATTTATATATATTTTTTGTAATGAGGAATGGTAATAAGTCTTTCTTCTCTTCATTCCGTGCACAAACATCATGACTTAATCAGAAAGGAAACTTCTTTTTGTGTGCATTTTTCGCATTGATCTTCACAACCATATATCATTCAGCATTAAAACAATGGAAGGGATAGGCTGGGTAATTTTTGCCCTCCCTGCACCAGCATTTTGAAAAATGTGCATTGCACACTGTGGATCTCCATTTTCAGATCCAATTCTTCCTGGTTCTTGTTTATTAGACACACTGCTTTCTTGTTTATTAATCTTCATGTTTGTTATATCCTGAAAAGAACTATAAAAATGTGAAAATTCTCCTACTTTGGTGTTGATCTACAGGCTTTTCTGTGAGACATTTCTTCTTTCATCGGTACAAAGCACTCAAGTCTGGACTAGGCATGGGAGGGGCATACAAAGCACTGACAAACAAGGTTAAATTTTTATGGAAGCCATCAAGTGTTCAGATCTTGCCAGTATTACAGACTCTGACTTTAACATGGCATGTGCTTATTTCAACACCCAGTAATCCTCTCTATTCACATCTGAAAGCAAAGAAGCCCTTTTGTAAATTTTGGAATGGCTCCATTTGGATAACTACAAATCTTTTTTCTGTTTTCAGATGAAATATGAAGCATCTACCACTCGGAGAGAATGAGAACATGTGCTACGGAAATGACAATTAAGTAATTAAATGCCACACCAAAGTTGCAATAAAAGTTGCAAGTGCTTTATATAAATAACAACCCCTAGGAATTTACAGCTGTTAAATTAGCTACAACCTTTGCTTGAATTATAGAGCCCTGATCTTCAGTTTTTAATTAAGTTTTTACTTGTGCAATAATTTTCAATATGCTTCTGTTGAATTCAAGAATCAGTTGAAATACTGTACAAAGAAAAAAAGGTAACTTAAATTGGAAGATTGGGGCTACATAACTCAAACAAAGGCTATTCTCTGAAAAGTACAACGAGCCGGATCACTTGGTAAGCTAGGGTCTTTCGAACAAAATGGTTTTTAAATGCAAATTCACGTACTTAGGAGTAAGGAATACCTACAGAATTGGCAAGTACATCCTGGAACGCGTGAATCCAGAAAGGTGTTAGAATCTAAATTAAAAAATATCAGAACATGGAATTTTGGGATGCTGTTCTGACAAAAGGGATGACTTAAGGGCAAGATTCACCCTTTGTAGCTTTAGGCCTTTTGTCTGAGTTGCCAAAATTTAAAGTTTGTCTCTATAAAGAGTCTTTATATAGGCAGTGCCAGGAGGCAGGTATCTCCAGAGGGTGATGCAGATATTCAAGAAGTTGAGTTACCCACTGAGGGTCTCTGTCTTTCCCTGTTAATTACTGAGCTCCCAGCTTTGTCATTTCAATTGAGTTGCCTAAAATGAGTCAGATAAATCTGGGCCCATGTCTTTAACAGTGAGGCTGACCGTGAGCTGAGATTTCTGCCATAGAAAATGGTGTATTTTTGATCTGGTATCTTCAGAGTAAGATGGGGTGGTTTCAGAAGATGCACCCAGAAACAAGTTACACATTGGTCAAGGACAAGTCACTGAATTCACTACAGAGCTGATGGATGTGGTATGGCCTGCGGCATACAGCAGACCAAACTCTTGGTGACCTATGAAGCAGTAAAGAGTGATCCAAATGGCGTGGATTTGTCAAAATCCTTTGCTTGTGCTGGCCAGTACTTTATGCACCAATACAGTGCTGGTCTCACTATCCTGTCTTGGCAATGTCCTCTCTCCCCCACCAATGAAAGTCGCATATCACCTTTGAGCAACATCCAAACCTAGAAAATACCAGCTGAAAAGCTGATGGTTTTACAATAGTAATTCTCCTTGAAAACAGGAATTTGGGCTAGAAGTCTTCTGGGTTAGTCTGGCTGGCTCCAGTCACTGCACTGTTGCTGGGTGTCATCTCTGCAGTGAGATGCAGCAGTTGTGTGACAGTGCACAGGACAGGGAGACAAGAACAGACCTGTTAGCAGGTTATTTCCTTTGGAAATATCATCCTACTGACACTAACTTTAATGTAGTGCTAAGAAATTCAACGAAGCACTCCTTCTTATGTAGCTTTTTACATTGCCTTAGTTTAGTTTCACATATTTTAAACTGGATCTGTCTTGGGGTCTCAGTCTGATTGACAACAATCTCCTTATTTTTAGGATTAGATTATTTTCCTATTTCATGGGCTTCTCTAATTGTTACCATAAACTCAGGAAGGAAATGCTAAAGTTCAGTCACCCTAAACTCATTCCCACCTCCAAGACTCCATCTCAGTCAGGAAACAATAATGAGCTACATACAGTTAGCATATTCAGGTGGTTATTTCAGGTGTGGTTTTAACATTCAGCTGGAAATATAATGCAAGGCCCACTGAAAGAAATATTGCACAATAATCCAAGACAAACAGCAACCAAGGCATATGGCAAAGCGGATTCTACCTTTTCAGGAAAAGAGTTGTTCACTAGCCAGTTAAGTTGGGACAAGACTCTTGATCTAAAGCAAAGTGAGGTCTGACAGCCTTTCAGCTCAGGAGGGAATAAATGGCTTCTGAGGAGAAAGGGTGATGCAGACTCTAAATCTGTCTGATGGTGTGATTGCAGAGCTCTGATGGAAGCTCTTTTATACAGGTGAACTCCTTGGTGAAAAATCTCTCTTCATGCTTTAGATGCATCTTGAAATATATGGCAAGCACAAAGCCATACCTCTTTGTCAGAAGAGAGGAAGTCAGCAGAATTTTTAACTGCTTTGGGTGCTGCAAATTAAGTGTTGTATTTAGATTTTACCTGGCTGTCATAGGCAAAAAATAGCTTAAACTGTGAATACTAACAGGCAGCAGATAATTGGGTGTACATCTGTCCGCAAGTCAATGTTTGAATATGAACTTTTGCACTCCCAAGCAGAAGCCTGCTACCTGCTAGATACAATGGGTATTGCCTGGTTGTAAATTTTGATGATCCCTGGACTAAATTAAAGTGGCACATTCTGAATCCTCCTATTAATAGACATGAGACAGAGGCACCAGTTAGGAGGCTAATCACGCATTGAGCTTTGGCACATAAGCTACTCAGACTGAGAAAACCAGGGGCCTGGGGCTGAAAGAAGGGTTCCTGAAAAGAAGACATGGTCTCAGAAAGAAGAAAGGGGTCCAAAGGTGGCGAGGATGCTGGCCAGAGGAAAGATCATGGAAGTTGGGGAAGCTCCTAAAGATGGGGAGATACAATGAGACATATGCAGGGGGATGTCCCAGGACCTCGGTCAGTAGTACCCAGTGCTGATAAACATGAGCACAGCATGAACAAACACAACTTTGTCCCCAGCATTCCTGGGCTAGCAGCGACCTCCCTGCTGGGAAGGGAAACCAAGACCTACTGAACGTAATGGTACAAGGGAACAATTGAGTGTGAGAGACAATCAAGTAGGGTAAAAGCTCTAATCTTGTTGGTTCTTGAATATCCCAGTACCCAGATCTACTACGGGCTGTTGTTTACTCTGTGTTGCCCATGACACTTATCCCAGCTTGAGTCATGTGTGATTTGAATAACGGAATAATAACCTGCTAAGCACCTGGCAGATCTATAAACTAGGGTCCATGGACACCTTAAGAGATACCACAGCTCCTCAGTAGCTCCTCCGCTATAGTCAAAGAGCGACAGTGTGTGTCCCCATCAAAGATGGATGGGCCAGCCCACACAGGGTGGGAGATGCAGGGCTGCTCTCCACTGTCTGTCACTCAAAAGGCTCCCTGGGATGTGGTAAGGTAGTGGAACACACAACTCAGCTCTGAAGGTCACAGAAAGAGTTTCATAGCAATAGAAAGGTGCAGACTCTTCCTTTTCTGAATTGCTAATAACATATCTTTCACACAGCCCTGCATTTATGGGAATACAATATTGCTGTTGTAGTTCCAAAAATATAGCACTAAAGCAAATTATTGTCAACCTTTTTTTAGACTTCTTAATGGATCCATTAGGGATTCATTTTCTTATCAGAAGTGGATGACATATCTGCTGGTTGATGTCATCATAATACCTGAATTTTGGCCACATTTTGTTCAAAGCCTTTGGTCTGTGCAAGTTCTGTATTGCCTAGTGTGAGGAGTCCAAAGCCGGGAGGCAGTTGGCCATGTGGTCGCAGACTGACATTCAGCACTGCTAGTGTGTAAGAAGAGACAGTGAATTCTTAATGAACCCGGGTGCCACAAGCTACGCTTGGGAAACCATTTTGACAATGTTCAAAAGTCTCAGCTGTACTTGTCCAACAGAGCAGCACATCTTACAGCTTTGAACTCTGCAGTTATCCAGTTCTACATGCTTTGATATGCAATGAGGTCATAATATGTGTTTATGACAACAGTGCTCACCGAGCTGAGGACTGTGATATCAAAGTTGAAATATTTTGACTTCACTGCATGATTAAACGTCTTGAGGAGAAAACAGAGTTATACAGGATTATCACAAACCTTTAAAGCATATTTCTCACATAAAGATAAAGGTTACCTCTAGTATGTTGCCTCTGGAAATGTTCTGCCAGGTTGCTATAGCAACCTCTGCTATGTAAATTAGCAAGAGCTTTATCACAAGATTTTTAGATTGTTGGATTTAGAAAAAAAAATTTGGGAATAAGAGCTGAAGTGAAAAATAAGCTGGAGAAGCATCTAACGGGACCAATTAGTAGTTAGTCGTGGTCCACTGGCAACTAGATACTAAATGATTTTTTAAACTACAGTTTTCAGCATGATTCTATTTTCCCCTTACACAGGCTGTACTGCAAAGGTGGTGGCACTTAGCATGAAGAAATTCCCTTTTAGGCTTAAAGCCATTTCCAAATAATCCACTTATACCACAGAAGTACAAAAGTACAGAAGTACAGAAGTACAGTATTAGTAAACTTAAGACATGTAAGAAACTAAAAGACCAAATGAGGAACCACAGAAGGGAAATACCTAATTCTAAGAGTACCCCAAAGTTGTTGAATGCTCTGAACTTGTGAAAATCACTGGAAGGTCATTTTTAACTCTGCTCTGCTTACAGATTGCTCATTAAAATAGCAATGTGACTGTCAGGGGATTCTTTTTCTAATCAGCCTCTCCATTTCAAAATGGACCATGAATTTCTGAATTTCCTGTGTCTGATCCAAAGTATATTGAAAGGCACTTGCTGATCTTAGTTGGTTTTGTATTAATCCCTAGTATATTTAGGGATGATCAGTTAGTTTACAGATAGTGACAGCCTACTGGGTCAGACATCCCCAGCCTCATTAGTGTTTCTCAGTGAAATTATTAGGTGTACAGATGGCATACGGTAAAATGCCATATCCTTGTTTCCAGGAGAGAAACAGACCAGTCAGAAAGTAAGATAAAATGTAGGGAAAAAAAAGCAGTTTTCTCTTTTTCTGTATAAAAGCAATATGTCTGTGGTTCCCTGATGGTAATTTCCCATGTTAGCTATTGCTGTAATTGACACCAGGGTATTACACAGCAGCAAATGGAAAATAACATATTGGCCCTCGTGAATGGGTTAGCAGGTGACATGGGCACCATGAGCAAAAGGCTAGGTGATTCAAAGGACTATCTGATAATATGTGTCCATTTACGAAACATTTGAAAACTCCTATATTTAGACCATTTGAGAGCACAATGTGATTTTTCCCAATAGAAAACATTTTAGATGGAAAGCTTATGCTGAACTAGCTCTTTCACAAAAGTCTGTTCTTCATCGAAAATAGACCCTTTAAAGGTATGCTTCAGTGTTTTTGCCAGGAATTAAAAAATATGATGAAAAAACCCACAGGGGAGAGGAAAAATGAAATATAACAACCTTTCTAGTGAAACAATTTGAACAAAAACATGTCTTCAATGAGGACTGGAATCGAAAATAAAAGCTTTGATGTGTATATATCCATCTTAATGATGCATGAAAAACCATTCAGATACAGAGTTTTGGGTTAGGTCATGATAAATGCTAGGTTGCTTTTTTTCAGAGAATTTCATAGTGAATGAATTTTTCTAATTTTGTTTTTCCACTACGTATACAGGTTTTGCCTACATCATTTTTTTCCCCTGAAATATAGTATGATTTAGGTTATACACCAAAAAAACTGAGATTACTAGGGCAAATGCAAGCAGTCATTCAACACAGAATTTCACAGTAATATTTTATTTATTTATTTCTAATTATTTTGCTTTACTTACATGTTCAATCTGCTAGGTAGAAATATTGTGTATATTAAAGATCTCTCCTGTTATTTTAATTAGAGGTTGAAAATAAAATTTTCACTTTGATTATTGTATACCACCCAGGATACTTCTAGGAAGAGAAAAATGGATATTCCTGATATTTTAAGCTTAAAAAATAAAAAATCATATCTTTGATTGATCAGGAAGGCACCAAAACTTACATTGAAACCTTTTTTTTTTCCCCCAGGTCATAGATAAATGAAATTTTCATCTTAAATAAAAGCTTTATTAACATTTATCTATTTACTGTTACCTATTATTATTATTCCTTTTGCAGCTATTGTTTCTTGCTTCCTATAGGACCCGAATATGTGCCATCTGCATATCAATAATCTAATAAATTCAGATTCCAATCAGTAAAGATTTCATCTATTTTTAAATACGGAAGTTAAATTTAATTTTGTCTTTTCCATTAAAAAGATGATCCAAAAAGTACTCTTTTATTCTCTTTAGCTAAGAAAGGACAAGATTGGATAGGAAAGAAATGAGATGAGACTACTATCTGTTATCTGATAAAAAATTCTAATTTTTCAGCCTACTGCTTTGTTTGTATACTGGACTACCATAATAAAGAAGAAGAGGGGAATAATCAAAAAGTAAAGAAGTGCTTTAGGGAAAAAGAAAACAGAAGACATTCTTCTTAATTTTTATTAGAAATGTAATAACGAAGAGAGAAACATTTTCTACTAGGCATTTGGATGAAAGGGCAGGACAGCAAATTTAGATGCTTCAAAACTTCATCAAATGACTTGAGTTATTTAAATAGTATCCCAGCATGGAAAGCTTTGGAATTGGAAAGAACAGGCTAGGGAAATGGCAAGAAAACTGGGGATAGGGGGTTGTTGGTATCAGGATCAAAGTTGCCACGCAGCAAGATGAGTGACAGTCTGGAGAAGGAACTTTGAGATTTATTGTGGCCCTTTAGAAAGATACCAGCATACAGAAGACTAGCATCATAAATCATGAAAATCACTTTTCTGAGCATATCAAAACTAGGTTTATGTTTCAGTCAGCAGCAAATCAAGGATGATGACATTTGTCATCATCCATGTCATCATTCATGACATCTGATGACATTTGCTAGGTGATAGCATTTGACATTGGTTTGGTAAGCCACAAGCCAAAACCCAGGTGGTCTGTTCATCTGAGTTCAGGATAATGAGTGGTCAATAAGAATTAGACACCATCCCAGGGCTTCAGTGACACACTGCAATTTCCTGGGTATCCTCCTGGATCTAAAGGGTCCTGAAGGTAGAAGCCAGCATCCATTTGACATGACTGAGCTCATCAAACGTGGAGCATGTTCCACTGAGGATTCAGATGATATTGAAGAGAAATTTTGGTACTTTTCCATGTAAACATGGACTGCTCCGAAGCTTCTAAAGCATCTGGTTTTTTTACTTTCACATGAGCTCCATGGTACAGTTTTGGTGCCAATCACACTGGAGCTCTGTCCTGGGACAGGTTTTAAGCTCACTGGATCCCACTTTAATATCTGAAGTCACTACATTTTATTCCTCTCTTCCCATTTCCCCATCTGTGCCACTGCATACATAATCACCTCAGATCTGTGATAGCTACCCTGAATCTCATTACAAAGTCAGGTAAAGAGGAAATAATGACATACCATAATATTAATAAGCTAAAGCAGGTTCTGACTCCATCTGCATTCTCTTTGCTGTTCAGTTATGCAAGTAAGAGATGTTCTCAGCCAATTATTTAAAAGCGATAGCTCGCTCTGTTGCTCAAGGTACTCACTGAGCCAAAGCCCAGAGCAATCAAATAAAGGTAGTGCTAATAAACGCAGCGCTAATTCCTGCTTCCACACTTTGAAGAACACTTCCTGTCAGCTTCATATCCTGCATGTTGCTAGTCATAATCTCCGTTTGCATATGGCCCCATAATCGATTTTGAATTAATGTGATCAGTGATCCTCTGCAAGATGGGCTTCTGATGTGTGAGTGTCTGCTGCTTATTAGCAGATGTCCTTATGCAGGACGGGAAGCCGAGAGAGGTCAGTGCTATGCTCAGTTGATTTAAATATTAAACGTTCTGTTCGTGACATCCTCTTCTCTGACTGGAAATCAATGGAGCTTTACTGCTGTGAAATGGAAAGGCTATCTCGACAAATCAGGTCTTTTCTGTGTGCAATTCAATTAATACAGTACAATGAATTATACATAACCAGCGAACAAGATGTTTGACATAGTCATAGAGCCGCAGATGAGATTTGGTAGGTGACCTACAGGCTCAGATCCTCCTCGGTGCGTAGAGCTCCAGCTCTCATTGTGGATTATGATATCCAGCAGACCTCACTGCTCTCCTTGGACCAGGCTGCTGAAAGCCCTCCCTCTGTGTTCATAATTAATATGTTCTATATGTAACAGAATAACATGTGGGATTAACAGCTCCCTTTTTATATACATGATTGCCTAACAACTAAACAAAACATTTATTGCACCAATAAAAGGGTAAAGCTGATAGCAAGGTATTATCTTCTGTCCTTGTTTCTGCTTTGATACAACAAAGACAATTTATTTAAATAAAGATAAAAAATAAACACATTTAATAGTATTCTGATTAAATGTCCCATGATTTAACATACAAACTGAATGTTACCATCTTTTTTTTTATACAAGTAGGGCAGACAACTCTGACCTAAGGTCCCACTTTGCTAAGTCAAATTCAACCATACAATAAGAAACTGTAGCGGCACAAAGCGCTAAATCTCAAAGGCAGGAGTACCAAAGATAAACTGGAAAGGATTACTATTAACCCCTGTTTAGAGTTTGAAACCTGAGACATAAAAAATTATCCAAGGATTTTCAAGGCTTTGTTTATACCCAGATACTTAAACCAGACAGAGAAGGCTCAGAATTACTGAATAAGTCTGTGTCTTAATCACAAGATACTTCTAGCTCTGAATGGCTGCATGGTAACTATTTTTGCATCCTTTTCTAGAAATCTAATTTTATACTTAACTGAAATGATTCAAGGTCTGGACAGATATGATGTTAGCCCTTCCAATTCAGGCAACAAATGATGCAGGTGATTTTATTATCATCTGCCCAGGGGTGACTGCTTATGTGTGTTGACTCCAGATTTCACACAATTCATGTTACTTTTACAATAAACAGACTTATAAAAAAAACACAGCACTAATCTTTCAGATATACACAAGTTCTATATCTAACACAATAGATCCCTGGACCTGATGAAGTTATAGGTATCCTTACAGTAGAAGTAATAAATAATATAATATTATCAGTGTAAATTGGGGGATAGAAGAATGGAATCCCATAAAACATTACTTTTTTTTTTCAGGAGACTAACACTTCTCCTTCCATAACTCTGAATTCATAATATATGTTATATAATTTGCTACATCAAACCACTTCTGCAGCGGAATGCCTAGCTGTGCTCTTAAAACAAATTATTTCATAGGGGAACAGTGCTCTCCAGTGATCAAAGAAAGGAACTTTTAGTCATAAAACAGGTAATTGTGGTCTCCTTTATTTTCTAAGCTTTGCCTTCTTTTTTCCACAGTGATTAGTAGGATTATCTTCTACATATAATATTCATATTCTCACTTCAAGGATTTTTTCCCTTTTCTTAATGAAATATGTCTTACAAGGCTAATTGTTTTATCCACATAGTTCTCCTTGAAATTCCCACAGCTCTTTTTTTAACACCGGTATAAAAACACAAACTTATGAAAACTGAAAGCATTTCTTGGCTAAATCACATGAGTATTAGCAAAGGTTTATTTGCAAAACTAGTGATCTTTTATGTTCATGAAAATTGTAAGCCTATGACTCTAATTAATCCTGAAAGTTATTTAAAGTATCTAGTGTAGTTCGTTTTACATTTTATCAAGAAATAAATTCCTGAAGGATTTTCAGCTAAAGAATTACAGAGAATCTTATACAATTTTTTGCTAATCACATACAGTTAAAATATAAGAGAAAATAAAAAGGATAAATCTTTGTTTTCATGTTATTCTTGTCTCTTTGCAAGAGAAATATTAAGAATGTGTTAGGTCTTCATTGCTTTATCTTAGTACACTTTTACTTAAGCCAGTGGAGAGATGGGACAAGACTCATCTTACCATTTTATCCATCTATAAGCTAGATGTCTGGCAACCTCAGGCTTCTGCTGTACTTAATGGAGAGAAATAGGTACATCATGCCTTTCTAAGAGAGGTGAGATTAATAATCTTCCAGAGATGACTGTTAGCTCCACTGAATACAGAATGAGCCTAGAGTACTAGTGCAAATGTCCATCCTGTAGGTGATGATGACTAGTTGAGATGAGTCTACACCATGCTCATAGACATGAATCAAGATACTAGATTCTGGATCAACAAAATAACCCATCAGGGGAGCAAACATCCTCACTAAAACCAGATTCCAAAGCCCTTTTTTGTAAAATGTGGTTTAAACACTGAAATAGAATAAATCCATTATTATACTCTTTTTTTAATGATCTCTATTGACAAGCAGACATTCATGTCAGTATGCATGTGCTAAGATGCAGTATTAATAATGACACAACATTACAGCCTAGAGCTAGGCAGTTCTGCAGAAACAGGGCAACAGTGTTCTGTTTCACAAATTTGTCTACTGGTGACCTTCAGCGACTCTGAGCTAACGAGCCAATTCCTTTCATATCTTCAGTCTCTTGGAAGCACGAACATCTACTTGACAGTTTGTAGTTGTCTTCTAAATAGCGACGACTGCATCATTTTCTTGTTTCTTCGGATCAGAACCCAGATGCCATGTCTGCATTAGTGCAGCAAACTCGGTGTGGATCTGTAGGACAAAACAGCTAGTGTTGAGGCCTCAAAGTCCTCATCATATGCACTTCAAAAAGGTTTACTTCAGTCTAGTTCCTGTGTGGCCCTACAGACTGAAAGACCATCAGTGACCAGATTGCATTAGCTGGGCTACTGGCACACTTTCTCAAGCTTAGCTTCATCCAAAAATGAATCCAGTTTGAGTACCCCAATGCAAACTCTCCATTGCAAACTGCTCTGTAATGCAAACCAAAGTGAAGTAAAAGAGGATGATTAGGAGATTTGTTCCTGATCTGGACTGAATAAATACTAATGTGGACACACTTGATATTGCATGGGTATTGCTATACTTCGTCATTAAATTGTTGATGGGACATTTGGAATCCATCAAAATTTACAGAATGGTAATAGTCCTCTTAGTTTATACAAATATCTGTGCGTGTTACACCATACCTTTGCTTTACAGAGGATATTTCTATAAAAAGTTACAGTTAAAGATCTTACATGCATCTGTTACTTTTCCAACTTCACATTTTTGAGATGATTTGAAACATGTTAAAAACAGGCCTTGTGATGTCTGCCTTTAAAGCTATTAGATTGTTATTCACATTGCAGAACATAACTACCAGGTCATATATTCATTTTCTGTCTGCTTTATGATGTTACATATGATGTCAGCTAGAAAATATGATGAACATCTGAAATGTGCACTGCCAGTTTCACAGACTCTCGGTATATTTTTTACAAAACCCCTTGTCTACTTGTCTCCAAATAAGGAATGTTCCACAATGCTCATAAGAAAAATATGTGGCAATAAGCTTGTGTTCTGCAGATCTAATGCATTTTAGTTAGCAGTAGTGTATTTCAAATGTCTTTGTATACACAATAATGCTTGATGGCTTGAACTCTAGTAAAAAGATTTTGTGTGATCAGTCTGCAGAACTAGAAAAGACCTTGTATGACTAACAAAATTATATCTTGTTCCTAACCTATTCGTTATGAAGAATGTTTTTTAATTGCAAATTCAAGATTATAATTCCAGATATCACAAAGATGGCATTTAGAAAAGCAAAGTTGTTTTAGCCATGATGTTTTAAGGACAAAAGAGAAGCAAAGTTTATGGGGTGATGTAAGGATATAAGAAGCAACGAATACAGTCATTACACCTATACTTGTAGTGCTCACACCTGTTTTCTGCCCCAGACAAACTGGCGTAGTCTAGCTACGTTCATACTTTTACCCTCCAAAACTGTGGCCATAATAAATCTTTTCTTTGAGAAAAATCCTTAGCCCCTGCAAACTCCCATATTGTGTCTGGGTATTGTTTAGGGAGATGATCATGAGCCGATGGCCAAAAGTGTTCCAGGCGCCATTCTAACAACTTAACAGAAAATGCAATCATATGGCAAAGCCCAGGTCCACACCTGGCACTGTTTAACTTTTGGGTATAGACTTATTTGCACAGTGATACAAAAGTTTTAATTTCTGCACAGTAGTCTCAATCTAGATACCATATACATATATATGGAAAACCACTTTGAAGAAAGAGTGCATGGTTTCAGGAGTTCTTGCTATTTCTGACAGAAATAGCTTTATAGCAGTAGGCTTTCTCTTTAAACATAAAATCTAGAATAAGTGTCATAATTGCACTAGCAGCCCAATCTACTGAGGTTTCTCAGCTCTCTTCAGCTGAGAAATCTTTCTTCCTGAATATTCAGCTGGTTGAAAACTATAGACAAACAAATCAGGACAGCTGCTCAAACTGATTCAGAGACTTCTCTGAAAGCTCCTCTTCTCCTCTCCCTCTTCCTCTTTCTCCCCCTTTCCCTCTCCTTCTCCCTCTTCTGTGAATACTCCACTGAATTTAGTTCAGTCTCCTTCATTCCCGCTTTCATCCCTTTGGTGGGAGTTACCACACTTCATGTCTAAAGTTTGGTGATATGTGTGTATGAAATGCTATTCTCTAAATAGTGGTGCCAACATCAAAAGAAAGAAAGGTCTTTTTCATTCACAAAGAAGGAGAATAGCAAGAATAACACCTTAAGACTGTGGGATAACTTATGTATCATTTAACAGTGTCTTAGAAACATGCACCAGAAAAAAAAAAAAAAAAAAAAGGCAAAAACCCCACAAGAATCCAGACTGGGTATTCTTTGCAGATCTTATTCTCTGAATCTCTTTTAAGTTTGCTGATGCCTTTGTAGCATTATGAAAGTAAATACAGTTCCTTTGAAGAAAGCCACACTAAAGAGATTTCCATGATCTCTACTGAGAGTTCAGAAATCTGCATCCTTGATTCCAGTAAGAGATTAGCTGATCCTAAAGCATGGCATATTTTTTCAGCACAAAAGCAAGACTATTGTGGACATTCATTAGTGTTCAGCACCAGTCACTTTGACTTTGTAGCCAACACAAGAATGTAGTTGCATGTCACCTGTAATTTTTGATCTAAAAATGTTACAGAACAACTAACTTGTTCCCATCTAATGTATTCACATGTGTTGAATTAAAGCAAGATGGCTGAAGGTTATTTTTTCATTTTCTGGGTACTGTTTGACGATATCAAACAAGTCTTGCATCAAACTAAAGAGTAATTATATTCAAATTTTGGTTTGCATCAATTTTGTTCATAGAAAAAATATTGACCATCTAGCCTTTGAAAATATAATATGGATTTAGACAGTAAGGTTTGGGGCCAGGGTCCATGTCTACCCATATGTGCAGGACCCTTAGTTCTACTTAAATGTAAATTATAAGAATAATCCATTAAAGTCAATAGGCTGCAAGGCTGAGACTCTTTATTCCCCCTTAGTTATTTGTGTGGAAGATGGATGGTCTAACTTTGGTAAATTTAGTCTCTTACTCAAAAAGTGGCATCTCAATTTAAAGTGACTTATTGCAGTGCCCAGGAATATTTCTTAGTACTTGCTCTTCAATTTGGCGAGGTCAGAGCTTGCCCTGTAAGTCACCATTGATCTCCCATTGCCCTGTGAGTCATGTTTGGGCGATCATTTTGGTAAAATCCCAACTTCTGAATTTTTAACCACTTTCATTTTTCCACATTCCTTCCTTACAAAAAGTCACTCAGTCACCTGATTCATCTCTCTAGGTGATCTTCTTTTCCCTGACCAACATGGGCTGACATCTCACAGGTAACAGCTCAGCTCCAGGACCATCTTTGCAATGGTTTCCTAAACTCTTAAAGGACTTGCAGATAATAATCCCCCTTCTGCCTCTCTTCATGCTCCATATCCATATATCTAAGTAGTCCGTTTGTCCTTAGCCTAATCCAGGTTTAAGATTCCATGACTCTTTACTCACACAGTCAGTCTCCTTCCACTACTCCTTTAACTCCTTCCTGTACTTTCTCCATTTCAATTTTCTGCCTGTACTGTAGCTCCCAACTATAGTTCTCTTAGCTTTCAAGGTTTACAGTAATTGATAGCTACTGGTGGCTGTGAGTGACAAGAACTTTTTTTAAGTTATTGAGAATTTTCATTTATGCTTCATAGGGGCTGGAAATATAGAGAATTTTCCTTTTTTTTTTTTCTTCCCACTCACTCCTCATGGTACCACCAAAGTTCTCTGCTACAGGATTTTCCATCTGTATCCCTAAAGCTGCTACTGATAGACTATTAGACAGATATACAAAAACCAATAGTGTTTTGAAAATTCTGTTTCTAATCTTATAGCTAGAGGTTACACAAATTTTATTCCTTGGGATACTCTGTATACTGAAAATCACATGAGGTATACCGAGGTTCAAGTTATCATTCCTTTACATTTTCTTTTGATTACTAATTTATATACACTATTTGTTTCTTATACGTCTGCTCTTTCCTCTCTCTGTGTTTTGTATATTTTCATTCAGTCCTCTTTATTCTGACTAGCTCAATTTCAGTTCTGTTTCATTTTCTTTTGATTTTCAGCCTTGATATTCATGTTCATATTTTTGTGCCAAAGGCTAAAAAACTCTCTTAGTTAGAAGATTTTAACAGTAAACCAAAACTATTAGAGAATGTTTTTACATTTTTAAGTATTCTGAGGAGGTTTTGTTAAGGGTAAAATTGAAATATGTATCAGATTCAGTTTTTAAAGTACTTCAGCACTTGCAATATCAAATCTCATTGTCTTGCAATTAGACAGAGTTGCTGAAGTGCCTGTAGCAGATTTAAAAATGCAGCACAGGCTCCAGAGTCACTTAGTGAGTGTCTGCACAGCAGATTAACTATTCGCACCCCGAAAGCTGCACAGAGATCCACCGAGGCTGATTTATTCCTCATCTATTAAACTAGCCTTTGTAGACCACCATGCTGCTATGGTTTAACTGTTTATACCCATTCATGTTTATATTGCTTACAGTCTGAAGTGCAGATGACTCCTCATCTGTAATAGATTGGAGTAGATGCTATGGTCAAAGAGACTTTGAAGGATATTCTGCACAAATTCTTTATTTCTGACAGTCAAGAGGTGATGTTTTGAAAGCTGAACGCTGAATGTCCTTTAACAGGAGTAACTCTCTTTGCGCACACATAATTTTCACACAAAACGAAATCCACAGATGAGCAGTGTTTGATATCTGCAGCACTTGAATCCCACAATTTGGAGACCACTCATGGCCATGCATACAATGCTGAGCTGTAGCTTCAATGTTTTAAAAATCCATTTAGGTAACTGGAGGAAGAAATATTCCTACTGGTTGGACTCCTGAAGACAGAAGTACCACATTGTCCTAGAGCTAATGAAACCTGATTTCTTATATATTTGAGTCCTATTTCCTTTATGTCACCCACATCACTCTGGTAAAATTACCTCTTCTCCTCACCAGAGGATCCCTTATGAAATGCACATACTAGAAGAGAAAAACATGCACTAGTCTTGAACTACATGCATATTAAATGGCTGCCTGCTATTAAAGAGAATGTGTAATGGCTGATTTCACTCTCCTTTGGCCTCCAGAGAGGCACTATTTTGGGCCTTTCTCCTTTAGTCAGTCACCCTTTCAGTAAATTGGTAGGAACATAATTACCCTAAAGAATTCTACCTATCTCTCAATGAGACTAAAATTAGTCAATGTATTTCAAAGTTATCAAGAAGGGACTGACATACAAATGAAATAGACTAGAGTTCAAATTAACTTCATTTCATCAGGAAAACATACTGAACAGGATGCATGATGCGGAGGATTCCCTATCCTCTCTCTGCCTGGCTGAACACAGTGACTTAAGGGACAGGGGGCAATGGTGACAAGTTCCTGCCCGGTGCAGCAGGTGCATCTCCTCTGTGACTACCCCACCTTCCCAGATGCCCTTGCACAATAGGTATGAGGCTCTGCAGCTGGAACCAAATAATAAAGAGGACCATGGTTCATCTGGCTTGGAGGTGTCGCCAAGGTTAAGTCGGCCTACGCCCTGTGTCAAAACTGCTTCCATAAAGAAAAAAAGATAGTTCATGGTCATAGGAGACTCCCTTCTGAAGGGAAGCCAGCTGCCTCCCTGGGGCCCAGGTAAAAGATGTGAAAAGAAAGCTTCCTACCCTGGTACAGCCCTCAGATTATTATCCATTATTCATTTTTCAGGTAGGCAGCAGTGAAGTTGCAATGAGAAGTCCAAGGGCAATCAAAAGAGACTTCAGGGCCTTGGGAGGATTGGTTAAGGGATCAGGAGCACAAGTAGCATTCTCCTCTATCCTTCCAGTTGCAGGGAATGATGAGGGAAGAAACAGGAAGAGCCAGCAGATCAATACCTGGCTCTAAGCATGGTATCACCAGCAGAATTTTGGGGTTTTTGATCATGGGTTGGTCTACATCACACCAGGCCAGCTGGTGACAGACGGGGTACACCTGTCTCAAAGGGGGAAAAGGGTCTTTGCACAGGTGTTAGCAGGGCTCTTTGAAAGAGCTTTAAACTACATGTGAAGGAGGAAAGGGATAAAACCAGGCTCACTAGAGATAAGCCTGGGGGTGGCACGCCAATGTTTGAGGGACAGTGTGCTAGCGAGGTCCTTCGATCTACCACCTCAGTGGAGGTAGAGGATGGATATCCATGCAGCAGCAAAGACATAAGGATTATGGATGTGTTAGAAACCATGGAAGCACCTGAGAATGGTCACATAGGAATTAGGGCTTCTCCCCCAAAAAAGGTAGCAGAATCAATAGCCCAACTGAAGTGCATCTACACCAATGCATGCAGTATGGGCAACAAACAGGAGGAGCTGGAAGCCATTGTGCAGCAGGAAAACTATGATAAAGTTGCCATCACGGAAACATGATGGGACAACTCGCACAGCTGGAGTGCTGCAATGGATGGCTATAACCTCTTCAGAAGGGATAGGCAAGGAAAGACAGGCAGTGGGGTAGCCCTGTATGTTAGGGAGTGTTTTGACTGGCTAGAGCTTGATGATGGTGACGGTAGGGCTGAGTGTTTATGGGTAAGAATCAGGGGGAAGGCCAACAAGGCAGATATCACAGTGGGAGTCTGTTCTAGACCACCCAACCAGGATGAAGAGACAGACAAAATATTCTATAAGCAGCTGGGAGAAGTCTCACAATCGCTAGCCCTTGTTCTTGTGGGGGACTTCAACTTACCAAATGTCTGCTGGAAATACATTAGAGCAGAGAGGAAACAGTCTAGGAGGTTCCTGGAGTGTGGGGAAGATGATAACTTCCTGACACAGCTGGTGAGTGAGACAAGTAGGGAAGGTGCCCTGCTGGACCTGTTTGTGAACAGAGAAGGACTTGTGGGTGATGTGACAGCTGGAGGCTGTCTTGGGCGTAGCAATCACAAAATGATAGAGTTTTTGCTTCTCAGAGAAGTGAGGAGGGTGTCAGCAGAACTGCTACCTTGGACTTGTGGAGGGCAGATGCTGGCCCGTTTAGGAGCCTGGTTGACAGAGTCCCTTGGGAGGCAGTCCTGAAGATCAAAGGAGTCCAGGAAGGGTGGACATTCTTCAAGAAGGAAACCGTGAAGGTGCAGGAGCAGGCCATGCCCATGTACCGAAAGATGAGCCGGTGGGGAAGAAGACTGGCCTGGCTGAACAGAGAGCTTTGGCTGGAATTCAGGAAAAAAAGGAGAGTTTATGACCTTTGGAAGAAGGGGCAGGCAACTCAGGAGGACTACAAGGCTGTCATGAGCTTAAACAGGGAGAAAATTAGAAGGGCCAAAGCCCAACTAGAACTTAATCTGGCTACTGCCATAAAAGACAATAAAAATATTTCTATAAATACATTAGCAACAAAAGAAGGGCTAAGGCCAATCTCCATCCTTTATTGGATGTGGGGGGAAACATTGTGACAAAGGATGAGGAAAAGGCTGAGGTACTTAATGCCTTCTTTGCCTCAGTCTTTAATAGTAAGACCAGTTGTTCTCTGGGTACCAAGCCCCCTGAGCTGGAAGACAGTGAAGGGGAGCAGAATGAAGCCCCTATAATCCAAGGGGAAACGGTTAGCAACCTGCTACACCACTTAGACACAAACAAGTGTATGGGGTTGGATGGGATCCACCCAAGGGTACTGAGGGAGCTGGTGGAAGTGCTCACCAAGCCACTTTCAATCCTTTTTCAGCAGTCCTGGCTAACCGGGGAGGTCCCAGTTGACTGGAGATTAGCAAATGTGATACCCATCTACAAGAAGGGCCAGAAGGAGGATCTGGGGAACTACAGGCCTGTCAGTCTGACCTCGGTGCCAGGGAAGATTATGGAGCAGGTCATCGTGAGTACCATCACGTGGCATGTACAGGACAACCAGGTGATCAGGCCCAGTCAGCATGGGTTTATGAAAGGCAGGTCCTGCTTGACTAGCCTGATCTCCTTCTATGACAAGGTGACCTGCTTAGTGGATAAGGAAAGGCTGTGGATGTTGTCTGCCTAGACTTTAGTAAAGCCTTTGACACCATTTCCCACAGCGTTCTCCTCTAGAAACTGGCTGCTCATGGCTTGCATGGGCATACTCTTCGCTGGGTAAAAAACTGGCTGGATGGTGTCCTGATTTCGGCTGGGATAGAGTTAATTTTCTTCCTAGTAGCTGGTATAGGGCTGTGCTTTGGATTTTAGTATGAGAATAATATTGATAACACACCGATGTTTTGGCTGTTGCTAAGTAATTTTCACACTAGTCAAGGACTTTTCAGCTTCCCATGCTCTGCTGGGCGCAGAAGAAATTGGGAGGGGGCTCAGCCAAGATAGTTGATCCAAACTGGCCAAAGGGCCATTCCATACCATATGACGTCATGCTCAGTATATAAACTGGGGGACATTTGCCAGGGGGCAGCGATCGCTGCTCGGGGACTGGCTGAGCATTGGTCCGCACGTGGTGAGCGGTTGTATCACTTGGTTTTTTTCCTGTGTTTTGTTCCTCTCTCTCTTTCTTGTTGTTTTCCTTCTCATTACAATGTAGTAGTAGTAGTAGTAGTAGTAGTAGTAGTAGTAGTAGTAGTTCCAATTATTAAACTGTTCTTATCTCAACCCATGAGTTTTCTTACTTTTGGTCTTCTGATTCTCTCCCCCATCCCACCAGGGGGGAGAGGGTGAGTGAGCAGCTGTGTGGTACTTAATTGCCGACTGGGGCTAAAGCACAACAGATGGCTAGGACCAAAGAGTTGTGGTGAATGGAGTTTACTCCAGTTGGTGGCCAGTCACAAGTGGTGTTCCCCAGGGCTCAGTACTGGGGCCAGTTCTGTTTAATACCTTTATCAATGATCTGGATGAGGGAATCGAGTGCACCCTCAGTAAGTTTGCAGACAACACCAAGTTGGGTGGGAGTGTTGATCTGCTTGAGGGTAGGAAGGCTCTGCAGAGGGATCTGGACAGGCTGGATCGATGGGCTGAGGACAGTTGTATGATATTCAGCAAGGCTAAGTTCTGGGTCCTGCGCTTGGGTCACAACAACCCCATGCAAGGCTACAGGCTTGGGGAAGAGTAGCTGGAAAGCTGCCCAGCAGAGAAGGACCGGGAGGTGTTGGTTGACAGCCAGCTGAATATGAGCCACTAGTGTGCCCAGGTGGCCAAGAAGACCAATAGCATCCTGGCTTCTATCAGACATAGTGTGGCCAGCAGCACTAGGGAAGTGATCGTGCCCCTGTACTCGGCACTGGTGAGGCCGCACCTTGAATACTGTGTTCAGTTTTGGGCCCCTCACTACAAGAAAGACATTGAGGTGCTGGAGCGTGTCCAGAGAAGGGCAACGAAGCTGGTGAAGGGTCTAGAGCAGAAGTCTTATGAGGAGCAGCTGAGGGAACTGGGGTTGTTTAGCCTGGAGAAAAGGAGGCTGAGGGGAGACCTTATCGCTCTCTACAACTACCTGAAAGGAGGTAACAAGTGATAGGACAAGAGGAAATGTCTTCAAATTGCACCAGGGGAGATTTAGGTTGGATATTAGGAAAAATATCTTCACTGAAAGGGTTGTCAAGCCTTGGAACAGGCTGCCCAGGGAAGTGGTAGAGTCACCATCCCTGGAGGTATTTAAAAGTTGTGTAGATGTGGTGCTTAGGGACATGGTTTAGTGGTGGACTTGGCAGTGCTAGGTTAATGGTTGGACTCGATGATCTTAAATGTCTTTTCCAACCTAAATGATTCTATGATTCTATGATTCTATTCTATGGTTCTATGATTCTAAATTTTCCATTCATATTAATGGTCATCAGGAATTCTCCTGAGCATAAACATTGTGTAATATGTTGTAGCAAATTGCACCCATCAGTCCTCAGGTTATGGGGAATGAATACTAAGTTTATCTATAAGGTGTTATAACTTTAAAAACAAACAAACAAACAAACAAAACCAGAAAAAAACATTAGTCTGTTCCAGTGTGTGTTCAATTTCCCTTCTCTATTTACTGAGCTCCTAAATAAGTTATTCACCCACAGTTCCCAAAGTGCAATTTTTTCCTGCCAACAAAACATTAAAATAATACCAGAATAGGGTTTTTTTTCCTGTTCTTTTACCTAAAAGCTCTCCATATGTTTTATTTATATTTTTGCTATCCTAAGCAACACAAAATCAAGCATTCATTGTGTGCATTTCCAAACAGGAAACTGAAGATGCAGCTCCCAGAAGCCTCTGAGTTAACATTTAAAAATTGAAAAGCCATAGATATAACAAAGACTATTGGGAGCTTCCTCTTCTTGTTCTGTTGAGAGAAATATGATGAACTTTTGTCTGAAAGTTCTCTTATAGAAAAAAAAAAAGCTGAAAAAGAAAAAAAAAGCCTGCCACTTATTAGAAGACAGTACTTCCCACTTAGTAACTCCTAGTCATCTTTGCCTTTAGCCATCCAGGATTTCTGAGGGCAGCAGAGCAAAACCAGCTCTCCTTGCTTGGGGTTGTTTATAGAAGTAAGAAGGTGTATGGCATGTATCACAGAGAACTATACGAAATTGGTATGAAACCATGATTTTCCAGTCAAAAGTAATGTTTAATCAGAACTTTTTTTCAGGATTGTGACCATTTCGACAGCATTTGGGAATACTGCTTTTTTAATTCTTCATGTGGCTGCATATATTGAAATGTACTTTAAAATAAACTTTAACAAGTTTACTTGTTAGCATATTTTCATTTTATTTCAACCTTTCTGTTGTTTTTGAAGTTTAACATTTTCTTCATATATAATATTTGCATATCAAGATTAAGCAATTGAATATCATCAACATTAAATGATGTTTGCTTTCAAAGCAATATTATTTTGTAAAATCGTATTCCTTAAAAACATTGCTTAAAAACCTGTTGGTTTTTCCTTCTTCTTTCCACAAGTTGGGTTTTGGAATGTAAAAATTCCCATCAAGCACAAATGTTGTGTTTTGACAAATGGTAAGTCTGAATATCTGTGATTCTGTTGCAGAGGGCAGTGACAGACAGGTACAACATCCAGGACATTACACTGCTCTTATAGGAAACAATGTAGACTACTCTCCTCCAGGAGAAAGAAGGATGCTAGCACCACTCTGAAAATAGCAGAGTGAAAGGACATGGGGTGAGGTGATGGGGGAAAGAAAGGGGTAGAAAAGAAAGAAACTGAAACATTTGATTGGAAGCAGACAAAAATGAAGAAATTCATTTTCACATGAGAAAATGGTGAAACATGAGAAACCTGAAGCTGAACCTAAAAAAAAATTGCATAGAGCAACTTGGCTGGCACAAGGAGAGGACAAAATGTGGAAGGTGGCAACAAATAATTACCAGAAGAAAAAAACGGGACAAAGTGCCCTGGAAATGCTGATTACACACAGTGCTAGCTAAACCCAGCACAGGGGTTTATAAAAGCCTTGCTACAGAAGAGGTGGTGCTGCAGCTGAAATTAAGCTTTTGCAATAGGCTTGGAGTTAGAGGTCAAGTAGTAATGCGCTTTTCTCCACTATCAGCATTTTTCACAAGTGCAGTTAGTTAATTCACTGGGAGGCTCATTCAGGCTGCCCTTACCACCACGAGTTCAAATATCCAATATGCCACACGCATTTTATTTTACATGCTTTTTGAGGCTAACTTGAAAACAGCCAAGTGCAGAATGGCTAACTGTAAATGCTATAATGATAACCATCACTCAAGGTCACAGCGTGTTCCTGAGCAAACTGACAGCGATATACCTGCTGTCCTGGTAACTGTCCTATACCCTGACCACAGTATTGGCACTGATGCACTAACTTCTCTGGAAGCTGGGGTAAAGAAGATGAGGAAACTTCCACTAAAATACTTATCATTAGAATGTGATTTTTTTAATATTAAACCTGAACAGTTTAATATTAAAACCCTTTCAGCCCAGATTTACCCCATATCACTAGAGTGTTAACTAAACAGCCTGCGTTAGGAAACTGTTTTCTCTAAAGTCCCTCCACAACCGGTGGAGTTCAATTTGCTTTTGATCTTTTGGCACTGCCTGTATTTCTCCTTTGCATATGAAAGGTAACCAAAGGGTCTTCAGCTGGTGGTGGGACACTTTTGTGTCCACACTTAGGTGAGCAGAAGCCCTGCGTTCCCCTCTAGTTCTAGTAAAGATTGCTCATATTTCCATAAGATTAATTCCTGTAAACACATGAACAATCAAAAGAACTTTATTAAAAATTTATAATGATCACACTTATTTCAGAATGTGGCATGAAGCACAGGCCATCAGAGGACATGTCTATTAATAATCTGATTTAGCACAAAGGTAGTTTCTTTTTAAAAAAAATCATGTGACTTAAAATCTAATGTTCTTTCTTTGTTTTTCCAATAAATGCTTCCATAGGCACAAGATTTGCGGCAAACAGATAAAAACACGTCTACATTTGAGCACTCTGCACTTGGGGCTTAAGAAATACTTCAGAACTCAGAGTAATTTTATTCATTATTGATGAACACCAGGAAGTCTTTGATTCATTCTTTCTGATAAAAATCTTTATCTTTGTAGATATTTGTGGACATAATATTGTTGATTTTTTTACCACTATGAGACTCGGATCTCCCAAACTGATGAGCAAATGACAGGGATATGATATTCACAATTCAAATGGATTAATATTCACCAAGTCTCAGATTTATCTAGTGAAAAGAATCTGTCTAGGCTTCCTGTAATGATAAAGGGAAAAGACAAGCTTTTCTAAAAAGAAGCTTTATTCAGAGGAGGGTTTTCAGATAGTTTTGGTTATAGGTGTTCTCTGGCTGCAGAAAAAGTCCAGTTTATTAGCCTGTGAGGCGAGAGTTAGCATTTGCAAATCCCCCATCTAAATTCGTATGGATTCAGATGAAGATCAAAGTGGTTCTGCAGAAGATGCTTGTTGAAGTTTAGCCTTACTATATAAATACTTATTATATAAATAAATGGCAAAATCATGTTTTAGTTATGTGTGGGTAAGTTGAAGACGACAATACTTTTTCAAATAAAAGCAGGACTACCTTGCAAGTAGGATAAGAGCTTGGGAGCCAAGTATCAAACCTGGATACTGGAAAAAACAGAGGGTCTGTGGGTTGGCTACTGGATGGGCCAGGAGACCCCAGGAAGCTCTTGGGGAGACCATGGAGCCTGAGGGTCGACTGAGAGACCCATTTGTGTGTGTGTGTCTGAGCATGAAGCAAGGGAAGCCAGGGCACCTGGGGCCAGCTGCTAGGGAAGTCTGAAAGTATAAGGCTGAAGGGATTCATAATGTGACATCAGACCACATAGTCATGTAACTCATCTCATGTAATAACATGGTCATGGTCATGTAACATCCGAGATATTTATACTCCTCATGTAAAACCATTTTATGTACTAGATTGTTTATTTCCATTCAGTTTGTCAATAAGTGTTTCTGACTATTGAAACGGTTCCAGTTCAGTCAACTCCAGACTTTTCCTCCATGTTGCACAGCTCCTTTGCATATGGAATACAGAACAAGTAAATTCCCCCTAGCAGAGGACTATACTGATGCTTTTTAGGGAAAGCTGATGCTTTCCCATTCCTCCTCCATTCTTATCTACCATACATCTCAAAAGTATTCTAGCTAGATCTCCAAACATGCTCATTTTCTGCCATCCTCAGCTGTAAAGAAAAAGTTCTGTGTGGGTGAAGGCTTCCCAGGGATTCTTAGAGAAACACATTTTCCAAAGAAATAACTAAAACAGCCATGGATGAACATGTACTTTGTTATTTAAAGCAAAGTAAAATATGGCAACGTGCTGGAAAGGTTATTCAGCTTTTGAAGTTTGAACTGCACAAGCCCATGAAAGGGGTGCTAAAGGAGAAAACAATTATTTTAACTTGCTTATCTTGTACAATGTTAGCAGCTATACTTGGCAACTGGTTTTTGGGGACTGCATTATCATAGCAATGCAGACACAGTGTTGCTTACAGCCCCGTTTATCTTAATGCCAGTGTTATTTCTCTCAGCAGAAAGAAAAAGAAAGTGTTTAAAAGTGTGGATAAAATTCTTTTTCATTTGAATCAGTGATAGCTATAACATATACATCCATTATAGAATATGAATTAAGTAGCAGTATAAAGCACTTGACAGCATTGCCTTCATGTAGTTGAGAAGCAATGGTCTGAGTAAGTTCATAGAATCACAGAATCATAGAATGGTTTGGGTTGGAAGGGACCTTAAAGATCATCTAGTTCCAACCCCCCTGCCATGGGCAGGGACACCTTCCACTAGACCAGGTTGCTCAAAGCCCCATCCAACCTGGCCTTGAACACTTCCAGGGATGAGGCATCCACAACTTCTCTGGGACACCTATTCCAGTGCCTCACCACCCTCATAGTGAAGAATTTCTTCCTAATATGTAATCTAAACCTACCCTCTTTCAGTTTAAAGCCATTACCCCTTGTCCTATCACTACATGCCCTTGTAAAAATTCCCTCTCCAGCTTTCTTGTAGGCCCCCTTCAGGTACTGGAAGGCTGCTATAAGGTCTCCCTGGAGCCTTCCCTTCTCCAGGCTGAACAACCCCAACTCTCTCAGTCTTTCTTCACAGGAGAGGTGCTCCATCCCTCTGATCATTTTTGTGGTCCTCCTCTGGACTCAATCCAAGAGGTCCATGTCTTTCTTGTACCAGGGACCCAATAGATGGATGCAGGTCTCCAGGTGGGGTCTCATGAAAGCAGAGTAGAAGGGGAGAATCACCTCCCTTGACCTGCTGGTCACACTTCTTTTGATGCAGCCCAGGATACAGTTGGCTTTCTGGGCTACTTTCTATCTTGTCATGAGGCCAAAAGTAACTCTTGCATCCTGCATGCTGCTAACTTTACATTGAAAATGCATTTTTCATTTTATCTGACATGGTCATCTCTCATGGATTGTCAAAGTCTGTCTGTCTCCTTTTCAGAGTAACAATCTGCTACCCTACTGTCAGCACTCTCTACTCCCACCAATGTCTAATTAAGATTATCCTGCCTGAACGCTTCCTTTCACCCCTACAAAATTTGAAATAAACTACTTCTAAATGAAAAGAAAAGTGTTCACAGAGAAATATTATTAAAGCCTTTGATAATAATCCCTTTATTTAAGTCAGTGCAATTTTTTATGAGGACAAGACCTGCAGTTCACAATTTGAAGAGTCTTGGTAATTACTCTGTGCAGGAAAACCACTGTGCCCACACAAAGCCTTCTCCAAGAGGGAAGCATATGCAAAGATTTGGCCTGATCAGTACTTGGATAGGATATGTGACTGAAGACTGACTACACTTGCATCAGAGATTGACTCACTGAATTGATTTCTCCATCAGCTAAGCCTTAAAATAATGTTTCAGGATATGGTGGTCTTGAAGATGCTGCATTCAGGTAAACAGCTTTTATTAAAGACGAGAGATATTAGCAAAAGGAGTCAAAGGGAGATTTTCATCTAACTTTCCCCAACCTAAATAACCTCAGATCTGTTGAGCTCGTCTTACCTCCTTACAGTCTCTTTGCATTTTCCCTTGCATGCAGGATTCTTCCCTGGTCCCACTCCTACACAGGGTCTGCAACGCTATTTTCCCTGGTAAATAGCTGTCACATTCCACTCTAGAACAGGCTACTCCTCTTTGATGGGCACCGTGCTATTTCTGTACGAAGTTTGCTGACTGCTGTATGATTCTCTAGGGTGAAATGAGATACATAGACACAAAACTTCAAACAGAATATTTGCACCTGAAAAGAGCTTTGATAATTTTCTGTGATGAATGCCTTAACTTCTGGTTGCTGAAAGCTTCCTTATGAGACATGCTTATAAATTCCATACAGTCCTTCCAATAGTCTTCATAATACTCCAGAGACATTTATACTAGTAAACGAACAAAGCCAAGGCAGAGCTGGGCACTGAAAGGCTATCGTTTGTAGTACTGTTAAGTTGTTACAGTGGTTCCTGACACAATTCTAGCCTAGGTGAATTAGCACTCTTTCCAAACAATTCACATGCACAGTTTGTGAATTCAAGGTCCACTCCCAATACCCAGTTTGGATGTGGCCACCCTGAATTGGAAGCTAAGAGTTTAATAGCAAGGAGGTAGCCAAACTTTATCAGCTGGTCTCAGAATCAGAGCCAGTGTCCCAGCTTTGCGTATCTCCCAGCATAAATGTCACCTTAGCATCAAGCGATCATTTTAGTCCATAGACACACACAATGTAACAGTGAAAAATGGTCATAAATCAATTGTTTTATCCACAGAAACAATAAAAAAGTATTTGGCTATGGATGCCTCTAATCATCCCAGACAGGTATCATTTACACATGCAGTAGATTAGATTTTAGTTGACAAATCTATCATACATGGAGGTGCCTTCCAGTATGCCTAAGATTAGTCGTTGTTGGTCCCCTTGAAATCCAGATGGAGTATAGGTGCCATCCTGCCCGAGGAATAGGTAGTAATGTTTGCATCAAGCTTTTATGCCTCAGTTACACACCACTAAGGTGAAATGAGGCTTTCTGTAGTAAAGTAGGAAGAGAGAGATCTTTCAAGAGATCTGGAAGAATCTCTGAGCAGGTGAGTTTGAGGATGAGAATCAGCTCCAAATTAAGACATTTACATTTAGGTGTCTACATGGAGTTGTAGGAGTTGATATCCCGTTATTATCAGTAAAGAGCTGAATTCAGTTCACGTGCCCAAACATATGTGCCCATTGTCATGTGAAATAGTGCAAAATATCCAAGATATCCAGCAGGACTAGCACAAATGGCAGAGGACCTATGGGAGACGCCTCGTCTGTCTGGATGAGTAACTGGGAGCCAAGAAGAATACTTAAGCAAGTAGGCATCCATGCTCTGGAAACTGCATCAAAATCCACATATTTTTCCATATGTAGTGCTTTCTATGGTAATAAAATAAATGAAGTTAAACACATGAGTTAAGAGTTACTAGACTGTGTTCTTTCATATTCCATATAGCCTTCAAACATCCATCCAGGACATTTTTCCCCTCATTTGGTTACAAAACAAATAAGGGAATAGACATGACCCCTAGAGAGCTGACTGATACTAATCAGACCATATAAATGTATTATACGTCCCATAGAAAAATGTGTTATATAGTTGACCTTCAGCATGCTACTGACCAAACTGCAGGTCACAGAGCCCAAAATGGAGGCAAAATTATGCTTTACAGTTCCAATAAAGGTTTTTTCCATTTTCTTCTAGCTCCAGATCTCAGTTAGAGAATATGGTAACTTGTACCAAAGGCACTGAACAATGACCAGAAAGAATTTGGAAATAGTTTTCATACTATTTTCTTACAATTTTTAATGTTCAAACTCCAGTATCAGTAATGGAGGGAAAGTGTTTGTGTGAGAAAAAGCTACAAAGGCAGATACTTACTGTTGAAAATAAATGTGGCAAAAAAGATAAAAGCCTAATTTTTGCAAAAGAAAAAAACTTTTAACAGCCATTCACTTCTAATTATTCTCCAATAATAAATCAATAGAATAATGAAAGTTGTTAGTATAATTTCATATTCATCAGGAATACCAAGTAAGATCACTTACTATTTGCATATCATTGAAGTTAATGCCACTTTCATGTTTTACTGAATACAATAAAAAGTTAAACAAAAATAGAATTGAAGATATCATTGACAATACATTAGCAGTTTTCTCACCATGCTTTAAAGTCAGAAAGGCACATAATGAGAAGACTGAATGGCAGGATTTTTGACAATCAATTCCTTTTCAAGACAAAAGTAACCGCTGTCCACACTCATTCCACAAAGAAGAGTTCAGACTGACCCAAGCCAATGGTCATTTTACTTTCAACTCACCATGTGCTACCCAGTCTTTTGGAATAGTGATTTAATTTACATCACTATAGATAGACAAGCATGTCCACATTTAACCTTGAGCTACCCTGAGCTGCTTCTGATACCCTGAGTATCTCTACTGACCTTAGTGGAACTATAATGATGAAAATAAATTAATAAACTGCTGTTAGAGTGGACTGCTCCCCAAGGGAAGGCGAAGGTGACAATGAGGCAGGCAGGGCACTGTCCGTCTGACACGGGGATGGCTCCACAACGTTCAAACAAGACCAGCAACAGAAACCAGAGTCAACCAGCAGCCCAGTGACAGCCAAACATCTCTGTACATCCCAGCTTGTCTCCCAACAGGATGATATGTGTTACAGTTGCACACTGAGCACAGGCAGCCATACTCCTGGGTGTATGAAAAGGTGGGTGTTGAAGAGCTGGTAGGTGCACTCAGGGCCCTGACATCATTTCCTAGAATATGTGTCATAAGAGAAAGAAAAATTCAGCATATAACAATAGTCAGAAAACAGGTCACAGTATATTTTTGAAGTTTGAAAGACTAAAAAACTGTATCTTGTAAATCACTCATCTTATGTTTCCATGAATTGATCCAATGAGATTGCTCCCTAGATTGCGTCAATGAAACCCTGACTCAATCATTAATAATTAGAAGTGACATACAGTAAGCACTTCAGGAAATCGCTTTTGTCCCTCTCAGCCCTGCCTCCCTAAGGACAGGCAACCATCTCCTATTAAGTGGGGTGAATATTGATCATCACTTTTTGGAGTACTCTGCAAGTCAGACTGCTCTATGAGTAAGTAGTCTGCGTACGTGGAAGCAGCTGTAATGAGCCAGCTAGATGTTCCTCCATTGATGAAGTCAAGGAAGTTTAGAGCTTGTAACCTGGAGCTGCAAAGTACCTTGCAGCTGTATTCACTCCAGGACAATCTTACATAATGAACAATTTTATGAGATGCTATTTTACATCACAATTACACTGAAAGTGGTCCTCTAATATCTTTGATTGAATGTAATTGTTTGAGAAAGATACATAGAAGCTACAATACAGCTGTAATGGCCCAAATGTTCTGCAGGGCACCCCTGACAAATGAAGCACTCAAAAGTTTGAATTAAACTATTTCTGTGACTTAAATACCAAATTATGAAAATGCCAAGTTACATTGCTGGGTTCTGCCAGATTAACTTACGGAAAAATGCAAAGAAAAGAAATGCTTCAGATCAGAGTCTCCTGACAGAGACTCAAAGTGAAAGAGGCCTAACAAGTATGATGGAGTAAACTCAGCAGTTTTAAAACTGATAGTAAGAAAGCTGGAAAAATTCTCTAGGGGAATCCAATTTATTCTCATAGACACAACAAATGTAGGCTGAAGAGTTCTATTAATGGAGGATAGTTACTTAGAAAGTGGAAATCACTTCATTCCCATGAGGGGGAAAAAACACAATAAAAACTGCCTTCAGAAATGAAAAGGGCTAAGGAAGTACAGAAGAAAATAGATCAGCCTAGAGTCATTTAAGAACACAGAGGATGTTTCAAGACTAATTGGAAGCTAGTTCTTTCCAAAATTATCCATTGCAGAGTTTAAATTTCCTTCTAAATTATTTAAGAAATCAGAGTGAGCTATCTCACCCTGCTGCAAAAACAAAAACTATCACTGATAGAAAAACAAACGGACTCTTATTTGTAATAAGTTTCATTTTCACAAGAAAATAGTCCTAAAAGCCAGAATGGTTGACTTTGAAAATTCTTTTCTATTTAACCATCATGCATTCAGGTTTCTCTAACCAGAGAGAAAAGAGAACCAATTCCAGTCCTAGTTCAAGAGAATTTCCTTGAAGTTATGATCACAATGTTTATCATTCAGCTAAGCCCCCATCTTTGAAAGTCGATGTTCCACTGCAACCACTGGAGACAGAAAAATTGAACATGAAAACAACTATAATTGCAAAGTGCTTTGAAGTATTCAAATGAAAATTGGTGATTGTTTGATAGAACTATATGCCTACAGAAACATACTCGGTGCATGTCTGTAGAACTCATTTTTCCCAGTTTCCGTACTGCTGCCTAGCCTGCAGAAATGCACACTCCAGTAATCTGCAGCATATAGGTAGCCCTAAGGACACAACAAAAATGTTAAATAGAATACACATGAAGTAACTTAAATTTGTGCCATTTCCCTGACATAATGCCTCAGATTAAATCTATTCTAAAAGTTACCCCTAACATTGAATTTTTTAATATTTCTAAGTAAAGCAGAGAGCTATAAAAAGCAGTTTCAATGGAGTGAAATTTTCCAATCCAAATTTTATTACAAATGTATTCTGCGTTTTGGAGGCTAGTATTTTGTTGCCTATAAGTTTCTTCACTGAACACTGTATAAAAATATGCAACCCTCGGATAAACCTCAGATGTCTGTTCCTCAAGAAGAAGAGTGTGTTAGGCTGACTTCATAGAAATTTAGTCTAGACTACTTGAAAGCTTCGTGTTTATCTAGGGTGCAGAGGCATTTCAGACACTCACGTATCTCACAGTAGGGGCCAATGGGGAAACAAAAACTTACTCTAGTCATAGGCAAAGTAGTTATGTGATTAAGTACAAGGCTGACAGAGGTAACAAAACTACCTCATTGCCTTTTTTTGCCAGAAGTGTTTTTTGGCTGCCACTGCTGTGATCAAAAAGGAAAAGGAAGTCAGGGAGCAGAGGATGGCAGCTCTTGTAGGATGGGGTGGTCTGCCATCAGCAGGAAAAGGCACTATCCTTGTTCTCCTTACAGTAATAACAGCAACAAGCTTATCTCCCTAAAGCGATCTGCTACCCTTATCCAAACACCGTAAATTTCATTACCTGTGATGGGATTGACAGCCCAGGGTCAGCTTGCTCCTCTGTGCTGTAACATTGCAAAACTCAGGTTTGCTTGTAATGCTGAGAAGGCTTGACCTGGTTCTGGAGGAAAACAGTGAAAGAAATCATCCATATAGTTTCAGCATCAGTGTGCTTGGAAATATGTCATCTGAGATGTCTCAGATTAAAGAAAACATAGACATAGTGTCTTAGCTTCAGACATTCAGCACGTGCATCAAATTAAAAGCAAATATAACTGTGGCATTCATTAGGAACAGAAGCTGAGATCAAGAGCATTTCTATTTTAAAGTCCTTGCTGCAAGACTAAACTTAAACACCTAAAACAAATAATAAAGTGCTAAAAATATTCACTAGATTCCTTTATGATTTGAAGCAAGTCAGTTTCAAAAAAACCCTGCACATTACCAGCATCTTTGAAAGTCAGGCTGTGTATTTAAACATGCATGAAAGTGCTAACTCTTAGTTATCTGTTTACTTAAATGATGGGAAGAGAGAACAATGCGACAATCCCACATGTGTTCCCACCAGGACCTCAGGTTGAGGCACCAGGGCAGTGGTGCTGGTGGATGTTTCTTTGGGAGCCCAAGCCCATTTCTCACCTTATGCACCACGTCTTATGCACACCTTCTCTCATTCTTGTGCTGCTTCACTTCTTGATGGTCTTCCATACATCTTGTCCTCTAATACCACATCTTTCCACATCTCTGCACTCATAGCCTCACAGCCTTTTTGCTCCAGGCACTCAAATCAGAGCCTCAGTATCTGGGTACCTCCCTCAGTGTCACTGCTGTCCCCCTTAGTCTATAGCCCTATTGACCACTGGTCTTTTTCACTACCTAGTTTTTGGGTTATTAATCCATAAACCCAGACAGAGAGGACTATTAGTCCATAAACCCAGATATAGCTACACTTATGATAACCCTAATCCATCCGTCCCTACAGCAAATACATTTGTTAGCCTAGAAAAGTTACATGAAAGATTTCTATCATCACACACAAAAATCTTCTCCAAAAAGAATTTCTGTCAAATGTACAAAGCATTGGTCACTCTTCTCATGGCAAACTCAACACAAAAAACATTACTTAAAGTTGTTCAATCTCTAAGAAAAAGCCATGGTAATAATAAAATTCCTTAGTTATGACTAATCTTCCAGTGGACTTAAGAACCCAAAACATGTACTGGGAGCTTTTTCTCCATGGTTCAATGGTAACACTAATGAAAAAACCAATATGAGTACCTTGCAGGAAGGACAAATCCTTATGACTTAATGAAGTGCTTGCAAACTCCTCTCATCTCCCCAGCCTCCAGTCCCTATAACCCTAGCACAGAGATATAGAAAATTAGGACTCAGAGAAATTTCAAGAATCATTCAAATCACAGACAGGAGCAGCCTGATTACCAAGACTTTTTTTTTTTTTTTTTTTCCCTCTGGTGATCATGAAAAACAGTTCATCATCATTGTTTTAATAACAGTGTTTTGTGTATTAGAATACTATAGTTTCATTCCTTCATATGTTTTCTCTTGCCTAGATTAAAATACTGCAATTGCTTCAAGATTTCTTTACAAGTCATGTTTTTGCTAGCAATTTTATTTTTTGTTGATGTCTTTCAGACTGTCAAAGTTGCTTCTCAGAAGTTAAAGCATGGTATGCATTTCAGGTCATATTCTACTAGTCCTCCCACCTCTCACATACCAGCTCCCCTGTCAATACTTATCAGAAGAAGATAAACTGGTTTTTGTGATAGCATTGCAGTGCTGATTCATATTTAGTTGGCATTTCAATGCAACCCTGAGATCCTTCACAGCTGCTATCTCGCCAGTCATTTCTCCTTCCTAAACCTAGAGCACAAATACAGCAGTAATTCCACCCTTCCTCTGAACCGATCTACACTACACAGCTTGTTTGTCACATTACAAACCACTCACACTTTACTTCATATACACATATCCAAGGCTGTAATTAAAACTACAGTTTCATGCTCTAGACACTTTTCTCCATCGTGGAATGCTGGGCACTGCTGCCTGCTTTCAACACTGAAGTAGGTAGGTTGTAGGTGTGACCCAGTATGACAAGTCTTACAGTCCTCTATGCCTAGTGTTTAGTCTTAAAGCCTTCTTCAGGGCAAGTGAGTATGGGATGAATGATAAAAATTAAGTGTGATGGAACTTTATATTAAAATATGTATGTCTTCTCTCTGACAGCCTTTGTCTACTTAACATGTTCCTCATGGACCTGACCAGTCCCACCATCATTATCTTCTATTTAGCTTTCATTACACGTGTATATTCTTATAGTATGTCGAAGACTAGTTGTGCGGACAGGAACTCCAGTGTGTATTAAAAGAACAAACAAAGCAAGAAAACAAATCCAGCTATGTTTGCCAACATGTATATTCTTATAGTATGTCTAAGACTAGGTTGTGCGGACAGGAACTCCAGCATGCATTAAAAGAACCAGCAAAACAAGGAAACAAATCCAACTGTGTTTGCCAAGTGAATAATGCGAGTGAAAGAAAAAGCAACAGACAAGATAGAGACAGAATGGAAATACCTGGATCTAAGTAAGGTATACCTAAAATCTCCCTGGGATGCTTAATTCATAGGACATTCTACATAGGCATTTCATATTTGGGTCCATCTCTGAATTGCCCTTTGAGAAACCTGTGTGTCTCCCAGTAGCTCCTTGGGGAAGCCAAGCAGAAGCAGGAGTCCAGCAATGTGAATACTCGATGAGAAAAGAGTGGTCAGAGTGACAGGCTGGTGTCAGTAACGCAGGTGCCTAACCACTGTCAATCCTCTTTTAAATATCACTGGCTGCTTATCTAAGCTCTGAGCATAATCTTAACACTCAACTGAAATAAAGAGGATCCTTCTGAATATTTAAGCCATGTAACATCAGACCCAAACAGGACATTGTAATTTCTCTATAGTATGCAGAATACAGATGCCATTGGCCAAATTTCACAACGTATGCACATTTCAGTGCACATCTTTATGTATATTTAATTGCAAACTTCTGCATAGATAAATAATGAGCAGATCTGTCCTGTGCACACTTCAGCCAACTTGCATCTTTACAATCTGATCCTGTATTTTGGAACAAACTTTATTGTTTTAAACATAGCTGTCTCTTTCACATTGCCAAGGTACTCTCTAACTTCAGAAGTTCCTCGAAGGCAACCTCTAAATAATGTGAAATTGATTGATCACAGTTTCTTCCACCTGAGGAACAAATTCTACCTTGTGTCACTTTAATATCAGTTGGAGTGAAATTTGCATTTACTTTTATGGAATGACAGGCTTTCCTACCTCCAAATAAAAAAGACAGAGGAAGTTATTGGCACTCACTGAAGTTATTATGAACTCTGCAGAAAAAGAAAAAGCCTGGGTTAATCTGTGTGCCTGTGTGCAATAGGCAAGGCACCACTAGCTTGTGATACACAGGAAGCCATGCAACTATCTAACATTTTTTGTCAGTCTTTTTAGATACTTAGTGTTACTTTAATATAGAGCTTTCTCTTTAATCCCACTGGGTATCATCTCACGATGGTGCACACAGAACAAATCCATTATTTAAGTTCTAATGTGACCCATTTGGCATGTAATTATTATAAATGGCATTCATATAAAATTGCAGACAGGTAAAAATTTTGTGAAACATTGAGGGAATAAACGATGGAATGAAGGGGGAGTGAGGGGGAAATATCAACTGTATTCAGTCAAACCATTGGGAAATTGCTATACTTTGAGAGGCATGTTAACTTTAAAAAGAGCCTTAAGGAAAAGTATAGATCAACTTTTTTTTTTCCTCTTCTATTCCTCAATACAGGAATATTTTCTTTTCTGAACTCATGAAGAAGGTGCATTTAAAATCAATATTATCCTGACAAGAACTACAGAGCACATCCATTTCTAAAGGTATTTTATCAGTAGACACAGCTGCATTGAAAAACATCTTTTGAGACTATTGCCCAGGCTATTTTATGCAGAACATCACTGTCTAGACTGCTTCATGCAGCCTAAGAAGACATTTACAGTCCCAAGTGGTGAATGCCTGTTCCACTAACTATGCAATTATATGTTAGGCATGATCCCCTTCAGGCTGCTGCTTTAGAGACTGAATCTGAGATTATTTATATTATGCTGTTGGTAACAGTTAGGCTCATGGAAAGGAACTGAGTGGCAGGGAGTCTATTTAATCATAGCTTAGCATCAGACCAGGCCTAGTCTTTGCTGTTAGGGTGAAAGGTACTCACAAAGCCACAATGAAAAAGACATTAAAGTAGTAAGCTTTCCTGCCACACATGTACTGAGTTTTGGCTAAGGAGGAGAAAGGCATGATTTTGTGCTGAGTTTCCACATTCTAGAAATACAGCATCAAAAAGAAATGCTAGTTGTGATGAAAAGTGCCTCACCAAGACAAAGCAGAGGCCAGCTTCCTTCTTTCACCTCCAAAAAAGGCATTATGGACTTGGCCCAGCCTTACGGAACTCCATTTCCACTTAGTGCAATGGGGTTTCAATGAGGTCTCCCACGCTTAGGTACACTGGAGATGCCTTTGAGTTCATCTGCTCTCCTTTCTGCCACAGGACAGCGGGGCTCTTTCACTTTCAGAGATTAACATCCCAACTGTGCTGAGGTGTGTGGGTAGAGGGAGCCCAGAGAACATGTTATAGTCTCTCTGCCTGAGCATGGCTGAGCCTGGTCCATCTGGAGATCATTGCTCTGACAGTATCCATGGATCTCAGTGTGGGGACTGTGCAAAGTCCACAGATGATAAATGAAACAAACCCAGACAAATAGGAACATATAAGACATAAGCAACAGAAGACCATAATAATTGTATAGAATAGTGGGGACCTCAGTAAAACAGGGATGAAAGACCCTTCCACAAATCATCCAGTCCATCCCTCCACTCTGAGGTAGTAGCAGCTGTACGTCTGTAATGCTGGGCAGACATTTGTCTGTATTCTTCAACCTCATCAGTACAACAATTGCAGATACCTCAGATCTTAGTGCTCCACCAAACTTAACTGTTTTTCCTAATGTCTCATCTGAATCCCCATTGCTACAGGGCTGATCATTCCTCCTTATTCTTCCACAGCAGACATGGGTAATACATTATTCTCATCTTTGCTTCTTTCCATGCTTTTAGCCAACCCTTCTCAATCTTCACGAGACTAAAAAAATCACAATTCATTTGTGTTTCTTCTCATTCTGAATGCTTTCTGTGAGATCAAGATCACTTTCCTATAGTTATGCTTCATAGGTTCACAGATTCTTAATGCATGAGGCCGAGAAATGTTTAAGCATTCCACCTGATGCCTTACCAATGTTGAGTGGAGAAGTGGTTGAATTGCCATCTTTTATAGGCTCTACTTCTGTTTATATGTGCTCGCTTCATGTTCGGGGGTTTTGGCAATAGCTTGAAATAATTGACTCGTCATCATCTGGTGGTGTACTGCAGAGAAGCAGTCCATCACATATTACCTCTCAGCTGATTTCTACATTAGTGCAGAACCTTACACTTGTCCTCCACAAGCATATGAATAAAATAGTTTCTTCCTGTTATGTTTAAAATGAGTGAATTTCTGAGGAAACTCACAAAGCTTTCACTATGCAGTTGCTATTAGAGCCTCATTTTACAAGTTTAACTGGAGCTTTAGAGATGCACAGACTTCTGCAGTTTTTTTTCACAGATGAATTTTACCTAGTGGGTTCTTTTCTCAGCTACTCTAATTTCCTAGCTACCCTAGGTATATATTTATACATTTTACCAGCATTTCTATCAGTATAGCTATATTTGCTAGAGTTGCTATATTTTAAACAATATAACTATCTCCATAAATGCCCTAATATGTATGTAATTGCATCAATATATCTGTACTTCTACTGTTATTAGTCATCTTGATCTCTGAAACTGGCATAAGAATATTTTTTTTTACTGAAATTACTTCTACCAGATTATCAGTGTGCCAGCTTACTTACACCAGCATGAGTGTACAAAGAAATGGATCTTGATATAGGCAATGCTTAGGGACATACTGTTCTGATCATAAATGATATTAGTTAAGATATTTCTTCCCCAGCTGCTTGATACTGCTTCTCTGTCACAATCCAACGTTCCTATCTCCTGAAATCCACAGCATGTCTGTGTGTGCAGCTCACCTTGGTTCTCTCAAAATACTGTACTGAGAAAAGACATATAAACTAACCAGAAGTACATCACTTTATATGACTGCTCCATCTTCATCAACATCTGCCGCTGTTCAACCTTGAAGTATATGCTGGATAGCAGAATATGGTGCAGAGATTCGTCAGCAAGCAATGAATGACTTCCTTCAAAACCAGAAGTTAATCAGCCATTCTAAGAGTGATTCTGTGTCCAAATTCATAAACATGCTGAGACACCAAACACAAGGTTAAGGAGAAGCCCTGATGGCAGACTGCAATGAGCAATACTTTCTGGTGGGAAAGCAACAAGAAGCTGCAGGCAATTATTTCCTAATCTGGATCCACTCTAGAAAGAGCAGTTAATCTGATCCAATTTTCTTCACCTTTCTAAAACACTATAAAACATTTTATTGTATCTAGGAATAAAAACCCTCTATTATTTTCACAGGACATTATCATTTCCTTCTCATCTCCCTTGAGTTATGTTCTACCTATTAAATTAAAAAAAAATAAACAAAAAAAATGGCAAAAGCATAATGATCTTGATCCATTTCAGGAGATGGAAAAAAATTTTTAGCAGTATTTGTTCAGGGAAATTGTTCTAGATCTTGCTGTTATGAGGCACAGTTAAAAAGTAAATGTTCCTTTACAGCAAAATTACTACTTCATTTATGAACACATAAAATGGACTTTAAAACTACAGGATTTTATACCTGTTCATAAGATTTTAGTGCTGTTCTTATGAAAACAAACACAAAAGGCTTGTTCTATCAATGTTCTTTTTTCTCTCCCTTTCTCCATTAAACCCAGTAAATTTCAAGGTCATACTGAGCGTGAGTGCACAGCAATGTGCACTAAAACAGTTAATGCACAGGAATGTGTACCAATATATCCATTTCTATTTATTTGTAAAGCCACTAAGCAATTTTTGCTTCAAAAGAATTTTTTCCAGCAATTGGAATTAATTACATTAATAATCAATTAAATTAATAATTTTACTCATGTTACTGGCAACATTATCTTTAAAGCAGAGATTATATTAGTGAAATCTATCCCTATATGATTTAAATCTAACTTAAACTGTTTCAATTAACAGTATTTCCTAGGGAATGATTGGAGGACTAATGAATTGTACTGTTGCCAGTTTAAAAGGCATGAAAGAAAAACATTTTTAAAATTATATGGATTAAGAATGGACTAACTAGTGTATCTCAGAAAATATATATTTTATCAGTGGGAAATCATTGTCAAATACTATTTTCCTTATATAGATTTCCAATTGTATGGTTGTAGGCCCAGTGATCCATGATCTAGAATGAAATACAAACTTATTTAAGAATTTTCATAGGACATTAAAGATGTATCTGCACAGCAGAATGAAATGCCATCAAGAAATACCAGCTCAAATCCTAGAAGCAGCATATCTGGATTCTCATGTATTGTTCGTAAACTAATTACCTTGCATCTCAGCCTAGATTATTACCTTGGGCATATGGTCAGTCTGAGAATGGCCGTTTAGCTTCTGATTATGAAGCAAGCCAGTTGAGGATAGCTGGGAAATCTCTGCAACATATTCCATAATGAGATATGAATACACCTGAGGAATTAAGAATGGCAAATAATGATAGAGCAGTCACGCAGAGTGATCTGAATCTCTTTGTAGGCTAGGCCCAGTTAAGTTGCCTTAATGCAACAAAGCTCAAGATTATACAAGGAATGACTAAAAAGCAGATATTAAAAAGGTTACTAACTTTGAGATGATGTATACATTGCAGTGAGTAAGTGAACTAATATGATCCACTTCCTTGCAGAAGCCAAAAAACTAATGGAATCTTTGAATATAAGCACAGGAGAATAATTGAAAAAGGAAAGGAGATAATGTTTCATCTTCAGAAAAAGTGGCAATCATTGATGAAGCTAGTATTACAGTTCTGTTCACCATATTTTAAAAAAAAAACTGGAAAAATGGGAAAGGTATAAAAGGGAGCCATAGAAAAGAGAAAATGCATTACAATTAAACAAGCATGTAGCTTAATCTGATTATTCTGTTTGATTTCAGCAAGTAAGCAATTTCTTAGAAAGTACATACTACATTTGAAATTAATTTTGATCCAGCAGAAAAAGGCTTGCTGACTAAAGCCCAAGAAATTCAGATATTAAAATTTTCTTTTACCTTTACAGATAAGGAAAGTGGTTCAATTCTCCATTTTTTGTTCCTGGAAACTGATGACAAGATCCTTTCCAGAAGCTACTCTGCAGCCAGTAACATGCTATTGGTATCAGCAAAAGAGTAACAGAAGAAATTTCTGTGGTGGGTGACACATAAGGGATCAAACTGAGTGAATTAATCATGTCTTCTGGTTTTAAAAATCCATGAATTCATGAGAAAATCTGAATAAATGAGCTAGGAAACTTCATAGTTACATTATAATGCATTCACTTATGGTTTACTCTGACTAATTCCAGTGCCATGGGAAAACACCTAATTGTCCTAGGGACAATTGTGGTTCAAGCATGTTCCTCCAATACACTGTTGAATGCCAGACAACGTTTCTAGTTAGTCGTGTCATCCACACCCACTGCTGTGGTACTCACTACCACCTACACAACCTCTGCAGGGTATTTGGAGAATGGGCCAGGGAGCTACACCACTTACTCTGTGCATCCCCTTGGCTCACATAACACTACAAACATCAGGGGAAAATGCTTCCTATAGCTGTTATCAGTTCTTAAGTGAGTTTAGAAGCTCATCTTTGGAGAAGTTAATGTGCAGCCAGATATCTTCCTACTGCAGAATGCCTTTCTCCCAAGCATATATTACGGGCAAAGAGAGAAGAGGTTTCCTTTTGGGGAGTGGGATGATGGTGATGCCAAATGTGCTCTGTTCCTCGTAGCTTGCCAGAAGGCTATGAAGACAAGGAGGCTTCTCAGAGCCTGGGCTGCATAAGAAGAGGTGGAGAAAAGCAAAGCAAGAGAGGAGATGCTGAAACCCAGTACTGAGACGGAGGGAAGGGGCAGCTCTTTCAGGACAGCTGGCTGACAGAGTTTACAGCTGCAAGGCAGTGCTGCAGCAGTGGCAGTGAAGATCAATCAACTAATCTCTCTCCCACTCCTTTCCCCAGAGGATGGGGATGACTGCCTTTTACCACACCCTCACTCCTGACCCCAGAGGACTGAGCAGAGGTTGGGACCATGTTAGATGCTGCCAGAACTGGGGCTAAGGCGATGGGGGAGTCACAAAATTAAATATAGGAAAGGAAAAGAACCACTGAACTACCAAGCAAATTTACAGTGCACAAGCTATTCAGCACCGAGCCCTTGGCGAATGGAGTGCATGCTAACTGCCACCACCTACACTAATTTGGTGTATATATATATATATACGTACATAAAATTATATCTATAAATTTATAAAGAATCCTTAGGTTAGCTAACCACTCATCAGCCTGAGGCCCACATTACTCAGATATTGTGGAAAAAGATTGGTCTGGACATGCAAAATAACTTGCAATGTATTCATGAGGTTTAAAAAACTGTCTTGCTAATATAAAATACTGTTTTCTTTACTGTAGGCATAAAGCTACCTACATGCAGTTAGAGTCTGCTTGTTCCCATAGAGCTCACACTCAGAGTAGTATAGTAAAAAACACAGCAAAATTTGTTTAATGTGTGATGTGGACACACTGTATATCTATAGAAGTTACTTAGTTTTCTTAGAGTTACATAAATTGATTGCACATCAGCATCCTACAGAAAACAAAGACCAAGAATTCTATCTTTAAGTGACTAAAACTGAGCAGTACATATTAATTACAATCTTTCACTCAAATTACTTTTGTTTTGCAAGAAACCTCTAGAGCAGCTGTGGATCTTCTGTTGATCAAAACACATTGACTTCCCCAAGATCAATACTCTACACACAAGTGGAATATTTATCTAGACAGTATCTGGGAGACTTTAAGATAGCAGAGACTTACAATAAATTATTGAATATCAATATTTTAATTATTTCCACATTTTCATGCAAGAATAACTAAAATTAATCTTTAAATTTAGCAGATAAAAATGAAATAAAACACACATTTCCCATCATTTTAGCATTGATTTCAATATACGAGTTACTTGCAATAAAATACACTTTTTCAGGTTGTTATTAAGACTGTTATGAATACATTTCTTTTTCTTTTTAATCCTAATATAAAATCTAATGGAGGAGATTTCAATTTACAAGGCTTACACTGTAAGTCTATTAAAACACCATACAAGCCCTGCCATCTGAGCATATTTTATTGCTTCTCGTAACACCTCCCATAAATCCAGCTTCTTTTCATACATTCATTCCCAGTCCCTTTCACCTGATGAGAAAGCAAGAGATTTACATACTGGGAGTAAATAAATTTTTGAAGTCAACCTACTTTTGAAAAACTGAGTTTTAGGCCTATCAAATTGTGCTCGTCCATTCTGTGGCCCAATACAGGACCCTCAGTTATGCCAACACAGTGCTTTGTGGGTCCACCTTGCAGCACACTGAACTGAATGAGGAACTGATTTGCCTATAAAAAATAAAGCAGAGCCATTCTTTCTCTTTTGCTGTCAGATGACTGTAATTCACATCTGTTTCCCACTGCAGCGCCCCATGGTATGGTACTGGACACAACTGTAAGGAAGGAATGGGAAGGAGCAGTAGTTCTGGAGAACAGTATCACTGGCCAGTATCACAATATATAAAATAACTGCAGCAACACTTCAACAAACTCCTCTAAGGAAATAAAACTGTACTTCAGCTCTTTGCTATGATCTGCATACTGTTCGGTCCTGAATTGTGACATACTTCCAAGTTTTTACTGCTGGTCTGTAGTTTTGATGTGTATTAATTTTTCAACTGTGCCTGGCAAAAAGAGGCTTTTTCTTCACCTTGTCTTCTTCACCCTGTTCTGGTCTTCCTCCTCTTCACACTAGGCCAGCATAAGCATTTATGAAGTCATGCAGTAAATCAGCTCAAGCACCAGCCCTTCTGAAAAATAGCCAAGTATAACATTGCATTAGTATTACATATGTTGTGAGAGAGTGAGAATAAATAGTTGGGGGCATAAAGGAGGTAAGAATAGACATCTATTTCCAGTGAATATGCTGATTTATGTGCATGTCAAAGTACAGCCACAGAAACTAATTACAGGCAATAATTTTTTCTTCCATCTCTGTATAAGAAAACTCATCTTTTTCACTCTGTGTTAGTACAGCTTTACAGCTTTACACCTCATGGAGTGCTTTACAATGCTTGCTGAACATAGCATGTTTTTCACTTGTCTCTGCCACCTTTTCCAAATATTTAGAGGAGGGTGAAAACGATAATGAACAGGAGAAGGATGGCTGTGAAACATACTGAAGTTAAGAATAATGGACACTCTTAGGGCTCATCTGGCTGACTTCTGGCCTCTAGAAACAATTTGTTGTTTGGAAGAGACAGCATTTACTTTCACCTAAGTACACATCTGTTATTCTGTGTATGACACCTGCTGCATTCCCATGGAGTTTTTTAAGGCTGCATAAAACACAATTCCTTATTTTTATCCACTGATAGCAGAATAAATTGCATCCATCATAGACAGGATCTGCCCCTTAGTTCCATGCAGAAAGGGAAGACGACAGTTACATGATTTTGTAGATTATATTTATAGTTACAATAATATTTTTCCTTTTATTTGTCAGTGTTTCTCTGTTCTTGTGTACACAAACATCAGGAGCTTCACGCTGAGGGTTAGTACAGGCCTTACACCTCACCTCTCCCATTCCACCTTCCAGAATTTAGTTATAAGGCGAAAGTGAACAACTCTTTTCAAAATTATTTTTCTCTGTAGTAAACTTCCTGCTTTAAGTAATTTCCCAGTTTGTTGAAATTTTTCAGCTCTTACTGGAAAAAGGAAAACAAACAACAAACCAACCAATCCATATCAAACCACCTTCCTCCACTGAAATGGCATGACATTTTTGTCACATGTCAGTTCCCTTTTAAACCATTAAACCATCCTTTGGTATTTTTTGACATCTCTTATCAGAGTTGAAGACTAAGCACATAAGAATCCATGTTTTAAACTTCTAGCATTGTCCTTCAGTGAAACTACATCTCTCACAATGCCAAACTAGTGCAGGATAAGAACTATTCTGTTTGTTTGCTGCCTACCACAATATAAGCCCTTATCCTGACTGGTGTCTAGGGATGCTACTGCTGTGCAAAATATAATTAACAACATTATTAATGCACAATTTTGTCAACATCCCCTTACCTATTAGAGAAGGTTTATTTGTCCTGAGTCATTTATTGAGCTTTATGTAAGCACAATTAAATAGAATAGTTAAGGTACTGAAATCACCTAATAACTGACTATATGTCTATCCTGGGACTTTCAGCATGAAAATACAACAAACTAGAAATACAAAATTAAATATTTTGATAAAACCAATCATTATTAAAAATTCCTAAGAATGTTATGTTTCATTAGTTTGATCAGTTTTATCCATGAGCTGTTGTGGTGGTTTTGGCTGGGGTAGAATTAATTATCTTCATAGTAGCTAGTCTGGGGCTATATTTTGGGTTTGTGCTTAAAACAGTGTTGATAACACAGGGATGTTTTAGATACTGCTGAGCAGTGCTTACACAGAGTCAAGGCCTCTTCTGCTTCTCACCCCACCCCACCAGCGAGTGGGGTGCACAAGCAGCTGGGAGGGGACACAGCAGGGACAGCTGACCCCAACTGACCAAAGGGATATCCCATATCATATGCTGTTGTGCTCAGCATATAAAGCTGGGGGAAGAAGAAGGAAGGGGGGATGTTCGGAGTCTTCCCAGGTAACTATTACGTGTGATGGAGCCCTGCTTTCCTGGAGATGGCTGAACACCTGGCTGCCAATGTAGACATCCACAGCCACAGTCACTTTGAGGTGCACCTGTTCCAGTGTGGCCTTCTCCATGGGCCACAATGCCTTCAGAGATAGACCTGCTCTAGCATGGCCTTACGCACAGCCACAGTCCCTTCAGAAGTAAACCTGGTCCAACATGGCCTTACGTATGGCTGCAGTCCCTCCAGGGGTGTACTTGCTCTGTCATGCGCTTATTTTTGGCCACTCGCTTTGAGGTGCTCCAGCATGACCTCGTGCACAGCCACTGATGTTTCAAGGTGTTCCTGCTGCAGCATAGACTCATCCACAGCCACAGATGCTTTGAGGTGCACCTTCTCCGGCGTGGGCTTATCCTTGGGCCACAATCCCTTCAGAGGTATACCTGCTGTGGCACAGACATAACCACAGTCACAGACATTTCAAGATACATGTGATTTGGCGTGGACTTATTCACAGCCACAGATGCTTCGGGATGTCCTGCTCCCACGCAGACTCATCCACAGGACACAGTCCCTTCGACTCGAGTTCACACTGGAGTTCCAGCCTGTCCAGTGCAGCAGCACAGAAACAGCAGCGATGCCCTGGCCATCTGCCAGCCCAGGCACATCACCATTGCTGTTATCAAAATTTTCCCAGGCACAGCAGAGTAAGATGATAAGCAGTACAGCAGCGCAGCAAGCAGCAAAACCAAAAAGGAGCCACTAATGAGCCCTAGACTCTAATATACAGTAAGGCAAGCAAGACGTCATATGGTATGGGATATCCCTTTGGTCAGTTGGGGTCAGCTGTCCCGGCTGTGTCCCCTCCCAACTTCTTGTGCACTCCCAGCCTACTCGCTGGTGGGGTGGGGTGAGGAGCAGAAGAGGCCTTGACTCTGTGTAAGCAATGCTCAGCAGCAACTAAAACATCCCTGTGTTATCAACACTGTTTCCATCACAAATCCAAAACATAGCCCCATACTAGCTGCTGTGAAGAAAATTAACTCTATCCCAGTCAAAACTGGCACAGTAGTGAATGAATTCCTTGTTTTGCTTTACTTGCATGCATGGCTTTTGCTTTACCCTTTAAACTGTCTTTATCTCAACCCACGAGTTGTCTCACTTTTACTCTTCTGATTCTTTCCCCCATCCCACTGGGGGGAGTGAGTGAGTGGCTGTGTGGTGCTTAGTTGCTGGCTGGGGTTAAACCATGACAGCTGTTTTATAGATTTCAGACGGGCACCCTTCAAGTTTCTTAATTATTAAGAGTGGCAAAACTGGTCCCTTTGACATGATGCAAAGTTATCAAAGGAGAAAATAACTCTTCAACAAATAACACTAAATTGTGCATTGCTGTTAATTAACTCTGGGTGGAAGGAAACTCAGGTTCTCTCATCCAACCCCCTGCAAGCAGGGTAAGCAATCAGATCAGTCCAGCTTCCTCCGGGCTTTATACAGTCAGGTCTTGAAAATCTCCAAGGATGGAGACCGCGCTACCTCTCTGGCGATGTGTTACACTGATTGACTGTCCTCATGGGGAAAAAGCTTCTCATTCCCAGCTGGAGCCTCTCCTGCATCAATACATGTCCACTGTGTCTCCTCTTCCAACCAGGCAATGCTTGATTCTGCCTTCTTCAGGCCTCCTTGTAGGTACTGACCAGCTGGTTTTAGGTCCCCCATAGCCACTTCCCAAGCTGAATAAGCCCACTTCCCTCAGCGACTCTTCATATGGCAAGTGCTCCAGCCCTGACCAGCTTGGTGGCCCTCTGTTAAACTTGCTCCAGTTTATCAATATCTTTCTTCTATTGGAGATACCCAACCCTGGATGCAGTACTCCAGATGTGGTCTAGACAGTGATGACTAGAAGGGAATACAGCCCAGGATTTTACTTTCTTTGTTGCAGACTGGTTCCTGTTCAGCTTGCTGTGTCCCAGCTCCTTTTCTGCAGAACTGCTCCTTCCAGTCCCCAGCCTTTCCTGTTGCCAGGGGCTCTTCTTTCTTTCCCAGGTGCAGGACTTTACATTTGTCCTTGCTGACTTTCAAAATGTTCCTTGTTGGCCCTGTCCTTCAGCCTGTCCGGGTCCTTCTGGATGGCAACCCAGACACTGAGTGTATTGGTTGATCCTCCCAGTTCGGTATGATCTGCAAACTTGATGAGGGCACATTTCATCATCTCCTCCCAGTCATTGGTACATATTAAATGGGATGTGTCCCAGACAGACCCCTGTGTCAGTTCTTTATCAGGTAGAGTCCAGCCCACTAACTCTCTGAGCCCAACCATCCAACCTGTTTTTTTTCAATTTAGTTGTCACCCATCCAGACTGTAACATTCCAGCTTGGATATGAGAGTATTGTGGGAGACAATGTTGAAAGCCTTGGTAAAATCAAAGAAAATCACATCCACTGCTGTCCCATAATCTGAAAAACAAGGCATTTTGTCATAGAAAGCAGTCAGGTCGGTCAGGCCTGATTTACAAATGGTAAATCTCTGCTGACTATTCCCAACCATGTAACACACTGCAGATTTTTGTACCAAAAAAAAATCTTCCTATTAGCCACCCGTTTTGTCTGCTGTTATGTTTACCCTTCCAGTGCTTCTTGGAACATAACATTGGCAGTTGCAGCCTTCCTCAAGCAGACTGGAGGAAGGATGGGGGCGGAATTTGAGGGGTATGGTGTTTCAGCAGCATCTTGAGTCCTTTGTTGGGAGGACAATGATGTTCATGGGAGTCCGAGGGTCCACTGGGAAAGCTATCTTTATGTTTTCTTATCACAGCCTGCTTCCTTCTTACTATTTGCTAGCTACTTTGAAAATTGCACAATAACCTCCTCCAGCCCCAAATGGCATAAAGATTGTTTTTTGTTACACATTGGCTATGTATGTTTGTCAGGCCTGTACCATACATGATATTTCCAGAGGTTAAGCTCAAACAGGTTAGGCAATAAACCCTTGACCATTAGACAATTACTGAAACAGAGTAAAAGCAGCTGAGGCCACAACAAAGCCAGACAAGTCCTAAGACCCTGCACTGTCAACACAGGTATTTTATTAGGAATGTGGCACAAATCATATTCATTGGGCTACCAAACCACATGAAAAAAATGGTGAAAGGGCAGGCAGTAATGCAGAGCGACTTTAGTAAAAAACTATAATCTGGGCATCATATCAGGATGAAAAATGGACTGTGTAACGGAAACCATGCAAAAAGATGTTTCCATCAAAAACTTTTTAATCACAGTATACAATCTACTTAGTTGCCAGGACAAGTGAACATTTCAACTAATGAATAGGCAGCTGAACACACCAAAAGACATAAAGTATCACTGCACTAAGGGTAAAATGTTATCATCTTCCAAAACTCTGTTAAAATTGAAACAGTAAACCTAGAAATTGAAATAAAGGGTTTCTTTTCATCGGTATTTTTTCCTGATTGCTGTTTAATCTTGAAAACTGATGGTTATCCTTAAATCATGTTATAATACCTAAAAGAAAGGGGGATCATTAAGAGGGAATAATGTTCACCTCCTAAATTTAAATTAGTTTCTTCTAATCATTCTACTTTTCAACATAAATGCACTTTTGTCATCTTTTGTTCTGGGCAAACCCTATATTACTAGACAACTATTTTCCCTCTTCTCATGTTTTAAATCTGTGCTTTATCTTAGTGACTGACTGACATTAGGCAGATGGCATGACACTCATTATTTAATACATTTTCATTACATTTCATAAACCTTTGTAATACACTGGGTCTCTTTGTCCTTACTAAACTAACAGCAGCAATGAAAAAAAATCTGCTGCTAGACTTTCATCTAATGTCTTCACTGGGTTCACTGCAAAGACTTCTCCATCCATGCTCAGAGGCTCTTGCCTCTGGAAAGGAGCTTAGACCATTTTCAGACTGTGCTACACTGCACTCACCCAAGAATATGCTCCAGTTTTCAAACCATGTGTTTTGATAGGAATGGCAGAGACATTTCATTGCTTCAGGTAGTTTTCCTCAGTGTAGAGAAGCATCAATATCATCAATTAAGCATTCAAAAAAACAGGCATTTGCATGACTTAAAATTATCTCCAGAGGTCTTGGTTTTTAAATTTTTTTTAATTTTTCCTGTTTTCTTGGGAAAAGTCAACGATGAAAGCAAATTGTACTGTCCTTGACCTACATACCGCAGTATTTAAGATTCATTGAAAGTTCAGGAGTTTCTTATAGCATAAATTGGTAACAAAATTCTAGCCTTAAATTCAGGGAAGAAAACAGCCCATCATTGTGAAATTGTATATATATAAGTATTGTGCTTTGGCATTTTCTAAGTTGTGAATTTTCCTGTAGAGTATTATTGCTATGCCATTTACATGTAGTGGAGGTACTGTGCCATGTAATGATTATTATGTCAAATTATATTAATTCCGTAAATCACAGATATTTTTAACTTCCTAGTTCCAAGTGTACATTAACATAAATTCAAATTATTTGTAATCTTAGGCTAGAAAAACACAAACCAATTCCTTAAAGGAGCAGGACTAAGTTGCTGCTGATGTATAAACAATTCTATTCTTTAATTCTCTAAAGTTAGTGATTCTCACCATTTATATACTGCTAGGAAAATCCTGGCACAGCATCATCTGAACAGTAAGGTTTAACTAAAGAAATTCCAAACTTTTTAAATTATAAGACAGAACAATTAAAATATAAATTACTTTTGATTTTACAGTAAAGGTAGAAGCCTATGCTTTGACTCATGTAGCTGTGCCATGAACTTTGACATGAGACAAAATCTTTAATCTCTAGCTGCTGCAGCTATCCTTTTCTAGAATGGGGATAAACAAATTTCTCACTATCTTCTATTTTCTCCTTCTTCAAGATTATATATCTATATTATCAACTTCTACAAAAATAAAATTTTGTCTTACTGATATCTGTTCAATGCATCAGGGAATAACATCAGTAATACTTTCTCAGTAATAATAATGCTCCTTGAAATTCTCTAACAGCTCTAAAATAAGGAGTATAGCTAGCTGAAAACAATATCTCTTTACTTTAGCAAAGGCATAGCATAGCCTTCATTAGCAAAGTAATGGTTATTAAAATGATTACTAAAAGATCTATCCTTAAGTCCATAGAATAGAAAGGGCAGGAAATCAAGGTACTAATAAAACAAAGATCTAGACTGAGTTAACGATTTGGATCCTGTAGTGGAACCCAGATCCAGAAGGAGGTGCTGAAGCTTACTAGGGAGGGCTGGAGAAAACTACTCACCTAAGAATGAGAGAAAACAAGGGAGCACACTCAACCACGAGTTTTCCTCTAGGAAAAGAAAATGCTAAGCATGGGAGTGCCTCCTCCTCCAAGATTTCTTTCTTTTCCCAGGAAAGTGCCTTTATCCATTCAAGATCAAGTCCTGTACTTTTCCCTCACAGTAGATGCCTAAAGCTAGATCTGAAAGGGCTCACTGAATTCACTTGGGTCTTAGAGGGCCTTTGAATCAAGATCCATGGCAACGTACAGCAGCATGGAAACTTACCTTTTATGTTGGAGTCCTTTTCATTCTCTTTCTAAAGTTCTTAATGCATTTTGGCTAATGATAACAAATTCACCCTACAATTCATCTCATATACTTGATGCCATTTCACTGCTAGCAACAAATAAATGTGAAGGAGAGTGCTTGGTCCCTAGCCTCACAGATCAAAGCTTTGCACTTCAGTACATTCCTGCATGGCAATTTATTTAATCAACTGGCATTCGCAGTGTTAAATATCTGGAACATGCTTAGAGGACAGCTTTCGGCCAAGTCCTGACAGTATATTCAATACTAACACTGCAGATTTCAAACTAACAATTTTAGAAAAAGACAGGCCTGAGGAAATACAAAAGCCTATTAAGTTACCTGCAGGCTACACCAAGCAAACCCACCACTTCTGCCATCATTTAAACTCTTTGATTCTAGTTAGGCAGAAATGATCCCAAGTATGGCAAAGGCAATGTCAGTGTATTTATGTAAATATTACTCAGCAATTTTTAGGGATTTAAGGACAGGTTCCAAAAGTTGAATCTCTTAAAGAAGCTTTTGTTTGCTTTGTGAGCAGGTACCTATTTGCAACTGATTGCATCCCAGCTGCCTACAGGAACTCAGGCAACCGCACATTAGATGTTTCACTATGGCATGGTGCCACTTAAAACAGGCGTGTAATGTCAGTTAGCTCAGTCTTTCAGGATGCCATTTTCTGTACTTAGGAGTGTTTGATACCATTACATTCCTTTCCCTTAGTTATTCACATAAGAGAATGCATATTATTTTACTAACAGCATGAATGGTTTTCTTTAGTTTGATTATTGTAATTACACTCCACTGGTACTTACTGATATCTGCAGCAATTGCTACTAAAAATTACTCCTTTTGTTATTCTCACAGATGTTTTTTTTTTTTCTTGAATGCTGAAAGACAAATGTAGTTTGAATTAGAAGAGATCAGTCCAAACTCTTGATAATGGTGCAGATTATAACCCACCATCTATAGTGGTTTCATGCCGTCCTAATGTGAATTACAGTAAGTTCTATCAGGATTTTCCCTTATCGTAATGTAACAAACTTCTATTCCAAGAAATTTAGAAAATGTATAGTAAAGCCTCAATGTAATAATTGACACTATTGCATCACTGTACAAAAATAGTACTTACGGAAAAATATTCTAGAGTCTGTTTAAAGACAAGGGCCCAGAATCACTGTTATGCAGATGTTAGTGGAGCTCACGCATGCCGGTGACCTCGACAAGCTGTAGGTTTAGCTACGTCATGATTTGATGGAATGACAGTGGTACAAACCAAGTTAAGCATCTTGGCATACAGTGTGCCAATCCCTATATTAGAATCCAAAATAACGGCTTCCTAAATTATGTCTCAGTTCAGTATCACTGTCCTGGTTTCAGCTGAGATAGATAGAGTTAATTTTCTTTATAGTGGCTGGTATGGGGCTATGTTTTGGATTTGTGCTGAAAACAGTGTTGATAATACAGAGATGTTTTAGTTGTTGCTGCACTAGTCAAGGACTTTTCAGCTTCCCATGCTCTGCCAGGTGCAGAGGAAGCTGGGAGGGGACACAGCCAAGATAGTTGATCCAAACTGACCAAGAGGCTATTCCATACCACATGACGTCATGCTCAGTATATAAACTGGGGAAGAAGAAGGAAGGGGGGGACATTCGGAGTGATGGCATTTGTCTTCCCAAGTAACCATTATGCGTGATGGAGCCCTGCTTTCCTGGAGATGGCTGAACACCTGCCTGCCCATGGGAAGTACTGAATGAATTCCTTGCTTTGCTTTGCTTGCGTACACAGCTTTTGCTTTCCCTATTAAACTGTGTTTATCTCAACCCATGAGTTTTCTTACTTTTACCCTTCCGATTCTCTCCCCCATCCCACCAGGGGGGAGTGAGCAAGTGGCTGCGTGGTGCTTAGTTGCCAGCTGGGGCTAAACCACAACACACTGTTTCTGGATGCCTTCAGTTAGGAGCTGAAATGCCGCACACTGAAGACAATGTCAGAAATGTCATTAAGTCATTCTAGTCAGAATTTTGCTTGAGGAATTAAATTGCCTTTACTTGAAAGAATATCCTCCATTATCAGGAAGCATCAAGCCTCAGTATTCAAACCTCCTGATGATAGTTTACACACTTCTTGGCACTGAAAAGATTGTGTAAATACACATGGAAGGAAAATACACTTTTTTGATGGTGATAGGTTTGCTTCAAGTACCCTTGACAATGCGTGGATTCTAGCACTGTTTGCCATTTAGCAAATTACACATCCAAAATGTATTAGTCAAAAATACATGCTCTTGAACAAGAGGGATGCTAAGAGTTCATGAAATCAAGTTTAGATTTAATGTTCAAGAACTGATATTAATTTGCTATGGGAATACATTGATGATTGTTTTCATGGAGTGCACTTAGATATCAGTTACCATCCAGAATAAACTGAAGTAGCCACTATAATTAAAATAATTTAATCTAACTGTTCTCTGAGTGAAATTTCACACTGACCCACATGGAAAGCATTGAGTAGAATTTTCCTTCCTAAAATAAAATTGATCTTCCTGACAGATGCCTGTGTTTCACAACAGTATCCATGATATAGCTATGGAAACTAACTGAAGAAGGTGTTGAAGAAAATGTTCAGTATAGGGTGGATATAATAACTCTGATAGATAATATATTTTGATAGGTACTTTCCTCTCATATTTAGTAATATTCTTGGTAAGTAGAAGACAGCAGAAAGGGGAAGGAAGCAATGTGTCCACGTGTCTAAACTCAAAATTAATTATCATAACAAGAGAGTTTAAGTTATGCATTTGGAAAAAGGTTTTTAGCAGAGAGGATAGAAGCAATGGGATGTATTGCTTAAGGACAACGTGTAGTTCTTATAGCTGGATTTTAAACACAAGTAAAAGACACATCTATTGGGAATGCTCTAGGAATAGGTAATTTTGGTTTTGCAGATGGAAACTATGATTCCAGGTCGTATTGAAGCCCCATTTTTCATGAATTTACATGATTCAAAACACTTATAGTGATTGCAAGTCTAAGCTTCCTTGAACAGTAAGAGCAAAATAAGACTAATGTATTCTAAGGCAAAATATGTAGAGCTCTCCATGTACAAAGGCATGCTACTTGCTGGTATACCAATTTGAAACAGTGCATCAGGAAGTCACATGTCTTCTGGGTCAAAAAGTCTCCAGATGATGAAATCTGGAGTGTAACTAATCTGCAGAATAGTTTAAAGGTGTATTACACATAGTGCTTGTAGCATTGCTAAAGCTGTCTGACGTTGCACATTTGAAGACCATTATTTTCAAAAGCTTTTAAACTAAATCAACTTTTAGCACTTAAGCCTGCCATCTCACTTAGCTGTGGAAAGTAATTTATGACTGTCCTTTAGACTCCTTTTAAAGACAACAGAGGGAAGTAAACATTTCTGGAAGATTATCTTGTTTTGAGATGATTGTTCAAGCTAGGCGGTTACCATCAATCTCCACTGACTACCAGGGCAGTCAACAGCAACAGCTAAGACTAGGTACCTCCAACAGCTGCAATTGCATGAGCAGAATCCCTCCCAGAGACTGTGAGTTATTTGTACTCTTTCCTATGAAAACAAGTATCTCTAAGGCTATCTGAATTGAAGGCTACTTTTAAGACAGATGAGAAATTCTTCCTAGATTTTAAATTGGAGGAATGTATCTGGGTTTGGATGCTTAAGGAGCCTACTATGGGTCTCTGAGGTTTCATTGTTATTGTCCCTTGCTAAGATCTGCTCTAAAAAATATTTACCTAACGCTGCTCTTCCTTGCCCCTTAAGAGGCACCATATGCATAGTGCTTCCTGATTAACTGTATCCTCACATTCAATCAGGCTAAAGAATTTTCCTTTTCAGGTGATTTCAGTCGTTACATAGAAACTTGTTAAATTAAGTGAGAAAATTTCTTTCAACTGCACTCAAAACTACTGTCAGCTGAGACAGATTAAACACTAAACCGAAACTGAAATATTTAATCAATCACAAAGTAGTTTTCTGTGAAGCTGGGAGAAAGTAGGAGGTGACTACATTCTGTAACTATGGTGTATCTGTGTGTTTTTATAACACCCTTCAACCAATAATCTTAGAGAACTTCCTGACAACTTTCAGAAAGCTTTTAGAATACAAAAGAAATGGTGGAGTCAAAGAAAAATAATCCTGTTCTTTCCTCTTAATGCAGATTTCCTAGAATGTGTTACTTGTTATTTTCTAACCCAGACACATCAGAAACATGGATGATGAATTTTTTGGTAGAAATGAAATTCAGTTTTAATGGAAACTAGGCAAAAAACTTCAGGAAAGAGTAATCTTCTTGGAATATATGTCACAGACCGCAGCTAGCAAAATAAAATTAATGTCAGTGTTGCTGGTGAAAGAACAACTGAATTTCTTAAGGAGAAGTTAGTAAAAAATGAGATCTCATCATCCTACATCCTGTTTAAGTTTGGATTTATATATCCAAAATCCACTTATTATTTTAAGCAGCAGACTATTCTGGCTACTTGCCGGGACAATTTGTTCTTTACACACCTACCTTACTAAACCCCCTTCTCATTAGCTTGGAAATCCCTTGAGTCTATCTGCCACACACCATCCAGTGTTCATAGAGAGACCTTCTCCGGTAAGATAAGAACATTCCTCACAACCCGGGGTTGGGGTGAAAAGCACAGAAGCTTCATTTACATTCCTGGAAAAACACAAAAGTTTAGATTAGTCAGGATTACTGATAATTTCATTTCACATGGTGGTGATATTTCCCTTCGTTGTAATAGTTTTCTGGTTAGGAAATTTATTCAGAAGAAAGTCATTTAGTCAGTTCTTATTGGAGGAGGAGCACTCAAAAGACACAGGTCAGCTGGAAAGTGACTTGAGCTTACCATTAATTGTTGTCCAGTCCTGATTTAGTTAGTTAGTTATTACTTTTCAGGGGGACAAAAGATGAGCTGGGCAGCCCAGCCACCTGAACCTCGATAATTTAATTAGTTTGTAGACTTTTGTGCAAAAAACAGGAAGCCATATCATCATGCCTTTTCAGTTCTCAGAAGAAAATTAAGTATACTGAATCCCAAATGGATGGAGGAGGCATTTGACATACAGTATCGGTTCCCTATATTCTCAATGGATGTAACAGAAATGCATTTTAAGCAGACTGGGTCATTTCATGGAGACATTCACGTTTTCTCTACAGTCAATGGATAGAAAGAAATGGATAGAAAAAAAACTCTTAAATTAATCCAACAGTCCCCTTCAGAATTCTGCAAGCATCAACCCTTTTCCTCTCCCATTTTGGCACAACGCTGTGTGCCATCATGACAGTACATGTCCAGTTTTGATTTAACACACATTCATCCAAAATACCAAAAGCAGCAATATGATTTTTCTGTAGGGGATGGTGAAAATAGAGTCCATGCTATTCTATAGCATTGTTTATCCTGTTTTGCCAGTGACCACCTATTCCAACATTGTGATCATCCCAGATGTGCCAGTTATCTTAATCAGCTGGAAGTCATCCCCATCGCACTATATGGACACTGAGAAGTCGTGCCTGTAGGCTCACTGGAGGAAGAGGAAGAAGTGTGGGAAACTGGAGAGGAGGTGGGATAAAAGTGGTGGCTCACGTGTAATGGAGCTATTGCAGTGCACTTTTCTCTCTTCTCTGTGATGGGGAGCTGAGGGACAACTGGCTACTGAACTTCAACCTGGACCAGCCAGGTCAGACAGAGCCAGGGTCAGGGCTGGAGGATGGACAAATGGCACCCAGGGCCTGAGCAGGGGCTCTGGGCAGACTGACTGCTCTGGGATTTGAAGGACTCACGGACGTGCGTGTCCTGGTGGATGAAGAGAGTGTGGGGTCAGGCGGGGAGGGGGTGCCCACTGGGGAACCCCTGCCCTGGTGAGCTGGAGAGAAGGATGAGCACTTGCTGCCGTGGTGGTGACGTCTGTGTGAGTGCTGTTGGTGTTTGCATGGGTGCTGGGAACGGCACTGCTTCCTGTGCTGATCTCTGCAGCCGGACGTGCGTGCACTCTGTGCATGTGTGTGCACCTGCCCGGGACACGAGAACGCCCCTGAGTCTGAAAGTCCTCTAGATTTGATTTCCTTTAACGTCTCCTCTGGGCTGTGGCCCCACTAATGAGGGTTTCCACAATTTTCTTGCTTGTAATTCAAGGTCTCTGGTGTCTGTTAAGAACACTGGCAGTCCACCACTCTCAATAGTTATACCACTACAAATGCTTATTGTAAATATGTTACACTGTATCAAGATATCAAGATTTCCACCTGTACACAAGAGGAAATTACACCCTGTTTAAGTTTCACTGTATTAGGTCACTGATTTCAACCTCATTAATGTGGTTACACCAACAGGAAAATTGCTTGGAACAGTGCTTGGCTGTGAAGAATCAGTTCCTTAAATTACTGAAAGATTCAATTTGTTCATCTTTATCATATTAGCTCTGGCCATGTTTCACATTCTCGATGGTATGTAGTTTTGCTGAAGAGAGCTGCGGAAAAGGATGCATGATCTGAATACGTACTCCCATCAGATCATTGTGTAGTAGTCTGGAAACCCATTTGAATTGTTAATTGTCTGTCTTTTTTTTTTTATGTGTTGCGCATGTCATGCATTAAATATCTGGCACAGTTTAACTAACAGATGTGGTTTTTAGATTGCTCACTCTTTCGTTATTTGACTAAGATGAGTTAGAATTATTAATTTTTTTGTAATGCATATGTATTTTTAGCAAAGAAAGAATAAAAATATTTCTTTTAAAATATTTCTACTGAATGTACTTTAATTCTGGATTTCTCACTAGTTGTGAAAAAGGTCAACTTCATTGTGCGCATACAAAGAATATCGCCAGAATTTTCAATATATTCACATGGGAACTGCAATTTCTATGAGGTCGTCACAAGAAATAATACATACATATGAATCAGGAAGAGATCTATGCAAATACAGCTTTTCCTTCTACTGTTTGAAGATCTCCCACAGAACATTTCTCCATATACATCTCTGCACATTATACTGCATAACAGAATACAGGTTCTGTTTTGTCAGAAGATTATTTATTGAAACAGATATTCATAATGTTGTACCTTGGTCCGCACTGGAAAATTACAGAGGGTGTTTTGTCACTTTGATATCTAAACATAAGGCTCCTGTCTAAAAAGAGCAGAGGCAATCGCAATGCTTCCTGCAGCAACACAGAGAGCACTGGGGGATAGCAGGGAGGAGGCAAGGCTTGTTACTGTGTGCTATAACCCTGTTTTCCCCCTCTCAGCTGCGCTCCGGCAGCCGGCCGGTCGCTCCACAGCTGTGTGGTCCAGCGCCCCGGCCAGCACTAAAACGAGTTACAGTGGCTGAGCGTGCTGCCGGGGCACTCCCCCAGCCCTCGAGGGACTGGAATAAACACAACTCCGTATCTCCTCCTGTCGTGTTTACCTGTCTTACTGAAATATGTTATGCTGATTTCATTAACGTTTGCAGGGTGCTTTGGTGTCCCCCAAAAGCAGGTCGAATGGAGCTGTAGCATATAATCATCATCATCACCGTTATTTGCCTAAGATGAAGACCTAGTATTAAATGTGTGCAAGTCCTGTTCTTTATGGATAAAATGTTGAACTATATATAGTGTCACCTTCATTTTCCTTTTCTAACACTGCACATATTAGGCAGCAGGCTGAATTTTTTTAGCACATGTGCACAGTGCCACCCACTGTTCTACAGAAATTTCTCTCTGCTCTGCACTGTTTCTCTTATGCTGCATTTGTCTGGCATCTCCATTTCATCTTCTTTATTTTCTGTACCACAGGTATATGTCACAAAATGGCAATTTATCTCCTGTGAGTGTTCACTTCACTTGAGCTATCAGGCCAGTGCTTGTTCACACATCTAAGCCAGTAATAAATTTTGCAGCTATTGTATCCGTGCACTGATTCACGAACAGGCTGTAGACAGTTTGTGGAACAGACTTTTCAAATGGCAGTAGCTGCCTGTGTTCTAAATATAAGTCTGTTTATTCTCTTTTTTTAACTGAAATCCCAAATCCTCCCTTCATTTCTGCAGAGAAAGCTGTGGGATGATGAAGAGTGTTTCATTTTAGTGGGAAATAATCAGCTCCACTAGGTATGATCCAAAATTTACTGAAGGTAACGGGAGCTTCTAACCTTGAATCTGCCCCTTTCAGAGGGAGAAATTGCTACACAACTATACATCTATTTTTTTCTTCCAAACCTCCTTGTGTGCCACACAAGAGCTATTCACTCTTCAGCATGCAGACACCCTACCTTGTTGTCGCATTTCCTCTTCATCTTAATGTATGAAACCGTAGAACACTTCTCTTCTGTGGGGTGGAAGGCTGAAGTACACTAATCTACAAATTAATTACTTGAGGAGAAGTGTTATTTGGTATCACTTTCATCTTCTTTGGACAGTGTCAGAAAAATCTACCCATCTTAACGTGCCAAACAATGATTTATTCATTATCTCGTATCTCTCCAGAGCAAGTTTGGCAAAAATCAACAACAAACTACATGATTAAAGAAAAATAAAAATGTTGTCCCACTCCCCCCTCAAGTAATTAGCTAGGGGTTGTCTAGACACACACTTTGGTTTTCTCATGATTTGGCGCTCTCATTATAATTTATGCCCGCACAGGGAAATGATTCAGTTAAGGGTCAACCTGCCAAACTGGAGACAAGGCACGAGTAAAAATGAGCAAAGGGAATAAATGACTGGATAATTAATTTCCATTTTCAGAAGTGTCCTTAGCACCTAATGTTGTGGAAACCTAGAAGAAAACCAGTAAGTCTAACAAAACCCTAACACATGTTATGATTTTATAGAAACTATTGCTATATGCTGTAGCAGAATGTGTATAAGTGGAGTTACTTTAAAATGTAATTTCAGGTACTCTATGTACTCTTGTGTGAGAATTTTACCCAAAGCTCTCTATAGCTGCTAAGGAGAATTAAAATACTGCTAATGAAACTTCAGTAGTACAAACCTGTGAGGACTAAGGCTAAGGTAGATATGCATAAATTCCTTTAGTTTGAGACTTTTTAATGCCACCAGCGACATAGGCATGCCAGTAATAAGAATGAGGAATTCTGAAGATTTTACATACTGCAAAACAAATAACTGGGAAGGAAAGAGTTTGTCTACAGAGTCCTAGGAAGAGAGGAATATAAACATAAGAAGACAGGACAACACTTGCCTTAGTTTGAAAACATAAGTAGTGAAAAGGAGGAAAATCAGCTAATTTGTGCTTGGAGATGTCCACAATTAAGGAAAAAAATCTCGGGGAAACTGAACACATGAGGGTCTCTGAAGTTTCCTCAATGTGCATCATTAATCCCTTAAGGAACAGTAGAGCTATTTGACTGGTTGTGAATTAAGAAAATATGTTATTGTCCATAACTATGGTTTTAATAACAGTAAACTTGGTTATATGACTACCAAAATTTTATTTGGTAAGGAAGGAAAATGGCTTTCTTACATTTGTAATTTGAAATGCATCTAGATAGGTGTCTGAAAATGCAGATAAGTGCTTAATTGCATTTTCAGAAATATCACTAAAACCCACTGATTCCAAAAATCTTACTATTGGCACATACTATTTTTGCAGAGATGTTGCCATTCCAGTACATAAATTATATGGGACAGACAGTCGTTGTTGTACTAGTAACAGAGCAGCAGTTTATAAAAGATTACTTAGAGTTAAAGCAGACAAATGAATTGGGCATATCAGCTCATAACACAGAATATCTATTACAGGTAATAGTATCACTACAGTATCACTGCCTGGCCAAGACAGCATCAGATGCCATGCTGCGACACGCTGAGATAGGTCTAAAAAGTTGCAAAACTAGGAGACAGAATATGTGGGATTGCTCAAATATGTAATTATGAGACATCACTTCACAGACCATTCTGAGACTACATTTTTAGACACTGTAAATGGAGCAGCTAGGCTGAGAAGACAGCCAAAGAGAAGCACTACCATTCCCCATAAGTTCTAAAGGAAATCAATTCACTGCCATGTGCAACCATGCACTTAAAACCATCTCAGTATCAAGTGTAGAAAGTAGTAAATGTGATGACAATTTTTAAAAAGGGCTCTAGGAACTCCAGAGAAGTAACTCTGAAATTGTACCAGGCAAATTCTTAGAAAGTATAATAAACAGTAGAATTAAAGAGTTGATACATGGATAAAAATATCTTGAGGAAGAATCAACATAGCTTTGTAAAGAGAAGCCATACCTCGCAAATCAATTGGAGAAAAATCTATTTGGTATAATATGCTAGGATCCCCAGAAAGCATTCAACAGGGTTGTTCACCAAAGCCAGTTACAGATGATAAGCTGTCTTGAAGTAAGAGGGAAAGTCCTCACATGACTAAAGATCTGCTTTAAAGCGATGAAACAAAAGTAAGACAAAAGTAAGAATAAGCTTATTTTTTTCTCAGTGGAAGGAGGATAACAACAGGATCCCCAAGATATCTGTGTGAAGGTTTGTACTATTCAACACAACTTAGTTGTTCACGAAGTTGTTCTTATGCCACTAAGGGTTCTAACAGTAACGGACCAGTGGGTGGGGGTGGGGGAATAACAGAAGGACCTCATGATAGTAAACCATAATGCATGAAAATTGGTCTAGATAAAATAAACTAATGCACATAGAGAAAAACAATGTTACCTTTACATTTTCATTGTAGAATTCTGAATTACCTATCACTACTCAAGAAAAAGATCCTGGTGTTTTAGCAGCACTTATGAAAACTTGAGCTCAGTAGAGGGCAAAACCCACACAGAATGTTAAAAAGTGTGAAAACAGAAACAGAAAATAAAATAGAACAAATCATTATAAATCCAAGGTGCATCCACAACATTAACGTCTTGTGCTGTTTTGGTCCCTCCCCACTCTTCACTTCATAATGGGTAGAGCAGAATCAGAGAAGGTTGAAAAGGACAATGAAGGGTGGAGAATGAGATGCTCAGCTGCTCCTGTAGGTGCTTTAATCCAAACTCTAGCTTCTTAAAATTCCCATTCAAAGAGTGTCGATTCATAGAGATGCGTAAGGTCTACAGCTGCCTAAGTTTTAACCTGTAAAGGCATCCTGAGTACCAACAGATCTGCTCTTGGTCTGTCCAGAACTGCCTAATGGTACTATACTAAGCAAACCAAGGTATGAAGACTCCTTAGCTCCACCATGGGCCACAGTCATGCTTCTGCAGACTTAGCACACATGCCAAATACTATGGGCATTCAGAGAGCACATGCACCAGTCGAGGTCCTGAATCAAATGAGAAGGAAATGGTATAGCTTCCATACATTCTGCCAGTGGACTCCACTTCAACAGGCCATGAAGAGATATGAATGTTCATCAGTCATCTCTCAGAGGAATGAGTATGTTTCAGTCCCTCCCAATGAAGTTGCTCCATTCTCCCAAATTAACTAAAATAAGAAAGAATAATGTTAACATAGCACCAAATACCAATCTGAGGCTACCAGCTCAGCACCACAGCTCCTAAGCTTTCCTGTGTGTCTATCTTTTGAAAGTGGGAGTAAGCCTCTAAATTACTCAGAAAATTCTATACAAACTGCATAATGTAACAGCAGGTGGCACTATCATGTCAAAACTCATACAATCATCTCATGTTCATATTTAATCAGGTTTTATTCATAGATAGTGGAATGGAAAAGTGACATGTAGATTTGAACAGAATAATTAAATATGATTTGCTAAATATTCTTCTTCATCTCTGATTAACCATTTGAGTCTTGCAATGTTCTAATCCTGGATTTGAACTATTACATTTGCCAATATATTTGCACTGATTCCTTTTGCTCTGTTGAGCTATCGTGGCAGTTCTACATCCCCAGCAGAAATAAGCTGAAGCATACATAATTATTTCTTCTAAAACTACTCATCATCACATAGCTAATAAGACAAAACTGAAATTTCCTCTCCTTTTACATACAGTGCTATGCTTTCACATATGCTTTCACATATAAAAGTTGTAATGACAAAGGAAAAACAGCTTTTACTATATCTTAAAATCAACAGCTTCTTACTGAAAGATTTACCAAATGGCTGGAAATAATCAGACACTTCATGAATGAGGAGCAGGAGTAGTCTGGCCATTCTGAAGCACCGATAGCTACAGCCATAACAGTTCACATATAGAAGTGTCAGCTATAACCACCTCTGGAAAAGGCCCCAAAACACATCCTCCCTGTTTGATATCTATGAGATACTTCTGAATGCTTCTGCCCTATACATTTGTAATGCAACCTTATATGTGTTTTTCAAGCCCCTTATTCCCACACTGAGGTCAAATTTCTGAAGCACAAACACTTTACAAGTCAGCGGACTATGTGACGGATAACTAACTACAGGTCATGATTATGAAGCCTAAGCCAACTATCAGAAGAGCAACTGTCTGTTAACTGCCAGTTCCCCTCTGCCATGGAAAACCTTTCCATTTCCATTAATCACAAGGCTGGCTTCAAATGCAGACTCTCTGCCTTCTCAGGGTAGGTGACTTGGACCATAATCTTGAAGACAAAAACAGTCTGTCAGAGATGAGAGCTCTCGCTCCACAGAGCCCTCCTGGCCCCAGGGAAGGTTTTCATATCAAAAATGTATTTCCAAACCAAAATTGTGAAAACCCTGGATGGCAATGGATGATGTGTTGGTCTATGTTTTATTGGACTGAACTAAGAAAAGCTCCATTTCATTTTGGGTCAAACATTCGTAAAGCATGAAACAGAGGATGTTACATCAGCATGTGTTTGTAAATCTGACTGTGACTGTGACTCCTCCCTTGTGCCATCACCACAGAGCAGAGCACCACTCCAGCCTGCCCTCCACCATGAGACCCCTGGAGCAGGGCACCAGCCCACCAGTTCCTCCGCCATGAGGCACCATGTAAACACCACAGCAGGCCCCATCAGGCTGCTGAGGAGTGCCCGGCAAACTAAGCAAAAAGGCACCGCTACGACTCTACATATTATGACATTTTGTAAAACCTTAAAAGGTCCTTGAAAATTTTCAAAGCAGAAAGCCCAGGGCAAGCCCCATCTTTCTCCTCATTGAGGCAATTGACTGCCACCTGGTTTGGTGACAGGGGAGCAGCTGAAGAAGCCTGACCCACACCTTGCTCCCACCCCATTCCCCAGCCCTGTCTCCAGTGAGGCCAGACATGGCACAAACGGCTAACATAAGGCATTCAAATCCCATGAGATCTTTTAAGAAGCGTGTCTTTGAATACTAAATAGTCTATTTTAATTCTTTCTCTTGGGTTTGGATTATGAACAAAAGATCGACACTTTCTTAACAAACATGAGAGCCAAGACTTTTATTTTACTTTGTGCTACAATAAAAAATGAGATTATTGTCTAATATCACAGGAGTTCTGGAGCCAAGACTTTACAGAAAACAAGAAAATAATATGAGATTTTAAAGAGAATTGTAGAACTTGAAGTAGGGATTCATCATAAATGGGTGATTATCCATAAATGGAGTTAGAGGGAATCTCATCCCAGAGGAAAATTTGATATACAAACATTATCCTTGACCTGCACTGGAAAATACAGATTAAGAAAAATAAAATTCAAAATTATTTCACTATTGAAACACTATAAGAGTCTTACTGAAATATTTGAATCTGGTAACGTAAAAATGTATTTGTGTTTATAACTGAAAAGCCAAGTTTGTGACTTATCTTCACTTTTTGGTATAGTATCTTACAGTTATACTGCAAGGATCACATAACAGAAGATAAGGCCAGATCCAGCCCCAGTCTAGATCGGGGTCCTGTGCAGCAGCACATGGACCAAAACAGGGGAGCACAGCTCCCCTCTGCTCCAAGGCAACTCCACCCCAGTGTAGGACACTGAGGGGAAGGTAGGGACTCTCATTTAAATAAAATGGGTGACATTCTCCCATCAGGAATCCATCTTCTTGTTGCTAGATGTCTCCAAACTAGGCCTAGCTCTCTTCAGCAGCATCTGCGTGTTCATTATCATGGTTCTGTTAGCATCCAGAACACAGAATGAAGTGCAACAAACTGAAGCTGAGCAGGGCGTTTGGACCAGATGATCTCCAGAGGTCTCTTCCAACCTCAATCATCCTGTGACTCTGTCATTCCAAGTCTTGTCTAATCAAGATTTGCTAAATGAAATGAACAGATACTAGCGGCCTGCTTATGAATAGCAGGTAAACTCTGGTGTCCTTTTCAAGTGGTTCAATTAGATTAATTTCCCTAGGCTCTCTCTGTAGTTAAGGTGTTGCCCCTCCTCCCTGTCTACGATAATAAATCTAGAGAGACGCTGTTCAAGCCAGCTGTGAGAGTGCAAGGATGTGACGCAGAATTTCTTAGCAATTGCCTCCATTTATGGGCTGTTCAGCATCCCATATGAACATGTGGCCTGTGGAAAAGCAGTACAGGCAAGACTCCCTGTTTGTAAGATACGGACTGTACATGCCATAGCGGTACACATGTTGATGCACAAGGGGTGCACAAGCAGAACTTGTCCTCGCTGGATCTCCTGGGGAAGGCCAAATCTCACCTACGCTGCTGAGATCTGTAGTTCACAGCTGCAGACCCTTGTTCTTCATCTTCTTTTAGTGAGGGTCGACTCTCGCAGTGTTTTCAAAACTTGTTTTGTGCCAAACTTCCTCTCACAAGTAGGAAGTAAAGAACTACATAGAAAACCCCGGAAAACAAGCCTTCTAACCTAAGTACTTAAGTCCGTAAAGCTAGGTCCCTTAAAAGCCACTTCATGTGGTTTCAGGAGTTTGATGTTTAGGATATGTACTAAGCTGTTCTGCTGCCATACAAGATTAAATCAGAATAAAAAAACCCAATCAATTATTCAATTTAAATTTAAGCTAAATTAAATTCAAGCCCATGCTGTTTTAAATTCTTCAAAGGGCATATAAATTGTTTGGGTGGAAGAGCAGAAACAATTATTTGCTATCAGCAAGACCTTTCCTTCACGTATTAGCAAGCCATGTTCCCAGATGCAGAAAAGCAATGTCTCAAGCCAAAGAAGCTTATTCTAATTTCTTCCAATTTGTTCCAATTTATTCCAACCAAAAATCTGGCCCAGTATCTTTAAACTTGCTCATACTACTTTGTCTCCCAATTATATTTCAGTGCACTGATTATGGCATAACTACCTAGTTAGATGATGTATTTAACATGTTAACATATTTTTCTCTTTGATAACTTTGGAAAACAGAGGAATATTCTTTCTCTCTTCTATGCTCCAAAACTTGTACTGCTGTGATGCTCCTTGTACTCTGAATCATACCACAATGCTAAAACTGTTGAGGGTTATAACTAATCTTGTAACATGTGAGAGCAAGCTATTGGGCCTGTTTCTGATTTCACTTCCACCAGTATATTTTACATACCGCTTCAGTGAAATCAAGAGTCACTGAGGTCTTTAGGAGGAGAAACAGAAGATATAGGCCAGAAAAAATTAAGCATTTGCTTATAACTCTTCTGGTATGTTGTATTTTAAGAATTCATTAATCATTCACTAGGTGGGGCTGATACCTCACAACGAAGAAAAAAGACTGAAAACAGCTGGAAAGGAATTGCTTCGGTAAAAGTAATGCTTTCATTCAAGGAAAAACTTTGGTTAGGATAAAATTAATAATTAGCCCTAGATGACTTTTTTTTTTTTTGAGGTTTGACTCTCTATATTTGAAATTTTACTCATTTAACTATAAAGTATTTGAATTCTTTTAACATAGATATTTTGGGCTTAACTCACTTTTTTAAGTGCAGGTGTCTACTGCCATTTGATATTCCTAAGGGTACCTGATATATCTGCTTAGGACTAGCAGATGTGATGCAAAACTTATAAAAGACCTATGCTTCCCCAAGGAAGAAAGTGGAGGCCAAGAAGCAGAAAGACCTTTGTACATGTAAGGTGGTATGAGATGCACACAGGGAAGTAACATGGCAAAAAGCAGCTGAGCTGAATATGTTGTGTCAAGTGCAGGAAAACAACAATAGGGAAAAAATAATTTGAGAATGATCCTTCTCTGACCTATCCAGACCATAAACCCTCATCTGGACAATTTGAAAGCTAATTTGGAAAACAGAGAGGGAGGCCCTTTTTAAAAAGTCATCATAAGCAAAGGCCAGAGACAAAATTTGCTATAAACCGCTTTCCAGAAAAATGCCTTTTCTTAGATTTAGCTGATGACGTTCAATCTAGAGACTCCAGCCTGGCAGCTAGCATTTAGCCATATACCTCAGTTGGAGCCATGAAAACAGAATGGTTGTGAAGCAAATAAGCAGCAGAAGTTTCCCTCAAACAGAGGCAGACTCTATCCCAGAGCAGCTTAAAGGGGCTGGCAGTCGTACTGTGTTGCTGAAGCAGCTCAAATTCAGCTCTGATGAATGAATTGAGCCCTGAGTCACCAAGGTTCTGGAAGTCATTAAAACAGCAGCAAGAAAGGCACACGAAAGAGTTGATTCATACAGTTCAGTATAGTTATTAAACCTGATCATCTCAGGACAAAAGTTTGGGAAGGGAAGGGAAGGCAAGGCAAGGCAAGGGAAGGCAAGGCAAGGCAAGGCAAGAAGACAAAAGCTGTCATAGGGAAGGGGACACAAAAACTGACATAGAGTGCAGCCACTGGCTAGTTTCATGCAGAAGGGGATTCAAGTGAAAATAAAATAAAAACTAAACCTGAAGGAATTCCTTAAGACAATATTTGTTCCACAAATCACAGAAATCTAGTTAAAACTGATGAAATGGATCAGAAGAATTTTGTTAGTTGTATGAGTGGAATTTAAAGCAAATGAAATCTAGGTGAGATCACTGGGATTGTGCTTTGTGGCAAGCAACAATAATGTGTAGAGAAGGACCATTCACAGTATCTATGAATTCACAGAGAATTCATAGCTCGGTAGCCTTTGCTTAATATTTCTGCTGTTTACTTTTAAAACACTTTTACTCATTAACAAAAATTATTCCTACTATAAAAGATCAAGTAAAACACTAATAAAGGCACTTACTTTTAATTATACTTTCAAAGACAAACCAAAAGGGATTATTTTACAATCACATACCAATTATTCATCAAGCACACAATCTCTTTGATTAGGGTTATTATATATGTTCAGTTACAGAAAAACATATCCATGTCCTTGAGTTTAAGGCTTCTCCCTGAAACAACTGAGATTATTTGCATGTTAAATTACACATTTTTTTCTTGATGAGAAGTTTTACAGCATTCTTAGATGGAGGTCCTTTTGTCAGGAATTTTTCAACTGAGTCAGAAGGTGAGAGCTATCAAAGGCAGCAGCATGATTAAGGCAAACGGAAATCAAAGCAGAGTGGAAAGGAAAGAAATTATGGAGATAAAGCAGTAGCATAGGAAAGAGAAGGGAACAACATGGCCAAGAGTCTTTCAGGCTTTCTACCATTCCATTTAAGCAAAACCTTGGTACAGCACAAACAGGGTTACTGAAGAACACATTTGGATATTACAATTAGATTACCCTCTTTTTCTGGATTCTCGTTGCCTTTCAGATGTCACCACGACTGTATTCTTTTATGGTTACTCATGGTTATTTATGGTGTTATTGACATTTAAGGTTATTACTGCTATAATATACATTATTACTAATGGTTTGAACTACAGTAGTGTCTAGAGGGGATTTCAACTATATTTCTCCCAGGCAAGCTGATTCATTTTCAATGCTCTAAATACCAACCTTAGTTCAAGACACAGAAGAGAAGGACCAAGGGAAGGAGAGAGGACTTCCTCTCTATGGCAGTGAGAGGAGTATGTGCTCACACAACCAATGTCTGGGCACTGTCCAAAGTATTTTGAAATCCAGTTTCCTTCCACCTCCACTCCCCCAGATATCCTCTAATACTCCACAGGCTTTAGAATCCTAAAAGTCAAAATCAAGTGAGAAATTAGTCAGTGTTGCAAAATTACTTTGGAAACTGTCAGTGGAACCCCAAATCTGCGCATTTAGCCATTTAAGACTATCATCTGTGAACTCCTTATTAGAACTACCTAAGGAGACTTCCTGGAGCCTGATAGCTTATGAATTCTCTCTTATTTGCAAACATTACATGTTTGATTGAAGCTATACCAAGTCTCATGCAGCCTGAAAAGAGGAGTGAAATCGATCAGCACACCCATCACCACCCCTAGGAAACGCTGTCTGAGAACAATGAAGGATTTACAAAAGTTGGAGACATTAAACAGATTTTTTTCTGACAGGCTCATACCCATAAACATACACCTACTGACATCTATTAAAACATTGCCTGCTAGAGTTTTAATAAGTGAATACCAAAGATACTGACACTGAAGCAACTGTAATCAGAATACTGTGTATGAGGAGAATCAATACTAATGTATCTGGTTTTGTAGTTGTTTGAGGTGATTACTTTCATACATTTGCTTATATGCTATTATTTCCTCTTGCTACATGCATTCAACCAAATCAAGAAGAAGTTACTAATGCTGTGTGGGAATCATCTGCGAGATGATTTATTCCTCACAGTAAAGCCTATGACAAAGGGGTTTTATAGCTATTGAACAGAAATTATCATGATTGCTTGTTATTGTTCAGATGTAATAAGATGTGACCAGATTATTTAGAATCCAGTCTTCTCTTACAAAAAAAAAGTCATGAAACTTCATTAGTCGCTACATCCACAGTCATGTATGCATCTCACAGTATGAAACAAGGGAACCATTCCAGTGAACGTTTGGGTCACGTTGTTGGTCTATTTGAAAACCTTGGAAAATTTATTATGGCTAGTTAATAAGGTACTATTTATGCAAATGTGACAGGCTGAAATTGAGGAACAAGGACTGTTTCTATCCATGGAAGTTTTCTCAGAATTGCATTCCCAAAGCTCTCCAGAGGACAAGGACTCCTTGCCCGGCACAAATAAACTCCAGTGCATGAGCTAAGAAGTCAACAAACACACTTTCTGTTCTATGCACCCAGAAGCAGTGATGAATCTCTCCCCCAAGAAGTTCAACACTTTATCATGCAGTCCTATATGACCCAGATTCCTCTAAACATTCAGTCACCCGGAAGCATGAGATGTCCTGGGGTACTACAGCTTAATTGCACACGGCAGCAATTAACTCTCATCATTTAATCATAATGGTACTTATATATTTCACAGTGATGCTGTGAGGATTAACCAAATATTGCATTTCTAAAATTATTTGTGACATCCAGAACAAATGATGTTATTTCAAAAATACAAAGCATTTTCATAGTTATCAAAATAAGTCTGTGATACACTGGTAATAAATGCTTGTCTTGGTAAGCAGGAAATAATACCTATACTGATTTAAGTAGTAAATAATTATTTTGTTTTGACAAAAACATTAGAAAATACAGAGTAAAAAGCTCTAGAGTCAGATTCATCTGGGAAACCATAGACATCTACAATGTTGATACCTTATCTCAGCTGTTGTCTAGCCTTCCCTTGCCATCAGGGGAGACAAATGGACCTGTGTAAGGTGTGATTCATCCCATCTTAAAGCAGAGATGTATAAAACAAATAATGAATTGCTTCTTTGAAGCTCCTATTTCTCTTCTTTGACTGAAGAGGCTAAAAGTGACTGGCAGGGCAAAGAAACCTCTGCTTTTCATAGGCAGACAAGTTGGTCAATTATGCAGTCAGTCACATACACAGGAAGGCAATTTACGCATAATAGCCACTTAAGAACCACAATTCCTCTTACAAAATGAATTAGTCTTGCTACAGGATATATCTGAGGTTAGCCAATATACCCAAATTAACTTTGTAAATTTAAAGGCTCTTAAGCTACTTTGAATGAATGAAAAGATGGTGAACAGTCACCTTACATACTATGCCAAGTACAGGGTTTTTTGCATTATTAATTGAAGGAAATTATTAATACATAAAATGTAAACTGCAGGATTGTGGGGCAAAGAAACCCCTCTTAAAGTCAGCAGAGAATGGCAGCAGAGATGAAGTTGCCTGAACACGTTTTTCTTTCACACTGCAAGAAATCATCTGAAGTTATTTCCATGATGATGTTTTTTTCCGTATGAAGACATGCCTGTTCTGGTTCTCCTGTTTGTTATAGGATGCTCATCTATTACGCCTGTTCAGTGCTGTAGATGGAATTATTAAGTACACAGATAGATGAATTGTATCTTTTTCTTTTAGTTCAGATATATAAGTTATTACTATAAACAAGTTTTATGAATGTCTCAATATTTTGAAGTTGCCAGAGGTAACTGCAATGTTGATACTTTGCTGGTGTTATACAAATTCTTAACAAATAATGATTAGTTTTGCCTAAAATAATTATTTTCCATACTAACTATTGCTCAGAGATTGCTACTGATTTATGTGTATAAGTAATACTTTTAATAGGCTGGAATTGATCATATCACTTTTAAAGAAGATATTCTTGCTGTTGGCTGTTATACTTTCTATCCTTTTATAACTGGGAAAAATAAAGGCAAAATTAAAGCTTACAAACAAAAAGGATCATCTCGTTACCCAGTATGCCACCAGAAGACCATGACGTGTTGCATAACACAATGAACATTCAGATTCAGCAGCCAATTTCTTTGAAGGGTATGGACTTTGTTGCCTGAGAGATGTTTAACATTTAAAAGAGCATCGTCTTCCATCTCTGCTAAGATGTGCTATTGAGAAAATAACTAATAACAAATTCCTCAAAGAGCCTTCACTTTTGAGAATCCTCAAAGATTCTTCACTAAAAAGTGAAGGGTCAACCACATATTTCATGTAAAAATTAAAAGTTCTGTTGTACACTTTACTATGGTATTGTAATATATTTTTAATAACATTTTTACTACTTGTTGTTTATTTACCATACTTAAAATTACACACAGAATAGTTGAGATTGGAAGGGAGCTCTGGAGGATATCTGCTCCAGCAGGGACAGTTGCCCAGGACCATGTCTAGATGTTGTTTTAATATGTCCAAGATGGAGACTCCACAACCTCCCTAGGCAACCTATTCCAGTGCTCAGTCAGCCTCACAGTAAAAAAGAGTTTCCTGATGTTCACACAGAACCTCCTGTGTTTCAGTTTGTGCCCATTGCCTCTGGCTCTGTCACTGGGCACCGCTGGGATAGGTACTGTTCAACATTTTGTGCTGCTTTTGGCTGGGGTACAGTTAGTTTTCTTCCATAGTAGCTAGTATGGGGCTATGTTTGGGATTTGTGCTGAAAACAGTGTTGATAACACAGGGATGTTTTAGTTGCTGCTGAGCAGCGCTTGCACAGAGTCAAGGCCTTTTCCGCTTCTCACCCCACCCCACCAGCGAGTAGGCTGGGGGTGCACAAGAAGTTGGGAGGGGACACAGCCGGGACAGCTGACCCCAACTGACCAAAGGGCTATTCCATACCATATGATGTCATGCTCAGCATATGAAGCTGAGGGAAGAAGAAGGAAGGAGGGGATGTTCGGAGTGACGGCGTTTGCCTTCCCAAGTAACTATGAAGTGTGATGGAGCCCTGCTTTCCTGGAGATGGCTGAACACCTGCCTGCGCATGGGAAGTAGTGAATGAATTCCTTGTTTTGCTTTGCTTGCATACACGGCTTTTGCTTTCCCTATTAAACTGTCTTTATCTCAATCCACGAGTTTTCTCACTTTTACTCTTCCGATTCTCTCCCCCATCCCACCAGGGGGGAGTGAGTGAGTGGCTGTGTGGTGCTTAGTCTCCAGCTGGGGTTAAACCATGACATATCTTTATTAATGACATAGACAGTGGGATTGAGTGCACCCTCAGCAAGTTTGCAGATGACACCAAGCTGAGTGGTGCAGTTGATAGAAGGAAGGAATGTAATCCAGAGGGATCTACCTTGGCAAGCTTGAGAACTGGGCCCATGTGAACCTCATGAAGTTCAACAAGGCCAAGTGTAAGGTCCTGCACCTGGATCAGGACAATCCCCAGTATCAATGTAGACTGGGGGATGAATGGCTTAAAAGCAGTCCTGCGAAGAAGGACTTGGGGATATTGGTGGATGAAAAATTAGGTAAGAGCTGGCAATGCGCACTTGCAGCCCAGAAAGTCAATCATATCCTGGGCTGCAACAAAACAAGCGTGGTCAGTAGGTCAAGGAAGGTGATTTTCCCCCTCTACTCCCCTCTTGTGAGACCCCACCTGGAGTACTGCATTCAGCTATGGGGCCCCCAGCACAAGACAGACATGGACCTCCTCGAGCAGGTCCAGAGGAGGGCCATGAAAAAGATCAGAGGGCTGGAATACCTCTCCTCTGAAGAAAGGCTGAGAGAGTTGGAGTTGTTTAGCCTGGAGAAGAAAAGGCTTCAGGGGGACCTTACTCCAACCTTGCAATACTTAAAGGGCACTTATAAGAAAGACAGACAGAGAACTTTTTCCAGGGCCTGTAGTGATAGGACAAGGGTAACAGTTTCAGACTAAAAGAGGGTAGATTTAACTTAGATGTAAGGAAGAAATTCTTTACGATAAGGGTTGCCCAGGGAAGTTGTGGATGCCTCATCACTGGAAGTGTTCAAGGTCAGGTTGGATGGGGCTTTGAGCAGCCTGATCTAGTGAAAGATGTCCCTTCCCATGGCAGGAGGGTTGGACTAGATGATCTTTAAAGGTTCATTCCAACCTAAACCATTCTATGATTCTATGGTTCTATGATTCTATGAGAAAAGCCTGGCTCTGTCTTGTTTGCACCCTTAGAAGAGACAAAGTCCCTGACCATATGATACTTCTGTCTTGAAGTCTTCCCTTCCTAGCTATTCAAATATCTAAATAGAGGATTATCTTGAAGTTGTACAACAAAGTTCATAAGGTGAAAGATATGCATAAATCTTTGCAAGACCTTTCTGCTCAGAGTGTCTCTGAATTCACCTGCATACAGAGGTGTCTCCACAAAATGTAGCTTACAGAAGTGCTTTTTCTCATCATAAGAGAACAACGAAGAGTCATCAGGGAGTCAATGCTGTGTAAAGAAAATGGTAACAGCTGTACAAGTTTTTTATGTTCTGAAGGGAAGAGTGGGTATTACTTGTTTCATATACTTGATTTTACTAACCAAGTACAATATTGCAGCAGCACATCATGTTATCATACACAGTCTTCAGTGTTCCTTCCTGTGGTGGGTTGACTCAGCTGGCAGCTAAGCTCCCACCCAGATACTCGCTTATTCCCCCATGATGGGATGGGTGAGAGAATAGGAAAGGCAAAATGATGGGTCGAGATAAAAACAATTTAATAAGGGAAGGGAAAAAAAGAAAAAAAAAAACAAAACAAGTCAAGCAAAGGCAATCACTCACCACCTCTCACCAGCAGACAGATGCCCAGCCAGTCTCCAAGTAACGACTACTTTCAAAAGACTTCCCTCCCCTCAGTTTTAAGACTGAGTGCAATGTCTTACAGTATGGAGTATCTCAGTTTAGGTCAGCTGTCCCAGCTGTGTCCCCTCCCAGCCTCTTGCCCACCCCCAGCTTACTCCTTGGGGAGGCAGAGTGGAAAACAGAGAAGGTCTTGATGCTATGTAAGCACTGTCCAGCATTAGCTAAAACATCGGTGTGTTACCAACACCATTTTGGTCACAAATCTAAAACACAGCATCATATGGGCTGCTATGAAGAAAATTAACTCCATTCCAGTCAGATCAATTACACTTTCCTTAATATACAAACAAATGGTATATCTTGAGAAAACGTGTCGAGGTGGTGTTAACATTAATGATGCCAAGTTATATATGGGAACGTCATAACTGTCCATGGAGAAGAGCAGTGAGCATTGATGTTGTTTTGAAATTCCTGAGTGACCCAGAAGCTGGTCCAGCCAGGCTCTTGCACTGTTGACTAGAGACCAGCAGCCTAGAGTGTGCTAAGGTAAGCACTTCCAACTCAGTTTAGATACAGCTAAAGAAATAATTCAGGTAATAAGGTGTGAGTGGTCTTGAAGGAAAGAAAAAGCTTGTGTGGTAAATTAGCACAGGAGAAACTAGTGAAGAAACACAAAAAGTATCCATTGGAACAGACCACAGGAAAGAATGAATACAAAATGGATTTAAAAGCTGCGAAGTTTAGCTGAACTGCTAGCAGAAATGAACTGACATTTGCCAAATTAGAAGATTTCATCTGAAGGATAAGTAATTTCAAGTTTCCTTAAGGAGAAGACCAAAAGCTTTGCCAGTTGGCTAATCGAGCAGTGAGCTTAGCTGCTGAATAAAACAAGTAATTCTGGACAGGAACAGCAGCAGGAACAGCACGTATATTGTTGCATGCATTTAATGTCCAAAACTTTAGTCTCTTTTGTTGAGGACTGAAAAGATTTTTCTGTAGAGAAGTTGATTCTGCCTCTGACAATATGGATTTAAATCTCAGATTGACTGATTTAAATCTCATCCTGTGTGGAATGTCTTCACTCTCTTTGATCTATTTTAAAATTTCTTTTGAACAAGGCATTATTTTGGATACTAAGTCATTGGAGCTTTCCTTCAGAGTAACAAACCATGTCCCTATTTAAAGAGAAGTATTTTTCCTCTTGATATTTGTATGTGAACTTCCTTGGCATTGCTGGGTTCAGTGATAGGTGAATGGAGTAATAGCTCCTAAAAAATGCATTAGATAGGTCAACAGTCAGGTCTGATTGCGTATCTTTTATTCATCTCCAAGAACTTTGTGGCATTTGGCATAATGCAGCTAAAATTAAAATTTGAAAATTCTTAATATTCCCCTTCACCTATCTCATAAAAATGAAAGTAGCATTCAGCCTAGCATTACACACAGTTTATTAAACTCAGTTTTATATATTAAAGTTCATTTCCAATACAATTTCAGCAGAAAATATCAGCAACTTGCTTTCCTATGCAGTTGGTGGATGTAAAGTTAGCCCTTACTTTGAAAATAAAACTGCTCATATGTGTAGGTTGCTCTACAGAACTACCTCCCCAGCTACTCTTTTTTTACTTCCTACCACATTGTAAAAGGCAAGAAAATAAATAGGGTCTGAAAGTGGGTAGTGTTCAAAGATACTGAAAACAGCTTTCTTAACATAGCCCTGATTCCATACTCTCTTAAACTGTTTTCACACAATGTGGACCAAACTGTGTGTCTTCTGATCTGTCTGTTCTATGCAGCTAGCTCAAAGAAAGTGAGATCTGGCTGGTTTCGGCTGGACCATTTCCACAAGAAAAACAGAATATCCCTGGAGGGAATAAAGCTGTTCTAATAAGCTCTTATTTCACTTGCCAGAGGAAACAGCAGAGACTTGTCTAGAGAATTTCTAGGTTTCATGTTTTCTCACCTGTTATTGCGAGAGTGAGGTTACAGCAGCTCCCAGACTATATGAAAGAAGGATAGGCTTCAGATAACTAGATTGTAAAGGAACCACAACTGCTCCCTAAGAGCACTGTTTCATACTAACCAAAGGGGAAGATTCAGTGGAGGATTTAGCCAGTATCACTGTCATTTTAAGGAAGTGACTCTTGGTCTGTGTCAAAGGAATTGAGTTTATGATGTCGAATGCAATGGAGCTCAGGGCTCAATGGCTTGCAGCGAGTCCAAAATTTGCAACAGACAAATGGTGAAATACCAGAACTGCCAAAATCCATTAATTTTAACCCTTGGTATGATGTATTACTCACAAAGCTTGAATGTATATAGAAAACTTATATTATTGAAACTGACCACTTCTATAGAAACTACTGTATAGCAGATGTCAGCAAAATCATGAATGGTGCTGGCGACATGGGCAGGGCCCCATTATTCAGCAGTCACAGCACCAGAACAAAGGAAGGTTTAACAGAACTGTACGGAATCTTTCACCCATTGCACAGTTAAATTGTGGAGAACCTTGCACTAAGTGTTATTGACATCAAAACAGAAATGAGTTAAAAAATGAATTTGCAGCATCATGAAAGGTTATTAAACATGTTAGACTCCATGAAACCTCTGGCTCATCAAGTCTCTGTGCTGCTGGAAACTATGAATATGTTACTGGAGAAAGTTTTCCCTAGATAAGTCCTACCTATCATACTATTTTCCTAACGTTTTCCCTCTATTCTACCACATAAGGTCCAGGAGAGTCACTCCAATTTTACGTTCCAAATACAGACTAATATATCAGATCAAAACACTTTAAAAATCAGGAAATATAATGTGACAGAAATCCCAGGAACTTATAATTAGTTGATTGTGAAGCACTACTCCTGTGAGAAGAGAATCAAGACTATTTGGAAAGATAAGGACAATTTTGGGACTTGCACATTCTGTTTTTTTCCTGTATATCACAATATTCCAGCTGGAAAAAGTGACTACACAATTGCCATAAAATCATAGCTTTCAACATGAGGAGTACAGAAGATCAGGAAAATATACTATAAAAGAGGTTTTTTGTAACAGCTGCCTTTCTGCTGAAGCAAATTTTTCAACTCCCACAACAGACATACTGGGTTGCAACTCATATTTCAGCATTCCAGCAAAAATTTTTCTGTACTGTCTCTTGAAATAATGAAATCTGTTTTTTCAGTCAGTGGTATCATACCAGGGAAATATCAGCTGGAGCATTGGTAAAGACAGTAGTTCAGACAGATGTCACTACCATTCAGTTGTTGCAGACATTCCTGACACGACAAAGCAGTACTGTACAACCCCTTTGGTCTGAACTACATCTCCGAACCATGCAGATGTGGTTCTATCCAACATTACAAATTCCGTGCACCAGACCACCTTGGAAATGTCCATGGTTCACTTCAGCAGCAGCACTTCACTGGCAGAGTGAGTAAGACCAAATGACTCTCTCTTTGTACTGTTATATTAGCTTTTGACACTACTCCAATGGCAGAAGAATATGGTTGCCTGAGCAAGTTTGCCAAGGGAATGATAAAATTATGAAAGCTGTTGCTTTGGTTCCTCATGTACAAATGAGCAGGAACAACGAATAGCTGATCCTTTAAGAGTTCGCCAGAAAACGAAAAATGTGCCCATAGTCCCTCTTTCTTGTGTCTCTCGTGGTAGAAAAATAAATCCTCTATTTTTGAGCCTTTCTACTCATAAAACATTTTTCTCATTTCCTTGAAATGTTCCAGCTTTATTTTATTGGTACATTCGAAAATAATTTTCTGAACAGTTTTCTAAAAGTTCTTTTTTTAATGTAAATCTAAATTTACAGCTAGCAGAGAGCCAGAACTCAGAAGTAAGATACTGTATCATGCCCAGATCTCCTGCCTAATTGTGGTGATGTGAATTGACATTACGGAAGTTATGGACACTACAGAAGTTTGTTGGTGATGTCACTTTCCTGCAGTGAGAAATGAGTGTGCAGAATGCATATTAAGTGCACAAAACTAACGGAGAGTGTAACCTTAACACATGGCTTTCCTCTAGCGCTTTGAAGAAAACACTCTAGTTCAAACACTTGGTAATCGGACAAAAAATTAACTTTGAAGTGGCATAAATATGCCTGTATACGGCCATTATTCTATAAAGGACACAGGTTAACAGAAAACTGAACCTGGCCTCTCAGAGTCTTATACATGTGCTGAAAATGATACATCAGAGTATTTTCAGAACAAGTGATCTGCAGTTTTAATGATGCTGTGAATTAGATACTCACGTTGACTAGACAAAATCAAAACCTTTAGTCAGGTTCTTAGAAACACCAGTGGATCTGGCCTAACAGGGGAAGTACCTGTCCTTTGAATCATGGTAATGGGAGGGGAGCGTTTTCAGATCTCCCTTCTAACAGAGAAAATATACCTGAAAAAGTCTTTCCAGCTGACGTAAAGAATGACTACTGGAAAGGAGTCTGAAAAGAGGTTGAGTGAGTAGTTTTATGACTGAACAATTATGGGTCTATTACACTTAGCAAGGCATCTTGCTGTTCTGAGGCACTTACCTCTCACTGATGGTCTTAATGAATTGGTCTTACTGATGGTCTTAATGAATTTTTTAATTATTACTTTTAATTAAGTGCTGGCTTAAGTGCTATCCATCAGAGAGACTGCACTCCTGAATGGCAATCCTGGACTAAAAATGGGCTGTACCTGAAAGTTGGCTTTATAGCAGCAGTTGCTGATAGTCTCGATGGAAAATGAATTCACATTTTTGTGATTATTCACTTAAATTATTTTCCAATTTGATTGTTTTAAACAATAAAAAGTAGAATGTCTATGCAAATAAGCAATTATTTTTCTTTATGACACACTTGAAATATAGGATTATAGAGCTGGAAGGGGTCTCAGGAGGTCATCCAACCCTTCCAGCCTGCCTCAGGAAAGGGAGCACCCCACCTCCGCTATTCCTAACAGATCCTTGTCCAGTCAGTTCTTTGATGACCAGTGACAGAGACCAATGTCCCAGATGACCTCCTCTGCTTCTCCAGAACCTTCCTAATGGCTACCCTGTATGTCCTTCCTGTCATTCAACCCCACTACTTCTACACCTGTCCAATGTGGCCAAGGAGAACAGAGTATACCATTGATTTTTGCGAGCAGCCTTTTACCTATCTAAAGACTCTTATAATGCCCGTTCCCCTCCACCATAGCTATCCCACCCTACCTTTTCTTATTGGGCCACGACTTCCAAAACCCACCCTGGCTGTTCTCCTCCGGATTCTCTCCAGTCGGCAAACATTTTTACCAACAGTCACCCGGACCAGATTTCTACGCCAGCGAGTGCTGAGCAGAGATTGCTGCGGGTGTTGCAACACTGCAATACGGTAAATGTTCAGCTAATCTTCACATACAATACAGAAGATTACTGGTATCCAAAAGATGAACCGTTATGAGACCTCTGTGAAATAAATGTGAGAAAGGTAAATAACCGGAGCCAGTCGTATGCAACAAGTGATGGGGGATCAAAAGCCAGTGGTACGACACACAAGCCTGGTGTAAAGCCACGTTTTGCCTGCTACAAAATTTCCCTTCCTGGCAGGCTCCACCACAACGCAGGCAGCCACCGCCCTGGCGAGGAGTAAGAGGCGGCAGAAAACGCAAATTTGCAAAAGCGAATATTGTAGATTTGTCAGAAATAACTGTTTCGTAGGAGAAGAGGAAAAGTAGTAAGGAGAGTGAACCTAACTCTTGCACTGTTTTACTGAGGAGCTACAATGTCAGCACAGGACGGTGCCAAAGCTATTCCAGAGTATTTTCGAAAACAGGCTGCCTGCAGCTAAGTTAAAGTGGGCTGTTTCACATCCATCGACTGGCCTTTACAATGACTGTTTTACTTGAGTGACTTCAGACTTATGGTCGTGGGAGTAGCATAAGTGGGGATGCATTACCTATTTAGAAACATGTTTGGTTTTACGTATATTAAAGGCGGGGGGGGGGGGGGGGGCGGGGAGGGCTTCAAAATCGCTCTGTGAACTTGCTTGGAGCAGTTTGCAGGTCCGGTTTGTCCCTGGAGGAAGGCCCCGCAGCGTGCAGGTGCGGCGGGCCGGCAGGCAGCGGGCCCCGCCGCGCCCCGCACTCCGGCCCCAGGCATCGCGGCCGCCGCCGCCCGGCTCCAGCGGCACCCGTGCCGGGACAGGCCGGGCCGGGGCGAGGCGAGGCGGGGCGGGCCGGGCCGGGCCGGGGCGGGCGGCGGCTCGGCCCCGCGGCGGGGAGGGCGGTGGCTCGGCCCGGCCCGCGTCCGCGCAGCCCCCCCGCTCCCGCCTGCCCCCCGCGGCACATGACCCGCCATGGAGGCGCGCCGGCGCTGCCCAGAAGTTGGGAGCCGGGGGAGCGGGCAGAGGCTGCCTGCGAGGGGACGGCGGCAGCCGGCGCCCAGCCGCGGGCGGCACAGCCGGGCGGCGGGCAGGTAAGGCGGGGCGGCGGCGGCGGCGGCGGCGGCCGGGCTGGCCGAGGGGGAGGCAGCCGCGCCGAGACGCCCGGTGCGCGGCGGCTGCCCCGGCGGCGGCGACGACTTCGGCAGCGGCTGCGGGCGAAGTGCGATCGCGGGGCTGCCGCGGGGCGGGCAGGGGAGCGTGCCCCGGGGCCGAGGACGGAGCTGTGGGGCCGGGGCGGGCGCGGGGCGCGGCTGGGCAGCGGCGCAGCCCCTCGGATGCTGTCGGGGCGGCTCCTGGCTGCCCGGAGACCCGCTGAAGCCGGTGCTCCGTGTTGTGTTGTCCTGGCTGCTTTCCTCCGCCCTCCACCCTCGACCCAGCGGCTGGAGATGAACGCTGAAGCGGAGGGGCCGTCGCGGGCAGATGGTGCCGGGCGCTTCCCGACGGCTGCCGGCGCAGACGGCAGGAGGTGAACGTCTCAGGTACCGTTCTTCCTTCCGTATCCTCACAGGTGTAGGCAGTGTTGGGCTGTTCAACACCCTGCCTGACCTCCGTCTCAGATGGAGGCATCGCTCGGAGGAAGTGGGGACGGTGAGGTGTCCCTGGGACAGTAGCCAAAGCAAGGCGATACGTTTCTAGTGTGGCCCGGCCGCCCCCCGGCAGGGCAGTCTTCTCTGCAGCTTTGTTGTGTTTTCGATCCAGGAGAGTGTGGGCTGCTGCTGGCAGCTACAGGATGAAGTCGCCTCCCTGCTGCACGTCTCTTTCTTCCCAAGCATCCCTGGAGGAACCAGGGAGTAGCACGTCCCTGGGCTCCCTGGACTCTAGTGTTTTCTCTAGTGAGGAAGAGCAGGGGCCCCTGCTCCAGAAGGTCATTCCCTCCTTGGATTGCTTTACTATCAACGTAGGAGGTAGCCGCTTTGTGATGTCCCAGCAAACTTTGTCTTGCTACCCTGACACCCGTCTTGGCAAACTGGCCGTAGTGGTCTCTGCTGCCCGGGATGTGGCCTCTGGCCTCCTTGAGCTTTGTGATGATGCCAACCTCGTGGAGAATGAATATTTCTTTGACCGGAGCTCACAGGCGTTTCACTACATCCTGAATTACTACCAGACAGGGAGGCTGCATGTGATGGAGCAGCTTTGTGCACTCTCCTTCCTGCAAGAGATCCAGTACTGGGGTTTGGATGAGCTCAGCATTGATTCCTGCTGCAGAGACCGGTGAGTTGTGGGAAGACGTGGCATGCAGGCTTGTGGGCGGGGTGGGCTCAGCATTGACTTACGTGTAGGGACGCTCAGGTGAGAGATCCCACAGTGGGGGTAGGTGAGGTAGCAGAGCATTGGGAAAAGCGTGCCCAAGCTGGATGAGTTCAGCCCTGAATCCTACTCTAGAGGTGGATGAGTGTAGGAAGTTGGAGATGTGTTGGGTGAGGTCACTGTTGGCCTTTGCTGAGGGACAGGTTGGCAGCGGGGTCAAGACAGTGACCCTAACAGGAGCAGGATCTGGGTTGTCCTGTAGAGGCTTTGGACTGGCCCTGGGAGCTCAAAATGTTTGAAAGGGACAATGCCGGAGATGAAAAAGGTTGTGAAAGGAGAGATGTCCTTTCAGTCATCCAGTCTGGGGTCATCCTAGTTAGAGGGATTGGATGTGGAGTCAGGCATGGTGCTGGGAGGGTTTGGAGCCTCCCCACCCCACACTTTTTATTCTGGACAATCTCCAGATCCAAGCTGGAGAGGCAGAAGAGGGGGTGGTCACCTGCCAGGCTGAGTGTGGGTGGCATGGCTCCAGGAGGAGCCGTGATGGGAAGCATCGCACATGGATATAGCAGCTTACAGGGAGGGGGCAGCAACAGCGGGAACATGGCTCACTGGAGACAAATTGTAACAGGCAGCTCAGGAACGAGGTGGGTTTCGACTGAACCACCCCCAGGACATTTCTGTTAATTCTATTTGCAGTTAATTTTATTTTTTTGACCATTTTCAGTGTTACTGGTTTGTTTGTTAGTACTGAAGAAGTGAATTCTCTAAAGAGTATAACTGCTATTTATCTAAAGCAAAATTATTAGAAAGAAACAAAGAAGCAACCCCACCCCAAAAGGATACTAGAGTTATCCTACCCTAGCATGGTCCAGTTCTGCAGCTGGGAGAGTTGGATCCTAGTTTTCATCCCTTTCTTCCTTTCCTGGTAGGTGTAACAGAAAGCTCCTACTTCTTTGGTGGTACAAGGAGCTACAGACCTCTTTGGCATATGCAGGAGTAACTGTGTATCAAATTAAGGCAAAATTGCATAGCCCCTTTGTCTAACGCTTGAGATTTGCAGCAGTAGAGAAATACAGATATGAAAGAAAAGGAGGGGGGTTGTGTACTTTAGGAGTGTTTTTGTTTCGTGGAACTGTTCTGTAAATATAAGCTTGCTCTAACAAAACACTCAACTATGCATTTACAATCTGCAAGTTTTACTCAGCACAGATGCTTGTGCACTTTGTTGTGTGAGGACCCGTATATTTAAAGAAAGTAAGATAACTTGTCATCTTAGTGCGTGTTGATCAGAACTTCATCCATGAACTGCATGGCTTTTATTATGCCTTCCCTTTTGGTATTGCAGGTACACACCAATGTAATAAAAATGCAATATAATTAATAAAATTGAGGACTATTTAGAAACAGAGGGTCTGGTTGTGCCACAGGATTGCTTACAAGAATCCATGTTAGTCATGCAGCAGATCCTACTGTAGTCAACATGATCCATACAAATGGCATGCTATCAGAATAAAATTACTCTGCACATACAAACTGTCACTTATGTGAAATGAGGGAGTAGAAATACCACGTTAATAGAAACATGCTGCAGGGTCTCAGTTAATAAAATCATCAACCATATGCTTGACATCAGGGTTTTCTGAGCTCACGTAAGGTATACTTTGATGTGTATTCTTATGCCTCACGTGGTAGAGGATAAGAAAAACATATGCATATTGGTATTAAAAATCTCTTTGCGGGGGGCTTCTGGGCAGGTACTTCAGGAGGAAGGAGCTGAGTGAAGCCTTAGACATCAAGAAAGATGCAGAAGAACTGGATGCCCAAGATGAGGAAGAGGACTTTTCTGGTAGCCTCTGTCCCAGTGTCAGACAGAAACTTTGGGAAGTTTTGGAAAAGCCTGGCTCCTCTGCAGCAGCCAGGACTTTTGGCACTCTGTCCATGGCTTTTGTTGTTGTGTCCATTGCCAACATGGCTTTGATTTCGGTAGAGCTAAGCTGGCTGGCACCACCGCTACTGGATGCCCTCGAGTACCTGTGCATTGCGTGGTTCACTGTGGAGTTTGTTCTGAGGTTCCTGTGTGCACGGGATCGATGTCGCTTCCTAAGGAGCGTGGCAAACATCATAGACCTCCTTGCTATTTTACCTTTCTACATCACCCTGCTGGTGGAGAGCCTGTGTGGTGGGGAGAGCTCCCAAGAACTGGAGAACGTGGGGCGCATTGTCCAAGTCCTGAGACTGCTCAGAGCCCTGCGGATGCTGAAGCTGGGAAGACATTCAACAGGTACTTTTGGCCATGGCAGTGGTACTTCTTGTTTTTGCTGCCTACAACAGTTGTTCCTGGGCACAGTTTCCCATCTTGTGTGCATTTCTGCCTAAGCTTTTCACCCAATCTAATGTTATCAGTAATGCCTTGTGAAAATCTTACTTTTGGAAATTGATAATTGAGTGGCAGGGGCCTTCTCCAATAAATTTTATTTCTTCATAAAGCCAGTGTATATTGTTTGCACATAATATTTACAAAAACAAGCCCCAAAGTAGCATACTGTAAATCATTCACAGTCATTAACAATGCATATTTGACTTGATTTGGTTAGGGATGAAGCAAGAGAAGAAGCAGAGATCGTTGAGCCACACTTTTTGTATTATCAAAGCCCATTAATGACAGCTTATAATTACCTGTCACAATTTGTTTTGTTAAGAACTATATACAAAGAAATATATCATGATTTTGTCTACATCGTAGATCCTGAAAACAACCAGGATAGAGAATATTTCAAGAAAACTGTTAAAACTGAATCTTACCAGGCAGTGGGTTGAGGGGCGCTCTGGCCCTGTTGAACACACTGATACCTATGCGGTATGTAAGCACAGCTGGGGGCTAGGTGCAGCTCAGAGCAGCAGTGTCAGGTTCAGTCAGCATTCACCCATCGGTGTGGGGCCCTTGGTGTGCAAGCACTTCTGACAGGTCAGCGGACGGATGGATGAACAGCAGGCAGGGTGAGGTGGAAGGTGAAATGCACTTCTGAGAACATTTTTGTTCACTCTTTCTGAGTAGTGAAGGGAAGGCATAAAAGGTAACATTTTCCAGTGGGAATTTATCAGAGGAAGCTGGAAATGATTGGAAGGTGTTGCGTTTTCCCTTGTGTTTACCCTATTTTTATTAGTACTTCATGACATTTGCGTGCCTGGATATATGAAAGAGTAAAAGCCTTACTCCTGCCATGCCCTCCCCATGCCATGATGTTGTCCAGTGCTCGGCATTTTCAAAGTGATTTAATTATATTCCCACTTAAATCAGTGCTGAATATGGCACTGAATTTGACAGGAGAAATGTTAATCCAACACTTGGAGCTTTGAAAACTCAGATTCTAATAGTATATCATGGTCTCTGTCCTGCAATATTAACCTGTTCTGAAGATGGTGGTGGTCATTCTTACATGGCACTCAACGTACCCTTCCAGGATTTCCTGCCATGGAGCAGGAATGGGTTGATGCCTCTCTTTCTTGGAGAGCCATCTCCACGGTCTTTGTGAACTGGCCCGACTCCAGCAGGCATTATAGTGTGCTCGCAGCAGCAGAATGTGTCTATTTTTGTTCCCACTGAAGGGCAGTGAACCTGCCTGCCAATGGCAGGGAGTAGCTTTAATGCTACTAAGAATAATCATAGTGCTTTGGGAAGCATCTTAATCTTACTCACCTACCCTAGATTATGCCTATACTGATGTATAACTGCCCCTTAGAAAGCAGTTGAGAGGAAGCTTGTAATGATGCAGTCTGTCAATGAGTTTGCTTTGCTTCATTATAATTTTTGCAGGGTTTGGTGGGGGTTTTTTGCAAGAAAGGCTGCTACCCACTTTTGATTGTAGCTGTAATGTGAATGCATTCCTCTCTAAGTGTATTTTGAAAATAAGAAAAAGATTTTAACTCATCAAGCCACTTATGTGCTGAATAACAAAATAGTGATCCAAAAGTATGTTGATTCTAGATATAAATTTCCAGTTTATTGCATTTTACTGTTACAGAATGAATCCATGAAACTCAGTTCTAAGGCTTTTTCTATCAACTTGAAACCAGGTGCTTCAGACACTTGTATAATAACTGTCAACTTCGGGTATAATATCTTGCAGGCATGGTCTAAACTTTTGTCTCTATTTATTCTTAAATTAATTAAAATATTACCACAGTTTATATCACAATATTGAGTGCCATTAAGCGTTTAGTAATTCCATGTTAGGTGGAAGTGAATTAATTATATCAAAATCTAGTCTCCTAATCTGGAAGTGAGCTATCATCTTTCTACTAGAACCAAAGTACCAGTTTCAAAATACAAGCAGCAACATACGTATCTACTTAAACCATCCAGAGCAGCATTACCGTCGCTGTGCTTGCTTCTTTGGTAGTTCAGAGTTGCTGCCCACTTAGGCCCAGAAGACTAAATCAAATCTGTATAATTTAAATGTAGAAATCCACTGTTTCAATCTTCTGTTAGAGGAGATGCTGCTACTAAGACAAAACATAGCCCTAATAAATCACGATAGAAACATACACTCGCAGATCTGAAGCCCTATTTCTGACCACTAGAGGTATGTAGCAGAAGAGAGTTTTGTTAATGTGCTTCTAAACACATCCTTAACCACAGCTGCTAATATAAGATGAACCCCATAAGTACCGTACACAAAGACCATCCTCCTTGCATGTACCTAGGCAGTCCTGAAAAAATTCTCAGTGTTTAGGGATGGCACTCACGACAATTCTGCTCTCTTGCCCTGGATCTGGCAGCTTAAAGCCACCTCCCAGTAAAGCTTCTCTCTGACTCCCGCACTCTCAGACCAGACAAAGCTTCATGCACTCCTCACCTGCTTTGTGCGGTAAGAGGAGTGCAAGATCAGAAGAGATGAGAAAATTCCTGGCTGCAGGCAGCAACTCCTCTTTCACTAAGGAGGGGTGATCACAATCACAAGGAGAGCATCTCTGTAGCACTGTGCAGACCCATAGCAAAGATGGGATCCCAACTGCAGCCTGGCTCTGCTGTCAGGGGCAGAAATGAGTTAGGAAAAAACATAAAATCAATTCTTTTTTTCGCTTCATTTTTAAAGAAATGACAGATTAACCCTTTGTGTGGGGAAGGGACAGAAAAAGAAATGGAAGAATTCTTTCTGCCCCTTTGAAAGCTGAACCCAGCTAATAGAAGGGATGTGATGCCTAGAAACGCTGGAGCTAGACTGGAGTGAGTGTGTAATTACTTTGCAAAGTGCTGTATTTCATCAAGGAGCAACTGAGAAATTGGTAGTACCTCTACCCAGAAAATGTATAGCTAGAAGGTGAGACCACTCCTCTGAGATACCAAAATTATGAATCTGAGTGGCTGCAAGAACAGGTGAGAACTGAACCTGCATTTTGCATGTTCTCTGATGCTCCTCAGCTATTGGCTTCCTTCTGGGACCATGTTTTGTGTGAAACCTTGCTGGTCCTCCTCTGGGAAGCACTTACAGACTGACTCCTCGAGGAGAAGTAGGATGCGAGCATCTTCTGATGGCAATAGGCATATGTTTGAGAGAAGGCTGTAGCGTATGTTAGGATGAGATGCCTCTAGATACATGAAAAAGCAAAACTTCAGCACTTTTAATGCCAAAAATTTAGGATGATTTAAATGCTGTGTGTAAACTGAAGCTCCTGAACATCAGCTTGTATTGCCAGGTCCCTTCGATCAACAGAGAAATGGAACTTAATCTGCATGGCAGAAACGCCTCCCCTTCCTCCTGCTGGCCCCAGGGCTGGGGCTGCTCGCCTGCCCCACGCCAGTTCTGTTCCAGCACCTTCCAGCACGAGTAACTCAGCTGTTACAGCTCCTGGCAAGGAGTTCTCATGGGAAGTCATAGGACTTGCTGAGGTGCCTGTGCTGGAACAGCCCTAGCTTGGCTGTGTGCTAGGGCTTAGAGACATTTTAAAAAGTTACAATATAATATAGCAGAATATATTATTCTTTTGAATACACCAACTGATTCCCACTTAGGAATGAACTGTAGAGTCCAGTAAGTTGTCTGATTCATGGATTCGTCTAAAAATGTCTTCTGACTTCATCCGAAGACATGAAGAGATGGAGAACCATCATTTCACTGATAATTCATTCTAGTGATTACATACTCTCACCGAATTAATTAGATTTTTTTTTTTTTCATTTCAAGGTCCAGGCACTGTTGCAGTTTCTCAGGGGGTTTTTTGCTTTGACTTTAACAAATTAAAGAGTTCTTTAGTTATTATTTATGATAATAAATTTTTATAACCTTTATGATAACCAAGATAACTCTTCAATACCTGTTTTTCTTTTTAATAACTGAGACAGCTTGAGCTCTGTTTTTCCAGACACTGAATCATTTCTGTTACACTCTTCTGCACCTTCTGCAGTTTTTCAGTACCTTTGTTTTAGATGAGGATAATGGAACAAAGAATACTAAAAAAAAAAAAAATCAGACTCCTTAATAGTCAGAATAAATAAATATAGGAAAAATATTTTACTGAATGTGTTATCAATGTGATACAAAGAGTTAGCAGTCACTGCCTTGTTCCTCCTTATTTCAACCTGGTTTATGCAAGAGTTGCACTGTTTTTTAGTTATAGTACTCTCAGGATCCATCATAAGGGGCAGACCCTGGCTTTTACAGTACTCATTTATGCTTTGAAAAGAAGTGCTATGGAGGCAATTTTGAATTGGAGTACCTTCTTCCTAGGTCACCTGAAAGGACTTATTCTTCTACCTTGTTCAGTAGGAAGTTTTACAGGGCAATTGATGATAGTAACTTCCTTGGAAGATGAGAGTTTGCTCTGGATCCTTGCAATTGTCTCACACAGCTTTTACACTGCTTATCTTAGTGCATTTTCAAAATGTGGAGGCAGTCATATTAACAGAGAAAAGATTACACTGATATATTGTATTCCCCTTGTGTTGCAGATTTAAACTGTATCATTGTAATAAACATTCTAACCAACAGATCATAGTTATAGTAATATAAAACCTGGATATGGGCAAGTCCTTAACTGGAGTTTGTAGAAGAAAACATTGAAAAAGGAAACACTCCCTACAAACTCCAGTGCTGTACATAAACAAAACCTTTAAAACCCATTAGACCTGAAGGGGAAAAGAAAGACCCAAAAGCAAGAAGAAATGTTAACATCTTGTAGTTTGAGATTAAGGAAAAAAAAGCAAATCGAATTGCTTGTAACCCTGATGAACATATGAAGTCTGCAAGCAGAGGCAGAGCTCCAATAAGCTATTTTGCAAGCACTGGTTTAGATAGAAGTGTAGCCCATGAATGGTAATTCATAAGCATTGTGTTTTTCGCATTTATTAAAGAAAACATAGTATGTTTTTAAAGAACAGTATTAAAAAAACATCCAAAATCACTTGTGATTGAAAAGATAATTTCAGTCTCCCATGTGTCTCAGCAGAGTTGGTACCCTGTTATCTTCCTTCTCTGTTTATGTGTGCAACGTTTATCCATTGCACTGTTATTGGATTTACTTTCCTGCTTGCTTTGTCAGACAGTCTAGCCTTGAGGCAGCAGCTCTAAAAGGAATGTGGGGGGGTACGGAGAGCGGTCAGCTGCACACGAGCTCCCTGTGCAGCTCACAGGCAATAGGACTGATGTGGTACATTGGTGAATTAACAGGAAAATACCATGTTTGCACTGGGAGGCTTTGCTATCTCCAGTTTTGGCACAAATGCACCTGCTGCTGGAACACTGTATTTGTTTTGATGTCTACAGATAAAGATATTGATAGGTTTTGGGTGGGAAAGAGGGGTCGAAGAGAGGCTATGAGAACTATAAAAGGATTGAAAACAGTCATTTAACAAAGAAAAAGTTACTGAGTGACTGAATTGGGCTCTAAGCACCCACCTGGGAACACCAATTTGGTAACTAAGGGTTGCTTGGTCCAAGAGAAAAAGTATGACGATGGCTGGAAAATAGGAGCTTGGCACATTCAGACTGGAAGTAGGGAGCAGGTGCTTTTAGTGTGTTTTTTAATGGTTATTTAGATAACTTATTAGAAATTGTGCTAGATTTTCTGTTATAGCCAATTACTAAATCAAGATTGGTTAGTTTTTCTAAATCATATGCATACGTAGTTCAAATGGTAAGTAATGAGGCAAATTTCTATGCTCTGTATTAAGGAAACAGAGATGATGTCAGTCGTTAAATCTAACATTTTAATCTATTTCTTTAAATCCTGTTTTCCTAGTAATGTTGAGAGCAGCACCCCTTTTTCTTAAGGCATGTTCACTAGCAGTCAAAGAAAAACATAAGGCAGTCAGCCTTCAAATAAGAGATGTTTTGCAAAGTTATGATGACAGCTACGTGAATCAGCCTTCTGACAGCATTTTTTGTCTTTCAGGCTTGAGGTCTCTTGGGATGACTATCGCACAGTGCTACGAGGAGGTTGGCCTTCTGCTGCTTTTCCTCTCTGTAGGAATCTCTATATTTTCCACTGTGGAGTACTTTGTTGAGCAAGGCGTGCCAGGTACAACTTTCACAAGCGTACCTGGTGCTTGGTGGTGGGCAACAACTTCCATGACAACTGTTGGTTATGGTGACATTAGACCAGACACTACCATTGGTAAGATAGTGGCCTTTATGTGTATACTATCAGGAATACTGGTTTTGGCTTTGCCAATAGCTATAATAAATGACCGGTTTTCTGCCTGTTACTTTACACTGAAGATAAAAGAAGCTGCTCTTCGGCAGCATGAAGCTTTAAGGAAACTCATTAAGAACTCATCCAGCGACTCTAATATCAATGTTAATTTGCGAGACATATATGCACGCAGTGTCATGGACATGTTACGGTTAAAAAGCAGAGAGAGAGCAAGTACAAGGAGTAGTGGAGCAGATGATTTTTGGTTTTGACTTTTAAGTTATTTAGCCTTGTATAGCAAATAGACTACTACAAAAGTGTAGTATTAAGCATCTCTTTTTTATTATTTGGCACATAGTGTATTTTCTTTCCCAGCTGGAGTTTTACGTACTGAGATAACCACTGTATACAAAAGGCAGAATTCATAATATGGAGTCTCTCAAGGGGCTCTGAAACCTGCTTGCAGAACTGGATCATGGTGCGTGAGAGGGGAAATAATGTGTCCATCAAAGTAAAACAGTGATGCAAACACTTGTCTGTGAATCTTATGTCCTTGCTAATGTAGAGTAATAAAGTCTTAGCCCAAATTGCTATGGTGTTTTGAATTTTAAAGAACTGTAAGATTTGTATTTGCATTGGAAGAACAGAAGTTAAAGACATTGAGAAAATCTGAAAAAGGAAGTCGAAGGGAGTGAAATGTTGAATAAATTTACGATGAGATTCCTATAATGAGCTTCATCTTGACCCCCTGTCTTATCCCCATCTTCTACTCCATTTGCATGAAAAAGAGGTTACTAGACCCTGGAGGGGGAGAATTTCCTCATCTGAAGACAAGCAAAGGGCTACCAGATACATGGTGGGTATCAGGAGATAGGTGAAAGTATTAAGCAGATGCAAGATCTGCAGCAAAGTATAAAATAGTCCTGAAATAGGTGCCATGCTGTAGAGCATCCTCTGCAGTTGCTCTAGAAGTTGCAGGAGCTAATACAGCGTTTGCAGCATTTACAAGCTTAGTTTGAACTATGCCTTCTCTGTGTGTTTTGATTCCCATACCTTATTTGTGCAGCTAAGCAGTTTTTGTGCTCAAGTAAAGTCACTAGCGGATATCAGAAGAAACAGAAATGGTAAAAGATAACAAGCTACTCATTTCTCTATCTCCTAATAAAATCAGTAGGTATTCCAAGTGGGCCAGATTTTTTAAAAAATTAATAATCTTCACTGACCCATTATTAGAAAAATTCTTCATCAAAATCTTTTGTTCCAAAGGAAAAATAAGCACTTGTTGGACTGGATGCTTAGTCTAATGCAGTAATCAAAGTACAAAATTAAAATAATCAAAGGTGTTTTCAGTCAAGTTTCCCACCACTTACGTCTCCAGTGGCCCAATATCATTCTTAGCAAACAAAGCTTTTCTTTAATATAATTTCACTGTCCTAGACTATGACATTGCCACAGTATGCATATAACTCAATTAGTAGGTGAAATTAAAAAAATCACAAACATCTCTCATTTCACATTTCTTTTGGGCAATATAAATACAATCATTATTTATACTTGACATTATTTCAACATACTCACTAAAACGAAACATCTATTAACTGTGGATTATTTAATTTTATAAGGTATTTCTGTATCTAGAAGGCTTAAACTGCCTTTGAGGATATATGAATGGGTGAAATAACCTGCTTTTAATAAACATTGAATAATACTTGTTTTGAAACAACAGTGTGTTTTCCTCCCGTTCCTTATAAATGGTGGTGTAAACATAATACAGCAAGCGAAATTTTCAAAGGCTCCCACCTTGATGCAAACTGAGTAGCATTTCAGCATGAAACTTCTTCTGACTTGTCAGCTGGCATCAGTCAGCATTTGGATTTGGGACCAATGCAGCACATGCAGCTGGCACCAGGATCAGAATGAAGCCAAGGGAAAACACTGGAGACCAAAAGAGTGTGTCTTGCTCCACCAGAAATAGTCTAGGTGTGAAAATTTGTAGGTTAGCGTCATGGTCTGTGTTACACAGAGAGCAAAGTGTGTCATTGTTCCCCTCTGCCCAAATGCTCTATGAATCCACCACAAAACTCCCGCTGATGTCCAGGAGACAAAATTAATTCTGCAGGGGAAGTTTTGATGCGGCCCACTCTAGGTTGTTATGTCATAGCTCCTAGGAGCAGGAAGTCTCTCAGGCTGCACAAATTGTACAGGCTGTTTCTCATTCAAAAGTCATTCTAATTATAGAGAATTAGGAAGAAGCTTTCATTGTGGGAAGGCTGTTTTGTAATGTCTTTTGTGCTTTCTTGTACAGCATCTGATCTCTGTTTGAGAAAGGAAATGCAGTTGGATAGCTGATTGATTCTCTTTAGGGAAAGGCTGCTTTTATTGCATCCTGTGCTTTTTATGAAGGACTCGAAAGAACAAGAGAAATGTTCTGGGATGTATCAGTTGATTCACTCCTTTCACCAGCTCTGGAGATAAAGTTTCCTAGAAATGCCCATGGGGAAATGTGGCTGAGACTTTATCCAGTAGCTGCTTCGGCTTCTATTTTCAGACCTCTTGATTTTAAAGTCAAAGTCTCCCAAGAAGTGTTTGTCAATCATGTTGTTTATGCAGCAAGGTTGTCTATCACATTATGGGCTGAGACTAGCAAATCATTTTGCAGATGAAGGACAGTTCTGCTTTCAGCTCTTACAGATGGAAGGACCAGGGCATTTGTCCTGAGCAACAAACAGTACAGGACATTACAACTCTAAAACATGAAGCTATGCCATGTACTTACTACCACAGAAAATAGCTCAGTCACCACTAAGGCACCAAATTAAGGATTTTTCTGTGCTATCTTTGGAATATCACACTGAAGATAAGAAACTACCTCTTGTCCTCACATCTGTTCTGCCATTTCCGTCCCACAGCAGACTTGGCAGAAAGGATCATGTGTTTGAACATCAGTAACATTGGCTGAAAAATCAGCATTTTAGCTTAAAACACCAAGTATTTTCAAAAAGCGGTATCAAAGGGTGTAGCTGCAGCACTTACAGCAAGCCTGCATTAACCTTGGTTCCCTGGTACAGGAAACAATAATAGTGAAAATGCGGTGGCATAAACTACAGTGCAGACTAACAACCTGAAAAATCATGTATGTTTGTAGATGCTTAGGGGCACCTTGTGGGGACAGTGTGGTCCAAACCCACCAGAACTTTTTAAACATCACTAAAATTGTTCTTTGTTGTTCTCACTTTGAAGACAGCCAACAGCCTCCTGGGGCGCATCAGGCAGAGCCTTGCCAGCAGGTCAAGGGAGGTGGTCCTGCTCCTCTACTCAGCCCTGGTGAGACACAGCTGGGTGCCATGTCCAGTGCTGGGTTCCCCAGTATAAGAAAGACAGGGACATACTGGAGATACAGCAAAATATTGGAGTGCCAGGTTGCAGAGACCAGCACACTGGGAAACCTCCGTGCCCAGGACATGTGGGTGTGCTCGTAGCTGGGGGGGGATTTATCACTTCTGGGGGTAAGTTTTAGAAAGGTATTTAGAAATTTGTGTTTGCTGACATTTTACAAGTGTCCAATATTGTGATTTACGTGTTGTATTTTACTGATATTGATCCTGAATGCATAGTTCACTGATCACTTTAATTATGTGGTGTTAGTAAGTCAATAAACCACTTCAGTTTTGATTTGATATAAACTATGTAAGCTGAGCAATTTTCCCCCAGGACAGGAGTTTTGCTGGCCAACTCTGAGCTTGTGGGATTGCCGCGTGGCAAATATGTTTGAGCACAAAAAGGGCCAAAAAGGAAAGGAGAAAGTTATGAGGCCTTTTACAACGTAATGCCCATTTATTTTTGTTTTCTGACATAACAAAGTATTCTCATCTTGTTACAATTACTTTGATAATGAGTGACATGCTTTTCTCATTTTCTACAGTATTATCCTCTCAAACCTCCATTGAGGTATACATGCATACACACAGCTCTACCAGAACATACTCTGTTGAGATGCCCGCCATCTAAACTGCACTAGAGCAGCTGTTGCTGATGCCTCCAGTACTTAGTTGTCTGTGCTCTTATCACATAGCCTCGCTGCAGAAAGGGCAGAGCAGCGCAGGCTGTAGTCACACCTCTGATTGCAGACAAGGGGTCGCCAGGGCTCTGGGCTCTTGAAAACATCATTCACCAAAGAGGCGGGCTGGAGTCAATAATGTCTCTAAGACTGAGATGCATTTTTCAGTTATAACCTCATCAGTTAGGTTTTTTGAGAGTTTTAATGACTCCTGTAATTATTACGGCTTTACCTTTTATTTAAACACAAATACTAGAAAGCACATCCATCTCCAGAGAAAAGCAGAGTTGCCACGCACTCACTGTTTGTAAGAGTTTGATGAGGTGTTTAAGTTTGGTGTAAACAGTGAGCTGGACCTGATAAGCAGTCAGTAACTAAAGCTATTCCTTCAGAAAATGGATTTTAATGAAAGACTAAGCTGAATAATTCAGTTATAATTAACTTTGTTGTTGTTTTTGATATATGAAATAGAATCTTTTCTGACAAAACCTTGACCCTGATGTATAGGGCTGGTGCTTCTGCTAGAGGATGGCACTGTCAGCAGGAGGGAGAGCCAAGCCCATTTTGCGTGTGCCTCTCACAGGCATGCTTGAAAAGTGTGAGCATACACACGCCTTCTCACAGAAAAACAGGAGGGAAATTTGGTGCAGGTGGGTCTTGCAGACTGCCCTATTATAGGATTTCTATGTGAGACAAAAAAATTCTAGACTAACAACAAAGCCTATTTAAAGGTATTTGGGGCACTATTACCTAATTTACTTATGCTAAGTTTCTGCTCTGCAGACATCAGCAACGCCTTTAGCTGGGGTGAGGATAAGGAAGGGATCCCACCTAATGTCACAAAAGCAGGTCCAACACCAGCCAATGTAAACATCAGTTGCTCCCAGTCTTTCTCAGCTCCCCAAGAAGTTGCCTGTGAGATGGACTTATACCAAAGAGTGAGGAACCCAGAGCAGCCTAGGTTAGGTTGGGTCTTTTAAAAAGTCTACAGTTGTGTTCATCTCATAAAAATTATGTAAAATGCCTATTATGATGTGAAAAAACATACCTTTGTAATGGCTTCTCAAAATGAAATAATCTCCTTATCAAGCAAACCAAGACTCCTGCAGATGTAAGATTTTCTCTAATTATACCTGATTTTATACAGCTTTTAATAAAACTAAAAGTGCTTGTAAATCATGTAGTATTACTGTGTAGTCCTGTAAGCTGATACACACGTTTCATTTCCAACGGCTTGACTCAGAAAGTCTGTTCTATTTCCAACTCTGTGCAGCAGAGATAGATCCTGGGAAATGGCTGAAGTGCATGACTCTTCACTACCTAATGCGTGAACCAGTTTCTCAGGAGAACTTGGAAGAGAATTCATAACTGTCTCTTGCAATTGCTGTGAAAAACAAGCACAGTGAATTGGCTTGTCCTAAACACATTTTTTCAACACAACCAAAAAAGGCAATTGGCTTGAAAATAGTTAAAAGATAAGTAATGATGTCACTCTTTACAGCTGGCCCTGTGTTACAAATTTCTGAATTGTAACTCTCAGCCTGAGGTATGAAATATATTATGCAATCCAACAATGTTGAATTATGGAAAAATATTCCAAGATTAACATGTCTCTGCTTAAGAACTGCTGTCCAGTGAAGCAACATTCATAAACTCAGAGTTCTTTTGTCCTGAACTAGCAACATCATTATGGCCTTTAGAACATGATGTCAGAAACTGCCAGAGTTCCAGGCTTCGTGGGATCCCTCCATAGCTTTTGCGATGTGTGTTAGATGCTGCAGTGATAAAAGCTATTACTGCTGAAGCCCTAAACAGACAGATTAAGCCATTATTAATGCTGAGTATATGAGAAGAAAAATAATGAAGGTAGAACAGGAAAGAGAAAATTAATTTAAATTAATATTAATTAAAAATAAGAAGTTGACATTCTTCAGCTGAGATTTACCAGTGACTTTCTGTGACCAACCTTGTGTGTTTTACTCCTCATATCTTCTCATAAGAAATGAAGAACACATGGTTCACTGCAGAGGAAGAAATTCTTTTCAGCTCATTAACTGACATGCATCATATGTCCATACCACAAATTAGATCACATACTAATAATTCATACCTCATCCTAGCCATTCAGCCCTGTATATCAGACACACCTCTGTCCTGAACTATGCGTAAGCATGTGGCTTCATATTTGCATTGTTCTTCTGTAGATCAACACCAAAAAAAAACTTTTTGTAAGAATAAACTTCAAGTTAAAGGAATAAGAACAGGTTTAATCTATTTCCAGTTCCTGCTATTAGTTTTTTCTGCTGTCAGTCCTCACTTAACCCTCCCATCTTCTCTTCCTGGCAGGAATTGCTGAATAACAGATGGAAGAATTGCCAATCACAGCCTTTCAGTGTCAAAATGTAGACAAACCTACCCCACAAACCTGTGTTCTGTTTTCCTATATTAGAAACAAAATCCAAGTCAAAAGAAACAAGTGTGGTGCTTCTCTTACAGCTACACGGACAGCATTGATTAGGAACCAAGAGAACCACAGTTTTCCGAATTACTGGAAGCTGTACGCTTACAGTTGGTCAAAACCACCCTGTCATGTAACACATCTATTTATATCACTAGGAAACCAGACTTCAGTAACAAATAAAGAAGGAATACTTTCTGAGAAAATATCTGTCTTCTGAGTTTAGAGAGTTAATACAATTGGTCCTGCAAACACGCCCAAGAGGCAAGATCCCATTGTGCAAGTGTTGCACTAAATCAAAACACAGCCCTTTCCTAAAGACCTTTCCATCCAAATGTGTAGGGCAAACCAAACCCTATATTCAATTTGACAGGGTAAAGGAATGAAGCTTGTCCAAAAAGCCTTCATATGAGTTTGTTGTAGAAATAATGCGAGATGTTCTCCGTGGCAAATCTACTGATGTAATGGAATTACACCAGGATGAATTTGGCCCACTTTCCAGCCAACACTCTTCATAAGAGGCTTTGTTGTGTGAAAGCTGGATATGTGGTTGGGCCACAAAAGGGACCAAAACCAACATCCAAATTATGGCCTCTGTTATGCAGACTGCCTCCTTCCATATGGAGATTAATCCAGTTTGCTTGTGCCAAGCATCACAATGGAAATACTGGCAGGCTGAGCTAACAAAATGCCACTGGCCATCATTATAATACAGAGGCTGCATTATGCTGCAAATGCTTCCATCAGCTCTCCAGCAGGAGACGTGTGACAATACACAAGCCAAAAAAAAAAAAAAAAGGAAAGCTCATGTCTTCACCTATCACCAGGATTTCAATCTGGTTCAGAGCTAGTGCATTTCACTATCAATTATTTAATGTTCTTAGAGTTCAACACTAGACTAAGCAAAATAGTCAGTGCAAAAATGATGGGTGTTATTTATGCAGTATCTTTCTGTATCAAGCATGTCCCTTTCCGATGACAATTCAGTACTTCAGTAATCATTGCTTACATTCCCTACCACATACATCATCACAAACTGCAGACCTATCTCCAGCTGGTGGATCAAGACAGTTTCATTTATTCATGGTATGCTTCTGTTCACATTATCTTTTCAGTTTCTTGAGATCAAGTGTGCCATTCTCGCCTGCATTTTTTCATAAGTCTCAGTGCAGAGCTACATTTGCCGGAGAGGCATGGTCCTTTAATGATTCGTGCTAGATTGATGTGGGCTGTGGTGCAGGCACTAGTAATACTAGTAATAGGCAGGAGAACACAGTACAAGTGCAATAACAGGACAGAAAGTCGCACAAGTGCCTGTTTCAGAAGTAGAAGATGATGCTGTATGGGATGCAGTAAGCCACATCTTTTCACATGGCACCCTGCAACCCAAGGTTTGTCTGTGAGGCAAAACAAAGCGGTCATTAAATGAGCCCAGTGAAATGCAGACCCACAAGGTGTGCAGGTAGAAGGAGCTGCTCTGCACATCCCCAGCTCCCTCTCCAGCTTGCCTATTCCTCATATTTTTCCCAGCCAGCCTCCCAAAACTCTGGAAAAGCCCCCAGTAGGCCAATTGCACCTGAGAGGATGTGTTCAATGACCCTGAACTCGCCCCGGGAACAAATAGTCTAGAATTTGAATGTGTTGAGTTATAAAGCATTATTTGCACATTCGATTCTATCCAGCGCAATATGCTTTTTTTCCAGTTTCATTTCCTCACTTAACCTTCCTGTGTAGAGGTGTTCAATTAGCAAGGTAAAATATAATCTGCTAATTAAAGGGAAGATTTTAGCAAAGACAATTAGGAATCTAAGTAAGGCAGGCAAGCTGCAAATACATAACAGTTTGCTAATTGTAAAAATAATTAAAAGAAAATCTAAATCTTTACAGTTTAAACCTGGGCAAAGAAAGGCAGAAAAGTCAGAAACTTGTAGAAGAGATGACAAGTCCAGAATGTGAGATCCAGCTTCAGATACTAAGTATTTCCAACCACCTAGCATATGGCAACTCCCATGCAAACTACTAACTGTTTTGAAATGCACTTCATCCTGTACTCTGGGCAAAGATTAGAAATTTCTCATGTAGGATTATGGCTTACCAGGTTAGGTTTGTAAACTCAAACACTTAAAGTTTTTGATAGATCTGGACAAAATCTGTCCCTGAGTGAGGGAAAAAGCACTGTAGCTGGATGTATACTTTCCTTTTGGAAACTGAATAGTTATTAATCCTTCACACTTTAAAAAAACTTTTTTTTTTCCTTTTTGGAATAAAAAGATCTGAAGCATTTGTTTAAAACACAAAACAGCTGAACATTCATAGCGTCGCAGAAACAGGTTAATGCTCTCCCAGGTTCACGTCCCCCATTCCCACCCCAGCATACACAGAACAGGCTCTTTTCCAGGGAAAGGCTCCTGAAAAACCTTGGAGACATTGTAGAAAGAATATTTTAAGTTTCTTGCTGCACACTTGGGACAAATTTCACATCAGGGCAAAGGCTACATGGTACATTCACTTCAGACATCTGAGAAGTGTTAGTATCTGCAGCACAGTCCCAGCATTATGATAAGCGGATGAGAGAAAAAGAAAACAAATAAACATGTTAGTGAACCAGCTGGTTGTTTCTGACCTGAGCATAACACAATGCAATCCAGACAGAAAGGACAGGGAAACCGTAAGAGAGTGGCAAATAGTTTTCTCCATTGGTTCCACTCCTCATCTCCAGCAACCAAACTAAAGAACAGGGATTGTAGCATAAGAAATAAGTCTCCCATGCTTATTCGAGCTATATAAAAATTGACAGGCGTATTCCTGTCCTTCCAAGGAGGAGGCTAGCAACGGCCAGCACTGGTACTCAAAATGGCTTTGGAGCAGCACTTAACTGCTGCAAGTGGCCTAAATCAATGGGTTGCACTGACTAGCAGGATGCCTAGCAGGAAGGTTTATATCCCTTCTAGTAGCTGCAGGGAGGTTTCAGAGCTGACACCCACACCTGAGACAGTGAGTCAGTGCTGGGATGCTGGGGAAGGTATCTGCTGATGGACCTCAGTTTCTGACTCAACGAAGTGTGTTGATCCTTACGTTATGGAGTTTCTGGAAAAAAACAAACCCTGGCTCAAGAAGAGGGGCTGCAGGTCTGTGACTTGTAGAGGGCCCTCTCATATGGCATCTCAGGGCTGCTCCCGGGCCCAGCAGTGGAGAAGCAACTCTCCAGCTCCCACCTGTGCAGCTGCAGGGAAGGAGCAGCCATGCCAGTGACCATCTGATTGAGCTGGGTTTTTTTTTCTTTTCTTTTTTATTCTGTAACTTGGAATCAGTTTCTCAGAAACTGAAAGACAATGCACAGGAAGACAATGAACACAGAAAGACAATGATGGAGACTTTCTAAACACTATACAGAAAGACCACACAGAAAGACACAGACACTACACAGAAAGACAATGCTAGAGACTTTCTATAGTCTATTCCTATTTTGTGGGGCTGTGTGCTTAGAAAACTATAGAGGATTTTGTAAACAAGCAATTAAAAGCTGCTTGAAAACCAGTTCTGCTGCCAGAAGGATTCAGTCTCACTTGCAGTATTCATATGATGCTATCACTACAGCAACCAAGCCTGTAAACAATACTGGTGGTCACGGATAACACATCAGTACTTGGTTTAGCAATTAGAAGCAAAACCCTTGTCAGACTGTATTTCTTTCCTGCCATTGCAGGCTTCCTGATAGAAATGCTATTTCAAGGCCTTTGCTCTGAAGTATAAATACATTAGTCTTTGTCTGACATAAGATCTGAGAAGAAGGTTAAGCAGCAATGCTCCACCGGGTCATCTGAGCTGCTTCTCCTTCACATTTCATTGTTATGATGTGACATGTTACTCATGCATTACCAATGCATACCTACCAGCACAATAACACATTTATTAACACACATGGGTCCTGTTCCTTCTGAAGTAAGACAAAACTATCATTTAATTCTGGTACCTACAGAGTGGGATCAGTTTTTTGAGTTCCTCATGAAAGGCATCTAGGGAATTCTGCAAAACCCATGTTATATAATGTCCTACAGAAATATTTAACTCACCTGCACCCTAAAAACTAGATAAATCTAAAGAGGTGATCTTTGTAGAGCAAGATTACTAAATCCAGACTAATATGCCCAATCTGTGCTTAACAACTTAGAACAAAGCGTTATTTTGGCATTGTCTCCTGCAGGGCATTGATATGCCTGAGGCAGCTACATAGTACTCATGAAAAAGACTCAAAAAGTTGAGGGTCTAATCCGCTGCCTTAAAACTCACAGCAGAACTCCCAGTATGGATAAACTATATTACAACCAGGAGTGAGAGTTATCTAACCTAACCCTAGATAAGCACAGTGTAGAAAACCTTACACTGAAACAGGTCATCTTAATGACTCTTTGCAGTCATTTCATCTAAAATAAGGTGTCTAAAATAGAATCGTCTATTATTCTCCATTGGCTGAAGGGACCTTTAGAGTCACTAGCTCTGGTTTAGGCACTTACATCTTAGAACTCAAAATCATTCATAGATGAATCATTCCTCTTGAGCCCTTTTTGGCACCAGCAACTTTATTGTCTAAGCATTCAACACACAGATTTCAGGAAAGTTCTTCGCTCTGGATCCAGATAGGACTGCTTTGAATCAATCTAATTGGACTGCAGTTGGAGAGCTATGGACAAGTTGGGTGATGGTCCTTTTTGGGAAGATTCATTGAATTGGAAATAATAATTAAAATTATTTTCTCCTTCTTTTGCTCAGTGAATCAGTCAAAAATACTTCTTCGGCTCTCTTAGTGCTCCCCTCCCTTAGTGCAAGTAAATCCAAGAACGAAATGCCTAAACTTTGGTGGAATTAATCTGGTCATAATTATTTTGTATGCATTACGGGACATCTTTTTAACTCCGGTTCCATGTCCTCCAGATGGAGGCATTCATGGGATAACCCAGATAAAAATCTGAAAGGCTTGAAGAATGAAAAGAATTCAACACTGCAAACTTTGAGACCACCCAGAGCAAAATGTGTCACCTCTGGATTGTTTGGGGACTAATGATTAAATGTTTATGATCTTATTTCTTTAGTCTTGCTTGTTTTCTATGACTATATAAACATACATCAGATAATCCTAAAAAGTTTGTGAAACTAGTTGTTTTCATAAATTTTAGTTCTACTTCTTCCATCCATTCAGAAAGTGAGTTAAACATTTGCCATTTTATGTCTTCCTCTCACAAAAGGAGAACAATACTATGTGCTTTGAGTGATCAGCTACAAAACATGAATCACAATTACTGAATCATTGACGTGAGCATTTCACAAACAGCCTTGAGTCTGAAACTTATTTATGCAAAACTATTCCACAACTTCTTGTGAATAACAAATAGCTGAGAAAAACTCAGTTTTTTAATTGCAAATCAAATGCAGGGCTGCTTTAAAACTGAACATTAATTGTAATAACCAATTTGAGCAACCACATAAATCTACTGTGGGCTCCCTTCCAGCAGTAAAAATGATATTCTTATATTTCAACTGATATTTTTTTCATTATTTACATGTCAAGCATGTTATTTTAAACACCTGTAAAAGCCTGATCATACATACCTGATGTTCATTTTACTTGTAAGGATATATAATCTAGAAAGTTTAAGCAGCATCTGTTACAGCTATATCTTACTAAAAGCCATCAACTCAGTGACAGAGAGAGACTCCTTTTAAATTATCTTTCATGTTTAATGTATCTGTTCCACAAACATTATTACTCTTTCTGATCTGAACAGTAAGCAAATGCGACATTCACACAATGACTTTAAAGCTGTCATTCTTAACTGAACAGAGGATGTGAATAGAAAAAAGGAAGGATCACACTATAGAAATGCATGAAATAATTAATTTGTATTTTTTTAGCGACTCCTAACATAATTCCATTCCAGATGGCAGTGAGAGTGCAAATCTGTTCTGTTCTGTGAGGATATGGGTGTTATAATAGGCTCCAATGGATCAGATTTATTTTTTAATGTTTTTTTCACAGAGCACTTTAACCATTTCAGTCAACTGCTGTTTGGTTTTATAAGCTCAGTATGAAGCGTTCATATAATATATTGTGTGTCTTTATTCTCCACAAAATGCCATACCATGGAGACTTTTCTAAACAAATGATTCCTTGCTAGGGGCATTTCCTCTTAGAAGTCGATAAGTTGATTTGTCTGCTCCATGGAGGGTCTTGCCTTAAAGCCAGTCAGTTTAGGAACCAGACTCTCTCAATTACCATAGCCTTTTCCCTTGTTTTACTCCTTCACTGATGCTCCACCTAAAAAGGTGGGGGTTTTCTGTATCAGGACTCTAGCGTCTTCACACTTAGCAAACCAAGAAAGCTTATGGATTACTTCTCCTTCACTCTGTGATGCTGCTCAGTCCCCCCTGGCTGGTAGGATATCTGCAGCTTTACAACCAGGACGTTGGCCTGGCAGTCTGCACTTCAACTCTTGGTACCAAAGTCCTAGGGAAATCATAGTTGGGGGTAGATGAGTGTGTCTCTCATTGGTTTTCAGCCAGTTCTTTCATGTTTCAGTGCAGAACAAAACTAAAGGTTGTGAAACCTTGAAGTTTAAAATTTAAGGGGGTTACTGATCTTGACACACAGGTCCCAGCACTCTGCTCTGGGAATCTACACAGTCCCAAAACAGATCCCTCATCACCCAGCACTGCGCGAAGAGGAGTGCTGCTTTCACAGGCCCCAACAGTCAGCAGTTTCCTCCCAAACCTTCCAATGTATCCCTTGTCCTAATTGATGGCACTCACTCTTTTAGGAAAACCCCTTTCAACAGAACACAGAGCATGGTTTTGCTTGCCTCAGGAGCTTAATGAATCATCACACAGTGGAACACATTTGATACAGTCTCTGGACTACTTACTTCATTGTAAGAGCCAAGAATCTGACAAATACTTCATATATGTGTTGAAAGGGACAGAGAAGAAATGAGTACTGTCTCCACTCCTTCCAGGTAGCTGCACCTCACCACTCAAAAACAATTTTTGAGGTTTCAAAGTATCTATATTTTCCTTCCTGCTTTCCTTTGTTTTATTGAGGTTTTGTATTTGTGTTGTAGCCAGTTGTCCAAAATATGCTTTAGATTTGCCCTCAAAAGGGACTTCTCTCATATAGGAAAGAAGAACTGCAGTCTCAATAAGAGTCTGTTCTGCTTTTGGACTGCACATTAGAGATGTAATTCCTTACTCCACTGTAAGGTAACCTGAAGAGTCTTCAAGAAAACTAGTTGGCTATTTCATTTCAGCTTACTCATGTTTGACATTGAAGACCAACTACATTGAATTAACACAATATCTATTCAAGCTAAAAAGTAAAAATAAAACTAGTTTGCTTAAAGATAACATCTTGCTCTGATACAAGCTGACTAATGATACTAAGAGATGGATAAAAGGGTCTGTAAGCACTGGAATTTGCAATCATGGTTTGTGTAAAAACGCAAAACTGGGAGTAGAAGACTGAGCTCCCATACTCTGGACCTGCTCAGTAATAACTAAGAGCTATTACTTTCCATTAGTTGTGACATAATGATATTTGGGTTTATTTCGTAATTTGCATTTTCTTCATCACTTTTTCAAATTTGCAATATTGCCTAAGCATGTATGGATTTTTGTTCAGAAATTAAGCTGCCCATAATGACCAGAACACTAAAGGATTAAAGGACAATGTTCTCAATATAGTGAAGCTTGAACAAGGAGATGGACTGTCAAAACAGTGGGAAATCTTGGTTGTCCTTTTAAATAAATTGAAAGAAGGAAAGCACAATCCCCAACTCTGCCATTAGGACTGTATAACTGTACTGGCAATTGTAATTATAAAACTTCAAGCAACTTTAATAAGTCTCTTCTTATTAAAAAAAAAGACCACTGAAAGTGGGTGGCTGGAACTGAAAATGTACCTATGCTACCCAGTTTATGCCATACTACTAAGGATCTATTTCATCTTCCTTTAATGGAGTCTTTCAATTGACTTAAAGTGAATTAAATCTTATAAGTAATGTTCAGGACATGTCTATGGCATAGCAGTTGTTTACACACTGAATATTCTCATGTGCATATGGCTGTACCTAGAATTCTGGTCCTGAGTCAGACATTGATTTGAGAGCTACTTATTCCCTTATAAAGCCAAATTCACGTAGTAAATCTGACTCTCTGCAGCTGATGAGATTATTGACAACTATTTCTAAATAGGACTATACAAACCAGGTGGAAAGAAAAGTAGAGACATTTCTCTCAAGTACTTGTTGAAATTTGTGAAATACTTAATTGCACGGAGACCTGAGATATGTATTTAATATATAAAAGAAATACTATATGTGGCTAGTTTGTATATAGAATATGCTTTAAAAAAAGGTCAAAATGTTTTTGATAATCGTAATTGTAGGGCAATGTATTGTAATGAACCAACCAATTATTCTGCTTCTCTGCAACTTGTCATTTTGTTATACTTCAGAAAACACATTTGCACTCTAGTATCTGTTCATCCATTTCATTGCTAGGATGCTCAGATGCCTTCTAAAATACCAGTCATTGTTTACAGAAATAAAAATTATGATTTCTGATGGCTGTCAAGTGGCTAATTAACTACATAAGTATACCCCATTTTTTTGTCAAGGGTTTGTTTGTTTATTTTTAGTATAATTACTTCTTAAGTCCTAATTTGAAAAGAACAAATTCTCACTGTGGAGAAGAGTGTTCTCAGTATACCTTCAAATGTCTAAATATAGTGTCCTTCCTCTGGGTTTATAACACTGGAGAAATGTATCTAAGGGATGAATGTGCTTATGTTGCGATCAGACAGGATCCTGAAAAATAGTTATTACGGAGAGGAAAAAAATTATTTCAGAACAAAACATAACTGTAAAAAGAAACCAGAGATGTCATGGAAGATTGATTAGAAGACCTGCTGCTGCATTTGCCTCTCCAGGGACACTAAGCAACACCACCCTGAGTCATACTCCAGGGAACAGCAATCAATATGGGTGCAACATCAGTTCTTGCTGGACAGGGTGTTAGAGATGGCATTGATTAACTCATGTGACATAGACATTATGAGTAGCTGGATTTCACTTTTCCCCATACGATATAATGTTATTTTAAACATGTATGCAAAGTGGGTTGGACTTTCTTGGCAAGGACTTCAAATTATGTTTAAAGTTGTTTAAAATGGAGAAGAGGATTTATCTAATTAACTGAACATGTTTCTCAGCAAGATATTCTGAAAAATTAGAACATTTTTATGGAAGAAGAAAAATCCTCTTTTACTTGCCTACTCCGCTGAGCTCCTACCTTCTTTTCTTTAACTGAGGATGCATCTCTCATTCTCACCTCACATCACAAGCAGGCAAGTGCAATCAGTGGCAAACAGTGAAGATTAGGGAACAAGTATACTTAGAGGCTATGGAAAAATCTTGCTATTCTGCTTTTTGAAAACCGGTAGTGAGAAAGGGGAAAGCAGTGGGAAATAGCACCGAATGACTAGCAGTGATTCAGCAGCGGTGAGGATCTATTCTCAGAAATTAGAAATTGTGAAATATTAATCAGAAAAATATGATTTAAAACATAAAAAGGTGTCCAGCTCCTATATGTAATATTGCACATGCACAATACATGGAGGATTCAGGGACTGTAAAGCACTATGAACTGGCTGTTGGGTTTCAGAAGTCTCTGTGGACTATGTGGATTATTCAGGACTGGCAACCTCACATTTCTATGTGGGCAAAAGAAATGGTTTGCAGGGCTTATTGCACTGGAGGTCAGAAAGCTGGACTTGTAAATGTAGATAGGTGCCTTCAGATGGGATGGAACAGCAGTATATGTGTTATTGCCATTTGCTCTCCTCTGACTTCAGTGGCCTTTTGCTGTGCTACAGTGAGTAATTTTCACTCCAATACCAAAGACTATGTTTTTGATCTACAGGACAAAAAATAAGCTTGATCCAAACTGGGGCTTCTGGGCATTACTGTAATGCAAATGAATATTTCTCCACACACTTACAAAAATCTCCTAAAAAAAAAAGATATTAAGGCTGTATATTCAAGCACACAAAAGTAAGGAACAGCTATATTTATGGTTTCTCATGCGCTTTTAATTCTACCACATTGCATTCCCACCTGGTATAATGAATGAGTTCTTCAAGAGAAAAAAACAGCTATGTAAACATGTTGAATTTTATTATATATTACAAGCCTGACATTACTTAATATTTGTGAGTTTGTTTTTCAGAACTAAACCATCATCTTTCAGAGCATTTTAATATCTTGTTGATCAAACAAAAAGAGGGGGGCAGAATTTATATTTAAAAGTAATATTCCTTCCCTTTCACAAATCAGCAGTTTGTCTCTTGGCCCTTAATCACCCCAGGACAGCATAGGCTTCCATGTCATCTGGAGGGTTTACTACTTTTTAACACCTCCACCAGAAAAGATCCATTATAAGGAAAAAAGAGGAAAAATGGCTGGATCCAGAGCTGAGTATGACCCAATTTTGATTCTGCTACATAATGAGAACTGGTGTGGAGTAGGCTGAACTGGTGGCAAAACTTTAGCATGAGGCAGGGGTATGGTCATGCACCCTCCTCTGGGGAACAAGGGGGACAGAGGCCAGAGGACAGACTCCCACACCAGCCCTGATATCTTCCTCCCCGGGTCCTGGCATGGCTGGACCACCATCCGTCCATGGGCAGAAGCCATCAGGACCAGCAGAAGGTCCTGCCTGTGAAACACAGGAGTGTGTGTTGTCTGTAAGAAGCAGTCATTCTCTCTCATTTTCTTTCATGGCCATGTTACTGTAATCCCAGACATAGCTCTGGAGAGTCAGGGAGCAACTTGATCCCTGAGGGCAGGAGAGCAAACCCCTGAAGGGTTGCGTTGTGTCCAGCATAAGGTAGAGACATCTGCTGAGCTCATGGCCCAGCTCTTCCCAGTCTCTGGAAGGGCTTGGGCTTAGTCCTAGCATGTTCCTGTGTTCAGTTTGCTGATCTGCTAAATCTTTCTAGAGGAATCCTGAGAGAGAGGAGTTGAGTGGCACATCCCAACAAAAACTGAGTTAAGTCTTCAGGGACCAGGAAAAAGCACTTTATGGAGTCTGTGTATTCCCACTGCTGGGTATCAACAGTGGAAACCTTCTCCAAATCAACAGCTATTTTCTCCCAACAGAGCTATGAGGGAATCCTTTACAGATGGAAGCACATGGTATTTATATGGAGGGGTGAGTAGTGGCTACCTTCTGACTAAACTGTCCTTATAGTCATGGACTGTTATCATTTTTTGCACAAGCAAGAAGGAAATTTCTTGAAGTCCAAGGGAGATTAAAGTTTCATACAAGTAATTCCACAAATAAGAATACTGAAATGTTTGTGACTGTTGCCCTCAGTTCATCCGTGACTTGGCACCACCCAGGGAAACCCAGGACTGATTTGCAGGGCTGGTATACCCCAGGCACATCCACCACAGCCTCAGAGCTGCCTCTACAGGTCCCTACACTGGGGGCCTTCATGGAGTTGTGGCTAAAGGCCAGCAGTTGCCACACAATGGTCACTCAGAAGAGGACAGAAAAACATTTCACGCCAGATTCAGGGCAAAGCCTTCCCACCATCACCTGGGCCAGCTCTCTGTGATCCACCACCTGCTAACTGCCGCAATCATTGCTTAGCTAACTATTGACAGAGCTTGGAAGTAATGGGACTAAGAAGTAGATGGGAGATCCCTTGCAGAAGTGGTATCTGTAAGCATGTTGAGATGTTCCATATCCAAATAAAGAATATTTCTATTTGGTGTTTCTATATCAATTTCTATGTTCATTCTATATTGATCCAGTCTATACCAATGTTCTTACATATTGAGTGTGGATACTGTTGTGACTTAGTTAAAAATGGTGCAGCTAGACTGAGTAGCCCTTTTGGAGAAATGAAGTGCAAATCTGTCCAGCCACACACTGGATAGGGCCAAACAGATTTATATACCTCCCACTGCTCATCTAGATGATCTGTCACTGACCAATACCATGTCAGTTTGTTCTAGTAGGCTGGGTTCAAGGGAAAACTCAATAAGTTATTCAAAGAGAAACCCATTAAATATTATTAAATATATAGATAATATCTTGGACTGCAAAACAGAGGCTGGGAAGCACAGAATGAAAATACTACATAAAATTGTCTTGTTATGTAACATATTCTTCCCAAGTCATCCACTTGGTTACTTTCAAAGGCAAGACCTTAGGAATAGCCCAGAATGGTCACTCTAATATTCCTACAGTGTGGGAGGTTGTTATGTAAAATTTGGTCTTCTGACAATGTTGATCTCATCATTTGGCCAGCAGTGGCAGAACTGAAGCCCTCAGCAGGGCACACTGTCTCTATAAATCAAAGGTCTTGAAAAGCGTGAGTGTTGTAGCTATGCTGCCTATCATCCAAGTGGCTCTCAACTAGTCTTTTGAGAGGAAGGCAGTTTCTGGCTGAAGCTATAGTTGTGCATGTGGTCCTCCCTTCTTAAAGTCTTTCAGTGGGATTCCTTTTAGATTCAGGAGAGCAACCCTTCTGGCATACAACTCACTGGTAAAACACCCTAGTCCTTTAAAGAACTAAGAAGGCTAGATGTTTACCAGGGTGTATCTGGTGAAGAGACATGTAAGCCCATGCACTCAACTCCATAGGTGATGAGGACTCTGTCATGCCTGGCCTTTTGATGTACATATTTCAAGGGTGCACAGTGAAGAGCAGTGACTCCCTGTGCAGCTTTCTCAGGGGTTCCAGCTCTCCTAGACCACACATAAGAGGTCCTCGACATTTCACAGGATTGAAACAGTCTGGAAAGTTGATGAATTCATCTTTAAGGGGCTTCACTTTTAAATAAGAACGCAGACACGATCTTGTGGAGTATCTCTGCTGAAATGGGAAATATTAATCAAATTTCATTCCTCTAAGTGCTGAATGGGACTGATCTTCAACCTGCTGAAACAAGTTGCCTTAGGTTACTTCCTTCAAATATGTTCTCTTTAATTTATTGCAAAGTAAAGTAACTGAAATTCTGCATTAGAAAGAGTTCTTTTAAACATATTACAGCTAGTAGCTTTGAAAATTCTCAAATTAAGAAGAGCTGAGAAAGAAAAAGCTTTTGAAAAGATCAGTGGCTTTCATTACATGTTTGTTTGTTTGTTTGTCTGGTTTTTTTACCCCATTCATAAAACACTGGATTATTAAAAGCTGCTAAATATTGCCACAAGGTCATATGACCATATAATCTGAAGCAACAGTTAGCCAAAGAAATATCTCCTTCTGAGAGCCAAAGTTGTTCTAGTAATATGAGGAGCATAACCTAACCAGAAACTGGGGTTTTTTTATGTCAATACATATTTGTGATGTTGACTGTTTTTAATAGGACTTCAGAGATTACAGCATTAAATGAAACACAATAGATAGAAATGTTAATGAGAGATAAAGGGAAATGAAGAAAATTTATTTCAGAATGTATCACACAAAGAAGAAATATTAAAATATAATACACTTTTCTGGCTGTAAAATACATCAAGCATAATAGCATTTCACAGAGAAACTGTTTACAATTACTCATCCAAATTAGTGAGATAGCCTTGTCTCAGAAGTAAATAATTCATGTGCAAAAGCTTTCATCAGTGCTGAATTTTTGATAACACCCTTTTGTCCAATGTATATTCAATTTGATATCTCCAGAGCATTGAATGTCTTACGTCCGTGTATATTTTCAGCTTTATGGGTTCTGATGCTCAGATCTCATTATAAAAGATTAAACTTTCAAGGATTAAATTCTCCTGTATGCATTCAAGTCCATATCCATTAATATATTGCCATTGGGGGGTAACAGTAATTGCCTTTGGCTTAGTTGCTTACTTGGAGAAGGTCTGAATTTTTGGAAAGGAGGTATTTCAGCAAACTGTCAGTGGAGGAATTGCTGGTTCAGTCTTTTGTGACATTAGTGTACCCATTCTGAGGTACAAAGGAAAAATAATATCACTAGAGGTAAGAAGATTTCTCATTAATGTGTTTTTTCATGGCATATGGGTCTCAAAAATCACACTACAAAGCTGCAGTTGAGGAATTCATAGAGCAAAAATAAAAGTTGACTGTACTTTGAATGAGATTTTAGAGCGTTAGCAAAATAAACTAGTTTCTCAGGTTTTATTCATACTTCGAGGATTTTACAGGCAAAGCTTATCCCTAACATAAAAATCTGTTGGTTTTCTGGCTCGTCTTCTCTCAAAAAACTTACCCAGTTATATGGTGGTAATGGATCACATACAAGGAGTAAGATTGCCACCCAAACTAGGGCAAGGAGGGTCATGAAATTCCCTGAGACAGTGTAGGAGGAAGGTCTGAGCAGCTCTTCACTGAGTTTGATGAGAATTAGAAACTAAAAACAGGAGTGTCTCAAAATTAGGGGATCTGGCACATGAGGCAAAAGATCATGGAAACAGTAATGGCTACAGTGAAGAGGGATAAGGGAAATACAGGGGGAATGTAAGGAAGATTAAAGCAGAGGAAATAATGAGCTACCACAATGGAAAGCACAAAAGAAGTATGTATGGGGAGTTAGGGGGGAGAAAGGAAAATAGACAATAAAATAAGGAAAAAGGAAAAAAATAGAAAGGAAGCTGAAATAGAGTGAAGAGAATAGGATGATGTCTTACATCTGTAAGAAAGGCAACATTGACTAGAGAAAAATGTGAAGGCACACTTGGGAAAGCAGCTCAGAAAAATGAACATTTAGACAAAGCCTAGTCTTTTTCCAGGGGGAAATTCTTTTTTTATGGATTTCTCTTTGCTATCTATCCAGCAGCTACCACACAATTACTTTACAGGAGTCTTCATCTGGGAAGACTAACCTCAGTGATTTACTAATGGGAGGAGCTCATTTAACTCAAGATATTAAACTACCAGCTGGAAACTGGCATGAGATGAAGGGAGAAACTGCTTATGAAACTGTAGGAATAGGACTGAATAACACCACTGAGGAAATTCGGCACTACTGTCGTGGCTACCTTGTCTGTCATGGGCTCTCTAGGTGCTGGCTCTAACTATGAGATCTCACAGCTGGATTTAAGAGCAGTCAGTTATTTGATTTTAGAATCTTTTTTGCTTTTAAAAAGAATATAAGGCACTTCCAGTACCTTTCAATCCACTTAGCAGACCTTGTTATTTCTCCTTCCTAGATAATCAGAGCAACAAGTCTGAAATAACAAGTGGCAAGAGCATTTTAACAAACAGAAAAAAGCCAAGCAGTGCAGAACCATTAGTCCTGACAGTTTTAGTGCCTTAGATACAAACAGTAATAAAGATTTAAGAGCGTAGTAGTTGCAAGCAGGCATATTTTCAGAAATTACTTTGAATTATAATTACCTTAATGAATGCACCAAAGCAAAGGCATAGCATTATATAAGAAATGCCAGATGGGAACCATAATGAAATTTGCAGATGAAATCATTTAAGAGAGAAAACAATAATCCCAAAGGTGAGTGCACTGAAATAATGACTTGTGTTCATGGAAAAGAAGTACAAACTCTCATATCCTAAATTCTAAAAAGGTCTTTATGACTTTTTATCTGACTGTATCACTGATATGTACTTTAATTGTTTGGGGGGTTTTGGTTTTGGGTTTTGTTTTTTTTTTTCAGAAAATAGGTTCTATTGAGTTCTTATATTGTGCATTTCTCTGTAGTATCTTACCATGTGTTCTGTGTTGTTTTTTTCTCTCAGCTTAGCCTAGCTGAATGTAAGGAAAAAAAAAAAAAGTCAGCAAATATTAAACAAATGCTCAAAGATATTTTGAAAAGGAGATTTTTAATTCACTTACAACTGCACCTTTATCCTTCTATTTACAGTTTAATTTAAGTGAGTAAGAGGAAAATTAAGCAAATCACAAGCTGATGGTGAACTAATTAAAGATCAAGAACAATAAAAAATATTCTGTAAATAGACCAAAAGTATTTAAGGAAATCAGAGTTAGGTGTTAAACTGTTCACATAAGAATGCAATATATCTTTCTACTATGAATTATGTGCACCTGTTTACATTAATTTGTCAGAGGCATATACTTTAAACAGCTACAGCTTTAAGCTTCTTTAATGTATGAGCATGCAACCCATTGTCTGATAAATCGTACCTTAAAATGCATCTTGGTATTATTTTGCTATGCAAAGAAGGCAAAAGACACAGAAATAAAAAAAAAATTGACAGCTCTGGAGCCTTTAACCTGGCAGTCCCTCTACCTTAAGCAGCGCTTTTTCACTTGTACAAGTTTTTGCAAGATCAGGACTTTAGTTTGGAATCTGAAAGAATCTGACTTATCAGGGGTAATTTTCAGTTCCCTTTTTAACTACAGCCTCTAATTTACCTCATCAAGAGATGAGTGATTTTTACTTGTAGGGCACTCCCTTTGCATAAGAAACAAGACAATGTATGAAGCAAGAGTCATCTGCAGTCAGCAGATAAGTTTCAGTTTGTCAGTGTCCTAAAACCCCTCAGAAAGTTTCCAGCATACCAAATGCACTCGAGCCTTCCAGCACTCATTAGTGTTACTAAAGCCATGCACAAAAACACAGACCTTGAGAACTGCAAACAAAAGCAGGCAGAAAATAGATATGAAATGCTCTGGAGCTCTAAACAGAATAGTAAGGTTGCTGCCCATGAAAACTGGGTCCAAACAGACAAAAAAGGTGATGTTCAGATCATGCTTGCCCCACCCAGGTCAGATGTTGGAGATGGCCGGTCCCAGCCTGATAGCCCAGGCACTACATGAGGTCAGCCTGCAAGCTCACCCAGGGGAAGGGACAGGAGCAGGACACAGATGCTAGCTAAAGAAAGTCCTCTCCAGAAGTGCTCCTCCTTTCTGAGGAGCAAACCCCACCTCTTCACAGGGTCTCCCCTACTCTTTGGCCCCCTCCACTCCCCCCCCCCGCCCAATGCCAGGTGCAAGGAGTCAGTGGATCCTGGGAATCCTGGAACCGTGGGCTGGAGACCTGGTGAGAAGGCAGCTGACTATTTGGTGGGGAATCAGAAGAGGGGAGACCTGAGTGGTCTGACAGCATCTGTGGAAAGGGAACATGCAGGTGCAAATCACCAACTTCCACTTAGAAGGGGACACAGGGAGGACCCCAGGAGAAGTGCTGAGGGCATCCAAGCAGCACATTGATTCAGCATGTGCCATGGCAGGCCTCCTTTCTTGAAGGAGAGACCTGAATCATAGCTTTCTTGGAAGCACACACAAGAAATGCAGTGGCACAAACACCACCTGCTCTACACAGGAATTGCCTTGATCGGTGTCAACTGTTACATTGCCCATATTCTAAATTTTTTTAAACTGCAATTCAGTGACTTCAACTGGATCAGAACAACAGAGAAACTGTTGTCAAGTGAGAAAGCTTTGTTTACAAAGCCCCATTCACCACCAGCAGCCCAGCTGCCCTGCCAGTGACTCTGATCCTCTCTCCCTGCTGTGAGTGAACCTCTGAAACTCTTCCACCCTCAAGGCAGAGGAGCCAAATGCAGTCACTGCACTTCCTCCTGCTTCGTATGCTCATCACTCTGTTACACTCAAAGTCTTGCTATGGGCAGAAGGGAGTGCATCACATAGCTCACTGGCTGGTCCAGCTTGATATTCACTGCCGATCACATGCTGACACACGTACCCATGCACTCTGCACACACTCCCGTCTCTCCAGTTGCTGGCACCACGGACACACAGATGCCTCTGACCTGTGGTCTGACTCCAGTGTGCTGCACTCAGACCCCAAACACCCATATGCACAGAGAACAGAGAGCCCACACCCAGCGAAGAGTTAGAAATGGAGTTAAATGAGATGACAGGACAGACCACGCTGACCAGGCACAGGGCATGGCCAGACAAATGTATCGACCAGCAAACTGTTTACAGGCAGCTGGCCCCTTTCATCCCCTTATCCCTCTATTTTCCCATGCTTGTTTTTCCCCAATCCACTTCAATCCCTCCTTTTCCCCACCTTTGGTTCCTCCCTTAAGCATCCCACAATAAGTCTTGCACAATCCCAAAATGCTCCTCTCAGCATCCCATCATGAGCCCCATCCCTCAGGGCAGGGACCCCCCAGTCTGTGCAGCGCCCCAGAGAGCCACCCCCAGGGACTCACGGTGCTGGGTCTCATCCGGCCCATGGGGCTGATGGTCTCCAGGACAGCCCTGGAGGGGCCGGGGCAGGGGCTCATGTCTCTGACTGGGGCACTGGGGCTCCCCCACTGCCCTCTGCCTCCATGATCCTCTGTGTGGGGAGGGGTGAACCTTTAGCACAGACCCTAACACCAGCACCACCAATGGGAAATATTTTCACTGCTACTGAATCGAAACAGGTAGGTGCCTTGTGGTCACTGATTCTTCTGTTCTTATATAGCAGAAAGAAAAAGAAAGGAAAAGAAAAAAGAAAGAAAGGAAGAAGAAAAAAGAAAAAAGAAAAAAGAAAAAAAAAGAAAAAGAAAGGCTGACAGCACTTTCTCTGCTACAGAAAATAATGCTTAAAAGTGGAGAAAGGAGGAGGGAGTGGAAGGACCTGTCATTGGTCCAGATGCATCCCCACAAACTGGAATCCCTTGGCAGCACTGGCAAGGCAGCCAGGCACAGCTAACTGCTAGCACTGAACCAATGCCCCTAGGTAAAAGGGTCTCGTATGGCACCAGGCTACTGGTCCAGCTATGGAGGAAGGATGCTGAATCAACCAGTGAAGATGAAAGTCTGCAAGGGCATCCATGAAAAACTCTTATCCCTACTCTCCTGTGCCCGGGTCCCAGTCAAACTGGCTCCCCAGCCCATGCTCCTTTACACAGCAGGATATACCCCCAAGCACCACCTTGCTGAGATGGAAAAATGGAGCTAAGCCTAACCGTATGGAGAGGCAGTAAGGAGCAGGTGCTTCCTTGACTCTTTTCCAGGAGATATCAGAAGGGGATGCTCAGGGATTGTGTCCCAATGCTAAAAGACCACAGAGTGGGCCACTGAATCCCAGAAAAAGGACAAGGAGGCTCAGCAGCAAGGCCAGGCCCACCCTGAGGAACAGAAGTAGTGCTATTTAGAGAAAATTTGGCTACAGCCTAGCTTCTGAGCCTCAAGGCTTGTTCCCCTACAACCTTCCTGGTTGTGAAAGGGCACCCAGTGGAAGTCATGCTGCTGGCTGTACTAAAAAGATGCTTCAAAATGCATGTTGGACGGGGAACAAATGGAGAGAATAGCAGCCAGATGATTCAATGCTGGCTGCACATCTTTTCTCAGCTGCCAATAGCACAGGGTCTGAGTCAACAGGCTGCAACAGCCTGTCTTGTAAATAATCCTCCATCTTTTTTCTCTGGTGCAGAGCTCCTCAAAGCAAAAAAAGAGACGACATAAACCAGTCCATAGTCCTCTCTCCCTTGTAACAAACAGAACCATTCTTACTACCTCCTTTGTCATCCCTGATGGCATGCCTTTGTGTTGCAGCACTGTATCGGGGTGTCAATGTCCTCTTCAGTTATTCTAGACAATGATTTCAGGTATCATGTGATGGATTGCCATTAGAAGCTTTTTAATCAAATCATCCACATCTCCGTATTCCCTCCTGAGAGGAGAGAAATCATGATGGTTTTGAATATAAGGTCTGGATAAGATGCTACTGATAAGGTTCCCTAGTGCTTCAGAGATGGTAAGATACAGCCTACCCTTTTGAGTAACTCACAACACAGATTTCTTCTTCTTCATGGCACAGGTAGACAAACCTCCAAGAGGTGGGGAGGATGCACTCTTACAGCAACTGTCACAGCAACATTGTCCTTGGATTCATATTTTTGCTTTCTCTGAAAAAGCCTTTTAGGTCATTTGTCTTCTACTGCTAAAACGAGCTAATATAATTGCAGAAAGCAGTCACAGCATCCAGTGCAACTCTCAAGAGCAGGATTCAGCTGCAAGGTACACCAGAATATCACTCCTCGTTAGGGAGCAGCAAGAGTGGGGCTGCTCCCTAAGGAAAGGTGAGTCAAGAGCCAAATGGAGCCCAGGGCCAGCCAGGGCCCATCCCACAACATCCAAGCAGAACAGACCCAGAGATGGTGGCCAGGTCCAACCACGAGTCCAGATGATAAAGCAGTTATCACAGTAATGAGGCAGGGCCAGTCCATGGGTTGAGATCCAGATCAAGGGGCTGCCTGATCAGGCAGGGAAAAGCTGTGGCTGAGCTGGAGACCAGCACTCTTCCCATGTAGCTCAGACAGGGAATCAAGCCACAAAACTGGGCTTTAATGCTCCTGGGCCCATGGGTGTGGGTGGAGGCCTCAGGTAAGGCTGATCAAGGCCACTAAGACTCATTGATGCACCTGGGCTCCTGACAACCTTGGCTTCCAGCTGCCACCTGGGAAAGGTGGTGTGGCTTCTGAGAGAGCCTGTGTCATATCTGCAGCTTCACATGCATGTCTTAGGCATCCTATGGGTCCTCAGATGTTACTGGCCACCTACATGTAGCCAGCTGAGTTAAACCTGTCAATGCATGGGATTCTGCTCCAGATTAAGATATAAAAACCCACATATCACACACATGTGCTAAATTTTAAACTGTTGCTGTGTCACTGGCCTTCTGGGACTTGATTCACTTGCCTAATAAGAAGGATCTAGAGCCATTTGAGATGCTCTTGGGTATCCAGGTTATCTCTAGGGTATCTCTACAGGACTGACAGATATAACAGGAGGAGTGACATGAGACTGAAAGAACTTTTGGAACAAATACTGCAGGAGGCCAGGCACGATACTTTGGGGCACCTTAATGACAAGACACTCATGTTTAGACAATCAAATCACAATTTATTACTGTCAATGTAATCTAAATAGCTATTTGGACAACCAGGTGTTGGGTGTTTACATTAAGGTGGTCTGAATAGTGGTTTTGATTTTACTGACTAGACTTCCATTGCTCATTCAACCTTAGCTGTGAATTTTGAGCTAGGTCCTAACAAATCTATGACCACCTTTCCTCTTGAGTTAGCCCTCAGAGGCACATTTGCTCTACAGTTGTGTTTTACAGTACAATGTCTTGGCTTTCTGGGATTGCAGCCCAGACTGACTTTTCCTTGGCATAGCTGAAGAGAAGCACAATAGTTCCCAGAATTAATTTTTAAATGTTTCCACATGGAGGAGCCAGAAAAACACAAAATTCTTATAGTTGCATGACCCTAGAGGCACGGGTACGTGAGTTGCAAGGGAAAATAAAATCACACAAGGGGGTTCTTTCAGGAAAATTGCTGCTCCGGTTTCTAGTGGACAGTTCCCCAGACAGAGTAAAAGGGCTGATCTTACTCCCGATTTTAATGAAGGAACTCCTGACTTGTATATACAAGAAGTGGGTAACGAATACTATGACCAGGACTAGAGGGGCCCTGCCTCCAGCCCAGTGGAGGAAAGGGACAACCGGGTTTACTGGACTGTGTGGATTCAATGGCCTGGCACATCAGACCCACAGGAGTATAAGGCTCTAGCAGACACCGGTGCACAGTGTACCCTAATGCCATCAAGCTATACAGGGGCAGAACCCATCTGTATTTCTGGAGTGAAATTTCTGTTGGGGATCCCAACAGCTAACTGTATTGGAGGCCGAAGTGAGCCTAATTGGGAATGAGTGGCAGAAGCACCCGATTGTGACTGGCCCAGAGGTTCCGTGCATCCTTGGCATAGACTACCTCAGGAGAGGGCATTTCAAGGACCCAAAAGGGTACTGGTGGGCTTTTGGTATAGCTGCCTTGGAGACAGAGGAAACTAAACAGCTGTCTACCTTGCCTGGTCTCTTGGAGGACCCTTCTGTTGTGGGGTTGCTGAGGGTTGAAGAACAACAGGTGACAATTGCTACCACAACGGTGCACGGGAGGCAATATTGTACCAACCGAGACTCCCTGATTCCCATCCATAAGCTGATTCATCGACTGGAGAGCCAAGGAGTGATCAGTAAGACTCGTTCACCCTTTAACACTCTTATATGGCCAGTGAGAAAGTCTAACGGAGAGTGGAGACTAACAGTAGACTATCGTGACCTGAATGATGTCACGCCACTGCTGAGTGCTGTCATGCCAGACATGCTGGAGCTTCAATACAAACTGGAGTCAAAAGCAGCCAAGTGGTATGCTACAGTTGATATGGCTAATGTGTTTTTCTCAGTCCCTTTGGCAGCAGAGTGCAGGCCACAGTTTGCTTTCACTTGGAGGGGTGTTCAGTACACCTGGAATCGACTGCCCCAGGGGTGGAAACACAGCCCCACCATTTGCCATGGACTGATCCAGACAGCACTGGAACAGGGTGACGCTCCAGAACATCTGCAATACACTGATGACATTATCATGTGGGGCAATACAGCAGAAGAAGTTTTTGAGAAAGGGAAGAAAATAGTCCAGATCCTCCTGAAAGACGGTTTTGCCATAAAACAAAGTAAGGTCAAGGGACCTGCAAGGAGATCCAGTTTTTAGGAATAAGATGGCAAGATGGACGTCGTCAGATCCCAATGGATGTGATTAACAAAATAACAGCCATGTCTCCACCAACTAGCAAAAAGGAAACACAAGCTTTCTTAGGCATTGTGGGATTTTGGAGAATGCACATTCTAAATTACAGTCTGATCGTAAGCCCTCTCTATCAAGTGACCCAGAAGAAGAATGATTTCAAATGGGGCCCTGAGCAATGACAAGCCTTTGAACAAATTAAACAGGAGATAGTTCATGCTGTAGCCCTTGGGCCAGTCCGGGCAGGGCAAGATGTAAAGGATGTGCTCTACACCACAGCCGGGGAGAATGGCCCTACCTGCAGCCTCTGGCAGAAAGCACCAGGGGAGACTCGAGGTCCACCCTCAGGGTTTTGGAGTCGGGGATACAGAGGATCTGAGGCCTGCTATAATCCAACTGAAAAAGAGATACTGGCAGCATATGATGGGGTTTGAGCTGCTTTGGAAGTGGTTGGTACTGAAGCACAGCTCCTCCTGGCACCCCAATTGCCGGTGCTGGGCTGGATGCTCAAAGGGAGGGTCCCTCTACACATCATGCAACTGACGCTATGTGGAGTGAGTGGGTTGCACTGATCACACAACGGGCTCAGATAGGAAACCCCAGTCGCCCAGGAATCTTGGAATTGATCAGGGACTGGCCAGATGGCAAAGATTTCAGAATATCACCAGAGGAGGAGGTGACACGTGCTGCGGGGCCCCACTGTATAATAAACTACCAGAAAATGAGAAGCAATATGCACTGTTCACTGATGGGTCCTGTTGTATTGTGGGAAAGCATCGGAGATGGAAAGCTGCTGTATGGAGTCCTATACGACAAGTTGTAGAAACTGCTGAGGGAGATGGTGAATCGAGCCAATTTGCAGAAGTAAAGGCCATCCAGTTGGCTTTAGACATTGCTGAACGAGAAAAGCGGCCAGTGCTCTATCTCTATACTGACTCATGGATGGTGGCAAATGCCCTGTGGGGGTGGTTACAGCAATGGAAGCAGAACAATTGGCAGCACAGAGGCAAAGCCATCTAGGCTGCCGCATTGTGGCAAGATATTGCTGCCCGGGTAGAGAACCTGGTTGTAAAAGTACATCACGTAGATGCTCACATACCCAAGGGTCGGGCCACTGAGGAACATCAAAACAACCAGCAGGTGGATCAGGCTGCTAAGATTGAAGTGGCTCAGGTGGATCTGGACTGGCAACATAAGGGTGAATTATTTATAGCCCGGTGGGCCCATGACACCTCAGGCCATCAAGGAAGAGATGCAACATATAGATGGGCTCGTGATCGAGGCATGGACTTGACCATAGACACTATTGCAGAGGTTATCCATGAATGTGAAACATGCACTGCAATCAAGCAAGCCAAGTGGTTAAAGCCTCTGTGGTTTGGAGGACGATGTCTGAAATGTAAATATGGGGAGGCCTGGCAGATTGATTATATCACACTCCCACAAACTCGCCAAAGGAAGCACCATGTGCTTACAATGGTGGAAGCAACCACTGGATGGCTGGAAATATATTCTGTGCCCCATGCCACCACCTGGAACACTATCCTGGGCCTTGAAAAGCAAGTCCTATGGCAACATGGCACCCCAGAAATAATTGAGTCAGAGAACAGGACTCATTTTCATTCTCATTTAATATCACTCATTTCAAAACAATCTCATAGACACCTGGGCCAAAGCGCATGTCAGTGAGTGGGTATATCACATCCCTCATCGCACAGCAGCCTCCAGGAAAATTAAATTATACAATGGACTGTTAAAGACTACACTGAGAGCAATGGGTGGTGGGACATTCAAACACACATTTAGCAAAGGCCACCTGGTTAGTCAACACTAGGGGATCTGTCAATTGAGCTGGCCCTCCCCAGTCAAAACTTTTACACACTGTCAAAGGAGATAAAGTCCCTGTAGTGCACATAAAAAACATGCTGGGAAAGACAGTCTGGGTTACTCCTGCTTCAGGCAAAGGAAACCCCATTCGTGGGATTGCTTTTGCTCAAGGACCTGGGCGCACTTGGTGGCTAATGCGAAAGGATGGCGAATTCCCATGTGTACCTCAAGGGGATTTGATTTTGGGTGAAAAGAACCAATGAACTGAATGGTATGGTGTTAATTGCTATATAATACTGTATGTCATAACTTCTATGGTTGCTATATGCCATATCAAAGGTAGTACAGTAAGAATCACCCAGATTAATAAGAATGAACTTTGATGAAACCAAGTGAAGTCCAGCAATGGAACCAGAACTGGCTTCAGCATGCGACAATCCAACACCACACACCATCTCTCCTGCCCTGAAGGACTGTTATGACAGATGGAGCCCAAAGTCATGGACTAAATGAACACAAAGGACATTTTAGAGGGACAGCCCATAGACCAAGGGAATGATGTCTGTGTATATAGATCAAAAGACAGGGAAAGTGGTGGTGATTAATTGGAATATATTGGACAGTGTAGGACCTGGGCATGACATAGATGGTACAGAATAAGGGGTGGATACTGTCCTGATTTTGGCTGGGATAGAGTTAATTTTCTTCCTAGTAGCTGGTATAGTGCTGTGTTTTGGATTTTAGTATGAGAATAATGTTGATAACACACTGATATTTTAGTTGTTGCTAAGTAATGCTTACACTAGTCAAGGACTTTTCAGCTTCCCATGCTCTGCCAGGTGCACAAGAAGCTGGGAGGGGGCACAGCCAAACTGGCCAAAGGGCTATTCCATACCATATGATGTCATGCTCAGTATATAAACTGGGGGCAGCTGGCCAGGGGTAGCGATTGCTGCTCAGGGACTGGCTGGGTGTCGGTTGGCGGGTGGTGAGCGGTTGCATCACTTTTTTTTCCTTGGGTTTTGTTCCTTTCTCTCTCTTTCTTGTTGTTTTCCTTTTCATTATAATTTTTTTTTTAAATTTTATTTCGATTATTAAACTGTTCTTATCTCAACCCACGAGTTCTCTTGCTTTTGCTGTTCAGATTCTCTCCCCCATCCCACCGCAGGGGGAGAGTGAGCAAGTGGCTGTGTGGTACTTGGTTGTGTGGGGCTAAACCACGACAGAGGTAAACATTGTGAGGAGTAACAACTGATTTTGCATGTCTCAGAGTTCAGAGGTGCACCACCTTGGAACAGTGCAGTGTTCAAAACCTGCTAAAACCAGCCACCTTCTGAAAACCCCCTCCTTCAAGGCATTGCAAGTCAGAACCCCAAAAATACTGTGCAAATGAAGCATTAGGTCAATATTGCCTTAAAGAACCTGGTTTAAGGCAACCCAGCATACTTTCAGTTTCAAGACTACTTGGATGTTATATTTCAACCACTGAAACACTTCCCAGAAACTTACGTTTTTTACAATAATTATGACATTGTGGATGCTATGTTAATTCTCTTATTCCTCAGAAGACTCTAATTATCTTTGGTTTTTATTTAAAGATATATTATCGCCTGTATCCCAGGACATACTTTTGATTTACTTCTTATCAATTAAATTTTTTCTTTTCCGTTTATCCAAAACTGTATGTGAGCATTTCGTAATTGTTTTTAATTTCATTTTAAGCTCTGCCAGTTCAAATTGCCTCCAAGCACCTAATGAAATTTCATTCTCAGGAGACAGTTATTCCATTTAGATTTTGTAATATTTTATCATATAGTTTATAATAGATTTGATAGTAGTTATTTAAATGCATGGGGCTGTGCAATTTCCCTTAGAAATATGACTCACATACTTTTATTCTCAAAATAAGTTGTTTCTAGCTGTCACAAAAATAGGTTGACTAGATTTTAAAGACATGGGGGGAGGTACAGTTATGTGGGGAGTACCAAAACCAGACTTACACTCAATTCCTGTTCAAAACCCACCAAGAACCTTGCTCAGGAGAGGCAATCAATGACAAACTGCATTTTTTCTGATGGTCCATGCTCTTGCAAGATGCTTTGCTGGAGGGTTTCCCTCATCCTGGGGGGGGTGGGGGTACACTAAGTGCCACGCTACAGCCCACATAGGCTTGAGCTCTCTCCTCCCGCTGCGGGTGGGAACCCCCGCTGCCAGGGCAGTCACTTAGCAGAACGGAGGCCTGTATGTCTTACCTGGTTCCCCAAGGAACAGGTAAGTGTGTTTACAGCTTTGAAGCACTTTGGCGGTGGTGATTAGGAAGACCTGTTCTTTCATATCCTGTAACTTATAGATTAGGACACATTTCTTTGGTACCAGTTCCAGTTGTTTTAGGGAAAGAATGTATTTCTACCCAAGTGTCTACAAAACCTACTGGACACTCTAATCATCAGTCTACTGGCTAAAGGAGACTTTCATTTCAGATTAAGTTCTATGGAGAGTAAACCATACATGGGGTAGTTGGTAGATTTTAACATTAACTCTGCAACTTGCAGAGCAGATTTTTCTACCTGAAACTGTTATGCAGAAACAACGTGAGTAATGTTGGCTGTACACTCTCAAACTTCCATTAAGAAACTTTTATTTTTTAAAAAATAAAATATCTAGATACTAATTGTGATGAAGTAGCTATCAGAAACATTTAAATATGCTTTCTCAGCTGTCTGTAAATTATTTACACTGGGCTTTTATCCAGCCCAGCTGAACCTGCAGAATTAATGGTATTATCAGAAAGGAAAAAAAAGTATTAAGAAAAACTGTATCTCTATCATGCCCGGAAAAGAAGTCAAAGGAATTCACTACTCCACTGAACAATACCCAAGAGAAAATGCATCGTTCAATGCACTGTCTCACAACCTATAGTAACCTGGCATGACATAGCAAAATCAGGCAACGGGTGTCTTACAACAGTTCTGCTAATTTGGGATAAGCCCATATTTTGGGACCATAGTTTTTGTCTCAGCTTTGAGGAGGCAGGTGGTGTGCAGAAGCAGTGTGTGCCTTTCAGGATTTGTCCTCCGGAGCTCCTCACCCTGTTTATAACCCCTCGCGGCAGGGCAGCTGCTAGAGTGGTGTGGAGAGCACCCCAGGGAAAATGCAGCTTCCTTAATTTTACTGCTGGTTCAGAAAATGTCCTCCTGCATGGCCATGGACAAGTTAATCTTTCATGCCACATTAGGTGGCCACATCCTTCAAGCACTAACTACTCTTGAAAGGTATCAATTTATCACCCACTCAGCACAGTGAGCCTCTCACCTCACCTGGAGTTTCTAGACAGAATTTACCTTCCCAAACTATAAGACTAAGATTTCATTTCTGCCAGCTGTTGTCTGGAGTGGAAAAGGATTCAAATATTCAGTTCAGGACTGCCTGGAAGTGAGCATCCGCTACCCCTTCTCCTTCCTCCAGAGAACTGTTGTGGTCACTAAATTTCTTCCACTATTACGGGAAATTTATTATAGAAATATTGGAACACCAGAAATATTTTGCCCCTTGTATAAGTGGAGAGACATGGTAAAATGGATTAAATTCCATTTCTGTCTGGAGCCCACTGCTTCCTGCTGGCTAAGCCTTTCTGGAAGCACTTAGGTAGAACTTAGGCTGTAAAAATATGAGTCCTCACAAGAAATTTATTTGGGGACAAGGAAATGTTAAGTCCAAATTTGGGGAGCCAAAGCAACAGTACACACACAGGTTATGTAATTTAGTAACTAATTTAAACAGTAGTTTATCAAAGAGTCAGCTTTTTAAATTGTATTTCTCCTCTTTCCAGAATCTTCCAAACTACCCTCCCAGGCTGTGTAAAGAGAGCATAATCCCAAGATAATGAAGTTTCCAAAAACAAGGAAATCTCCAATCCCTAGAAAACTTTGTGTAGTCCTGCAATAAATTACATCCAGCTGTTTGAAGCAGTGAGTAGCAAAGCTAGTATAGGAAGGCATTCAATCTTCCTACTGCTCTCTACAACTTCTAAAATATTTTTTTAATCATCTGTGGCCAGTTCATACACAGTAGAGAAAGATTTAAAAACTAGCAAGATTTTTCCACCTCTGCCTCACCAATTTCTGATGTACTATGGTGACTCCCAACAGTCATTGCAGGAATTCTGGGTAAAAGTGCTATGCATATGGGCATATCGTAATCTTGTACTTTGTCATATTTCTCCTGTTTAACAATAGATGAGGAAAAAATCTTTAATCTCCAGCACCTCTGGATACACTATTAAAGATATTTTCCCATTTTTTAGCATTTTTAGTGTTACTTATGAAAAAACCTGAAGAAACCTCAGTTGGCATTTCACACATCAAACAAAATAAAATACTAAGTTTAATTAAATATCACACTGAAATGTATATGGTTCAGTTCCCATTGGTGCACTGACTAAAACTCCCATCACCTGAAACTATGAAGATTTTCTTAGGTGTGGAGCGTCTTTGATGCCTACAACTACCAGTAAGACTCAGAGCCAGAAAGGTCTGGCTTCCTGACTTTTTTTAATCCTTTTTTAGGGGGGAGTTCTCCACTTCTTGCCCACTCCCTGGGCTATGCCTGTTCTCTCTGTTGCTACCCACAGTCCTTCTTGGTATTCGCTTGGTGGGACAGCTTTATCTGCAATGTACACTGGTCAGTCAATGATTCTGATCCTCTCTGTGCCAAGTTCGAATTCTAACAAAAGCATTTGCATCCAGTTTTCACACTGAAACTTTATAAAATATAATTAACAAGTTTTATTGAACAGTTGCTCATAAGTAGATCTTGACAAACATTATTAAGCTGACTAATTGGCAAGACAGATTTCTTATTCAAGTGCACAGGAAGATAACTACCAAAGTGATAAAATGTTAAGCTTGCTGTCCACAGGGAATTTTCAAGAGTAAGCCTGAGTCATTTCTACAGTCTGATCTATTCTAAAATCATGATAACATCCGTGTGCAATGACATTCATAAGACTGTCAGTCAGGATAAACATTCTTCAATGCAAACGTGACAAATCAGGATCATTAGTGGTAAAGTTGTGTTAAAAGAAGTTATAATCATTTACTAAACATCACATTGTTTTTAAAAGTTCTTATCTGCACCAATGCTAAAATAGGTATTTCTGATCTTATTTTGCTCACCTTGCAAATATACATGGAAATAATAGTAGCTGGCATGGGCTTTAAGAGTAACAGAGGAGACACAGAACTTTGGGGTTTTCTCCTGGGTTGAAGAAACCACCATGTGGACAGTGTGCTGCCTCTGGAGCCATCCAGCACAGGCAGGAGACTGCCCAACGAGCCAGAGTTGCAAAAGCTTTTCGATGACTGTGTGGGACTTAGGCATGCTAAGACACCAAAGGCAAAACCTGAAACCTTCAAAATTACTGAGCTAGCTCTCTTTCAGGTAGAACACATCATCGTCTTACACACTGAGGAATAACAGTTCAAATGCATCACCTTCTTGCCATGGAGAGTTTGGGGAATCGCTGCCAAGCACAATGTGTGAATTGGATCCCAATGCACTAATTGTCACAGGGAGCAATGCATAGGGAGATCCAGCAGGGCTATGGTTTCCACGATGGAGGGCTGGTTTTCAGGAGTTAGTCTTGAGCCCATTTAAATCAATAGGAGGTTGTGTCAGTGATGAGAATGGGGACAGAGCTAGACCCTGTCACAAATTATGGGAATAAGTAATTTTAATCTCCTTGTCCTCTGCATCTCAAAGTTCAGTTACAGACTTGCTGGGAGGAGGAGCAGTGATGCTCTCCCTGCAGTTCCCATTCCTTTCCTCGCTTCCCCAAGCACAGAGTGAAGGAAACAGGCAGGACCTGACTGCAGCAGTACACAGGAGGTGGGACAAATGGCAAAGATTGGGCACGTCCTCATGACTATGGTGCCCCGTGTAGTCCTGCTGTCCCCAGGCCTGTCCTTCTGCAGGGTCAGATTCAGCAGCACAGTGAACTTCAGCCCTGCGGAGGGCAATGTGGTAATCCCTCATGGGTACATACTTGTAGGGCAGGGTATCCACCAGACTTCTCCCAGATAACTCCCACATGGAAGAGGTGGTGTGATCAGGTTGGGTATAGGGCTCAGACAGCCTGGGATTGACTATTTGTTAGGTGTGAGCCATTTGGTGCTCGTAAATAACAATAAGAAGTAAGTTTCTTCCATGGGTTTGAAAACTGAATGGAAATGCAATTGGATGCGATTTCAAGTTGCAATTGGACAGGGTGCTAGATAATCTTTGTCTAGGCTCCCTTTCCCACAAAGGGTTGGATCAGATGATCTTTGGAGGTCCCTTCCAACCTGGGCTGTTCTATGATTCTATGAAGCTTCAACTTAGCTTTCTTTGTAAGGATAACATACAATCTTTGAACTCAGGAGACTAATTAAAAATATTTAATTACAGAGATCTTTGTCTCCTCATATAGTATAACTTTTTTATTAAAAAAGTAAATAAAGCATATGCTAGAAATAGAAGTCAAAATGATGGATCAAGGAAAAATATATTTCAGGTCATCTGTGATGTTATGAAAACTAGAAAATTTCTTCCTATAGCAATAGTTTTTGTAATATAGAAAGAAAAGGGTGTGCCGTTATGTTTTTTCAGTTGTAGTGTAAACTTCTAGGCTTATCTGAATTAACATCTTTTTTTCAGCTCTGCTCGGGTCACTTCATGTTTTCTCAGAAACTGATTCTCCACACAAAAATTGTGGTTTATGAAAAAAAAAAAGTTGAAAACTGACACACAAAAATACCATTTATGGAATTCAAATGTTCCCAGATGCCCAAGTGAGTGGTATAAATCCATCTTGTTAAATTGCTTATATTGTCATTGCATCTTGTGTCTGGAAGTGAATGTCCTTAACCTGCAATCACACTGCCAAGGGCTGAAACTGCCCTTCCGAACCTCTCCTTCACAGTTAGGTTTCTCTGTCCTCTTCTTTGCTGTTAACTACTATAAGACAGAATATATAAGCAGTTTGAATGATTTTTTTTTAAGAATTGAAGAGTTATGTTTCTCTAAACTCCCTAGTTTTGTTTGGGACAGCATAGAGGAAACACCAGTAGATTAGGTAAAATGTTATGAAAAAGAACGTCGCACTTCACTAAATGAAGAAAAGTTAGAGATGATTACCAGAAGGCATTTCATTCCAGCTATGTAATTTTCCAACTGTATTAGCCCTAGGCAATAACTAGTTAAATTGCCACTTTAGTAAGAAATATTAACCATTTTCCTTTCTATCATTTGCCTTTATTTCAGTTTTGCTTTTAGTTACTTAGCTCCGAACACTGTTTATTACTAGTGTTTGCACTGGAGGTACATGCAACAGGTAACACATGTACAGTCTCTTTTTTTCCTCTGAGTGCTTTAGCAAAAAGCAATATTTGATGCATATCTCTAGTAGCATCCTGAAAGCCAGAAGATGATTCTGCTAATAGTGATTTACTCTCATGTGTAAATAAGAAAATTTTGACAACTGAAAGCATGTTTTAACAACTTTCATTTCAATATTGTAAGACCTTCTATAAGTTTCTGACAAAAAAACCCATAGGTACTGGGCCTGCCTTAGAGTGGCACATTGCTTTATTTCTCCTCCTGCTTTCTTTCTTTCGTCTGGAGAGCAACTGCTATAAAATCCAGCTGCTTTATTCTGTAATTTAAATGAGTGAAATCAAACACAAATGTGTTAGCTAATTATTGAAAATCCGCTTTTAAAATCCTCTCCAATTACTACGGGTTTGTAGCATCTCTTGTCCAGTAAAAAATAACTGATTTTTGATGAGAAAGGTAAGACCACATCAATAGCACTCACTATGGACAATCAGAAGCTATACAACTACAAGGATACTAGAATACAGGTTCTTCCAATTTTTTCTTAAGGGAACAGCATTTATCTCACTGATTGGTAACTGATACATGAACATGAGCTGTGGGCTAATGTTTCCAGAACTTTTGGCAGCCTTTGAGACAGTTGTCCATTTAGTTATGCATTTCTGGGACAGAGCAGCACTGGATAAAATCACACCAAATAGGTTCCCCTCCATTTCTGCAGAACTACGGTGTCCTGCAAGTATTTCAGTGACTGCGCAGTGAGTTCTGAATGCAGAGAAGTAGTTAATAAAACACAACACTTCTGCTGCCTTCTGTTACATTGGTGCATGCGGCTTGGTTGAAATTCAAGAGTCTTATACCCAGTTTCACAATGCACAAACTAGCCAGGGAAAGTCTGGTCACCTCTGAGACAGACTTTCAATCTCTGACCATCCAGAAAATTCACAGACACTAAAGGAAACACACGGAGCTGCAGGACACCAGGAGGACATCTCTACAGATTGTCCATGGTCTTTTAGAAATACGGCCACTTTCCAGATTGCATTCTGAGAAGCACTTAGCCCAAGTCTGAAGCCTCAAGCACCATCTAGTCTACTGATGGTGGGTTTTTTTTCCTTCAGCATAGATTAAGATTAAGGACAAAGTCTGGAGAATTATTTCTCTATTCATGTTGTTTGAGAAGAAAAAATATAAAGTAGTCATGTAGCATCACTGTATACATCATAGATATACAGGTGTCTGCACTGATTAAACAACATCAATGATGTTTATAGCTTCACTAACTTCCAGTCCATTTGTGATAACTATCACAGCTAGCCAGCCTCATTGACACAGAAATAACAGATCATGAGGGTAAACCTGGGCCATAAGCAGCAGTTTTTTCAAATAGTACTCTAGTCCATGACCATACTCCATATGTTCTGTAAGACCTTCTTAACAGTAATCTTAGCATTGTATTTGACTTGTATTATTTTCTTAAGTAAATCCTAAAACTAAGTTGGATTTGTAGGGGTTTTCCATTTAGGTAAAATTACACTCATTGAACGAAATCAAGACCAAATGCATACTTTAAAATGAAAAATTAGTGGATGAAAATTTACCACAAATTAACAACAGAATTTCTGCATGCTTATGTTATTTGAATTGTAAATACTAGCTAGTGCAATTAAAATATGCAGCAGTGTATAACACAGTATTTTCTTGGCAATGTGTTAATAGCCACGTTCTTCTGGTCAGGTACAGCTGGCAGCTGTTCAGCAGTCTCAGGAGCATTAAAGAGAAAAAAAAATCATCCCTAACACAAGCTTCCTAATGTATTTAAACACAGAAGGCCCTTCACATGCAAAACACAACAGTTATTAGTTTCCTTATAATTAAAATGGGGATATGAACACTCAGTCATAAATTTACTATTGGTATGCATCTTCACATCTTTCTAAAACCGCAGCTATGCATTCAGCTCATTCTGGCCATGTATAATAGTCACAACACCAGGTTTTCAGCTGGATAAGCTGACGTAGTTCCACTGAGATGAATACTGCTTCTCCAGCTGGCACCAGGCAAGGATGGACAAACAGTGGTTTCTCCTTAGCGCACAGTTACAGAGGCAATGGTAATTCACACTGCAGCTTTCACATGAAAACAAATTCCACAGTGAGGCAGTTAGTAATTGATAAAAATTTGGTATCTGTTGAAGATGATCCCGAGGGTGGCAAAGTAGTCAGCAGTGCTTGCTCTGCAAGACAGTCCCAAGGCAGGGCAGATGTGAGGACTTAGATTAAGGTCCTTAAAGGATGGCAAAGAACACCCAGCTTCTGCATGTGGGAGCTCTCTGCTGTAACTGGAACATCTGTGTTTCAGGGTGGTCTAAGCTAGTAACAAGCCAGTAACAAACTGTCAACGAGCTATGATTGCTAGGTGCCCTTTTCTGTTCTCCTAAGCTTTAGCCTGCACATAGCTTCAGTAGCTTTGTTTAGACACAAGGCAGGTATTGGACAAAATATATTTTACTAAATATAGGAAATGTGCCCATGTTATGACACTAATAACCACCCTTTGTCCCCTACACCAGGAACATGAGCAGGACATGGGGTTAGGGCCATCTGAAACAGGGAGAACACAGCAAGCTGGTGGGGTCTGTGGGGACACGGAGGAAGCATGGCCAGGCAGAAGGTTTGGAGCCCTGTGCAGGGACCTCCATGGATGAGGCAGTGGAGCCAGGCATGCCAGGCGGTGACAGGAGGAGGAAGGAGGAGACACAGCGTTCAGGTACCTGGCTCAGGATAAGGACTGTTTCAGCGGTAGGAAGAGGAGCTGGGCTGATTGCAGGTTCCTGGGGAGTCTTTGCAGCTACAGATCTGTGCTGGCAGCAGAGCCTCTTTCCTGCACACACACAAGGATGAGTTGACCCCAGCAAGGGCTCATTACAGCTGTGTCTGTGTGCTCTGAAAGCTGCTTTGAAAGAGAGCCCTGTATGTTCGTGAAAACATATGCAACTGCTGATATTATTAATAATAGAGGGGGGAAATTCTGGCAACGTTTATGGAAGAAAGCCCACTGACTTTAGCAGGTTTTCCAGTCTGGCCAAAAACTGTTTCTCCAATCAGTGCAAATATTCCTGTAAAGGAGGAGAGAGTACAGATCAGGCCCAAGGGAATAGGGGAGTTTTGAAACTATTTTGAAAAGTGCTGAGAACTTCTGCTTTAATAATGTTTGTTTGTATTTCATATTATGGTTGCATACGAAGGATGCTACAGTTCCACAGGCAAATCGACTTCTGACGTTCTTACCACACGTAATAGAATATTAATATATTTTATCTGTGTATTAGGATCAAACCAGTTATCCACATTGATTCAATAGGGCATAGATCTTTAACATCTTTACCATACTTTGAGGGAATGACAGTGATTCAGCCTGCAGGATCCAGTTTGTGAGAAATAACTTCTTCATGGATCTTATAAAACCGATGACTTCCCTCATTCTAAGAACAGTTTTCATACTTGCCTTACCTATAGATACATTGTTTTTCTAATCATAATAAAAGTCATATTTTTTCAAAATACAAAAGATATTTTTAAAAAATTAAAAATTAATTATGATTTATAAAAGAAATAACTGGGATATGTGCCTTTTTTAATTGACTAATCAATACTTTAAAGACAGCTCTAGTCACAGTTATCTACAGTATAACAATAACTGTTTTTCTTGTAAGGCAAAATGTATGACTATTTAATATTTAACACTGCAATTTGATCTTTAACGATACTAGTTTGCATATTGATGAACAAAAATATCACTTCATTTCTTAAAATGTAAAATTAATGTTAGAAAGAGTTTTTCTTTGTAATCCCTTAAATCCCATTGAATTCCTAGTTGGAATATTTTACATATGTTTTGGGATAAACATCAAAAGATTTTACACTATTCTGTATAATAACTTACAATAATCGTTTTTAATTATATAAATTACTTTTGCATAGGTTTTAATTTAGGAATTTTGCAGAAGTTTTTCTGTTGATATGGCTATTGTCTTCAAAATGGATTTAAGTACTCTCCCTCCTATTATATTAACCTTCTAAATTATCTAATTGGCTATACCATAGTATACCCATATACAAAACTGTGAGCATTTTCTCTCAATACTTTTAATGAACTGTCCCTTCTTAAAATGTTTAGCTCTGATCAAACATTCACATGCTTAGTTATCATATGGGACTTGAGCTGGGATCTCTGAAGATTATTCTCCTTTTGTAGGAGTCCGTGGAAGAAAAATCCCTTCTGCAATCATCTTAAGACTTTTCACTGCTGTATTATTTCTATTTCTCATCAAACCAATGAAGTACCACAAATACATGTATAGACAGATTTTGAATAGAGCAAATCTCAGTGTGAATATCTTTCTCAGTGCAGCACCTGGCTTTTGTTTTTAGGTATTTATTCCCAAAATTGAAACATTTCATTATTATTTTTTTAAAGTGAAATAGTATTTCTTATAAAAAATTTTATCAGCTGAAGGCCTTTAACTATTCTTTCTTTGTTATTTGTTCTTTTTTTTTGCTGACAGTCTTTAAACTCTTGCTTAAAGCTATGCTAGGCCACATCTAAAAAAGCATTCAGGTACATAAAGTAGATTCCAGTAGCAAAACTGTGATCTGAAAAAACAGACATTAAGTATACGCCAGACTGTGGAGGTGCCTAAAATCAGTATGTGCACGAGAGGCTTTCCAGGCTATAAACCACAGGGAGAGAAATGCCTTCCTGAAACCCTGATGAGTGCTCAACTTCTGGAGAGCAACAGGGTTTCAGATGTTCCCCTGTAGTCAGCGTTTCCGACCAGCTGCTCCCTGCTCAGCACACAGGCTGCTGAAATGCTCATCTGTCCCCAGGCAGTGGGGTCCCCACCAGGGAAGCAAAATCACCGTGTTTCAGCCAGATCCTTCTGCCAGCCCTGGCAGCTGTGCTGACAGAAAGCTGGCAGCAGCATGGGAAAAGGAAGGGAGATGTTAGAGCAAGGACTACCAAAAATCTCTTGAAATCCCAAAAGATTTTATATATGTGTATCTATACTTTTATACAGATATCTATATTTGATAGATACCTAAACTTTAATTACCTGATAGGATCTTTACACCACTCTGGCTACTTAAAAGTGCTGTAAAGCAGGTACAAATGATTTTCTTTTTTTTTTTTTTAATATAAGGGCTTTTCTTATGAAAGAACTTCATTCACATTACCATAATAAAGAATATGCCAAGGGTGGCTGGGGCAGGTTTCACTACAACTCTCCTTCCACAGGAATACCTGGAGCTATAAGGCATCTCGAAGCAGCAAGAGGGGTTTGGGTTCACTGAAAGGCAGGGGACAATAAAGCAATAAGAAAAACTAAGCAAAGGGATAGAAAGCATAGTGGGAAACCACAGAAGTCTCTCCTTAATAAAATACATGAAAATCTGATATAAAGGAGAAATGTGATGTTTCAGACAGTCCTTACACTGGAATTATTAAAAACACTCAAACCAAAAGTAAACCTCAGGGCATCTAACCTGGGCAGACCAAGAGAAAGCAACAAGCTTCGCACAGTCACTTGGGGCAGGAACAACTGACCCACGCTCAAAATCTGTGTGGAAAATCAAGCCACTTCTTCTTAGTCATCAGTTTTTTATCTCAAGACTATGCCACCTGTGTGAAATTGCATGAGTTGCAGGTTTAAAGCAATAAAGCTTAGGTCAAGTTGTATTAATATTTCAGTTCACCTGGCAACATTCACTACTCTTTACACCTCATTTTAATTTAATTCTGGACCTTATGGTGGACCAATTGTATAACATGGCTGAGGAGCTGGAATAGCTGATGTATAATTTCTGCCAGCTAAAAGCAATATCAAAGCCATTCCATTTTTAATAACTGTGGTATATTTAATAAATCATCAACCAGTATAGGACCAAGGATATTAGAAAAAGTAGAGCTACATGTATTGTCTATCCATGTAGACACTGGTTTGCTTAATGTATTATATTTAGGATTTCCTTGTAGATTTTAAAAGAACAGAATGATAGTTTTTATCCAAGTACAAGAATGTTTTATTGGAGGTATGAAACAACCTTGACTCTGCCCTGTAGTGACACCTAGATGAAATAAAGGTGAACAAAACATAATTTCTCCTTAAAAATCAGTGTTAGCAGGGAAACCTTTTCTCAGGTCCTTGCTCCAGGGACTGCTAATACATATTGCATGAAACAATCAGAGAATAAAAGAAAAAAAACAGCAGAAAGTGGAATTCTAGACAGCCCCATTCCTCTTCCAAAGGGAAAATATGTATCGCCAGCTCCAGAACCGTGCTTCTTCCCACCTACTTCAAAAGGCTGAATGTGGACAAGGCCCAGCTCCATGTCCCCCAGTTTCTGCTTTGCCTAGATGATGAGGTTGATACCTTGGACAGGAAAATCTTTTTAGATCTGAGAGGAATCCAGCTTTTCAGCTTTGTAAGGACACTCATACTTTATGAGAAAAAGATAGGTACCGTCAAAACAGTGTTTGTTTCTTCTTTCCAGTTATTGGTTTTGCAAACCATAACTGGCTTAGAGTTAACTGAAGTGGTTGTCAGTTTTTTGTCTTGAAAGGCTTAGAAAGAGCCCCAGGGCTGGAAGGGAGAAGAGGTACTGGACTGGGGACACAGCGGGGAAGGGTGCGCTGTGGCCATAGCTATTCTCCAGACGCTCCCTTAAGCCTGCCCCTCTTTAATGGTTGTCCTTACATGTAAAACTGCAACACAGCACACCCAAGAGACAGTCACATGCTTATACCCAAATGATGACTTTGCTTTCCCCACAAACACCCCTCAGCCCTGAGAGTGGCCTTGGGCCGTGAGTTCCTCTATCTTCATCCATAGCAATGAGAACTGCAGAAGATGCCTGTGTCCTCTCAGTCACAGACTCCAGGGACTGTGAACCTCATTTAGTTGTCTAATATTCTGCATTCACTGCATGGAAGCACCTAAATTGGGTTTCTGAATCATAGCCCCATGCCAGCTTACCAAAGAAGGCAAGCTCAGTCTTTCAGAGTGTGAGAGAAGACTGAAATTTGGGGAGAGAATGATTCCTCTAAAGATAGTCAAAAGTCTAGGTTTTCCATTCCTTGGAAAAAAGTTGTTCTGGTTTAAAATGAAAAAATATGCTGTATTGTATAAGCACCCATGAAGGAAAAATCCCCTTCCAATCAGACTCAGATTTGTATCTCCCATCTTGAGGAGCACGTAAAACAAGATATTGATTCTGCATCTGTTAACTGCAGTTGAGCAATTTTTTTTGCAAAAATAATGTATCACTGGATTAGAGATGGATGCAAGACACGGGAGTTGTAACCCAGTGGTTATGACTCTTAATGGTGATAGTGAGGCAATGAAAAGCTGCAGACTGTAGAGACAGCAGGAAAAAGTTGCATTTTTATCCTGTACTCTATTTATTTGGCTTCCTTCCATTCTGCTTGAAATCTTGGCTGAAGAAAGTTGTGTAGCAAGGCTGGCTCAGTATCTTGTTCATAGTATCTTGTTGGAGAACTCCTCTTCTCTTCTCTTCTCTTCTCTTCTCTTCTCTTCTCTTCTCTTCTCTTCTCTTCTCTTCTCTTCTCTTCTCTTCTCTTCTCTTCTCTTCTCTTCTCTTCTCTTCTCTTCTCTTCTCTTCTCTTCTCTTCTCCTCTTCTCTTCTCTTCTCTTCTCTTCTCTTCTCTTTCTTTCTCTCCCCATCCTTCAATCTGCAGCCTTTTCCCCAAGTCAGCTCAGTTTCTCCCAGATCAAGCACACTTTTTTCCTCTCTCCAGAGGGTCCCCCAACCCATTCACTGTTTTCTTAAAGAAACAGAAAGGCACTAGATATCTGGATACAAGAGCCTGAGGCACCAGAATTAGCTGATACTTGTGGATATTTGTTTCTATGTCTCACCAAAAGAGCCATGTGTAAGCATTTAACTTCAAATTTCCCTACTGAACCATAGATTTGAAGAGAATTCCTTATGAAATCTTTTTGCAGTAGAACTGTAAGCTTTTTAAAGGTTTTTTTAATGTTATTCTGTACATGCTGGGTCACATCCGTTGCTTTGCGTAGTTGCCTTAAAGGAAAAACAGCTGCTGTTTCCAATTAGATTACTTTGCTGAAGTTTAAAGCCAGCTTTGCATATTCAGAAGACCAATCATCCTTTTTGTCATGGTTTAACCCTAGCCGGCAACTAAGCCCCACACAGCCGCTCACTCACTCCGCCCCGGTGGGATGGGGGAGAGAATGGGAAGAGTAAAAGTAAGAAAACTCATGGGTTGAGATAAAGACAGTTTAATAGGGAAAGCAAAAGCTGCGCTCACAAGCAAAGCAAAGCAAAGCAAGGAATTAATTCACTCCTTCCCATGGGCAGGCAGGTGTTCAGCCATCTCCAAGAAAGCAGGGCTCCATCACATGTAACAGTTACTTGGGAAGACAAATGCCATCACTCCAAATATCCAAATATCCCCTCCTTCCTTCTTCTTCCCCCAGCCTTTATTGCTGAGCATGACCCCATATGGTATGGAATATCCCTTTGGTCAGTTGGGGTCAGCTGTCCCGGCTGTGTCCTCTCCCAGCTTCTTGTGCACCCCCAGCCTACTCGCTGGTGGGGTGGGGTGAGAAGCAGAAAAGGCCTTGACTCTGTGTAAGCACTGCTCAGCAATAACTAAACATCCCTGAATTATCAACACTGTTTCCAGCACAAATCCAAAACATAGCCCCATTCTAGCTACCATGAAGAAAAGTAACTCACTGTATCCCAGCCAAAACCAGCACACCTTTATTCTCCCATATTTCATCTCTCCAATGTTAAAAAATACATTGTGTATAATGTACCATGTCATATTTTATAACTGAAAAGCAATCAAATATTATTAAAAGCAATCAAATTATTTTCAGGCTGTGGTATGTATGTTATCTCTAATAGCACTGTTCTGAAAACTCCTACTTCACACTTCTGAAAATGGAAATTCAGGTCAGAAAAGTGCTGATTTATGAGACTCTAGATGCAACTCCAAAAGGACAGTGTTTAGAAGGTGCTTCCTTCAGAAATGGCATTTCAGGACTATGCAACCGCATACCATAGCAGGTCACATCTAGCAATTTTATTATTAATGCATCTATACTTTCAAAAAAATGCTGTATATTTTATGCTGCTTTTGACCTTTGGTGTTTTGCTAGAAGCACAACAGAAATGGTATCAACAGACAACATTTTCTGCAACATGACCGGCCTCTTCCTATCAAAGGTTTGGAGCTCTAACTAAAGGATTCTTTAGCTGATGTCAGCTCTGAAAGGCTTTTTTCATGAAGTCCTGTACGGGCTATCGTGAAAAAGCAATGGATGTACCTAAATTAGATCTGAATGGTAAAAAATGTTGGTAAACATAAGCATAACTATATTGTGATAGAGGAAAAAAACATCTTTTCTGTTTCCTATTTCCTTCAGAGGCAAGAGGGAGAATTTGTATTCAGTAATACCTAATTTGCTGTTAAAGAACCAGGCCTAATCTTGTGACTGAGTGGTCCAGAGCAGCACACTGGAACCATGTGAGATTAGTCCTGTAATAGCACTTTGTCCACCTTTTTAATTGCGCAGCACTAAGGGAAGGGTCAACCCCAGATTTACTTGGTTGAATAGGTACACTGATGGAAACCTCTAAAATTTATACTAGAGATTACAAGTTGTAATGACGATTAGGATCACTGTAACTCTAGCTGCTTCATCACAGACAGACCTTTTCTCATCTTCAGTCAGAACACAAGAGCGGTTCATGCTCCTAAACTTGTTAGATAATTGAGAGGTCATTGAGACATAAAACTAGAACCATGCTTTCATGGAGACAGAATACCAGTGGGTTCTCTAAGAATGGAAAGCCAATGAATGAGCCATGGGATCAATGATAAAGTGATGGGAAATCAGATGAAACATGAATGTGTAGGTGACCACTGAAACACACTGGCAATGAAAGCAGCAAGCGTCCGAGTTAGCACTAGAAGCCCTCCTAGAGGTTATGGTTAAGTAAAAGGCAATGTATAGGTTACTGACCTGAGCTACCTATGGTTTGGGGCCTCAGATATGCACGAGTCAGGCTATGAAATCTAACAGTCTTTTCTTTTTGAGAAGCTACCTGTTCCACCCCACAATAGCCTCTGGAGGGAACCAGCACCAGCGAAAGGGTGCATGCTGAAGGAATCGATGTGCTAAGATGGTCCCTGGACACCTCCTTCGGGGAGCATGCCAGCACCCTTCATGCCATTTCCTGGGGGGTCATTCTTTGCTATAACAGATTAAATAGCCTGGCATTTCTAGGCCATGCCATTTTGCAGCTGAGTTTAGTCAGAGACAAGGGATCAACTCATCTCAAAGTTTCAGCTCTCTCAAATGTCTCTTTCAATATGAATCAAAGCTCCTACTTCTTTTTATTTCACCAGCTTGAAAGTTCAGGTGCAATTCAAATGTGTACATTTCACTAACTTTCACATCTTTACCTTGTAATCTGTGGTCTTAAAATAGGCTTAAAATCAAAAGTTGACTTCAACCATAAACATAAGTCCTTCCACAATTACAGCTCTTTCAATTACTTGATGCATTAATATTTCATAGTTAGTATGTACTCCTTTGAATATTCACTTGGTTGTTTCATTTAGCAAATTTATTTTAAAAATCATATTTACAAACATTATTTAGAAGGAAATAAAATATTTCTGTGCCTCCAAAATGTAAATTAGTGCATTTTACTTGCCCATTAAATTATGAGAATTACTAGCTATTACCAACAAAATCAGCTTTCAGTAACTTGCATCTCAAATTAATTTCTGCAGAAGCTCATCATTTAATAAGTGTATGTGTCCTGCTGCTGACAAGAATACATTATTCATTTATCAAGCATTTGTCAACATAGGGTTCTTCAAAAGTAATTCTTTTTTCTGAAGAGATTGCCAAAAGATTTCTGGTTAATAACATAAACTGGTGTCTGAAAAAATCAAATCTGAAATTTCTTCTTGTATGCATACATATTATCTACTCTGTTGTGTGTATACATATGTGTATGTGTGTGTGTTTGTATACATACTTATGTATATTAAATTCTCCATCAGTGACAATCATTTTACCATTTCTGTTATACTACTCGATATTTATATCTGAAGATATTTATAGGAATATAACTATGTGAAGTACATAGAGACTTCATATCCATCTGTCTTGCTAATCAAAAACAGGACAAAAAATCTGATTTATACCCACAAATTATACCCATATTACAAATGCAGAATAAACTAACCTGTGTGATTCAGCTCTTTATCAACGACTGTCTGGATATTTTTTTCAAAGACCTAAGAGCAAAACTTTGACTGTTCAAAAATATTTCCCTCCATTTTTTTGTAGCTTCTGAAAGGATTTAAGATATCGTCATGAACTTTAGTATACTGAGCTTCACAGCTTTCTTCTAAGTTAAGTGAGTAGTGCTATTTAACATATATTTGTTTTAGGGACTAGTATGGCCAATGGATCAGCTCTTGGATGACGCACTCCTAGACTCAAGCAGAACTGCTCTCATGTACAGTGTGATGCTCTGGTCCCAAACCTTTAAGCTCAATGCCTGGAGTTAGAAGTGGAGGCACTGGTGCTTAACAAGAGGCCTGATGTCAGATATGCTGAGGACCTGTCACTCTGTGTCACTTGTTCATTGGGCCTGTCTTTGAAACCAGACCCTTTATGGGCCAATTGTTGCCAAATATAGTTTCAGGTCACAAACTTTCAGCCCCAAATCCTCTTTAAGAACCTTGTGTCAGCTTCATGGGAAATCAGCAAGAATGATAAGACTGAAATCCACCCTCTACATGGCTGCTTGCAAAGGGCTGCAGTTTTCATTAAATCCAAAATGCAGGGGCCTCAGAGGTCTGGGCACTTGCACTGTGACAACAGGGGAAGTATGGTTCTCAGATATACAGATAAAAGTCTCTAAGACAAGCCCAGAAGACTTAACTGGATGCATTTGGGTTTGGGTGGCATCTATAAAGGAGTGTAACATTTCTAGAATCGTACTATATCAGCTCAGCATGAAAATAGTTCTGCTATGGACGGCAAGACACCAGCCTATCCACCACATGTGCCATGTTTGAGGGCTTGACTGGAATACATGAAATGCATAGATCTTGCAGTGATCCTATAATCACCAGCAAAATGTCAAGTAATTTTTGTGAATGCTTTCTAATACAGCCCTGTTTGTACAAACTGCAGGCAGTGGTTTCATCGCTTCGTGTCAGGACACTCGTCACAGACAGAAGAGGCTGAAAGGGGAACTGATCTATTAACAAAAGAAATAAATTGAAGAAAAGAAATGGATTAATCTGCCAATTGCAGGATGTATCCCTCTAGTTATCAGTGTCTCCATTAGGGGGAAAAGGAGATGCAAGCTGAAAAGCTACAAACAGGGAATGTGCACATTTGCACTGAGCAGCTCATGCCTCTAGGATGTACCAAGTCATGTCTCCTTCTTGTTTATTCTTCCTTTGCATAAACGTTATGCCTATGCACATCTGTATTAACCTCTTTATTTTCTTCTTATTTGAAGACAAATTATGACCCTTTGTGAGCACTTCAGGTTTTATACTCCAGCTGGTTTTCCATGTCCTAGTTGTAGCTTTCCTATAACCAGATGTCAGTGGTTCAGCTGATTAATCTCACTGGCTTCTGGTCACAGGCACAGCTGCAGCCACTTTTCTAATGATGGCCAGATATAACATCCTTTGCACTGCTCTAAAATTTTGTCTGGACAGTCCATCATTTAGCAAGATGAAGAGCACTATCATAGAACTACTGTAAAGTTCTTGTTATTGTACCAAAGAGACTGAATTTTATGTCCTATGCTGAGAGGCTAGTACTCATTTGGGGAATAGTCTTGCATTTGATTTTTTCTGAAGACTTGAGCAAGCAGAACTCTAAAATAGTATCACCTGGATGAAGATATCGGAGATAAGCTAGAGATACTACTCTGTTTTTTTCCAGATAGTAGCTGTCATCTCAAAAAAGTCTGGCTGGATATTTTCCAATGGAATGTTTCTCTGATAGGTAATTGTTGATTTGTCTAAAGTATAATATCTTACGGAAATATATTTATTTCAAAGAATGTATGTTGGAAACCTTCCTTCCTGCCCTGACACTGGAGAAAGATAGCCTGAGGAACCAGCTGGTCCAGAAACAAGACAACCTCCAGCTCAGCCAGGGATAAGTAGCTTCCAGGTCCCCAGACCCATCTGGGAGAATTTTTGAGTCGAAACTAAATTATTCAAACTCTTTCACAAGAGATTTTACTTGTTTCCACTTTTGTGAGGCTGATTTTAATTTGGGTTATTTTAAATGTAAGGGCTTTACTACAAACTGGAGCAAATAAACATCTTAAAATCTTAGGCTATTCTTTGAAGTTGAGTTACTCAAAAGTGAGCTCTACAGCCATTCTACTCCAGTGACTCTGGAAAACATCTTACTGACTTGAATGACCCAGAATAAGGTTCTTAGTTTGCAATAAGTCACCATCACTGACTTCAGCCAAGAGAACATTGTATGTTTTACTGAGACATCGTTGTACATTTCCCTGATAAAATATGAACTATAGCATCCTAAAGAACAGATAAAATTACCTACTTACTCCTTATAGGCTTTATGAGATGCCTTTCCATTACTGATATGATCAAAGAAAGCTTTTAGAGCTCCCTTTGGAGTCACTGGCTAAAAAGTCAAGTGCTGGGCCTTCCATCCACTGCACTACAGGTATGAGCAATTGAGATAAATTGACCTCAGGCACATACGTAGATAATTGAGCAGAGGGAGCTTAGAAGACCTGAGAGAAAATAGGAGCTGAGGATTCAGAGAATCAAAATATCAATCAGAAAGCTGAAGAGAAATCAAAAAGTTGAAGAGAAAAGGCAAGAAGACTTTCTTGGTCATGCAGAGGTGGATGACAAGGGTGTCAGTGTCCTAGGCTGGGACAGGCATGTGGTGATTAGGCTGCACTCCATGCAATGTGTGTGTGACTGTGGAAGGCAGTGTCATCAAACGCTGGCTTATTTTCATACGAGTTTTCTAAGAACTTTTCAAACTCAATCACATCTGCAGAAAGCTGGCTTTTATTTTCCTTTTAAAATTAAAGCACTTGGTTTAACTATCCAGGTACATTGTTCCTTCTTAGCCACACTGCACAAAATGGGGGATTTGTACCACAAAATGGTCATGCCTACAATGTTTGCAACAGAATGAATAAGGAGGTTTTGACAGACAATGAATGTCTCTCCAATTGCCTGATCCTGGAGTTTTATTTTACAAAAATCAGTTCAGTTCCCTGCTAGGTACCCAGCTATTGGAATAGATCAGTGAATTCCAGCTGAACACAATCAATTGCTAGCTCCTGTTATTAGTTGATCAATGGTAATTTTAAAGCAAACTAAAAAGCATTAGCTATGGCTCTTCCAGTTACATTTCAGTCATTTCATTCAAGGCAAGAGAAACAATTCTCTCCTTAGTTGTTTGTATATGGTCTATCAAATAAATAGAACACTTAACGAACCACTGCTTATGAATAGGTTTTGCAGAATTAATCCCATATTTGCAGAAATACCAGGAACTTTAAACTTCAAAATTAATACTTTTCATTAGAATATTTCATTAAAAAATTAATTCAGAAAGTAATTTTTCCTATGCCCTGCCATGGAAAATAGCTTATTTTAAATATCTTTAATAAAAAACAATCTAAACACAAGAGTCTGATTTTTGACACTTTCTATCTCCCTAGCCATCATTTGGCATAAATTGTGCTCAAACTGATTGTGATAATCTACTGATCATTTTCAAGACTGGATGCTAAACAATAACAACAAATTGCAGTTAGCTTGAGCAGTATCTTAAAATAGTTTTTTGTATTAGATTTTTATCAGCTTTTATTGTGATGTACAATCTGTTAAAGTGGTAATTTTGATAACGCTGCTTCTTTAGAGAGCAAGAAAATTAACTGCTCTCCTAATCTTTACAGAGCTGATAGCTTTGGGATACTTGTCCGTGTTGCATACAAATACTGATTCTTTGTTGTAGTGCTAAAAACAAATAGCAATTAAAAGAGAGGTAATTCTGGATAGTTTGCAGTCTTTGGGTAATTTCCCCTAACTGTATTTCTTTCAGCACTGCACCTCTTATTAAAAAAAAAAAAAAATAGTTTATCACAAATTATTTTTATATAGCAAATAAAAGAATTTACCATACTACTGCAAAATCCTGTTTTAAAATTTAGTGTTGACTGCTTTAAATTGCAGCCTTTAGTCTGTAAAAGCATAGATTTCCTATGTAAATGATGTCATTTATTTATGTTTCTATTCATATTTCTATATAGAATGACACTGTCATGAAGCGGTAGTCTACACTCTGCTATTGCATGTATGCCTTTCATTAGACTGCCCATTTGAAGACATTTTGAGTTAGCACCAATTATGTCAGAAACACAGACAATAAACATAGAGCTCTTCGTTGTTTCTGGAAAAGAGAGCTGAGCCATGACGTTCTTTCTACTGTTAAAGCACCATAATCCCTCTTTTTGTCTGATTTTCATCTTGTCAATGACCTATTCCATGCCAGAAAGGAAACTTTTTCCAATTACTCTTTCATGCTCTAGGTCAGTTTTTCTTCAAAGATTCAAGGAACAGACACATCTCTCGGTACTTTCCAGAATGGTTTTGATATCAACCATTGAATTTTGCACTAAAACATCGAAACTTGGTGGGGGGGAAGAAAAGAGTAACTCTGAACTCATTGAATGGCAATGCCTGAAGTTTGAAATTTTCCCCTTTTGTCAAATATTTTGTAAGGATTGTTACTGTACCTCTACTTTACAGGAGAACTCAAGCCAACATTTGCTTCCTACTGTACTTCTTTTTACTGATATGAAATCTACAGTGGTGATGACCCTTGTTCCAACACTAAGAAGTTCTTCGATCAATAAAGAAAACACATTTTGAAAGACATAGAAAAGAAGTGAAAAAATAACATAGTACTAGGGGTGCCTGTAAGGGTACATGGAACGTGAGAGCCTCTGGTTCATTAAGTTACCTGGTTAAGGACTATCCAGTGTGAAAGAAATACCAAATAAGAAGGAAACTGCACAGACATTAAGGACATTAAGGACTGGTCAGCAACAGAGACAACGCAGAAGACCAAAGGGAGGGATGAGCCCTTGAAAGAGTCACAGGGCTCAGTCAGACACCTGCTTACAGAGGAGCAGCTTGTTCCTCCTCGGTCCCTCCTGATCCCCCTCTTTCCCCACCTTTGGCCCTTCTCCTGAACATCCCATGGTAAGTTCTGCACAGTCTCACGAGCTCCCTCAAATATCCAGTATTTCTTGTGTTAGTCTTGTTTTCCCCTTTGTGCCAGTGACAAAGCTCAGGCTGATCCTGGAGTCTGCAGGATTTCTCCAGTTGCACAGCACCAGTGGAGGAACTGAGCTCCATGACTTCTGGCCAGTTCAGTCCATAAACACAGTGCTGCATGCAGACACAGACAGCATGGGTAGCTTTGGACATCCACACTGTAGATTTAAAAAGATGATTTTGATTCATTAAATTCTTTTCTCAAGTGGGAAAAGAGTAGTCCTCAGTTCTCCTCAGGCAAATGATAACTAAAGCAGGCAAAAGGCAACACACGCTAGACATGCAAGGGTATCTCTAAAATACAGGAAATAAGTATTTATCCTTAAAGATGTCTATATGTATGTGCATAACTGCAAATTTTTTATAGTAATAGCACCTAAAATGAGATTCCACCTCAGGCTGTAGGCACCTGAATGTGTCTACGACTGCAGTAGTATCTAAACTGCGTGTTAGTCATTAGAGACAACAAGGTTTGATGCAATTGCCTAAATGTAGACATCTGAGGCACACTGGCATGCCTGGGACATCCACCTAGGTCAGGCAGATACAACACAGGACAAGAGGGAGACCTGTGCTCTTCCAAAGCAGGAGGTGGGGGCTGGGGAGGATGCCCTATGGTGATATTAGGCACTTGTATTTGGACAAATTAAGTGCACCCTCAGCCAATACAGTCAGTAGAGCCTGCCAAACTATCTAGTCAGATATAGGTGTCTATTTTAGGGTGAGCTGAATACTTCTGTTGACTCCACTGGACATACTGCTTAGAGTGCCTTTTGCTGTAACTGGAGTTTAGACGCAGACCTAATGTGAAGAGAGACACATTTCAATGCCTACAGTGCATCAAGGAATGGCAAAGGCAGATTTACACATGGAACTCCCTCAGAAAGTCCTCATCCTCCCTATGGTTAACTTCATATGTGAGACGTGTTCCCATGGGACTGACCAGCCTGGGAATAGGATCAGCACAACGATGAACTGAAGACCATGTGTGTTCAGGATTACAGATGCTTTTCTCAGTCCTGTGTAATTCTATTGAAGTACTGTTCCAACAGTGACAGAGAAAAGAACCAGACTTCTCCATCTCACATGTAGATTTATCTCTCCATTGTCCTGGGGCAAAGTACATAGATTTAAAAGTGATTTTATCTCATAACTCTCATAACTCAGATGCTTCTGAGTTCCCAGATAGCAAATATAAATCCCTTATCCTTTAGAATTTATACTTCTTTAAGTACTTCTTTTAGTTTGATTTAATCAGACCTTGCTGCCTTTGAAGAGCCCCTTCATGGACAGGGGCTCACAGTGTTGGCTACTTGGTTACTTGTCTATGAGCAATTATTTGTGTGGATGAGCATAAAGCCAATGGAAATATATTATAAAAGCAGCTGTGTTTTCTAAATATATTAAACCAGTAAGCTCTCAGGAAAATTCCCATCAAAAGATTTTCCTCCTATTGGATTTTATTATGCAAAATTTAAAACTTTTCTTCAAAACAAGTTACAAAAGATATAGTTGTCATAGGACCAAATACGATTAAAGCTTACAGAACATATCTACTGAATATAATAATGTTAATTCATTTCATCAATCTGCTATATGGTATTTTTTTAGTATTGTATAATAGTTGTTTTTTCCAAATGAGCTACTGTACATAGCTGTGAACCTAAGTCAAGTATAAGTTATACAAAGCATCTTTTCAAAGCTTGTTCACCTGGATTTTACCATTTATTAATATGATCACAATTGGTATGTTACATATACCTTTGTAATGTCATTTTTGTGTAAATAGGAACCTAACACAGTATTTGTGTTTGGGTGTGTTACCAACAATCCCCACCTCAGCCTTTTTTGAGAAATGTCCACAAACAATGATTTTTTTTTTTTTTCTTCATTCATAATGGCCTGTAAAAGCAATTCTCACACTGCTTTTCAGTCTCAGGTTGAAATGTGTAATTATTATTACAACAGCAGCACTTGCAGTGGAATATTTTGCTTTGAAATCTATCTATGGGCATTGCTTAGTTTCCTGAAAGCAGAATTGTCTGATTCCTTTTTTCAAGAGCATCTTAGCATACTGGAACATGATTAACACTTTTCGATATACTGACAGTTTTCCAGCTTGAATTCAGCACTTAGGAGTTTGAACAGCCATGCACTCTAACCACGGTGAAATGCCACACATTCGATGTAAGCTCAAGCTTACAGCACATGGTGAAACACATTTCAGTGACAAGGCGCAAGTGCAGAGCTCAGGTCCACAAGCTCTGAGAGGTATGTGCCAGTTCCCACACATCTGCACCATGCCTCCGGAGCACAGGGCACAGTTGAGTACGCTGCAGAGACACCTGCAAGGCTCAGGCAAAGCCAGGCAGCAGTGCCAGTCCTATCAGCCCTGGACCAGAGCCATGGCTGAGGTGGACGTGGGAATGAGTAGGGTCCAGGACAGCATGCAGCTCTGCCAGCTTCTGCAGGCAAGGTGGCCTGTGCTCAGGGAACCACTGCTGAACGGGTGCCAGCCACTGCGACGGCAAGGGAACTGGGAGGAATTAAATGAGTAGCTTTGCTGCTTTGTGTTGTGGAGAGGTTAAAACATAGAGCTCTGTTGTGTGTGGAGGTTTTTTTTAGTTACAGTCATAGGTAGGGATGATTCCTGTGCTATAAGAATACGAACCTCTTCAATTTACAGCTTTTTTGACTCTCAAAACTTTGTAGTGAGACTCCCCAGTAAATACTTCAGTTACAGAATTAAGAGAGAAGCTTTTTAGTTTTCCAAGAGGTTCCTTCCAAGGAAGAAAGAAGGAAGATGTCCCAGGCTAGGAAATTGTACAAAGTGCACCAACCACAGCAATCATGCTTCCTCTGACATTTTGAGCATCAGTTGTCTCCCTCCTACCTTCTCTAATTCATAGACCATCAGGTAAAGAGCCACCCAAGGGACAGTCCAAGGAAGTGCAGAGTACACTAACCAAAGGAATTTGCTTTTTTTCTAACTGTTCACCCAAAACAAGTGCAATGGAAGGTTTTATGCTGTTAAAAATTGTGTACTGATCCAGATATTTCTGTACTCCAACAGTAGGGGCATCGCAAAACAGCTCTCACCTCATTTTTTCCCATCCTGGTAGCATTGCAACATGGAGCTGCACTCATCTTTGAGAAATAAAGTAGCTGTTTGCAGCAGGAAACTTTGGTGTAATCTTCCATGGTCAAACAGGGGAGAAAAACCCAACAGTTTGACAGTTTTCATTAATGTTTTGCTTTCATTGTTTCTTCTTTTATGTTTTTCTTATTATTTCAGTAAGGCCAAATATGGCCACTTTAACATCTTTTTTCATAAGTTCTCTGTGCCAGTTCAGCCCATAGTTATAGTGACCTGTGAATCTAACAGCATTCATTTCAAATCACTTTGATTTGAACTGAATCGGTATCCATTAACTCTGATCCTACCATGGGAAAAAAATATCCTTTCAGGATTTCACTTAAAATGACTCTTTAGACTGACAGCAGCAAATCCGCATAGCCACCAGCAGGACAGAACTTACTTGTGAGTAACAAAAAGAACCGTTGTAATCCACCGTGTCTACCTCAGCCTCTTCACAGAGGTTGATCAGCAGTGACCCAAAGCAGCCCTCCTAGTGAGAAAGTTGACTTTCAATCAGCTACTCTTTCTCTAAAGAACAGAAACTTGCTGTCTGCAATAAAATGGTATTGCTGTTAATGGTTTGGCTCAATAAAGCTTCACTATCTGCAGGAGTTTAGAAAGGAGGCTCCTGGTTTCATTTATAATGAAGGCCTGGCTACCAGAATAATTTCCATTCAGATACACAGCCATCAGTCCAACAATGAAATGAAATGTTTGCTTTTCTATATTTCTTCTTTACTACTTGTTAATCTTTACTACTGCTGTTTTGCACTTCTACATGGAAAGAAGTCAATAAACTGAGAGAGAAGAGGGGATAGTTTCATTACAGCATAGTAGGCATTAAATTTGACTGTTGGTTTTCAAAATTTCTAATTTTCATGTTGCCAAAAAACTAGCAATGCAATCTTAGACAGGGATTGAGGCTGGACTGTCAGAACCATAAATACAAATATGAGATTAAAAATGAACAGTTAGAACTATGAAGTCAAATATAGATATGCTAATAGTCTATCAATATAGTCTATATACTAACAGTCAAATACAGATATACTAGCCCAGCCAAGGGGTCAATACTAAGAGCCAGTAAGATAGTTTTTTAGATCAGTAGAAGGACTTCATAATATATTTAGAAACACTGTGGTCACAAGATGCCACTGGACTCGATGGGAATTAGTTGCTGGAAATTCTTTGCAGGTGCCTTTTTGTGGCTTTGAGCATCTCAGTACTTCAGATACCTTTAGTGATAAGTTCTCAGCAATGCTCAGACCCTTAAAGACAGAACAAGGAAAGATACACCAGTTTAGGAAACTGGTGGTGGAATACCAGAGACCCACAAGGAAAGACATTTAGGAACAGCCCTGACGCTTCACAATCAAAAAGTTACTTCTCTCTGATGGTTTATTGAAAAGGGAATGATCAAAAAATAGTTGAAAGAAGGGAAGTATACACAGAATAAAAGAAGAAAAATGTGAGGAAGATGAAAAAGAAACAAATTCAATTCCCAAGCTTTCCAGCAACCACAGAAATCAAAGACCAAGTGCAGATGAAGATGGAATTGACATGCACCTCTGGGTATTGCTCCAAAGGACTTTAGTAACCAAATAGGGCAGCGTTTGGAAGCATACAGGATGTTTGCTCTGTAACTATACAATGTCTCAGGCTATCAGAGCAGCATTATATTTTTATTTAAGCCATAAAAAGCAAGTGCTGACTTCTCATGGCAAAACTGTCACTTAATGCAATCATGGTTGGCAAAATGAGTAATATTTTATCTCTGAAGCAGTAGGAAGAGCAGGTGCATATGTCCCTATTTTCTTGCTTCCATCAGCAGTGTTGCTTGTTATTTTGTTGCCATCTGGCAAGGACAGCAGGATCTACTGAAAAATATAGCTGTTAGTTTTTCTTTAATAAAACATAGTTACCCAGTTACCATTGGCCCACAACTGAACATGAAATGCATGAAGTGTGATTTTTGGATAGGATTTTCTGACTTATTAATTTTGCATCCTGTCTGTTTTCTCCTCTGATAAATCTTTTCTCCAAGGAAAGTTGTTGACCCATTCCAAAAAAAAAAAAGGGGGGGGAAATAGTCCTTTGGCTGCCATTACCATAGTCTTGAGGAGTCTCAATCTTCAGTATTTCATCTTATAAAGCATGCTCAGCTAAGGAAATACTATTTCTCCTTTGTGCAAATAAGATTTTTAAACACATCAAGAGACTTAGTCAAGACAACAGTTATAACACTGGTGACAGCACAAGAAATAGCCAATATAGTGGACTAATGAAAATTGGTAGGCTGGTTTTCTTTAACGTTACATGAGTGCTGCTTCATTGTCTTAAATAGCATAAATTATTACTGCTGGCTATGTCAGCTACTGGCCTAAGGTCTGAACCTGTTCCAGTTAAAATACTTAGCATAGTAATTAGAAAAAACAGTTAATTCCTATATGTCCCATTGTTGTGCACATATTCCAATAGCAAAACTACTCCCACAGACTGCTTATAGAGGTGGGAGGGAATGGAATTTCACTTTGTGTGCCAATCCAAATCATGGGTTGTTTTAAGACTGTGCAGCACCAGCTTTGTAGAATTTCATGTTATTTATTAAGAAAAAGATGTATGTTCTTGTGTAGAAAAAAACATCTTGGAGTGAAAACTACAATATGACATTGAGGTTTGGGAAACAAAACAAGCTGACTTTGCTCTGAATTATTTCTCCTTGTTGAATTGTACTTCATCTAGTCCTCAACTTTCTTGCTGTAAAAATGTATCTGCTGACTCCTGAAAGTAATTTTTCAACATAAAATACCAGACATCACTATTGTTCACAAATATCTATAACAAGGAAAATCATTTGGCTTTGTTAATTATTTAAATTCAAGAGACAAGGTAACTTAAACTGACTAAAGTCACATGAGTGAGACTAGGGAAACAAAGCAAGCCTAAAAAAGAGAGATGCAAAAGAACACCTAAGTCCTCCACTCCATTCACAGAAAATATGCTTCTTTCCCCAGTTCTTTGGTCAGTGTAATCAATAAGATTCAAGTGATGGGAAAGGATTAGTAAGAGGTGAAAACTAGTTTTGACCTTTTAATTTCCTCTTCAGTGTAGTTAATTATAAGTTTAAGCTAAAATCCCAGAACTCTTGCACACTTAGTGAATTTTGCATGGGAAAAGTAGTGGAGTAGGTTGGGAAATTTCCAATAAAGTCACCTCAATATAAAAAAAATGACAGGTCTTCAAAACACTTCCCAGAAATATTTTCTAATTCTTTTACCAAAGACCCTGCCAGCTCACCTGGAGGGCTCCATGGCTTCCAGAACACATGACACCAAGGAGACTCTGCAATACCTGCTGCATCATGATGTGTATCCCGGGTCCCTGTTGCAAAGACTGCCTGGGGAAAAGTGTGACACACATGAACACACATGTGGAGCTGGGCCTCCAGGGCTTGTAAATGCCCTGCTCCATCACAGAGTACTTAACAGTTTGTCCCTACTCCAGGAAAACTGAAGAACTGAAGGAAGTTGACTTACTCTCCCACTATTGTCTGCCTTAAAAGTCAAAATTGTTTGGTTATTTTTCCTAAAACTGGGAAGAAAATACTACCCTGTACAGGAATTTTCTAAATTACAATCACTTTCTCTGAATGGCAACAAAATCTGTCAGCAGACTTTACAGAATGGAAATTGCCAGGATAGCCACCTCTAAGATGTAGTACCGCTATTCATGGCAGGACTAATAATGCCTGTAAGAGGATGTAACAGTAGAATAGTTTGCCTTAGGTCTACATCCTCCTTTGTAAGGACAGTGGGCAGTGTTTGATGTTGCTCCACATGAATGCTCCTCTGTTGTCCTGTCCCTGGTCAAGGTGACCACAGGTATCCCATTATCCCATCAGTTATCCCATGAGCTCTTGCCATCTGCCTCCTCCCACAATGATATTCCAGCTCCTGTTTTCAGTGTCTTTTGGTGTGTTTGCCTTGCCCAGAAAGCTCCTTTTCCTCTCCCAGTAGCCAGAGGTCCTTCATTTTCCACAGCCACACCAGAACAGAAATTTCCTTACAGCCTTTAAGCCTGGAAATCCGGCCTTACTGTTGCGTTTGGTGTACTTGATCTCCATTACTGCCACTTGTGGCATGAGAAATAAAAACAGGCATCAAAAGGTAGGAAAACAGAGTTCCCATCAGACTGGGAGGAAGAGGACTTCCTCCCCTGACCATGCAAAGACCCCCTCCATGGCAATGTCCCTTCTCATTTAGGCATCTGGGCTCAGGTAGCTGCCAAGAGAGCATGTAAAGAGCAGCAAAAGGGACGGACACCACCAGGTCATATTAGGGAGGATGTATGCCACCTTTTTTAAAGAGATAGATAAACAACACTTTGATTAAATTTACACTGCTGAGAGGTTAGATGATACTTTTATATTGCACAGTATATATTTGCCCGAGAGCTGAGAAGTTAAATTAAACTATCTATCATATAAAACACAAAAGAGACGTTTATAGTTTCTTGAAATACACAAAGTATTATGAGCTCTAAAAGTTCTTTTTGAGAGTACCTCTTAATACTATTTTAAAAAAAGCACTCAAATCAGAATGTAATTTCTTTAATACACATAGATTGATTGCCCAAAACAAATGAACACACAGAACACTAAATAATATATTGTGGCTTAAATAATTGAAATAGGGCAGGAATTCATGTGGCTTTCTAAAATACATTTGGTTCAGCTGACTCAGTAAAATATGATTTTATAAAGACTGTCTTGAAAGTTACTCTAGGAAGAAAAATAAAATGAGTTTGAGCAGCAGAGCACAACAGACTTGCACGTGGGAGTACAATAGACAATGTCCTTGGCACCAGCCCTTGTCTTACTGTACCATTGCCTCCCCTTCTGTTTTCTACTACTTTTACTTCTAGTTTCCCCCATTTTTACCCTTTTCCTTTACTGGTTACCTGTTACCTGATAGTTTTCATATTACCTGTAGATCTCTTACCTTCCTAAGCTTAAATTATTCTGTTAGAGAGGGAAATCTAGAATTCTATTTTCCCCAGGAGTCACATTTATCTTTTCTTTCCAGATATACATCTTCTTTCACAGATGGCAAAAGCCATATGAACTCAGCTCATGACTGGCAGTGTTTCTGGATAAGGAGTTTTTACTGTACACTAATTCAGATGAATGTGCTGGTTTTGGCTGGGATAGAGTTAATTTTCTTCACAGTAGCTAGTATGGGGCTATGTTTTGGATTTGTGCTGAAAACAGTGTTGATAACACAGGGATGTTTTACTTATTGCTCAGCAGTGCTTACACAGAGTCAAGGCCTTTTCTGCTCCTCACCCCACCCCACCAGCGAGTAGGCTGGGGGTGCACAAGAAGCTGGGAGGGGACACAGCTGGGACAGCTGACCCCAACTGACCAAAGGGATATCCCATACCATATGATGTCATGCCCAGCATATGAATCTGGGTGAAGAAGAAGGACGGGGGGGATGTTCGGAGTGATGGCATTTGTCTTCTCAAGTAACCATTACACCTGATGGAGCCCTGCTTTCCTGGAGATGGCTGAACACCCTGCCCATGGGAAGTAGTGAATGACTTCCTTGTTTTGCTTTGCTTGTGTGTGTGGCTTTTGCTTTCCCTATTAAACTGTCTTTATCTCAACCCATGAGTTTTCTTACTTTTACCCTTCCCATTCTCTCCCCCATCCCACCGGGGCAGAGTGAGCGACCGGCTGTGTGGGGCTTAGTTGCTGGCTGGGGTTGAACCACAACAATGAGACATACAGGACAAACTTTTGCAATAAGTGATAAATGCAAATGTTTAAGTAAGATAATTATTTTATCTTGCAGTGAGTGGGAGTATAAATAGTGTTTAGAGAAACATTAGAAGCCAAGAAATTAACTTGTTGGTTGTTATTTTATCCAGAATGTCTTGATCTACAGGGTATAGAAATTGGTTGCTTAGAAATATGCTACTTGGTTTTCCTAAGAGCTTTCAGATAACAGATTATGTTTTCGAGTAGTGTGTCAACATCTTTGTGCCTGCACCAACCAAAACTAGTAAGGAAGCATCTAAGTACACAACAAACTATGCTGAATGAAAGTTTTTCCCAGTGAAAAGTGGTTTTATTTTGGAAAAGATAGTCTGTGGCATAATTTTCAGTTGTAGAATCTTCTTTTGTCGCACTAAAATTTGGATTTAAATAGAACATGGGACATGGAAAAGAACACACAGGTCACTGGATCCAGTCCCCAGTTACTACACCACCACATAGGTTTTCCTTCACCTCCATTATTGTAATTCCAGCAGTCCTCTTTGGTCCCACACATATATTTCAGTAGTGTCTTGTCACTGGCTGTTTCTAAACTGCTGCTTTTATTAGTGCAAGGAGCACTTCTAGGTGCTCAAACTCAATCCTCTACATTGCTAAATTGTTAAAAAGATCCTTGGCATACATTCAATGCAGCCTGACTAGCACTCTCCCATAAAGTTCCTTCATGTAGGGATTAATGACAATCATCAGGGGTTTTAGCATTTTACAGCATTTTAGAGTGAAAATATATTCAATAGTAAGAATACCAGCCACTTTATACCAGCTGACCTCAGTGTCAGAGAGCATCCCTGGTATTTTTAATGCACGTGTACGAAGAAATCCTTGTGCTAGACTGAAATTTCAGTTGGTGCCAGTGGTTGACTAGCACTGAACTACTTACTTAGGGTCCCACTGTAGCCAAAGAAGAGAGCCAGGCATCTGTAAAGGCTAACCCACCCCATCTTTCCTACACACTCACCTTAGGAAATGATGAATTTAACTTTAGAAGTGCCTAATCTCTTTCCATTCACGACTAAGTAGATGACTAATTGCATATACCTAATGACCAAATCCTGTCCTTCAGTGGTACACAGAACATCTACTGTATATGCCTTGTAAAATTGACTTGCAGACTTGATTTTCAAAATCCCAGACTTCCAGAGACATTTACAGTTTACTTTTTAATTTGTGCTTGAATGCATGCCTGATCTATATATTAAAGAAGGCAAATGCTTAGTTACAAAACTGAATCACCTAGCTACTTTGGCATATGTCTAGCTTTGGGTGCAGAAATACTTCCCTAGATTTCCTCATGAAGGTTAACTCATCAAAATGCATGTGAAAATGACTAAACTTAAACTTGTAGAAATTTAAAATAAGACACAAGCCAAAAGAGTTATTCAAATATTTGAAGTGAAATGCCAGAAGCTGGACCCACAGACATCTGATTTAACTCCTGCCTAGGTATCAAACTCTCCACAGCATGTCTGAAGATGTTATGACAGATAAAGGGTGTGCAAGAGAGAGCGATCACCAGTTTGGGTACCTGAGTGATGGCAGAAGGACTATTGTGTGCTCCAGTGAATGGTCACATGCAAAGCAATCATTGGATAACACAGAAATATGATGAGTTTAAAACTGTAAATTTAGTAGTTCATGAATCGTTCTGAGGGCCCAATGCGATCTTTACATGGATGATCGTTCATATTTTTAGGCTTTTTCCCTGGAATAGCAGTAGCTAGATTTAATGAAAGTAGAGCTTTTCAGGTACTCACCCCTCTTCTGAAGCAGATGTGCAAAAGGGAAAAAAACCCACCATAGTGGATTTTTCATCAAATTATTTGAAATACCAATACTGATCTCTAGAATAGGGATAATGCAGTTGGAGATAGGAAATGGTAAAATGTATAGGTATTGCATTATTCCAAAGGTTGCTATTGTAGTATTGTAGTACTCTAAAGTAGTACAAGCTAGATACATAAAAACAGGCTTAGGTACATTAATGGATCCATCAAGTGGAGCTCATACTCATTCCATGTATCACATGTGCTGTTTTGTTAATCTGCTTTATTTAGTCTGGCAATAAATCTTTGCATCCCATATGGCTGGAATAATCTGAAGTCTTACATATTGATATTGTCTATCCACCTGCAATTATTGGTGTAACAGTACGAATTTGAAATTGCTAAGAATATTCTAATTGCTAAGAATAAGTCATCAACCTCTTTTTATTTCTAGACATGAAATCTTGCCTCCCCTGTTTCCCAGAATGCAATGAAGTGATTCATGCCAGTAAAATTAGTAGGACACACCCTGAGAGCCTAAAATCAGTTAATCTGTGTTTTGAAAACTTATTGGACTGAGAGTAAGGAAGATATTCTGCTTTTTGCTAAGCAAGTGCAGCATTTTGTTTGTCATTGTGAGAGGGCTGCAAAAAAGTAAAAAACATTCGAGGTGTAAAAATTCAATTCTGATTTTCAAATCAAGTTTGATAGAAACCAGTTAATGCAGTTTTAAAGTTTCCAAGAAAAAAAAAGTTACACATGCATCTAAAACATTAAAAATGCTCAGAGAATCACATCTATACTGCCATCCACTGAATTGTAAGAAACTCAAATTTGTTAATTTTCACTATTTATGAGAATCTCTCTCCTCAAAAAGTTAAAAACCTTAAATTTCTTAAAGGGTCTTATCAATTTTATTTTCAGAACATAAAAATTGCTATATCAAAGAGAACATTTGGTGGCATGAATGTTTGATTAGAAGCCTTTGGATATTACCCTTGGAGATGGAGACTCAAAAACAACAATCATAAAATATACATTGAGAGACCTAAAAGGCTTGAAAGATATAAAACGTATTTTTAGTACTTGGGACCAAATGAAAAAATCATGGCTTTACAGTCTATCCACCCACCAGTAAGTGGCACAGGGAGGTAGCCATGTATGGGTGAAGACAAAGTGAATGGAAAAGGATGGGGAAAAGTATAAGGAGAGGAAGAGCAGAGAAGGGGATGCAGATGAGAAATGGTAGAATCTTCCTTAGGGAAGATTTTCTTAAATCCTTATTTTTTTCTCTCTATCATTATAGAAAAAAGACAGAGCCCCCTACTTCTCCTGAACATGCATTACTGTCCTTTTTTAAAAAATTGTTGTAGTCAGATACTATTTATCTAGAGTAGTCTTTGCTAGTCAGAAGCAATTGCTTTATACTGCCCTAAGAAAGCACGTATGGGAATGCAGTGCACATTTCCACAGTGCTCAAGTCGGAGTGCTCCCATGAGCAGCATTCTTTTTAGCTGAGAAATTTGCTTGTGTAAATGGACAGTGCTTTACCTATGCCAAAAGTAGATGGAAAGATCTTCAAATTTTCAGAGACTCCATTCTGTATTGCTCATCAATTATCATACTTATTCCAGTGAATCAAAATGAACTCTTCAGGAATGCTAATGATGAAATTTTTAAATGGTAGTCAGCAACATAGACTCCTTGTGTGTGGACTTAAAAGAGGTCCCAGCATGATGGACACAGGAAAACTATTAAAGCCAGTTGACCAAATATTCCAAGTTGTCCCTGTAACATTTTCTTTCTGAACTGGGTTGATGCTCTTTTCTACGGAATGTTATTTAGAATTTAATTGTTATTGGTTTATCTCTTTGATCATTTATTTTCATTACTTCTGATGCACTTAAAATACAAAAAGTACTCTTACAGAAAACAGTGCAGAGAGTGATGCTACCTGCTTGTCTGTAAATGCACACCTATCAGTCCTGTAAATGTTAAGGATCACATCTGAGAATACAAATAGAATTTGCCCTTTTCAAACCCAAAGCGCGTGTGTGAGCTCTCAGAATCTTCAGGTGCAATGGATGGGATTAATCTGCTTTCAGCTGTCTGAGGGTTAGAAATCGTCTGAGTTAATTGATTATGTTCTTTCAATAACCAAAGAAAAGAGAGAAAATCTTAGGTCAGGATGAACATCCTTCTGTAGTCTGAGAAGAACCTCTCAAAAAATTACGTAGAAGACCTAGGTGATGAAAATTGATAGCTAGCTCTATTAATTTCAGTAGGCATTTTTAAAATATCCACTTGTTAAAAATTAGTCTTGCAGAACCCTTGTCACAGTTTTAACACCTGAGTCCAGGATAAATACCTAAAACCTCAAAGCTTAATTATAGTTGTCAGTAGATAGTGGAACTATAAACAATACTCCGTTTAGGATTTTCTGTGCATGTGTGTGTTTGCTCTTCATTCTGGATCACCAGATAGACTGAACTAATAAACTCTGAAATAAATGACAGTTTTGCTACTGATTGGAAGGCTCAGACTCATGGTGTATTATCTGCATACTTGAGAAGAGTTGAAATACTGAATAATACTTCTTAAAATATTTGTCTTGGTTTAGGAAAAAAGCATCGATGTACTACCTGAAGATGCCTAAGTCAGCTCATTTTGTTTCATGAAAACAGGTTCGTCTTTATTTTTATGCTCTAGATTTGATCTGAAACAGAAATAACTAGTTACCTTGAAAATAGAGGAACAACATTTTCATGGTCTAGATTCCCACCTTAATTCCATCCTGGAATGTAAATTAAAAGGATCGAATTCTGAAAACAGATAATCAGCTCCCAAATGCAGTATCTGCTCTTCAGGCATATTTGGTAGAGGAATTACTCAGCTTGATCTCACAGAACACCCTTGGAAAAACATAAGTGTGATGGGACAAGCCACTAACTACCTGATCAGTATCAGTTATTTTTAGACAGCATCTGACAGTTATCAACGCTTTTAGAGGGCATTCATGTTCCTCAGTGTGGAGTTGCAGCAGTGGAACAAGCACCAACTTAGCCATAGTGACATTAACTTACTAAAATGTTTTAATAAAGCAGCTTAGAACTGTGATTTTGTTGCAGACCAATTCTTTGTGTCATATTAACTTGTCATTTTGGATTGAGTGCTATGAAACCTGTAGATGAGTTTCCTGTATCATCAAATCTCAGTTCAGGGGGGCAATTTAAGAAAAGTTACTCCCTTCCCTTGATCCCAGGCAGTTTTAGTAACTAGAAATTAAAAAATACAAAAAGAAAATCAGACAGGACAGTTCCTATGTGCTTCTCACCTTAACTCCATTCTCTGTAATTAAATTAGCTCAATATTTTTTAAGATATCAAATCAAGACGAACATCAGATATTTCTAGTCACTTACAGTCTGTGGCTGCCTAATTAGGTGACCTCCAAACCTATCAAGAAATTAGCTTTCCAATCTTCCAGTAATTACTTAGGTATTTGATCTCATGAAGACATTACTTCATTCATAAGACTGTCACTCACCTGCAGGGGATACAAAAGGAATGGAAAATCTCCGTCTCGCCATGAAATGTTGAATGACTGCATACTTACAAAGCAATGTCAGTACAACTTTATCATGGAGTTAGTTGAGAAAGTTTTCATTGATTTATGAACTAGTTCACTGAAAAAAAAAAAAAGTAATTTCTACTTTATGTATCCTTTGAGAGCAATGAGGAACCCTCTTTTTTTCACACCTGTGCTGAGCCTTGATATTCTCTATACAAGACACTAGTGCCTTGCAGACAGACTTTACCAGACATGTTTGCAGGCAAAGGAAGACCAGTTCAGGAGTTGCTGTGTTCAGTGGCCCTGGTTATCTACCACGGTTTGCAGCTCTGCAGAGCAACTTGCCTTCTTACTGATTAGAAAGTGGGTTTGGCCATAGGAGGCAGCTGATAATAAAATGCATCCCATCAACGGTGTCTGCATAATGGAGCAAAGTACCATAAGACACTTCATGTGTTCATCACCTGGCTGGATGTTACTTCGCAAATCTTTCTAACCCAAAGAACACTGATGACTGTGACAGGAGTCAGAGATTCATCTATCTCCCTCATGTCTAGCACAGCCTTCTTCCTCAGACTCCTTGGCATCCTCATGTTCACTGTCCACCATACAAAATTAGGGGTGAGTTCACAATTCTAACAATAACCATTAGCTTCTTCCCAGCCTGAATGTCCCCTTCCAAGCAGGTACCCCAGTCCCAAACTGCCAGCGTAATCAGCAGTTTCCTCATGAACCTAGATATTATATGAAGCAGGTTGCTGTTCACTGGAGGCAACACAGGATTTCCTAGCCATGTGAACAGTTCAGCCTGTGCTAAGTTCACTTCCACCTCTGCCATCTGCCATCTCCGTGAGGAGCAGGAGAGTGAGTTGTGCCATGAGTCTGGGCGCAGCTGTGCCTTCACAGTGCAATCACAGCAGATGTGGATCCAGGCTGCTGATGCGTGCTCAGGTGGGAGATGAAAAGGACACATCACTTTCTCTATGCTGAAATGCAGAAGGCAGCATGCCTTTGACATTAAATATTTATTATGTCTGGTTTCTGGGTGGTGGCTGGTTTGGGAAGCAGATTGTCCACCCCTACACACCAATTCTGCCTTCAGAGAGCTGCCCAGAACATCCCAAAGTACAAACCCACTAGTGTTCCTCAGTCCCTAGACCAGAAAGGGACTGGGTGGACATACGAAGTCTGCTATACAAGGCAGCATGATTGAGGCATTACTGAGGCATCTTGCTAGTCCTGTAATGCACATTTGAACTGTGATTGTGTAACCATGCACAGATTGGCTCATATTTGTCTTGTCAATTGATTTGGCAGTGCACAGATCTGGGGTTAATGGTGGTCAAACGATGTCAAACTAGAAGACTTGCAATAAAGCATCACTGAAAGAGAACCATATGTGTTTACAGCTGAACTTCAGATGAACTTTCACTTCTGCTATCATTCCCTTGGTTCTGCCACAACAATCATTTGACAGAAATGTTGCCAAGGGAAGAAAAAAAGAAAAAAAAGTCTTGCAATCAATACCAGAGAAAACAATCTTCATAAATAATAGTATAATAATAATGGATTACTCTGAACACATGCAAAGTTGAATAAAAAAGCCTAAAAAAGGTAGTCTTTTTTTTCATGGTTGATGAAAAATTAAGTTTTAGAAATAATTCAGTTTTACAGTTGGTAATTTTCACTTTCTTACACATATTTTTTCATGCATAATTTTGAGTGACTGACAATAACTCATTCATGTCTACGAATCATATCCTGTGTTCTTTTCTATAATTGCAATAGGCAACAGTCTGCTATTTTTCATGTTAATCTCAGAGGGAGCTAGCTTACTATATGGGCTAGTTAGTTAATTAGGTCGGAAACATTACTCATCTAACCTTAGCAAATGTGATATAGACTCTGGATGTGAAAAATATAACAATAATATTTTGCTGTTGTATAATTCTGTGCATCTGTAGTTCTCAAAAAAAGTATAATGTTCATTCAATAATATTCCATCGTCTTAATCGTGTGCCTTGGAGCTCATAGTTTTTGTGAAAGAGCGCTGGGATTCCTTATTCTGGTAGGGCTTTTGTTCTATGCTTACAGAAAGCAAAACCTCCTGTCTTGCAAGGAGAAAGACTCAGTGTAATATTACCAAGCCTCACATGAATCATCCAGCACAGATTTCAGATAATGTCCCTTAACCTGAAACATTAACTGCAGGAGTCCCGTTATTCTGTTATTAAATCACATTCTAGGGAAAAAACATAAATTAAGGGAATATTTTTTCATCATACAGGATCTAGGATGGTATCTGGAGGAACCTGGATGAAATCTCGATGAAATCTGGAGGAACTTTACACTGCAAATTCATACTCTCACATTGTTGGATATTTTTTTCTTTTTTGTGTTGCTGGTTTTTATTTTAATTCATTCTTTTATAAACTAATTTACACTTTTTGCCTAACTTCCTTTATAGCTTAGGTCTAATAAGACCTCTGGTTCAGATGCCTGCAGAAGAAACCCCTGAAATATTGCTATTGCTGGGTTGGATCTCTGTCAGCTTGCTTGTTTGGCTAGGCTTTTTTCTCCTTTTTTGCATATGGTCTGTGTGGATATTTGGACTTTCGGGACATTAAATCTATATTTTTACTGGTCTAACAAAAGGACCAGGGCACAAGTTTTCACATAAGCACAGAGTCATGCACACCAATGGCACCATCCCTGGCATGTTTTTGGTCTGTCCCCTTAGCACTCTCCCAGATAGCACCTGGGGTAGCTTAGGAGTTTGCAAAAGCCAGAAACCATTCACAGGAGGCACCAAGGACCCACCATCCTGTTCTGGAGGGAGAAAGAATTTGGCTGTATGGACACAACTATGTGATCCCACTTGTCATGAGAAGCAGAGAATGACATTGTCCCTCTGGTTTCATTGGTATACACATTGCCTAAATGCCAGAGTCCTTCTTCATTGCCTGACACTGGATTTGAGCTTGTACCAGTTCCTCTACACTCAATTTTTTTCTCTGAAGTCTGTTAGTTAACTCATACTTATTAGTTAATGCATGCTTCTTTTTCATTTTGCTCGTCTTCTGTGTCAAAGAGGAGCTTTTGTTAAAATCTCTGATTAGATCCATACACATAGACGAGACATCCAGGCCCTGAAGTACATTAAACAGTATGAACATTGTCATCCAAGTCATTAATCATTGAACTAACAAAGGAACTTCTATAAGAAAAGGTAAATGCTATTAGTTTCCAAAACAAATTTATCTTCACTCAAAATGTCTATAGGTGCTTCTTAGTATGCTTGCACTATTACTTTTAACGAATAAGAATAGTGCCCCAATTTTTGGTCTACTTTCAGGTTAATTAAGCTCAGCCTTGATCTCTCCAGCTATCTTCTATTTTCCCCATCATCCATTTGGGCAAGTAGGTTTCAACTGTCACTGCAACCTTTTCCAGTATCATATTAAATGCAATGCACTCACTTAATATTTTATGTATATTATCAGGACTTTTTGATGAGGAGGAGTATACTTTTCACTCTTGATTAGACAAAGATTTCTTTCAAAATTAATGACTTTTTTTTTTAAAATTAGACTGGCCAAATTCAATCCTGGCATTCTTGTCTTTTATGGAAAAATTTAAACAGTTGCTATTTGCAGTGGGATGAAGACTGGTATTTCATTATATCTGAGTTAGTGAAAGGACAGTACTACTGATAACTTTGCCTGCAATATGTCACTATCTAATGGGTTTGCCACTGTTATTCCAAATTCTTAAAGGAGTCTTTCATTTCTGATATAGTTCCTGCAAGGAGAATCCTAACCTGATAGCTTGCTTATAGCCTTCTCCTTGATTAATCTAAGCAGTTCAGTAAAGCCAACACAGCTACATATAATACATCAAAACCACTCTAATGAATTTTAAGAGTCCTTTCCTGCTGGACAGTGAGGTAGAAAATGGCTATTAATGCTGTACATTGTATCATGGCAATTTTAAGTGTCCATGTCCACATCTACATGTGTGTGCAGAAATGTACTGCTTAATCAGGTGTTCTTTGCTTTTCTAGTTTATCATCTTTATGCATTCAGTTCTGACCATCATCCATCTGCTCTTTAAAGTAAGCACTCATTTGCTTGTACCCTATCAAGTACAAAGCAGCAACTGAAGTACTCTCTCTGGAATTTGAGCCTTTTCTTTTTCTGCACGAAAGCTTTTCTTCTTTTACATTTCCCCTGGAAATGAACTGTATAAACTCTTTCAGTCTCTGCCATACCACAGTTATATAAATTTTATTTCATGCACAGGAGCACACATTGTATTTTCTGTATTTCAGGTGGAGGCTTTTTGTGAGGACCTGGACTCATGAACATCTGTGTCTGTACTGTGAATAAAAATACTTTTGTTTGTGTTTTTCTGTTTCTTATTTCTTCTGTCATGTAGTCAGCTTCTAATTTACTTTTAAGCTCATGAGAACATCAGCTTAAAAAATTTAGGAAAGGTCTGTGAAAGGCCCCAGCACATGCCCCAGTCAGGAATCCACCATCTTGGGTTAGGTAAGGTCTCAAGTTAGGTATGATCTCTACATCATGTTTGGGGAACGAACATCTCAGTGTACAATTTTCAGTAGCCAGCACAATCAGTCAGCAAATCACTCAGCAGGATAGCTGAGGACTAATCTTATTCTCAACACCTCTTCAAAGTTTGAGCATGTCTATAGCAGACTATGACTCATGGCCCACATACCTCTCTAGAATAGGGAACATACATTTTGGGTGTAAATAATGGCTTGACAGTAGTGAAGCTGTGACTTACACTTCAAATAACAACTACATATCAGAGTTCTTCACTAGAAAATGAGAGGAAATAATTCAGTTTATACCCTGCCTACAAACCATCTTCTTAAACCACTCAGCAATGGTTAAATTTATTTTCCATTTGCATTGGTAAGAAGGCTGTACCTGGTAACAGCTCCTTTTTCACCATAGAGCCTATGAGAAAGGAATCCAGCTCTCCTTTTTATAGTTACTGAAGACTTCAGAAAAAGCATTAAAAAACACCATACCAGCCTCTGAACAAAAAGATGCCAGAATAGCTCAGAGACATTTAAAATAAACATTCCTGTTTCATGTAAGTATTCAGAAATCAGATTCAGAAACTGAAAGAAATCAAAGATTCATATCAAAGTAACCTTGCTATAGGAAAGCAGAATAGGACAATAACCTTGAGGAGCTCCTGCCTTACAACACAGTATTTATTTTCCCTCTAGATGAAAGATAATAAAAAAGTATTAAAAAAATACACCAAGTGTGAATTGCTAAAATCTAGTGGTTTTGAATGACTCTTCATAACCAAGTTTCTTATTGATTTAAATGTATTTCCTTTTAAGATTTTCTCATAACAAAAGATTCACAAGCAGAAAAACATCAGCTTTCCCTATTGTTTTTATTTCAATGAAGGTATAAGAACCCCTTATAAACTTAATCTATGTAAAAATCAAGGACTTTGCACTGCTTTGTATAGACAGCTTTTATAATTGTTTTTACAAGCTAGGCTAAATGTAAGCATATTGCCCATGATTTTTTTTTCTTTTAGGTCATCTGGAACAGGATTTTGGAGTGGAAAGTTCCAAGTCCTTGTATGAAGATGAGCACAATACGGGTAGTGTGGGATTTCTAATTTATGCTCTGAGCTCTATGTAGTCCAGGCAGAGGTCCAGATATCTGGTAAAACAGGGAACTTGCACACTGAAAGTTGGCTTTGGGTGGCCAAAATTCTAATTTTAAACACAGCTGTCTGTTAAACTCCTGGATACCATATTTGCCAAGACTATGCCACTGTGCAGAAATGTGGACGTCACTGAGCCAAAAGAACTGCAAAAGACTGTCTGTTGCTTACACATTGGAGAACATACTTGTGATGGGGGAGTTCTCAATACTATTTCCATATTTTGATTAATTACTAATGAGATATATAGGTCTAAATCTGCATAATACACATAAATGGCCTGAAACTAGTCTTCAGAATTGTCATCCTTTCCACATAATTCCTCTGGGCCCAATGGATCTGGTATTTCTGCTTCTGTCCTGGCTCCCTCTGGAGAAGAAGGGGAAAGGGGGCTCTATCCACAATAAGCTTCTGATTAGGAAATCAGTAGGAAATCATCTTCCAATTCCTAAATCCAAGCCTTAATCACCAGCCTACATTATAGTTTACAAGATGGATATCTGCTTATTGCTTTTAAAGCTCCAGAAAGCTACCTTCAGCAGAGATATCCAGGTGAACCTGAAGGAAGGAAGGCACCTCTTTCACTAAATCGGGTGCATGAGAGGAGAGTGGGACTTCAGGCAGACTTGGGCTATACTGCATGTCATTTGTAGCCTGACTGATTTCAGGCACCTCCCTGATCAACACAGTTGTTCTTTTAGACCCATTGACAGATCATTATTTCTCCCCATTTGCTCAAAGCAGTGAGCACCTAACACAGGGACCCACACTGTATGACAGAGGCACACAACTGCAACATCTGATATTTAGCTCCCAAAGTCCTCTGCAGTTCTAGCCCTCAAACAATAGTGCCCACCTTGGACCAAGAGCTGTACACACATGTTCCTTTATCCTGAGGATTACAGCCAAGCAGTCAAGAGACAAAGGGAATAGAATAGAATAGAATAGAATAGAATAGAATAGAATAGAATAGAATAGAATAGAATAGAATTTCAGTTGGAAGGGACCTACAACGATCATCTAGTCCAACTGCCTGACCAATTCAGGGCTGACCAAAAGTTAAAGCATGTTATTAAGGGCATTGTCCAAATGCCTCTTAAACACTGACAGGCTTGGAGCGTCGACCACCTCTCTAGGAAGCCTGTCCAGTGTTTGACCACCCTCTCAGTAAAAAAATGCTTCCTAATGTCAAGTCTAAACCTTCCCTGGTGCAGTTTTGAACCATTCCCACACGTTCTGTCACTGGATACCAGGGAGAAGAGATCAGCACCTCCCTCTCCACTTTCTGTCCTCAGGAAGGTGTAGAGAGCAATGACATTGCCCCTCAGCCTCTTTTTCTCCAAACTAGACAAGCCCAAAGTCCTTAGCCGCTCCTCATAGGGCATACCTTCCAGCCCTTTCAACAGCTGTGTTGCCTTCCTCTGGACGCATTTGAGTACCTCAACATCCTTCTTAAATTGTGGGGCCCAGAACTGCACACAGTGCTCAAGGCAAGGCCGCACTAACGCTGAATACAGTGGGATAATCACCTCTTTTGACTGGCTGGTTATACCGTGATCGATGCATTAAAAATTGTCAAGTGCATTTCACTATTATTTAGTGAGCTGGCCATGAAGACTTTCCTTCCAACAAAGGTTTTTTTGTTGTTCCAAACTTCCAGTGTCATTTGCAGTTGCCTGGCTGGGCCTTTTATCTTAAAGGAAAGACAAGAACTCTTCACCCCATATTGGTTTCAGCAAATCAGAATATGAAATGAGGCTGTTGATTTCAGCTTTCAATTAAATGGCTGATTAGACAAAAATTCTTTATCAACAGGGAATATCCCAAATTCATACAGGCAGCAGATGCAGCACTTACTCACATGAATAATGTTCCTCAAACTGACAACCATGAAAGAAAAGCTTAGGAGAAACACTCCATCCCTGAAGACATTGAAAAGGACATCATCTGACAAGGCATCAGAAACAAACTGAGCATATGTGGTTTTAACACCTTCACCATTATAAACAAAGAAATGGTTTCATGCTGCATGCTTTTCTCTTGATTATACCCCTTTCTTTCTGAGAGAATTAAATGCTAGGATTTTCAGAGCTGTGACAATAAGCTACCTATGCAGCTTTGACCTTTAGAGTACTTCCTGCTGTAACTGGCTGATTATGTCTTTGGCAGGAGGGAGAATAGTACTATAGCCATTTCAGGCAGAAAAAATCTAGTCATTTGCAATAATTCTTCACACATTTATAGAAAAATAAATCAAAGACAGTTATTAATCAAAGGTGGTAATATGAGTAACTGTGATATAAGAATAGAGCTGGACAACTTTTTTCTGATGAAAAAAAAAGTCTGTTCAGGTAACCTTAAACTGGAAGAGAAAACTGTGATAATAAAACTGTACCAGTTTTGTTTCTTAATGAAATTTAATTAAAACAAAGCCAAACTTATTATCTAAATAAGAAAAAAGGACACTCAAAAAGCAGCAAAATATTTCAATTTTGGTTCAGCAAAATATGTTCAATTCAGAGCTCTCTAATTGTTTATTTTATCAGGGGGAAATAAAATCCAAATAGTTAATGTGAAAATATTTTTCCTCCACTTAGACCTGTACAATTATTCACCCATTTCTCCCCAGAAGTCCTCAAAAACATTCTTAATGGGACAGTTGCTCTAACCAAAGACTTGAAGATTTTAAATGGCAGTGTTCAAAACACTTTTTCAGTTGCAGCTGAATACGTCTAGGGAAAAGACATGAAACTAGTCTTCACTCACTGAGAGGACAACAAGCATCTTCTCAGTGCAATAATTTGATTATTCTGTTGTTTGCTGCTCTGATCCACTTTGTAGCTGAATTAAATGGCACTAGTTGATTGGATTTGAAGAGACATGAGGAGATGCTAGGTGTCCCCCTTGAAGGTTAACATCACTGAGGGCTAGAAGAAAGGTAGCTCATCTACTTCCACAGAGATTTTTTGCATGCTGTTTAGCTCCTTAGAAGTAGCCTGCTCTCAGTAGCCCATTTCTGAAGTCAGTCAAGTAACACAATAATCTTTACTGTTTGATCAATGATATTAGATGCTTAAGCTTCTTTTGTTTTTACTTATCAACTTACAGTTTTTAAGGTTACTCTGCAGCAAGGTTCCTCATGTGATGGGTTACAGTCCAGATCTGGAAAAAGAGTATACAATGCCTTTTCCTAAACTTCAGCAAGATTCTCCTCAATTCTAGATTCTCAATTCTAGTGGGACATTCTGTATTTATTAGTGTTTTCCCTGTCCTTCAGGGAGCAGCTGCTGTATGCTGCTCAGTTTTCAATTCAGAGGGGATGTGCAGCATCTGGCTGGCCCAAAAGAAGAAGAGCTGGCATTCTGCTTCCTACTGAACAGACCTCAGCAACATTACCCAGTAGATCTGCATAAAAATTAACCACTGAGCTCCAAGCTAGGGTTTATGGAAAGAGTCCCAGATAGTGCTGATGAGGCTGATAAGAGCATGGCACTCTCTGCAGAACATCAAGGTTTATTATCTCTTAAGTAAATGTTAAACTCTACTTGCTTTGTTCAGAAGTTCACTTTAATCAGACATAACTTTATTCTTAAATTCTGAGATAAAGATGTTTCTTGATCTTGACCTCAGCAGAAATTACCTATTCATAAAATCCATTTGTGTAAAGGTCTCACCATCAAAGCAATACAAGCAATAATGTCATTAGTTAATAACAGGAATCTTGTGAAGAAAAATACTTAAAAGACTCAGCCTGAGACCTTGCAAACATTAATTGCACCATTCCTTAGAAAGAGTGAAAAGATCACAGGTAAAATGGGGTGAGCAGTACATGAGTTTTCTCCCACAAAACTTTTGAGTGACTTTCTCCACTTTCATATTCCAGTAGGCCTTCATTTCACACTATCCAGCACAGAGCAGAAATATTTTTCAAGTGCGACCATAAGCAATGTCTGGAGTTAATGTGTAGAAACACAGAACAACACTACAAGAAACCCAGATGTTTTCTCATTCCCCTGGTTCCAGGTCCAGAAGTCATTTCAGCTTAGCTTCCTGCTGCTTCCTCTTCATGTGTACATCCCTCCTGACGTCAGCCAAGTGTTTTTTGAGGATAAAGCCAATACAATGATCCTTCTGGAAATAAGAGACAATAATGTGCTACCTCTATGTCTCAGCTGAGGAAAACCACAAAATCAGAGGTAATTCAAAGAAAGCACTAACATTATTCATCAGACAGAATAATATGTCTCTGCTTTAATATGAAGTTGCCATTAGCGTGACTGTCAGGTGTGCAAAGGATGTCACACAAAGAACCACAGACCCCAACTACCATTCAAGGAAAATATATAGGGCTAGAAGTATTCAGATATTCTTACCAGTTTTTAGTAGAATAGTCCTGATAAACCCTTGCTTTGTGATGCTTATTGTTTGCCTCTTCCCTACAGTAATACAAATAGCAATAATCATATGGGAATGCATAGCCTTACTATAACAGGCATTTTTTCCCAGGTGTTTCATTGTTCAACATGAATCTCACTAAAATTTATCATGATAATACCTTTCTGATCCAGCTTTGTCTGTTTCCTGAATCCCGTATTTGTGGAACAGTCTCTCAATAACTAAGCTTTAAGACACTTTTAGGACCTGAAATATTTTTAGTATACAAATTACTTACACATTTACAACAAAAACGTTCTGGAGTTCTGATGCATGTAATTAGAGATAGCTCTTCAGTGGTAAGATGTTAAGTACTTTTATACAGGATGCAGCTTCATCTCTGAGTTTCTGCAAGGCTGGTTACTAAAAAAATACTGTACATCTTATTACTGAGTCTCATATTGGGTTAAACTGAAATGTGTACTAAGAATGGCATTAATATTTTGAACTTTATCCTCCTGAATCCTTCATCCTCGAAAAATACCTGCTAGCAGTAAATGTATTCCACTTAGAGAAACTAGATTTGACCTTGCAGTACCCCGCAAATGTACCAGAGGTACTTTCCTCCTCTTGCTCAATTAAACAAGGCTCCAAGCACTTGCTGTCACCTCTGTATTTGTGTGTTACCAGTTAAAGTGTTCTTGCTGCACGAAGATTCACATCTGTGACAGCAGCTGAGAAAATGTTTTATTTTTATCTCCCTGTGCTCCTAACTCCTTCAATTAATACTATGAATAAAGGAGGCCCCTCAAACTATCTTTCTCATTACAGTTGTTTTCCCCTCAGAGAACAACTGCCTCATGTCTTGCAGAGGGCATTTTTCCTTGACTCCAGGGTCACACCAAACCTTTTACAGTCTTTAAGTAAACCTGTCTTTTGTTCTTTGCATGAAACCTAGAAAATGGTACTCACAACATATTTTCTCCTAAAGAAATTGGGTCAAAATATGAAAGTCCATCTAGTTTGTGTCATTATCTGCTTACTTGTAATTACTGAAATACATAAAAGCTTTTTCTTAGATTAGCCCCCATTTTTTGTGTCAGGCATTGTGCAGCAATAAGCACTCTCTGTTCTGTACAAACTCCAAATTGCCAAGATACAATGGTGATAGGAATCCTTCCCTTCAGTAAACTCTACAGACATTTATGGAAGCACTTAAGGACTACATTTAATGACACCCTCCTTGTCACACAATTGAACACATCCAACATAATGCCAATCTATGTCATGACTGAATGCATTTCAACCTTATGACATTATTAAGACATAATTCCATTTTGCAATCCTCTTGCACATAGCTGTCCTCGCCCCTTCTCAGCACCAGCCTACAAGCACGTGAACAGAAGTGCACTTGGCATGTCAGAAATCCACACTTCATCTTGTGATCCAGCAGCTACACACACGTGCTCATCGTGTGACCAGGTACACACCTGTCATGCAACAAAGATGCCATGTTTAAATGTGCTCTAGAAAGATGGTGGGTAATGGACTATAGACTTATTGCTCTATGCTTCAGGCTGAAGGTTTACCTTGGAATTTTAAGACTTTTTAAAGTCTCTTAAAATCTCCATGGCTCTTTTGATCCAACTGGTTAGCCAATATCCAGGGTCTTTCTGGACTGTTCTTATTATTTATTTTTGCTTATAAACTGCAGCATCTAACTGTATGTTTGTCACCTAAATGAAGCTTCAGTCTTTCAAATGTTTGATCACGTAGTTGATGTTTAAGTGGTGAGCCTAGACAAAAAACAGCTACTATGTGTATACTACTAAACTTAGCAATGCCAAAGCCTCACTGAAACACTGGAATATGATTGTGTTCTTTAACCGTTAGCATGTGCCCAGCATGGTTTTGGCATATCCCAACTAGCATGTTACCAGAAAAGGAATGTCTGAGCATGTTTCAGGGTATAGCATAAAATACGAACCCTCCCCAGCAGGCTGTATAGACCAGGCTATCCTGTTATCGGGGGAGAAGATCATTTCGATGAACAGATATGGGATATGCAATGCTGCTTGCCCTCACAACCAAAGGATAAAGTTTGGCCTGCATGATCTACTAGTATAGAAGAAGCCTGTGATGCTAAACACTTGAATGTGAAACAGATGGTATCACACAAATCAGGTTAATTATGACAAATTGTCTTTCTTATGTTATTAGGTATATACTGTAGCTTTGAATAGGAGCAATTGTCCTGATCAATACTCGGAAGTCTTAATCTTACTCTAAAGGACAGCTGGGACAGTTGTGGCACCACTGCAACAACCTCTTTGCAGACAACTAGCAAGACCTCCACTGACCGTGAACAGTTTCCAATATTATAGCCCTTTAGTAATATTATATGGAGTCTGTTTCTGCTAACAACCCTTGCTACATAGACCAATGCTTGTCAGCTATCAGCTTTTTAACCCCAAACAGTTATACCTATATCTGACCCTGGCCTTTCTATGTCAGCAAAAACTAACTTCTGCTAGATAGTGTGAGAAAGAAGTGCAAGAATACTTCCATTGTAAATGATTAAATTTAGTATCTAAGTGTAATTGATTAAGGAACATCAGTTAAGGTGTTTTAGATTATGCTAACTGTTGTGAAAAGGCACCGAAAGTCAGGGGTTTTTCTAAAGGCTTTGCTGTACAACTTCAGAGTCCAGAAGCAGCTAGTAGAATTGAACCTGCAAGAGAATGTGAAAGCAGCACAACAGATACTGGGCACTTATAGTGGCTAACTGTAGTAAGTAACATGACAGCCTGTCTCATGTTTGGCTAAGCAGACTCCCTGAATGCTCTCAGGCTAAAGTTGGAGCTCTGTCCAGTACTTCAGTTTAATGCTGCAAAGGGCACTGATGGGTCTGGCAAGTGATGAATAAAATCTTTGAGTTAATTACAGATGGAAAACTTGTTCCTTGAATATTTCTAGCTACTGAAGCCTGTCTTCCTACAGATTGGGGTTTTTTAGTTTAAAAAGTGAAATTTATGCACATTTTCCCCGCATCTGTACTCTCACAATTCTCCTCTTCCTCCTAACTCCCAGCTGATTGTAGCTATGCCCATGGACTGACTTGCCATGTGAACTTGCCAAATGACTAACCTGCACACCACAAAAGAAATATCAGTTGAGTTCAGACTTAAGCCTTTATCTCATCAGAGACACTAATTTTATCTCTCTCCTTTCCCTGCCATCATTTTTCATCAAAGTTTTGAGACTGGAATAACTCATTAAATATGATTGAAATTAAGCTTTAAATTCAAAACCTACTGCAAGGAGGGAAGTAACAGACAGAGAAGCCCTATAATCATCTTTCTTTAGGAAAAAGACCTAGAATATTCTTTTTCCTGCATGCCCAGGAGGAATAAATTACATTTTCTTTTCTTGGTAGGAAATCTGAAGTGCCGGAACTGATTGCTGTTGAAAAGCCATTAACTTGATTCTCAGTCAGATCTTCTGTGGGATCATTTTAGCTATACTTCTGGTATTTAAAAAGTCAACAAGAGGATGGGTTTTGGCACTAAGTGAGGTGGACATGACGACCTGAAATGGCAATGCCTGGCCTTTTCAGGATTGATGCAATTGCACAGCTTTCCCCAGAAGAAATCCCTCATTGCACAGCATATTTGTTTAAATTTGAGTAGATTGTAACTACTATCAGCAGGAGTCTATAGAAATGTAATCAGAAATCCTGTTTACAGTACAGTGCATGGGATGATTGCTGCTATTCACACTTCAATATTCAGTATCTGGTATGCAAGTTATGTGCGGTCTCAGAAATCAGAATCTCTGCCTCAGTACTGGGTCTCTCTCTCATAGACAGCCTGAAAGAAACAGACTAAGAGTAGTGTGCTTTCATTCTTGAGATCAGTCTCTAGGCAACAAAGAGCTGAATTATGGCTACTGAATAGCATATGATTATAAAATGCTTAAATTTTTGGAATCACATAAATGTATGTACCTGTATACATACAGGTGTATAATCTATACCTACTATACACATATGTATGTATACATATAAGGATGCATGCATGTATAAAGTGTGTGTATATATATGTAGATATGTACATAAAGGTACATATATTAATGTGATTGTCAATTATAATAACATATGTATCTATATACACAGAGGTACAATATGTATATTATATGCATATATATGTATACTGGAACAGATGTTATTTCATGTGGCTCCCATCATATGTGTGCATATATAGAGAGATATACATGTGTGTATGTATATGTATATACATATATATGTAAGTGTATATATATATGCATGCATATAGGTACATAGATTATTAAGTCCACCATGCCTGAAATACTTACATTCAGGCCTCAAAGAAGAAAGGTCATGTAGCCCTGTTTTTGGCCAAGCCATTGCAGACTGATGTCTAATCTGTTTCAGTTTCTTGCAATGTCTGTATCAATTCATATTGCCTCTAAACCACCAGAGAGTGGGTTTTGAGTCATACGTCCCCTGCTGTATATGAGCATGGTTGTAAATAAGAGCAAAGGCAGCAATCCTGGCACTGGGAGGTGATACCTGAAAGGCCTAGTGACTATCCTGGCTTGAAGTCAGAGTACATCCAGTGTGGCCTTGAGTTTCTTCTTTCTTTGGGGATGCAAGGAGATCAACTAGGAGATGCCATTAATCTCATTTAAGAACTCACCATCTCTGAGGGTTCTTTGACTTCTCCTCCGCTTGAAAAGGCAAACATTCATTTCTCCTCCATGACTGTAATCACCCAATTCAACTAAAATAAATTTTCCTTCACAGGAGGGTAAGTGGGAGAATTGTTGGTTTGCATGGGCTGAGTCACTGCTCCTGTGGAGAAATCCCACATGAAATATTCAGGGACATAGGAAACACAAAAGAGAATAGTCAGAAAAGTGAGCTCTTCACGTACATCTGTAGATACAGGAAAGCAATACTTTTTGCTACTCCCTGGTACTTAGTGAGGCTATATCAATCTTTAAGAAATTGTTTTATTTCCTAGCTGTCCAGAAACAGTTTCCTTCTGCATTTCCACAAAAGCGTCTATCCTTCCATATTCTTATCCTTTCACTACAGCACAGGAAGATAAGGCAGTAGACCTTGTTTTGAGGACCAAGAAACTACAGCTGTTTCAATCCAAATATTAAGGTGGTTCCAAGGCAGGCTAACAGACACAAGAGATTATTTTGCCAGCACTCTCCAACTCTTAATCTGAAGGGCATCATGTCAAAACATCCTTAAGGTATTTTTAACTCATTTACAGGAAGGTGGACAGTTTTTCATTACTTCCATCAAAAATTTAATGTTCCTTGAGAATGTATCCAGCTTCATGAAAAATATCTTTGCATGGGCTCCTTAGATGTGTTTGGATTGCAACTAAGAGGCCAACCCAAGAGAACCAGTGCAGCGAAGAGGCAGAACAGGGAATAGGAAAGTGCTACAGAGCCAGAGGTCTAAGGAATATTTAATTATTTATAGAAAGCAGATAAGCTCAATTAGGCAAGCTGAAGAGAGACTTGCTCACCTTCAATCACTCAACTGGGATGTAAGACTGCTCTAACTTCCACTCTGCCTGGTTGGAAACTGGGGTCTCTTACATTGGTGGTTATTTAAGAGTCCATTTGTTAGCTATCTGGAACCTTAAAGAGGTTGGTTTTGGTTCACAGCTTGCAAAACAAGTGTCAAGCCTTCAGATGTGAAGGTACTCTGCAAGGCAGGATCCGTTTTTCCAGCCAGCCTCCATGTGCCAACACTGGTAATCCCTCAAACAGGCATCACAACCACTTAGGGCTTACTGGGTAAAACCAAGAGCTTAAAATGCTGCCTGAAAATGAAATTAAATAATAGGACTAAATTAGTAATAGGACTATTAGATTTTGTAACAGTTGCAAGGGCAGGAGGCCTGGCTTCAGGGCTCAGGGCCAGCTCAGAGTCGGAGCAGCTGAGGGCAGCCCGCTATCCCACTGGGGAGGCCGAGCCATGGCCCACCCTGGCCCATGGTAGCTGCTTTTCAGCTGAGACTCTAATGCCTGAGCTACAGCCCCCGCCACACCACAGCCCTGCCCAGCCCAGCCATGGGCCCTGCTGAGCCGGGGCCACCTGCAGGCCCATGCCCTGGCCTGGCCTTGGCCCAGCCCCAGGGAGGTGCATGATGCCCAGGGCTGGGACTGCCCCAGTGCTGCCCACCTGCCCTGCTCTGAAGAGCAGAAACACCTTTCAGGGAAGGAGCTGCCATGGCCCCCTGCACCCACACCTCTCACTTCTGCATGCTGCGGTTGCCTGTGGGGGTGGGCATGAAGTCATGAGCCCTATAACAAGGCCACTTCAGGTGGTGGACAGAGGCTTAAAAGCCGGTCTGTTTGATTTTCACTTGTAATTCAGTGAGCCTGTGCCCTGGAAGGCTGCCAGACTGGTGCTCTTTAGCTTTTTGTTAAGGCACAGTGTATTATTTCACAGAATCACAGAACCGTATAGGTTGGAAAAGACCTTTAAGATCAAGTCCAACTGTAAACCTAACACTACCAAGACCACCACTATACCATGTCCCTAAGCACCTCATCCAAACGTCTTTTAAATGCCTCCAGGGATGGTGACTCAACCACTTCCCTGGGCAGCCTGTTCCAAGGCTTGATAGCCCTTTCAGTGAAGTAAAATTTCCCAATATTCAGTCTAAACCTCCCCTGGTGCAACTTGAGGCTGTTTCCTCTTGTCCTATCATTTGTTACCTGGGAGAAGAGACCGACCCCCACCTCTTGACAACTCCTTTCAGGGAGTTGTAGAGAGCAAGAAGGTCCCTCCTGAGCCTCCAATTCTCCAGGCTAAACAACGCCAGCTCCCTCAGGCGCTCCCCATCAGACTTGTGCTCTAGACCCTTCACCAGCTTCATTGCCCTTCTCTGGACACGCTCCAGCACCTCAATGTCTTTCTTGTAGTGAGGGGCCCAAAACTGAACACAGTATTCGAGGTGCGGCCTCACCAGTGCTGAGTACAGGGGCACGATCACTTCCCTAGTCCTGCTGGCCACACTATTTCTGATACAAGCCAGGATTCCATTGGCTTTCTTGGCCACCTGGGCACACTGCCGGCTCATATTGAGGCAGCTGTGTATTTCATTCATACACAGCTTACATTGCACAGTGACATTAAATCTACATGGAGCCCCTATCTCCTCTCAAATAACACACTGAAAGAAGCACTTGTAAGTCATGCCGCCAGAACCATTTGCTGGAAAACTGACTTACCAATTGCTTCCAAGATTTTTAGCGAGTGTCACAACCTCTTAGCAGAGCACTGGCCCTTGCCCCTCGCAGAGCAGTGTGCATGGCAGGGGCCTTGGCAGCCATGCTGCGGGGCACGTGTTCTCCAGGTGCTCAGAGCAGCTCAGGGCTGAACGAAATAAAGCTCCGCCTTTGGTGAGGAGATTATCTGCCTCAAACAGGGCAGTGTCCTGGAGCAGGGGAAGATTTCTCAGGCTTTTGGCCACCTAAGAAGGAGACATGGTTATTTACATTAAAATGGGGAAAAAGGGAACAGCCTATGATAGGCCTCAGGAAAAGGATTGCATCCTGACAGGTACATTTAGTTGAGGTAATAATAAACAAAATTTAAAAGTACAAAAAAAAAAAAAGATTGTTTACTATAATCATGCTCTTACTTGGGAGTCTAAAATTCATACCTATGAAATGTACTTCTTTTAAAGATCAGCACTTTTAAAGATCAGCACTGTAAAAGCCAGAATGCTACTTTGAATCTTGACATCATCAGTCTCTGAGCTGTTTTTATGCTGTTCTTTTAGTGCCAGCTGTCTCCCGAGCATCATCTGCTTCCCTTCGACATCAATGAAAAAATTTCCATGTTTGCTATGGAGATCCCATTGTGGCCCACAAGGTAAATTAATCACTGTCCATAACTATTATCTGACTCAAAGGTGAGGAAAATCTACTGGTCTGTTAAATCCCCGCCCTGTAGTCTTGTCTTGTTCCCATCTGCCATCTCGTGGTAGTAAAAATTTAATTCACCTTTAGCTAAAACCATAATTCCAGACTGAGATGCAGCGAAGCACCAAGTCATTGCCCATCCTGCGGTTATGATCTTGTTTCCTCCCAACATTCGCTAGCACCTCGTGTCCTGTTAGGCACACACATGGTAAGAGGGGCTCCATCCTTTTACAGAACTTGGTGACAGGTCTAAAATAAAATGTTCCCATCAACAGGTTGGAAGATCTTCAGAGTGAGAAGGGGAGACTAGACTGGATTAGAAATATGTTACATAGACAATTCACCGAACCAGAAATTAAATCTTGCCCAGAATAGCTGAAGGCTTTTTTTGCTGCTGGACTTATTTGTGGAGGGAAGGATAAAGCAATGTAGGGGGGATAACACCCAGTGAGGAGGAACCAGGAGCAGCCACAGGCAGACTTGGGACTACTGAACGAGGGTCAGCAGTGATAGGAAAGAGAGCCACCGTGCAAGATACGAACAGAGCCTGCCCAAGGCTTCACAGCAAGACAAAATTGGATTTGCTATTTCAAATATGAGGAACAGGCCACAGCTGTCATGGGGAACAAAAAGGCAGAAGGAAAGGGCTGGAGAGGCAACAGAGAGCTCTCTCCCAGTTTCAGAGGAGAGTCTTTAAAGTCATGCCAGACATTACTGTTGTGGCTGGAACTGTACAATAACATTCTCAGCCATGCAGAGAGGCTGCCTCTTCTCCAAACACACCACAGCTACCATGCCACAGGCTGGCTCCTCCTCAGCCACAACAAGTATTGGGCACCAGCAGAAGACATGGCTCTACAGACAGTTTATTGCCTCCAGCAACATGCCATCCTACACACCAGTCTGCTTTATCTCAGCTAGAGACATTTCAGATTCCTGGAGAGCCTTGGCATCAGATCCACAGGTCTTGCTTGCTTGTTAGCAATGAGAGCTTGCACCATCCACACAGCCCAGTGTCAGCAAAGGTTACTGGAGAAATCCCTTTCCTTGGCAGAGCAGGCAGAGACTGAGCACGGCTCATGTCTGTAGGGGCTGGATTCATGCAGACAGAGTGCTGAGACCAGAAACATACAAGTTGAATGCTGTTAAGATGAACAGTCTAGTGAGAAAAGGCAGGGAAAAGGAAATCCCTTAAGGTCTCTGCAGTGAATTTAATAGCTCCAACATTTACACTCATCCTACGCGACAGCATTTCTGTCAGAACAAAATATTACTAATAGTATAAAATGAGGCACTTGGAAGTTAGGAAATGCCAGCACTGAAGCATTATGACATAGTCATTAATTACATGATTACACATTTGCTTCTGAGTGATGTCCATGGCATCATCATTCAGGCCCTTTATGATAACAGGAAGAAAAAGTTGTTGCTTAGATCAGTCTTCCCTTGCTTTTTCTGTAAGGCAAGGACTGCTCAACATTTTAGGAAAATCTCTGCAGACCAACAAGCCCACAGAGGCTTTAATTTATAAACATCTAAACCTCAGGCAAAGTAGTGAATGGTCATTAGGTATTATATTTTTAGCCTTGTTTCTGTGGACAAATGTATTTTTTTAAATTAAATCTCTTAATGGACTATGGCCCAGTATTTTCTCATATTTTACAGCCTCCCAGGCTGATTGAATTTCAGGTTAAAAGGTAGTTGCTTGCCTTATGTTACAGAATGAGATAAAAATGATGTGATGATTTAAGTAGCTGAGTGTCTTCCTTTATCTCTGTCCCAGAGTAGTGCTGAGCTAATTATTAAACGAAGCTTTCTGCAAGTAGGCCCTAGTCCCATGCTCTTCATAACTTTTAATATTGTTGTGTGAATTCCCTGATTTCTCAGTCACAGAATCACAGAGCAATTCAGGCTGGGAGGGACATCGGGAGGTCACTAGTCTGACCTCCTGCTCAAAGCAGGCTCAGCTGTGAGAGAGACAACATTGCTCAGGCCCACGTCCAGTCAAGTTTTGAATAACCCCAAGGACAGAGACTGCACAGCCTCTCTGGGTAACCTGTCCCATTGCCTGAATGTCCTCATGGTGAAAAGGTTTTCTTTATACCCTAGAATCTGCCAGTGCTTTGAACCTATAAAGTGTTATATAATATTAGCTTCAGATAATTTTAAAAATCAATTCCTGTTTGTCTAAAGCTGGGCACCAGAATTAAGAGATCCTCAGTATTACCCTCCATCTGCTTTAGCCCACTGTCTGTAAAATAGGATTAATGCAACATATTCCTGTTATTCCATATTCCAACATATTCCATGGTACTGGGAAATTAAATTCCTTAACTTTTAAGATTATTTGGTATCAAACGGCGGAGTAATAATAATGTTTTGGGCCAGACACTAAGAAAGAACTGCAGTCCTGCGGGGAAAAAAATTTATCTGTCATGGTCATGAACAAAATGTAATGAATTAAAACATTTGTAAGTTTATATTTCCTAACATTTAAATGCTTCTCTTTCCATCCTCAGTAAGGTCATTCCAGTAGAGTTTCTTTGTATAACAGACAATAATAAAACTACTCACACAATTTCTCTCTAGTAAGACTCTGTAAAATAGTTGTGTTTTTGCTTCAGACATCACAGGTGCAGAAATCATGAGAAGGGCTTTGAAGTACATGGCAGCCTTGGTGGCCTTGATTTGAGGTGGAATAGGAAAATGTTCCATGTATAAGAAGAAGCATTGAAGCTGCAGCTGTTGCCTGTTAACATTTGCCACCTCCAGGAAATACAGACCTCTAAAGGATCCATGCCACCTCATTTCAAAATATATCCTTTCTCTTCTGGTTTTGCTCCTTTTGCCTTTTTTTGGTTGCTGTTGTTCTTTTATACAAATATTTACCTGTATTACAGGTGTAAATATGTAAACAGGTTCCTTAGAAGCCATTCCTGAAGCTCCTTTTGTCATGCATTCAGTGGTCACACTTGCATGAGCCACTGTAAAGTATTACCTTATCCTGCCTCTGGATGTCAGCATTTGCCCTCATGTGGAAACATTTATAAATTGACCTTAGAATCGCTTGTCTAAGAAACCATGAAGCCAGATGGATTTTTGCAGATTCCAGCTCTCATTCTGAAATAGTCTGAACAGTTTTGTCTGGATTATGAGCATTTTCAAGTAAACTGGAATAACCATCCTGAGTCAGAAAATTATATTCTCTGTGTAATTAAGAAGGGATTTTTTTTTTTTCAGGAGTTCACTTCTAAGATGTAGGGGGAAGGAGATTCAATCCTGAATTCACCTTTTTCCCCAACATTCAGACTGCAAGCCATGAGCAAGAAACAAGAAATGAGAAAAAACAGAACAGGTTCAAGCACCTGCTATGCTAACCACTTACTGTTTTACTATCAGATGAGCAAAAGCTATAGGCTGCTTTTTCTTCCAAGCTAAACCTTACCTCTGAGGCAAGAGCTGTATAAGGCTGCATTATTCCAGCTTGCATTATGGCCAGGTGGTGGGGACAAAGCTACAGAAAGGCAATCTTACTCTTCATGAACATTATCAGAGTGATGGCTGTCATATGGAGGGAGAGCAGGAGTGTGAAGAGAGAAGAGAACAGTGATTATTTAAACTGAAGGACCATAATGCCTATCCAATCTAGCCTGCCTGCAATCTCTCCCCTGGTGCACACTAGTAAGCTGTCAAACCCTGTGGGTTCGCAGTGTGACTCCTGGAGTTTCAGTCATAGAGGATTCTCTGTAACACCCAACTCTCAGTGACACCAAATACATTTGAAGGAACTCAGCACCTCATGGGACCGATGCTCTGCTTTTCTGTAGCTCCTAATATGTGAGCTCAGAGGCCCTGCTAGTGAAGTTTCTCTAGATCTCAGTAACTGGATATCGATTGTGTCCTGTGGAAATCTGTCTGCCTGGAAGATTTTGCTTCTTGTTTTGACTCAGACTCATAGAATCATAGAATATCTCAAGTTGGAAGGGACCCATAAGGATCATCAAGTCCAACTCCCTGTTCTTCGCAGGACTAACTAAAATTAAATCATATAGCTAAGAGCATCGCCCAGACTCTCCTTGAACTCTGACAAGCTTGGTGCCGTGACCACTTCCCCGGGGACGCTGTTCCAGTGAGCGACCACCCTCTCAGTGAAGAACCTTTTCCTAATGTCCAATCTGAACTTCCCCCAATGCAGCTTTATTCCATTTCCTTGTGGCTTATCACTGGGCACCAGAGAGAGGAGAAACCCCACATAAAATCACTGGAAGGAAATTATATAGTTAAGATTTAATTTCTTGAGAAAATAGAAATAAGTGACAATTCATGCATGCAAACCAGAATGTTGTCCCATGTGGATTTATATTCATACCATCATACATTAACAAGTTCAATCTGACAAACACGGTGTATTGTTAGAATGCTGCCTCCTGAAGCATGACCTACAGTTTTATGCTAGAATTAATGGAATTTTCTTTTATTTTTATTCATTGCACTGGGATGTGAGCTAGGACAAGAAATGTCTTAGAAGGAGGGAACATTCCAGAGTCCCTGTCATCTTCTGTATTGAAAGACACTTGATTTCTGATCAGATTTAATGCATGACAGTCACTGAATAACTCAAAGTCAGGCATAATTGTTTTGTTTAATTACAAAACAAAAGCTGCTAGAAGTAAGATTCCAATTAAAAAAAATAAATTCTGAAATTTATAAGAGAGGAAATCCCTGTCATGCTAAATGTAGTCTGATTTAACCTAAAGATGGTGGAGCAATATTGTCATAGCTCAATTTGCTCCCCTTTCAATCACTTATTAAACTTTTTTTGTTTTACAGATGCTTTTACAACCCCCAAGTGTAATGAAAATGGTGTAAATGCTCTCACATTAAGATACAAGCGTGAAGATACTTTCCTGCTACACAGCTGCCTCTGGCCTTTTGAACAAAATTAGGGACCACTTAAGGAAAGTGGATGTAAACAAGCCCACAGGACTGGATGGGATGTGTTTGTGGGTACTGCAAGAGCTGCCATATGCTATTGTAAGGCCACTCTGAATCATCACTGTAAGGTCATGGAAATAAGGTGAAATGCCCAAAGAGTGAAAAAAAGGCAAATGTCGCACCCATCTTCAACGGGCAAGAAAAAAAACCTGGATAGCCTGGTAGTTCACTTAATACCTGTCCACAGGAAAATTAAGAGGCAAATCTTCCTGGAGGCCATTTCCAGGCACATGAAGTACAAGAATTTGATTGGGAGCAGCCAACACGGATATACCAAGGGTACATCATGCCTTATGAACCTGATGGCTTTCTATGATGAGGTGACTGGTCCATTGAACAGCTGGAGACTTGTAGATGTGGCTTTAGCAAGGCATAAGTAGCCCATAATATTCTCACAGCCAAACCAAAGAGACAGACTGGATGGTCAAGGCTGCTTTGAACAGCTCTCAGAATCTGCCTGTATTCATAACTTTGTTCTCTTTTTGCTTCAGTAGAAAAGAAGCATAAGTGCTTGTTTCCAGTGAGAAATCAAAGTGAATTACTATTATTACTTGATCAGTTCTGACACTCCTTGGTGCAGCATAGTGCATGAAAATATAGTCTCTGCTGAAAAACAGCTCCCATGACAAGCTCAAGGAAAGCCAGATACCCTGAAAAATGGAAGGTGATTTAGTGATTGTGGTCTTTGCTTGCTTCACTGTCAGTTACTTCTGTCTTCCATTAAGACTTTCTAGATTACAGAGGGGCCTTTATAGATATACTTGTGATCTGATAACTGCTACCCTACTTGTATCCTATTAACTTTGAATGTGAGAGCAGAAGTACTCAACACTGAATTTAGACAAACCTTATATCAAGGACGGTCACCACATTATAATCTAAAAGCAAGGCTCATGTTTTTTTAAAATACAATTTACTTTGAATGGAAAATATCTGGGAGGTATAATTCTGCAATGAATAAAATTGCAGATAATATACGGAACTGATATGATGCTTAAGGTTAAAAATAAAAGTGCTGCTGAAACAAGCTGGCTGTTGACAAAACCAGCTCAGAAGAATCAGTAAGAGGATTTTCTGGGTCAAGTTGGGATCTCTTCAGATCAACTCACATAGCAAAACCCACACTGGGAGCTATCAGCTCCAGAGGTCTCTGTGTTACACAGCACCTAAACAAAAGGGATTAATGTGGAGAAAGGAAGAGATGCCATACACACATCTAAGATTTTGTGATTCTTCAGTAATGAATACAATGGAGGTTGCATGAGGGTGGATCCAGAGATTCTCAGCACAGAGCATAGACATTTTGTAGGATAATGAAAAGATAAAAAGAAAAAGTTTAAAGGGCTCCTGTTTCCTGTCAAGGGAGAAGGGATGATGAAATCTTATGGGAACCCTGGAAAAGCCATCAGGCAATTCTATGGGCTTTGTTTTCACTGCGGTGTTAGAAATGGTTTTGATTACTGAGACGGACTATAGTTTGTGCACATAAATAACACCTTTGTTCTAAAATGCAATTGCTGTCAGGTAGAAAGTCTGATCAGTGTTCAGCTTCCCTCACCCTCTTTTCTCTCTTTGTCTGATTTCTTTGAAGTTCAGTAAAATATTCCTAGCACACTCTCACCATCACTTCTCATAAAAAGCCCAGGATCCAGTCATGAAAAATTATATATAAAATAAGCCACTGTTTCTTTCAAAGACACTGCAACTTGGGGTCAGGTGTATCCTTCCACCTGGCTGGCAAAAAGGTATATTTCTCCTGCTTTGTATTTTTCTAACTTACTCATAAAATAGGAAGGAAACTTTCTTTCCTGACTATACTCATGGTGTCTCACTAGGACTTCATAGTAGCATTTGGCATCAGAGGAAAACATGTACCACCTTTCCCTTGATACTAAAGGGACTGGGAAAATGTAAGGTTAAGTAAACATATTTTATTGAATAAAGGAGGATTTTTTCCATCACCTTGTCTCTTAACTTTACAGTAAATACCTGCCGCCCTTGTATACCTGCACCTTCATTAAATTCCTAGTGTTGTCACATGGTTGTTTTATAGTTTGTGCTTTATGGTCATTTACAACCTTTTATCCTCTCATTTATCTTATTTAAAATGTCCAATTACAAAAGCACCAAAGCACAGGTTGACCAATTCATAGAAGTGCACAACTTTTAAATTTGATAACAAGAAGATTCCCAGCTTTCTTAACAGGCAAGTGATTGAAGTCTCCAGAAAATCAGGTTTTCTTTTTTTCTTTAGTGTGTAAACAGCATAAGTGCACTCATGCTGGGATTGACAGCTGGAAACATCCTACCACCAACGTCCAAGACACAACTCCAGTGTCTCTCAAGTTCTCCAGATGATATCAAATGAAATGAGCTCACAGAGCAGAAGATAATCTTCTAAAGATCTCACTCTATGGCAAGCACTTAAGCTGGGATCTGAGTCAAACTGGAACATGAGAGCTTTGCAGGGCTAATACCATCAAGCAGGTATCAGATGCAGCTCAGCGGATATGAGACATTGTAATACATATCAGGCTGATAGCTCTGGGAACTGAAATCCTCGATCTACAACTTAAATATAAGGTAAGCCATGACCAAGCAAACTTCTCACAAGCATGGTTCACTTACCATCACAAGTGAGCAGCTTTGGTGACAAATGGCAGTTGTTTATATCACCTTCACTAAGATTATCAGCAAGGGCGTCTATGTTTTATCCTCTTTCCCTCTGCCATAATACAAGTTCTTCTGGTACTGTATTAAGCATAGGTGATTAACTTGTGTCATTTGTTTGTTCCTTTATCTTCAGTCATTGTGTTCAACCTAGAAGGTTAAATGACTTTTTAGACTCTTTGAACTCAAGTCTTTTAGTACTTTGAAAACAAGAGACAAAGGTTTTGAACTTGATCTGATATTCTGTGGGAAACCAGCACTGAGCTGAAGCTGGCTTGATGTGTTTGTAGCAGCCATTGCCACTAATGCTGTAGTGGTATGTACCAACTGGAGCTTCCCAAGCTCTGGGGGATTCAGATACATTAATGGTCATGGAGCTACATCACAGGTATAGAGCCAGCAGAAAAATGTGCAAAATGGAAGTCAACTTGAAATGGTGGAGACTTAATGTCAGTGAGTGATGTCCAGCAGTGATCTTCATTAGGGGACTGAATTAGGCAGTCACAGGTATACTGCTTCTAACAAAAAAGGCTGCACCAAGACTGTCCAAAATTGCTCAGTTTCTACCTGCTCTTCATCCACTGGCAAATCATGTGCTAACACTTGTAATTTTTCTAACAGTCCTGTTGCTGTATGTGGTAAAGCTCAGGTAGCTCTCTATCACCTGCCATTACATATCATCTTAATCTATCTGCAAGTAGATGTTAAATTAGATTATAGAGAAACAGCTAATCCTTGTACTATTCTGTAAGTAAAACTAATCCTTGGGACTGAACTTTCAATCACTGTCCATTTTATTGTTGCCTCCTGGAAGTACTCAAACAAATTTACCAAATTATTCCGAATTTCTGCTAACTCTCTTAAACAAGGCTGTACTACCACATGATATAGAGGGGTTAAGGAGGAAGAGAATGGATGTCTTCCCTCTGTCCTTCAATATAAAGCCATCCTCTCTTTGCATCACTGATGCAGTTTGAATGCCATGTTCTGGTCGGAAGCCAGAGCATTAGCTTCCAGTGAATGGGTTCGTATTTGCCTTTGGTTAGCTTTTCTGTGAGCCTGTTCCAGAAGGAGGGAGCTTGGGCAACAGCTGAATGTATCTATCTTGAGTTTCTCAGGGAGCAGTAAAATTTGTGGGACACAGCTTGAGAATATGGACTCCTTTCCCATGGGTCATGAAGGGGCCTTCAGATGGTGAGAGCTAGACCAAAGGTATCCTAAAGACTGGAAAGACTCTGTAACCTATGAATACCTGGTGCTTTTTTAAAGTTCATTTAAAATGTTTCACAATAAAAAGATGTAAAAGGAACTTGCCAGTATGAAATGTGTTTGTTCGAATTGAAGCACACTGTGGTGGGTTGACCTTGGCTGGTCACCAGGTGCCCACCCAGCCGCTCTGTCGCTCTCCCTCCTCAGCAGGACAGGGGGAGAAGATACAATGAAAAGCTCATGGGTTGAGATAAAGACAGGGAGATCATTCATCTATTACCGTCATGGGCAAAGCAGACATGACTTCAGGGAAATTAATTTAATTTCTTGCCAATTAATAACAGAGTAGGATAGTGAGAAATAACAAAAAAAAAAAAAAACACTTTCCCCTCCACCATCCCTTCTTCCCAGGCTCAGCTTCACTCCTGACTCTTCTGCCTTCTCTGCCCCAAGTAGCTCAGCAGGATGGGGCATGGGGGTTGGAGTCAGTTCATAACTGATAACTTTGTCTCTGCTGCTCCTTCCTTCTCACGCTCTCCCACTGCTCCTGAATGGGGTGCCTCCCATGGGATACAGTCCTTCACAAACTTCTCCAATGTGGGTCCTTCCCACGGAGTGCAGTCCTTCAGGAACAAACTGCTCCAGTGTGGGTCCTCCACAGGTCCTGCCAGAAAACATGCTCCTGTGTGGGTCCTCTCCATAGGCCACAGCTCCAGCCAGGAGCCTGCTCCAGTGCCGACTTTCCATGGGCTGCAGCTTCCCTCAGGGCATATCCACCTTCTCTGGTGTGGGGTCCTCCATGGGCTGCAGGGGGACAACCTGCATCACACCATGGTCTTCTCCACAGGCTGCAGAGAAATCTCTGCTCCGGCGCCCGGAGCACCTCCTCCTCCTCCTTCTTCACTGACCTTGGTGTCTGCAGGGATGTTTCTCTTACATTTTCTCACTCTTCTCTCACAGATGCTGTCCAGCATTTTTTACCCTTTCTTAAATATGTTATCGCAGAGGCGCTACCAACAAAGCTTAAGGGACTCAGCTTTGGCCAGTGGCAGGTCTGTTTTGGAGCCAGCTAGAACTGGCTCTGTCTGACATAGGGGTAGCTTCTGGTGTTTTATCACAGAAGCCACCCCTGCAGCCCCCCTGCTATCAAAACTTTACCACATAAACCAATACACATACCAATGTTAGTAACATCTGGCTTAGGGATTTATTCTCAAATTTCTTACTCATTGAATTCTTTGGCAAAACTGCTGCATATCTGTCCTGGTTAAACTCCAGCAAAATGCTTCGAATAGTAGTAGTTTTCCTCTTACAAGCTAAAGAAAAAACAACCCAATTATTATTATTTTTTACTGTTCTTTTAAAGTCATGATAAGATGTGTTTGCTTCAGTGAGCACTGTGATCTGTGTACATTTTGTATTTTATAAAAATAGCCTGCCCTCTTTTCCCACTGCTGCATGGAGGCTGCTTGAAGATGAGACTGGCATAATAAGGTCAGTGCTGCTGGGTAGTATAACAAACTTGTCAGTAAATGTTAATATCAAAAACAGCATCTTGGAAATATTTTCTTTATCCTTCTCACTTGCTTAAGACATGCAGTTTCATGTCTCACCACTTGCTGTTTTCAGTAAAAAAAAAAAGCAGAGATAAAAAAAGAAATGTAATTAAAACATTTCATTTAAAGCCAGGAAAAGATTCAGAATCTAGTCATTACAAGGAACAAGTATAGGCAGCTATACATACTTAATTTCCTGTACATACTAGCAATAATGTCTTTTGGAGTGAACTTCTGACATGTTTGTCACCATCATATCTGGGAACCATGGGTTAAATCCTTGACCATGTATAAATCCTCTTTTCAATGCTTCAGTGGAAGATTCACCATTACAGAAAAATGCTATGCAAATCAGATTACATTTTACTGCCATAGCGATTCCAATCCTTCTGCCCATTGACCATGCCAACATTTTCTATATAGACACAGTAGAAAATCCCAGAGAGGGAAGCAATCAAAATAATAAAACAATGAAAACCTTACAGTACAGGGAAGGAGACAAGAGATTAATTTGCTGGGGAAAGAAATGAGAAAGGTGTCAATAGAAGGACAAAATCTGGAAAAAAAAAACGTTTTATATTTCCTGAATTTATAAGCAAAGAAAAAGGTTATGGTTCCAGCTGTGGGTCTTTACATCATGTTCTGCCCTTGGTGTATGCAAACTTGAATCTCAAGCATGTGTTACGTGAAATGTGGTGCCTGCACCCAAATTTACTGCACTAACCAAGGAACAGAATATGTGAAAGTCTTTGTGGTATATCAGCATGGCTGGCAGTAGTAATGCTGAGCTCACATTGCCTGCATCCCAGAAGCTGTAGTGTGCATGACAGTAAGTCTGCGCTAATAAGCATTGGTAAGAGGTGCACCATAGCGTATCTTTACACTAATATAGTAATCTGGGTACCAGTTAGCTTGGAGGAAAGTGGAGAAATCTGGTATGTGGGTATAGCAGGCTCCAGTCTGCTGGCAATGATCCACACAGATATACCCACCAGTAACCACGTTCCAAACTACAGAAGGCTTTTTAGGTATTGTTTAGAAAATACCTTTTCCCCTTTTATATTTTCAGGTAATTTAATTTGAACCCATTTTTACTTTCCTCTTTGGTGAAGAAAAACAACAGATTTGTCAAAGTGATTCACAGAGGTGGTTGTGGGTAACATACAGTCTAATCCACCTCCTTTCACTAAGCAACTGAAAGATTTACAGCTGAGCTCCCTGAGTGGGGAGGGAACAGAGGGAATCTAAAAGCATGTAATATCACTTAACTCTTTATTCAATAAGTGTAGGATTTATTCCACAATCTCTTCAGCAAATAGGTTCATGGTTTTTACATTTGTGATGGCTTAGCATTCTGACATTAAATTTTCCATTGTTTATTCAGACTTGCCCAGCAGTACAGGATTGCTCTGCAATCTCTGTATTTTCAGGCGTTTTAGGGCAAAAGGAAGGTTCTATTTGGAGACTGCACTTAAAAAATCCTGAGGCAAGAGGTTGCATAGCAATGCGAAGAGTGCATGTTCAACACTGAATCATCATCCTTGCCTTTCTGTTACTATGGAGATGGCATGGCTGCTTCACAGCTTATTCTGCCATCCCCACAGCTGCAACAGGAGTTTTGGTAGGGTGCATGGGATGTCTCTGCTTCTCTGTCCTTCACAAACACAACAGAAGAAACTGATTATTTTTCAGTTTGTGCTTAGATCCTGGCTTGTTGAAGTACCATGTCGCTGCTGTGTTTAAGAATATCAGTGTCAGTGCATCCTGGGACTGTGTGAAGCTCAAGGGATTAAGACTGATCCTTTAAACACATATACCTCTAAAAGTACTACTGTGAATTATGTCTTTTCTATCTCGGGGCCTATGTACAAGACACCTTATCCACTCACTCTTTGAGAACTTCATATATACATTCAATTGGAATGTATATTGTATATTGGAATGTGAAAACCATTATAATTAATGTACAAGCACAATGTACATTTATCAAGTATTTTGTATTCTAGGGCTACAGTGAGGGAGAAAGGGAGGGGAGTTAAGCAGCTGACGGCTCCAGGTATGAGAGAGAGGCATATGGCAAGGAGCCATCTTTCTCTTGTTGTTGTGCCAAAAACATTTTAGCTAACACATTTAACAGAAAAGCAGGTCATATGATGATTTCCTTTTATGAACAGTACTTGACAGGCTGCACTAGTTCAGAAGTATGCCTGATTTTTTGAAAGGCATTTCTTCTTTCAGGATTGGAGAAACAACTACAACCCTATGTATAAAAGCCCATTTAATGTGCATGTGAACACTTCCAATAATAATCTCAAATGCTACTTTAACCCCATCAAGTCAAGACCATTTCTTCATAACCAGGACGAACACATATTCAGTTTTACACTGAAAAAAACACATACCCTTTTCCACTGAGCTATCTTGCCTGCATGGGTTCTGAAGAATTGCCTCCTTGTTTGAACTTTTCCCCGTATAATACTTTGTTACAGATGAAAGGGCTCAAACTACTCTGCAAGTGCTATATGACAGCAATGAACATGTGAGTTCAGATCTTTCATCAAGGGCCAAAATCTAGCAAGCAGGGAAATCATGAGATCTGCTCATGGGTGTGCTCCACAGCCAGAGGTACATATGCAATAAAAGCAAAGCTTTTGAGAAAACATCAGTCTTTCTACCCATCTACTAAGCAACAGAGCAGCACTGGAATCACCCAAGAAGCTTTAGAAAGATTATTTGCTTGCATGTTATTTTATTAACTTTGTTGAATTGTGTTACTTACCATCACAACTGTTGTCATTTGGTATATAGACTCAATCCTTTGACCAACATAAGACGTAAATAATATTTTGCTTATACCTTTTCATTTTTGCAATTCATACCATCTACCTTTGAGCATAAGTTTTATGAAGCTTACACACTCTCTGACTTATCTAAGTGAAATACTCAGGTTATGCTGCAGATCAAATTTATCTAATGTAACACTGAGTGGACAAATACCAAGTGATACAACTGCTCACCACCTGCCGACTGATGCCCAGCCAGTCCCTGAGCAGCGATCGCTGCCCCCCAGCCAACTCCCTCAGTTTGTATACTGAGCATGAGGTCATATGGTATGGAATAGCCCTTTGGCCAGTTTGGATCAACTATCCTGGCTGTGCCCCCTCCCAGCTTCTTGTGCACCTGGCAGAGCATGTGCACCTGGCAAGCTGAAAAGTCCTTGACCAGTGTAAACATTACTTGGCAACAACTAAAACATCAGTGTGTTATCAACATTATTGTCATACTAAAATGCAAAACACAGCACTATACCAGCTACTAGGAAGAAAATTAACTCTATCCCAGCCGAAACCAGGAGAGTACATTATGCTAGTCTTCTGCTGTTTCAAAGCCCTCTCGACGTTACATTCAGAGAGGTGTAAATCACTCTCAGCTCTGCTATTTGGTATGTCTAAGGGCGAGTCCATTTCCCATTACCATCAATCACGCTCCCTCCATAAGCACAATTCCCGTAAGGCTGGAGTCTGGTTTGCATCCCATTAGCACTAACGGCGGTCGCATGCATACACCGCGCGCACTTCAGAGACAAAAGGGGTTTAACGCAGCCGGCGGGGCCGCCCTGCCCGACGCCGGGCTGAGCCGGCGGCCCCGGTGCCGCCCTGCCCGACGCCGGGCTGAGCCGGCGGCCCCGGTGCTCCCCTGCCCGACGCCGGGCTGAGCCGGCGGCCCCGGTGCTCCCCTGCCCGACGCCGGGCTGAGCCGGCGGCCCCGGTGCTCCCCTGCCCGACGCCGGGCTGAGCCGGCGGCCCCGGGCCCGCCTCGCCGGCGGGAGGGGTGCGGGCAGCGGGGAGGGCGCAGGCGCCGGCGGCGCTGTCCGCGGTGCTGGAGCGGGAGCGCCACCGCCACGGCCACCGCCACGGCCACCGCCACGGCCACGGCCACGGCCGCGCTGCCCCGCAGGCCCCCCGGCAGGGGGGAAGCGCTTGTGGCACAGTAAAAGCTCGAAATTGCGCTAAACCCGGGAGTGCCGGCAGACGGAAACAACGCGAGACAGTCCCACCTGCGCCGACCAAAAAAATAATCCTAATTACTCTGGGAGAACATTAATTCTTATACAAACATCTTTATATGACATCACCTCCCATGGCAAGGGGGGGGACGGACAGGGAACTAGATGATCTTTAAAGGTCCCTTCCAAACCAAACCATTCTACGATTCTATGATTCTATGAATATGTAAGCAGATTAGAACAGTGCTAATCCCTTTACAAAACAGACACATTTTGATACCGATGTCCCTAGAATAAACCAGCTTTCTCCAACAGGAGCACAGTCACCTTTCTGCTGTGATTTTTCACAGTGATTGTTTCAGAATCTGCTGTAGGTTTAAAACAAATAATTATATTTAAGTTATTTGAATTTATTTAAGTTCTTGTTACCAAGTGTTAGTTACCAGTTACCTGGTTTTAACAGTGCACTTCAAGAGGTTCCACATTTTTTCTTGAAAACAGGAGAACACCTAGGCTGAACTTAAGAAGAAACCTGGATTTTGGGTGATATTCTCCTTCCTCCGGAATTAATAAAGTAGTTCAAAGACATCAGAGAAAGACAAGATCAGACATCTGAGTGAAGGAAGGACTTAAGACAGCAGCTACTTGCACAGGAGGATAGTGAGTCCTTCGTACAGGGAGCCTAGGAGTTTTGAGAAGGAGGCTTATTAGGAAGATAAATGGGGCATAGGAAGCTGTTCTCTGGCTGGCAAGTGGCCAGGGAAGAAGGACATGAATGAGAAGCACATAAACAAAGGTAATAAGGCAGTCACACTCATAAGCAGTGCAGAAAAGCACTCCTGAGACAAAGAAAACAGGATGGAATTCCCAAAGAGATACCAAAGAAGGGCTACCTAGCTCGTAGGCCTGGGAAATCCCTGGGCGTCCTTTAGGTCCATGCTATCCTATGATTTGATTAGCTGTTACTTTTCACTCTTTTTTTTTCCTTACTAGGCGTTTGTGAGTATTTACTAAAGAGTGAAAAAAGGTAAAAATTCATGGATTTGAATGTTCAGGTAACCAACTTTCTTTCAATTTACAGTACTCAAAGCATGTGAGTAGATTAATTAAAGAGATGGATTTTTTCACAGTCCCAGCTGTGATACTTGCCATGGGACAGATGGCACTGTCCAAAACAGATTCCACTGATTTATGCCACATAGAATTAAATCTTATCATGGACTTCATAGAAAGAAAGTGTTCTTAATTTTACACTGTATTTTCCTTGGCTTCAGTTCATCTCCTTACTCCTGTTTAGATCTCTTTTTCATTTTAAACAATATATGTCCTTCACAGAAGGCTTATAGTACTCCAGAACAGTACTGACATGTCTGATTCACACTGTCTTTGAGACAGGCTCACTGTAATTGATATGAGCATGTTAAGAAAGGGGTGGAACTACTCAACATTCAAATTTTATTTTCATTGCTTGAATATGCTTTGTGGGAGAATTTCTTGGAAGGGCAACAAACAGTACCATGGCCAAGGCTTTTATATCCTTCAGCTTCATTCATTCATGCCCTTAACTGTTGCTGGTTTTTTGTCCACATTCACTCTGAAAGGCTGCAGCGCAGCAGGTCTTATTTTATTAACAGGATATTTGGCTAGAAGCTCTTTGTCAGATCAAATCATTGCTCAACAAAGTAACAGGAGCAGTGTGAAGTAGCAGGTTTTCCATTAGCATTCTGCCTAGAACACAGTTCTTAGGTGCAGTTCTGCAACTAAGGACTTAGTGCATGTCTCTTTTCTGTTTTGCAAGGGGCACAACAACTGCATGCTAAGTGCATTTAAAAAGCTTCATTCTTTGGACCCAGATCAAAAAGGAAGATATCTTTTACCAGTGTCCAAGACAGGGTTCTCTAAGAAGAACACAGCTGTTGCTGTGCTATCTCATCTCTTCTTCTCAAAAGGCAAGTCTTTTCTTGTTTAAAATGTGAAGGAGATTTATCGTTCCTATTGTACTGACATTGCTGGCCCAAGCTCTGCTTGCTTTCCTGAATCAAATCAACAGCATTTGTTCCAGGAATCAGTACTAAAAAGATTAAGAAAATAATGTTTGTGGAAGGGAAATAATTTTGGAAATCCTTCATGTTCATAGCTTCAAAATAATACAGCAATCAAGAAATCAGCATGTTTCATCTCAGACAGTAACACAGAAATCTTAATCTTTGACTGTTACAATAATCCTTAAAATATTATTTTGGATACCTTTTGGCCTTTTAGAGAGCATTTCCTACTAACTGAATTTAATTGTCTTTATCAGTGTAAGCAGCATTTCTATATGAGTGAAAAACAGCCCAGATTTGCTGTACAATCCAGCATAACTAGACTGTGTCTGACAGACACACAGTAGTTATTAATCTGATTGCAGTTCCCTTATATATTTTTTAAGGATTATTATTTAGCCTTATAATTTTGCAGGAAGATATAACTTTATTGGGAAGGTCTGACATATAAAAATATATCTTTCTAAAGTTTGCTGAGTTTTGAAGTGTATAAAGGCAACATTTCTTTACTGAGAGGGTAGTCAAACACTGGAACAGGCTTCCTAGAGAGGTGGTCATGCTTGTCAATGTTCAAGAGGCATTTGGACAATGCCCTTACCAACATGCTTTAACTTTTGGTCAGCCCTGAAGTGGTCAGGCAGTTGGACTAGATGATCATTGTAGGTCCCTTCCAACTGAAATAGTCTAGTCTAGTCTAGTCTAGTCTATATAATTATTTGATTTGATATAAAATATTTTCATCCTTTTCTTTTATAAAATCTCAATATGTAACATGAAAGTGTTGAAGTTAGAGTACCTTAAGAGGTCAAAATGTGTAAATGGGTACATTGAGTGTGCTTAACTCATAACATTGCCTAACTGGCAAGGCAGCGTGCTCTTTGGAGATGTGGGCTCACAAGCAGTGGCAAATCATTTTGCTTTTGATTCTGAGGTCTTCATCGTGCTTAGCATGCAGCTTAGAAGAGCAGCATGTGGTATATACAGTTGTTTCTGACTTGATCTGTTGTGGGTATACACTGAAGTTCATTGCTGTTACTTTCTTCCTTGATGTTAAGTGGTAAATATGCTACAGGGAGGAAAGGAAGAGCAGTGAATTTTTATGGGAAGAGCCTATGATTTTGAATAAAGTGTAGGCAACACCATTACAGACAGGTGCCCTAGTTTTCACTGTCATAAGCTTGCACTCAGAAATAGCTGGGTTTCCTTTTCTGTGCTATCTTCATAGGAAAATGAAAGCTGAAATTCTCATTTATATTTTAAGTCTCCCATGCCAAGGATGCCCACGGCCATGTGCTTTACTGAGCCACACACAAATTCTGCTTTACTCCACAGTTAGCCCTGCTGAAGTCAGCATAAATAAAGGAAGTACATGACCTCGAATGTTAGCTTTTACTCTTATATAGATACATACAGTCTCATTTGACATTTACTGGAATTATCTGGCTCATATAAAGAGTTCATATGGAGTTTCTGTACGAACAATTTTTGGGGTCTGTATGCTATAAAGAATGGATTCCTTAATGTATCTAGCATCTGTGAAATCTATGTCTCAAATATTCTGTCAATTCTTTATTGTTTTCAGTTTTGTTGCAAACCCACACATAGTATCTTCACTGTTCAAAACACCTAAGAAAAGGTTCTCTAAGAAAAGGTAGATTGTCTTACCTACATTGAGATTATATGAAATTAGTTTATTGCATCCTTATTTGATGAAACTTGTGATTCTCAGAATCAGTTAAGAAAAAATTGTTTTATCAATAATTAGGGATTAAGAAGGAAAAGGTGCTCCATCTGATCTGCCATGCTTATTTGCTTTAAGTTCCCCTAATAATTCACAGTAGTTTCCTCTTTCCTGGTCAGTACTCCTCAGGGAAGGCTGTGATACTGCTCAGCTCTTCCATCAATTTCACACTTGGAGTTTGAGTGCACAGAATAAGTTACCACACATCATTTTTTCCACAGTAATTGTTCATGTGCCCTCTTATCCCCTAAAAAGTGTGAAGTAATTTAAGATAGCTTACCTTTTATAGATAGAAAGGAAATTCCCCATTCATTTGAGAGAAGCAAACAATTCCAAAGCCAGTTGCTGCAAAGCCACTGATGTATGGTAGCTTGCTGATGTGTTGGTCCACCTTAGAACCATCTTCTGCATGGGAAGACTCATGATCAGCTGTCTAATCTGGGATACACTGAAGCACTGGTCAAGTTTTAGCAAATTTTATAAAGCTTAGTGTTTTGTACCATTTTTATACGCTCAAGTTCATGATTACATTTTAAATCTCTACAGACATGAAGTAAATAAAGTATCTCTGTATAAGCATAAATTATCATCACTCTTCAGAAAGGTCAAATTTAATACAGAGTTTCTAAAGTATCTTAATTTATTCAAGGAAAATACAAACAAAATACTCCATGCAAAAAGGCAGCTGCCATCTACAGACTGAAACAAGTAATCAAATTTATCAGCTGAATTAGAGGCTGAACTTTCCTAGTCTGGCACAAGGGTGATGTAATTCAAGTCATTTTAGCCTGCATTGACAAATGGCCAAATTAACTCAAGTGACTTTGCATCTATCATAAAAATAAGCATGTAGTTCATCACTATAGCTCAATTAATGCAACATAACTTGCTACATTATAGAAACTTTGTGCTTGAGTCCTTTCTTTTATTAGGACCCTTTAAGGACCAATTTTAGTGTATGGATAATTTGCTTCATGACCTGTGAAGAAAGAACGTGACAGTAATTTTGTACAGCCATCAGCAGTACCCCCAGTTTTGACAGTAAGAAGATGCTATTCCCTGTTTCTCAGCCTGTGCTGACTATGGGAAAGAACAAGATGTCAGGCTGTGAAATTATAACTTTCCATTGCACCTGGCACAGCCTTAGAAAATGTACCTAGAACAGAACCATGGTGACTTCATTGGAGTCAGTCTTTTGTGCTTTCACAAGTAAATATAGCATTGGGTTTGAGGTTAATGGAGTTTTTCAGAAATTCACTAGTTTCTGATCTGTCCACAAGCAAAGATATTAACCTGTAATAATAACCAATGATAAGTGATGCAAAACAACTGTCAAGTGTCTCATACTGTGAGACGTATTTTCAATGACTTTATTAAAGTTTTTATATTGCAAAAATAAATGAATTGTATTTGTCACATACACTGTGTAAGGGAACAGAGGAGAAATTTACTATGAACTTAATTCAATTGCTATGCATAATGCCAAGGAAGATCACTGGCAACATAATATATCCTCTTGGACCAAAGGTGTTTAAAGAGATAATTCACCTGATGATAATGAGCTTTGAGATTATAAACGTTGGTTATTCGCTTCAGAGCTAGCTATTTCTCATGGAATTATCATACTAAAGATATCGCTTTTATGAAAGAATTAATTATAATTGGTTTTCTCTAAGATGTGCTGAATACATATAAAGCTGAGCAATTAATAAATACCATGTTGTGTCATTTGTGTATGCCATGGATTCAGAAAATGGCAAAATAAATTATTTTCCTTTCATTTGCATCTATGAAGATTTTGCGTATTCTCAATGAATGCAGCAAAATTGCATCAATAAACATTAGCATAAAAGAGGAAAATTGGCTCAAACTGCACTAACTACCCATCAGCAGACCTTAAGTGCCTCAGTGAAAGGTTGTTAGATAATGATGTGACAAATTTTTCAGTTCTGTGCTCATGGAAAGGATTTGACCCTTAGTTTTCAATCTTCTTCAAGAATATAAACAGTTTGGAAAATAATTTTGGAAATCCATCTCTGTTTGTTCAGGCAGGCATATGTTTTCTGGCTCTAATAAAATATTTTGCAACTGATTGAATGGTTATGGCAAATGGCCTTGGGAGAGCTCCACCTGAGAATTATCAGAGCCCTCAAGTGTTGTTCTTTCCTTCGCTGTCGAAGAACCCCTCAGCTGAGATAAAGGAGATACTACCACATCCTAGCTAATTGTTGTGGTTTAACCCCAGCTGGCAACTAAGCACCACACAGCCGCTCACTCACTCCCCCCTGCAGCGTGATGGGGGGAAGAGAACTGGAAGGGTAAAAGTGAGAAAACTCGTGGGTTCAGATAAGAATAGTTTAATAATTGAAATAAAATATAATAATAATAATAACAACAATAATGATAATGATAATAACAATCTGTAATGAAAAGGAAAATAACAAAAAGAGATAAATAAAACCAAGAAAGACAACTGATGCAACTGAAAACGATTGCTCACCACCAATCGATCGATGCGCAGCCAGTCCCCGAGCAGCAGCCCTCCAGCCCACCTTCCCCCTAGTTTTATTGCTGAGCATGACGTCATATGGTATGGGATATCCCTTTGGTCAGTTGGGGTCAGCTGTCCCAGCTGTGTCCCCTCCCAGCTTCTTGTGCACCCCCAGCCTACTCGCTGGTGGGGTGGGGTGAGGAGCAGAAAAGGCCTTGACTCTGTGTAAGCACTGCTCAGCAGTAACTAAAACATCCCTGTGTTATCAACGCTGTTTCCATCACAAATCCAAAACATAGCCCCATACTAGCTGCTGTGAAGAAAATTAACTCTATCCCAGACAAAACCACCACACTAATGTATTCAATCATCTGAGCCATCAGCTATATGTGAGGGGACAGAGGGAGGACATGTTTCAGTAAGTCTGTCCTCAGAGCCAGTGATCTAGACCATGGGTTGCAAAACAGTCCTAGACATTGATTAGCTGCACACTATGAAATCTCAGATGGTTGTGCATATGCCAGTCAAGAGAAGTGAAGGATCCATGGATGCTTTCTTACTGAAAATTTCAGAAAATCTGCGAAGCAAAGCAGGTAGTTAAGAGTCTGAGTAACTAGATTTTTGGCCAAACTCTCCCAAACAGGTAATCAATTACCTAAGGTGCTCTCCATAAAGGTGTAAGGAATACAGTTGTGCGAGAGAATTTAAATGTGAGGTGTAGATGAAGAAGCAGGAGACATCATATTTTTATATCCATGTGTCATTTTCCATACTTCCACTGTCCCTTCCCCCATTCATATGCTCAACTCAAAAGGCCAGCCAGTGTCTCATACTAGAAACTGAAGAAGCATTCATTCAGACACATGGATGTGAAATACTACTTCTTTTATCAGATTCCCTCTTCCTAAACTAAATATTCTCAAACATTTTGGATCAGGATCTCCCTTGGATTTTTTTATAAATACTACGTGATTAGCAATTGCAAATGATGTCCACATCTAACCCATGAATTTGTTAGCAGACCACCATTCGTAGTATGTATACATCAAAAACCGCATGCTGTGCTTTCCTCAGAAAGCAGTAAATTCCTCTGTATGCATTTCAAAGGTTGTATGGCTCGTGTTGCCTTCTTCTTTGCCTAGAAGGAGAGCAGCTGAACAGTAAATTTTAAATCCTTTAAAATTATCTATAAAGATAGAAATATTTAGCATGTGGATAAGACATTAAAATCAAGTGAGTTTTTACTACAATTCTGTAGAATACTAAGATTTGGAAGATCATTTATCATTAAATCTCAATAAGAATAGAATTTACAATATTATTCATGAGATTGACTTTGAGCTTAAATAATAATAGTTAATTCAAGTCACGTGAGCTACAGTGGTGCTATGGTGACTGGGTCACTCAAATAGTGCTACTTCAGTGAATTTATTTCAAAACTGATAGCCTGGAAAGTGCTATAATACTATTAAATTCTGTAAAATGGAGGGTAGCACTGCATTTTTTCCTGACCTACATTTCTGCAGTATTTCTGAAAGGCATTAGTGCAATTGGTTGGAATGCAGACGTGGGATTTAGAAGCAAGGTGTAACAGATCTGATTATTACTAAAAAAAAAACCCCACCTTAAAATAGAACCTGATATTTAATGCCTTGTATTAATTCAATTATGTTACTACAATTTTCATTTAAGTGTTGGACAGGATGAAAGTAATCACACTATCTCAATACTGAAGGCTTTGGAAAAGGAATGTTAACTACTGCAGGAATTTTTGCAGCACTCTAGATTATCAAGTTAATTGCCACTAACCATATTTTTTTCTTCATGTAGATTTAATTATTACATTTATTTTGATCAGAAAAAATTTCTAACAGAATTCATAGGAAATTTCGGAGTCTAGTAAAAGAATGAACAGTGCTTTTGCCCACCAAGAATCATCAGCTCAGATAGGTCAGGATCTGTGATGAAGCCCACGAAGGCAGGTGTGTTGGGCAGCTCTTTTTCAGAGCATTTTTCTCCCTAATGCCTGAGTAAGTGAATCTTTAAGGGACTTTTTCATCCCCTGCACAATTACAAAAAAATGTGATTTCTCTAAAAACCTAAAAATAGCTCGCAAACTAATGAAAATTTATAAATGAGTTACAAAAAATTTTTATTCCTATTCACATAGTAACAGCTTCTCTAACAGTTGAAATAACAGAATCATAGAATCGTACAGGTTGGAAAAGACCTTTAAGATCATCAAGTCCAACCATTAACCTAACATTGCCAAGTCCAACACTAAACCGTGTTCCCTAAGTGCCACATCTACATGTCTTTTAAATACCTTCAGGGATGGTGACTCAACCCCTCCCTGGGCAGCCTGTTCCAAGGCTTGACAACCCTTTCACTGAAGACATTTTTCCTGATATCCAATCTAAATCTCCCCTGGTGCAACTTGAGGCCATTTCCTCGTGTCCTATTGCTTGTTACTTGGGAGAAGAGACCGACACCCACCTCGCTACAACCTCCTTTCAGGTAGTTGTAGATGTTCATTAGGAAAAATCTCTTATTTCCCATTGTTCATACAGCAAAAGGGATTTGATTTGATGTCAAATTAATGTTTTTGGAGACGTTGGTGTGTGACTATAATTCCTCTGAGTGGAGGACTGATTTAATGATTCTGAGAAAAGTTCATTTTCTTACACCAGCTTGAATTATCTTTGTATTTGTATATGCAAATAGAAGGAGATTTACATATATGTATGAGTAATAATATATGTGCTTATAGGACTTTCTATTGATATTAAGATCTGACAAGTTACACAAACCACTGAAGAATATAGGGACACAGATATTTTTACTTCAGTTTCAGCATTTCCTGTTCAGCAATTGCGACCAAAGTTACTACATCTGTTTCAAGACAAAATGCATACAATACTGCCAAATAAAATGATAAAACTGCAATTACGATTTACACACTGCTCATTTAAAATATCTCTCAGAAACATCATTTTTAGGTCATCTGATCTGCCCCTCTTCTCCCATAGCACCTAAACACTTTGTCCAAAGTAAATTCTATATATCAGGAGCCGTGTAAAAACTGAAAGAGTTCTGTTTTGCAAAAGAGTCAACTAAATTAATTTGCTGTGTTAGACAATTTGGAGACTTCAGTAGCTAGGAGCTATGAGAAGCTAGAGGAAAAGCTAGAGGTACAACCACAGGAACCCCCCACCCGCTGCAAAGATCACTGAGGGACCTCTCCACTTGGACGGTGACATGGAGCTCATTACCCTGGTTGCCATTACCCTCTTCCTGAAGTTGAGCAGGGCTAGACTGTCTCTGGGCATTTTCCTTTTCCAAGCGTCAAGGGTACTTCCGCAGAAATATCTCTACGGCATTGGAGTGTGGTTCTTCCTGGTGCAGCCATTCCAACCCCCGTAGCCTAATTAAAGTCACTGTCCCATGGGACAAATATAAGCATCATCATATGGAGTCAGCTGGGAAAGGTGTGACCTGCAATACCTGGCTGAAATCACTGAGGTGTCATTTCAGTAACCAAAATGCTTTCATTTTTTATGTGATATTCTTCAGACCAATATTCTAAGCATGTTAAATACCCTCTGATCAAAGATACCAAATTTCTGATAAACTAATACCTTACATCAGGCTTATTCTTGCTGTTATGAGAAAATGGCTGTCAAAAGCCTTGAAAATTACTCACTTCATCATATTCACTTAAACATATATTTTATTTCTTTTAGATATAATCTTTTATATCTGTATTTATTTACATATATAATATGTATATTTTATATAAGATTCATTTAATCTTATATGCATCTTTATGTATAAACATCCTTACGAAATACCTTCAAGTCACGAAAAACATTTAACTTTCATTTCTCTGATACATTTTTACAATACAGAATTTTCTTAAAACAGCCTGATCTTAAAAGCCTTGCCTTTCATTTCATGACACCTTAGCAATTATATGCACCAAATGAAATGAAAGACTAATACAATTACTGTGTTTTAGGGGTATATGTGCAGCTGAAGTCAGTGGTTACCTGATTAGAAAGTGTTCTTTCTCTCTCCGTTGTGCATACTTTGTAGAAATTATTCATGTTAGGCATGAGACCGACTTTGGCAGTACACGGGTTTTGTTTTACTGCTCCCCTCCTTCCAGAATTACAGCTAAAAGCTCCCTGCTGCGTCCCCTGGGAAACATTGTGGTTAGTGCCTGGAAGCTACGGCTCCACTGCTGGGGAAGGCACAGGGAGGTGGACGTGTCTGTACCCACCGGATTGCTTTCTCCTCTGCAGCGCCAGCACTGTGGCTTCACAACATACCCCAGGTGGCTATTCTGCGTCTGTTTCTGAGCATGTGAAAATGCAATTGTATGATTTCATTTCCCACACAGCCTTATCAACTGGCCATGAATAATACTTTATGACAAATTTATTATTCATGGCCAAAACTCTCCGATCCTGTAGGGTGGCTCAGGGTTGCTGGGAAAGAGGAAAATAATTTTGTTTCTCTCATCCATTTCATTCCCACTCTGACTTTCCATTCAAAATGTAGGTGCAGTCTGTCACCTTCACCTCCCCCAAAAGAGCTGACACTTTTAAAGGCTGTAATGCCACTCTGAGCCAGCCAGGAGAGGGTGCTGGAGAACACAGCCTGTCATACAGCCCCCGAGTACTTTTGTTCCTCAAAATGCAAACCAGAGTCTATTAAAGTTACTCTGTTTTTCTGTTATCCCATCTCTTTACTTCATTCCCTTGCTAATTTAGACTTCTTACTGCCCACTCTATCCCTTTCAAATGGCATATTACAAGTGCAGGCAAATAATACACACAGATCTCTTCTGGGTATTTTGTTGAGATGGATTCATCTGTTATTTGGAAAAGATTTAAGATCCTCTAATCTTAAACATGAATTTACATATCTGCCTCACCCACGTACCTGTTTAAAGGTTCTGTAGAAAATCATAGAACCGCAGAATGATAGAACAGTTTGGGTTGGAAGGGACCTTTAAAGTTCATCTAGTCCAACCCTCCTGCCATGGGCAGGGACATCTTTCACTAGATCAGGCTGCTTAAAGCCCTGTCAAACCTGACATTAGAACACTTCCAGTGATGGGGCATCCACAACTTCTCTGGGCAACCTGGTCCAGGGTGTCACCACCCTCATCATGAAAAATTTCTTCCTTATGTCCAATATAAACCTACCCTCTTTCAGTTTAAAACTGTTACCCCTTGTCCTGTCACTACAGACCTTGGTAAAAAGTCTATCTCTCTCTTTCGTATAAGCCCCCTTTAAGTACTGAAAGGCTGCAATGAGGTCTCCCTGGAGCCTTCTCTTCTCCAGGCTGAACAACACCAACTCTCTCAGCCTTTCTTCAGAGGAGAGGTGTTCCATCCCCCGATCATTTTTGTGGCCCTCCTCTGGACCTGCTCCAACAGCTCCATGTCTTTCCTGTGCTGAGGGCTCCAGAGCTGGATGCAGTACTCCAGGTGGGGTCTCACCAGAGCAGAGCAGAGGGGCAGAATCACCTCCCTCGACCTGCTGGCCATGCTTCTTTTGATGCAGCCCAGGATACGGTTGGCTTTCTGGGCTGCAAGTGCACTTTGCTGGCTCATGTCCAATTTTTCATCCACCAGTACCCCCAAGTCCTTTTCCACAGGGCTGCCCTCAATCCATTTATTCCCCAGTCTGTATCGATAGAGGGGATTGCCCTGACCCAGGTGCAGGACCTTGCACTTGGCCTTCTTGGACTTCATGGGCCCACTTCTCAAGCCTGTCAAGGTCTCTCTGGATGGCATCCCTTCCCTCAAGAGTATCAACTGCACCACTCAGCTTGGTGTCACCCACAAACTTGCTGAGGGTGCACTCGATCCCACTGTCTATGTCATTAATGAAGATATTGAACAGTACCAGTCCCAATGTGGGCCCTGGACAGCACTTGTCACTGATCTCCATTTGGACATTGAACCACTGACTGCAACTCTGGATGCAGCCATCCAGCAAATTCCTTATCCATCAAATATTCCATCCATCAAACCCACATCTCTCCAATTTAGCAACAAGAATGTTGTGTGGGACTGTGTCAAAGGTCTTACAAAAGTCAAGATAGACAACATGAGACTGTGAACAGCTTTGAAGAACAGAACAATTACATTTATTTATTTTTCTTACTGTTTGGCTTTTAAAACTTGTGTGAGGTTGCAGACTGGCGCTACGCTATGCTTTTGGCTTGCAGGAGGGTCCCAACAGACGATGATAGCAAGCTCAGACTAGTGTCTCTGTACTAGGGACACCTCAGCTCTGACAGATCCCTACCCCGGGTCACACTGACAGCAGATTTAAAAGGGGCCAGAGGTGGCCCACAAGGTCTGTGCTTGGGGGCACAGTAGCAGGAAAGCTGCAGCTGCTCCTTGATTCACTGTCATGGTTGTACCAAGCTCACAGTGTGGGCCAGGCTGCCCTGCTACTGCACCAAAGCTTGTTCTATAAAAGTGATTTTCTTGGGTAATTTTCTTCATTTTCTCTGTTGCATCTACCAAATTTGATAGTTTGGACAATTGTGATCTGCTGACAACCAGACTGTGACATCCCCGCTTATTTCAAGACAGAGACTGTCAAACAGCTGTAAAATTATTTTTAATTATTAGTTAATGAAATTATTAAAATATTTAACTTAACCTGAGCTCTGATTTTAATCTGCAACTTAGGGGCGGAAGGCTCTGTCTCAATCAAATCTTTTAGCCATCCAAGTTCCAAAGAACAAATTTATTAACTTTCTTAGCCAGCAGCCTGTAATTAGGAAACAGAAGTCTTCTTGAATGGGAAGTATTTAAATAAAGTAGTGCACCATCTCACCCTTTAAATTAGAATGTTTCTGATATTTTTAGATGCATGAAAAAAAAATGCTAGTACACTAGTATGGTGTTGCTACTTTTATAATTGCTATGTTCCCAACTTCAGAAAGTGATGAACATCAGTAAGAATAATTAAAGAATAAAAACAGGAAAGATGGCATTGTGTTCAGGCAGACAAAACACCCAGGCTAATAAGTATTTATGACAGCAAACATAGTGTGAATAACTCAGTGTTTATGAGCTCCCTTCTCCCATGCTTTCATTATTTCCAGGAGCTTCCACATGTACAGTCACCTGAGTTCTCTAGTCTTAATAGCAGAAGGACCTTTGTGTGACCCATCAAAGCAAATAAGGGAGTTCTTTGCCATACTATTAAAATGAACTGCATAATTATTTTTTTCTGGCACAATTAATTTACTCTATCACATTTGGAAAACTTTTTTCCTACGTTCACCTGATTTAATTTTTTTATTGCTTTCAAAATTAGCCTTAATTTTTTTAAATGTATGTCAGTTTTCAAATGGAGGAACTCAGCTCACCTGGTCTGTGTCAAGGTGTCAGAGCAAACTTTTAAGTGGAGGCAACGTGTATAATCCATCAGTTCAACTATCTGAGGACAGAACAAGAGACAGCAAGGCCGCCCTTTCGTTATTCAGCTCTGGGAATGGAACAGCAGCTACAACCTTCCTAGGGTGCCTTTTCCACCCATCATGCCAGAGTCTATAGGACAGTTAAATGCAGACGTCCTTCTCCCAGGCTGCCCTGGCTGGCGGAGCTGCAGCCCACTTCCACGGAGCAGCCAGGGAACGTGCCAGCAACATGCAGGGGCTGTGCCAACGCATGTCCCACCTTTTCTATGCTTGAGGTACGGGGAAGCAGTAGGTAAGGGAAGGAAGGGGTTAAGGATAGGAGAGTAGCCTCTTCCATCCTAGACCAACTCGTGCAGTTGAGGAATGAGCAGCCGGTCAGAGGAAAAAGCAGTGACCAGAGAGGGGACAAAATGTTGCTGATGATGCAAAGTTATTCAGGGCATGATGTGAGTTGCCTGAGTGCTATTGCGTTATGATGCTGAGTGGTTAGGCCATAATGTCATGGAAAAAATTCAATGAAAAGAAGTGATGTGACCCCACAGCTAATTAAGCTGTGCAATGCTGTTCTGCAGAAGGTGGTGGATTTTGAGAGTGTAGAGATGGCTGCAGAAAACAACTGGGCAAGTTCATGGATCAAAATCCAGCTAGACATATAAAATAAAATGACTTCACCTCTGCTGCGGAAAGCCCTTGACCTACAAATTGCCACAGGCTGAGAAAATATTTTGCAAACATATCACTGCATGCGTAGCCCTGCCTTCTATTCTTTCTCATGCATGCAGTGCTGGCCAGTGGCAGGCGGGACGCTGTCACGCAGCCCTTTCGCCTGAGCTCCTATGGCCTTTCTTAGGTTCTTGTTAGCTTACATGTTTGTATTATAATAAATACAAATTTGAAAACCAAAGGGAAAAAATTTATTTACCTCTAAAATTTCCAAGTAAAGTTTGACAGTATGCCGTCACTTTTATGCCTGTTTAATTTGGAAGGTCTTCTTTCAGTATGGTATTTTAGCTTATTTTTTTCCCTTACATTCAAAAAATGTGCTCAACTTTAGCATTATTTACTGCACTTCTCATATAGGATAAGTACCTGCCAGAAGATTCCTTCTAAAGACATTATATGCTCTAGTTTTGGTATGGAGGAAGGATTTCTATTAATTCCACAGAAAATTCTGTTTAGCAAGGGTAATGTTAGCAGACATAATTTATAATACTATGCAGGGAGACCATAGTTATGAATTACTTTGTCCTTTCAAATATTGCTATACTTTTACTACCTAATGCCAAAACCAAATTTCTTTCTTTTAAGGGGTAAAATCAAGTATATAATTAAATAGCTTCATTACATTGATTTTGATGAATTTATTATTTAAAAAGCACACATACACACTTTATTCCTAGAAAAATACATTTATTATATACATACATACACATATATGTAGGTTTATGGTATTTGTTCTCAACTTTGAGATGTCCACTTCCTGAAAAAAATATATCAGACATTATGTTTTAAAATGGAGCAACATGAATATACATATTAAGCTGTCACATGTTTTAGTGAAAATAAACACTTCAGCCAATACTTCAATGGAAATTTGCTCTAAAAGGACTATCAGATAACAGATTTTAATTGCAAGACAAACTTATTACTCATACAAGTGAAAAAAAAAGTGATGCAACTAGCAAGGGACATTTGGAGTACTTCAATAATAGGAGAAAAACCCAAACTGTTAGTCTACCACTCAGTGGGTATGAACAAATGATGCCGCCAACTTTCATTTCACTAAAAAGCTCACTTGCCAATCAAGTGGTTACCACTGGTGACAACTGTGAAAGATCTCAGCTTTGAAAAGGGATGCAAGAGGTTAAGAAGACTGAAGCTGCACCCCAAGGAGTCAATTGAACATGCCAGGAACCAGTCCCTGGCACAAAGGCTGACGGGCACAGACACAGTCCTGCTACTAAACTCCTGGGTAGCAACAATCCCTGCTGCATCCTGAAAGGCAACTGGGCTGAAGAGCTTAGAGAGGTAGATTTTATTCTGCTAACACCCACCAACGTTCAGCTGGGAGCCAGCCACAGCGCTGGCCTCATCTTAATTCCCCTCCAATCCTAACCAAAATGATAATTTTTGTACAAACTATCTGTAAGCATCCGGAGGAACAGGAGATGACTAATAGCCAATATGGATTAGTTAAGAATAAATTATGTCAAGCCAATATAAATTCCTTTGTGACAGGATGACAGGCCTTGTGGGTAAGAGAGAAACAGCTGAAGTCATGTATTTTGATTTTAGTACTTCTTCTGACACTGTACTGACAGTGCATTCTCAAAGCAAACTAGGGACACATGATAGCGATGAAAATATCATTGACTAGGTGTGAAACCAGTTAGAAAATTGTATCAGGAGGACAGTTATCAATGGTTCGCCATAAAAATGGCAGCAATATTTCAGTAGGGTCTTCAGGGATCTGCCCTGGGTCTTGCAAGCGGTTCCATTAATAGCCTGCATGATGCAATAAGGAGTATATTATTAATGAGCAGACAACTCCAGGCTGAATGGAACTGTCAGTGCTTTGGAGAATGCTTAGAATTCAAAATCATCCTAACAAATTATATCATCTTAGTATAACAGGATGTTTTTCTAAAAAAGATAAATAAAAATCAATGAAGGAATAATGAGCTATACAGGATGAGGAAAAACTTGTTAGGTAGCAGTTCTGCAGTAAAGGATCAGGACTGCTGTGAAACACAAGCTAACTCCACTGTCATACAAACAGAAAAAAAACCACATACTGGTTTCTATAGACACTAAGTGTGAAGTTCTTCTTCAGCTCACAGGGACTCAACTGCAATAGCGTGTCCGGGTCTGGATGCCACATAGAGCTGCTATAGATGTGATGGGGACTACAAAGCAAGACCTTCAAACAGAAGTTTGCACAAAATACAAGTGTTAGGTATACATAAGAGATAAGCAGAAGACAATATTCAAGTGCATAAAAAGTTGCTGTAAAGACGAAAAGGGCACTCTGTTCTTCATGGCTATGGTGGACAGGATGAGAAGTAATGAGTTTAACAGTTCACCACAGAAAGTTCACACCAAACACCTAGTAAAGATAATTAAGAGTGGAGGAATAATTTAGTTGGGGAGATTATGGAAACCATTACTGGAGACTTCTAAGAGCAAGTTAGACATGTATCCACCAGAAACAACATACGTATAGTGGAAACTCTTACTACTAGAATAATTTCAATTACCACTTACAGAGAACAATATTCATTGTTTGATATATTCGACAAAGGAGAAAACCAAAACGCACACACTGAGGTTAGGAAGGAATCTGATTTGTTATGTGCCGTGACAGAAAGTCTGAGCGTCTCCAGATAAGCGCATGCCTGTGCCTTTACACAGCCCCGGGGAATGCACATGCACACCACTGCCTGCAGAATTACAGCTTCTCTCACGCTTCTCCAACATCCCTATTAGAAGCAACAGGTTAAGATGCCATCTGTACCACCTGGAACATTTCAAATGCATTTATAATTATTACAAAGACAATGATATTTGCCAAGATCCAGAACCTGCAGGAGGATGATAAAAAAGTCCTGTTATTAGAAACATTAAAGCAACTCGCATGCAAACTTCCTGATTACAGAATAAGGTTCCATTTAATTTCTTCTTTCCATAGAACAAAATGAATTCAGATTTAGTAAAAGTCACCATTATTTTAAATATCAAATGAGGTCAGACTCTTTAATCTAAAAGCATTTTCTGAATGGGAAAAATTCCAAGTATGATTTCATATTGTTCATATCTTTTTCTAGTCCTATTGGGAACTGAATAGTGGCTTCTGACAAGGAGCTGGAGAAAGCTTACAAGGGCTTCAATAAAAGCAGAAATAAGTGATCATTAAGAAAAGTTAGAAAAGGCATCACATCATCGATGAACTGTGAAAAAGCCAGAGCGTATGAACAGCATTTGTGACACATTGCAATACGAATCCAGTGAGATGTAATTACTTTTTCTATGTCTACAGAACATGAGATTCTAATTGGAGAAGTAGAAACACCACCTCTGCTGATCCTATTAGTTGCCTGTCATTGAAAGTGGACCTTGTCAGTCGATGTTTCCACCCTACAAAGCACCAAAAAACTATTTGCTTCTAAAATCCCTAAATGTTCTTATCTTAGATTAAAAAAAAACAGATTTCTGAACTAATGTTTCTTACATATTGAAGTAGACAGAAGATGGAATTTTACCAAACTGCATGATATTGTTCACATCATAGAAAAAATGCAGATACCTCACAAAACCAAATGAGAAGCCTGTCATGGCATGAATTTGGACAAGCACATAAAACCAGAATAAGAAATGAAGAGTTACTAGTATCGTCAGTCAAGCTATAGAACTAGTAATGGTCATTTTCATGCAACACTTTCTGTATTTTTGGTTCTTACTGTTCGCTCATATTTTAATACTCCTAAATCTGAAAAATGCTGCAGCATGAAACTTGCTTCTCAATGACTTCTTATAATTTGTTGTGCCCTTTAATTATAAACCTGTACAATTTATGGGAGATGGCACCAGCTTTAACCTGGAAAGCAAAAAAGAAATCTCTGCCCTCTTCAAGAACTGTATGTCATCAACAATTTCAATACACTGCCTTGTAAGTCACAGGGAGCTGGCAGATAAAAGCACTGTTAAAAATGTACATTTCAGTGAAGTCATTAAAATGCTTAGATCATTTTATGGTGCATGCCAAAGCACCCTTAAAAGCTAGTGTGATTTTAAAAGTTAGCTGAGGTCATGGAAGGAACTGTAGTTTAGACTAACTTTAGAAAGCAAATGAAGAAAAAAAAAACAAACAAAAAAAAAACCAAGAAAGCTCTTTTTGGTTCTCTCTCTTACAGCTTGAAAATAGGACCAGTGAGAAAATAATAAAATGTTATTGATAAGGCAGGACTACAAGCTTGAAGTCTGCACTGCAGTTTTTACTAACAATGTCAACACTTGATTCACTTTCACAGCTGGAACTTCACCTTATGTACTTCAGATATATACTCCTGATTTAGTCTATGCCACAACAGTAGGAAATTCTACAGTACTTGGGAGAAGATGAATAAGGGAACCCTGAAAATGTACTGAATGATTTGCTAGGTGATGCAAAAAATTCAGGAACTTTTAGTGGGATTAGACTGTGTGGGGTTAGTGACATGTGGTTATTTTTGACTGTTGATAGACTGTGAAAACAAGTTTAGTGAGGTACAATGCATTCCAATATATGATATTTGGGGCTACAAATAAACCAACACACAGACTTTTGAAAAATATACAACCCTTGAGATATCTGTATTCCTGTTGAAGCATTGCTGAAACTGTGTATTTGTGAAGATTCCCAGTTGGCAAAAACCAAGTGTTCCTTTAAGGAAGGAAGAAGTTAAACTCGGCTCTGAAATCAAAACTGTTGGCAGTGTGTTCTGACAAACTCTAAAGATAAAGTCTCCCCTCGTTATCAAGCTCTGTATTCTCCAGTCATGTCCAGTTTCATCTGCTGCGGTCCAGAGGGAGTTTCTCTGGTGGTTGAGGTCAGGTTACAGACACAGAGTGTTTGAAAAAGCACTGGAGTATCTGATGAGAAACTGCATCAAGGGCCCTGAGCCACGAGTATGTGATCCCAGCCCAGTTGACAGCCTATTTTTCTTAGATGAGCACACAAAACTTAGTATCTGTGGGCAAGAGTACATCAGAAGTTGCTGGTTTTGACACATGTACCCCTCACCTGATGTTTTAAGGATGTACAACCTCACCACTTCAGCGGTGTCCACAGAAATTCATTTATAGAGTTACAAATGTTATAATGTACTAGGCATGAACTAAACATTAATGCCATTTTTGCTGCTTTGTTGCAAATAGCAGATGCATTACACCATAGCTTTTCTAAATGAAAAGTAGAAAAAGAGTCTGTATGCATATAGGATCAGAGGAGCCAACCACTATTTAAACTGTAATGAAAATTAAATTCTGAAATAATGACAGGGTTTCTAAATATTCCTAAATAGTATTAGGAAGCAGATCTGATATTCAGATCCATTTTTCCTTATAAAAAAACAAGTCCCTAAAACCTCTGTCTGTATTGGATATTTGTATAAACAGATGGTGGTTTAATGACTTTTTAGCCAGATCTTCATGGATGTACCATTTAAAAACAATGGTGATAGGAATATGCAAGTCCTTTCTTTCTATTTGGTGTTGCTTTTACAGTGCAACTAATATAATTGTTTGGCACAGCTTGTGGTATTTGCTTACAGTAGGTTTCAGAAGGCTATATTTCATTTTGTCACAAGTTCTCTCTTGAGTCTAGGCTAAAAGTATGTTTCTTTTAACCCTACTCATACCATAAAAAATAACACTGGGTGTTATTTGAGTATTTATATAATTTTAATACTGGATTGAGGCCAGATCCTGCAGATTTGCCAGTGCATAACTGCTGGTGAACTGAATGGCAATCCTTCTTGCATCAGGCTCATGCATTTGTGTGATCACGTGTTGATGTGGGTTAAATTTGAATTCCATGAAGATTCAAGACCAATGCTTCAGATGGGTTGAGTGGGTGCTTCTTGACTGCTATCATCAACTCAGTTCAAGCCCACAGTAAAGAGTAATGATAGTTCCTCATACTGACTTATAAAATATCTATATTAAATATATCCAGAAAAATGACAAAAAATTAAGATATATGGAATAATAAAGGGAATCTACCATTTACTATACTTAAATTAATTCAGTACACTTTTACAAAGGAAAAATGAACAATTTTGAAACGAAGAGGTTGAATCTGCACTGGTTACCCCCCAAATCACTTAGAAGGCCCACTCATCATGGGAGGTCTAGATTAATATAGCAAAGTACAAGGAAATCAGGAAAACAAATATGCAAAATAAGTAATTTTTAATAACATGTTTTTACTAATGAGGATTTTGTATCTTCTGAAATTCATATCACCAGTGGGTGCACAATAATTGTGTTCATTTAAGTTACTCTTAGTATCTAGAAGAATTCCTCAGTAGACGATTTTCAAAGCTTAGCCTTTAATTCAGGTAGCAACTGCAGGGCAGGATGTAACCTTTCAGCTATGCTGCTAATTACGGATATACAAGACTATGGGATTGAATCTTATGTCAGAAATATTTGGGCCCGATCCTACAGTCTTTCCTGAACTGAAGCTTGCCCAGCACCTGCTTTGTGCTGCAGCAGGGGATGCTGAAATCCAGCTGTGCCAGGCAGCACTGTACCCAGGGCACCTCCTGCCGGGAACGGGATATGGAATCTGTTCTGACAGGCTTCCTCCCGGTCCCCTACACTTACACAGATCCCTGTCCTGCTAGTGTGTTACAGTCTTACAAGGCGGCTTTCTTTTTTGCTAGTGAAAGCAAAAGGGGGCCAGTTCCCAGTTCCCACTGCCTATTTTAATATGGGGTGGCTAGGGGGAAATGCAAGGGGACTCTGCCCTGCTGCATCCCTGCTCTCCCCACACTCAAATTCTAGGAGGCATTTGGTGCGATTAGCGGTTAAACTGAGTCAAGGGACTGGGTGTCAGACGTGTGCAGCTGGGGATTGCTGGCTGGGTGCCTCCTGCAAGTTTGGAACAACACGGCGTGAGCCAACACATATCTCAGCAGGAGTTCTGCCATCCTGCCAGGCTGCAGCCGAAGGGCCTGGTCCAGAGAGAAGGGCAACGTCTGCGAAACACAGCTGAGTCTGAACAAAAAGGTAAGGGAGGCTGACGTAGACTTTCACTGTTACCCATAATGTAAACTCATGGCTCAAACTGGACCCGTTTCTTTCAGCTAAATAACCAGACCATAAATCAACAGCATATTTGACATGGTCGACAATTAAGGATCAGTAGAAAATATTTTCTTGTTTATCTTGTCTGCTTTTAGAGAAAAATTAAATAAAATTACAAACTTACAGTGTAAGTAAAATTATCAAATCAGGTGCAAAATGAAGATTTAAAATCTCATTTTCTCTTCTTGACGTTTCTAAACAACATGAAGGTTCTCCAGCAGCCCTACAAACACACATCTTTTCCTGGAAGTGGAGCGCTCTATTTCTGCCCTTTGCATATTCAGTGTTCTCAGAAACTTCACAGGCCTTTGTATCAAAGCAGTGTCACTATTATTTACTGACAGTTGTGGAAAACACGATACTACCATTCTCTGAAAGTAGATGCCTAGATAAAAAAGTGGCATTTGCCTTTTAATTGCCCCAGATAGCACAATTATCTTATTGAAAGGCAGTGAGAGGATGGTAACAACATAGCTCATTCACATGGGGGATGTTACCAAGCAGAAATGTACCCGTCAGAAACCACACACACGAACTACAAACACACATCTCCAAAATCCTCATGCCAGTGATTTAAAAGCTGTCAAGGACTACACAATCTGTTTAATTTCTTGAAGAATTTATAGCCCAACTGGCATCCCGACAATCTTTCTAATGTTGAAGGCATTAAGCTTTATCATTTACTCCTATTAATATTATCATTTATTGTTTATATGGAGTAGCATTTCAAGGTCCTGTTCAAGACCACATTGCAATACATACTGAAAAAATAGACCAAAAGGCCTTGTCCCTGTTCATAGTTCAGGCTCTAAACCTTGCCGGAGAGTGCCTATGTGGGCACTGATGGAGAAGTGTCTAGCCAAGAACATCAATAAAAGCGGAAAGGGAAAAGGGCAGGAGGATGAGAGTACCTATGATATGATCCTTGGCTTATATATATTGATACCGTGAAGCTGATAGAAGCAAGACCAGGCTCAGAAGGATAAGACCAAAATATAAACACTATATAATCCATTGAATAAATAAAAAACATTTTTCTGGTTCCTCTTTGGTGCTATTCATGTTTTCATGAACTAATTTATACATGAATACCCATATATAAATTTATATTTGTTCAACACAGGACCTCAGTACTGAACAAACCCATGCATATCCCAAATTTTATTACTAAGGCAACCCCAGAAGGACTAATACAGTACTTAATAAGATAATTAGGATAAAAGACTTTGTAAGATTCTTATTTTTTAAAGTCTACTTTGGGGGGGGAAGTATTGTTCATATTTTTGCCATTTAAAAGGACACGAGGCAAAAAGCCTCTGTTTTAACCATTCCTCATTACTGTTACTTGTGAAATATGGTTAAAATTCAATTCAGTTATCCTGAGCTCAAATTATAATGCTCTGCTAATACAGCTTCTGCTCTTCCCTTAAGTTGAACAGCTACCGACGTTGGCAATTGTATACCATTTATGCTGTTTTTCTTATTTCAGTGTCAGTTCAGATGGATTTGTGCTTCATATAGCGAGCATGGGAAATCATATTATTTTGGCCAGCAGTGCGTGGATCACATCTGCACCCTAGATATGCTTTCCCCATTACCTTGTGTCTGCTCCCCAGGGAGTCAGCACTGATCATCACCTCCTACATCATGTCTCACTTGGCTAGAGCACATGCAGCGCTTTCAGGCTCATACCACAGGGCCCGTGGGGATGTTCTAGACCTCATCTCCTTCTTCACCATGACGGTCTCTCATTTTGCCTTTCACTCCTGTGCAAGTGTTCCCATAAATTGATGAAATTTGTCCTAGTTCCAATGACTACGTTTTGCCAGAAGCATGTGGTAAATGGCAAGGCAATAATTTGATTCAAAGGGGAGAGGTCATAAGAACTGCATTAGATTCCAGGTCAGTGAGAGCTTATCCTCTTTACCCTATTAAATGTCATCAACCAATTTCAAGCTCACCTAAAGACCTCTGCAAGAGTGTGCTTCAATTCCTGGGAAACTTTCTGATATACAGGTATCACTGCATCCTTGTCTTTCCCACGCTGAAGAGCATTTGAAATCAGACTCCTCTCTACCCACAGGGTAAGAATAGAATAAAAGTAGATCAGAAATAAATCTTTTACTCCTCAGAACAGAGAGACCTAACTAGGTGTGCAAGATAAATGAGCAGACACTTCTCAGACGTGCATTTTGGGGTCATAAAACGCCTTTCACAAGTGCTGTCTGTATTCATCAAGAGACACTTCTCTCCAGATAGAACTAAAAACGTCAACTATGCCTCTCCAAGTGCCACTTCAGTCCAGATTCCCAATCAAATGCTTTTTCTATCCACTCTGTGCTGCAAGTGCTATATACTATGTAAACATACATAAAGTACTGAGGAAAATAAGGCAAGATACTTCAATTATTTTCTTTATAACCCCAGGAGATGCAGCATTCAGAAATACCATTGTTGAATACCACTGCTACTTACTTTCTCACTCATTATGACTTAATATGAAAAACGTCTCTGTCGGATCCACCATACCTGTATCCTCCTGTTTAAATGATAGTCAGCTGATATCCACTGAGCCAAGATAAAAGTGGACAACACTTGCTCCAAAGCAAAAAAGCTTTCAAAACTAGGTAGGAGTCATTATCACAGAATCACACAATTGTACAGGTTGGAAAAGGCCTTTAAGATCATCGAGTCCAACCATAAACCTAACACTACCAAGACCACCACTACACCATGTCCATAAGCACCTCATCCAAACGTCTTTTAAATACCTCCAGGGATGGTGACTCAACCACTTCCCTGGGAAGCCTGTTCCAAGGCTTGACAACCCTTTCAGTGAAGTAAAATTTCCTAATATCCAGTCTAAACCTCCCCTGGCGCAACTTGAGGCCATTTCCTCTTGTCCTATCACTTGTTACCTGGGAGAAGAGACCGACCCCCACCTCTCTACAACCTCCCTTCAGGTAGTTGTAGAGAGCAATAAGGTCTCCCCTCAGCCTCCTTTTCTCCAGGCTAAAAAATGCCAGTTCCCTCAGCCGCTCCTCATAGGACTTGTGCTCTAGACCCTTCACCAGCTTCATTGCCCTTCTCTGGACATGCTCCAGCACCTCAATGTCTTTCTTGTAGTGAGGGGCCCAAAACTGAACACAGTATTCGAGGTGCGGCCTCACCAGTGCTGAGTACAGGGGGACAATCACTTCCCTACTCCTGCTGGCCACGCTATTTCTGATACAAGCCAGGATGCTGTTGGCTTTCTTGGCCACCTGGGCACACTGCTGGCTCATATTCAGGCGGCTGTCAACCAACACCCCCAGGTCCTTCTCTGCCGGGCAGCTTTCCAGCCACTCTTCCCCAAGCCTGTAGCGTTGCATGGGGTTGCTGTGGCCCAAGTGCAGGACTCAGCACTTAGCCTTGTTGGACCTCATACAATTGGCCCCAGCCCATCGATCCAGCCTGTCCAGATCCCTCTGCAGAGCTCTGTAGAGTTATGTACATGTCCATCTCAGAACAATCTGTCTTCCTTGAGTATTCAAGTTTCAGCAATATCATACCAAACCCTAAAACAATGGGGGTTATTGATTACACCAGGGCTCATCTAGAAGAAATAGCTGCACACCATCATCTTTTTCAGGACCTCACCACAGCCGCATCCCAAGCTCTACTGCAAATCTGTGTAGAGTTTACAGTATATTAAAAAAGCCATATGGTACAGTAAGCTACAGTTATTCAGCTCAGATGGTTGAATTTCAGGAGTCATAACAAGGCTACTCCTAAACTTTGACACTGGATCAAGCAATAATCTGCTCCAAGATTATCAGAATACATGTCCTGCTATACACAACCATTTTATGAATTAGATAAATTGGACCAATATAAATACCAGACTTCGTTCTACTAGAGCTCAGGCACAGTTGTCGTCTAAAACACCCAGGATATTTCTGTTGTACTTAGACTGCACATTTACAAAATAATAGCCTTTGATGGGAGTGCCTGTTATGGTAAGGCAGTTTAGTAATTGTTTCTAGGTAGATTTTTTAATGTGTTTACACTGTATTTTAAAAGCAGATCCAAACTGCACTTTAAACCAAATCTCCCATATTTCCCAAACTGTTTGGATGCAGAGCTGAGCCACAAGTTTTGGCAGAGCTCTGGGACCCCTGGGGAGGGAAGCTTAAATCCAGGCAGTCACTGGCCACGGGTCCTTCCTCGCACCTCCATCTCCAGTGTGGGCGCAGGCATGCATGTGCCTGCTTGCCATGACTCTGCCTCTATGTATCTCATAATTTCACGCAGTAACTTCAGATGCCTGAAGTCAGACAAGTCAACCCAAGTCCGTTCTATGTATATAGGCTGCTACACAAACATCTGGAGGGTGTGCAGTGCTTTAGGTTGCTTTCTGGCTTCCATTTCACTGAGGAGTACTACAGAGATCTGTCTAGCACAAACAGATCACACAATTCTTATCAGAAGTCAGATTAAATAAATGTCTTGCAGAAAATAACATCTCCCTTGAACTCTTCCCCACTAGAACTGAACACACTGTTCCAGCAGACGTCTTACACTGTGTACACAGGCAAGATCACTCCCCTATTTCAGCTAAATATTCCACTTCTTCGGCATTAGTTCTCTTAACCACAGCCGTGGCCTAAGAACTGACATTGAGACATTCACTACTATGCGTCCAAAGTATTTTTCTCATAATTGCTTTCCAAAACAGTTTCCCATACTGTTGGCAGAGCTTTATTATTTGTCCCAGATGTTTCTCTTTGAATTTTGATGTATTTTTTTTAAATTTTACTATTAGCTCTATCTAACGAGTCTTTTTTACAATATGCTTCCTGTAAAGACATCCTGATAGCTGTTAGTTATATTTTTCACCTCTGATTTGTATTGCCAGAGTCCCAAATTAATTATTCTCTTATTTTGCCCAAGAAAGACATGAAACAATGCTTCCCTTTTGTTCGTTTCTATATATTATAATGATATTCATAGTCTTCTCATCTTTCCCTCATTTTCCAGTATTTCTCAAAGATGATGAGAGAATTTTTCAGGTAATTCTCTGAAGACCTCTAACGTAAACTATTGCTATGAAAATGGTTAGCTCCAGCTGGTGTTCTTTTTAGCATTTGTGAAATGTTTGAGTGAAATCTGCTGATATGTTATACAACTCATTGAATAGAAAAACAGGATCAACATATTTGATAAGCAAACTAGCAGGTGTTGTTCTGCTTGGGGAATTGGAACTCATTTGAACAAAGGCCGGTCAGAATGGAGATCGTAGAATCATAGAATGATTTAGAGAGTATCTAGTCCAACCCCCCTGACATGGGCTGGGACATCTTTCACTAGATCAGGCTGCTCAAAGCCCCATCCAACCAGGCCTTGAACACTTCCAATGATGGAGCATGCACAACTTCTCTGGGCAACCTGGTCCAATGCCTCACCACTTTCATAATAAAAAAATCTTCCTTGTGTCCAATCTAAATCTACCCTCTTTCAGTTTAAAACTGTTGCCCCTTGTGCTGTCACTACAGGCCTTGGTAAAAAGGCCTTTCTTATAAGCCCCCTTTATATATTGAAAGGCCACAACAAGATCTCCCCAGAGCCTTCTCTTCTCCAGGCTGAACAACACCAACTCTCTCAGCCTTTCCTCATGTTCCATCCCTCTGATCATTTTCGTGGCCCTCCTCTGGACCCGCTCCAACAGCTCCATGTCTTCCCTCTGCTGAGGGCTCCAGAGCTGGACGCAGTACTCCAGGTGGGGTTTCACCAGAGCAGAGGGGCAGAATCACCTCCCTCGACCTGCTGGCCATGCTTCTTTTGATGCAGCCCAGGATACGGTTGGCTTTCTGGGCTGCAAGCACACATTGCTGGCTCATGTCCAATTTTTCATCCACCAGGACCCCCAAGTCCTTCTCTGCAGGGCTGCTCTCAATCCCTTCATCCCCCAGTCTGCATTGATACCGGGGATGCCCTGATCCAGGTGCAGGACTTTGCACTTGGATTTTAATTCTATTGCACACCTGGTTTCTAAAGCAGAAAAAATGTCCATTTTCAACCATCCATCAAAAATGAGAAACATACAAGTAGCATTCATAAGTATTAAATCCATATATACGATATTCAATTAATATTTATTTCTTCTTTTTTCTCTATTTTTGCACTTATCTGATTGTGGTTTATATTGATTTTTCATCTATAGTCTTTATGCAAAAGCATTTTGAGTTTGACATTTTAAATTTAGATTTATTTGTAATCTTCTAATTCTCCAAGTTCTAATTTCCCCACCATTTCTATCTGTCCTATCCCTACTAATATACTGAAACACATGATTTCAAATGAACAATCTTGTATACTTCGCAATGCTTTTCACTGTGCGTGCTCACCTACATATTAATCACTTGGTTACAAAGTAGATGTTTAAAGAAGATCTCCAAGTCAATTATTTTTAATATTGACAATTTGCAGTGTTTCCTTCATTTTCCCCAGCTTCATGTGCTTTCACAATCTTCCCAACATTTACTCATTTCCAAACACTGAAAACCTAATTTCAACGTCATTCTCATGTTTTGGGTGGGACAAAAATGTCAAAGCATCATAGGCCTCAGCTGGCAAAGTACAGATGCTCTCTAGGTCACGGACAGAAGCATTATCAGCTATGTGCCTGCGTTAATGAAATCATGTAGTATCGGGATTACGGGGCCCAGCTCTGCCCTCTGCCCCATTCAGCATTTCCTTTGACCTCAGAGGGAGATGTGATTCAAAAACAAATCCTGGCCTATGGTCCTGAAGCAGTATAAGGTATTGTCTGCACTTCGCTGACCTGTGAAAGCCCAGTGCCAAAAAGAAAAGAAAAATTAAGCCTCCTGAAATTGAATTTAGACAGATTTAGGCACCAAAACTCTCCAATTCAAAATAACTTTGCAAGAAAGCCTCCTAACCCTAATGAACATAAGGTCACAAAATGCCTCTTTGGTTTTCATCCCAAATGTCCACAAGTGCTTTCAGTGTTATAAAAACTTGAAACTGTCCTGGTCTGAGCAATGAGCCAGCCTGGTTTTGGACCAGCATCCTCCAGGCGATAAACGGAGTGCAGAAGCACACCACTTCCCCACAAAGTCAAATTTTGCAAGTACACGCAGCACTCCCAAATGATGACAGCATAAAAATAGGAAAGGTGCACAAGGTGACTGTTTAGTGAGAATTCACATAAGGCAGGAACCATTGTTTGGCCTTTTAATTATTACATCAAAAAAAAAGAAAACAAAAAGTACAGGTTCCACTCCTTTTGCCACCTGGGGGGACTACAGCCTCTGACTTCCTAGAAGTCCTGCTTTCTTCCACACTGTGAGGGACTGGTCAAAAGTAAAGTGAGTTAGGAGTGGAAGCCTTCTTGCTGAAGCTGAAGTACTGCACAGAAAAGAAGGAAAATTCATGGGATCAGAAAGGCAGTATACAAGGCTGTACCACAGAGAATGTCTCAGCTGAGGCTTGGTCTCTGCTGGCAGCATGAATAAACCTCTTGTGCCGAAGGGTGCAAAGGTACCCTTGTATGTACTGCTGAGCTCAATTATCTCGGGGGTACGGTATTTTTTTTGCTTGTTCTTCTGAAGTGCCCGATTCTGAACAGAGGGATTTGGGTTCTTAATTAGGATGCTGAGACCTTTACTGGACTGCTCTACTGCTGTTACTCTGACAGCTCATGAGCAAAAATACTACACTGCAAGAAAGCAAACTGGAAAACAGCATTTGCAGATGTCTAGAAACAATGTACCATCAGATGGAACAAATAAACTTACAAAAACAAATTTCACAGAAAGCTTTGCAAAAACATCAGGTGAAGCTCTTCTCTTAGCAGTTCAGATGTGGAAGCAGCAAGGCACTGAGTTCCTTGTGTCTGTGCTAAAGGCCACAGCCAGCTGCTGGCTAACAAAACGCTGCTGAATTAGAACCCCACTCCCCCTCCCACTGAGAAGGTGCAGGGGCAGCAGCAGAACAGGAGCAGAGGCAACAGCAAAACGTACTCTATGATCCGCTATAGTTCACCCCATCCTCTCTCCCTTGCAGCTTTTTCTGGAAGAGCACTCCATCTGAGTGAACATCTTAGTAGCAAACCTGGAATAACAACTGCTTCACATACTTCATTCCCCTTTCAGGAAAGCATAAGGTCTAACCCAAGGCCTGGCGCAGTGCCCAGCTTTCCCTGGCAGCTCCTGGAGTCCAGGCGCTTCTGCTGAATCTGCAGCCCTCTGCGGCTTCCTGGAGAGCTGTTATTTTTCAGTAGGCAGAGAGCAAGAAAAAGCCTAAGAAGATACTGTGTTCTGTAGGTTTTCTGAGGCCCTTATGAATGTATAACATTTTTACTTTCCACAGCAAATACAGGTTAGGTCCGAGTTACATACTGGCTATGAAAATTAGTTTTATAGGTAATACAGCAATACTGCTGGTTTGTAAAAGACATCAAGAGGAGAATAAGAGTGATATCATATGATCACGTCAAGTATGTGTTCCTCCCAGTACTGATGATTAACTAGTGCACAGTAAAAATATTTTAATAAGCTGAAAAGTGACTTAATTCCTCAATATTTATTAGATATACATGGACTGTAACAGAAAAAAATGTTTGCTTGAAAGTTAATGATTGTTTTATGTTTTATGATGAGGCCATAAATCTCTATGCAAAGAGGAGAGGAGATCAAAGGGAATCACATCCCATTATGAATCCTGAGGCAGCCTGAAGACTTCACTTTTCATATCTTGTTTCTTAGCAAGGCAAAAATTTGAGCTTGAAATGGAAAAAGATAAAGCAGGCTCCGACAATTGAATCATCATCAACTCTCGAGCTGAGTTACTATGGCAATGGCAGTGCTGCTGCACAGCTGCTTCTTACTCTTTCTACCGGTACAACAGCTTTGTAAATGTACATGGGAAATTTCCACCGCACACGTGCCACATGTGGCTCGCAGGAGAAGCCCACCGTCTCAGGTGCCCTGGGCACTACTGAAGGGAAGAGCAAAATTGTGTAATTAAAATATGTGATTTACAATTTTCCATTTTCCATGGAAGCAGTCTTGGAGCAGCAGGGAAAGGTCCAGGATTCTTCCTGCTCTTTTGTGCCTCAGGAAGGTATATTCCAGAAGATATTATAAGATATCTTCTAAGCACACAGAATTTTTAATACAGGAATTTTAAGCATTTTTTTTCAGCTATAACTATCTCACTTCTCTGAATTATAGATGTCTTGACACTGCCAGGGGAGGATGGTATCATCTTTTTGGCAGAGCATAGCTTGGAGCTCTACATAAGTAATGGATCTAATCCTGATGCCAGGTTAATAAATTAGTAATTATAACTCTTTGTATATGCAACAATCAGTGTGTCGGTACTCACCAGTGTCCTCTTTCCTCTTCAAGGACTAGATGAATGCATCACCTTTCCTATTACTGATGGTATGTTCTCTGCGCTGCACATAAAAGACACATTTGCTCTTAATTATTTTTGAGACAGTATTTAATATTTACGCTCTAATAGCAAACAGAAGTTCCCAACAGGAATTGGGGCCCTTTGTAGGAAGCATACATGCAAAGGACATCTTTGCCCAAAAATACTATTGCTGAAAGTACAGTTTCTGCAAGCTCATTAAGTCCTATAAGCAGGCATTTATGTGGAACCTCAAATGAGTTTTATACTGAGAATTTCATCACCCTTTTTGTGGAAAAGAAGTCCTTTTCACCCATTGCGTGGATATGCACACAGCCCAGACCGCGGTCCTGCTAATAAATGCGTGTCTTTTAAGTAGACCTGCTCTGGGGAGCAGATGAAGAAGGTGAACACATGTGCATTAATCAATAGGAGGGTCAACAATAATTATCGCAATGAAAGGTAAGAGAGACAATGCAATAATTAAACATACTATGCAATGTATTGTCCGAGAATCTGGTAAGTTTTTACATCTCTACACGTTCCATAAAAAGCTGTCGTTCAATAATAAGGAGCAGAGCACATCTGACGCATTTTGCTATTTATGTAGCTATACATCCATCACATTTGTACTGCTAACATCTGCCCTCTCTTACGTGTCTGGTTTGGTGCCTCGGCGTGAAATCCGTAAAACCGCACACGCAGCCTGCGCTCAGCCTGCCCGGATTTTTTAACATGGTTACGCTCCGCGCAGCCCTTTGCGACCGGGCGCAGGCAGCGCGGGCGGGAGGCGGGCGGGGAGCTGCCTCCCCGGGGCAGCCCGCCGCAGAGGTGCCGCGGCGATGCGGCCGCCGCCCGGGGACGCGGAGCCGGGCGGGGGACGCGGCCCCGGCCCCGGCCCCGGCCCCGCACCTGCCGGGCGCCCGCGGGGCGGGCGGCAGCGGCGGCCCCGGGCGCGGCCGTCGGCGGCACCACGTGTCGGGGCGGGGAGCGGCGGCGGCGGGGCCGGGCCGGGAGCCGCCACCCCCAGCGCCGCAGCGGCAGCAGCGGCAGCAGCCCCGGCTGAGCGCGTCCCTCTCGCCCATGCCAGGTGCCGGTCCCCGGCGGCGCGGTGACTGAGGAGCCATGGGGCCTCTGCGGGAGAGCAGCAAGGTGAGGAGCGGGGCGGGGAAGGGGCGGCAGGCAGGGTGCGGGGCCGGGCGGCCGCGGGGCGAAGCAGGGGCAGGCGAAGCCCGGCCCCCCGGCCCTGCGGGGAGCGCGGGGGGGCCGGGGTTCGCCTGCCCCTGCCGGGATGGTGGAAGGAGGAGGGCGCATCCGAGGGGTCCCTGACGGCGGGGTGTCCCTTCCCGAGCAGGAGCAGAAGACGCAGCTGGAGAAGGAGGTGTCCCGCAGCCGCATCCCCCGCCTGGTCCTGCGGCCGCAGCAGAAGGTATCCCCCGCCTCCGAGTCGCCCTTCTCGGAAGAGGAGAGCCGGGAATTCAACCCGCCCAGTTCCTCCGGGGGCTCCGGCAGGACCGTCAGCAGCAACAGCTTCTGCTCAGGTACCGCCGCCGGCCCCCCCGCCCAGCCCGCGGCCGGGTCACCCCGCCGCGCCGGCCCCGAGGCTGCGCTGTCAGCCCGGGCGCAGCGCCCTGTGTCGGGCTCGTAGCGAGCCCTGACGAGCATCCCGCCTTGCAGCTGAAGAACGGCAACCGTTGGTTTTTCCGGGGGAATCCAGTATCTGTTCGTTTAATACGTGTCCATAAGCGACACCAGATGTTTCCATTTCGAGTTCTGCTATCCGCTGCTAAAAAGTTGGCGGTTTTACTGCGGCAGAATAGTTGCTTTAAAGAGAAAGATTTGCCCTAAAAACTGCAGCGTGGGTTTGAGGCATTCTGAAAAGCCCGTAAGCCAAAGAGTCTGGAAAACAGGGGAGTTGCCGTCAAGGGTATCAGATGTGGGTCAAAGACTGCAGTTCCTTTTGGTTTTGGACGATGATCTCCGTGCGTGAATCGGAACAAAATGCATAGGTGAGGTTTTTGCTGTCATATGGAATTGAGTTTTGTTTATTTGGGAATTCAGGCTTCGCCTGACAAGCGTGTCGCCAGGTGTGAGTTGGGCATGATGTCTTCTCCGTAGAGAGGGCAATGGCTGGGTGATACACCCGAAGCAAATTACTACTCTGCAACTGTAGACCACAAAAGTGTCATTTGCTCTTCAAAATGAGTATATCCCTTTACGTCAGGGACAACTTGAAACCAGATTTTTTTATGTTAAATAATTGTCCTGTGTAGAGTGTAGCACAATTTAAGTGCCTCAACTAGCAGTGAATGACTCAGTACCTACTGGTGGTAAGTAATCTTTTAATTCAGTGAAACTCTTCACCGTGTATGACATTATGCATGTGGATAACAGCATTAAGGGTCACATCATGAACATCTTGGGCTCTATATGCATGCAGTAATTTTAAAGATCATTTGGTGACTAAAAATTTGGTTTTAATAGTATTTTGGAGAGCATAACATTCTCTGTCTAACTAAAAATCTGAATTATAACAAGTATTTTTGTAATAGTTAATATCAGAGCAAGTTCCTGAACTTCCTTTTTGTTTATTCATAAAGTATTTCAATTACCAAAGGTTTTCCTGAGAACAGCCAGAAATGCTCATATTTATCTTTGTCTTCACTACAGTGGTTCAGATTGTTATTTTTTTTTAAATTCCTTTAATGAAAAGCAGTGTATTGAACACTGTGTACAAGAACAGTCAATTTTCCTAGATGAGGAACACAATATCCGTGTTTGAATCTACCATTTCCTTCTTAGCTTGGATAGATTTTGAAATTCAGGCTCAGTGAAATGATCTATTTGGTTATTGTTTAATGAACAATGCAGAGCATTAAACAAACAACATAGTATTGTAAGAATGCTGAAGTCTTTTTCCCATGCCTTTTGGATCCCTCCACCTTACCTGCTTGAGTTTGCCTGTTATGAGGAAGTGAAACCTTTTGAAGCTTTCTAGAAATACATTATTTTTATGATCTCTCCCAAATGGCTGCTTTTTGTCCTGATTTTTTTCCCCTGTGTATTGACAAGCCTTTCATCCTGGTTACTGACATCCTTTTTTATGATGTCTTTTGGTTTTCTATCACGTTCTTCAGATCTACTCAACGCAGAGCTGCCAAAGTAATACCCTTGCTGTCCCACTGCACTGTATAGGCTGTCTTGAGTCCCAGCAGAGCTTTGTATTTACTCTGGGTGTGTCTGATCTCATGGCTTGACAGTTTTAAGGCGCCTTTCACAGAGGTATTCAAGAATGCGATGCATCTCTTAACCTGCCTTTTAAGCACAACTGGTCATATTTTTATTTCCTTTATTCATATTTTATTTTTCCGTGAATGCTGCGTTGATTTAGTTTGATTTTTTTTCCCCATGCTGAGAGCCTTGTGCTCCTCAAGCTGCCTGCAGCACCCGTACAGGTATGCGCTGCCCAGTTTGACTGCTGCGAGTCGTCAAACCTCACGCAGCCAAGGATCAGCCAAGGCACTGTCCTCCATCCCAGTATGTGGTTTTGGTGTTGACAGGTTCGATGGATTTTTCACTGTGATGCAGGTATGACAACAGCCACTGACTTGATTTCCTTATTCACTGACGTCTCTTCCCTGTCTTCCACTTACAGTCCTTCTTTATCACAGTATGTCTAATTTAGATTGGAATTCCCCAGCAGCAGCAGGTGGCTGCTGGTTCCTGTTTCTGGGGAGGGGATGGAGAAGAGCTGCGTGGAGAGGTGAGTGGAGGGGCCGCAGCCTCTAACCTGCCTCTCCTGGTGCTTTGCTAGGTACTTACCGTCTTCATTGAGAAGTGACATGCGCAGACAGTTTATTTAAAATTAGCAAGTAATAAATTTGGAATAGGTGAGCAGATGAATGTTATGATGAAAATAGTGTGATGGCAGTATGAAAAAGCTCATGAGCATTTGGATAAATGTCTTTTTTGTAACTACTTTGGAGCATTAACCTCCAAAAGGTTCTTAATGAGCAGCAGATAGTGTGACTTGGCCTCTGGAATAATTCCTTTCCTCTTTACCCCTCTCTTGACAAGTCGCTCTCTACCCTTCTTCCTTTATTATTGACACCAAGTGGTTGTGATCAGTAGACTTCTTTTCCCCCCAGTAGAAATGATTTTTTTTCCTTGTCCATTTAAATATGTATTTCCTGCTTGATTCCCTAGAGCTTCTGAGGTTGTCCATTTTCCCTGGGTGCTAACATTGGTCCCAAAACATAAATGAAGGCTTGGAGTTCTTTCTCTCTAAATGAGAGCAGCAGGGTCTTCTAGGTATCATTAATGTTGGTTTAGATGGGGGGAACCTTTGGGAACCGTGGCGGTGCTGCAAGTATGGTGGCAACAGCAAAAAATACCACTTGGCAACAGACAAGAGACACTTTGTTTTAATGCTTGGTTTCTTTTGAAGAAGTTGTTAGTTCTGTCTGAGATAAGTTTTAAATTTGTGTGATCCTCTCCCTCTTTGTCTTGTGTGACTGTATCAGAGACTCACGTGATCATGTTGGTCAATTATTTGCAATTAACTTTATGTCAGTTTTGCTTTGTAAATCCGTATGAAACACGGTGAGACTGTTTTATCTGTGATACTCCTGACGAAATGTATTTTTAATATTCTGTGTTTCTGCCAAGTGAACATGGATGCTTTCAGGATGTTTTGTGGCCAAGCTGAGTCTTTGTATCAGTATTCATTCTGCGCAATCCTTGCTTAAAATCTTAGCTCATCTGGGGTCCTGCTTGTCATTTGATACGGGATCACTTCTCTTCCTTCAGCCACTGCCTTCCTTGGGCTTGGATGTCAGCCACAGAACTTGGATGATGTCAAACGATGAAAAAACATTCTCCCAGCAGCTTCGTCTGGCTCGGCTGCTACCGAGCATTTGCCCGTCTCATGTGTGTTTTCCTCATAAGTTGCACTTGGTTTTGAAGAGGCCACGCACGCTTACCTTGTCAGCTGGGCAGAGGGCGCGATCTTAAACATTGCAAATGAATCATCTGCCCACGGGTCCGTGGCTGAGCGACTGCTGCGAGATGGAGTGAGGCTACCTTTGGTAGTTCCAGTTGCAGTGTTTGCCTTGTAAGAAATAAGATCCTTAGGGCGGGGTGTTATCCTTGGGTTTTGTGTACATGTCCTTTTGATACCAAGCCAGTTGTGTATTGGATCGAAGACAGCCTGGATGTGCTAAACTCAGTCTGTTTAGCTTTTCATTTTAAAAGGAAGTTGGTTTGGGATATACTTTTTTTTCTATTTTCTGCCTCTGAATAGCTCAGCTTTTAGATTTCTCCTTATGAAAAAGACTTATTACATGGTACATTTATAATGATGCCCAAACTTTCCTTCAGCCTTTCTTCAGAAGCCAGCCGCCTGAATTTCTGCAGGTCATGCAGCAGCGCTTTGTTAACTGAGATGCAGCTTTGCAGGAAGCACTTGTGCATTTAATAATCAGTTCAGCAAAAGACTTTATGAGCCAGAGAACCTGTTTTATTCCCATAGCAAATGGTTCCTCTTTTCTTGGGCTTACCTGCAAATCGCCTTTTTAACTAGACTGCATAGTACTACGGGCCATTGAAAAACAGTGGCATCTCTGTATATGAATGATTGTGACTCACTCCAACAAAGTTTTCAGAAACAGGAGTTGAAGCTTCTTTTTTGCTTTTTTTTTTCAAATCTCAAGGTCTGGGTTCAGTGCTTATTTCATAACTTGTTCTTTTCTGGTGTAAAGATTTTTTTAAAATCTTGTTCTTGACATGCGTGGCACAATAAATAAGTTCCGGTACTGCGGCTGCACTGTAAGCTCTGGGGTGTAGGTGCTGCAACAGGGATCTCAGTGTTACCGTTCCCTGCTTACTTGCTCCTGTGCACAGTCCCCTTGAACTCGAAGATTATTTGCCAGTTGGCCCAGCTGGTGATGGATGCTGGGGCTGAGTTTGCAGTGCATATGTCAAAATAACCAGCATGTAGGCTTTAGGCAGGCTTATTTAAGTCAATGTGAATGCGCTACCCATGTTGCTAGCCACAGACCAGAGGAGAAGGGAATTTGTATGGATGTTACTGGACGAAATGCTGTACCTTCTCACACTCCAGTAAAAAATTTATTTGCTAAGCATTGAAGTAGGTTGTATTGTAAATCAGCTAGCCTTGGAAGCTACACTATTAAAATGTGTGTACTTAAATATATATTTCTGAATAGGAAAAGGTAGAGGAAAACAAATTTGCACTATTTTAATAAGTCAACAGATTGAGGCTAGAGAGTTATTATGAATTACTGAAAATAATTACCCCTATTATTTGTGTGTGTGTATATATATATATGTATGTATATATATATGTATTATTATGGGAACAGTGATCTCTCCCATTCTTCTTGTTTCTTGTTATAAGAAGTAATATTTTGTTTAAATAGTTCCTTGCTGGTTTGTTTGTTTTTTTTTTTATTCTGAGTTACTGAATGAGATACGCTTAAAAGTCCTCAAGTATGTGATACTGAAAGTTAGCTTCTCTTTCCTGCAGTCCTTTATGCTATGCTTTTCCACAGTCTTTTTGCCATTTTTTCAAACTTCTGAAGTGGAGGTCTTCTCCAGCACATTTCTTTGCAGCACACTGTAAGGCAGTTCAGTAATCACTGTAATATTATTTTACAAAAACATTGAAACAAAGTCTGCTTTCAAAAATGCACGTATGGCCTTTGCATAAGGGCGACACTGGTGACATGCTTCCTTTTCTCACTGCTGCTTCCCTGGAGAATTTCCTGCTGGGCTGGCTTACGTGCAATAATTTATTATTGCTTCATATTGTGAACCACCAGTTTTGTTTCTGCGGTGCAGAGATCTGTTCCAAACATGGAAATGAGAGAAGGGCTTAGGTACTAAAGAGCAAAGCCTGCCCGTTCCTCAGTTTTTGGCCTTTCCCTGCTTCCCTTTCAACTTCACTATTTATTCCCTCTTACTAAGTAACGATCTTTTTGTTTCTGTGCCACACAACAACATCTGGAAGCCAAAATATTTGACCTTTTGAATGTTTGTTGTCACCTTTTTATGTATCTGTCAGCACTGTGAACCTTTAAAGCCTGACCCAGAGCCTCCTGAGGTCAGTAGAAGAGTTGCCGTTGTCTCTGGCACATTTTGGATGGTGTCCTGAGAACAGTCAGTACCTCACCCTTTCTACTACCCTGTTTGTCACAGCTTGCTCTGTACTATGGACTGAGTTCTAAGCTATGTCATGTATTTTCTTCACCACCAATGCGTAATCTAATAATTTTGTTTTAAAGTGGTTTACATGCAATTTTCTATTGAGTTTAATGTTGCCGTGCATATTGAAGAACATCACAACTTGTAGCAGAAATGAGCCTTTAATCAAAAGTCTTTGATTTCTTTTGTATTAAAAGAGAATCTTGATATTCTAAAAGAAATTCTACGTGACATGTTTTTACCCTACATTTATAGGATTAATATAAATCCTTGAAATTTTGGAACGGTGTTTTGGCATGTATGTATCAAATACAGTGTGTGGGTTCTATGGTGATGCTAAGTGCCATTCTGGGTTTGGTGGCAATTAAAAAAAATGAAAAATATGCATGAAGTAACAATGGACAGAATATATGTGGTTTCCATGCATCATTAGAAGGTAAACAGGACAACCTTAGGAGGTGATGTTGAAGCTGTGAAGGTCACAGACATACGCTGTCAGCCATAGAGGCAGAGCTATATCAGAATGAAGAAGTATAACATGTTGTACCATTTGAGGAACAGGTACAAATTTCTATGTGGTCTGTTTAAGGTTTTTATTTTAAAAAATGGTACCTCCAAAATTGGATAGAATATTTAATTTCTTCCTATGCTGCATAATAGAATTAAACACATAAAAGCACACACACAAAACCCCATCTATATATACATATATTTTACATAGTGATGATACGAAATGGGTATTATTTCTTACACTTGATGTAGTCGAGGCTCTCCCGCCAGAGGTAGCAGCAGTGGCTCTACTTCCAGCTATTGGTCTCAGGAAAGGTTAGTGAGGTCTACTAAAGCGCTTAAAAATTCCTGCCAAACAGCCAAGATTCTTCTTTGTCTGTTTTTCAGGCTCTTTCCTCTCCTGGCCTTTAGTTAAAACTTTTCTTTAAAGTTTTCAAATAGCTTTTCAGTCCTTCATCATCTGAAACCCCTTGTCCAGATGTTACCTGTGATGTGATATCAAAACTCTAGGAGCTGTGCTATTCCTGACCACAGTGCTCTCCTGGTAACAGAACTATTTTTATTGATGTTTTTACTAGTAAGCCTTGATGCTTTTGTTCTGTAGTACTAATACCATTAGTGGTGCTATAAAGGTAATGATAAAGCCAGCAAACCACTATTATATAGTCCTTTTTTCACATGGTTTCCCAGAACTCACATCAGTCCTGCTTGTTAGTGAAATGTTCAAATAGAAGGAAGATTAGTAGATTTGCTGCTGAAGTCAATTAAAATTTGCTGCTTCAGTGTAACTTAGTGTCCTGGTTTCGGCTGGGATAGAGTTAATTTTCTTCCTAGTAGCTGGTATAGTGCTGTGTTTTGGATTTAGTATGAGAATAATGTTGATAACACACTGATGTTTTAGTTGTTGCTAAGTAGTGCTTACACTAAGTCAAGGACTTTTCAGCTTCTCATGCTCTACCGACTGAGAAGGCTGGAGATGCTCAAGAAGCTGGGAGGGGGCACAGCCAGGACAGCTGACCCAGCTGGCCAAAGGGCTATTCCATACCATATGACATCATGCTCAGTATATAAACTGGGGGGAGTTGGCTGGGGGGCAGCAATCACTGCTCGGGGACTGGCTGGGCATCGGTTGGCGGTTGGTGAGCAATTGCATTGTGCATCACTTGTTTTGTACATTCTTTTATAATTATTATTATTATTTTCCCTTCCTTTTCTGTCCTATTAAACTGTCTTTATCTCAACCCACAAATCTTACTTTTTTTCTTTCCCAATTCTCTCCCCCATCCCACTGGGGGCGGGGGAGCGAGCGAAAGGCCGTGTGGTGTTTTAGCTGCCTGCCAGGTTAAACCACAACATTTAGCTGTTGTACAGTCAGATGTCAAGAGCTGAGACCTTTAAGGACATGTTTATGGGAAATACTGCATAGTAAAAGATGCCCAAGCTGTAGGAGTGGGTCAGTCCATCTTCTTTCACCTTCCTCTCCCCTGTTCTACATAATCTGAGCCTGTCACCTTTCATGCCATGCTGTGAGTGAGCAGAGAGGACCTCTTGCTGAATTCAGTGAGCAGCTTCCATACTAAATTTTCAGTAGTGACCATAAATTTTCAGTAGTGACCTCTGGATGTGATGGAAGCAAGGTCAGGGGGGCCGGTGAGGAACGGGTATAAAAGTTGCCTGTATATTAATGATAGGAACCTCAGCAACAAGCAAAGGGGGTTGAAGATATTTAGTTTTGATTTTACTTACTTCACTACTGGGTTAGATTTTATGACTAGAACAGTAAAATCAATAGTTCCAGCTTGAAAGATGGACTGGGAAAAACAGCGCGGTTGCTAGCTGTGGAGCATCTGAAAAATGTAGAGGAAAAGTATGATCCTAAGTATGTAGGTTGTACAGCACCTCTGGAAATCATTTCATCCAACCTCCTTTTTAAAGCAGGACTGTTTCCAGCGCTACATCTCATCAGCCATGGCTTTTTCTATCCGAGTCTAGAAAACCTTCAAGGACAAGAGTTTGCACAGCCTCTCTGGGTGACCTCAGGGAGTGGTGGAGCTGCTAGCCTTCCTTCGTTCACAGGCAAAATGGAGCATAGTTAATTCAAGTTCTGTCTGCAGAGACATAGAGATTAAATGTGGAATCAATTTGCTTAGCAGGATTTTGTATAAGTAGGCCTCCTCTCTTTTCCTGACAGGGCTATAGTTTTGGTTGCTCTTGTGCTTTGCTTCAGTGTGCTTGACTTCTGGTACGACACTTGCTTCACAAGCACATGATATTCTGATTAATTTTATTAAATACCAACTCCAACAGATCTTAAAAATAGCTGTAAAATGAGTTTAGAATTAATCAGAAGGACCAAAACGAGTAGCATTTTTAGGACTCTACTTTTAGTGAAGTTACTAAATATTTTTTTCAACAGTCTGTGTGATTTTGCAGGTTTGCAGGTGGCAAATTGTTTGTAGCAAATGACTAATCTTCTAGAGTACATAAAATCACCTACTGGAATGGCTGCAGTAAAAATGAAATGCTTTAGTATGAATAGGAGCTGAGGAGAATATTCACACTTCTTACCTTAAGCTGTGCTCCCTAAATCGTTGCTGGGCAGGTGAGGGTGCCTCCAGCGGGCCATGCGATGTCGTGGTGAGGTAGGAGTCAGACTCCTGTCCATTGAGAGCCTGATGGTGTGCATGTGAATATGCTCCACGTCTGTCTTTCTATGTGTACTACTTATTTTATACTATTATGTTTCATCCCGCTGCTTTTACTGTGGTCCTTTGTGTCATCCAGTCGTTCCAGAACGATATTGTAAATCTCCTGTTAGCCGTGTTTTCTGACTGGGCAGTGAGCCCTTACCCCTCGCTCGTTCAGCTGCCCAAGTCAGAACGGTGGTTGTGCTGGTCAATGGAAAGAGATGAGATCCTCCAGGCAGTGACTCAGAGCAGTGGGATGACTGGAGAAGCCTCAGTTGGGCTGTTGTTCTGACTCATCCTCCAGAGGAGCCTCTTTCTCTCCATTTAAAACAGAAGGAGCCTTAGCAGGTGGAAGCTAGGTGATATATTCCCTTCAGTGTCTGTCAGCAGCTTTCATTAATGCATAACACACCCCTGTGCTACAAGACCAGCCACAAAAAGAAGACTAAAGCAACACAGAGGGGGACAAAAAATGTGGAGCAGACAAGCAGATTGGAAGATTATCCTGAAAAATTCTGAAATACCCTTGGTGGCTCACTGTCAATAGCCAGCTCTCAGTGCACCATCCTGGCAGAGCTATGGCTACACAGGCTAACAGATCCCAGGATGAACAGAAAGGGAACTATCAGGTAAAAGTCAGGAAACTGTTTTTGCCTTGGTACACTGAACTTTTAAAAGTTCATTAGAGGCCCATGTTTAATTCTGGAATCCACATTTCCTAGTCGAAATGCAGATTATGTACAGCCTGAACGTTGGTCAAGGGACCTTAAGAGAAGATGAAAGTAGGACCATAGACAAGGGGTCAGATAGGGGATGGACAGGTCAGACCCATAAAAGTGCATAACTAGATCTGGCAGCTAGGAGTGAGGGTAAAAATAAGTCAGTGGTTCCTCAGCGAGAGCATCATTAATTATTTGGATGCATTATATAAGGAGGTTGTAAATTCAGTATTTCTTGAAGTCTTCAGGAAAAGGCAGTATTTTTCTAAAGAAGGCTCTAAAGCATATTCCAGTGAAATTTCTAAAGCCTCTGCGCCCAGAAAATCAGAGGAAATTATCACATCACAACGTATGGCCTTAAAGTCTATGAGAACAATATTATTGTCAGTTGTTAGAGTATTATTATCTTTAACACTGTTGTTTATACTTTGACTTCACTATTTGAAAGCTAGTCAGTGCATGCAAATGTCAGAGTGCTCTGAGCAACTTCCCTGGTTGTTTGTTTGAGGAGACACTATCCCGTGCTTGGCTTCGAAACTTGGCAAGCGTGTCTGATCTGGGAGAGGGGTTGGACACAGAGTTTCAGTGATGAAATCCAGCTGATGTTCAAAGGGAAAGGCTACTCCCAGAATGCTCTTAGGAGGCCACTGTGAAAAAAGACACCATGAATATTGCTAAGAAAGCAATGAAAGTCGTGTGTTACAAATTTATGTGTTTTTCCCTCTTGTGCAAGTAAATAATAGAGGCAAGACCAGAAGTATGGACTTCCACAGCAGTATTTGCCAGCTTTCTCCCTTCTATCGTCCTGATGCTCACGTGCCTGAAAAGGTAAATCAGGTCTATCTGTATTCCTGAGAAGTCTGGACTTGAAATCCTTACTGGGGCAAAACTCTTGCCAAGTTATAAGACTGAATCCTTAGCTGACCTTGCTGAAAACTACATTCACATCATGTCCTCAGCAGAAAGTGAATCCCATCATGGGCTCGTCTGCTCCTGTTATCCCCTTGGCAATTTTGGAGATATATTCCTTATCTTGGCCCATTTCTGGGCTGGTGGAGGTCTTCACCTCCTTCTGTCTGAGTTGTCAGCGGGGTTTTGGAGGAGTTTTCAGGTCTGTGGGAAATGCTGAACGCACACTGCTGTGGTTGCATCCTTCCTCCTGCAGACGAGAGCAGAGGTGTTCGCTGCGGCAGTGCGCAGGGCGGGCGATGGGGCTGTCTGCAGGACGGAGGGGGCACCAGCGTGATGTGCGGTCAGGGACCACGGGGAAGTCTGCTGTCTTCTGCAGGGAGTTCACCTACAATATTAAATACAATTAAATAGCCTGTTAAGGCTTCGGTAGCAGGGAAGAACGAAGATAAGTGCAGGCAATTTGGCTTGCACTGAGCAGTTGGATAGCGCCTCGGTGTTCACCAGGACTTTTCCCTGTGCCAGAACGGTGAGTTGCATGCCGGGTGGGAGCTGTATTCCCACAGTGTACAGCAGAGCTTTGCTTGCCTTTGGTGGTGAGCACTGGCGTTTCGTATGCAGCTGTTCCTTTCTGCGGTAGTAAACATTTTGATTATTCAAAAGGCACCACAAAAAGCTGACACAGAAAAATGTTTCTCTGCAGCTTGCCCTAGATTTGGAAACTTTATGATTTTGTTCCCATTTCTGGCTAATACTAGGTAAAAGGAGTAGAAGTTATACATTATATAAAAAATAACAAACGATCAGAGGAGAGGGAGTACAATAAAATCATTCATGTACTTCAGCTGGAGTGGGAATGCTCACCTGGTTATTGGTGTAGGCACCAGAGGTATGAGCAGAGAAGAGCTATTGTTCTTTGTGCCAGGCTCATGTGTTCCTTTAATAAATGCCCCGTTGCAACAAAAGCTGAAGTCCTTAAGGGTAAAATGAGGATATGTAGATATGACATAATCTGATCATACAGTGTCACCAGTGTGATACCAGAGGCAATGGTGAGGGGACTGGTAATTAAAATGTTTATTTTTATATGCTATTTTTGTATGCTTTCTTTAGCTACTCTATTTTCTTATCGCAGATAGTTTTACATACTTGTTTGTTTAATGGCCTAATTCTTAACACTGTAGTTTAGTTCTTTAATTGTTTAAAGGTTTTATCAGCTTCTGAGGTTCTTCCAGGTAGCATCCCTATAGATTTCTTCACTGAGAGGGTGGTCGCTCACTGGAACAGGCTCCCCAGGGAAGTGGTCACAGCACCAAGCTTGTCAGAGTTCAAGGAGAGTCTGGATGATGCTCTTAGCCATATGGTTTAGTTTCAGGTAGTCCTGCAAGGAGCAGGGAGTTGGACTCGATGATCCTTATGGGTCCCTTCCAACTTCTATGATTCTATGATAGCTTTGGGAGTTATTTATACATAAAGTCTCCCATACAAAACACATCTGTGGGGTCTGCAGAACTGTCCAGCTATTGCAGTGATTTTATTGGTGGACAGATGAAGGAAATAAACAGTTTCTTGTCTTTTTTTTTTTTTAAACACAAAGTTTTGAAAATAATGGCACATAGAGAAACATCTAAGTAAGTGGAAAGGTCATAAGAGAAAATAAACTGCATGAACCTGCACTTTTTTCTGAATACATTTGATTATAAATGTTTGTGTGCTTCTAAAGAGAAGATGCTTTGGGCATAACTAAAGGAGCTGCTTAAATGCAATTCAGAAGCTCACTCAGCTGTGCTGATCCACTGCCCTGTAGGTAGCCTTCATTCAGCCTGCAGAAGAGACTCTGAACCTTTGGGAGAAGGAAATGGGCGCTGATCTGGGAGGAAATTGCCGCCTTCTCTCTTCTCTGTGTTGAGTTATATTGTGATGTTGGTGGGAATGGAAAGGATAAAAAGTAAACTAAAATCATGTCGGCAACAATCCTGTTTTAGTCAAGGTGAATGTGGGCTGAAAACCTTATTAGCGGTCTTCTCCTTCATGGTATTCTTCTAGGAACTAATTCTGAGTTGCAGAAGGCAGCAGCAGATGGCAAAAGGAGATGCTTGTAGTCTTAATTGAGCTGATTTGAAGGAATGAAATATGATTAAACTGGATTAGGTGCTTTGCACTGTTACTGCCCTTTGTGCCTCGGGAGGTGATTCTGGCTTGGCATCACGTCTGGCAGTTTGCAGAGGCCTGGGCAGCAACACCTCAGGCTGCTGGCTGCTGTTCCATGCTAATGCATATAGCACGCTTTGGACAGTCAGCACCTATAGGTACCTTGCTCAGCAGTGGAGGCAGGACATGGAGAAATGAGAAGCAGAACATTGAAACAAATAGGTGAGGGTAGGGTAACTGGCCAGGCACGAAGGAAAACTGGTTCACATGAACGGATGAGGTTGTTTTACTGTACTGAGGGAGCAGTAGTTAACAGCAAAAGCTGCTCTTTTCTGTGGAGGGGAGGTGGGCAGGGAGGGGGTTAGATCATTACAGGGTGCCCCTTTTGCCTCATAAATGCATAGTCATATACTGACTTTTTAAACAGTCTGCCCATGCAAAACTCAATGCAAGATCAGGCTTGACCTAAATTATGAACAGGGTGGAAGTGGTAAGTGCAATATGGTCATGCAAATTACTTGGCTTGGTTGCAGGTACTTCTTGGAGTTTCATGTTAGGTAAAGCTAATGCACCGGGAGCAGAGTGCAATTGCATAATTAAGATGGCAGCTTTCATTTCGTCCTGGGAAAGAACAAACAATTACATTTCTCCAGGAGAGTAAATATTCAAGGCTTCCCAGTGTCAGAGTAGCCTGTTTGGTTTTGTTGTATATCTCTAAAACCACCATGACTTTCAGGGGAGCTGTGATTACTCAAGATTACAGGAGATGTGATTAGATGAAGGGGATGTTTGATATGTGGATTTCACCTAAACTCAGACTCCTTACTTTGCATTTAATTGTTAAGAGCTGGAGTGTTTGTGTTCCTGGAGGTCAGGAACGCGGGTCTATTCCCGAGGTGGATGCTGATGCCATGAAGCGCTGGTGTGCCCTCAGAGGAATTCGGCTTTACACAAAAGCAGTCTGTGTATAACACATCCTCTTCAGAGCCAGGTGCCTCACAGCCACTTGTCAAGAATGGAAGAGCTCTGTGATCATGGTTGCTTTAAAAGGAAAAACAATTTTGAGAAACCTTTATTAATTCCAGTTAAATGGAAATCCTGACTTTGTGCATATGGGCTGTAGGTTGTTCTCTTGTTGTTCAGATAGGAACATATCTTGAAGGAGAGCACGTGTCCCATGCTTGCTTTTTATCCGGTGTGTGCTATGCAAGCCATTCTTTTGTCTTATGTGCATTTCTTCATGCCATAATATTCCCTAACCTAGCTAAGTCAAAATAATTTATCTTAGATCTGTGTTTTCATTATGTAGCCCCTGATTTTGTATTTTGTCAGACTTAGTGAAACAAGCACTTGTCATTTTAGTCTCCCATAAGGTATTCAAGACTTCTTCACAAAATGGGAGACACTAATAGCTTCTCACCAGATTTCAGAGCCACGGTTGTGCATATCAGGTAACTGACTGTAAACAGTTGTAGTCCAAACACATTTGGGTTTTTTTTTATTCTGCTAATGTTCATGTACTTATTAGTTAGAAATTTTGATGTTTTCCTTTTTCTCTTCAGATGACACTGGCTGTCCTAGTAGCCAGTCAGTATCTCCAGTTAAGACTCCTTCTGATGCTGGAAACAGCCCAATCAGTTTTTGCACTGGTAGCGATGGAGACTTCTCCAGGAAGAAATTCAATCCAGGGACAATGAGCGAAGGGAACCCACAGCTGGCTCGATATAAGAAGGAGACAAAGACAAGCCTTGTAAAGCCTGGTGAGTATAGTATAGTTCCTTTCACTTCTTTAATTACACTCTCTAATTGACTAGTACATCTACAGGTGTCTAAATACATTGTGTTGTGCTGCCTGTGATACAACTAATGCTGACAGCAAATAAAAAAAAAAGTTGGGTTCTTTCTGTGGAGCCACCTGCAAGATTTGAAAACGCTATCGGTATTAGCTTTTTCATGGAAATATCATTAATTGACATCTTCACTTTCTTTTATGAGATTGGATGGTGATGTCAAATAACAACTGAAATTGATTTTATGCCACTTCATGGTAATTGCAGACATATTTCACTGGCCAAAGATAAATGAGTCTTACTATTGAAGCAAAGAATTACAGTCTTCTGATGTTAGATTTATTGTTGGATCCTGCCTAAAGTTTATGCTGCCAGGCTGTGATAGCTCTGGGGATACAACATGTCAAACCAAGGCAAGATAACGGGCAGCCTACGTGTGGGAGTTAGGCAAATGTAGATCCATACTGCGCTGGCTGAACCAAGAGCATGTCTCCCATTACCTCGGGCTAATGGGCCTCCTCAGACCATCGACTAAATCAGCACCTGCTTGTCGCACATCCAAGACTAAATATCCTGGTGTGTCCTTGGCTGCTCTAATTTTAATGAGTATATATAAAATATTTTTGTGATTCATGTACAGGCAGCTCTTGATTACAAGTGGTCAGGATATCTGTGCTGTTATTTAATTAATTGTGGAGACAGAGAGGGTGTTTTGACCCTGTACAGAGCAGCTGCAGAACTGGCATGGTTTATGAGCTCAAGTACCTCCTGGCTATACTGTTTCCAGAGTCGTTTTACCTCTGGAAGCAATTTAGATACTTTCACGAGGAGACAGCTCAGATTTACCAGCACCATGTTTAATCCAGAAACATAGAGAGTTTGTTGCAAAAACTCTTCACCAGCTTGGTCGTTGGAAAGCTGATTAAATCTGACTTACCACTATCCTTGCAAAGATCTTCAGCTGATTTCATAGCACCCATGTTACTTGTTACCGATGTTACCATACCCTTTACAGGGTTCCAAGTCTCCCATTGCTCTGCATAATGGGAAATAATATTTTTTCAAGGTTTGTTTTCTGTTCCATTAAAATCAAGGAATCCAAGGCATGTAGAAGGCAGTGAATATGGTATATGGCAGTCAAATCTGCAGCCGTGGCTATCACAACCATTTTCTTTGTGAATATGGATGTAGCTTAGTGTGCTGGTTTTGGCTGGGATAGAGTTAATTTTCTTCACAGTAGCTAGTATGGGGCTATGTTTTGGATTTGTGATGGAAACAGTGTTGATAACACAGGGATGTTTTACTGCTGAGCAGTGCTTACACAGAGTCAAGGCCTTTTCTGCTTCTCACCCCACCCCACCAGCGAGTAGGCTGGGGGTGCACAAGAAGCTGGGAGGGGACACAGCAGGGACAGCTGACCCCGACTGACCAAAGCGATATCCCATAACATATGATGTCATGCTCAGCATATAAAGCTGGGTGAAGAAGAAGGAAGGGGGGGACATTCAGAGTGATGGCGTTTGTCTTGCCAAGTAACCATTACACCTGATGGAGCCCTGCTTTCCTGGAGATGGCTGAACACCTGCCTGCCCATGGGAAGCAGTGAATTAATTCCTTGCTTTGCTTTGCTTGTGCGTGCTGCTTTTGCTTTCCCTATTAAACTGTCTTTATCTCAACCCATGAGTTTTCTCACTTTTACCCTTCTGATTCTCTCCCCCATACCACTGGAGGGGAGTGAGCGAGTGGCTATGTGGGGCTTAGTTGCTGGCTGGGGCTAAACCACGACACTTAGCAAAATGTGGATAAAGAATTTTGAAAGGTTTTTTTTCTGCTGAAGAGTCCTATACACATGGGAAAAGAGTTATGCACTTTTTTTAATAAATTACTTCATTGTTTTTGATTATTACACTTAAATTGACCTATAATATCAAGCTATTAGCCTTTTGTAGTACTAGTCAGAAGTAATCTTCATTTTGGTCATTGTTTTTGATTATTACACTTAAATTGACCTATAATATCAAGCTATTAGCCTTTTGTAGTACTAGTCAGAAGTAATCTTCATTTTGGTTGATGGTATTATTTCAAATCTTTGGACAGACTTAGTTAAGGTATTTTAAAAGTATAATTTTTAAACTAAGTTTCTTTAAAATATTAGGCTTAAGTAATCATTTGACCTATGTTTGCTTGTGTCTCCTTTCTTATCTCCGTCACTGCTAAATTCTTTTGAATTTCCTGAGCAATTTCAGCAAAATTTGAAAAAGAGCACAAGAATCAGTAAGGTTGCAAGAAAGTCAGTTGAAAGGCTGAGAGGGGAAAACAAAGGCAATCTGAGTAGAATTTTAATATGCTTCAGGTGGGAAAAAAGTCAACCCAGAGCAGTCAAAAGCATTAGTCCACTGCTTGTGGAGCTGCCTTTATGCTATTCTTTGGGCAGACAGATGTACTGACATCCTCGTCCATTCATTTGAAGCTCTCATTTGTCATCTTTGCAACTTCCTCTTAATGTGACTTTATTCTTGTAGGTGGGCGATTTTCTGTAGTCATGGGTACTTCTGCATTGATTGATCTCTAAGGTTGGAAAACTTGTCTCTAGAGTTCAAGCATATCACTCCTGGGATCCATCAAAACTCTCAGAGCAGGAACTGGGTCTGATTTACAGAGTACTTCTGAGTTGCTCCTGCTAAATATCTCACACTTTTTTAGTGTAAAGCTGTCAAAAACCACATCGTAGTCAGTGTGAGAGCTGACACAGATGAGGGACATACCTGAAATGGAGAGCACAGCACGGGACAGCTGGGGTTCATTTTCCTCACTGTTGGCCACAGGGGTTAATGTAGTTCTCTCCCATTGCTATCTCTTCACTTCAGGTGGATCCAGTCCCTTCCCCATGACCTACTTGTGCATGAATTTCTGGTGACTCAGTTGGGAGGATCTAGCCCTTGTGTAAGAGGAGGCATCGTCATGTAGCAAAACACACAGGGAGTAGCAGGGGAGCAGTAGAAGGAAAGTGGGACCTGGGAGGAGAATAACAGCAACGTGTCCTTGTCGTACGTAACCTAGTTCTGCATACAGCTGGATGCATCAAACTACAGCACAAAAAGAGTTGTGCAAAATATCTTTCTCTCTACCAAAAGCCCTTACTGATTTATGGAGATAATCTCTACTTTTTATTTATCTGAAATGTCTTGAGATAATGACTACGTAGCAGGAGCCAGACATAAGAGACAAAAATCCAGCCTACCACTATCTTTTACCGACTCTGTCCTGCGCTACATTTTTGTAGGCGAGTACATCAGTCAGTGTGCACCTTCAAAATGCCTCTCATTTTGCTGAAAATTTATCTGTTTCCAGGATTGTTTTCTTGGAACATGCTGAATCTCAGAAGTAACACTCACACAAATATTTAGATAATTCAGGAAATGTCAGAGTGGGATCGCACTGAGAATGAACCCTGGGACTTTTTTTTAGGCTGTTCCCAAGCTCCAATGCTTTTCTCCTACTCTAGCAACATCACTTCATCTTTCTTTTCTATACTTCAAAATATGAAATACGACATAGCTTTTTTTTCTCTAACAGCCTAAGGCGTTGTTATGTGGATCTAAGTCATCTTCAGCTCTTGAAGTATTAACAAACTAGATTTGGATATCATTCATAATTTATGTTGTTCGCATAGCGAGCCATACTTAATCCTGGAATGCATTATCACTGCATCTTGCTTAACCTCTGAAAGATTTATGATCATGAAGAAGTTATTCATTTGGGATAGTTGGTAATGTTTTTTATTGTGCATTAAATCTGAATCACAGTGGTGTTATAGGTGAATTTGGCTTAAAATCAGTGACTGCGTTCCCAGGAAAGGATGGAGAGGACAGGTACCTTAAGGAAGATATAAAACATCCACTCTGGGAGGAAGTTACGAGCCTTTTAATTTCAGGATTTTAGTTGTTGTTCCCTCTTTTGGATGTGATTCATTTATGCATTAAAAGAATAGAAAATGTGTTGCAGAAAATGGCCTCTCAAAAAGGCACAAAAAGCTTAATTAACACTAATCCTGGTTTTGTATCAAGATGCTGTGCTGAATCCTACAGTTTCGGTAATTGAATAAACAGGAGCATAAACACTTCCACATACTCACATTCTTGGTGTACTCCTGCAAAGATCCATCCTGAATTCCTGCAGCTCATGTCCACATCTTGTTAAGAATAGTGGGATCTGTTTTGCTCTCTTTGACAGTCTTTCTCCTCTTGTATTTTTGACTTCCATATGAATGCTTAGTGCAAATCTGGATCTGCAAGCTGCAAAGTACTGATAAACTTACAAAGACGTGGATAAAGAAAGGAATCTTGGGCAAGAGTTGTGTCAGTAACTTTTAAAAGGCTTGCCTGTTTAAAATAACAAAAAGCTGTACTTCCATTTAAATTGGAGGGCATCATAATTTGAGAAGGGCACCTGATCAGCTGACTGTGTTCAGCATTTCTGGCAAAAGTTCTGGTCTTTACTTTCTTGCTTTAGATGTCATGGGCAAGCTTGGGGCAGCTTACTGAATGAGTGGAGGTTACTGTTGGAGCTGTCTCTTAGGGCCCATGGGATTACTGAAATTTCACATGAAAATATTAAGAATTAAGATAAAACATTGAGACGTTAAGCACCACTGCATGAAAGGAGACCTGGGTGAGCTGCAGTTAGGGTCAGCTCCTGAAACTTGTAAAGATTGGCTGTCCATCATTCACAGCTTGGTTCAGTATTAGTCATTCCTAGTAGCAGCAGACTATACAAAAAAGTTACTCTTTTTCACTGCTGATAAAACATTTGGCATCTATTACTGCATCTGAGTAAAATAGTAACATTTTTTATTATACAGCAGTTGAACTGCAATGTATTGTATTTCAAGAAGGGCAGTCATTGAGAACTCAGGCATTAAAACTTCGGTCTGTTCAAATTAATGGGCAAATCTCAGAGGCTTTCACCACATAGAGCACTTACGTTTGTTGGACAATAGGCAATGAGCAGAAATTAAGGAACGTGAAATTCCATATAAACACAAGAAAACACTTCTTTTTACTGTGACAGTGGTCAGACGCTGGCACAGGTTGCCTAGAGAAGTTGTGGGTATACTCTCCATCCATGCGGGTACTCAGAAATCACCTAGACACAGTCCTGGTCAGCCTGCTTCAGACAGACTTGCTTGAGCAAGGAGCTGGACTAGGTGGTCTCAAGAGGTCCCTTCCACCTCCAGCAGTTCTGTGATTCTGTGTTGTCCAAACTTTTTTTCATTTAAAGAGTGCATCACCCAGATCTGTAGTTAAGTAGTTGCAAGGCACAATTTGTGCTTTTCCTGCCCTATCTTTCATGTCCGTGTACTGCCATTTCACTTACAATGAGTTCACAGAAATGAAAGAATAAAAAAAGTAACTTTTAACAATCACTGTTCAATTAAAAATATAATTTAACTTTGAGCCATAGTAAGTAATGTTGTAGTCGGCATGTGTTGCCAGTATGATCTTCTCTACTTCTTGATGGTGAATTTGTCAAGTCACGAGTGAATGAGCCTTGGGGTAGGATGTGTCAGTCTGAACACATTAATCTTTGAAAGCTTTAGGACTATTAGGAGTTTTAGGAGAGACAGGTGGAGCGGACTGTATTGGACTTAAATTGGTTGTGAGTACGGTGTAGGTGCGGGTGCTTTTTTAATCAGCATTGGAGCTGATGATAGTTAACAAAAAGGAGACAAGGGAAATGACCCTGGGCATTTGGGAATATTACAGTTAGAGCTAAATAAGCCAAACAGATTAGACAGAAAATGCAGGTGTTAGCTGCAAATTATGTCTAGCTGTTAAAAATGTCTAGCTGTTAAAACGTGATGCTCTTCCTGCTGACTTTTTTTGTATTGTCCTGTGTGTGAGATTTAGATTCCCAGGATACTAAATGTCCAGGAACTTTTTATTGGAGGCACCCTGTGCAAGCAAAGAGTAGTGGCTAGTTAATCCATTAGTGTAAAATTAGCAGATAAGTTTATCCATATTGCTACTCTACTTCTATATGTGTCTGTATTTTAAAGGCAGTCACTTTGGTCACTTTAAAAACAAGCTCTGATTTAGGTTATATTACTGACATCTGGCTGTATGATTTTACAGATCTTTTGTCAGCTCACTCCCTCTCTTCAGTATGACAGTGTGGGAATAACAGTGTCTGACTGATATATATGTATGTGTGTGCTTCACTTGAAAAACAGATGAGTTGGTGTGTAAATTCTACGAGAGGATTGTCTTAGAGGTAATTCTGGAAATATACTTCACTCTCAAGAACTTCACCTTTCTGACTGCAGAAGGATGCAATGACAGGACTTTGTTTTATCTTGGGAAGGTTGATAAAATATTAGAAAGACATGTTTTACTGGTGTATTTACCCAAGAACATTGTATCTTATATTTGCATGGCTTTTGTTCATTCTCTGTACCAAATTTTTGCAAGCAGTGGCAAAAATAATAGAACTGTTGTCCCCATTGTTCAGGAACAACAGTACAGAATACAAAAACCAAGTTACAGAATGTGCTAACTTGAATAGATCCTATGGCATGCAAAGAGATTCATTGTTCTTTATAGCTACTAGTTGGTACTTCTACCTCTTATGTTGAAATACTTTTTGAAATGCTGCTGGTGTACTATGTATTCTAACGCAAAGGTTGTTTAAAAAACCCAGACAACAGAAAGCCTGTATTTGGAGATAGCAATCTGCCTTGACTGATCCCTAAAATAAATTGGTGTGCTTCATTTTAAAAGCAGAATCATGCAAAGTTGAGAACAATGAGAAGACTGGTGACCCAGTGTAATGCGTCTCTCTTTCTGCTGTGACTTACTTAGCAGTACTTTGTAACCCACATTCCAAGTCTGCACCTTTTCTGAGGGAGGGATAATTAAGAGCAAGGGTATGTCAAAGAACATTTAACCCAGTTACAAATGCAGGATTTAATCAGAGTACACCATGCTCCCATCCTGCAATCAGTCGTAACCTTACTTGTGCAGTGAAGATGGGAAGATTCGTGCTTCCATTCCTGGGAATATTCATATAGTTAAATACGTGGTTGGTGCCAAGTGCATAAGAATGCTGAAATTAGGAAATGAGCTACACCTGATTCAGTGTAGTTTAAATAATCAGTCGTAGAACAAAAAAACGTTCTGAAGATGGATTGAGTGAAGTAAGTTGATAACAAATGATGGTGCATCTTGCCTATGACCATAAGTTGTCCATATATTTGTTTCTTTTGTATCTCCTTAAAAGTATTTGAATTAATAATAAGCAATGTCTTGATGTGGCCGTGTTTATTGATAAGTGTAAAACATAAATTCTCTGAGGGGTGCAGAGGAGCTTGCAAGTGAAAAGCCCAGGTTCCCTGAGTGACTTAAACCAGATGAGGATGGCTTTAACTTGAGCGTTAGATTTTTGAGCAGCTCGATACTTGACAAAGAGCAGATACACAGTGGTCAATTACATGTGCTTCTGGAAGGCTTTCCATCTGCTTTTTAAAACATCACCTTGGCAATAAAAAGGGAGGAAGCACTTGAGCATGTGTCGTCTTTCTCAGATGTAAGCGTATGGTGCGAATGCTTCACTTCTGTCCCACACCTGATAGCAGCCAATGTAACCATCCTGACATTCAAATCCAACAGTACACAACATTTATTTCCTGCACAGTTTTAATCTCACTCTTCTCCCTTTCTTCTATGTGCACTTCATAATTTTATTTGAGACAATAAAGTTTCCGAGATCTTTTCTAACACAGAGTCTGACAAATACAGTTGTGGCACTTTTCAACCCTATTCCTTTTTTCTCATTTACTTTTGCTTTTCTTCCTTCTCTTTGCTTTTCATTTTGGGCCCATACAAAATAACTACTGCTGATTTTTTAAAATAAAAGTGTTTCCGGATAGTAATTCTGTACGCACTGAGCCCTCCTGCATATTTTACTGATGGGATCCTCTTTAATTTCACGTCTGTTGCTATGGAGCCGTGTAGATTTGCTTACTTGGCCTGTCAGCGCAGGGAGTCATGGAAGCCTCGGTCGCCATGGCTACCGGCGGAGGGGCGCGCATGGCAGGGAGGTGAGGGCGCGCACCTGGCCCTGCAGGAGCAGGGTGCCATGCCCGGGTTCCAGCCCCTGCTGTCCTCAAAGCTCGCGTCCTAGAGCTGGGCGTGGAGGGGCATCACCCCGCGAAGGTTCGCTGTGCTGTAGCAGTCGTGCTGTGAGGTCTGGAAGGCGACCGGCGCTGAGGGGTCTGGTGGAGGGTGGTGGGGTGGAAGCGGCTGTTGGGGGGCTCCGTCCTTTGCATAGCCCAGACCCCCGCATGCGCGGAGTGTCTGGGTCCCTGTGGCAGTTGTGGAATTTTCCCTCCCAGATGGGTCAACAGACCCAGCGCAGCCAGTAGATGCCGTTGGAGCTCCTCAGTCTGGCATAAATCCCTCGGTATTTGTGATCCAGAAGAGGTGAACTTTGAATCTACAGGTCTGCTTAGACGACCTTCAGGAACTGTGGGCTGCAGATGAGGACTGGCTCTCTTCCTCTGGTCCAGTGACTGGTCCCATTGCTCAGAGGAGGTGGAACAGCTGTAACAGGTGAATCTGCCATTTCCCTTCTTCTGGGAGCTACGGGAGCTGTTCTGGAGGTGAGGGAGATGTGAATTCATGGTCTTGACCCAAACTGGGTCTTGGCCCGTAGAGCAGAGATGGCCTGTAATTTATCTGACCTCAGTTCCATATCTGTAATGTAGTTGTAATAATCTCCGCCTGCACAAGTGCACTATGGTCCTATTTTGTTTTAAAGGAGATATAACAAATATATATGTGAATCTAGTGTGCAGTCTTTCTGACCAAATATATAAACATTTACTTTAGGATAAGATAAGTAGTACCTTGAACTCACTACTTATACTGACTAACTCTCCATTGACTAAAAATGGGACCAAGGTTGGCTCCGACATGGGTGTCTACATTAGAGACATCCACGTTTAGTCAGATGAATCCCACCCCCATCTCCTGTGTTCCTCATCAGGTCTCTGACTGCTCTGCTATTAGCCCTTATTGAAGCCAAGTACAGTCTCTGTCTCTTTTATTTCTCTTTTTTTTTTTTTTTTTAACAGAAAGTCAGTCTTAGACATTCAGTTGTGGAAGGAGGTTTGTGTTTGAAGACGATACATGGATCTTCAAGTAGGTCTAATTAGATGCCTTTTCCTCTTCTGTTCATGCTTGATAAGCTTAGGCACCCTCTGTTTGTCCTGTTTCTGAGGACCACTGCCCGAGGTGCCTAGCATTGCACAGGGAGATTCTGTACCTCATTTTGCACTGTGAATTCACAGGAATGAAGTATTTTTAGGACATAAGCTAACTAAATTGCACTGAAGTTTAAAAAGTGCTCTGTAACTTCTGAGAGATAATACTGGAATATAATCAGAATATAAATATTTTGAGCAAAAGATGCTTAGAAAGTTAGGTAGAAATTACTAGCATAGCTCTATGTTTTTAGTTTGGATTTATATATATTTTAGGTTTAAACTTCGAATTTAAACAAATTCGCTTAAACTGATGTGGAAAACGTGTTCAAATAGCCAAGTATTTCTTTCAAATGAGAATAAGCAAAGTAGCAGCTACAAAGAGTGTTTCGGCTTTAAAGTGTTTCGTAATTTTGAACCCAAATCTACAAGTTCCTGTTAAATTTAAGTGGCCTAGAAAAACAATCTTTTAATTCAGTGTCACAAATTTTATGATCCGTTCCCTTCTAAAAGATTATTTTAGATCTTGCTTAGTAGAGATGTAGGCAATTAGCGGTTGGGCTGTGGCCTCTCAAGACATTTATTTTTTGTTCAGAGGACTCCCAGGCTGCAGCAAGCGCCCGGATGTCACAGTGAAAATGGAGGATCCAAGAAAGAAGCCACCAAGTTGTAAAGGAGGAATTGGCAAGTAAAAGGTGAAAACCTGAGTCCCACCTGTCCTAGATAATGACCTGCCCAGCTGTGGGCTAGTGGCGCAGGCCACCTGCACTTCAGGGTCTTGGGCGCAAATCTTCTGCAGTTAGGTACTTATCTCCTTCATCACAAAGAAAAAATAAATAAATAAAAGGAGATCCCTGTTACTTAGTTCAGTAAAGGGAAAACAAACTTATATTTAGATCTGTTAGCGCCTCTTTTGGAGGGTGGACTTGAGCACAGAGGAGAAGAGTGCCCTAATACCGGGCTGCTGAGCAGGAGGAGGGGATGCAGGGAGTCTGCTCCCAGGGAAGCTGTTCCACTTTGTATAATTTAGTAACTGTTTTATTGGGGTTTGAAGCCGAGTTCCCAGCAGGCACACCATAACTCCTTTCTCCCTCTCTCTCTGGCTCGTTAATTGTCCCGATACCGCTCCAGATGTACAGAAAATGGGACACCCACCGTTAAAGGGAAGTTCTTGCCTGAGGATGCCTGCAACCTCGAGCTCAGCGTTGCGCTTGGTCCGTGAGAGAGCCGTGGCTCAAACTGCAAATCAGAGTGAGCAGGGGATGCGGATATGGGACTTTTGCAGGGAGGGCCCGGGCTGCTGGACAGGGAGAGACCTGTGCCAGCCAATTCATCTTTTAGCTCTAGATGCCTTTTGATAGAGGTGCAGGTCTCCTGGGGATTGTGGGGACATGCTCCTGCATCTAGAAAAGATGGCTGAGTGCGTGGCATAAGAAGGGCCCTGGGGTTTAGAGGTCAGAGTTGAGGCAGATATGGAAGATAGCAATAGCTGTGATCTTCAGTCAAAAAAATTTCTTTTTGTATATTCAAGCAGGGTTTTTTTTTCTCCTCTGCTAATCCAGAGTGGAATATGAGCCAAAAAAGAGAAACCAATGCTATACACACTGCACACTCTTAAGTATTTGTTTTAAAATGTGTGTGAGGTCAAACTAGAGCATGCTTTGCAATGTGGGTATTTACTGCAGCAAATTTTCTGCTCCTTCTGGCTGTTTTCTGTCGTTTTCAGCCCACTTCACCTCCACAGAAAGAAATACTGTGCATACAAAAGAGGCCATTATGAATCTTCCCTTAGGATATTTTTTTTTTTGTGCTCTGCTTTTAAATTACAATCTGTATTATTTATGCCAATGTTTAAAATAGCTTTCTGATTCCCTGGTTAAAGTATTCTGAACCTACTCCAGCTACATTTTACTATGCACAACTCCCACCAACCATCAGTTTTTATTTCAAGTCATTTTTCATGAAATAACACGCATTGCAGCCAGAATCCTGTGTTGCTGTTACATGGTTTTCTTTACAGCTTTTCAGCTGTATTCCTCCTCCCCATGATAAACAGTGTTGCCAGTATTCGTTTTTATCTTAGAATACACAAATTGCATTCCCTTAATCTCCCTTCATAAACAGTGCCCTGTAATCCTGTTATCATTATTGTTGACCTTTTTTGGAACTCCTCCAGGTTATTAATGCCTTTTTAATGAGAATCCTGGGATTTAAACTGTTTTCTGAGCAATGTTTACTCAAGAATTGATAGATTATTTCCTTTTCTATTTTCCTTTACATCCCCTATTTCTTTTTTGTCTGACATCTTACTATGTTCAAAGTGGAGCTATGCAAATAACTGATTTGGGGGTTTGCTGCCAAATCAAAACATTAAAGAAAACCTTTGCTTCAGACTGAACAAAGACAATATTCAATCTAAAATGTCTAGAATGTTTGGGGAGATTTTTTCATGTTTTTACCCCCTTTTTAAAAGAAGAAAGAAATTTGTCAGTTTTCAAAATTAAAGCATCATTTCAAACAGAAAGTAGAAGATTCTGGTTTTTCACGTTCTGGCCATGTTTGACTTCATAAATAGTTTCAGTGTTCTCTGAATGTTGTTTTTTGGTGACCAAATTACTACTTAAAAGTTTTTGTTTCCCTCGGAGTGATTACTCTGAATGCTTTTTGAGCAGTATTGAGTGGATAGGTCTATATATTCCTTGTGTTTACATATCTGTATTTATACGTAGGCATGGAAAGCTAAGGGAATGTCTTTATTTTAGTCATGCAAATCTCACTTATTTGATTTCACTGTGGTGTAAAGATATCGGATAAGTTGGTGGTTACTGGGCTGAGAAGCAGAAGCTCAAGTATAAACAACTAAGCAGGTCTTTGCAGATAGCGGTGGCATTTTGAACACTTGGCCTGTTTAAACAGCGGTATTTTACTTGCTTTTATGTACTTAGATATCTAAATCCTGGTGAAGCTGTGTTTTAGATGCCTTCACTCTGTTTTGGTTCTCACTTGAAGTTACAATTCTGAGCTCAGGAAGAGCCTAGGAGAAAGGAGACATGCACATCCAGTCCCTGATCCAATAATGAAACCACAATTAAAAATCGTAAAATAAAACCCAGCAGCCAGAAGAGCAACTAGATAGAGGTTGCCCAACTTTGCCCAAAACTTGAGCTTGTAGAGCTTAGTTTTCTCAGGTGTGTTGGGTGCAGGGGTTGGTGACCCTCCATCAGGGTCTCCCACTGATGGAGGTGGGAGCTGTGGGAAATTCAGGCCTGTTTGGATTTCACCCATGTAGCAGGAGGTAATGAAGACAGGCATCCCAAATTGGGTGGATTTACGGAGGAGCTGGAGAGGGGCATGATAAGCTGAGAGGACGGCAACCCTGTCTCCTCATCCAGTTCTCACTGCTGGATGCGGTGCGTGTCCCAGGTGGTGTGATGGGGAGATGCTGTGCAGCCTCCTCCCAGTTCAAAGCTAAATCTGGCCCTGCGAATCCCAGATGGATCCTTTCCCCGGTAAAGCAAACAGCAGAAGAGAGCTTTCCTTGGGCCGCTTTTGTGTGGACCCTGATGTATTTGGTGTAGTGTGAAACAGCCACCCTGGTCTTTAGACAGGAGCCAGGCGCTGAGCTGTTCAGCGCTTTTTAACAGCGACCCACTTCTAGCCTGCCCAGAAACAAAAGTTTCACACAGCTGAGCGGCTTTTCTTACTGCGACCCGTGGGAGGTATTTCCTGAGTGAGGTGGCAGATAGGGAGAGCGCCACTTCCAAAATACCCCCTGGGAGCTGGGGACCTGGCATCCTTTCATAAATCCAGCTTCCAGCCACTGCAAGGTGGACATCGCTTCCCCAAGGAGCTTGAAATATATCACCTTTAATGTGACATAACAAAATAGTAAACCTACTTTATAATAGCATATCTTATATGTACCGTTACATAAAATGTATTTAAAGGAAATGAAAACTCTGCAGGGTTTGTTTCATATTTTATTAGTTTTACGAGCCTTGTCCTGCTTCCACGCTGAGGCACTTCATTGCAGGTCTCTATTCCTCCCTTCTGAAATTCTGTAAGTAAGAGGAAGCTGTTGGCTTTCGAAATCCGGGCAGGCTGTGACTGTTTGCTAGAGTTGGCAGAATACAGTGTGGCCACAAACCTGCAAGCATTAATAAGCTGAAAAAGCATAGGCTTTGCATCTGTCATTTGTGCTTCTTAATGATAAGAGTGCTACTGGGGAAAAAAATCACCAAATGACAGCAGTCATAACTTGAAATGCATTGCCCTCAGACCTACCTTGGCTTTATTACTGTAAAAAATATAGTTTAGACACCAATCAATATACTGGGTAGGGTTTTACTGTTCTTTTCGATAGATGACAGTTGAACTCTATTAGTTTTTTGTAATAATTTCAACGTGTGTGTTACAGTAAATATTTGTTTAACTTATGACAAATTTTGCTTTTCATCCTGGGACTGCAGGGTTGTTTAGTTAGTTACCTCCCAGATATGCTTCTCCTTCCAGTGTTTTTCTCTTGCCTGTTGAAAACATGTCAAACTGATTTAAAATGTTTTATGCACATTATAATGAAAACCATATGTCTTATATTAAGGGTGACTGTGCAAAAGCTTTCAGCTGAATCAGGCTTAGCTTGTGATTTCATGCATTTGCATATAGGCTGTGAACGTGTGCCTGCGCCATTAATTGCTGTGCCCCAGCCAGCCTCCCTCCTCCTTGCGCATGGGAACCAGATTTAGGAGATGTATTGAAGGGGCCTCTGAAAGCCCTTTGTTAAACTTCTGCCACCAACGTGACGGGAGGGCTGGGATGTTTTCCTGGTCTGTGATGGAGTTCGCTCCCTTTCTGTGTACTGCTAAGTCATCCCTGCCAAAGATGACATTTTCCAGCTCCTAAAAATACTTCTGACCAGCCTATCCACTTCCCTTCAAACACACCAAATAGCACTGCCAGGTACACAAAAAAGTCTCCTGAGGTGGCACTACATGCTTGCTTATAAAAGATACTTGTCCGTAGGTGGATTTACACATACATTTTATAAAACTGTCAAATGCAAGTTGAGTATCGTGTTATACAACTCTGTATTTTTTGAACCTCCAGTCTCAATGTTTCTGTTGGGGTTGGTGTAGCAAGGCAGCATCCTTCCGTCTCTGATCCAAAGAGCCTTTTTGTTTGAACAGGAAGATAAGTTCCCCAGACTGTTCGCTTCTGCTCCATGAACATATGTTCCCCCTGACAAAGGTCATTTCAGGCTGAGAAGAGAAAATTTATGGGAGCCATTTTAAGGTGTTGTTAGAACAGCTCAAACTGCATATAGAAGCACAAAAAATAATTAGGTCAGGCTGATTTCTGTATGAAGAATCTCCTTAAGATACATAAAGCAGAAAACAACCCCAACTTGTAATGCTCTTTGTCTGTTCCAACATCCGCTTGTGGCTACTCTAGAAATCCATGAATTAGAAACAATTAAGAAAAACACAAGCCCAGATCATAGTGATATGCAGAATATACATGATGGCTTTCAGCCAGTATCAGTAATTAGTTTGTAGTGCCTGTGTTTTTAGAGAACAGCTTGATTGATTGTGGTTTCACAGCATACATAAGTCACATTCTGTATTCATTTTGAGATCTGCACTGCTTATAATTTGCATTAATGTAGTTCAGATTACTACCAAAACTATAGTATTTAGATGAGATCAGAAAACTGCTTAATGAGATAAATTTTAATTATTTGATAACAATCCTTATTCCAAAGTAAGAAGAGTAAGCAAGCAAGATGAGCAAAAATCAAGATAAACAATTAGTTTAGATCACACAGCCAGCAGTCTGAATTGAGGGGATCCGGAGGGGAGAAGGGAGCTTGCAACCCGACGACAGCGCAGCATGCAGCTGTGGGGTTGCAGGCTCCCTTCTCCTCCCCTCGTGTCAGCTGGAGCTAGGTGACTGTCGCAGTGCCGTGAGGGCATCAGGAAAGCTAAAAGGCAGCACAAAGCATGATGCTGTCTGCAGCGCGCTCTTAGCTCGGTGCCGTTGCCTATTGAGCGGTGAAGTGCAGGGATGGTGCTAGACGCTGCACGATTTCACTCCTGCTTCTCAGGTACCCGGTCCAGGCAAGGAGCAATCCTGGAAAATGTTACAGTACTTTGTTGGCCATCCTTGTGTTGTTCTTCACATGGCACAGAGCAGTGCACAGCTCCACTCCTGTGGCATGGCTGTGCCTGCTGCTGCGAGGCGGGGGGAGGCTGGAGCAATGGGCCTCCCAGTGTCAGATGCCATACGCGCGGCATGAGCGTTTCCATCAGAGCATACTCCCGAGTCGGCTCGCCTGCCGGCGGGCTGTTGGTGCTGTGACGCTGAGTGGCTGGAGCATGGAAGAATATGTATGAATGAATTTTAAATGAGATACCGCTGAAGCCAGCGGCTCAACATGTAGCATCTTTTGCAGGAAGGGGTGGGTAAGACGGTCCTCTTAACAGGAAAGTGTCAGATCAGAGCTAAACAAGTGTTATGGCCAGTTAGGACAAAAGAATGTTTTTTTAAGAAATGTCAACCTCTTTCATGGTTAACACTGAATCAGTGGGCTGTTCTGGGGCTTACATGTGTGAGCTTTTGCAATCACATTGTCACAGCGACAAAAATAGTCAACAGGCGTCCTTAGGGAGCTGTCAGCCTGGGGAGTGGTGTTAGGAGAGATGAGAGGCCATGTTCGGCTCCTGCCCACACTGCTGCTAGGCAAGGAGTTCCACCTCTTCGTTAAGACAGTTGTGAGATAGAAGTCACACATATCCAGGTGAATATGTTGCAATTGATATTTTATGGATAGAGGCCATGTTATTTTGCTTAGAGATGTCTACCAAATAGGAGAAAATATTTTTAAAGTCTCCTGGTAACGTTGCTGTCGAACTCTGCTACATGCAAAGCTGGCTTGAACATCACTAACACACTTGGAACCATTACTAGCAGTGACCCCTTTATTTTATAAAATGTTCTCAAAGGTCCTATAAATAGCCGCATGCCTAATTTTAAACGTAAGTCGTCTCCTGTGCTCAGTGTTAAGTTTGTGTGTAGCTGTTATCAGAATTGGGGCCAGAAAGGTTAATTTGTTCTTTGCAGACGCAGTTGCTGGTCTCAGGTGCAGTTCAGTCTTTCAGAAAGCTCAGCCTTCGAGGTGGTCTTCAGGCTCTACTAACTCTTACCGGCAGTGCCTAGCTCGGCAGCCCTTCCCAGCGCTGCACTCCAAGCCAGGCGGGTCAGGGAGAGGCGATTATTAAGCCTTGCTTCCTTGAAATGCTTTCGATAGCGAGATCTGACTATGATGTGGTCTGCTTAACCAGAGGTGAGCCTCGGCTAGGGCTCCTGCTCTCTGTGCCACAGCCAGGACTTGGCTTTGGAAAGCTGCTGGCATCTTGCAAGGGGAGGAATGTTTTGGGGGCCGGAACACCGGAGGTATGACATCCGCGCGACGTGTTTACCTGTTTGGGTCTTGTTTGGAAAAGTAGATTTGGGAGTCGTGTGGTACCAAGAGAGTATTTGGAGTGTACTTTAGTCTTGTAGATGGGAATGTTTTGTTTATCAGGAAAACTCTGTTGCAGCTTCAGACATCATGTCCCACGGTCGTTTTACTTCCCCAAGGAGAGGGTCACTGACATCTGCATCTGTAGACATGATATAAATACTCTGTGAAACAAAGTGGCTTTGCTGCTCTCTCTCCCTCCCCTTGCAAACTTGCACGCGATTCTTGTCTAGTTACAGCTGTGGTGACTTGGGGCTGATTGTCAGGGGTGTTGTACTGGGTATGGAGTTGGTTAGAGGTGATAAAGCTGGGTCCCTGGGATACCCTTTTGAAGAGCTAAGCTTTGCATTTAAGCACTTTGAAATTGGGCTGAGGAATATTCTGGGCTGGGCTGAACCAGAGGCACAGAGAAATGGGGGCTGGTCTCAGACCTGGTGAGGTTGGGAAAGTATTGGGTTAAATCTGAACAGGTCTGATCCTGAGACCGGTTGCTAAGAGTTGCCGTATGGTAAGGATGGTTGCTGGATGTCTCATCCTCTTTCAGACTGTGAAGACAAGGCTCTGACAAGGCCTTTTCCCAGTCCCAGGTATTCAGGGGCGCAAGATGTGCCCATCGCTGTCAGCTCTGCGAAGGATTTAAAAGAGATTGTGTACTTGAAGGTTTATCTGCCGCGGCGGGGATGATGGTAGCTGCAGCTGCATCTCCCCCTCGTGGAAAAGATAGCAAAAATGGGGTTTGTGGTAAGTCTGCAGCCACTGGCCAGGGGTGTCTGTGTGTGGGACGGCACCCAGAAATTCTCAGGTGAGAGATGCTCCCCCTGATCGGCTGCTTAAAGGATGTTGGAAAGTTACTTCCATACCCTCAGATAAAGTCACCATCTGTTATTGTGGCTCTGCAGCATGAGACCTGCATATGGCTTGGGACATTTGCCATTTGAGTGACAGACTGAAAAAATATCCTAAATTTAGGGTGGGTTTTTTTCCAGATGATAAGACTTTCTTAGTATATCTACCTATGACTGACCTTAGCAAAATGAGAGCAGTTTTCCTTGTATATGCCAGTGCTTGGGAAAGAAAAGCTGTGATCCAAAGAAAGTCAGTAGTCGGATAGATGGCTTAGCACCCAAGAAGCACTTGAGGGCCACACGTGATTATTGGATTATTTTAAGGCTATTACAACTGTCTTACTAGGCTTCTGTGCCACATGAAAACCTGCATACATGTGTACATGTATATATGCATATACCCTGTTAGCCTTTACACATTTATACATATATATGTATATGTGTACATCCTCTCAGAAACCACAATAGAAGCAGCTTTCCTCCCAGCAAGTAGTATTTTTGTATGGTTTAAAGCAAGAGAAATCTGCAGTTACAATTGTGTGCTGCTAATCAGTGTGCTCCTGAAGGAGCCACGTGAGCAGCCTCATTCATGTATTGATGGCTGTGAGAAAGCAAACAGGTTGTCACAACAAATGTTCCTAACCGAGTCCTAAAATGGCTTCTGTAGTGTGAGGGGTTTGTGTCCAAATGGTTTTTTTTCTGCTCTTGTTGAAGTGCCAGTTCTGAAGAAATGTTGAAAATCTGGAACAAATCCAGTGCTTGTCCTCAGGGTTGTTTGAAAATTCATGCAAGTTCTAAAATTCACACAGAACGGACAAAGGAAGGATGCTTGTGATTCATTGTTATTTTGAAAACAGTCTTTGAGTTATAATTTCCATCACGTTTTCACTCTTCCCTTTTCCTTTCCAGGGAGTGAAGCTGATTTTAGCTCTTCAAGCAGCACGGGCAGTATTTCAGCGCCTGAAGTCCATATGTCTGCTGCTGGAAGCAAAAGATCTTCTTTTTCTCGCAAGTAAGCAAAGCAATTTTTCCTGAATATTGCAAGTGTTGCTCGTGCAAAGATAGACTGCTAGGTAAGGTCTTGCAGCTAATACATACAATACCAGTATTGTGAGTTTTAAAACATTTTGGGTAACACTATGCTCTTGGGCAGCACTTACACTGATGAGAACTGTAATATGAGAAAGAAAAAAAAGTTGCTGTTTTTGGAGCACAAAAATTGTCAGTATGCCAGATCAGCTGACTGGGGTTTTTTTGTTGTTTATTCATAGCAAGTATGGGAGATACAATCAGGTAAGGCAGAAAAGGCATCGGCTGGAGTGGAGGAGGAAACAACTGGGTGTATGTTAGTTAAAAGCAGTACTTCTCACCAGTTAACCTTAACCTTTTGGTCTTATCACTTTGTTTTCTCTCTGTAATAAATTGTCAGCTCAGCATGTACCTTTCCAGATCATGGCCTTATTTTTTGTACGAAGAATTAGACAATGTTGCCTTTGACACTTTTTTCTTAAACACCCTTGCCCAACCTTTGTATTAACTAAAACTATATGCAAATAAAAAAAATTATCATAGTCATCTATCTAAATGAACCTTTCATGAAAGATTTCTGTAAGATTTCTCCCTACCATGTGTGAAGTGCAAATCCAGACAGCTTGCGAATACGGGGGTGTTTGGATGGAGCAGCGCACGTTGTGCTCTGCCCACGCAATCCCTGCTGGTTACATTTTTTGGAGTAGGAGGAAAGAGTTCAGATTGACAGGACTGGTTTCCTGCCCTTTGTGGAAGAGCTGGCAGGCAGGCTGGAAGCAGCAGCGGGATACCCGTATGCTAAGTCACACAGACGTCTCCAAGGTTGCAGTGTGCCCCAGTCTACAGAGATCGGCAGAATGATGCTTAATGAGCAGTTTCCTATCTCTAAGGTGAGACTGTTAGAAAAATAAACATTACTTAAGCACTCTTTAGATTAAATCTAACAAGTAAAGGTACTGGCTGTGGGGAAAAAACAGTACTAAGTATAATATGAAGCCCTAAAATCACCTTACTTTCAGTAAGATTATGTATCATTTCATATATTATTGTGTATTTAAATATAACTTTAAATTAGAGCATACTAACCTACTTAATTGGACAGAATTCCTCTATAATAGTGCTCCTTCCGATGCATTGCTGTGTTATGCACAGTCTGTGCAAGTTCTGCCTCACACCAGAGTTGATGCTGTACGGTACAAAGTGGAAGGAGATGTCTCCTTTGCAATATGTTCTTTTTTAACTGTTTGACTTAACTCACTATGAAACATTTCAATGTTGTCACAAACCACAGTCCTGCACTTCATTGTAAAATAATTATAAAATCACCCAAACCGCAGCAGTGTGATGAAGGTTTGCAGCAGCCACTCAACCATCTGTTCCTTATAAACTGTTCCATTTTCAGAGAAGGGAGGAAACCAAGTCAGACAATTTTAAGAAGAGATTTTGCTTCATAATTCTGTGGTATTTAAATTTTTATGTTCAAGCCTTCTCTTTTGCTGGCTGGGTTTGCCTTTTTCCGTATTTTTTGAAACCTGCCCTTTCATTACAGTTTAGAAGAACAACTTCCATGGGAGGATGAAGGTAGCAGCATAGTAGTGCAGGAAGGCAAACCAGCTGAGCAAGCGAGGAACGCACCTCGAGAAGCTGTCCTCAGAGCTCCCCAGCCCTTTGGCAGCTGTCGGGAACTGCAGATACCAATTGCTTTCAAGCACACACAGTTGACAGTCAGATTATTTAATAAAGAGTGGGAAAAGAAAGGTAGATATGTATGAGGAAAACTGGAAGGAAGAAAGAAAAGGCCGTGCTTTCCTTTGTCTATTTTAATGCCATTTCAGCCTGCTCTCAGTGGGGTTCAAACTATATCTAAGCAAATGAATAGCTGACAATGACAGCTGAAGCACCCAGTATGCCAAAGGCAGAAAAGAACAGTGGCTCAAACGAAATCTGTTTTCTGTGCACGCTGTGATCCCTCGGGCTGCTTGCTGAGGAGCATGAAAGCAGTCTGACAGCAAACCTCCAGGGTTGGGCATCTCTCCACAGGCCTGGTCGGGGAAAGCCGAAACGTGGTTCTTTTGGCACTAGTCCAGGCTGCAGTCCTCTCATTACTTAATGGAGTCAGAGGTTCAGGGAACGTGGACGGCCTGGTGGAGTCACTGGGAACTGTGCTATCCACAGAGAAATGTGAAAATGGCCGAGGTTTCCCTAGATCACGTAGTTCAGACTGAGAGCCCCACAGTCAGTGAAAGCATGTGCAGTGGCTGGTGACTTCAGGACTTTCTTTCTTCCCAGCTACTCACAGTTATCTATCTGGTTTAGTGTTTGGACAACTTTGTGTGTAAAATAAGACACATAATGGGTTGCGTGACGAGGATAATCCAATATGCTTTAACCATTTTGGTTCCCCTCCAGTCGTGGCCCTTATGGTCGGAATAATGGATCCTTATCCTACAAGTCTGGAGCCAGCCCACCTGCTTCCTATGAAAAGGACCCTTTGTCAACACTGTGCAAAAACCAGCTGAGTCCTAACATCCATCAGAGTTACAGGGCTTCTTCAGCCAGCAGCAGCAACTCAGGCTCATACAAAGGAAGTGACAGCAGCCCAGTGATGAGGCAAGTCTTTACTTCAGCATCCCGGTGTTCAGCGCACTGACTTACCTCCTCTGCACTGTAACGTGGGATCAGCTGTCTGGGTTGCCAAGCAGGTCATCTTGCTCCTCAGCATAGGCGTGACTCCTCATGTTGGTGGCTCGCCAGTCAACGGTGCTCCGTCCCATGTAAAAGCTTGATTGTTTCAGCACTGTAAATTTCAAGGTTACTTTTAGTCAAAGCCCTTTGTAGTTGGTTTTCACTCCAAGGCAGGCTCCTTCATATGGTTTCATGCCATCAATTCTCATGGGGATTTACTTGTTCTTTCGTATAAGGGTCCTTTTGCTTTGGAGAGAGTTGAGTGGAGTAGTATAGAAAACATTATACACTGGGGTGAAAATTCACCCTGCCCAGCCTTAGGCACCTCCCTGTGCAGTTTCCTGTACAGGAAAGAAAACAGATACCTGCCAGAGCATGCGGCACATATTGCAGAGAAGAAATTGCCTCTGTTTCCCTCTCTCTGTCAGGCAATTCAACAGCCAAGCATGTCAGATACACACCTAAAGCTAGATAGGATGAATCTAGGTTTCGGGGTGCTCAGCTTCATAACTCACATGTGGAGCTGAACTCAGTCCACACACTACCTCACCTGGCTGTGTCTGCGGGTGCCCTTGCCAGTGGCCCGGCTGCCTGCTCTCAGGCACACCACCCATTTCGGGTGAGGGGATGGCTAGGTATTTTGAAGTTAAATGTCTCATTTGATGTAATGGCACTGAAACCAAATACAATAAATAGTAAATTTTGCACTATAGCCACAAATCAGCCGTTTCCTCAAGTACTTTGATTTGCCAGAGGGAGTCACTTGTGCGGACACTGAGGAGCCCCAAATGAGTCAAGCTTTGGATCAGTCAATGGGATGTTTTTCTTTTTGCCAGGACTGAAGAACTGTAGGAGTGATGTTATGTGATGGTTTGTTTTTTTCTTTTCAGGCGATCAGGGAGATACAATTCTTGTGGTGACAGTCACAGCATTAAGCCACAAAATCCAGAGCAGTATTTGACTCCTCTGCAGCAGAAAGAAGTTACAGTACGGCATTTGAAAACAAAGCTGAAGGAATCCGAGAGCAAACTTAAAGAAAGGTATATTTCACTTCAGAAATCAGAGTTAGATTTATTCAGGAGCATTTAGGGGTGGGAATCCTGAACATTTTTACTCATTTCTTGACCACATAAATTGTTCATTAAGAAATTTGAAATATGATCAGTCTGATTAGGTTGTTTTCAGGTATTCCAGGTTTCATAGCATGCTCAGTGAATACGTACCATGCAGTTTAGTTATGCATATGGCTGTCTCTTTTCCCTTTTTTGAACTTTGCCAATAGAATATTTTTAAAGGATAATTTTTTACCAGTCTGATTTGGCATTGAGACCTTTTACACGTAAAAAAGTTTCTGCCTGCCACCATGTATTACCTTAGTCTTGTGTTCTACCTCGGTCAGTAAAATACAACTACAAATGTCCCCCTTCTCCCCTAATGAAAGGAAAGCTCTTACACAAACCAGTGTGCCTGCTTGCGTTTTTGTCACTTAGATATTGAATTTTTCACAATAGCCCTTTGTATGGACACTGAGCAAAGAAGTGGCAATGTGCATTACACAGCAACAGATGTCGTTTTTTTTTACTAAAACCGCCCGGAGAACTGGCTCTCCAGCACACACAACCCAAGCGGGCACAAAGGGCCATCTGAATGGATCCCCAAGGCAGAGTCGCAGGGAGCCCTTGGTCCAGCTCGGGATAGCCCGGCCTCTGCGTCTGCCAGGGCTGGATCTCATGTAGGGGCCCCCTCTCCCCACTTGCCTGCAAGTCAAGGCAGCAGCCTCTGGCTCCACGCTGGGCAAAGCAAGGCAGGTGCCTGCAGCCCCGAGCCGTCCTGCTGTCTGAGGCCAGCGTTGGCTCTGGCTGTACGTGACGAGCTGCTGGCAGGCACGGGGGATGCGTCCAGGCCGCTGTTCCTCATTTCTCCAGGGCAAGGCAGTAGGTGAGATGTTAAGCGCTGTACTGGCTGGACCTAACCTAGAGGTCACCACTTGCACCTCAAAATTTCCAGGATCACGGCATAGCCCACAAGGCTGCTGGCTGTGTGGCGAGGTCGGTGACTCCAGTTAGCAATCAGCCGGTGTGTCTTGGCAGCTGGCTGACATCTCTGCCAGCTCTCTCAGAGGCGGCAGCAAAGAGTTCATGGAGGAATTTGCTTCCTTCTTGGAGCATCTCTGCAGCATAGCCATCCCAGTGCGGTGGAGCCTCACGTTGACTCTTTAACTGACCAGTTAGCAGAAGTGTTACAACATTTTTATTTTGCTACAGGGAAACAGAAATAGAAGAGCTCAAAGCTCAGCTGGGACGGATGAGGGAAGACTGGATTGAAGAAGAGTGTAATCGTGTGGAGGCAGAGCTGGCCTTAAAGGAAGCAAGAAGCAAAATTAAACAACTCAAGCAGCTTATTGAAACCATGAAAAACAGCTTGGCTGAGAAAGACAAAAAAATTCAGAAATACTTCATAGACATAAACATTCAAAACAAGAAACTGGAATTTTTGCTGCAAAGCATGGAGATGGCTCAGAACAGCTCTGTGAGGGATGAACAGTGCCTGGAGTACATGTGTGACTCAGAGGGGAAGCCATTAGCTTTGTGTGCCACTATGCCAGACAGCCTCATCACAGAGGACCAAGCTCTGGAGGAGGTGGCAGATAGTGGGCTGCTGCTTAATGAGGACACAGCTAACGGGACTGATTCCACCACAACCTCTGAGTTGAGTGATCCAGCTCCCTCCAGTTCTGCTGTGAATAAAGAAATGCTTGAAAATGTTCTGGATGAAAATCTAACTTCTTCCCAGGAGGAGGAGAAAAGCAGCAACGTGATGGTGGAACAGGCCATCCAGACCGACGTGGTGCCATATAGCCTAGATGTAGAGCAGCTCATTCAAAACATCTTCAGAGCTCAAGATGCCTGTCCTCTAAGCCCACCTTCTTCACTGAAGGAATTGGGTGAATTTTCGCTTGGAAGCTTCAGTGATTCTGGTATCACGGTGGACTTAACTCCAAGTGATCCAAACTCTGCCATCCTTTTGTCTCCTGTGGAATCTCCATGTAGGAAGGTGGAGCACGGAGTTAATGAAAACCGTTTCATGAAAGAACTTGATTTTACAGAACCTCATGATGATGAAGCCTTTGTGTATTCCAATACTTTCTCTCAGACAGTAATGAAGAGGAGATACTGGAGCAGCAGTCTCCTCAGAGATGTTCTGGCTGTAGCAGCCCCTGTTGTACCAACTATCATGTGGGCTTTCAGTACTCAGAGAGGAGGAATAGATCCCATTTACAATATTGGAGCATTGCTTCGTGGTTGCTGCCTGGTGGCCCTGCACTCTTTACGCCGTACACCCTTCAATATCAAAACCTAAAGTCCACTCTGTCCCTGGGCACCAACTGGCTGAGGCAGAGAGAACAAGAGATGAGACAGATCATAAAAAGTTACTGTATATTCTGGCAGAGTCCATTGTTTTGCTTTTGACTATTTGATTTGCACTATAAATTGGTTCAAAAACACGTTCCTTGTTTCAAAATGAAAAAGCTGAACCCTGTAGTTCCACAAGATGTTTTTAACTGGTGTTTTTAACAGTACTGCTGGCTACAGAAATAGTCCTCCTACTCCCAGGCACTGTGTCCCTCCCCTGTGCTGGTGTCTTTCTGGTGCCAGCGCATCTTCACAGTGAACATGACCAGGGAAATCAAGGAGAATTACAGCTAGCCCTCTTTCGTGTTTGTTTGCTGAGTTAGTGTTAAGCTCCGTTTCCCTGGCCGGTTCACTATGCAAATGTACAAGCGCTTTGCACTGGCTCAAGGGTAGTGTGAGATGCACATGGGAGCAAATAGCCAGAGAAAGGTGGGGTATTTCTTTAGGCAGGACTAACCTAAAACATTTGTGAAACTACAGTGTTAAGTAAGTGACATGGAGACTTGTTCCCACATGTACTCCAGAAAGCATGCTAGCGCTTTCCATTTGTTGTCTGAAGTGTCAATTCAATTTAGAGGTAAAACCCATATTCCCCAGGCAGCTTCCAGCACATAGCTTGTGCCTGTCTCATGTAGTGCTCTTCTCAATCGTACAATTGCTCGAGCATTTCACTGGTCATGTGCGTATTCGGGGACTGTAACCAAAAATGTACGTTGTTGGGAGTCTTGAAACACGTTACAATGATAAGTATAGGCATGGATACACTTTGAATGTTAATGTTGTTTTAAAGTCTTAATGTATTGGAACCTGATAGTCATTCAAACCCTTTGAAATACTACGTATAAATGTATTGTGTTTTAACTTATTGTTTATTTACTTGCTTTATTATAAATTACCTTTATAATCTTTTAAATTAAATATAATATACTGAAACAAGTTCAGTAAAGCATGTTAGAAATGTTAAACATGTGCAAGTGTTTTATTGTAGCTGAGCTATAAAAAGTACCCCGTCTCAGCTGAGCTGTCAGGCACAGGCTGCGTGGGAGGAGGCACTGTATCGGGGCATAAGGAACCATCAGGACCCAGAGAACAGTTAGACTGAGAAGACCTCAGTACAGCTCCAAGCGTAAGCACTCAGCCAGAGAAGAAGGCTCCAGTCGGTCTGCGGACGCGCACGCCACCCACTCTGCCTCACCCACACTGCATTAGGAGATGCAAGTAACCTGATCTTTAACCCAATGCAATCTTCTAGAAGCTTGTAACTTCTCATTTCTGCACTGCCAGGAGAGTATCAGTCTTCCTGGCATTTAACAGAAGTCCAGGCGGCCTTGTTTAACCCAGCCAAGAGTCATGCAGTCTTGGTGTGCACACTGAGATGCCACTGTGACCATCAGACCACGAATTCTTTGTGTCCAAAACTTGAGATCTGTGCATAGATCAGAGGAGGGCAACACTACCCAACAGATGGAACAGTGGGGTTTGTCTGGCTCCACCCAACCTTTCAACACCACCTCTGGCCATTTAAACCTCACTGGCCTCCTGTTTTCCCCTCCAGCAAAGCAAACGTAGTATTTCCCTGTGCATCCCAGAGCAGAAGAGGTCTAGTGAAGCCAGACAATGCCATGCATTGCTCTGCAGCTTTTGGGAAGAGCAGAGTTATTAGTAAGTAACTCACAAGGGGGGAGGAATAATTGGCCAGCATGCAGGGAGCATTTGCCACACTCGAGGGTGATACACACCAATGCTTACAGAGGCGACTCGGAGACTTTTCACATCCCTGTGATGCCTGGGTTCTGAATTATTTGTGTTTGCAACAAAGATTCAGGAGGGTTCCTTAAGCGTTATATTAAGGAAGAAAAATCTAACAGACAATTTGATGTAACATAGTCCCCAAGAGTTCACAAAGATGGCCACGAGAGCATCTTGCTTTCTCTGCTGATAACTTCCTCTTCCATACTCTCCTGTCTTCTTGGGTTCCCGCAGGCCAGCTGGCTTGCCTTATGACACTACTGCAATACATATTGCCCAAAGGTCACTTTCAAAAGCTTTTTCTTCTAATTACATGGACACAAGGGCCAAAATTAATAGTTTGGGAGGGGTGCTAATCTAAATTTTACACAACCATGGAATTTCATCATTCCTAGATTTCTCCTCTTGGGACTGGAACACATTACAGAAAATGTCTTATTCCTATTTCGAAGTATGTCTGTTCAAGGCCAAGAGAGCAGTGTTTTATACCCGATGTTACCAACTTTATTACAATTTTGGATTTCTCTTTTACACCCACTATTGTTTAAGTGATCTTCGCTTTGAGTGGTGGTGAAAGGGAGCATACTTTAGAAGAAAAACTGATCTTCAGTTCTAGGAGGGACGTTCTCCTGTGACTACACGGGTTTCTTTTGCAGCAAGCAGGCAAAAAAGCAGCACAAACTTACACTTGTTTAAAATTTCAATAGGCTAAACTCATTTCAAACCATGTTCCAGGCAGGCTCCATTTAGCAGCAGAGTTTTTAAATATGATGTTTAAGACATAAGGTGCTAGCACCAGAATAACGTAAGTTGTTTCCTGCCCTTAAAAATATTTCTGTCCCCTCAGCTCTCATAAGGCATTGAACTATGCTCAGCAAGAGGTGACAGAGTTCCCATCACATTCCCAATAAAACTCCTTGCTCTGATCTCTACCCAAAATTTAGGTCGCTTCCAAGCCTCCACCTTTCCTCCATGTGCTGTTTCTGGCTGAGATAGAGTTACTTTTCTTCACAGTAGCTAGTATGGGGCTGTGTTTTGGATTTGTGATGGAAACAGTGTTGATAACACAGGGATGTTTCAGGTGCTGCTGAGCAGCGCTTACACAGAGTCAAGGCCTCTTCTGCTTCTCACCCCACCCCACCAGCGAGTAGGCTGGGGGTGCACAAGAAGCTGGGAGGGGACACAGCTGGGACAGCTGACCCAACTGACCAAAGGGATATCCCATACCATATGGCGTCATGCTCAGTATATAAAGCTGGGGAAGAAGAAGGAAGGGGGGACATTAGGAGTGATGGCATTTGTCTTCCCAAGTAACCATTACACCTGATGGAGCCCTGCTTTCCTGGAGATGGCTGACCACCTGCCTGCCCATGGGAAGGAGTGAATGCATTCCTTGCTTTGCTTTGCTTGCGTGCACGGCTTTTGCTTTCCCTATTAAACTGTCTTTATCTCAACCCACGAGTTTTCTCACTTCTTCCCTTCTGATTCTCTCCCCCATCCCACTGGGGGGGAGTGAGCGAGCAGCTGTGTGGGGCTTAGTTGCTGGCTGGGGTTGAACAACAACAGTCCATTCTGCAAGGATGTAGACAGCTCAAGGTGCCCTTTGTAAGCAGAGGCCTAAAGTGCCACAATAAATGCTCTGGTCCCAGACTTCGGGGGACTGGCCTTTGTTCCCCAATCCACAGAGGATATGCTGGCTGTTGCTGCAGACATCCTATCTTAATTCTTTTCCCTCCAATATTTGGCTTTAGTCTTAGCCATGTCTCACCTGGATCCTGCTGGTGCTGTATGGAGTAGCTAGGGAGGACCACCAGCCTCCAACAGTTCAATAAAGACTCCTATCCTTTTTTCTGAGTTTACAAAATGTTCATACCCACACTGCACTGGAAAGTCTTGTCTCAAAGCGTGCAGGTGGGGAGGACATGCAATTCACAGGCTGCAGGTAAAATAGCAGACGTCTGCTTGAATTCAGGCTTACAAGATAGCATAGGAGCCAAGTCAGCTTCTGCCCAGGCTGAAGCAATGCCTGTTGATAATCCTCTAAGCATTTTCCTTTCTAACTCACATACAAAAAAGCCTGTCTTTAATATTCAGCTTAGAGGTACCCGACATGCCCCTAAGGTGCTGAAAACATTGAGTCACAGGCGCTGCCCACCTCTCCACCAGAGATTCACCTGCACCCTTACTTATGTCTACCCTCTCACAAGGCTGTTTTTAACTTCTGATTACTTACTCATTTCTCCTTCCTTTCCCCCCAAATCAACCACCCCTCCTAAATCCCAACCTCTAGAAACATACTAAAATGAAGGCACTGTTTCATATATGTCCTACATGAGAAGAACAAATGAACATTTTGCTCCAAAACCCTTCAAATGAACACAGGACACTGCAAACATGAACAACTATAGCACAGTCAAGGAAAGAATGATTTTTCAGTCCTCCTGGCAGGTCAATCCTCCATAGTAAAGAATAACAGTGAAGGCAATCGCTAGCTTTCAGTAAAGGGAAAAAAAAAAAAAAGGACATGGCCAACATGCCACGTATGGAGAGGGAAAGGAGGAGCCTATAGCAGCAGGAAGAAAAGAAGCAAACCCAGTGGGTGTACAAGATCCCTCAAGGACTCAAACTGATGGCAAACATGACAGATCAGCAGCTAAACAAAAGGTTTAGGAAAAACATTTTCACATTTGTTGAGGATAAAAATCAAGATATAGGAAGGAGGAATGAATATATAGCAGAGGAAAAAGATGAAACAGATACCAATGCATAGGTTTTTAACATGCAAGATACTACATACAAGAGCACCGTATCCGTACTGGCATTATGTCAGCACATGGTAGAGGAGATAGGAGTAATTCCTAGAGCAGCTGTGCTCAAGTACAGGCAGGTAGATGGGAGGAAGAACAGCAAAACAGCGTGAGTACACAGCAGGAGAGGGAAAAGCAATGCAGGAGGGCTGACATGCAAGAAGGTGGCAGCACCTAATGGTTTTTACAATGGCTGAAGGCTCAAAAAAACTTTGGGCTTTCATGGTGTATCCAGGGGCTTTGTTTCTAACTTTTTATTAACTAGCCCATGTTTTGTTATTTTTAATAAATAATATTTATTTGCATCTAATTTACATTGTCTCAGAAATAGCAATAGTAAGCACTAAACTGATTTTTTTTTAAGAGATGAGATGTAGCTTCCAACAGGTTTTACCTTAAGTAGGCAATAGATATTAGGTTTCCCTGCTCTGTGTCAGCAATAGTGAAATAATTATAACTTGTACCTCCTCACTTCATCAGTGTGGTTAAAAGGACAGACACAGATTGTTATTAAAGCTTATTCACAGTCCTGTCCACCGTTAGGTACTTTAGAGGTGTGTACTAGGAGCAGATTTGCTTGCCATACCACTGTTTAGTCTGCACAGACGGTAGTCATGCATTCTACTCCAGCCAGAACACTTGTGCAGAAAATATGCACAAAAGTGCATATTGTTGCCTTCTAAAATGCATTTCAAAATTCAGCATTTCTCAAGGACTTTTTATATCTGAAAATTGCTGTCAAATCAGTTGACTCGTGCAAGATTTGAAGCAGTATGACAAGCATACTAAACATTTTTTAAAACTTTTCTCCGTGACTAAGGCCATTAAAGATAATTCTTACTGTCTTGCTTTCTCAATTCCATATCTTTTAAGCACAACTTGTGTCAGAATCTACTTACAACTTAGTTAAAAATTCTGTTTTTCTAGGCAGATATGATTTATTCAGATAGCCCCCTACCTCTTCCCATTCTTTTACAACTTCACTGTGCCCTCTATGCACAGGGAACAAGTCTCTGGCACAGAATTTGCTGTCTTCACTCATCTGTCACAAGATAAGAAATCCACACGACCCATGAATTCAGGGATAATAGCATCCACACAACAGAAGATGGAGAAGGTATTCACTGAAGCTCTGAGCTGGACATAAGAACCACATAGACTCCCCTCCTTCTACCCACCTTTCCTTCCAGCAGACATTAACATTTCTTCTTCATTAAAGCACTGTTGTCTTCTACTGCATCCTCTACCTTGCACACTTTTCCCAGAGGAATTCCACTGTACATACATACAGTAAGTGTACAAAAATGGAATTTGAGAAGTGCTGTAAACTGAACTGAGAATTTTCACACTAGCTTTATTAACAGGAAGACAAATTTTTTTTCCAATTATACTGCCTATGCAATGAGTATAAGGTGTGAGGATTTTTTTTCCTAACTGTAGGAAGTAAAAGAATTTCTGCTAAAAATACAAATTTACCAATACAAGTAAGTGATTAAATCACTCCCCTACATTCACAACATCAGGCTTCATAAGAGAGGAGCAGCGTGCACCACTGCTCTGTAGCGATGCCACTGCTGGTAGCCACCGCAGAGTTGCAAACGCACATGGTAGTGCAGGAAGCTACAAGTGACCAAATGACAAGAAAACCACTTTAGTGTTCAGCTGTAACTTGTGCTCTACCATGGCATACTCTACCCGGGGAACATTTAGAGTTGCAGGTCACCCGTAACAAGTCACTTTCTTCTGCACAGGTCAATATGATCTCCCATGGAAAACTGTGAAGCATTTGTAAATACTTTTACAAAAAGGCAAAAGCAGACATTCTTTATCAGGCAGGAAGCAAAGGGTTCTTTAAAACTGTTTAATTACATGTTTCAGGTAAGCACAGACAATACAGTAGATTTCCCACCACTGAATATTTACATTATTTTCTCTAGGCTTGAGCTGTTCATTAAGAGTGTCTTTCAATCAACATCCTTGCTCAATCACTTTTGCTGCAAAGAAGGGTGCTGGAACAGAACTATTGCAGGAAACATCATTCCATCAAGGCATGATTTGCTGTGGGCTTTTTTCTCCTTTAAGAACCACCTACTAGTAGTTCAAGATACTTTGGGAGAATCCTGGCTTCCAATATGACCTGAAGAATGCATTGAAACCAAGCAGTGTGTTGAAGTCCTAGAAATACTTAAATCAATACCAATATGTATGTTGTAGAGCTGAAATTCTCTTTTTCACTGGCACTTCCATTGATGCCTGGTTTCTGTTAGGACAGTTTTACACCAATTTTGTTTTGTTCCTTTTTCATTAGCCTTTGGGCCTCTTTCTCCATTTTCTTTCGTTGTTGTTCTGCTGCTCTTTTTTCCCTTTCTGCTATCTTCTGTTGTCTGTAATTAAAGAAAATGTGAATTGCTAAATAACAGGAATCCAATTTTCAGCATAGTTGTACCTTAAGTTTCTGTCAATAAATAGATTATTGTAACTAATAAAAACAGAGCTTCAGTCTACTATAGTTAGGCTCAGAACAGTTATTCTTTTATTGTGCTGAAGTCCTTTTTTCAGATTAATCTAGGCTTACACAGTAATATTTGTTGAAATATTTTACAATCTAAAAGCCACTCAATTCTCAAAGATTCAGAGTGAATCAGTGAATGTACGACAGTTATAAGGCCTAGAGCTATTTAGAAGAAAAAAAATAATCTAATGCTTTGAGTAGCGAGATTATCCATCTTTTCAAATTCAGACCAAAACAGTTCAACTTGTCTAGAACACTGACTTGTATCCCCCCTTTCCCTCAGCAGAGGCATCAGTAGCTATCCTCTTTGTCATGCAAGTACTACAAACATTTTCCTCATGATGAGATGAGAGGATAACTTCTCATATTCCCTTTCATGTGTTCAGGATCCGTGTTGTACTCTATTGTTCAGTACAAATATAAACAATAGCCTTTAAGGAAATAAAATAATTAAAAAAAGTCTTCAGTTGTGTATCTTTTAGCATTATTTCTTATCACTGCCATAAAACCCCAGACATCACTATCTGCTAGCTCAAAGAATCTGTCTACAGAAATAGGTTTCCAATTTCAACAAATACATCGCTGACTAGAGCAAAGGAAAAAACCAACACAAAAATCCACTCATTTTATTCCCCCACTTCAGCTAGAACACATCACCGAGTGGTGCAGGGGCAACAAGGATCCATACTCCAAGGGGCCCATTGCAGCTTTCTCCTGTATTGCATAAGCAGTAATAGAATGGTGCAAGGAAGTCACTCCTGCTTTGGACTGAGTTTATTAGATATGAAAAATTTGCTAAGTTGCTTGCAAGAGGACTTTAAAAATAAAAATGAAACTTCATTAACTTGAAAAGGTGAAATTTAACACAGATTCAGTAAGAATAAAGAATTGCTCATTAAAAGAGAATAAAGAATTCTAACTAACAAGGCAGTGAGGCAGTGAGAACTTTCAATGTATCTAAATTACCTGTGCACATCCACTTAAATGTGTAAAACATACAGAATTAAAAACTATCATCACCTGAAGCAACCTTCTCTGGTAGATTCTGGTAGACAAACTGGGCACACAAAACTTAGAAGTATGTGAGGTACAAAGACTACATATCTTTGTATTGGACAGGAGAGGGACTGCACTTACTAAATATCTTCATGGTTTCCCTTGATTGATTTTTAATGGCTAGAAGTTTTCCTATATTAAGCTGCTCTGCTGTCTGTCACGGAAGAATGAAATTAGTCACTCATATCAGGATCTACCTCCCAAGTTAATGGAAGCCCAAACTTTTTTTTGAGATGATGACCCCTTATTCTACATTCCCCCAGAAAGCCAGATAGTTGACAGTGGTGTCAGTCTAGCATATGCAGAGTAATAACATTTGCCACTTTACAGTAGCAGATTTTCTTATATTCCCCACACCTCTGAACTGATGCAGAAGGGAAGAAGCTATATGTACATCAGCCAGCACGTAGAGACAGAGATCCAAAAAGCCACAAGGTGTTAAGCAATGCTGCTATTCATTTGCAATTCTGAAGTGAAGAAAGTCAGAGCAGATCATGTTTCTTATCCCCCTTACAAACCGCACAACACAGAACTCTGCACAGAAAAGTGGTTTCCGTGCCCTCTACTGGCTGAGTTATTGGACTTCAGTTACACCCTCATGAGAAAAGACCTTCGCATCACCTCAGATAGAGGAACTGAAGTCACCAAAAAATATAAACAAGTAGCTTACCACAAGTGATTACCTTTCCACTGCTCTTTTACTTGGTCATTATTCAAAACATTGATCTCTATTCCAAACTTCCTGCATGTTTTCAACATAAAGTTACTACCTTTCAGGCTCAGAAAGGTTTAATTTCTCAATAAAAAGGAAGAGCCTATGACAAACTGCAGCCATATCTGACTCACTTTTTCTGGGTTCCAAAGCAAGGAGTTCAGCAGTTTGGATGGAATGATGTAAGCTGTTTAAACCAGGAAAATATTCATTCCTGATGTAAACCTTGCTTTGCATTCCTAACACATGTTCAAAAAAACCTAAACCTCTCTCATTGGTTAGCAGAGCACTTAATTATAATCAGAGCACTGATAGCAGACATTCTTCTTCCAGCATGTTTTTATGTAGTATATATATATATATACACTGAATAACTGTAATAAGAATTATTTCATACCATTTGGTCTTTTACTTCAACACAATTAAAAATGCACCAGCATTTAGCTTAACTGTTCCCACTGGGAAAAAAACTTCATTGGTATTAGAAAGTCTAAAGGTGCAAATAGGTATCAACAATTTGCAGAAGAAACCAAGTTCTAACTAACTTCAATTAACTGAAAATCCAGTTTATTGTCCACTATGCTGATTCATCACTGACTGGAAAGTTTCAGTGCATCCCAGTCCAGAACCTGCTGGGGAGCAGGAAAAAAAAACAAAAACAAACAGACTACAGGAACTTCTCAGGCACTAGTAGCCTACTCCTCAGCACTGCCTTTCAGCATGCTTTGATTCCAGGAAGCATTTGGCTTACTATACATGCTTATTTCAACTGTTATGCATATGCATTAAGTCACCAGAGAAGGCTACAGGATACAGTCTTCTCTGCTATTTAGCAGGCCACAGCCCATTCTTGCGTGACTGATCAGCACTCCATTACTACACAAAAATTATTCCAGTCTAAGACAGTTCTGAATACTAACCGAGCACCAACAGGTACCCAGCCACAGCTAGAGAAGGGAGAGCCTTACTTTTTCTGCACACTTATTCTCAGTAAGCACTGCTGGAGTACAGTCAGCGTTAACACTCTGGAGGGTTATGGTGACTTTGCCCCCCATTTAGCAGTCTGAAATCTTCAGATCATTTTGTAGACCAAGATGCACTCTTCTAGCATTAAGAGGAGACTCCAGATCACTTCCTTACTACAGTCTGTTGAAAACAGAACCAGGCCTGTCAAGTACTATACTTAAGTTTTATGTTAAATGTCAGATGTTAATTACATCACAGATGTCTACTGCAGGAGAAACTGTAAATGCAGAAGGTATTTCCTATCAATCTTGCTAAAAATCAGTCAGCACTTTCCTCAATTACCGAAAAACATTGTAATTTGATGTGTCATGAATAAAACAAAGGTTTTACTTCACACAGCTGGGATACAGCTTACACAATGATCAGTTGTACCGAGGTAGCCATTCATAGCTGGCCAAGCAGCATGTAATACAGACAGTTACAGTTCTAATCATGTTCTTTCCATTTACTGGAAATATTTGGACACATATGCATCCCTTCTTTTAGAAGTAAAGTTTGATAATTTTTAGTAGGGGCAGGGAGGAATTCTATGAAAAATAACCACTTGAGCTGAAGCCTTTCAATAGTAAACATGCCAGGCTGAAATCTTTAGAACAGCTTCAATCAAATAAGATGACACTTTGAAAAATGGAGTTTGTGGGAAAACCCCGCTACTACCACCACATAAGAGCTCGCTCTTAGTAGCATTCTAGAGCATGCACCCGACAACTGGCAGACAGTATATCTTTGACCATCCTGGGAATATCCACTACACAAATTTTACACTCCAGAAATGAGCTGGCATATGCACACACCAGATTATTTGTAGTAGCTAATTTGTGTAAGACAATTCCCTGGTTCGGAAAGTTTGAGTACTTCTTTCCATAGTCCTAAAAACATCTGTAATGGAATGTGGTAAGGGTTAATTAAAGTACAATGCAGCCTCTGCAGTTAGCAAAAGCAGTTGTTTCACTTCTCAGTTCAAAAAAAAGCAGCATTTTTCATCGTCTTTCATTTTCTTTGTCTGGCGCATCACAGATTCAGCCTCAGTAGATTGCACTCTAGAGATTAAAGATCTTACTGAGCCTATTGATATTCTTTTACGGGAAAAGGTACTATCCTTGGAACAAAAACAGCCCAAAGGCACATCATTCATATCACAATGCTTGTAGTTCTGTGACACATTAGTGAAAGACAGGACCTGAAACAGTTTCGGTACTGATGTTAAAAAAACCCCAAGATATTGACCAGAATGTACACATAGAGGTATCTGATTAAGTTCACAAAAATATTTACATTACAGCCTTATTCTCACATGTTAAGCTGCTGCAGAGCAAGACTGACAAAATTAGAATTGGTTGAATTTATTATCTATCATTAATGCATCAGAAGTGTTCTGGTGACTCCCCTCTTGTCTTATTCTACTGGTTGAAAAAAGTAAATTTTCCCATATATTACAATAAACAGTTGACCAGAATCCTTTTTTTGCAAAAATACCTTTTTTCCCTTTAAAGATTCACAGTTCTACAATGATTTTTGAATATATCATGTCCTTATTTCATATTATCACTATTGTCCCACTGAAGCCACGTATCTGTGATTTTGTGAGCAGAACGAGAGCAGTTTAGGAAGCTGGAGCCATCTGAGGCAGGTTATCTGATGATGTAGCAATCAAAGTTTAACAAAACCTTGAAATGAAACAGGTTAACATAAGTCACTGCCAATTCAAAGCATTGCATGTGATTAGCTTAAACTCAATCTGCATCTCTTTACCCTTCATACTCCTTCCATGTGTTCTTAAGATGAAAGAAAAGAACACAAATGGAACAAATGAAGTATTCACGCTAATTTTGTGCAAGACACCGATTTTACATTTGAGCCTTATCAGCTAGTTTAGTTAAGTTAGCTAGAAAAGCATGGGTCCCACGGGGATTCCAAGAACAGGCTTATCACTTCACCTTCTATCCTGAACTATTTTTACTTTACAGAACATGGTTATGATCCTTTTTATAAGGACATCCAGTGGTAGTTTACTTAATCAAGTTGAAACATGTTAATTGTACACAATAAATTGCTGAGTTGGGGGGGGCACTGTTGGTTTGTTTTGGGGGTTTTTTGGGGGTGTGTGTGTGGGGGGGGGGGTGTGTGTGTTAATATCGTGTTCTAATGTCCCAGTGATTCTCAGATTTCCCCCGCTATCTCATCTACTACATTGATTACATCCAAAATGTATTCTGCCAAGTACCACTTACATAGAGATTAGATGCATAAAAATAATTTGTCTTAAGAATTGTTTAACAATTCTTAGCACTTACCAGAAAGATGTTACAAACAAACAAACCTGTATTTGAATCTTTTACATGTAAAAGTTTACATGGTGTTACATTATTTTCAGTTACCTAAGAACTTCTTCTGCCTGCCAAGCAGCATCTTCCTCTTCTTCCCAGGCATTAGTATTTTCCTGCCAAGTATCCAAGTCTCCCAGTTCAGGCTGAAACAAAAGAAGAGAAGCTCTAAGCACATGGAAAAATTAGATAAAACAGTTATTTTTAACCTTGATGCGTCAGACTTTAAGAAATATTTGAGATATCACAGTACTTCTCAGCTTATTGTCTATGCATTTTCCCCTGCTCTAATACTGACTTTTTCCAGTTAATTGTTGGAGGGTTTTTTGGATTCTATTAGTGGGTAACAAAGGAAGGAAGGAAGTACTGGAGTGCATTTTTAGGAAGGAGAAGATAAGTTGAGGAGATGAATTGAGCAGATAGTGTAAAAGACTTCTGGAAGTTGCATGGACAAACCAACATGTACATCTACATGTTTGTGTGTCCAATATCACTTGAGTGCTGCTTTTACTCACTAGAAGTCCTTTCCTGAATTATTTTCATTATGGACAGTCTGAGGAAGTGGTATGACCATTCTGTACTGCTTTCTGCCTAGTGCACTATGTTAATCAAAGCAGAAGCACTGTTAAAGAAGACAAAGGGGAAGAGAGAGAGCATGTCCCTCTAAATAGTCAGGCTGTTAGGTAACTAGACTATTTTTTCAAAGGCTAAAGAGCAGAAATTAGGAGACTGTTAGAATACAATCCCTACAGAAAGGAAGGGAGAAGCAGAAAGGTAAAAATGGGTCCAAGATAATAAAGCAAAGGTAACACAGAGGCTTTCAGGGGTTGGGGGGAAGCACCTTCTACTCTTTTGCTAGGAACTTACTGTGTAGAATCCAAAAAAAAAAAAAGTATAGCCCATTGCTTTGGAAGATTTGCAAGTACACAAGTGCTTGGAAGCTTCTTACCTTTTTATCACTGATCTGTTAAGTTTCTCAGTAGAATAAATTAGTTAAAATTGGATTAACTACTTCATTGCTTTGAACCAAATACTCAATTTTAAAACAATTTACATCATTCCACAACTATTCCTCTTGCTCCCCACAATGCAGACCTTAGGGAGACTATTCCTTCTCCTACAGAACAGTCATTTAACTGTCAAATACAAGACCAATATTTAGAGCATACTTACAGACTGGTGAATAAAAGGAATATCTTGTGTAGCTGCTAATCTGCTAGAGAATCCTGTGTTTCCCTCTGGAATCCCAAAATTTAAAGGCTCTCGTTTTTTAATAACTATCTGAAAGTATTCAAAAAAAGGAATGACAAGTGATAAGTCAAAGCACTGCACAGATTCCTTGGTGATCACATAACTCTGTGCCTGTGAAGGTACAGCTACACAACACTGCACTGTCTCTCAAACCTGCTCAGGTTCTGGAAGCTGTACAGCCAAATGAACTGGTAAGTGAGAGAAGCTAAATGCAAAAGACACATGAACTCCCTCCTCCCCCCACTAGCTTTTTCTAAAGTCACATGGAAACCCTATGGCTGTATTAAGACAGAGAAAGGGCACAAAGAATTACAGATCAAATAGCCACATCTCCCAGTACTCATATAAGCTACCAATTACATGACATATTCCTTGGAGAAATCCCGCTTCCATGATAGGTAACTGTAAGATACCACTCTTGAGGATAGCACTGCTTGCACAGCTATACTGCTTTGGAACATGACCTCTCTTAGCTACTTCAATAGCGTATCTGTGCAGACAATTTAAGTTTCAATAGTTGAAATGTAATTCACTACCACATCAGCTGGTAAAGCTCCATACTGATTTGGCTGAAAGACATGCACTAATGCTTCTCCTAAAAGGCTTATAGCAAACTTAACATGGTTGCTAAGATCACATATCCCTTACTTGTCTTGACCTCGAGATACAAACTTACTCACTTTATTTAGCCTACTTCAAGTCTTTGCTGCTTCCAAAAGAGGTAGATTCACAGTTCCACTGACTGTACAAATGCTAGTACCAATGCAAGAAAGGAAACATGACTAGACCATCTTACTTAGCAATGACAGACTCTGTTATTTCACTGAAGTTCCATTTCCAGACATTGTAGATATGAGTGGTAACACAAGTAGATTCCACCTCAGATCTTGGTGTTCATATTGAGCCCAGATTTGGTGGAAATACAAATGCAAATTCATATTTAAGGGTGGTAACAAGGCCAAGTTAGCAGGAATGTTCTTTACGGTGCCTGCAGTCATCCCTAGAGATATGTTTAAACTAAATCCAGTATACAGTATTCAAACAGCATGGACTCTTCTCGAGTTTTGTTCTGTACCTGAAGCTCAACTTATTAGGTGAAAAATGTCATTAGATACAAAGGAGAAATCTACCTCTCTCCTAGCTCTCCTCTGCCCCCAGATTTTGGGAGATCAAAATCCTTAGAATTTAGTCCACAGAATACTGCAGATCCTGAATGTACAGAAAACTGACCCCAGTATCATCTCCAGTTCATAGGACCACAAGAAGATTCAAGTTGGAAGAGGCCTCAGGAGGTCTGTAATCCAACCTCCTCCTCAAAGCACTGCCAAGTCTGAGGCTGATGAAGGTACTCAGGGCTTATCCACTTGGGTCTTGAGAACTTCCAGAGATGGAGCCTGCACAACCTCTCTAGTAATCTGTTCCAGTGCTTGACTGCCTTCGTTGTGAAAAAGGTTTCCCAATTGACTCAAAGCCCTGTAAGTACCCAGCTGGAAGATTTCCACGTAGAAACAAAACTTGCAATGTACCAGAAGTTTAATCAGCATTTATTTACAGTCTCAATGCTCTTGTGGGTATGCCCTTCTGTCTTGTCTCCATAATAAAAATAGATATTTGAAGAGCAAGCTAATTTGAAACATCAGCTCCCTAATTCCAGCCTCCCCAATATAACTTGGTGAAACAAGTAACCATCGTTTTCTGAAACAGCAGTGCTGCTACCTCAAACTTCAGCAAAGCAGAACATGGAATGTCTCTGTTAAATAATTGAAAGGTATGAGCACAAGTATGGTAACAGAGTGGTTCCATTTTCAGAATTAAAGTGACTTGAGGGTTCTCACATTATACTTCCCCGAGCCTTCAGACTACGAAATTCTTCATAAGCTTCCAATGACATTAAGACTAAAGATGTAAACATTAAATAGCATCACATCTAGTAAGATCTCAAAGAGTCAGTATTTTTAATTGGACATGTTAGACTAGACATAAGCACCTATTCTCAATTCAATAGGACAGCTTAATTTTACCAGAAGCACCTTCTATAAGTTGCCAATTTACTTATAGCCTATTTCAAAGCAAGGAAAACCCTCCATAAGTATAGTTGAAAGCACAATACCTACTTTTTGAGTTTTTCTTATAGTTGGCGTCATATCTTTGAAATAATCAGGTTCCATTTGTTCCAAAGGATTTTGCTGAGCAGCCATATTACCATTGCCACCTTCAATCTTCACACTGGTAGGTGCATCTTCATCCCATGAAGACCAGTCTTCTACTTCTGGCTGAACAGAAGTACATGGTACAAGTTAATATTATATGCAACTAAAAACTTGTCTTCTTATATCTTGCTAAGATATATACTTAATATCATATAGCATATATAATAATATTATATCTTTCTAAGATATATACAAATCCTGCTGTAGGACTGGTATAATAAATAATCATTTAACAGAGTGATTAAGTCACCTACCACTTAAGCAATTACCTGTTTAGGAACAGATGAATAATCCACTGTGGTTGGCAAAGTTATTTGGTCTCCACTTAACTTTCGCCCTCTTCCAGACCTGAAAGAAAAATGTAGGATTCCTCCAAGCTCTGAAAACATGAGCACTAAGTTTAAAAAAAACAAAAAGGAAGTCTGAGAACAGCACTACTCAAAATGGTCATGGCTAAAACATTAAGTGCTTAAACTACCTTAATATTAACTACTGCCAGTAAAAGTCTGCTAAACAAAGGAATTTAATCATGAATTTAAAGCAGTGCTCATAAGAATTTCAAAGTGCAATTTACTTTTCAAACTGCAATGGAAATAGAGGAGAAACAACTCTAAGAAATATGAAAATTGACAAGTTAACTCAGTTATTTGCATACAGTTACAAGTTTTAGATGGCAGTGCTTATGAAGCAAGCACTATCGACCTACATTCGTTCAAAGATAACCAATTCTACTGTAAGCTGAGAAATCTTTCTACTTGTCTTACATGTTAAGCTGTGTCTAAAAAATAGCTTTCTGAGCTGCCTGATTTGAAATCCCCTCTAAAGCACTTTTTCCTTCAAAGTCTAAACAGAGTTAGTACAAGATTATGCAAGTCAACAGCTTCTGTTCAATACATCCTTCTACTTAAAGAATACTGTTTCAATGAAAGCATTTCAGCAACTACATCAAATAATTTTCATTGAAGACAAACACTAATGCACTGCAAATAAGCCACCTAGATATTTACTTAATGACAGCATTCAAAGATCACAATAATAATTAAAATATTCTTAGCTGACATTCACTGTATTTTAAAACCTTACAACACAAGAATGAAATTCAGGCTCACACTCATGTTTTTCCCAAGGAGTGTAAGCTCCTATAGCAAGATAGTCATGTAATTGAACTTCTGCAGCTTGGAAAAGTTAAGTTTCATTTATTACTACTGATGAGACTACAACTGGGAAACTACAATTTGGAATTTGTATCCATTAGTTTTACTATTATAGAACGTTCTACCATCAACTCAGAATAGCTGAATTGAATTGCTTGCAATACCACCTCCGCTGCATCCTGGTGAGTGATTAGATACATTTTTCCTACTTTAAGCCCAATAGATTCTTCCTTAGGAAAGATCAGGTGCTATCATCAAATTTTCAAGCTTTATATAATTAGCCCCTTTAGAAACTGTTCCTTTAAGCTGAAAAGCAACACAATTTAGGGGTAAAGGAAGGTGAAAACACTGTTCCCTCAAACACATTAGAGACTTCTAGTTCTGCCTGACTAGATTTAGTTGATGTCTCTAAAGGAAACCCAAGCTTGAAAACATCCTCCTTCAGACCTGTACAACATACATACCTTTAATGCTATTCTAAGCCATCACTTCTGCAATTATATATATTTCTCTATTTATATGATCTAGAAAACTCCAGCAAGTGGCTTATAACAAACATTCATCTAGCCAAAATGATTACATTGACAAGAGCAAAGATGGGAGGAAACAGCTTCTGTCATACAACATGGGAAAGAATATGCTATACAGGGCAGCACTGAGAAGGCCACATATCTCCACTTCTTTTTCTAGATAGGGAACAAGATGCTTATAGGAACAGTTGCTTCACAACCATCACTAGACATACTGATCACTGCTCTGGATGCCAAATGCCTCAAGAATTCTTGGTTTTGTTTCTCCTTACTAATTAGCAGCATCCAGACTTCTCACCTGGAGAAGATAACTACAGATTTTAAACAGAATGAAGTTTCATCTCTTTTTATACTTATACCTTTTATTTCCTGGAAACAGTGAATTCAGGCAGGCTGTTGTTTATCAAAAAAAGTTTTAACTAAAGAGATGACTAGTACTATACATAGGCTTTACACTGACTAGAAAGATGCATGATATCTACAGACATTTGCTTAAATTAAAAACTAATATAAACTATATAATCTAAATAAGTACTAGCTCATATCCATTGAATTAAAATGCACATTTAATTACATCACATTTGCTGGTTATCAGGCGTACTTATATGCAGGGGTGCATTACAGGAAAAACAAAATTTATCAGGCTATGCTTTCAAGCTGACATTAAACAGGAGAAACATCTGTAGTTAACAGACTGAACTAATTTGATCCACTGACTTGCTTATGTGAAAGATTTTAAATTTTCATTCTTTCAACAAATTTTTATTCACAGAAAAGTTCTCCTACTTTTTACTCCCAAGAGTTCCTCAGCTGTTCATTTCAAGGATTTAGTTCATTCAGAAGTTGAAAAACGGAGGAAAATACTGTCATTACACCTACTAAACAATTACCTGCTTATAAAAGCTATCTTAACACAAGAGATGAAGGGTCCACATAATATAGACGCTATCATCAACTCAGTGTTTTGACTTCTTTTAGAACTTGAACAGCAAGAATTCTTAATTTAATTTGGAATTCAAATCACAGAACTAAGGCTGACATCTATATAGTTGTATGCAGCATTAAAACGTATCTTTTTAAAGCTTCACTAGATCTGTAGTGAATTTACCAACCAGTTGAGAGCTTCCTCTTATTCTTGGAATAAGTAAAGGTGAACAGGAAATAAACAGTTATTTTTTTTCTACCACGTTCTGCATATGCTTTAACCTCACTGGCAAAGTAGTAGTCATCATACACAAAAGGAGAATACATTTCTCTAGATTGCTATTTGTTTATGTAAAACAACATTCTGCAAGAGTGGCAAGAAGCAACTGTAGTTCAGATGACAGTACAGTGCTGAGGTCTACCTCAGGTACTCTGCTACTGTACTATTGAACTCTACTATCATATAACCATAACTCTTGAGGGTTTTTTGAATGCTTCTAGGTACTACACTGTTGCATTCATGGGTCTACAACTCAAAAGAACACTAAGTATGACTTACAAGAGTAAGCAAAAATAAGTCATGTTCATTAAAAAAAAAAAACAACAAAACAGTTCCCTTGAACTTTAATCACTGTCCTCCAAACTTCTGAAAGAATCTTCAATAGCCAGAACAATCTGAAGTTTCAGGCAACTGTTTCTTGACAAAGCAGGATGAGAATCACTTACATTTATAATGAAATCCTACTGAATGATGACTGGGTGGATGCTGCCATTAATTGAACCTCTTAAAAAGCAAAATATCACTTGCCAAGTACTTCTAGAAAATGCAGAGAACAATTTTTCTTCAAGTTTGACACCAGATAGTTTTAAAAGGCAATTTTAAAACCCTGTCATAGCTGTTTAGAAAACACTCCTCATTAGAGCTATCATACCACAAAATAAACTCACTACTGCACTACATAGACTTTTGAACTCTGAAGGAATACGCAGATTAAAGAATGAATTAAACTTAGTTTTTATCTGTCTTGACTGTTTTGCAATTAGTAAAATCAGAACTGCGAAAAGTGGTGAGTGGGTGTTGGGAGAAGGAAAGAAGTGCAAGAACTTGTAATCAAAAAAGAAAAGGTAACCAAATTAAATAAGACATGTTTACCTGCATATTAACTTTTTAATGAAAGAAAGCACTGCTGCCAGGCAAGTACAGATTTTAAAGAGTCGAAACTGTGTTATGGCCATGGTGAGAAACCTTTCCTGCAAAAGAAAAAAGTTAGATGTAGAGGATTATACATCTTTACATAGTTCTTAAAGCCAATTTCCTTAGTTGCTCATAAGCAAGGAGCATTCTGTGAAACTGTATTAATGCAAGAAAAGAGAGGAGGTACCTGGAGTGAAGATGCTACCTGCCTACTATCAGGACATTTAACTGATGTGAATGATACAAGTACCTAATGTATATGGCCTTTAAAGAAACAGCACATGATCATAGGTAAAGTCACAGTTAAAGATACTTTTAAAGGGGAAGTGCGGGCAATCAATTGCAGTGACTGTACGGCTGATCTGTTTTAGACACTAACAATGGCACTGAAGAGCAGAAATGCAAGGAGAACAGAATAATCATCAGTAAGAAGCTCACACTTGCTTGAGCAAGTCTTGCATATACAAATTACAAATACAGTCATTAAGTCAAAACCCAAAACTGGCCGTTTAAATTTAGTTTCCATTTTGATAGAAATGTATTATAAGAACAAACACTGTTTATTTTAGAACCAGTGTCACTGAAAAATCATCAGCAAAGAAAGACTCTGTTCATCCTGTGTGCACTATAGCACCAGTTAACCCCTAGATCTATCAATATTCCTATGCCAGACTGGATCATGCTAGCAAACCCAGCCAAGAAAAAATTGATCTTTGGCTGAAGCCACTTATGTTGGCAGCTATTTTTCAGTGTCAATTTGATAATCTAGAGAATTTATACTCAGTATACCACATTATTCCAACAGATCCCCTCAAATTAGCATAGACTTAGTCTGTACCTATGTGCTGTAATTCAAGGATCCCTTTTCTCTCTTCTACAGGTGAAGATTTTGGAGTAAAGAAGAGGTTAAACTTCACAAATATCTTTTCATTATATACATCTACACTTGTAACAATGTTTTCTGTTATAAGTTTAACATACCTCCTGGTGAGAAGAGAAGGCAGCCCTGTGACATTTTCCTCAGGCCATGAGTATTCCATGGAAGGACAGCTTGATTTCAAATATGCTATGGCATTTAAATCACTTTTTATATTCCAGGCTTTAAGTTAGGAAGAGTCAGGAAGGTGGATCATTAGGTAGGCTGCTCCAATACTGCCCTGAGGATTTTATTAAAAAGTACATAATGGGATTTGTGAGCTTCATGGAGCTTAGATCTATTTTTTATTGGTGCTCATTTGGTAGATAATGTAACTAGTATTAAACACTGTAGTAATATAGTACTGGAAATATTGCTTCACATACAGTCCAGATAAGGAATTTCTGCTACTGAAAAATCATACAGGGTGGCTATTAAACAAACAGGCCCTTTTACTGTAAAATGGAAGGCTTAAGTCAGTAAGTAACCGCCAAATTACAGACCACACTACCAAGCTGTAGCTCAGGAGAGAGGCCTCACAGGACACATTTCACCTCTACTTCAACACTAGCGTTGTCTTAATCTCATTTCATGGGAGACTTAAAAATGTAGAGAACCTTATACAAGAGTGGGTATTAAATGAGCTTTTCATCTAACAGGAAGAGGGAACAGTCAAACTTCCCACAAAGAAGCAAGAACAGCAGACACCGTCCAACACATTTAGCTTTTAGTTTTAAAGACAGGACTATCATTTTGTATTGTGCTCAAGCACTTCCTTACCTTCTGGAGTAAGAAATTTTGACAATATCTAGGTGACAGGAGAATGCATCAGTCAAGAATTTGAAGGATTCAGAAATAGTGGAAGTTAGTGAAAAAACAGTGGATAGCAACTAGATGGACAGTTCTCTATTCTAAAGGTAGAAATTATTGCAAACTAACACTGAATTGGTGAAAGAAATTGTTACTTTTAAAAGAGGCAGCTAGAAACCATCTACCTGGGATTTGAGGTATGAAGAGCAGGTGAACTGCTGAAATGAGAATAAAGGTACGTCTTTTCTGAAAGGAAGCTTGTTTAGAAGCTCACTCCACTCTTCTCTACCAGAATTCACTCTTCTATTGGCTTGGGGGGGCAGGAGGGAAGGAGTAGAAAAGTACTCAACGTTAGAAAAGGTAAAGCCATTTTCCCCACTGTTTAGCCTACCTAACTGCCACAGTAGACAGCCAAGACAAATCCTAAATTAAAAAACAAATTATTGACTGAAAAGGTTGTTTCAGGAAGCAACCATTACTCAAAAACTTCTGCAGACTTGATATTATTTGTGCCTAAGTTCAAAGGACTGAGAAGTTTATTAGCTAAGTGCAAAACTAAAACCAAAACAATGTTCAAGTGTGTCACATATATACACGCATATATGTATGTGTACATAAATATATATGTATATATATGTGTACATAAATATATGTATATACATAACACCAGTTTCTCAACTAATAATTTTTTTAATCTATCAAATTCTATACTGTACTGACTTCCCAATATAAAGTTATACAACTAAAAAACCAGAATCCACAAGAATTCTGGCTTGCAAGCTTGTGAGGTCCACTGCTGACAAGAATTAGCCACCAGAAGTTAATCCATTTTTCCCAGGTCATTCCTATACATGAGTGACTACATTTCCAATATCACCAGTATGCCTGTTTGGCAGGGTTCAATAGCTATCATCATTACCCGTAACAACCAGATAACTTGTCCCTCTCCACTTTCTATATGTCATTCAAAAACTTCAAAGTTATGATGAGAGGCACACACACAATCACATAACGTATTTGTGTTAGAACTGCATTTCACTTCACCTGTGGCAGCACTAGGCCCTTCAAGACAGTAAGTACTGTTTTGCCTGCCTCTTCTCTGAACTTTGACTGTAGTCTTCCCAGTTAAGTTAAGCTCTGTACACTACAAATTGTCAGATGCACAACCAGAGTTTTGGCAACAATATGCTATCAGCTAGCCATAGTAATACTAGCAAACCTCCACCTTTAAAAAGTACTTTCATCAGTGTATCTAGTTTTTATACTGCTGATGAAGATACGAAGCAGTATATATGCATTAATTTTAGCAATATCCTAAACCTGTTTAAAATAGAATCTTGAACCAATTATTGGCTCAATATTAGGACAAGTGAAGCATTCTCCCCAGTCTCTGAAACAGCACTTGAAGCATCTGCATTGTTGCTCTAAGGACAGCACGACCCAAAAAGAAAAGTCAAATGTATGCTAAAGGTTTTGAGTTTTCTTTGGTGCCTTTTGGGTTTGCGGGGGGTTTTTTGTGTTTAGGTTTAGGTTTTGTTTTGTTTTTTAAAGTTAATTAATTTTCTCAAAGGTAAATAATTTTATATTCTGAAACAGTTGTATGAATACAAATGTACATGGAACCTTAATATTTCCTGAGTTCACTGAAAACTTAATTCACCTGATACCATTACACTAAACTTGTTAAATTAAACAACTTTGTTCATTCTTTTCTTGTTGTCCATCTTTCTCAAATGCTGGAAAGAAGCACAGCCATAAATCTTCCTTATCTCATGAATGCGAACAAATACTGAACAGCGTAATGCTAAATGGCAGGGCCACCACCTTCTTTCTTCATTTTCTTCTCTTAAGCCTTTCCCTGACAATCAATCCCAAAACGAACTACAATTGTATCAGCAGCCGACTGTGATACGGCGCAGAGACATAATACAAAGTGGCAGTACTCCAGCAAGAATCCTAGAACATTTCTTAACAGATGGAGGCAAAGGTGAAACACTGGACTAGAATTCAGAAAATCTGATGGAGTTGTCTGTCAGCCTGATACACCCTTGTGCATATCACGCCTCATGCCTCAGCTTCCCATTTGTAAAATGGGATAGAGCTTTCCTTCTCCCATTATTGAGATTGCTTCTGATGTATTACATTTATCAGACTTACTGTCAACTGAACTTTTAAGTTCCATTACAACAGATATAAATAAGAAAATAAATCAGGACATGAATCCTAATTAATTTAATTCTAGCAGTCAATGCAACGATTTTGTAACAGACACCAAATTTAGGTGGAGTTTGACTTGCATAGCTCATACTGCTTTCTATTGGTAAAAAGCCGAAGCAGTTGCTCACGTGGAAGATGAGCACAGAAAGGATTAAAGCACAGCAGCAGCAAGATGTTAACCACATTAGAGCCAAGTCAGAAGAATAAGGCAACTTATCCTCAAAAACATTTTATGGATCCATAAAGGAAATATAGTGAAGGGAGGCAAAGTTCAGAAGTTTATTGAAGTGAAACATTTTTACATTGCTTTCAGCTTGCAGCCATGGCTGCGTAGGAACTCCTGGCACCTCCGACTTCACTGACACTAGCCAGCAAATCGTCCGTGGCATACACAGTCCAGCTGAGTTAGTCAACTATGGTGCAATAAGCAAGGCTCTCGCTGGCCATCACAGTACAATGAGCACGTTGTCATCTGGAGAAGCACTTCCTCTTTCATACCTAATTGTACATACAAACACCACTTAAACAACATTTCAAGAGACAGAACCAATTCTAAAACAAAGTCTCTTTGTGGCACTAAAATTGCTTCAGAGACTTGTTTGATGTGATGTCATCAGTGATGTCAAAACACTCATATTATAGAGCACCTATCCTGCTCTCCTTTGTTCCTCTACAATGCAGACTGATTTGTACTGTATTGCTTTCTTTAGATATCACCATCTTCGGAATGGAATTTCTGCCTTGAATTACCAGTGCTTTGTGAATTGATTACATTTTCTTTCACATCAGCTCATCTGTGACTCTAGAATGAATACATGAAGACATCTTGGAAACAGTGACTTTAACTTATATTAAACACAGCTAGCTAAATAGCCAAAGGATGGCATCTAAATCAAGACTAAAAATAACTTGTCTGAAACTGAAAGGTTCCCTGCCAACTACATATTTACATGAGTAGCCATAAAAAAAGCCTCACCCTCCTAAAGCAAAATAAGAAGTCCATTTCCTAGTACAAAAGACTAACGTGGCCTTGAGTGCTTACAAGTGTCAGCACCAAAACTCCACAAACGCACCACTGAACCAGTATGTTTTCACTAGAATAGCTGATAAAAACCTAGCAAGTACCATATTAGTCCAGTTTCAGTGGCAAGGATAGGATTTCTTAAAAGTTCATTTTGTATGAAATTTTACAGCAGTAGAGTGGCCACATCAGTCTGAAGATTCCCAAGTAGGTTTACAGGGAGATGGAATCTTATGAAAATTAGTAGATAGAGTTAAAAAACCTGTTTATTTTCAAGCACGCAACTCCTCCTCCAAATCATGTACATTACAAGATGTACAAAGACATTCTGTATTTTAAAAAGGGCAACACAATGATCAAGAACAGCATTCTGTCAGGTACTGGAAGGCATAACCAGCATCTCCTCCATTTCGGAGAGGAACCATGATTCTGTAGCCTAATGAGGAGGTTCCACTCTCCTCTTCCTGGTTCATTTCTGTGATTGTTTTTTGTTTGGCTGAGTTTTTTTAATCAGTTTATATAGAAACATAATATTGGGAACACTGGAGGAGGAGGAAAAATCTTACCAGGCCAATGTCTTTACCACTGAGTTTGATAAATGGATAGATTAAATGTCAGAATGACTGAACCTTCAAGCCGTGCTACTATGGCATTAGAGAGAGGAGCGGAATACAAAGGGAAGATTCGGAGGCATCTCCTCTATCAAACTATAGGTAGGTGGTCAGGGAATGTCCATAATAGGCACTGTAGTTTCAATACTAATGCTCCAACTTTCAATGCAGGCACCCTAATTAGGCAGTTGTGAGGTAGCTGGGAGAGAAAACTACTCTACCTATGATTTATGGGAGTGAGCCAAGTCATCCAAGGTGCTCAAATCCAGGAAGAGATTTCACAACTATCAGGAGCTGCAGAAGATATCAAAATTCAAGAAGGAATGTTTGTCTCTCTAACTAAAGGCAGTAAAAATTGGTGCATGCTGGCAATTCCTAAGTTATTCCTAGACACCCAACACTCTTATAAAACATACGGAGTTTCAACTTTTTTTTAAAAATGTGCTACTCCTAGAGCCATAAAACTTCTGCAGTAATACTACCTCATCTCACCCCTTCCTCTCCAATAAACTGAATATAGTTCCAATCTTGTTAACGTGAACTGTTGAAGCTTTCTGTTCCGAATTAGAATAAGTTCTATTTTTCAAGGCAACGTTAGTTAAAATAGAAAGTTTACATCCGCTGACTAATCACAGTCATTTTTTGACAATTCCTTATCTATATATGCTACTGCCTTCTGAAAACCAGCATACAGAATGAAGACTGAAGTCATGCAATCCTATGATACTACACTACAACTTTGTTCACATTTGCAGGAAGTCTTTGACATAATGTACTAATTCATGTAACTGACTTCGCAACACCGGAGAAGTTCTCAGACACAGAACCAGAGTTTAAGAGACCCCAGTTCTGTTTTGGTCCTTATTAGTCATCCTGGACTTAAGTTATTTGCATCTACAGGGAAAGCCAGAGACAACAAATTAACACACTCTGACTGCCACTACTAGAAAATCATCTTGCAATATCTGCTGTCGTGACAAGCACCAGCTATTTACAATCAAGATACAAGACATGCTATGCAAGATGGCTTAAAGAAGTCTCTACAGGGCACGTCCATATTTCTAGAGTATTCAGAAAGACTATAAAGTAGCAAGCTATATTTTTCATTAGATGTGCAACTGAGGCACTTACATTGCAAATTCATGGCCCCACTATTCTACAGAACAGCCCAGGTTCGCATGTTATTAGAGACAGCACCTAAGCCAGATGGTAGCACTTAAGTTTTCTGTGACCTGTTAAAGAGATTCTTAAGTCTTTAAGGGTGTACTAAGCAACTTTCACGTTAATTTTTATGCAAGTTGTCAGTCAGCAAGAACAAAGAAAAATTTCAGACTAGGTAACCCCACGCAGTGCAGTCCCACAGAGTCCCTAGAAACACCAAAAAAAGCTGACGCCCCCCCCTCCCCCCCAGCTCTGACAGGACGTGCTCCCCCCCCGCCCCTCCCTTTTCCACAGGGTGCCAAGCCTCCCATACCCCAAACGCTGCCTACCTACTCGTCAGTCACTGCATATTTTTCCCAGCCCGTGAGACTTCCCCCCCTCTCCACCCCAGAAGGCGCCCGGACCAGCCGGGCAGGGGCACGGGGCGGCCGCGGGCGAGGGCCGGCGGGGCGCAGGTGCGGCGGCGGCCACACCGCCCCGGGCCAGGGCGCCCCGAGCACACGGAGGGGTACGTGGCAGGGGCTTTACTGAGGGCGAAACGCGAGGGCCGGCCCCGCGGCGGGAAGGCGCCGAGGCCGGGCCCCCTGCCCAGCCGCGCCGAGGCGGAAGCGGGCAGCCGGCGGCGAAGGAAGCGCTCCCCCCCGCTCACCTGCCCCGAAGGGGAGGGCTCCCCGGGGGGCGCGGGGCGCCAGGGGCCGCGGCGGCCACTCCCGCGGCCACTCCCGCAGCCTCCGCCCTCGCCCGCCGCCCCTCATTCAAAGCCGGGCGCGCGCCGCTCCGCCGCCGCCTCCCGCGCCGCCATCTCGACCTCCCGTCACCCAGGAGACGGGCCCGCCCCTTCCGGCCGCGCCTCTTCCCCTCGCGCCGCCAACCGGCGCTCGCGCCTGTGCTCGCGGCTCCCGCCTTGGGCCGTTGGGCTAACGGCGGCGGAGCCAATGGCTGCCGAGGCGGCTGGGCCGGGCCGGGCCGGGCCGGGCTGGGCCGACGTGGCCTTTCTGTGGGGACAGCGCTCGGCACCCAGCACAGGCGTGCCGGGCTGCACCGTGGCCCGCCCCCGCCAGCAGCCTTCGCTCTCTCCCGCCCTCCGTCCCTTCCGCGGCCCGCACCGCGGCTGGCGAAGGCTGCCCTGCGCGGCGGGCTGCTCCCCGCTCGCTGCGGCTGAGCCCTGCGCCTCGCCACGGCGGCCGCCTGGCCCCAGGGGGGTTTGAGCCAGGTCTTTGTCGCCTCGGGAACTGTGAAAAAAGCGTTGGGCTGTAATGTTAACCGGGATGCTGCATATGTGGTTGCAAGGGTATTCGTGTGTGGTTGGCTAGGCGCTGAGCTGTACATTTGGAAGCTACTAAAAAATTCGCTCAAGTAGCTTCTGACAGGGTGTAGCCTCAGCTGGCAGCAGGTCTTGCCAGCGTCTCTGTTCACCCAGATGCTTCAAAAAGTGCTTGTGCATGTTAACTGGCTGGCCTGCGGGTACAGTGTATTCATTCACTGCTGATGTGGAGAAAAGGGAGGGAGGAAGATGCCAAGTAATCTAAGATTTTCCAGAGCTCTGTGTATGTCTCCAGTTGCATTACATTCGACAGACTCGGTAGATGAGGTAAAGGGAGGCTTTGTACCCTTCTCACGGGGAGGCCTAGCCAACTTCTGAGAAGGCACTGGTACAAAATCCCTTCAATTCCAAACCATACCACCCAGTTCTCTCTGCTCTCTAAGGAAGTCCCTTAAAGACTTCTGTTCTGACAGCAGAGCTAACATGCTAGCTGCTGTTTTCTCTGCTGTTGGTTCAGGCAGTGAGGAGATGGATGCTAGGAGGATGGCTTTTGTGGGGAAGCACTAGTATCCTATAGGGGTCCTTCATTTCCCTCTTCCCATGTCATGACAGACACTGTAACTGCATTTCCCCAACTCTTCATCACGAAGCCCCAACAGCACAAGGAGCCAAGCATCATATGGCTGGCAGCAGGGCAGGGGCCTCGCCAGCCAGGACCCGAGCAGGGCAGGCTGGGGGCAGCTCAGAGTCCAGGCTGTCAGGCAGGTTTCTGGTGATGAGGCAGATCCGAGGACAAGCCAGGGAGTCAGTCTACTGGTCCAGGATCAAAAGAGTCCATAGCGAGTCAGGGCACAGCTGTAGCCAAGCTGAAGGGCAGCACTCCTATGGTGTTGCTCAGGTGGGGACTGACACCCTGACGCCTGCAGAACCTGCATTCAATAAGAGAAACTCAATATATGCAATGCTGGTTTTAATTTTAAGCACCATTTCAAAACCATTTGTGTAGCAAAGAGTTACACCTTTCAGTACAGGTCCTTTCTGTCTAAAGCAGAAACTGGAAAATAATCTTTGGCTGCATTCACACATAAAAGCAAAACTGTGAGCATGGCACGCTGGGAGAGGTGAGGTTATGAAGATACTCAGTGACATTTCCTTTGAGAGCACATTCAGTTTTTGGCATTACAGGCTATATACTTGATAGGGGATTATGCCACAGTGAGAATGAAACATTTTAAAATATGTATATAAACACCCACTCTTAGTATAAAAACTGCCAGAGTGGCTCACCCACACTATCCCCCTAAATGCACAACAGACCTGTGTGTGGCTGTTGCATTAATGGGAAAAAATCCCAGAAACTGGCAGACCGCTCATGAAGAATAACTGTCTTTATAAAAACATAATTATGCAACTTCAAATTTAGGAATAATATGACTTAATTTCTAAAAGAAACGTTTGCAGGGATAAATACTTCTCTGTTCAAAAATGTCATTAACCCGTAGCTCTTTAATTTTTAACTTGGATTCCTTTGGATCAGTTATTTTTCCAAAAGAGATCTTCTTAAATCTTAGATATTTCATTGCCACAGCAAATGTAGTACTGCTACAGTAAACTAATAAAGTTTGTTAGGGAACTACTTTTTTTTTAATTAATGCTTTTCTTTTACAAATATTAAGGATTAAACATATCAATCGCATCACCTGACAATTTGCAGGTTTGCTACTGTCACTTTGTTACATCTAAAGCACTGTTCATCACTTCATGGTTGATCGTTCCGCAGCCACTGGGTAGATGCCATCCTGATGCATTCATGTTTCTATTTAATAACGTCATTCTGTCTATAAAGGGGATGCAGTGTCTCAATATGAATTCTCCTTCCTACAGTATATGTGCTTCATTTACTTGTGTGCTCTCTACTGTGTGCTCTCTCACTGTTCAGTCATTTGTTAAAGCTATAACTAGCTTTTTTATCTAAGGGTACCTTTCCTCAGTTACAGTCCTGTTGAATTGTGCAGTAACTCGAGTTTTACATTTGCAGAAAAGATTTTACCCTTGGCAAGTGTTTGATTCTGGTCAAAGTAGAGTTTTTATAGTTTCAACCACAGAAAAATTGCAGGGTTTTAGTATAAAATTCAGAAGTAAATTTCTATACTGCTGCTACAAATTCATATTCTCCTCTTTGAAATTTCATCATTAACTGTTTTGAAACTCTAGATGAGGAGGGACAGTTCCATTGCTAGATACATTTTCCATTCCTTTGTGCTATTCCTGAGCACCTGTTTTTGGTAAAATCTAAGTATTGTCCAAAGAGTTTGCCTAAGTTTAGGCAAATGTGTATCCTAGCTTGTATGAAAATCTGTCCCCTTCCCCAAGTAAGTAGGCAAGTAGTCATGAAAGCCTCTTTTCTCTCAAGGTCTTCCAGGCTGAAACTCTACTCTCCACTGCCTCTGCCAGCATACCTTAAATACCTTCCCTCGTGCACATTAAGGCTTGATATGCCTTATAGAGGAAATATCCAGACCAGTGATCTTGATGAGAGGCCTTTGTAGGAAAAGCCAACAAACTGACTTTTAACAAGCATATAATATATTTAAAAAATCATATTTGAAACTGTGAAAAGGCGCACACCCAAAGTAATTTTTTTGGAAGCAGTGGCCAAGAGAGGCCAAAGAGCAGCAGTGACTGCCTAGGTCTCCCTGAGCTCAGAGCAGATCGTGGAGGTTTGTCCTTCTGCTGGACTGGGCAGTTTTCATTGCTCCCCTGAGAATGATCCAGGGGTTCTGTCTCCTTTAGCATCTTTCTGCAAGGCACTGACCTTCACACTGGAGCCTGGCCAGCTGACGGGACCTTCTGGGGGGCAGAACCCCCAGTCAGCCTAGAGGAATACCCACCTCAGGTTGAAACAGGCCGGTTGGTTTGTTCAGTGCTGTAAAGAACTTAGAGGTGATAAAGAATGTGTGACTTCAGCTTGATGCTGAGAAATTTCCTGGAGAGACGATCCTGGGTTCTTCTCTCTGCTGATGGCATCAGCTCCTCCTTCCTACGGTGTTTCTGTATTTGATGATGGGTTAATATACCCATCAATGCTGGGAGTAGGTACCAGAACCCAGTCTTCTCTGTCCCTGCCAGGCGAGTGAGCTAACTTTTCCTCTCTCAATTATTTTCCAGGCTTCCTTTTCCTCTCTCAATTATTACTTTTTTCACAGTAGCACAAGTGAACAGAAGTCCTGAGTTCTGCTTCCCCCTGTGACTCGTGACAGAAAAGACTAGCTTGTCAATAAGGCCATCTCCCAGGAGGCAGAAGATTTAAAGTGAGGGATTACTTACATTTCGGAAGGTCAGGAAGGAGGTGACCAACCCACCTCTTCTCTTTCCCAAATAAAGAATCTGGCAGCTATTTAGATCTTGACTGTGTGATTTAACTGTTGCGCTCTATATACAAGTTATCCCAATTATTTCCTCTTCATTCAGCCACATCCTAAAGAAAGCAGTGCCTGCTCCTGCACTTTGCCAGGAAGTAAAGCCCCTGAATAAGCACAAGTTGTGCTTGGGGTTCGGACCTGAGCGGGATTAAAGCATTCTGTTCCAGCTCCAGTTTCCTTTAGGTGCCAGCTGGATGCCTCTGCATACCTTTAGCTGCAGACAACAGGGCAACTCCAGCATGTACAGAGGCAGGACTGTAATAGACTTAACTTTTTGCATCATTAAATGTATCTACAGTTACAATACTTAAGAACTTCTGTAACTGCCATTTGGTTGCAGTTGAGCAGCTTTTAGACAGCAAGTGTGGATATTGGTGCTTAAACTCCACTTGAAATGTATTATAGGTGATTATGATCCATATTGGCTCTCAGTCGTTACTGATTTTAACAGCTAAAACAGGTGCGTAGACCAAACTAGAAAATAGTTTTAGAATTGACAGAAAAAAATTTAATTCCCTAGCTTTTTCGTGTGGGAAGAAAGCTTATGCTTTGTATTCCTTATAATCCTCATATTCCTCAACTGCAAATTAGGGAGAGGATAACGGGACCTATTCTTTATACAACTAATTTATCACTTCATTACTAAACAGAAAATCTTCCTTTCCATCCTGTAGTATGTAGCCATTAAGTAATCTTCCTTGATTTACATGCACAGCCTTTCTTTTGTTTCTTATTAAGGAAAAAAGAATTATATGCACTAAGTTCAAGTTGTTAGAAGATGGATCCTAGGCATAGTATTAGCATTTGAATTCAAATCCTCTAAATACTTGAGTATCTAGCATGTTGCTTTATAAAAATAGTTATCTACATGGATATGCTTGTGTGTGCATGTCTGCATGTGTATGATTTGCATTTAGGGAAATGCAAATGAATAGAGAGAGTGCATAGTATGGAAAGATAAGGTCATGAAGTTTTGTTGGGGAAAGCATTTAGGAAAGCAAAGGATTTTCTTTCTAGGGTTGGTTTTTTTTGAGGGGGGGAGAATTGTGAAACTGTTCTTTGTTTCTTCATACTTCAGCATTTGTTAGAAGAATTTCTACCTATTGGTAAAATGTGAGTGTCTTTTCTTTTTATCATGCCCTTTGCCAGATCTAATCGTCTCATTTCAAGAAGAATTATTCTAAAGTTGGGAAAAGAAAAAAAACCTTAAATTAATCATGAATCCTCCCTTTTCCCATTGTAAAATCTATTCAGCAAAAAAGACCTAAGTTATAGCTCAAAAACTTCAAAACTCAAGTTCTTACCTGAGGACCTGTGTGCCAAGCCCAAGTGGCTGTTGGAAGTGTTGAGCTCCCAAAATCTGATTAAAATCAATGCCAGCTTCAGACAAACTTTACTGTCTCAGTAAAATTTGGATTGGGACATCTAGATCCCAGTTTTGATGGGGGGAAAAAAACAATAGCTGGTTTTGAATATAACTGCGTAACCTCATAGTCTAGAGGAGACAGCAATCAAAGAAGGGAAATGAGGAAGTGAAATAAAGACATTTTTTCATTCTTTATCAAGTTTTCCTGTTTACCTTATGATAGTGAGGAAGCATTTTAAGTCATCTTTATCATTGCAGCAGTCAGTAGGCCGAAACCAGGCATAGATAATATTCTTTCTGATCTTTATTCAACAGAGGAAGAACAGTCCTCTTCCATCCATTGACTATTTGATGAAACACCTCCTTGCAAACAATATGTCAACAGGTATTTTGAAAGGTAGTCTGAACTACTCAAATATTAGCAAAGTGATCTAGGATTTCGGCAGAAACTTATCTTAGAATTAAATGCGCATGAAAAAGTTAACAAACAGATTAGCTAGATAGGGGCATTTTTCAATCCAAGTTACAAAAAAACATTTTGTAATGCTTAACTGCTGCTGCCATTTCCATCGTAGATTCCGAGGGCATTGCATTCCACCCAGTTACACCTGTACTGGGGCTAACAACTTCTGCTTGTGTTCAACTAAAGCAGCATTTCTCTTTATGTAAACTTCATTAAAAGGTTCACCTTGGAAAGTGTTAGAAAATAGTATTTAAGATGCCACTCAGCTTTTCCACAACAGAGGAGTTAAAAAGCAGAGGACATTTATACAAATCAGTGAACTCCTCTGGACCTTATGTTTTTGGGGATGTCCGTTTCTTTTGCAAGGGAGCAGAAGTATAAACACGAGAGTATTAATTCTGGTTTTCCTTTCTCAGCTGGAAGAAACTGAGCTGCTGCTGCCAGCTCTGGGGAACATTCATAGGTGAGTACTGCATTTCCAGAAAGTTTGAGTAACTCTGAACTAAAGCAGCTTTTCCAGAAAGGCATCTTGTACTCAGGAAAGCATTGAAAAATGAAGGAACCACCATATTTCTTCATAGTTTGTTCCAGTGATTAAGCAGCTGTACTTTTACAAATGCCATCTTCTTTTAAATTTGAATTTGTCTGTCTTCTATTTCCATCTACTCTTTATGCCTTTCTCTGTTAGACTAAATTGCCCTTTGTTTCCTCTTTTCTCCCTGAGGAGGTTCTGACACATCACAGCCATATTTTCTGTCAGCTTTCTTTTCAATTAAGTAACACTGGGAGATTTTTAAAGCTTAACTAGCAGTGCTAGCTCTCAATAATTCCTTTTTCTCTTTCAGTACTCCATTTTTTCCTTCTTCCTTTCAAAATTGCGAGTCATACATCATGAGTGTCAGTCTCACCAATGCAGTATACAAAGCTAAGATCAGTGTTATGCTCATCTCTGTTGGTATGTATTCAAAGATCCCATGGAAGCAGATGATGAGTTTTTCACTATGATTTCCAGTGTCATTGCTTTCCAGGGAATTAAGCGTTGCTTTTGCCCTCTGCACTAGATGTCAGAACTCAACACTGCGCTGACTTTGTACCCAGACGGTTGAAGCGAGCCAGCCAACAGAAGAGTTCAGGTTGCTCTGCCCTTGTCGGTATTCACCCACAGGCTGCCAGCCGTAGATTTTATCAGCAGCAACTTGATACTTTAGCTCAGGATCAATGATTGAAACAATGGATAACCTCTTTCCTAGTAACTCCAACAAACAAATCGGCAGGGATTTCTTAGAGGGATATTTTTTATGATCTACTACTAAATCATTTCACTAATTATAAGGTAAGTGTAAAGAACATTTTTAAGAATAATACTGTTCAGATGGAAAGCACCATGGTAAATGTGAAATACACTAAAGTGAGATTAGGCCTTTTCTCATTCCAAGCAGAATGCTGATTAACCTATTCATTACACTAAAGTGGTGAAGTATAAATTATTTATGAGGAAAGGAATTTATTTTTCCTCATTTTGGGCTGCAGTCATTACAAATTTTGCTCTGCAGCCACAGCTGTTTCTTTTAGAAACTGAATAGCTGAGAAAAACAGGCCAAGTAGAACACAATTCTGATTTCAATTGCAAATATTTAGAAATTTAAAGAAAGCCAGCAGGTAAGAGCATTGGATATTTTTCATTGCTCCAGTGAAAACTCAATCACTAAGTAAGTTAAAGCCAAACTATCAAGGTGCCACAATCACTACAATTAAACGTATTCCATTATGTGAAAGAAAAGATGAGGACGTGGGCTAAGTAGTGCAGAGCTGTCACCCCAAAGGACCCTCCGGAGAGAAGAACTGAGAAGCAGCAATAATTTTTTAATAGCACTGATGGACTCTCATTGGACTTAAATAGACTTCAGATATACTTGTTCTCCAAGTAATAAAGGTCTGTACTGAAACATTATGGCAGTAAACAAGAATTAAGAAGAATGGGAAAAAACGAATAGAAAAAAAAAAAAACTGAAAAACCTGCAGTGGCAAAATGATAAGGTTCTATCTAAGATGAGAGTGTAAGTTTGACATCTCACCAGAATTTCTTGATGATATTACTGCTTTATAACATTTTTTGACTGGACTATGTCAATGTGGAGAAGTGTTCATGGGGAAATAATTATCAAACAAATTAGAATCTAACCAGTTTCAGTTCATTGTGTATTTCAGACCCCTCAGGGTCTGACTAAGGGAGAGGCTAAGCTAACTTTTTTCTATTGGTCTTTCACTGACAGCAGTAGGACTATTCAATTTGCTGTCACGTAGAATTTGGATTAGTGCACATCCAGAGCTATACCAATTTACTCTAGCTGTTATCTGACCCATTATTTCAATGTCAATTTACAAACTGGTTTTATTTTTTACAGGCTTGTCCACAGAAAGGCCAAGCTGAATCAGCTGCTAGACTGTATATATAGGGCTGCCATCTAAAAAAAGTATATGCCCACAGCTGAGGTAATTCACATCAATGCTAAATTGTCACTTCTTGGCTATCTAGTTCTGGATGCTGTCTGCCTTTGTAAGGAACGGATGCATTTCATGGCATTGAAAATGCTGAAATTTTGAAGAAAAAGTAGTTAATGCATCTATCTGTCTGTATATGCTATAGGTATGGAACCTTTAACAGCACAGATCATCTTATTTTTCAGTGTGTGAAAAAACCCTCAACAGGACAATAATGTCCTGACTGAATCCTGAATATTACTGATAGTTTTCAGTACTCAACCAAATAAGTAGAAACTGAGATTGTGCAGGAACAGTTTGCAAAACAAAGCCACCCTCTGCATCTGAGAATAAAACCTGCAGTTAAAAATATGAGGCCACTAAGGGGACCTATTTATTTCTCAAGAAACCATTTCCCATTGCTGATACCATGCCAAATCTAAATTCATTCTTAGAGGATCCATCAAGACACCTCTGACGAGTCCACGCCAGTGTAATTTGGATCTGCACATGCTGTCAAACATGCTTTTTGCCTAGCTAGTGAATGGAGGCTGCACTGGTGTGATCAACAGGAGTCACTGCGGGAACATGCGGTGTTGGGCTGTTTACATCAGAGAGCAGCCTGCGTTACCCTGAGACGGGAGCCGCTGGTGTGTGTCAGGAAGGCAGTCACCCTCTCCTCTTCCTTCTGGGTCTCCAAATGCTCTTGTATTTTAAGCCAGTCTGGGCAGAACTTTACAACTTATTTTTGGAAGCATGTGAAAGAGCTATTTGTGAAGCCTTTAACTTCAGATTGGTCAGCATAACTTTCTGAAAATTCATACAGCACTCAGTTCTTTATTCTGTGCCAAGCATAAGCTGCCTACAGAGGAGAACTACACCACGCTTACAGCAACTGCACTTCAGCTGTCATGTTCTAGATGGAATCTCAAATGTTTACCAATCAGACAACAAGCCTTCCACAGTTCGGTATATGAATACCTTGAAGTCTGGCCCTCTCCCACCACAGTGAAGGAATCAAGTGGAAGCTCTGGAGTAAGTTATTCTGTGCCCATGACACACTGCAGCCATTCATCAAGCAAAGACTTTTAAAGTCGCATCCAAAATATCAAAGAACATCAGCAAAGACCTCTGAGAACAAAAGAGTAGGAATACGGAGGATATTTTACAGCCTTGCCATATATTAAACATACAGTCAGCTAGGGTATATTCTGCTAGATTGTGTGAAGCAACATTCTGTACTCCGTCAGTTACTAGCATTGGGTAAATCAAGTCTAGAATGAAGAGCTCAGAATAAATATACATATATGCAATTCAAACAGAACGTACTCATTGCAAATGAAGTTGCAATGAAACATTGAATTAACATACTCAATGCAGATAAACTTTTTAAAAAACAGATGGACTTTTAAGTGGAAGGAAGAATTGTCTTCTTTCTGACGTCCACCATTATTTAACAGTGTAGAGACAATGACATACAGCAAGTATGCTCCAACTGGCATGAAGGTAGATTTAAAGCAGTGCAGCACGGGCCCTCGGAAGGAATATCTGTACACTGCAGCGGATCCCTGATCCTGGCTCCTGCGATGTTCCAGTCTCAGCAGGAACTCGGTCTTGTGTAGACAAAAGGTGTTCGTGACCGGTTACATCTTGTCCCATTGAGCGTCCGTATTGCCCAGTTTACGTTGACTTTTGCCTAGTGCCAGACTTCACCTTCACCTATTGCTAGACTCTTGTCTCACGTCTGTTCCCCAAGTGGCAGCCTGAGCAGAGAAGTTAGTAAAGCACTCGCAGCCTGGCACTGGGAGTCCTGCCGCTGCCGTTTCACCCCAGCCCTGCGCAGGTGACTAGCTCAGCCGAGCCCCAGCCCCAGCTGCCTGGCTGCCCGGTGAGCACGCAGCGTGGGAAGTCGGCACCTCGCTCTGCAGCAGAGCCCATCACTTTTCCCTTCTAAAGCCGAGGGACCGGCAGGCAGGAGCGGGGCTGGAGGCCGGAGCGGGAGCAGCCACCGCCCTCCCCACGCGTGAGACGCGGGTGCCCCCGGGCGGCTCCGCGGGTAAGAGCTCACGCCGAGGGCTGGGGGACGAGACACGAATCCACTGGCGCAGGCACGACCTTCTGAGCAGCTAGTGAAGTATACTTGGCTCCACGCCAAGCGACAGTTTTTAGAGTATTCTTCTCATTTGGAGGATTAAGATTTACATTGAGTGAATTCATTTTTCACAGTGGCCGAGTCACAACAGTATCTCATTGCTCATTCAGTTCCTGCTCATGCTGCTCCTCCACTGCAGTCTATTAGACACTTACCTCACATTGAAGCTGGCAAAAATTAAACATTCTCACTTCAAAGCCCCTTTCCTGATCCTCTCTATTCATCAACTTTATTTTCGCAGCTATTTATAGACCTGTCTGATGTTGCAGTTCCAGATATGAGAATTTAAAATGTATCATCTTAAGAGACTTATGTTGGCAAATTATTGTGTCACACTTGACTATCAAAAGGCCCCAAAGATCCACATACTGAAAAATTACCAGTAACATGGGCAAAGCTAGAAAAGAGTAGTTGTTGTGGATCAGAATAGCGGCTCTTTTTAATTAAAGTAAATGTGAAGAGAGAATTATTGATGAAAGATACGACTGCCTTTTTTTGTTCGAAGAATTCATCCTTCTATGAATTACTGAGTGAATATTTGCAACACAAAGTCAGAGACTTCAAACCACTCACTCTCTAGCAAAGTACCACCAAGAGGAATGCCACCAACAGTGTCATGTAGTCTTAACTTCTTCATACTGTCCAGCTACTTAGGGAAGATTAGAAAGGATATGCTCACTACCATGTCATATCCCATTTTCCACACTTTTTTCCCCTTCTGCATTTCTAGTTAATGTACTTGTTAATCACACTTCTTTCTTTTAAAATCTGAGCAACTTTATGCAACTGTGTAAAATCATGGATTATTAAAAACTGGAACAGGTGACACCATATTACAGTGCACTGAAAGAGAAAAGAGCCTTAGAACCACAAGTCCACAAAATTTTTTATTAAAATAACACCAAGTTTAAGAAATCAATGCAGTGCAAAGAAACTTCAACTCATCATACAAAAAAAATAATGATTTTCCATCCTTAAGTATGGAAACCGCATTCCAATCCTGACATGATTGACATAATACAGAAACAGAAACAGTGTATCCCAGATGAACGTCAAAGTTAAAGACTGGCATGCTGGGCAAGGAAGGTTCTTATTCTTTGCAAGAGTTCTTTCTTTACGCTGTCTGGTACCAAGGCTGAAACACAAACAAGAAAGCAAGAAGTAAAAAAGACAAAATGGAAAATATGCTAACACCAACCTTTTACAAGGTTGCAAAACTACTATTCTACTACTTCTATTCTTTGTTTGTTCTTGCAATTCTGTTAATAACTAAACTATCTGAAGCTACTTGATTTCCATATAGCATATCCATGTTTCTCCCATTTAAAATAGGCTAAAATTGAAGTCTATTGGGAACACTGTTGTTATTGGTAGTTTTTTGCCTAGCCATAATCAAGAAAATTGGAAAGTTTGAGGGAAAGGATTATTCAACAGTAAACAGGATATAATAATCAAAACCTAGTTTGATTATTCTACTTTTTTTCTTCACAAATTTAAGATCAAAAAAAAAAAAAAAATCTCAGCCATGACCTCAGAGTTAGGGTCTTCAGCACATTATTTTGAAGGCCTATTTTTATTTAAGACTTAATTAAGTTTCTCCCACTAACACCAAAGCCTATTAGAGAGTCCAAGAAGAACTATATAAAGAGAACTGCAGTATTTCCTTAAAATATTCCATTTTTCTGTATCTGTATGCTATGACCTTTCTCTTTACCACTTCCCATTACACTAGTACTGTTAGTTCAGATTTTCCATCTTAAAAATAACTGGAATTCTAAAACATCTCTGCCTCATACCCCAAGTTTTCCTGGGACCATTAAGTCAATTATAAAGATGAATACAGATTCATGACTAAATAATGTAACCCGCAAAAGTGGTCTACACACACAGCTCATTACAGATTTTGAACGGCTGTTACACAATACAAATTCACGTTTTATTTGTAGTTAATATCAAGCTATTAACATTTCTCCTTGAAGCTATTAACATTTTTCCTTGAATCCAACACAGGCAAGTTCATAGTGCTGCTTTCAAAATATTAATGACGTACAAATAGATATGTTTATTGATGTACTACCATATCCATGTTTGCATTTCCTTACCTCTGCCTTTGGGAGTGATTTCTGCCACCAAATCATCAACAGTAACATGCTCTAATCCTTTTTCTTTAATGACATCTGGGGAAGACCAAGACAGATATTTTAAGTCTTTTAACCCATTCATTAGAAGAGAAAACCTTTGCCAATGATTAAGAGACAAAACCTGCATGCATAACTCATCAGAGAAGATGAAGTAGCTTGTGACCCAAATGTAGGTTATTAAACTCAGTACCTACACTGCATTGTACAGTGGATTTAGCCTCTCATTCATACCATAGGTTTAAGGATGGGAACTTGTCACTACTGATGCATCTTGATCAGCTCATATTTTAAAATCAAATGTTACGAAGTTTAAGCTTATCTGAGCATTACCAGATGTGCATATTACTGGAGTGTTGCAGCAGTTCACAAGCGGGTCCGCTTATCTCTTCAAACGCATTATTTCCATAATAGTGAGAAAGAGATGCAATTGGAAAAAGACTTTGGAACATACAACAAGAGACAGCACAGAGGCAGTAAATACTTACTACTCTTCCTAACTGGTTTAAACAACATCTCTCTATATATTTCAGCGAAGTAAAAAAGCTTTTCTATCTGAAAGAAAGGTATACATCTACAGCAAAATAAAAGTTATTAAGATATACTGTATGATTAATACATACCAGTATTTAAACAAATTGTCTACTTATAGTGCCTTGAATACTACTGAAAAATGCTGAAGTCAATGCTGAGAAGAAACCTTAACTCAGTAGCATAAACCTAAAATATTTTGTCTAAACATGAATGTTTTTAACTATATGCCAGCACATAGGATTGATTGTCCCCAGGACACTGAATATGTTTTCTGAACTGACATCACATGGACTATCTATAAACTGTTTTTCTTGGCTGAATTCCCTGTAGAAAATAATTCTGGATTGCTCAATTATTGGCCCTAATCCACAATGGCAAGAGGCTTTAGAACAAGCTATTGAAAAAAAACCCCACACCCTAACAAAACAACAACAAAAAAACCAACAGAAAAAACCCCAAACCCTCAAAATCCTTCTCTGTCCTTTCTAGTGGAGGTTATTAGGCCCTTAACAGGGACAACTGAACTTGTATTTGCATTCTCAGCAGCTGCAATTACAGTTCAAAATACTAATGTAAACAAAAAAATTTTACATAACTTTACTATAGCAGTTTATAAAGTGTATAGTGAAGAAGGCAGATAAACATCCCTTTCGCTATCTGTACTATTGAAATGGGTAATCTCTGGCAGTGGCATCAGGCAGACAACTGCAAGCATTAATCATTTCAGCCTTCTCTGCAAATCCACCTATGAAAACAATTTAACACACTCAGCCCTGCAAAAAGAAAAACTTCGTAATGGAATGTTGAGTTGCTGGGCACAACAGACCAAATCAGAATTAAAGTGAAAGCTCAAGGGATTTGTTGTTTGCTTTAAGGAAATTTCATCATGCGATAATATTCCTGGATGCTTAAATACTATTTATAACAGTTTCATACAATTTACAAGTCAGTAAATTGTAGTAATACTAAACTCAAAACTAAAGATTTGGGTATTTAGAGGCTCATCTGCTTGTTTTCTCTCATCTGAGTAGATGATCTTATTTTCAAGAATTGTATTCAGAAAGAGTACAAATGCACTTCTTCCTCTCCCATATGCAAACAAAGTCCTCTGAAGTTTCTAAGTTGCGTACCACTGCATTTGCTCCATTTTCCTTTATCTTGGTTTTTATTCTCCAGTGGCAAGGAAGTGATCTCTCTCAAAACAAAAAGCTGTATCACCATGAATATTTAGGGAACCATTTCCAATACTTTCCTCAGAAGCTTAATAAGTTTCAGATCAGAGAAGAAGTTTCAAGATTTTTTGTTTTTGCCAAGATGTTTTCTTGCATGCAAAACCAACTGCCAGGGATACTTTCCTCCTGCCCAAGTCTCATTTAACTTGACTGTTAGGCAGTAAAGCTTTCATCTGGGACTTTTATTTGGCCAGAACCTCAATTAATTACAACGAATATTAGTTACTTGACCACCATTACCTTTGCAGTGTGCCTTCAACTGATCCTTCCAGCCGCATTCAATTAATTTGGCTCTCAGCAACTCTTTAAGGCTGTTAAGACAATATACGAACTTGTTAGGAACAGCAAACATTCCTGACAGCTTAAATATGCTTCAGTGTGAAAGTTAAGCTTACAATTACTACTCATAGCAGAACTCCCAGACCAGGAGCAGAAATGGCTGAACAGCAGGTGAATCCTAACCCAAATGAGTACCAATTTCAGTTTACCATGTTGGACTATGAGGAGTCGGCGGCTCAGGAGCTAACTCACAGTATTTCTTCAGGCAGTGTTGATACTGCAGCCACAGAAAAGAGGCAGAAGCCCTTGAATCACTTGACCTGCCCGAGTCTACTCTGCTAGCAAATGTATGCTAACTTTCAAAGTTAGAATATTTCACCTGAAACCAGGCCTTCAGAATAAAGCAAGCCTTCCCCCCTCCTTTCTCAAAGGAGAATTCTGTACTACTGTCTTCAACTGCAGGCTCCTCTCCCCAGTTACACTTTACCTCATGTTGGGTGAAGATGAAGGGACCATGTACCTTATCTTCCTAAGCGTGGTTAGCAATTATAAGCATAAGCAACAAGGATTCAGGCATTAAACAAAGAAGACACAACAATCTGCCACAATGATACATCTACTCCATATATCAAAAGAGAATATTGAAAGCTAGCTAAAAAAGTGAAAATTAGTACTGAAAAACAGAAGGGAAAATGAAAGTAAGATGTGATAAAATAAGCTTTAATATCTTCATCCTTTATTCCATCAGCTAGCAAGCCTACTTATTTTGTACCATCCTAAATAACTCTAGCAAAATTCTGTTTTTATGAATGAAAGGACTGCAGCAAGAGGCTGAATTGTGTAGGTCTAATCCTTTATACTCAGTGAATTGTGTAAAGGGCAGATGAACTGATGACAAAAAGTAGAGTAACAATACAGCTAAAATTCACTGATTCTGGGTATTTCTTACTTCAAGAAATTTGAGTGCTCTGTCTCTGATCATAGTACAGCTCTGATAAAGCCTGTTTATAACACAGCTTTTGACATCCAGTCAAAACTCTTCTTACTCTTAAATTAGAGTAAAATAGGTCCCAATACCATTTCAAGAAATGGCTTGCTCTGCTGTAGCTCTGCGCCATCTCCAAGGGGATGGTCACAACCAGGAAAGAAGTAGAGCACAGGCACCACGTCAGTATACAGAAGGTTACCCAAGGTACAGGGCTATGCAAAGACCTAGGAAGAAGACTCCTCACACAGGCCTTGAAAAATGAAGGAAATAGAGCTTTTGGTGCATGGTGTTACAAATATAGTGAAATGATGAGGAGAGAAATGTCGTAAGCACGTTAGTGATATGTAAATACAATGCAAATAGAACAGACTCAAGAGACAACGAAAGGCCAAAAACTATCTGCCACACTACACTGCACGATTTAGTTGTCTGCCTTTATTGGGATCTCTACAATGACTTGCACAAGTGCTGTTTTATGTGCTCCACTGTATACTTCTTTCCCTAACAAGAGAAGAGATAGGAACACAAGAAAAACTTAAAAGCAAAAAGGAAAGTTTTGTCTTGTTCTCTTTATCGGGAAATAACAAGATTTAACTGCAACAAATTGCATTTAATGGTGATTTTTATATGAACGAAGAGCTTTCCAACGCAATACACCACAATAAGAAAAAGCTTCAGAAAAAGCTTCATAAGCCAACCACCCCATCCTTCATTTTCCCAGCTTCTCTTTTCAAGTATAAAACTAAAATAAAACAGTTCACAAGGCAAAAATTAAGGTTTTTTTGTATAGCTTTATATAATGCATAAAACTTTCACATGCAGGCATTTGAAGAATTTAGAGTTAAGTTTACTTAATCTTTACTTCTAGGCATAGTTCACATTTGATAATATTTAAAGCCTCTTACTGGCATGGAGGAGGAAGCCTACTTACCGTTCTCGCTCTCCTGTTTCTATTAGCTTTTGGTTAATGGTTGCTCTCATCTGGGCATCTTTATTCATTTTGGAACTCTAGGTTTTTCACAAACCTACACAGAGCAGAAGAGAGTTTTGACAAATACTGGCGTCACTGATACAACAAAAAGAAGTCACCTGCACAGAATGACACGCAGTGCCATGCCCATTTACACATCCCCGCAGCTGACGGCCGGAACACCAGTCCGTGACCAGCTCTGGTGACAAGCGCGCGCGCACCCAGCAGCATCGGACCGGCATTCACCCGCCTGCCCCACCGCCGGGGGGACCGGTAGGTCACCGGGCCGCTCGCGCGGGCGCGGCCCACCCTCGCCGGGCCCGGCCTCCCCGCGGCCCGGCCTCCCCGCGGCCCGGCCCTCCCGCCTGGCGCCTCACCCGCCCGGCCCACCCCGCGGCTCCCCCGCCGCGGCCGGAGCGAGGAAGCGGGCGCGGGGAAAGGCGCCGGCAGGCCCAGGCCCGGCGCGCTGCCGCCTCACCCCGCCGCGGCGCCGCCAGTCCCCGGCGGCAGGAGGCGGAGCCGCCCCCGGACGCACAACCCGCCCTCCCCGCGCGCGGCCGCCGCCGGGAAACGCGGGCTGGGGAGGTGCCGCCCGCTCGGCGACTACAGCTCCCGGCGTGCCGCGGGGCACCGGCCGCGCCCGGCTGGACTACCGCTCCCAGCAGGCCCCGCCGCGGTCGGGCGCCAGCGCGGCCCTTCCCGTGGTGCCCTGCGGCGGCTCCCGCGCGTCTCCTGAGGGGCCGCCGAGTTGCCGCCGGTTCCCGAAGTCCTCCCCGGAGCCGCGGCATGGCGGGCGCCGCCCACTGCTCCCTGCAGGCCAAGCGCCTGCTCTTGGACCCCAAGTTTGAGGGCTACAAGCTGTCCCTGGAGCCGCTGGCCTGCTACCAGCTGGGGCTCGACGCGGGTGAGGAGCGGGGGGGTGTCCGGCGGCGTGCGCGGCGCGGGGGGGTGCGCCCTGCGGGCCCCCCCTTCGCCCTGCGGGCCCCCCCCTTCGCCCTGCGGGCCCCCTGGGCAGCGGGGGAGAGTACCGGATCCGTCCGCGTTTCCCTCCGTCCTCTTGCGGTGCTCCACGGCCCGGCCCGGCCCGGCCCGGCCCGGCCCGGCCTGGCCCAGCGGCCCTCGGTGCAGGCGTGCTCTGAGGTGGGAAAAGCTCGGCCCGCCTTAGCGGGAGGCCTGCGCCCCTGTCCTCTGTCGGGAACGGCGGGCGCTTAAGAGGCTCAGCGTTTCGTCTCGATTTTTCTCGTTATAATTGGATGCAAAGTTGTCATTGGTCCCCCCCTCCTCAGCGTCATGAGGCTTCACGGTGGACCAGGATCTCTGACTGTTGTCAAATCATTGTCATGCAGCTGTCTGCCCTGAGAGTTTGAACTTAGTTTTTAAATGGCTAGGAAAATCTGTGTGCTAAATCTGGTTGTGCACACATGGTAAGGCCGGGTGACTGGCTGAGGTAGTTCAAAGTGGTGGTGTATGAAATGAATACATGTGGTTTAGAGAACTATATATGAAATGAGTAGTTTCTACAAACTTTAGTGAATTAACCACTTTTCCTTCTTACTCTGCCTACAGTTCAGATGTGGATCTTCAGGCTATTCACTCCATGCTCTGCTTTTTCTGTTAAGCATTATTAGCATTTGAGGTACTGGTCCATTAATGGATGATTTCACTGAGTTCTCAATTCACTGAGAAGAACATTAACACAGAGTCGTGTTGGGTGTGTGCCTACAACCTTAGCCATCCCCCCTGAAATCTCTCAGCATTCTATCTTTATTGATTTGTGAAATTTAGGTCTTTTGTAAGATGGACAAATTAGTTTCCTTTTTTTATAAAACTAAGACAGTAATATGCAATTTGGGTGGACTGATCTCTGCCTCTATATATTTACTGAACAATATACATGTCTACAGAGTTATCTGTTATGTGTTTCTTTAGTTTTGTGTTGAATACATTGTATTAACAGTGGAACAGAAAGGTATGTTTGCCATGGTGAATTGTCAGCAATAAGATGGAAGATTTATGTGAATTGTGTATGGAAAGATGAGTGAATGAGTTACATGATACTGTATATGTGTCTGTGATAGAACTGGAAAATTTAACGAGCGTAACATTTTTGTTTACGTAGTTTGACATTTTTACTGCGAGATTGTCGCCTTTTAAAAGAAAGTCCAAATGTAAGTGAGTGTATGCCTGTTAGGAGCGTACTACAGCCGTGTCAAAGATGGCAACAGTTAGCACAGCAAAGGTACAGTCTCTTAGTTTGTCTTTTATGTGATGTTCTGCTTATGGTCAAACAAGCTATGTGGTTCTCGGATGGTCAATTGTGCACCTATTCTAAAGAGATGAGGATTACAGATTTTAATTAAAATTTTTGAATGATGGGGTTGCTAATGGAGACATGGATCCAGTTAGTTCTTGTCCATTCAGATATTTTACATAATAGTTACAGTAACTTGTGTGATAGAAGATGGGTATGTGTGCCTGTGCTCTTTTCTTTCTCCACTTCCCACAGCACAAAGACCCTGACTCATTTCGGTCCAATTTATTTGGCTGTCCTACTAAATCATTAATACCAAGTCACTTACTCTGTTCTCTCTGTGTGTGTGTGTATATATATATATTCATATATATATAGATAATCAGTCCATTGGAGAGTGGAAAGTCTTTTTTTGTTGTTGTTTTTTAAAATTAGTAACCTGAAATATAAACCAAACCAGGCCCTATATCTGTCTTCTAGATGTTTTGTTTGTCCCTATTTCAGCCTGCTCTTAGGCCATACAGCTGGCTCACTGTTGTGGTTTAGCCCCAGCCGGTAGCTAAGCCCCACACAGCCGCTTGCTCACTCCCCTCCGGTGGGATGGGGGAGAGAATCAGAAGGGTAAAAGTGAGAAAACTCGTGGGTTTGAGATAAAGACAGTTTAATAGGGAAAGCAAAAGCCGTGCACGCTAGCAAAGAAAACAAGGAATTCATTCACTACTTCCCATTAGCAGGCAGGTGGTCAGCCAACTCCAGGAAAGCAGGGCTCCATCACGCCTAATGGTCACTTGGGAAGGCAAATGCCATCAATCCAAACATCCCCCCATTCCTTCTTCTTGGCCCAGCTTTACATCATGACATCTTCCCCCAGCATGACATCATATGGTATGGAATATCCCTTTGGTCAGTTGGGGCCAGCTGTCCCAGCTGTGTCCCCTCCCAGCTTCTTGTGCACCCCCAGCCTACTCTCTGTTGGGGAGGTGTGAGAAGCAGAAAAGGCCTTGACTCTGTGTAAGCACTGCTCAGCAGTAACTAGACATCCCTGTGTTATCAACACTGTTTCCATCACAAATCCAAAACATAGCCCCATACTAGCTGCTGTGAAGAAAATTAACTTTATCCCAGCCAAAACCAGCATGCTTACTTTCCTTGCTGGTTTTCTTCTGCTTACTTCAAGGCAGTTTCCTCACAGTACAGAGATGTTCTGTACCTGAACTTTGTGTTTCCTGGTGTCAGTGGTCTACATATGCATTAGACTGAGGGAATCCTTCCGTAAGTTGACTTTTATGTTGCGCAGAAATAATGGGTTGAGTTGTAAAGACTATGGATGGTGTGTAGGCTGTGGCTTTTTCAAATTACTGCATGGGAGAAGAAATTAATACTGTGTGAGAAGGCCAAGGACTTCTGGTTTCCAGCACATTTGTGAGCAGATTAGAATTCTCAGGAACGTGATGAAGAACTTGGTAGTTTGTGGATTATTAAATTAATATTTGTCAGTGAGCAAAGAGTTTGATTTTATTTCCTCAAACTGGGAGTGAATAAAGTACAATAGCTGAAAATAAAGTCAAATGTTTAGGAATTCTGTCAGCATGACTAACTTGTGATTTTATTCACAACTGTGTGCAAAAATGTGCTAGTAGAATCTGGAAAATGAATGTCCAAAGGCTATTGAATTTTTTGTTTGTTTTCTGGGAAGCTATTTCAGGAGTACTTGTCAAATGACCTGGGATTTGGAGTTCTGCCTGTGTGGCAGCCCAAATTTCACGGCAGTAAGATGAACATGTAGGGTTTACAGTACTTCGAATACGTGACAATGAATAGAAATAGGTCCTTATTCTTAAGTAGAACTGAGTTACCTCAGCTGTAGTTGAAGTATTTATACAGTGTTATTACAAACTTGTTTATTAAGTATTAGAGTATTAACCTTTTTTATCAATATTTTCATCTATGTTTTTATATTTATCAATTTTTATGAATTTCACTGCTAACTATAAAATAAAATGACCAAAAAAAATTGACACATGGAATTGATGCAGGCTTCTACTACTGGAGCAGGTGGATGGCAGCACGTGGTATTGCAGGGTCGCTTGTGGTGGTTGTAATGCTCGTGGACTACAATGAGCTTCATTTTCTGACCATCATGTAAAAGTTAATATTTGGTTCTGATTTGCCTTTAATTGTCAAACTGTTGTTGCCAGGAATTTGCTGTGGTCAGATGTGCAGCTGAAGCAGAAAGAAATTTAAAACAGTTATTTATTTGTTTATTTTATTAGACCTGTGGTAGAGGGGAATTTTCTAGTGAATTTCTTAAATATATGGTCACAGTGAAGAAGAATGGTGAAATTCTGATATCTTATGTTCCCTTTTAAATTCTCTGATTTGCATGTTCTTTTATTTCTTCCTTACTCCTACCCATTCTGTCCTAGTTAATCTAAACTTTCACAGTCATTTCTTTTTTCTCATCTCTCATCCTGGTAACATGTTTTGACTAGTTATGAGTCCCACACTATTATGCCTTTAATTCCCAACTCTTCATCCTAAATTTTGTCTATTTTTCCCCTTATTTTCCTTAGTTTATTTCCATAACATTTTCAAATGCTTCCTTTGCATTGAGCTTTGTAATGCCTTTCTTTTAGATCACTGAACCTTTGGAAGACAGGAAAGAGCATCTCGTTTACTATCACCTCTTCTGCCCTGTCCTGATCTGATCTCAGCAAAGCCCAAAGCATTAATTGTGGGGCAAATCCTTGTCTCCAACAAGGCACATGTCTAAGGTTCACGACATTTTTAAAGGAATGAGAACCTTGCTCTTGACTTCCACTGGTCAGATGTAACTTGATTCCTTCTTTTTTTTTTTAGAGGCCTGGAATTTGTTCAAATGTGGGTATCCCTCATGCCTTTCCTCTCTGTCTTATCTATTTGGCAGAACCATTACACATACGACGTAGTGTATGCTTTTAGATATAATAACATCTGAAAGGCATAGTAAACATTCACTCCAACATGGAGCTCCTCTTGCAAGCCAGGAGAATATGCAGAGAATGCATTCTTTTGATCACCTGCATTTATGGTTTTTCATCACTTTTCTTGAAAAATGTTAATAAATGACTGCCCTATTTGTAGCCTGTTAAGACTAGAAGGTCTGTACTTCAGTGAAAAATAGTTGCACATTCACTGTACTTCAGTGAAAAGTTGCCCATTAGTAATGCTGCATGGAAAACAAGCATTTGTGTCTTTTCATGGAGCCAAAGGCACTGATAGGTTTCAAACATTTATAGAGATTTCTGTTTGCATTTTCCATTTCCATTTGAAAAATTAAAGATAGAAAAGAGTCTTTAAAGTAATGTATGGGAAATATTAAGAAACTGTGAACCATGGCTTTTTCAGACGTTTACAGCTGTTCTTCATAAACTAGGTTTAGGTCTCAGGCACATGCATATCTGTTCTTGAGTTGTACTTTAGTTTCTTGAGAAGGAAACATAACGTAGAGGCGAGTTCTGCCTTTTAACTTCTTAAAGAAAATGGTTCTTGCATCTGGCACAAGTCAGCTTATAAATCAAGGCATTGCTATAGTGATACTTTCACAAATGCCTTGTCAGTTTTTGGATCTTGTTCAATTTAGTGCGTGATAGATCCCACTTACTTTTCACACCTGTGTAAGTAATTTGATCAGGCAAAAATACTTCATTACATGGTATCTGTCAGCCTGTGCTTGTTTTCAGCAAGCTGTGTGTTTATTAAACAGTAAATTTTTGTGTTTGGTCTATTAACATATTTAATGCAGGAGAATAAACAAGCCTTATACTTTTACTCAACAACAACAATGAGATGATGCTGCCATTAACAGTAAAAACATATTTGTTACTATTAAAAGAAAAAGAATTAATGCAGGGTTGGAAGGATCTTTGGATGCTGATACTAGAAAATAAATTAATGTAATCTCTTCCACTGGTAGATAAGTATATATGAAATACTAAATTGCTCCCACTGGGTGGCATTGCAAAACAAAGTATGACATACAAGCATATAACATTCAATGCCCTGAAATAATATGTTGATATAATTATTTTACATATTTTCTGGTATTGTAAAGTTGTTTTGATGTATTGAGTAAAACATCTAAGGGGGTGGTGGGTGGGCAGTAGTTTCTCACCCTTTTTTCCCTACTTTTTTTTCCCCAGTTCTGCTTTATAGTGTTTGATGGCAGATGTAAGAGTTCACTATTCATTTAAAGTATAAGTCCCTTGATAGTGCTCTTTATTCAGAGGAGATTTTTTTTCTTGCAGAGTGCAGAGTAATAATTATAATAAGATCCAGTTAGGTTAGGGACATCTTACTCCTTCTGTTGATTCTTATGAGTTGCTTTGTATTTAGTGCTTTTGCTTTTAAGTAAAGGTGGTGTGAGTACAAATCTTTGCTTAATTATCTTTGAAATGTTTTGAGTCAAATTCTTTTTTAAAGCATGGAGCTGGAGATATACAGTTCTAGAAAAGTGGCATAACTTTCTTTGTACTAGTCTGAAATATCACACCTAACTAGGGTTGTTGGGAAATAATATTGAAAGCTGAGATTTAATTTATACATTCTGTGTATTTGCTCTCTCTTCTGGTGTGACAGAGTATGAATCAATGTTCCTGGGTTTTAGTAGTGCAGATTTATTTATCAGACACTTGAAGGAGACCATGTATCATTCTGTTGAATATATCTGTCATTAACTGCTGCTTGTTAATTGAAGCTAGTGAATTAGTCTGTGAGTCTTAAATAAAAAAAAAAACAAACACAAAAAATCCCAAAACACAAAAACCCAACCCGCCCCCCAAAACTCCACAACAAAAAATCAGAAAAAAATCCTGACCAAACTACCAAACAAAAAAACCCCAAAACTATGTTACTGAATAAGGTGATGATCTGATTGAAGTATGTCTTATTTTCCCTTTATATTAACTTCTCTTTTTCAGCATGTACTTCTTTAAAAGTCTTCATTTCTCCTCTCTTTTGTCCTTCATTTTTTTGCACTCAGCTCTGTTGGTTTTCTCCTCATTTTTCCAAGGGCCATTAAGAAAACTGGAACCTGGAAGGCTGTAGAAAGGAAGGAATGAACTTCATCCTAGTGTAAAATCTCCTATAAACTATCTGAGCACATGGTATGTGATAGCGGATGGCATTTGTGCACAGATTTCACTTGATCACAGAATGGGTTTCAATTAATCAAGTATGGAATAGTTTCTCTAATTAATACTTCTTGGCAGAGAGCTATATATACAGGATACATTCTGCAAGCAGTTGATAACCTTATTTGAAGTGTTTCATGACAGTACAGTACACATTTGTTTGATTTCCTGGTTTAAAATCACCAACTAATTGTATAGTTTCTGACTTCTGTTTATGAAGAATTAATTGCATATTGCAATTATGCAAGGGATTTGAATCTCCTATTCCTGACCCCTTATTATTCAGGACTCATCAGGACTACAGGCTGAAAAACTCCATGACAGAGAATTTATTCATGTTCTTCCAGCTTTTATAAAGCTTATCACCTTACAGTTAGCTAATCAATAGTATATTGTTCCAATAATTTTCTTGAAAGGTTATACGTTTGCTTTAGGAAGCATCTAGTTTGGACTATTTTCACTATTTGTGTGTGTTTTAGTTACTATTCTGACAGTAGCAACACGTCTAGGGGGTCATGGTGGAGAAGTGGAGAAAGGAAGCTTTACAAAATAAGACAATTTTAGGTTTTCTGTGCTGAAAAAGCTTTACATGCTACCACGTGTATTCTAATCTCAGATCAGTTAATGTAGCTATACAGGAAGTAGATGACGTACTTAGTTTCACTGAAAATAATTATCCTAGATTATATTTGGTTTGTCTTTAATTGTTTACAGAATATTCGCATCATCTCTTGTCGTGTTGGGAAAAATATCTCTGTGATAAAGCTTGATTGTAGAAACAGCTTTAAAACACGTTTTCACAACACATCCTTCTAATATATTTTACAGTGTAATTTACTGTAAAATATTCTAATTAGTTAAAGTAGAAATTGGAATGGGTAACAGTCTTTCCCATTATGACAGGTGTATTTTCTTCTCACTCCTTTGTTGATATTCTAGCTTTTTTTGAAGGGCCATGGCTTGGAGAACAGTAATTTATTAATTGCAGAGGTACGGAAATCCCTCCTGTGTGGTGAATATGAATAATGATTTGAGCTGAGTGGAATTAATGCTGTTGGTTTGCAAATATCAACAGTGATTAGGAGACTAATTGCTAATTATACTGTCGTTTTGCAAGCATTTTGTATAGTATGACTGGATTTTTAAATTAATCAGACAGTATAATCTTCCATAGTTTCCTATGGCCACTTTTATGTTAATAGCCAGTATCTCTAATGGGGTCAGTTCTGAGCCATCTGGTGACCGTCTGATTGACGGTATTGTGATAGCTATGCAGTGGCACTGACTGCACTGTCAAATGAACTCCTGTTTGCAGTAATTGGTGTTCTGACAGAGTAGAATAAACTACTGCTTCTTCAGTAAGTTTTAAGTAGATGCTAAAGAAGACTGCAAGAAATCTAAGATAAGGACTGTTGCATAGAGTTGTGAATGGTCCCTGTTATGGGGATGGATGGAAATGAAATACTGGAAATAGCTTTGCTCTGGTTTTGAGCGGGAAAGAGAAGAAGGTGGAAGCTGAAAAGTAGGAACTAAAATAACTGTTGCTATGAGAAGGATTAGCCTTGAGGTGCTTTCCCCGTACTCTGGGTTTGAAGGCTAATCATCACAGGCTGACAGAGTTTACTTATAACTTTCTAAAGGATTTTGCTTGTTGTGTGAAGTTCGAGATAAACTTCCTGCAGAGAGGCTAAGGATCCTGGGATGACTCTACTGGAGAGTAGTTCCAGTCTGTCTGAGACTATTTGCAGAAGGATGGACTAGACCTCTGCTAATGTCTTTGCTAAAACTTGAGGATTTTCTGTATTTTGAGATGTTGGGAGTACAACTGTTCGATCTCTGTATAGATATGGACAAGGAAGAAAGAGCTGCAGCTAGTTTAAATAAAAACTTGGTTAGTCTTAGTAATCACAACTGGGGTTACCTTTCTGGTAGCTGAGGAGACGTTTTCTATTTGGAAAAATCTTGCCTAAGTGGATTACTGTAAGTAGCATGCTTCTTGCCTTGAAGAAGATACCATTATAGTGAACAGCCATTCTTTGCAGCCTCTTTCAGTTAGAAAAAGCTTAGTCTGAAATTTTGATGGTATCTTGGACATTTCTCAAAATTTCAACTTCAGTGGGAGTGCTAGGAACATAATTTTTTTAGTAATGGCCATGTACTAATTCTGCTTTGTACTGTTTTAATCTTTTGCCCTGCAAGTGTTGATAGCTTGGTTCAGAATTTAAGACTATGAAATCCATATAGTTAGGCAGGATATTTCTTTTGGCTGTTGTTTTCTTGGAGTTACTGCAGAGCAGAATTATTTTCCCTTACTGTAGTACACATATCAGGAATGATTCGTGCTCTTCCCAAGCAGACTTAAAAGTAGGTTTTACTTAGTTGTTGCATGTGTGTTTCATCTTGTGAGGGTTATTGACAAATTGGATCTCAACACATGTTGGGAAGAGACAGTATAGGCCCCTGTAAGTGGTGATAGTTATTACATGATCACTGTGAATGACTGCAGTGGCCTTCAGTGTGGATGACCTGCTTTCCAAGTTTATGGTGAAATTTTAAACTATGTATACATAATGTATTTTTCTTCAAATAAACCAGACCTATGGACTAAGGATGGAACAATTATTTTTAAATTTTTAGTTTGAACTTTAAATTATTAAATTATAAATAAATAAATAAACAAATGTTAAAATAGTCTTTTTTTTTTTTCTTCCTCCCAGCTGTAGCAGAAGTGAAACTTCGTGATGATCAATATACCCTTGACCACATGCGTGCTTTTGGCATGTATAATTATCTTCACCTTGATTCCTGGTACCAGGATAATGTCTACTATGTTGATCAGCTTGGAAGGGTTATGAATCTGTCAGTGACGCTGGTAAGAATAAACTTTTTTAAAAAATTACTGAATTTGAAAAAGTAGGGGGTAGAAAATATGGTAAGGAGGTTTAAAATGCAAAAAGTGGGGGAAGCTATTGCCAGGAAGACAGGTAGATTCACAAAAATGCAGTTCGACGGGAAGGATGAAAGGATTTTAAGTGAGGCTTCTGACATCTTTTCATATAATAATACTGCATTAGTATTGCATCTGCTTCCATTCTGGGGAAGATAGACATATGGTGACAAGCTGAAGAAAAGACAGGACACTTCTTTTCTAGTTGCCGCTGTTTCTCCCATACGTTACTTGATGTTGGTCTGTTTGCTAATTTGAAAATCCAGTAATTGTAGATATAAGGAGAAAAAGAAGCTGTACGCATTAGAATTAGAAATGAAAGCCTTTATATACTAATAGGTTAATCTGGGCATCACTCATTGGAGGCAAAAAGATGGTGGTGGTCCTGCACAAGCTTGAAATTGAGTGTAAGCAAGCTAGACCAAGTCTGAAAAACATTACAATTCTCTGCTTTTATACTGATGTTCTTAAGTAGTCAAACTTTCTGTTTCTTTTGCGGCATTTTAATGCATGGATGCACTAGTTTCCATTACAAAGTCATTCATCATTCTGGAGGGGAAAGGACATGGCTCTATGGACACCGTGTTTCTGCTACATGCAATTGTAGTGCTTGGTCATTAAGGAATAGAAGACTGTGTTACTGGTGGTGATTTTGCAGCTATCACAATGTCTTCTTAGCTTTGAATTTATAATTTAGAGTAAGAGTGTATCTCTGACAATTTTTACTGGTATGAGGTTGAGCAATAAATATATGCTTACAGTTTTTCACCATGAAGTAGGACTTTTTGTTTTCATTACTTTGATTAACTCAATCCTTTTGACTCATCAAGGGTAGCTGCTTAAATGTTCATCTATGCAGAAGGAAAAAAAGTCCAAAATTGTATCCAGTTGTTAGCTAATTTAAATAGCAATGCTTCATTCATAACCAGTTATTTGGTTAACATTTTATGTTGAGAAAGGTAATGACATGTAGATATTCCATTCTCGTAATAAGATTTACTCTGGCAGTAAATGATTCAGGGCTGCTGTTTGATTTTTACATAAAACAATGTTAATTTTGTATAACAAGTCAGTTGAATTCTGCTATGAGATTAATATAATTCTAGAAAATACGAAATGCATCACATATTAATACTTGCCTCCTTTCTGTAGCTGTTCCTGTTTCATTCATATATTTTGGTGTGGCAGCTTCTTCCAGTTACTGTAGTCTGACTTTTGGAATCATGTTGGTTGACATAAGACTAATTAGACTGTGCAAGTGTTAAAGAGAAGGAATCTTTAAATGAGTTGAGTGGAGGAGAAAGTCTTTAACCTTTTGTTAATCAAATGATTCGGAGTGACTGTATGCTGCTGATATGTTTAAAGTTTATGGATTCTCTTCATACTGTTCTCTCTAGACTCCACAGAATATTTTGCTCTGCAGTCTACAGAGAACTGGCCTAAACTTATTTCATTGCTATAACTGACTACATGCAATTTTCAGGTTTGGAAAGGAAAATATCCATTGTCATGCTATAAAGGAATTTGACTTGTAACCCTGTGGGACAAAAGGAAACACAGGGCGATGTGTGATTTTTGAGATAGCATAACTTACTCTGTGCAAGGTTTTGGGAGTAGAAATTACTAGGCCAGGGCTAAGGCTAGAGAAATCCTGAAATGGTAGCTCTAGGTTTTCCAGGAAATCCAGGTTTCCAGAGGATGTTGAGCTGAGAACTGGAGCTACAAAATAGTTCCTTTACTTTTCATAGAACATACAGGGAGTTGGAGCCTTTGTCAGACTCTTGCTGAGACAGAATAATCTTCTGGGACTTCTTCCAAATCTTTTGAGATCATCTGGATTCCCAGTAGGAAAGTCTAAAAGGAAGAAGCTTGTCAGGGAAAGCCTTCTGTGAACGGTGGCTTGTCACAATCTCATTTTTTGTGTTTTTTTTTTTTTTTCCTTGTGGTTGGTTAACCTTGGCTGGCTGTCAGACACCCACGCAGGCACACTCTCACTCCCCCTCCTCAACAGGACAGGGAGAAAATAAGACAGAAAAGCTCGTGGGTTGAGATAAAAACAGGAAGATCACTTACCAATTACTGTCACAGGCAAAACAGGCTCAACTTGGAGGAAATTAATTTAATTTATTGCCAATTAAGAATAGAGTAAGATGATGGGAAACAAAGTCACACAAAGCTCCTGCCAGGAGCTTGCTCTGGCGTGGGCTTTCCATGGGCTGCAGTGTGTATATCTGCCCAACTGTGGTCCTCCATGGGCTGCAGCTGGACAACCTGCATCCCCGTGGTCTTCTCCAAGGGCTGCAGGCGAACCTCTGCTCCGCACACCATCGTGGCTGGCACTCAGCTGTGCCCTGTGGTGACTCCATCGGAGCCAGGTGGAAGCAGCTGTGTGCAGCATAGGGCAGCCCTGGCCTCTCCTCACAGAGGCCACCCTGCACCTCCCCACTGCCGGCACAGCACAGATGCCCAATACATTCCTTTATTAGGAGGGCACTAAAGTGTGTAAATTTCTTTCTTAGTAGATAAACTAGATAAAGGATTTTACAACAGGCAGTAATTTGCATTTTTATATGCAGTAAACTGAAATAATAAATATTCTTCCCTAGGACTGGTGGGTCCACTGGAATCTTCAAGAAAATGGCACTTGGTTAATATCTTGTCACGAGTTTTAGTTCCATGGACTGTGAAATAAATAGCTGCCATCTTGTGTCGTAATACACAATACAGTGCTGTTTTGCGAAGGAAACATGTTTGCATATGTATAAAAAGGGATGTGTATTCAGAAACATCAACAAGGTGTCTCATTACAGATGTGCCTGGCCGTATATTAGTCAAATGTATATTACAAATAATATTGTTTTCAGCCAAGTATAGCTTACAAGTTAGCAATGGCCACAGTTAAAATTAATGTCAGTCGTCTTTAAAACAGAAGATGAAACAGACTAACGTGCTCATCCTAAATCCAAAGTGAAAGAACACATAAGCTTTTTAACACATAATTATTTCTAGTTCTGCTTCCTATTTCTGTTGCAACTTTGATTCTAGTATGGTGGTGTGTTAGTTATCCATAAATCACAAATTATCCCTGCAACTTAGGTGTTTAAAAAGATGTCATCTGTGAAGGCAAAAAGTATAGACAATACCTTGCCACTTGCTCAAAATCAAATGCAATTGAAAAAGAAAAGTGATCAACTTGAGCGGTTTTTCTAAGTTGATGGATGGGTATTCAAGTGATCTTTTTATACCAGGTTGAGCAAGTTGTTACCCTAACTTGACTGGAAATACTGTATAAAAGCTTTAACATTCTTCTATTACAGCTATCGATTTCTTTCATTCAATAAGCCAGCATCGATACTTTGTTTTAAAGACCCAATGGGTAATGTAGTGACAGGATTACTGAGTTGGGTTTTTTGGGGTTGTGGGATTTTTTGCATCTAACTTGACTTTTTTAATTGCTTGACATCTGTGATACCAGAATATAGCTGGAAAACAATTCAGTTTTCTCCTCCAGCAGTTAAATACTTGGACTTGATTTCTCAAACTTCAGCTCTTCTTGCAAAGACAACTTTGTTTCTTTTTATATTCAAATAATGGAATTGAGAAATTGTGGCAACTGTAACTCTTCTCACACTTAATTAAAATCCTTAATGGAATCTATAGTTTCATCTTTCTGAATTCCGGTAAGAATTAGCTGTGGAATGCTGTTTCCCTAACTTCCAGTTAACTTAAATTCAGAACAACTGTTAGTGGCACCAGAAACAATGTGAGAATTCTGTTTGAAACAAGTCAGAATGAGGAAGCAGATAAAGTGAAGAACAACAAAAGACTTCCGTATTAGGGTTTTAAATACTTGGCTCTTCGTTATTCAGAATGCTGGGTGTGGACATTTTTGCTCAGTTAGACAGTCATGTCTAATGCCTAGATATTTAGATTTTTCATAAAAATAAAGTTTTGTATTTGTTATGGCTACTTTGTGGAAATTGCCATATAACTTATAGCTTTTATTTTTTCCTTTCTTCTTTTGGTATGTTTTTTCTTTTCTCATTCCCTGTCTTTTCCTTAGAAAATTCATTCTTATTTTAAATCTCTTATGAAGTATTGCTTGTTTTTACAGTATGACAAACAGCTTGTGACTTTGGAACAATACTATTTCTTAATACAACATAAAAAATTTAAATCTTACAGGCATGCCAAAGAACCTAAGTAAAATTTCACTACTTAACTATGTAAGTTAAGACACACTTACTTAAATGGAACCTGGAGCAGGGGAGTCGGGAACAGACGGAGTTTTTAATCTTGTATTTTGTATTTTACCTCTTGTACCTGCACACTGGCTCCTTATCCTGAGCAACTAGAGTATACCCTGGCTTGGTCTGCCCAACTTCTCCTGTGGAGGAACAGTTTGCTCAGGATTTCTCTGCAAATTTGAAACCTGGGCTGCTTAAGAGGCTCAAAATCAGGGTTAGTACCATAGGCGGGTGAGGCAAATGAGCTGCTGAAAGGAAAAGGTAGTTGTAACAGTGAAGGCACCCAGATGAAATCTGGAATAGATGAACAGAATGACAGGGGCCAAAAGGAAGCAGAATACGTTGTCAAGAAGTATAGAAGTGGGCAGAGCTAGAATTAAGGCTAGTGGAAGAGATTAGAGAGAGATTTGGGAGTGAAAAATAGTTAAACAGAGGAAGAATCTTTGAAGGGAGATGAAGAACTAGGTCTGACGAGAAGTTCCATCTAGTTTTTTCTTAAAGAAATTGTGTTGCTGTCATTTAAACCTAATTACAGCAAGTAAATCTGACTTCTGTTAAAATGACTATAGTTATTTTAGCCAGTTCTTACTAGTATGAAACATGACTATAGTATCTCAGCATCCCCGCATACTTCTGAAGTGGGGAGTTACTATTAAGCCCTGTTAACCAGCTGGTGAACGGAGAAACAGTCAAAAAGCAAATCTGACACAGAAGGGTTTTGAGGACAGGTTTTGTTTCAGCTTCAAGTAAGTCCATCCTTTTGATTGTCAGACTGAGATTAGACATTTATTAGAACAGTCTCTAAAGTTAAATTAGTGAACAGAAAGGTTGTCAGTAAGAGCATTTCCTTTCTTGCCTGTTGAGAGGGAGGCTTTGTAATGTGTAATGAAGATTATTTTTCACTTTTTTCAGGAGATGTATTGAGTCCTGACATTCCTGCTCAGTGCTGATAAATGTAATATGGGTTTTAGAAGATTAAATGGTTGATAGTTGATAATTTTTTTTTTTAAATTGCATCCAAAACTATTTGAAGCTTACTGTTAAGATTGACTTGAAGGCTGACAAAAGGGTGGTCTTCTGTAATGTTACATAGTATAGCCCTGTAAATCACTATTAACAGGGCTGATGTTTTATCTTTCCATGATAGGATGCATGGGATTTTGATATCCCCCACCCCCCCGGCACAGTAGTCATGCAACTTGCTAGTTACAATGAAACACTGATTGTAGAAAGTACTGCCTTTCAGTGAAACCTTAAAATTAAGTAAAAGATGAGGAAGCCAAAATTCTAGTGTCTAGAATCTTGTATCTAGTGTTTGTGGGATTTTTGTTTGTTTTGTTTGGGTTGTGGATTTGTTTGGTTGGTGGGTTTTTTGGTTTTTTGTTTGCTTGCTTGTTTTTAATTCTTTCATTCTCCCCTCCTGAATATGTTATAAATTAATGAAATAGTTCAAGGGGCATAGTGATGCAATTGAATCTACAGAGTGACCCTGAATGCTTCCAATAATTAAAAATCAAATTTGCATCTCTTCCATTGCAGATTTCATAATAGCCCTTGTGCCTTTTTGTAGCACACAGTAATCTGTAATACGACTTCAAGTAGGCCCAAAAGGCAGGCAGGCTATCTGTTTGTCATCTGTTCTTTTTTGCTGTTGCTTATTAAAATGGTACTTACCCAAATCCAATTTATCTTGCTTACCTTCGAACATGTTTTAAATGCACATCTGATTTTAATAACATCTGGAAAATATGAAGGATTTGAAATCCCCTCAAATACAGGATTCTCAACAAAGCAAGCCATGGCATGCTTTGCATGCACACATGTGCTCTTTCTGTGTTGCATACACGTACACAAGTGCAAAAAAACTCTTTTAAACCTGGTACTTTGCATGTATATTTTTGACTGCCTTATTTCATAGATCAGAATGTGGGAACTTCTTTTACTAGAAGTAGATATGTATATAAATGATTCCCCCCCCGCAAGCTATCCATTGCTTGAGTGAAGATAGAGGGACAGGAGATGCTTAGAAAATATAATAATTTGTAATATAATAATTTGTGGCTGAAATTCCAGAGCCTGTAATGAGACACTGTTTTAATCTGATACTTTTTCACTGCTGTTTCTTAATCTTATGTCCACCCTTACTGTAGTAAGAGAGTGCATTTTGTGTGGCACAGAATAGATAAATACTTGTTTCCCCCCCAGGTTTTCAATACAAAAATATGCTTCGGTTTGTTTGTGCTTCCTTTTACATACTTGTAAATATCTTCAAAACTGTTCCTGTAATGTTTTTCTTTCAAATTCTGTTTTTCTATTTTTAAAAATGTATTTCTACTTAAATATATTTTCATTTTAGTGAGACTAATGCTGATTTTTGGTAACAAGGGAAGAATTTCTGTATTGTTAAGTGGAGTTTTCTGATTTGTGGAGCTTCTAAAATAATTGTAGATCAACTGACTGGAAATGAGCCAGTAAAATAAAACTGAAAATAGTTTAATTGGCTCTATGACCATTAGTTATGCTCTCAACATAGTCTATTTGTTGTTGGATTAAGAAGATAGATTGGGTTTAAAAAGGGAAATGTTGATCTGTAAAGGCCACTCAGGCACCTTTTTTTCAGAGATGATTGTTTATTTGTTCAAATATATGTAGGTACACTAGCCTGCAAAATATCTATGAAACCTGTTGTATTTAGTTTTGTTTTATTTATGATATATATAAAACTGTCTGAGAGATGAGGGGAAAGGACCATAACTTCATGAGAAATGTTTATTTAAGATACAAAACAGAAACAACAGGAATTGGTTTTGTTTGTTATTACTGGAAGACCTTTTTGGAGACTTCATCAGATCCTGAAGTCTATGAATCATTATAAGGGGCAAAGTGGTGAATATTTATTTATTTATTTATTTTAAATTATATTATTAGTGTCCACCATTTGTTTTAGAATCATAGAACAGCCCAGGTTGGAAGTGACCTCAAAAGATTGTATGGTCCAACCTTCCATGGGAAAAGGAGCCTAGATGTGATTACCTATCACCCTGTCCAGTTGCGTCTTGAAAACCTCTGGTAATGGGGACTCTACTGTGTCCCTGGGGAGGTTGTTCCAGTCATTGATTGTTCTCACTGTAAAAAAATTCTCTTACGTCAAGATGAAACCTCTCCTGGTGCAATTTCTACCCATTGCCCCTTCTCTGTTTGACTTCTTGTGAAGAGAGAGCCTCTGTCCTCTTTTGTATCTGTCCTTTTAAGTACTGGAATACTGTGGTGAGGTCCCCCCTGAATATTCTCCAGGGAGACAAGACCTAGCTCCTTCAGTCTTCCCCCATAGGGCAGGTTCTCTAGCCCTTTAATTGTCTTCATGGCCTTCCAATTAAGTTTGATGGACTGAAGTTTGGTAGACTTGGCACTGCTAGGTTAGCAGTTGGACTTGGTGATCTTAAAGGTCTTTTTCCAACCTGAACGATTCTATGATTTTGTGATTGCTTTGGACCCTTTCCAGTCTGACCATGTCTTTTTTCAGTTGTGGGGATCAGAACTGGACACAGTAGTCCAGGTGCAACCTGACAAGCAATGAGTAGACTGGGATGATCACGTTCTGCTAGTAATGCCCCTGCAGATGAAGCCCAGGATCTAATTTGCCTTTTGCTGCAGCGGCACACTGCTGACTCATGTTCAGCTTGTTGCCTGCCAGGACCCCCAGGTCCCTTTCAGCAAAGCTGCTCCCTAGCCACAGAGATCTTAGCCAGTACTGGGCTCTTCGATTATTCCGTCCCAGGTGCAGGACTTTGCACTTGTCTTTGTTTAACTTCACAATGTTCTTGCTACCCCACTCTTCCAGGCTGTCTGGGTCTCTGTGCGGGATGGCTCTCCCTTGTCACATGTCTACCTCATCACCTAGTTTAGTGTCATCAGCAAATGTGGTGAGGGTGCTTTCAGTCCCATCATCCAGGTAATTTATGAAGATGTTGAACAGTGTTGGACCTGGTATCAATCCCTGGGGAACCTTACTTGTGACAGACTGCCAGCCCATTTTATTTAGCAACTACTTAATTCAGTTGAAAAACTTCAAGAAATTAAGTTCTCTTTCAGTTATCTGAAAGATTATAGAGATGTGACTGCGATGTTGCTGAATCTCCAGTCTGCATCTTCTGTAAGAAAGTGTTGTTTGTGCTATTAATGCTGCAGCCTCATCTGCTTAGTAAGTAGCTGATCAAGCTGTATTGCTGATAAAACATGTCCTGACCATTTTTTAAACTGTGATGCCAAGTTCTTTTCAAATCATAAAGATTTGGTCAGGTTTTTTTTCTAACAATCCTCTTGGATATTCAGAGATTACCTCAACTCACAAAAGGGAGGTAAATCGTAGTCATAAGCAGGCAGCAGTGTTTCTGGCATTCTGCAAGCCAAATAATGAGCAGAGAGTTACAAAGCATTATTCAGCAAAGAAAGGGCTGTATGTAAGAGTGAAGGCACAAGATAAAGAATAATCCCTAAAAGATATCCTGGAAGACATGCCTTTGTACTTAATGACAACAGCTGGAAATCCAATTTACAGCAGGAAAGCAGTTTCTTCTGTTAGAATTAGCAGGAAATGAAGAAGGCAACACTGAACTAAAGCAGGAGTTCTGAGAACAATTACTAGAAATATAGATGAAATTGGTAATCTAACATTCATTTTGCAATATTACTCAGACTGATTCGTGTAAAGTTTATACAGCAGGAAATACTGAATTTTTTCCTTTTTGTTTTGTGTTTTTTTTTGGTAAAATTTAGTGATACGTATAATTTTAAAAAAATACATATATCTTTATTATTCACTGGAGAATTGTATCATCTGTGCACTTTGTTCACTATAGCGTCTCTGTTTATTCATGCTGAGAAACGATCTATGCTTGTAGTTTGGCTTAAAAACGAAAAATAAGATTGCAGTATGCCACTGATTTCAGTATGCTAAATAAATTTATCCTGATGTGTAGTATATTCATAATGTGATGGAAAAGTTATTTGCAAATGTGATAAGAATTAGTACAGCTTTGCTTTGCTAGCTAATCACAATTGTTACTTCTCTAACTTACTGAATAAAATAACCACTCTAGGAAAGCTGAGAAATGATGTACCAGCTTGAACATACCAGTTGTGTCAGAGAATAGGCTAAAATTCTTTTTAATTTAAGATTGAGTTTTTATGAACTAGTTTGAGTACAATCCTGTGGCTTTAATTTCTTTTAAAGTCTCCATGTTTTTACTGGGACTAGAATTATTTGAGGTAAGTGATTAATTATATGGGAATGCTAGGGGAAAATACGTGAAAAGCCTTTTTTTAATGCAAAATGTAATTAGTGCTGTAAAATGGAAGGAAAAAAATTGAGTGCTAAAATATCACTTATAGAACACTCATGTTTTCAGTAAATAGGAACCAACTCGATGAAATTCCAGCACCTTTTCCACGTGTGTGGAATGATGCTTGCTACCCACTTTTTTCCAAATATGCTCAACTTCACAAAGAAACTGGTGAATTGCTGCTGAGATTTGTTATTCTTAATTTGTCTGTAATACTTACTGAAATTGATAAATACTTCATAAAGTCTTAGTGCATGACTGTTTGCTTTAGGACACTGCTCTACAAAAACCAAGAGAAGTTTTCAGGCTACCTACAGACTTGACAGCTTATGATAATCGCCTTTGTGCCTCAATACACTTCTCATCTTCCACATGGGTTACCCTTTCTGATGGTACAGGAAGACTGTATTTAATTAAATCAGGCAAGCGTGGAAACAGTGGATCTGAAAAGTGGGAGGTAAGTCATGCAATAACATATTTAAGAATTGTACATCTACCAAATAATTCTTACTCTTGCCTTTCTTATGAGAATTGCACATATGTAATGTTGTGAGGGATTAAGCTTTAAATCGTAACTGTATCACTAATACAGGATTGTGTTCAAGTATAAAAATAATTGATTTTTATACTAATGACTATATTAATGATTTCTTTATGCACAAAATATCTAAAATTCAAGTGTTTGAAAGGGAGCAGCTCCCTTTTGACTGAAGAAGACTCTAAGTACAAGTGTTTCTAAATAGGTGGCTAAGTGGTTGTCTAGCAGAACTTTTTCTGGAAAACATTTCCCCTTTCCCTTCCCTATTCATATGTGTCTGTCTAGGATTTTTTTCCCCCCTGTCTTTTATTTTTTGCTATTTCAGCAAAAAGGCCAGCGCCTGTGGAATAATATATGTTTTTTTTAAAAAAAATCAGAAATTATTGTCAACCAAGCTAAAAGCTACTTTAATTTTTAAGTTAGGAGATTTCTGGTTTCTGTGATGTTTGTGCAGATGTAATTGTGCTTGAAATACTCACCATTTAATTTGCCCCATCTTAAAAATGCATCCACAGAGACTAGAATAAAACTTAAACAAAACTGCTGATTAAAAAGCTTTGATAAGTAACCCTGAGGGTTACCCTGCAGAGCAGGTACAATGTGAGCAATATTATTTCCACCTCTCTGGTAGGGAAAATCTTCATACTGTGCACTTAGCTCTGGAAAATGATTAGTGCTTAATATTTTTATTTAAAATTGTTGTTGTAACTGAAGTATGTTTTAATGTTTCTTGTGATTAAATTGTTTACATAATTAATTCCTTTAAAGAGTCCTGATAAGGAGCATTTTTTGTATCCACATTGAAGTGATCTTACTACACTAATATGGTATCGGTTATCCTGCTTGGACACAACAAATATAATTAAGTTACATTTCTATGTGAGCTACTGAGTCTCATGGTCTGTGGTTAGTTCCTCTTTATTTGTGAAAGACAAATCTGGTATAAAGCTCCCACATTTTGCATCTGTTTTCTTTATTAGAGGACTGTTTCCTAAGCAATCAAGGAGGTGTTAGTATTGGCAGGAACTCAGGTATATGTGCTGAAGTGGAAGATTTCAGCCTGATTGATTAGCTCCTTCCCCTACAACTCTTGAGAGTTCAATAACTAGGAAATTGGTCATCCTGTTCTTTAGATGGTTGGTAATAAATACCACCTGTTTTTTATTCCGTTCTGTGTGAGAATGTTGATACATAAACAAGTTACATTGGAGTTGTCAGTGTAACAAAAACATGAGATTTATATGTTGAGGTTCTGTCACCATTTAAATTCACTTACAATGATGTTAACATCCCAGCCCCATAAATCCTCAAATGTTATTGGGTTTCAGTAAAAACAGCTGGATTGAGCCTAGACTCATTCAGCCACTGCAGCTTGAATTCCTTGTCATTTATTCTTTCATTTTCATGTGTTAATGTTCTAGCAAATAAAGAATGTTTTATTTCTTCTTCTTTGCTGCTATTTGGATTCATTTTGGTTTTATCTTCTTGGGGGTTTTGCTGAATGAGTACTTCTTTGAGAAAAGCTGAAATACATAGTTTCTAGAATTAAAACTTCCAGCTATAAGTACCAACTGCTAAATATCTCAAGCTACAAGATGTGCAGTCCTTCTGTATGAAATTATTTCAAATTTACAGTGGTGTTTATTAGCCTTTGTGCTGGTTTTGGCTGGGATAGAGTTAATTTTCTTCATAGTAGCTAGTATGGGGCTATGTTTTGCATTTGTGATGGAAACAGTGTTGATAACACAGGGATGTTTTAGATACTGCTGAGCAGTGCTTACACAGAGTCAAGGCCTTTTCTGCTTCTCACCCCACCCCACCAGCGAGTAGGCTGGGGGTGCACAAGAAACTGGGAGGGGACACAGCTGGGATAGCTGACCCCAACTGACCAAAGGGCTATTCCACACCATATGATGTCATGCTCAGCATATAAAGCTGGGAAAGAAGAAGGAAGGGGGGGATGTTCGGAGTGATGGCGTTTGTCTTCCCAAGTAGCCATTACACCTGATGGAGCCTTGCTTTCCTGGAGTTGGCTGACCACCTGCCTGCTGATGGGAAGTAGTGAATGAATTCCTTGCTTTGCTTTGCTTGTGTGCGCGGCTTTTGCTTTCCCTATTAAACTGTCTTTACCTCAACCCATGAGTTTTCTCACTTTTACTCTTCCGATTCTCTCCCCCATCCCACTGGAGGGGAGTGAGCGAGTGGCTGTGTGGGGCTTAGTTGCTGGATGGGATTAAACCATGACAGCCTTTCAATATGACAATTATGTAATATTTATGTACTCTGCCTACCTAGTCCCATCCAAATATGGATGGACTTTTCCAAAGCATATACATAAAAATTCAAAAACTTCTAACCCTAGCTCCTCCTAAACATGAATATCATACTCCTTCATTTAGTTACTGGTTTTGTTTCTTACTCCACTTCGTAAAACTTCATAGAGAAGAAAAATTTAATCTCTTTCTGAAGATAGTAGCCAAATAGAGAGGCGCTCCTCCCCTCAGGACTGGTTGATGATTAAACACTGGCAGCAATGCACTGGACCTTTTTATCTTCTTGTTTGCATATGTCAAGGTCTACAAAGATTTTCAGGATGTTGGAGTGTCTGGAGAAGTAGTGAGGGCCTTGATGAAATGCCTACATTTTCATATTGAGCGTGAGATGATTATATGTGAGTTTATATGCTGTGTTTATGGATCCTGTTCTGTTCATCAGTTGTTGTACCTCTACTTATTGTATTAGTAAACAGCATAATGCAGATGGTTTTGTGGATCTTTGTGCTTTGTACGATGGGCCTTTATAATGATTTCATAATATAAACAATAATAATTTAAAGCATTTCAGAACAGTGGCTTGATAGCCAAGGAGGGAGGAACCAGAAATGTATGATATTCATGGATTCACATTGGCAGGGAGGTTTGTGGGAAGCAAAGTTTAACTGATTTGGCTTTCACCGAAGCCTTTCACTGCTTTCTGAGAAAGAGCAAGACTTCCAGTTTTAACTGGCTGACTTTTTACTACAATTTTGTCTTCCAGATTGTGTTTAATGAAGAACTAGGAAGTCCATTTATTATAGCACACAGTGTTTCATTTGTAAAATCTGATATGCATTCAGTAGCTGTGCTGCTGCTTAGGGTAGAAAAAGATGAATTGGACACAAAAGGAAGTGGTTTTCATATTACCTTGGAATGGGTTACAATTGCAGAGATAAGCAAAGAGGGTAAGTGTTTTACATTTATATTACTGGTGAGTAATGTTTAAAAAAAAAAAAAATCATGCTTTTATTCTTTTGTCTTAGAAGTTGATTGTTCTTCAGGTTCTGATACTTCCTTTCCCCAAAACTTCAGCTTGGATTTTACATAGGTAATTTTTTCTTACATTTTGAGATCAAGTTACTGGTTGTAGACTTAAATTCTGACAAACATTTGGAAGACAGGAAGAAGTAAAGTTTTATACCTGTGGTTAATGTAATTAGAAAATAAGATAGACCTTTATGATGTTATGAAATGCAATTCCTGTTTAGCTTGATCTTGTAAAATCGAGGTTTTACAGAAGTATTTCTAAGTAATGTCTGTTATACTTTTCAAAATGTTGTACAGCTGGATATGGGGTTTTGTTTAGTTATGTTTTGGGTTTTTTGTTGTTTTTTTTAGCCTTCAGTTAACAGTGTCATGGGATTGGAATTAGTATGAGATAAATATAAGAACTGTAGCATAAAAAGTATATGCTGAGTATTCTAGGTTTTCCTACAATAAAAGAGCACGAAGTTATGCAGTTAATTTTAGACCAACACATTAAAAACATATTAGCTAGTGTATTAATACCTACTAATTAATGTATTATCCTAATAAAGCTTGGCAAAGGGTAATTTATCTGTTCAATATAACCATATATACTTACATTAAATATCATGATTTCCATAAAGGATACAAGACCCCATGCTTCAACGTCTGATCTAAAGATGTGTGGATTAAATTAACTTACCTTTTTGGGAAGACTGTGATATGGTCTCGTTCATTATCTTCCAAAAAGTATAGTTTTGATACCAATAGAAACAAGATCTTTAACTATTTGAACTAAAGCAGTTGATTGCATACTGCGATGTTACTATGCAAACGTTCCTCCATCTCCTACATATATAGCATGGATAGGAGAATGAGTGGCTTTATTCACGTTGTCTGCTGTTGAAACCTTGGGTGATGGACATATTTCTGAGAGAGCCAGAAAGCCATACGAGATCGCCTTACGCTTTTGTGGCCAGCTCAACAAGAGAAAGAAACCTCTGAACATTACTGGTTATATCTTGCAAGAAAAATTAAATTGGTAATACTGCCAGTCTAGAATTGAAGACCATTGCTTAAAGAGAGCACTAACACAAACTTTTATGATATTTTATAATACTGTATATTTTCATAAACAAATTCTTTTTTACAGTGTGTTTTTTATAACTTAAGACAAATGTTCATGGAATGAAACTTTTTCCATAAAAGTGGATTTAAAAATCTTTCCAAAAATCTTGCCAGTTCTCCAGCATTTCCAAGGAACAGACAAAATTTTTGTAATTACAGCCAGCAGATATGTAAATAACAAGATTCAAAGCAAACTTTAATTATGAAGAGAGAAATAAGTTTTGATTTCTTTTAAATAAACATCTTGCAAATCAGAGTGATGTATGAACCAGTCTCAAAGATAAAACCTGTTTTGAGGAATTATAATATTTTACACCCTCTTTTATCAGTAGGCAATTGCTGTGCTTAACTTTTCTTGAAATTCTGCCTGTGGGTGCAGTTTATAAAATCAGATTCTAGTAAAAATGACTAGTTAATCAACGATCCATTTCTCAAATTACCAAAATCTATGCTTCATCAAAGCAAAGCCTTAAAACATAGTTATGTCTCTTGACACCAACAACTGAGAGAGTCTCTGCAATGTCTGGTTGGCTAGACAAAGTGATCACACCTACCACTATTGTATTACCAAAGAACAAAAAATGGAAGCATGAAAATAAATCTGAATGGAAGCAGGGGTTAGGTCTGTTCACATCTTGTGTGGTACTTCAGAGGGTTGTGACAGAGGTATACCCTTTCAAAGTTTGTTGTTTTCTTTAGTTAACTAATGTTTTAGGAATCCTCACTGTAAAAGTTTGAAATGAAGAACCACCATGCTGTTTTATTAGGGTCAGAAAATGTTATGTGCTTAGCTTTCTTCTGACCTTCTTTACAAGAAAAATCATGTAGTATAAACTTACTGAAAAGATCATAAAGACTTACTTAAAAAATGTAAAAGTGTTGATGATTGATTGAAAATCCTCTACAAAAGGTTTTGTCACACAATGACAAGTTGTGAGGTTGTAGAGCCTTTTAATAAGTGAGCAAATGCTGTAAGAGAGACATGCAAACAAATTTGATATTCTTCAGTGCACAGTTAAATTCAGTCAGTTAAATAACAGCTCGTTCAATGAGTGGCTAACTTCGCACTACAACAAATACATGCTCTTTTTAATCATGTATCTAAGCCAAGGTAATCTGTTAATTTTTAAAGCAGGTTACCCTGTTGCCCGGAGTCTTCTGATTGTATAGATCTCTTACTCTGTCTCTAATTAGAATGGCTGAATCTCTTCAATTAATACCCCCCGCCACCTTTCCCCCCCCCCCGCCCTGACCAAACTTTTTAGGAAAAAGGAGGGGGCTTTAATTAACACCACTAAGTACCAGAATTACATTATAGTCTGGTTATTACTCTTTACTCCACTTCTTGCTTAGCAAACAAGATAACCAGTTGAGAGGACCTAAATTTTACCTGGCTTATCCATTATTATCTGTATTCTCCTATGACTTCAATGTTTCTCTAAGCTTAACATTGAGGTCAAACAGGAACACACTTTGGAGTACTAGAGTGGCATAGATGACTTTTACCATCGTAATCTGATCTTGTCTAATGTCTCTGCTAATGAGTTCCCAGTTTCTTTCAAGTAAAGTTGTAGTTACAAGTACAGTGATTTCTTTACTGAAGAGATGAAGCATAAATGTGAAAAACTAAACCATTCCTGTGGATAATTTTATCCCCTGTGAGAATTTATTCAAGTTGTTAGTTTTTTGCTAAAATTCCATTTGTACAATCTGTTACTATTCAGAAGTTGATCAATTACTGAGGACTCTGTGGGCAGTAAGATTCTAGTGGAAAAAGAACAAATGTCCTAAAACCTGTCACCTTACTAGTGTTTTGAGTCATCAGTTCGCATGTGTTTGGGAGCACATTAGGGAATGGCATGGTCCTTGACACCAGTAGCTAACCTCTGGGACCTCCCTTTTAAGGGGCAGTGTTTTACAAAAGTTGAGGAAGAAAAGGAAGTTGAGGAAGAAAAGTTGAGGCATTTTCCATTATGAATGAAGTGTTACCACTAGCTATTTCATTGCTTCTCAAGTTTTTACAGCAGCTCAAATAGTATTTGGAAAACTTGTTTGTACAGAGGCTGTGAGTGGTTTTGTGAATTGCTGTGCTAGCTGTGGTCAACAAAGCCATCATAAGAAAACAGGGCAATGTTAGATTAATTTTAGGGTCTACATATTTAACAAAATCTTTGGAAAACAGAATTCTGAGAAATTTATTTTTAAACTACAGTCCTGTGATTTAACTGTCAGGATTGCTTAGTATATTTAAGTGTAATGATATTCTCATATAATAATTTGTCTTCTAGAAAAATATCACCACTAAGATTTTTTGTTTGTTTGTTTTAATTTTATAGGTGATCATAGATACGAAATCTTTAAAAGGAGAGTTTTACAAGGAAAATCAGTCCCCCATTATGCAGCAATAGAGCCGAGTGGGGATGGTCTAATGATTGTCTCCTACAAACCATTCAAATTTATGCAAGATGAAGATGAAAAATTAGAAGAAAATGACGATGCAAAAGCAACAAATGAAAAGAAAGGTAAGACTTATCTGGCAGATTATGATAGGATACTCTCTTGGCTTAGAAAATAGCTTGGCAGTTCAGCATCTGTTTGGAAATTCGAGCAGTAAACGTTTGTCTTAATATCTATCATCCAGGTTTTTTGTTTGTGTTTTTTTGTTTTGTTTTTTGTTTTGTTGTTTTGTTGTTGTGTTTTTGTGGTTTTTTTTTTTTTTGTAAGGACAGACTGGCTTTTTTTGTTTGTTTTCACCCTGGGGAGTTGTATTGTGCATAACCTATATGAGAAGCTTTTTTGTATGGGAGACACTTAAATAATTTTGTGGTCCTAAGGAAGAGGATATTTTGCAAACAGAACTATACTAAGTATTTGCTATCAGTTCAGTTGCTAAGGTAGCACCTAAATTTAGGCATCTACATCTGGCTGAAGTACTCAAATTAAGATGCCAGTCTTCCTAGATGAGAGAGGGCAGGGTGGCACCCATTGACTCCCCCAAATAGTTGTTCATCAGAAAGCTCTCTGATACGTAATTTACTCCTGCCTTTCTAAACTTAAAAAAAAACCCAAACCAACAAAACCAAAACTTTTTAAAGAATTAGAATCCTGTAAAAGATTATCTTTTCTCCAGTGGGAAAGCAGTTCAGAAAAAATAATAAATGTCAACAAAAGGCATCCATACTTCTTTTTCTTTGAAATCAAAACAAAATTAGCTATGTAAAATCCTATTAATAAAGTTATTTTATCTTAAATATCACTGAGCTCTGTAATAAGTATGTTTATGTAGTTATATTTTATTGTTTCAGATTTGATGTTTTGCTTCTGAATATGAGACATTGGTTAACGAACCAATCCTAGCTGAGTGATACTAGCACAATCTTTGTCAATGGTACAAAAATCTATTTGGGAAACAATACCAAAAGATCAATTTTCTGGAATGTATTCACATTATACACTGTGATAACTGTGATGTTATACATGTAATTGTATTAAGCATAGTCTGTACGTATAAATTTTGAGGCAAAGGAGTTCTTCAGTGCACCGAGCACCATAATGCAATGCCTATGCAGTTGTCACCTGAATTAGCAAGTTCAATGTTTTAAGGATTTTAAGAGCTTCTTGAATTGTGTGCTAGGTATGATTAAAGAAACACAGCAGAGAGCACTGTATGGCTCTTTGGATAGCGCATTTCATGTATGTTTGTGCACATATGGTGTTGCCAAAGCCCAGAAATCTGTAATGTGTGGAGTGCTGTTTGCAGCAATACTTTTAGAAAACTTCTCATGGCACAAAAATGTAATGGTAGAGGAAGTACTGACACCTGAACTCCTAGTTTAGAGAGAAGTCTAATACCTCTTTAAGAGAGAATTTATTTTGCTAAACCTGATGTAGGCCATAATTTTAGTTGCATGGTTATATAAAATTGCAGGCATAATAGATATCAGATAATGAAACAAGATGTGCCAGCAACAGCACTCTAATTTTTATAGGTTTTTACAAAATAGATAAAGAAATATTAAGGTGGTTATGTTGCACATTGGTATTTTGGTTTTTAATTTGTTCTTTCATAGTCTCCTCTGAACCTTTTTGACAGCTTGTGAGAAGACTGTCTTGAAGACTTGGGAGAGGGGAAGTCTAAGCTAGTTTTTTGGTGTCATTCAGTTTTCTTATAAATTAAGACTTTTACTGTCAGATACAATCTGTGTCAAAGTTTAGAATTTTGGAGGCTGTCATATCTCAGATACTAATAGTTTCTGAGAAGTATATTTGTAGCACCTATGACTGATCCATTGCAAACAGGAAGCTCGTGGTAACGGACAACAGTGTAAGAGTCCTTCCAGAGTCACAGTTGCTGACATGAAGCTTAGATCAGCTAAATCTTGTGTTGTATTGTGACAACTTGAGAGCTTCCAAAGGATCTATCTGTACTTTACTTTTCCTCTAAATAGGAAGGTAACATGTACAAGATTGCTCTTTAGAAAATGAATACGTCTGTATTTGTGTTTTCTGTGACCAACTGTGCACTACCCAATCATGCTGTCATAGCCTTCCTTTTGTATAAACATTTCTCTTAAAAGGCCACTTCTTGTAGCAGTTTAATAATCAAGATAGACATCAGGCAGTTTCTACACCCAGGAGCAAAAGTCAAGCATTACCTCTGGGCAGGCAGTTTTATTTCATCTCCATCAACTGAGGCAGGTGAAGACTACTCGGTCTTCTAAAATAATTTCTGTTGAATAGTCAGCGTAGCTTCTGGCAAAATAGGTAAGGAAAAAAAGTTCACATCTCTGAATGGCGTATACTTTGAGCATACAGTAGCTTGTCAGTACCACTGCACCTGATGCCTCTTCAACCAAATTATTCATCATTAATGTTTCAATGTATTTAAGTACATTTTGGTTATCAGTTTTTGTATGCTACAATAAACTCGGAGTAATAGTTAATGCCCATGGTATAACTCTATCAGCATATTTGTGTATAGACAGGAATATAAATGGCTCTCCAGACGAGGGACACAACTGAACTTGATTGCTAAAATATATTCTGATTATAAAAAGAAGAAACATTTTTTTATGTAAATTGTTCATCATGAAAGTTAGTTTCCACTCTTCCACAGACTTCTATTCCATATCTCCCAGCATTGCATGCTGTGGAATCCAGGACAGCATTTGTAATCTAGTTTTTATTTTTCTGTATGTTTCCAATTGTAGACCCTCTCTATTACTGGCAACAGACCGCAGATGATGTGACAATAACAGTTCACATTCCTCAAGACATCACTAAGGATGACATAAAAGTACACTTTGCCCCTGATAACATATGTGTCACACTGAAAGACCAGCCTCCTTTGATGGAAGGAAAACTCTATTCATCTGTGGACCATGAAAGCTGCACATGGATAATTAGAGAGAACAAAAGGTGTTGTATATGGTTTTTAGTTTTCCTATTGATAGGAATTGATTTTAAAGTGTATACCATATCTCTGACTTCTGGCCCCTCTGGGAAGGGACTCATTTAATGCTACACCCTGCATTCCTCCTTACAAGAATCTATCTCCTCTGCTGAAAATAGTTCACTGGCTTTTGCAATGCTATCTCACAATACTGTTTCTTTAGCTAATTATGAAAGTAATCCTCTCCTCTTACAGTTACTTGCTTATAAGCTACATGACCAGCTATTTTCTACAACAACATAGAACAGCCTTTCCAAAGTAATAAATTCTTTTGTTTCAGAAAAAAAGGCATTATGTATAACTGTCTGTACTGACAGCTATACCTGTATCAGACCAGGAAATGAAGAGATTCTACTGCTGAGCTGTGAAGCAGGGTTCTTTGCAACATTAGGCTACATTGATGTTCATAATGATAACCTCCTCACACTATTTTCACATGCTTTACCTGTGTTTATTGGCAGGTAGAGTTAAAGTCCTGTTCTAATGTTGTCAGTTGCCTTTCTAAAACAATATATGGTGATATGAGCTACTGGAGATTAACCCATGCATGTCTGTATGACTACCTGTTTTGTTTTTTTCTTTTTGTTCTCTTTGAGAATAATTGTGTCCATTTACTTCTAGTTGATCACAGTGGAAAAGTGAATGGGTAAACTGTTAAATGATTTTCATAAAGACAGGATATCATATAGTTATGAAACTTCGTTGATAAATTCAGTAAGTAAATTCAGTAATATTCTGAAGTACCAAAGAAAAACTTTATTTTTTCCAAATAGCTAGAAACCCCCCTAGCTATCAAAATGTTAAAAATAGCTTTGTAAGCAGAGTAAACTTAATTGATTCAACATTTTTTTTTTCCCACTAAATTTTGGGGTTGATTAGCCTGACTTTTACCCTGTTGTTTGTGTTAATGATTTCTCTTCTATTTCTGCTTTCCACAAACAGAAGCTTTTTTGGTAATAATGTAACATAAATTCTTCAGGTTTGACTTATAAATTCCTTATTTTGTTTTCCTAATCCATTGTACATTATGTATGTGATATAAAATTAATCTGTGTGAATTTAACATGCTGTAGACCTCAAATAGAAATGTTCATGGTTTTATTTGAGAAGTAAATTTTAGTTGTCTCTTTCTGAAATAAAAACACCAAAGAACGGAGAGGAAAAAGAATTCAGAGCTCCCTAAACCATAGTCAAATTTAGTTTTTAAAAAAATTTATTTCAAAACCTGTTAGTTCTAGAATTTTTAGTTCTCTGGTAGAGAATTGCAACCTAATTCTGGACATCTAATTTTGCTTTCTACTTAGACTCTATATTGTTAGCAGAGCTTCTGGAGGGCCCTTCAGAGCCCTAAACTGATCTCAGTGACAAGACGTGTTCAGCCATTGTTTTAGGGTTTTTTGTGTGTGCAAATTGCCTACACATTTGCATATGCATCAATAAAAATGCTTCATATCTGGAAGGTGACATAAGTATTCAGATTTATTTCCACATGTGTTTCTGCACATCTGAAAGGGAATGTGAAATCCCTGTATATTTGGAAATGCACCCCTCTGAGTTTTCTGTTTGAGACTTGAAGCTAAAAGCTTGTGTTATAAGCCACTTTCTTTATTGCAGTTAACAGGTGCAGTGAACACTTACATGCACCATTTTGTCCTACCTTGTAGGACATGAACTGAGAGAGCTGTTGAATGCTTAAATACTGCTAAACATACTCCTCTTGATCCTTCCACTTACAAGAGGGATTAAAAGTCTTTGCTTATCTTTGGCAGTTGTACTTCCCCTTGTGCTACCTGGTCAGAACAGCTAGAACTGAAGCACCTTCTAAATGGTTCAAAGTAAGGCTTAAGTTGTGATGAGTGAAATGCACTATGTGCATTACAAAAAACAAGTAGCTGATCTACACTTTAATGATCTTGTTCTTCTTTGTATCCTAAGCCTGTAAAAGTAGCTTGGAATTTCTATAGCTTCCTTTGTCAGTTGCACTGGTGGGTTTCTGTTTGTCTGCCTGAGGGAGGTGGGTTTGAAAGTCTGGAACGGACTAAACATTTTCTGCTCTAAAAGCTTTGTGATCATACTTCTGAGCTTTGAAAAGTTCATACATTTTACAGTCTGTAACTCAACGCATTGTTTATTTAACCTAGGGGTGTGTTTCGTTATTTAGAAGTCTCATATTAGTCTCTTAAATGTTCAAGTAGGGATTTCTGCACAAGTCCACAGATATCGGATATTGATATATATAGTCTTATTGCAAGATAGAGTTGTCCAGCTTCTCCAGGTATTCTCTTTGTAATGTCTGTGAATCTAGGCACCCAAATACTTCTTCACTACAGGTAAAGTATTCTAACCAGTGCTGGCCATTTATATGTCTGGTAGTTATTGTAGCTTTAGTTAATATCACAGCTATTATAATTAATGCATAATCACAAAAGGAGTTCAGAGTAGTAGGAGTGTCCATACTTAAATGAGAATGAGCTTAAATCAGTTGGTTTTCAGTGTCTGTTACAGTATTAAATTTGTGAGGTTTTGGTTTTATTTTTTCTTAAACTTGTTAGAGGCCGTGGTCTACAGGATGAAAAGTTAATCTTTTTTTTTTTTTTAACTGGCTACCTCTGGTACTCCTTTTAAGATATAGCAGGTATTTGTGGTTTGTTCACTTCAACCAAAATAAGACTGTAAGCTGCAGCTGTTACGTGTTGTTCTGTCAGAGTCCAATACTCTCTGACCAGGTTCTTTTAGATATTCCATGCATGGAGGGTGTAATGATGCAATTTACTGATTTGAAGACAGTTGATGTTACACAGGACTTCTGATTTAGCAGAGTGATACAAGATACACTGAAAACTCAATACAAATGCAAGTTACAGTTAGCAAAATATAGCAATTGCAATACACGGTTTAGTCACAATACCAACATGATTCCCATTACCAGTCTCTATAATATGCTCACTGTCACAACGCTGAGCATCCACACTTGCCAGGAAGGAGTACCTGGGTTGAAGCCAGCTCCAGCCCATTGCTGTCTTCCAAATTCTTTTGTTAGTTGCCTAGTTCTTATACTCTGCCTGGGCTGAGCCACATATTCACTCCCCCCCCATGCTGGTCTGGCCAACTCGGAGAGATATTCACACTCTTAATGAACTCTAGGAGAAACATTTACACCACCGGTTGATACACTCAACTGTTGATAGCTGTTTATCTAAAACAAAGGCCACCCTTTGTGTTGAGATAAGGTCAGCTTCTTTGCATGATTCCCTGAGCTTAGTGGGCACATCCCCTTGCCCATCTCCACCAACCATCTTCCATTGTCGGGGTTCGTTCAGTGAGTCATATTCCAGCCCTTGGGGTTTAGTCTGTCACAAGCTCTGTGACATGTAGCACTGGTTGCAGCCTGGAAGCACCTTGTGTTGATCATTCTGTAAATGCAGAACCATAGGCTAAGTCCTCAACCAAATAAATTAGTTAAGTTGAAGGGTGGGGAAGAAGAATATAGGCTGATGGGGGAGGAGGAATGCAAGGAAATGAGTCAATAAGTAAAACTGTGTTTCAAGTTTCCTTTTTCGGATGTGGTTCACGATGGAATTTGTCTTGGATTTTCCAACAAGTATAAGAAAAGCAACAAGGTCTGTCAGTATATTATACATATTTGGACATTTACTGCTTTTGCTCTTCCTAGGATAAAGCAATGAGCCACTATTTCTTGAAACAAGCAGGTTTGGTGAAATTGTTGCTTAAAGAGTAATTTTTGTATATGGTGTCATCACATTAAAAAAATATAAGAAAGGAGTTGTTTCTGTGGAAATAGAGGTATTTCCTTTAAATAAGATAAAAACTAATTTTTTTCACTGGGAAAGTTTTGCAAATACTCTGTGGTAAAGGACATACATTTAGCAAAATATAAACTTGCCTATATCACTAAGCATATTTGTCTTTTATCCAAATCAAAACCAATTCCAAAACATAGCATCACACCAGCTACTGTTATCCCACAAATGTGAGGTCGTTTATCCGGTGTGTGAGACGCCAATATACACACAGGGCAGAGGTATTTTATTTCTTGTCTGCACAGAGATGGGTGCTAGGTGGTAGCTCCACAAAGCTAGCACAAAGTTCGGTCATACAGGTACAGTATTTATACAGTCTAGTTATGCATAAGTAATTACACAAAGCAGTTTTCTATTGGTCTAAATTTCTCTTATTTCAACTTAAAGCTACAGTGCTACTTTAATATTCTGCACATGCTCAAAGGTGAGGGGTCTCTGCTTGGGCTGGGGTCTCCAGCTCGAGGGATGTGACTTTTAGTATTATAATGAGGATAATTTGCGTGAGGGTGCTTCTTATCACACTTCTACTAGTTGTTTCAGATGGTTCCCAAAACATCTTAATTAGCTGACGTATTTCTCCAGGATGTGCTTTACTCCCAAGGACAGTAATTCTTGTTTAGACGTTCTGCTTTCCAGTCCGAATCCCCTTTATCAGCTTTATGTAAGCTCTGGCCTTCCACCAGCTCCTGTTAGACTACACTGTTAGACTACACTACTGTGAAGAAAATTAACTCTATCCCAGCCAAAGCCAGTATGTGAGAAAATGCTTAAATCTATTTACTATTTAAGGATCAAGAATTTCTTTGGTTAAGAAAAACTCTGCCTTAAAGTTCCTAATGTATTAATGGCCACAGTATACCTCCTGGACATGGGGTGGGGGTGGGGGTGGGGGGAATGCATTAGTTGTGTCGATTTCCAAGACATTTTGAAATGTTTTCTGTTGTTCTCTGCTTGGCCTCTTGTTTTCTAATACCAATCATTAATATCCAGTATAGTTTTACTTTGAAGCACTAAGGGTTCTGAAAAATATAGAGATAAATACCAGATAACAGTATTTGCTACTTACATTACACTCCCTTTTGTATTTCCATAAACTAAACTTACCAATTAAAAACTTTTTCTTAGTTATTGATTTTTTTACTTTTTGAGCTTTCTTTGATTAAGACACCAAATACTTGCTCTGAGCAAAAATGTACAGGTGTTGAAAGGCATTTCCAATAATCTAGTAGTGTAGAAGTGGTTCTTGCTGTGCATCTGGCAATAAAATATGATTGTGCTGTAGTTAGTGATTTCTTCTGAAGAAATCACTATCCCTTTGACTGTGCATATTTCTTGGAAATCTTGTTTTTGACTCCAGCAATTCAAGATTTGAATTTCAGTGTTATAACTTTGTAAAAGAATCTTTCAGTCTGTCTTACCTTTGTTTTATAATCAGTGCTCCTTTGGGTTTTTTTTTTCCGTTTTTGCTGTAGATTTATTACTGTTTTTACAGTTTAGTTATTCTGATTGCAATATATATCAATATATATTTTCAGTATCTAATACGTGTATTATGAGAATGTATGCACTTCAGTTTTCTGTCTCAGAGTCCCAGTTCAACAAGTTATTTCTGCATGTGTGAAGCTTATTGATACGAAAAAAAACCTGTAACTTTTCGTGTAGTTCGGCTCTCTCCTTGGGTTTCCATTGGGCATTTTTGGTCCACAGAGCTTCCTGCAGAGTTTCTTCTGCAGAGTTTCCAATTTAGTTTCCTTTGAGAGGTTTTGAGGTGCACAAACTTTAATCATATAAACCTGAACGAGCATGCAGTAAGTAGGGAGAATACAGATTTATGTCAATGGCACAGTAATGTTCCCAACCATAATGTTATGGAAAATACAGCCATCTAAGGAGAGTTTTTGAGAAAACTCAGTGAAAAATAGACTTTATATTAACCATAGCTTTCTGACACCATGAAGTCTGAGTTTCAAGTAGAAAAAAAGGGGGGGAAAAGTCATTACAGTTTCAAATTATATCTTTTAAATACATACATTTTCACTACTATTCCCCAAGTATGGAAATCGGTGAGCAGAGTGTTATACACTTGAGATATTGTGTCTTATGATAGTTTTGCATATTGCTTTGTATGTAATACATATGGCAGTAGTTATTCCTGCCATTATAATAGTTTAAAATACAAAGTGAAAAAAGATATGGTAGAGATAATTCTGACTTCTGGGTGCTTGGACAAGCTTGATGTCAATATTTTTCAGTCATGCATTGTTTGAACTTCTATGTGTATGGAGTATATAGGTGTATATACCTTGTGAGATTTCGTTATAATAAAAAAACTAGCATGACATTTTCTGCAAGACATTCCCAGTTAAAATTTTTTTCAATTTCTTTGATAGTCATATGGTTTAGTTTTAGGTAGTCCTGCAAGGAGCAGGGAGTTGGACTTTGATGATCCTTATGGGTCCCTTCCAACCTGAGATACTCTATGATTCGTGATTTTTCCTTTGGTTTCCCTCATTAAAAATGTTGGCTTTTCCCCAATAGGTTAACTGTAAAAGACAGTTATTCTACAAAAGAATTAAATAAAGGGACTAATATTTGTATATAGATTATTCTAATACTATATACTAAAATGTGATTTTTCAGTTGTTGATTATTAGATACCATAGTGAAAAATAACTCAGCTGAGTAACTCCAGTTTTTTATTACTCAATCAAGTGAGCAATATTGCATGAATATCAGGCTTCTATTTTAATGGGAAATAGTAATTGCACATTTCAATGTAATAAGTTACACTTGGTTCTTAATGTTGGTACTGCAGTACCACTTTAAATCTGTTAGTTACAAGTCTAAAACTTGCTCCAAATATCTTCTGTAAAAGTATGCTATTTCTAATGCCAATGTAATTGCTTCAGAAACTGATTCAGAGTTCACCGAATAGTTATTGCTATGATGCAGTACTTAGTAACTTAGAAGGTTTTCCTGTTCTGTCAGGTAAAAGACTGTCATTGTAGACCCTGTAAGTGTATCTAAAAAGTGAATATAATAATACTAACTCTCATTTTATCATTATATCCATGTGTTGGTCTAATGCAGTAATTAAATGGAATTGCTGTGTTGGTCCATCAGGCTGAGTCTCTTTGGTTTTTTGGGTTTTGGGTTTTTTGGGGTTTTTTTTTTACAGGTTACAGAAATCGTATCTCTTCTGAGATATGATTTTACATATACAATGTAGATAATTAACTGGTTTAGTATTTCTGAGGTCTATAAAATCAAAATATTTTTGTCCTAGATGTTATATAAAAGTAGTGCACACCTAAGTAGCCCTATTAAGTACTTCTTAGGTTTCAAATAAACCTCTGTAGTAAAATTCTGTCATTCTTCAAATAGATTTCTTTACAGGTGATCTCCTTCGGTATTTAAAATATTCTAAGAAGACTGCTTCAGGGGAAACTGTATTTACATTGAAAAATCTGAGGTCACTTACATGAATGCATTCTCTTTGTTTTTAGGCTTTTAGAAATCACATGCCCTTGGTCTGTTTTTCTTCAGAATATTTTCCATTAGAATAGTTTATTTTATAAATTGAATGCTAATGGTTTCTGTTAAGTGATTCTCATTATTAATTCAGTTTGGAGAGGAGAAGTGGTCAAATCCATACTTAGAGCTTTCTGACTAATCTGAGAAAAGGATGCAGTGTTTTCATGTACTATTCTTTCTCTTCTATTTGCGTTTTAGTTTGGAAATCTCTCTAATTAAGAAAAATGAGGGACCCCAGTGGCCAGAGCTAATAGTTGGTGACACAAGAGGGGAATTCATTATGGACTCTTCCCAATGCTCTGAAATAACTGAAAGCCTGATGCATCTTACCTCTGAAGTAATGGTAAGGAGTTGAAAGTAAAACATTTAAAATTCTTGTAGATTTGCATGTTGTCTTTTCTTGATATCCTAATTCGCACTTCATTGACATAGCTCATCAGTTCATTTACTATTCAGAATCCTATCTCTGCATTCATTTTTAACTGAAACGTAATGGCACTAGAGTTGTGAATATACTTTGAACAGTAATATCATCTTTATGGGGGACTGAATTAGCTTACATGATCGCGTCTGTGCACCAAAACAGAAGTCTGATTTAACAATGTAAATAAATTTTGTTCCCACCACTTACGATGTGGCAGTTTGTTTTAAATTAGTGGATTTGAGTATTTTGAAGGATGTCCGTTTCTTGTTTATCAATAGTTTAGCAACACTTTTATACTGTCTTCCTAGGGATACTGTACTTGACTTATAGACTGTGAGTGTAAATGACGTTTTTAAAAGGAAAATTTAGGAAAGCATAAGCATGACTCATGAACTTTCTGGCATTATTGTTATACAGGGAGTTTACTTAAAACACAATAAAATGTAATTTTTAACTGCTGTTTGCTTGATGTTTCCCCTTTTGGTTTAATTAGAAAATGGCATCTCATCTAAAACTTGTGAAGTGTGACTCCCTATGGGTCTTGATATATTAGTTTTGGATTATTACTTTTTTTAATAAGGCTGAAATTGTTATTAAAATAAATTCTGTTTAGTGCTTAAATTGATTTCCCGCCTCTCTCACCCACTATTTGTAGGCAAGATATTGTAGTACATCTTTTGACCATAGATTTATTGGGAACTTCAAATTTATTTTCTTTTGTAACTCATACTGAGCTTAAAGCGATGATTTGGTTTTTTGGTCACAACTTTTCAGCTTGTGTGCAATAATGATGATGATAAAAAAAAAAATATTTCCTTAGGTAACTGTTCATTTAAATAATTGTTACATATTTTGTTATACTGCAACTTTAGCTACATATGTATAATAAAGGCATGGATTCTTTTTGGTCATCTCAATTGCTTATGGTAAAGATGTTTACCTGGAAGGTTTTTTTAAAAGCCACCCAATGAAAACAGTAAACCAAAGGCCATGATGAATGCTTGGTAGAGGAGAGGTGAACCCCAAAGTCTAGCCTCTAAGGAGACAGATACCCTGTTTTAAGTCTTACGCATTAGCCTGGAGTGTATGACACTTAATTTTCCTGGTTCCTGTCATTTAAGGATGTTTTGTTGTTATGTCTTCATGTTTGTTTTCTTTGAACTTAAATTGTCTTAGCAATTAAGAAAAAATTGTGCTGATCTCCTTCAGTTTGTGGACTGAACCAAAATAAAAGTTCTTAATAATCAGCTGAAATGGATGAAGAAGTGAGCACAGGAACTCAAGAACTCCCCCCTGTCAGATGAATTGAGTCAGTGCCCTGTCTAATCTTTCCTTACACATTCTGTTTGGCCCCAGCTTTCAGCTTGTATTAGTTGTCAAGATGGTGTCTTTCTTGTGCAAGAAGCAACATTAATTCATACTTAATGAGGAAGTGTGTATTTTTGCCTTCTGTTAAATAAAGGTCCCTTTCTGTTACCATGAAATTAATTCTGTAAATGTATCACAAAGGTAACATAGCTTGGTTTTGAAAATTATCCAAGGAAAATGTCATTAGCAGAAGTAAGCTGTTTCCGCATGCAGTAGTGTTACATCTTGCTCTTGAATTACTAGTAAAAGTGATGGTTTTTCCTTTCTTTGACTTGCGGGATGTGAAAAAATACATGTGCTTTTTCCTTGTTTTGAGTGCATTGAAAAATATGCATAACAACATTATTAGTTTTAAATAATTATTAGCAAAGCTAAAAGGAGGCATGTATTTAGAGCTACTTACAAAATTAATTAATCCCTTTTTAATAGCATTTCCGATGGCAATCTGAAGGAAGCTTACACTGATGTAAATTTACTAAACCTGCACAGATTTCAGAATTGTATACTTCTGCTACTTGCAGAAGGGAATTTGTTGTCCATGTTTTAGTGGCTTACGTACCTTTCCTTAAAACTGAAATGGATTTTGTTGTACCTACCACTCATGTTATCTTCCACAACAGAAATGGTTCTATTAATTTTGAATAAGTACATAATAGCTTGATCTTTAAGTATGTAAGGCTATGCAAATGATTCTTCCTCTTCTGTTGAACTTTTTTTGTTATCAAAAGGGAGATATATATATATAGAGAGAGAGAGAGATATATATTCAGTAGTTCGGATTTTCAATGTCGTTCATTGTCTTTTTATTTCAGAATCCAAACCCTGAAAAGGAAAACCCACCTTGTAATGCTCAAGAATTAGAAGAATGTGATGCTTTTCTTGAAGATAGCGCAAGCTTGTGCAGATTTGATGGTGATACCCTGAAAGTCACTCACGTAGTAAGCGCTGCAAATTATTATACAGAAATATTTTAAAACATTTTTTATGATATGCAAGTTGAATTCTATTATCAGAACAAAAATCTGTGCAAACTGTTGAAACTACATAAATTTCTTCCATAATGTAAAATCACAATAGCAACAGAAATTATCAACTAACGTGTTCTTCAATGTCATTTTAATGTAAAAACAAGGCTCCTTTTTATTCTGATTTAAAAATATATATATACTTTCACAAGTGAGCTATTTGAAAAAGCAAAGTTATGTCAGAATAATGATAAGACGGGGTCTTTTTCAGTGGCATAAAATTCTTCTAGATTCCTTAGCTTGCATTTTTCTCAGTAACTTTCCAGATAGCCTGGTAGAAAGTTGACCCTTTTTACTAAGGAGCTGGAGCATAGATCACTTTGATATTTGTTTGTCAATCTCACTGGAAGTAACAGATTGTAAGCAAAATGCTTCAATAGGAGGCTTGATCTGGGTTGTAAGCAACCTTGACTAACAGTAAGTTAGGACTTGATCTATTTTTCTTGACACTTTCTAGTGCATTTCAATGGCAATGATCCAGCTGAAATAAATAAGTTTGACAGCCAGCTATCTCTGTCAAATATATTGCTATACTGGCCTGTTCTTGTGTGGCAAAGTAACGTTTGTCTCCTCTAGCTCAAATGCAGTTATTCAGTTTCTCCTATAGAGAAATATTTGCTTTATTAATATCAATTCTTTAAGTTAGGCTAACGGTGGCCTAAACTTCAGGATGTTGTGTTTCCAAGCATCAGAAACTAGAGATGCATGATGGACAACATTTTTTGCTGTGGAGGGGAGGGGCTTTGTCAGGTGAAGTATGGGCTACCTAAAAACACTACCTTGTTTTTGGAACTGCTTGCAGTAGTATTTACAACATACAGTTTGCCTTCTGTGTTACATAGATTAATATGTATACTGCCATATGCTTGAGTTCTGTATTATGCATCCTGTTAAAACCAGTTGCAGGCATGTATGACAACATGCGCAAAAATTAGTAGTTGAAAAAATTCTGAAAGATGCCTGAAGTACAAAGTGGTGGTGTGTGCTTGTAGCGGTGAAACACAGGCATCCCAATACTTAGCAAAATTGAGATGGCTTCAGGGAAGAGACACTGCTTGTTTTTAGATACAAAAGAACAGAGTATTGCCAGTGATTTGTGGAGCAAGGAGGAAATAGGAAATGGACTATGTAAACCTAGGTCTTTGAATAGCTAATTGCAGTAGGTAATTTCAGAGAGCAGTTGATTTGTGGCAGGAGACTTTTCTGGTTGATAGGTGGATTATGGAAACACAACAGAACTTCCATTCATTTTTTACCAGCTGACATATAAGATCACTCTTCCCTTGCTTGTATGCCTATACAGAAGCATGAGTCTGCCTTCTCACTAGGTGCCAGAATGACCTCTGTTAACTAAAACTGCATGTCATTCTGTGAAATACATCATGCTTATATCTGAGCTATGGGAGTGTGGGAGGCATGTCATGTATTTATGCATGTCCATTGGAGTGGAGATGCTCTAGTGGTGATAGACAAGAGAAGAGGCAAGGTATTCCTCAAGAGCTTTTCTGGTTCTGGATGCTTTGCCTGAATAACTGCTTCAGGTTTCAGTGGTTCTTTATTGCAGTTGAGTTTCTCATGTTCTGACAACACTCACAAAACTTTTTTTGCATTTGGGCTGTCTGTCCAAGTGATCTGTATCTCTGTTGCATGTAAAATAGGCAACTAACCCAGCTTAAATAACATTTATTGGATTTTTCAAAATACTGTAATTACTTCTGGGGGAAAAAAGTAAACAAAGTTCAGAATTACTTTGCTGAGGTGGTGTACATTTAAAATATTTCTCTACATATTTCACAAACTTACTGAAACCTGGAAAAAACCTTAATTACTTTAGTCTGTTCAAAACTGTTTGTGATGTAAAAACTAACAATAGCTAAGTAACATGACACTTGTACTTATCATGTATAATAATGTTATCGTTAGGACACATGTAGATTTGAATTGCATGTTGGGTGTTTTGGGTTTTTTTACTTAACTACAGAGGTTTATTAAAACCAAAATCTTGATATTTGTAAAACTATCACGTTTCTGATGTGGTACTTCTGAAAGAATATATTTTTTAAATTTTGGTGTGTGTTTTACTATATAAGGGATTTACAAAATACTAAGTTCTTGACCCTTAAAAATATGTGTAGCTGCTATTGAAAGAAATCTACAAATTACTCAGTGCTGTGTGCTGTAAGGCTTACTTCTTGTCATATGTAAATAATTTAACTTATATACTGTTGTACCTTTGGCTGAAAATGGTGATTGCTGGTGACTTCAAAGCTACTTTTGTGCAAATGTTGGGATTTTATTGCGGTGTCATAAACATTTGTGCAGGTTTTTGATTCTCTGTGAAACTACTTCCTCAGTTCAAAGAAGTGTCAAAAGAGTTCATTCCTCAGTCTGACCTTCTCCCTTAGCTAAAGGACTGTTGCATAATGAAGTGAGCTGTGGATGAGAAGAGTGCTCTGTCTGTTATCCATCTCAAAGATGCTTAACTTCTGTCAGTTGAGATACAACACCTATACATGGTGCCTCAGCTTGTTGAGCTGTATTGGGTGTTCATACTCAGGTGTTGGCAGCTGGGGGGCTGCAGGGGTGGCATCTGCAAGAGGCTAGGGCTGCCCTGTGCAAGGCACAGCTGGTTCCAAACAGCTCCAATGGACCCACCGTAGGACACAGCTTGAACCCATCAGAGATGCCGGTGGCCCCCCAGGGAAAACGTATTTAAGAGATGGTAAAATATGCTGTGCAGCAACTGAGAGGGAGGAGTGAGAAAAATGCGAGAGAAACAGCACTGTAAACACCAGGGTCAGAGAAGTAAGGAGGGGGCGGAGGTGCTCCAGGTGCCAGAGCAGAGATTCCCCTGCAGCCCATGAAGGACCATGGTGGAGCAGATATCCATGCAGCATCCCATGGAGGACTCCACACCACAACAAGTGGATGTGCCCTGGAGGAAGTTGCAGCCAGTGGAGAGCCCACACAGGAGCAGGCTCCTGGCAGGAGCTGTAGCCTGTGGAGGGGAGCACATGCAGGAGCAGGTTTTCTGGTAGGAACTGTGGCCTGTGGAGGACCCATGCTGGAGCAGTCCATTCCTGAAGGACTGTACCCCTTGAAAAGGACTCATGCTGGAGCAGTTTGTGAAGAACTGCAGCCCATGGGAAGGACCCACGTTGGAGCAGTTCATGAAGGACTGTATCCTGTGGGAGGGATCCCACTCTGGAGCAGGGGAACAGCATGAGGAGGGAGCAGCAGCAGAGAGGAAGTGTTATGGACTGACCCCAACCCCTATTCCCCATCTCCCTGCACCACTCTGGTAGTGGGAGGGGTAGAGTAGTCAGGAATGAAGGAGTTAAGTTGTTGATGGGGGAAGGGTTTTTTTAAATCTCTGTCTTTGTTTCTCATCATCCTACTTAATTTTTAATTGGTGGTAAATTAAATTAATTTTCCCCAAGTAAAGTCTGTTTTGCCCTTGATGGTGGAATTGGTAAGTGATCTCCCTGTCTTTGTCTTGACCCACAAGCTTTTTCATCTTATTCTCTCCCCTTGTCCTGTTGAGGAGGGGGAGTGAGAGAGCAGCTGGGTGGGTGTCTGGCAGCTAGCCAAGGTCAAACCCACCACAGTAGCTCAGTCCATATCCAGTTTAAAAGGCAGCAGCTGTTTGGCCTGCAAGCACAGCCAAAGCTCAGGACTAGTTGTAGACTATGCTACCTCATATTCAGCAAAGCAGGTAGGGATCATGGGAGAAAAGAGCTCAAAAATGAGAAGAGATGAAATCTACAAGGAGCTCTGGGGAAAGAGAAGCTTAGGGAAATGTAATTCTAGTCTGTAGGAAGCCAAACTTAATTTCTTTCTGGTGCTCTGGGAACAACTTGCTTTTCTTACTTCATTGCCCCATCTCCCAGGTAAAAGCAATAATGATGACTCTTGGGGACATTAGCTGTCCAGCAGCAAAACAGAGGCCACATTGATGAAAAACAGCTGAGGAGGCTGGGCCTTCTAGCAGGTTCTTCTGGTCAAATCATACTGTAACTGACTATGACCCTGTGGAGTGTCATCACACCAGTGTGTCTGATGCACAATCCCCATGCTTCACTTTTTCCCAGGAGTGAGAAGCAGATGCCACTGTGAGCATGCAATAGGGGCCCATGGAGTGAGTCTTGAGTTGAATGTATGAGAAGTCTCAACTTGTTCCCTTTCTCAAGTTGTTTCTTATTCATTCTGCCTGTTTTTCCTGTGCTCCTTGGAGGTCTGTTCCACTTACTTCTGTCGGTGTCATCTGCCTGACCTCTGCTGATTTCTTACCTTTCTCAGATGCTAAGAAGTTTGAGGGACTAGGACTTTGCACTTTCTGTTTTGCTCAGCACATTGCAGCAATACAACACCTGCCTCCTGTTTTCTGCTTTGTTCTCCTTAAGGCACCTTATTAGTAGTGCTCTTGACGTTATCTTTATTAGCATTTCTTTGCCTCTTAGTTGCTTAGAAAATTAGTAACCCTCATTTCATTATTGCATCTGGCCTTAATGGAGACTGAGGATTATTTCACCTCTTTTGTAGTTTTAATACAACTGAAGAATTTGTATGCCTGTGGAATGGTGTAGTAATAGAAGGCTGTTTTGAAATTGAGCCATTAGACTTGAACTTAATCAGCTGAAATAATTATATTAGTTCTGCCATAGACTGTATAACCTCGAGTAAACAAATTTCCGGGTCTCAATAGCTGTTGTTTGTCCACTGGATCTTATGTTAAGATTAAATTAAGGTTTTCAAGACAGAGACCCCATCCTGTGACATTTATACAATGATAGCATAAAAGGGTTGCAGGTCATAGTTATTGCCACAATGCATGTAATAAAGAGTGCTGTGACAACTGTTAGAGAACAATTAGTCGTCAAATGTCAGCATCTGAAATGCTCATTGAAGAGTAATATATCTTACCATGTATTAGGGTGTAATCTTGCATGTTACCGTTGCAGACTTAGCTTCTGGATATAAAAAATGGTTCAAATGTGTTTGTTCATCTGGTAACGTGAACAATGTAGATCAGCTCTGAGTACAAACAGGAATTCCTGGGTGTTCTTTCTTGATAGACCTTAAAGGAACAGATTGTTCTTTCCTCTTTGAGCATTTGCGAGTCATAGTGCTACATTAAAAGTATTGCTATTAACTTCCTTTAGAAGGCTTTACATAGAAAACTCAAAATATGTGTTGTTTTATTGTTTATTCTTACTAATGTTTGTTCAGGTAGCAGGATATGCCTGTCTTGTCTTTCTTACGTAATTGGTTATTCCTGGTGAATAGAAGTGGTTATTGAATGTTTTTGGTGACCTAGACATATTTGATGAAGAGTGTGCTAATCTGAAATTTAGTAATTATTTGATTGTGAGTAAATAAAAAATTATTGTCATTTCATAACTTTAGTATTCTAACTAATCCTTGTTCCAGTGCTTACCAACTTTTACTGCGGAGGGACAGTATTTCCTTCCCTGTTGGTGCTGCAGAAAACCAGATGTGATTACTTAGACAGAATCTTTTCCTAACATCAGAAGTTGTAGGTTAGGATCCTCTATCCTAGAAAACCATTTCTACACAAAACACATTTCCATTTGCTTGTGTAGTGGACATAATGTTTCCCTAAATGCTATCCCAAGAAACTTAATTGCATCTGCTTGAAATATATTAGCTACCTGTAGTGCATTGAGCTGTTGATCAGTGGGATGCAGCATAATGTATTCAAAGACTTTGTCAACTAACAAATATGAAGCTATTTATCATCTAACTTTGGCAGTATGTGTGACAGAATCTGCTATTTATGCTTTGAATTAATATTTTGTATTTCTTTGTTTTGTTTTCAGATTAATCTTGGAAGCAACCAGTATCTTTTCTCAGTTGTTGTGCATCCCAGAGAAATGCCATGCTTCTGTCTGAGGCATGATGTTGATGCTCTTCTCTGGCAGCCCCACTCTGACCAACCAGAGAACATGTGGGAACACATTGCAACTTTTAATGCTTTAGGTAGGAAATTAACGTATGTGTCAGACTCCTCTCTCTGAGACTTTTCTACCTGCATACTCTTAGTATGGCTTCTGTTGATATTTCAATTAAATTTGAATTGAAAGGTACTATAATTCTGTTGATAGCAGCATGCTAGCTTAATTTTAGACATATTAGAGCATAAGAAATAAAATATTTATGCCTTGAGAGGAAAATAAGCCTTTTCAGACAATATACAGGATGGAAACACAGTACTGTACAGTAAAAAGGAGAGTTTCTTGGATAAGTGAACTCGAGTTAAAGACTTAAAAGCACAATCGGCACCTTAACACTCACACAGAAATCATCAGGGGAACAGCTGCAGTTCATTGATGACATGTCTAGGTGTATATATGCTTATGGTAAGATGTTTTAATAAGTGACCTTTAGATTTTTTCCTATCTCTTTGTCCCAGGTGACAAGTCTGAAGAATTGGACATGATTGTTCACTGTTTCTTCTGTTGTAAGAGCTAGGAGCATCAAATGATGCTGGTACATAGTAGGTTCAAAAGAAGCTAAAAGAAATACTTCACATATGTGCATTTAAGCTATGGAACCCTCTGCCGCAAAACATCATGGACATGGAAAGTTTTCATTAATTTGGAAAAAAAAAATATCATTGTGACAGGAAAAAACAATCAAGAGTGTAACTGTGCCAGCTCTGGCTCAAGAAGCCCCTGACTGTTCTGAAATTACAGACTGCCAGAAAAGTAGAAAATGTGATTGTGAAAAATCATTAGTTATTGCTGTATTCTTGCAATCAGGACTAAGAATTTGTTTTTATCCACTGTGGGAAGCAGAATCCTAAAGCTCAGAAGCAGAAAGTACTTTGAAAAGTATGAATGCAAGAGTAAGAATTGACATATCAGATCAAATAGGATGGTCCACATAGCCCAGTATTGTACCTATCAAGTAAGAAACAGATAAATCAGTTTTAATGAAAATTAATCTGGTCCAGGATTTACTTCTGCTGTGACAACTATAGTCTTCATGTTCTCTAAGTGTTTTCTAGACCCATTCCTTCAATAATGCCATGACTGTGACAATTTATTCACTCCCTCCCTCAAATACATTTGTTTGACTACACCACTCTCAGTCTGGGTCCAAAATGGAAGGGAAGATATTAGCTGTTTTATAAGAGATCACACAGGTTACCGTAACACATAATTGGTTTTGTTCTGAGTTTTTGCAATTTATTTAGTTTTGTAATATGAATGATTTTTTAAATAGCCTGTTATTTTAACTTAAGAACAAATTAAGCTGTAAGCATCTTAACAAATCCTCTAACAAAAGCGATTAATTTCACAGTTTGTTCTTTGTTTACTCATTTCAAATTCCATTATGCTGGGAAAAAGGCGGATGATAAGGATTAAGTTGTTTTTTCAAATTACTATTAGTTTCAAGTTTCTGTGCTAACTTTGTAGTACTGTTTTAAGAATGTGTTTCTATTGTTTTGAAAAGAACAGGAAGGAAATTATGATATCTTTGAGCTTTTTGTACCTAAGGTGATAAAAACCAACATTGTTCCTCTACTTCTTTCTCCTTATTGCACTATCATTTTAGAGTATTATATCGAAGTTTACACTTCTGTACTAATCTAGTTCACCTTTTATGTGCCAGAGGTGATGTAAGTCATCAGCTTGTTTATCTACAACCAAATTTAGAAGTACTTTGCAAGAGCTACTAGAAAAAAATTAGTATTTTCTAGATTAAAAGGCTAGTTTTCCAAAACGTACAGTATTCATTATATTGACCAAAGCAATGGTAGTAGCCCTATTTCCTTCTTCCTCTGCTTGAAATTTTGGAATTAGTTTTTAACAAGCTATACAAAGATGATGATTGAAAAATTAATATTTTTCAGTTCAAGTCTTGGACTGAAACCTAAGGAAGGAACCAAAGGGACACTGAAGGGACCAAGTTTTTTGTTCTATATATCTGTCCTAAGAACTTTCTATTGGAAAAAAAGCACTGGGTCTTGAATAGACCTTTGGCTGCTAACTTCTAATGATTTGCTGCTGGTTGAGGGAGCAGTTGTGTGATCTTGCCCATTCTTACCACAGTTTACTGAAGAAGCCTGTATCTTTCACTGACTACTCATTAGTCTTGCTATATAAATCCCCTGCTCCTAACAGGGTTGTATCTATAAACCAGAAAAATAGAGGACAGTGACATTTTTTAGATTTGTTTTTTTAAAAAAATAAAGAGCCTACAATTTTCTTTCTGGGAAATCCCAGTTAAATACAAGTCCCCTGGCTCAAAAGCTTCTTTCACCTGCAAGCCTATACTTAAATCCTGCTTTTATTGGTAGTGCCAGTGTTTAAATATATGAATTAAATTAATGAACTTACACTTGGAAAGTCTTTCTGGCTGTCCTAATATTTCCCAGTAGAGCAATCATGTCAATTGATAGTCTAGCTATATATTTACTGATTGTTCTGTGGTGAAAACTTTCAAGCTGGATTTGAACAGAGATGATGTTTTGAGGACAGTAGCAAGCATTTGTAAATTTAGAAGTCTTAGGGTTAACATTTAAAAAAAAAAAAAAAAAAACAAAAAAAAAACCAAACCAAAAACAAACCAACCAAACAAAACAAACCCAAAACACCCTCAAGGCATGAAAATGCAGTGTTAAAGTGTGATGGTACTGTCCTGGGTTAGCCCTGGTGAACACCTAGCACTGCACAGCTGCTTGCTCTCGTCCCATTCCCCCTCCCTGCCCCCCGTGGGACAGGGGAGAGAACAAGAGGAGCAAAAGCAAGAAAGCTCATGGGTTGAGCTCTTTGGTCACTTGAGGTCAGCTGTCCTGGTTATGTCCCCTCCTAACTTCTTGTGCATCCCCAACCTACTGGGGGGCAGGCAGAGTTGGAAAAACAGAAAGCCATGACAATGTGCAAGTACTGCTCAGCAATAAACAAAAAAATCATGTGGTATCAATGCTGTTTTAGTCACAGATTCAAAACACAGCATCTTATGGTCTGCTGTGAAGAAAATTAACCCCATCCCAGCCAGCCCCAGTGCAAGTACTTTGACCTCTACCCTATGATAATAAGCAAAGAGGGAGAGCCGAAAAAAGTAAACTCTAGCATGCTTGCTGTTCTCAGAGGTGCAGTCTTTTAGTGATAACCATTGCCATGCATTGTTCAACGGAATTGAAGCAAATAACCTTTCAGAAGGATGGTAGATCACTTTGCAAAGATTGTGTCTCAAGTCTCTCTACAAAAGAATGAAAGGAAATCAGTCTGAAATAAGTCCGTTTACTAATTGAGTTCTGTAATGGAAGAGGAAAAGGAAGATCTTTCCTTCTCAGTGAATATTAACAAAGATTGCAGTGTGTTGAAAAGTAACTTGTGGTTTTTTCAGTCAGTTCTAAATAGAATATTAGTTTTAAATGTCTGTTCAAGATTAGGTAGACTCAGAAATCTTAAATTGTAAATGTAACTACAAACTGGGCAATGAGAGGAGAGAAGAGGGTTATTCTGCTTAGACTACTAATATTGGGCCAAGATGTGTATCCGTGCCTTATGATCCTGCTGAGAAAATGGAAGACCTCATGAGGCAGAGAGAGGCTAAATGTGGGAACAGTAACTAGCTATACATACGTGCGCATCAAAAATGCCAGTTAGGAAGATGTACAGAAGAATTGTATATTGGTATTAAATTGGTTAATGCACACCTCCAGAAACTATTGGCTTATTTAATAACATATATCTTTCTTTCTTTTTTGTTACTAATTGCATATTATTTTTTAAGGTAAGGTTGATTTTTGTCTTAGCCAGTTAGAGTGCGGTTGAAACCAATATATTACTTCTCCCTTCTACTTCTTTTTGGGCTATGCAGGTTATGTCCAAGCATCAAAGCAAGACAAGAAGTTCATGGCTTGTGCTCCAGATTACTCCTACGCTGCTCTTTGTGAGTGCTTGCGACGAGTTTTCATCTATCGTCAGCCGACTCCTCTGTCCACAGTTCTCTACAACAGGAAGGAAGGAAGACAAGTAGGACAGGTTGCTAAGCAGCTAGTAGCAACCCTGGAAGCCAATGATCCTATCTTAGGCTTTCAAGCTACAAGTGAGAGATTATTTGTTCTCACAACAAAAACCTTGTTTTTAATAAAGGTGAACTCTGGAAATTAATTATTCAGTATATTCTGCTGTAGTTGTGTTAACAGTTTGTTAAAGAACTGGATAGATAAATGATCTGAGAAGTTCAGTACAATTTGCTGCAGTTTAAAAAGGAGATATTTTACAGGGGAATCAAAATTTTTCATTAGAATTTATCTGTAAGATAGTGAGAGAGTTTTTCAACTTTGCTGAAGTAAGCTTTTTCAGAGCTATGGGAAGATGTCTTCTGCGCTAACAGCTTTCTCAAAGCAATTGTCAGAGGCTGCTATTGCATAGGTGAACGGATTTATCCATTGTTTTTTTCCAAATGACTGTGTTTGCCATACTTCTGAGTTTTGAGAATTCACTTCTGTTTTTAAATGCCACTGTTTACCTATGAAAGAAGTAGTCAGATAAAGAAAATAAAGCCTTGAGTTACAAGCATATGATGTGCAAAATAAAGAAGTGTGTATGATAAAGAAAAAAAATCCCAAATTCAAATGCTGTTGGCCAAAAAAACGATTTAATATTTCAGTATTCAGTAGTATTGAGTGAAATGTGAATGCAATGAATGGAGTATTATGTTTCTTATACAGGTATTTAATTCAAGTGGAATAATTTCATTGTATATGCAGACTTTAGATCATTGATTTGGGACTTAGTCATGCTCGCAGTGAAATCTATTCACATTAAAAAAGACACTAGAATAGCTTTTAGTAGCTTTTTCTTGAAGCAAATAAGGGTGAATATAGCTGGTGATTACATATCGAATGGTATTAGTCAAGATCTAGTTATACTCTCAGTTGTGTTATTTTCACTTGATATTGTACTTCATCTCAAGTGACTAATTTACAATTAGGAAATGGCTGACAGAAAAAGCATCTGTATTGTAAGCCGAGATGGGAAACTTGGAGTGCTCCTTCTGCCTCAGATATCACTATAAATACTGTGTTATTAGTTAACCATTCTGTCCATGATGCACAAGTCCAAACGTGGTATATGCAGTGTAAGAGTACACAGGGCATAAGGATGCTTCTGTTTAAAAAACTGGCATGGTTAATTTTGTTGAAAAGTTGTATCCAAAGATTTTTGTTTCTTATTTTTAATTGACATCGTCAATACAGTTAAACCAAAAAAGGATCAGTTGTGACAGTTCCACCTTAGGCTGTTTTTTTTCATAGTTTGCTCACAGCTCCATAGGAAAGAATGCCTAATCAATATATTGTGTACTGGCAGGAAAGCTGCTGTGATCTGTGGTACCAAAGTACTGAGACAGACACAAATACAACAAGTGGCCTAATAGTTTGCACCTCTTCCAATATTATTTCAGACCTGTGTAAGAATCTATTGAGAGGAAAATAAGTGTTCCGTTTTTATGGACTAACAATTTCTTAGTTGTGATTGTTTTGACTCTCCTGTAAATTCTCCAGACTTGTATTGGTGAAATGATTAAATAATATACTGAGAATTTAAGAGGGAGACAAGCAGTTGTGGCTTGCAAAAAACCCTCCAAATTCAGTAGCTTTTCAAGGAATCTGATTTTCCTCCTCCTTACAGCAGTATTACATTGTATATCCAATATTGAAAATTTTTTTCCTTACTCTCACCTGGGTAAGTTAAAACAGACTTGATTTGCATGCAAACCTTCCCCTCATTCTATTTCTTTAAAACTGTCTTGAAAATGCTTTTAAAAAAGGCTCAGTGAATGTATTACTGTTTCAGGACTGGTTTGCATCTAAATTTTCATTGCTGGGCAATAATGTCAAACAAGGTGGTAGAATTCATGCAGAGGTCCTTTAGAAAATATTTTATGTAGTTGATTACTTTGCAGCATAAAGTGCTTTGAGATTTATATGAATATTACTTAGCAACCTGAGATTTAATCACTGGGAACACAGAGTTGAGAACACGTTGTGATGTTTGGGGAATGGAGGAATGAAGAGGGAGTGAAGGATTCATGGGCAACATGCTTTTGTCACCTCAGGTCTATTGCAGGAAGCTTCAGTATAGATGAGAATTACAGCTGTTCTTTGTCAAATTCTCCTTGCTGTGGGTTAGATATCTGGAAACATACTTCTGCTGTCTCCTGCAACAGAGGAAAAAGTCAAGTAAAAAAAGAGGCTGTATTAAAATGTGTAATAACTAAAACTCACATTCTGCCCAAATGTGTGTGTGTTTCAAGGGAGTTCTTGTTTGCTCCTGGGAACAATTGAACATGGGGAAGAGGTTCATCCCTTTTTCCATGTTACTCATCTATTTGCAATCATGGTGTTCTCAGAAAGGATATGTCAGATAGTCTCTCTTTTATTTTACTTTCTATGAGAGTTCAGGACATTGTATTATTTAAGAGATTTGTTGCCTTGAGGAACCTTGCATGCTGTTGCACAGCAAGTTACTATAATTAAATGGCTGCAAGCCACAGAGAGGCACTTACTATCAGCATTTCCATTTCTGTGTTCACTTAATTTTAAGACTTATTTGTTTAGCGTATTAATGTAGGCTTATACAAAGTATAGAATGTGGATATTTAGAAGAGGTGGTTTTCTGGGAACCATACTTCAATTTTTCTAGGATTTTATTTCTTGAAATCTTAGATTTTAAGACACAGTACTTCCTGCAAGGTCCCAATCACAATCTGTTTACAGAATTTCTGAGAAAATATTTGGCTATTACAGACTTGCATTATTTATTTCTAATATCTTTTTCAGTGTTTTCCTTGGCTGCGTATTTGGAATGTATCATGTATTCTTCTACAAGTTTAAATAAATGGAAAAAATGTTAAATTTATTAATAAAGGGGTTTTTAATTATTTTAAAGGATTTCTGTTCATTTCAAATGTGCATCCTTCCTATGCTACTGAAACAAAATAGAAAAATAGAAACAAGAAATTCCTTAAAATAACACTTGTTATGTTAAAGAGTTTTCTGTTAGGGCGAAGTTCTGATGGGTGTCTGCACTGCAAGGTCACGTCTGTTGCCAAGACGTGCACTGTTGCACTCCTTGTTCATTTCTGTGAAAACCCCTGTACAGTTTCTTTCGTATCTCATACCTGCCCAACATACAAATTTATGGAGGTAGTTACTGGAGGGGGTTGATATGTATTCAGGTGTGTTCTTGTGTTAAAGTGCACATTGCACCCCCTAATCCTGTGTCTTTGTTGTGTACAAGACCCAGATGATTTGGACAAACCCTTCTAGATGGAAGAAGGAGAGAGATCTGCACATCCTTCCTCTCCCCCTACCTCAACCCAGGGGTGCTTTTTTGCAGGAGGGTGAAGGAGAAGAGGAAGGATTTTGTCCGTACATATGTCCTGTGTCAAAAAGTGGTTCTTCATTGGTGAAACAGCAGACCCTGTGAGAGTAACAGATGAGGTTGAAGCTTATATTTTATTTCAGTTTGCTGTGCTTTTTTTTCAATAATGGACATTATTACCACTATAACTTTTGAATTTCCTTGCCTTCTGTCAATTTATATTTTCTGTTCTCATTATGCAGATTAGATGAACTTGAAGCCTGCAGTCAATCACATATTAGCATGTAATAACCATTTTTACTTGAATTATTGCTGTCTGATTCTGCTACATAAAATACTTTAGATAGGTTTGAGTTTTTTGAGTTAAACTGTTAATATCCCAAACTTACATATCACCACTTGCTTATGAATTAAATTGCTATAATCACAGTGGCAATCATCAACTTCTAATTCTCATTTCAAGATTTTCCTTATTCTGTGGGAAAATAAAATGTGTGTGGTCACCTCTCTGATAATGGCATCAGTGGTCCTAGATTTTTCATGTGTTATTCCATCTTCTTTCTGGGTAGGGCAGATATACATAACTGATTTGAAGTAAGAACTTACTCCCCTTGTCCCAAAAGGAATGTGGTATTGTATACCCAAATACGTGCTGCTTCAGATACTAACAACTGCACTTAGACTAGTAGGATTGCTTTTGCACACTGCTTCTGCAGTTTGGTTTAGAATTTTGTGCAGCCAGTCCTATGTGCCATTCATAACAGCTTTCTGGAAATCTGGTGAGATTTGTTTCCCCTCCTCCCCATGCAAGTCATCTGCATTTGTGCTATGGATAAAGATCAGCAAGGTCAAAACATAACTTAGCTGCAGTCTTTGAGGTAGAAACCCCAAATATCAGCCAAGTCTTTTGATCAAGACTATTGCAATAATTTCAAAATCAAGCTTTAGTACTATTTTGCTTGGAGAAGTATCTGCTGGTGTAATTTTTTTCCTTCAAAAATGGTTTAAGCTACTTCTGAAAAATTGCTTCCTTTTAACAAAGATGTTTACTGTGATGTGGTAGCTGGGTATCAATTAAAATCTGATGATAGATATAATTGGCAAGTTTGGATGTACACCTGGAAAATATTTATCATAATCTTTACTGATCTAATGCTCTAGGCAAAATAATCCTTTATAAGCCATTCCAGTGTGGTTTTGCAATCGAATTAAATTGGCACTTGCAAGGAATTGTCAAGGACGATGCAAGAAACTCCAATGTAAAAAATGAATCATTTTAGAGTGTCACTTTTATTATAGTATGATGAATATACAGTATCCACTAGCTTTTGTTAATGCATTACTTGCATTCTGAATGTGCAAGAGTTGTGTGTGTATACACGTTTGTATTTTCAGCTACACCTACATATGCACGCACATGTATGTATTCATACTGCTTTAAAGTATTGGGGAAGATGCAGTGGATTCCGGAGAGGAGAATCTTTTAACATTACTGACAACAAAGCATAGATTCTTCATTGGCCTGAAGCTTTTCCAAAAATGCATTGGCTGTTCATGAGTCTGTCTGTTGTGAAGCCAGCAGTCTGACCTTAAGTAGAAATACTTTGCTGTATGCTAAACCATGGATTTACACTTGGGAATAAGTTTCTGAATGTGAAGAAATCTTGATTATTAATTCAAAGGCCCCTTGGAATGTGTATTATATTTTTGGTTTTCCTTTTCTACCGGTTTTGTGACAAGTTTTCCTGCACATGTTGTCCCACATCAAAATGCAAACACCTGTAAGTCTGGTATAAATGTGTTGTAATGTCATGATAACTGCTTTATGTGAAAACATCAGTTATGAATCCTCTGGAGTTTTTCCTCTGCTGAGGATTAAGTATATGATATCTCAGTATTACATTATACCCAAACTCAAACAGCTCAGACCAAGTATTGAGCAGATGCCTCAAGTTGGAAGAAATGATGCAGGAGTAATAAGCATTTATTTTTATCAAAACAAGTAGGGTTTAGAAATAAGATCCACTGAATACTAATTCAGTCACTTTATCACTGAAATTGCTGCTGATTGGCCTTTAATAATGTTTCTCTTTGAAGCTCTTCATTCTCCCTGTTCCACGTCCTCTCTAATAAATATAGAGTACCTTATGGTAATGTAAGGTTGAACAATTTATTGGAATTTTCTGAATAACTGAATTAGACTTGCACTGGGGTATCTAAAATATGGGCATGAGGTACAAGATGGATACGCCTAGTTGTAAAGAGACCAGGAACACTGGCTCTTGATTTGATCAAGAGCTGATGACTATCTAAACAGAAATAAAAACTGATGCTGTAAAGACATTTTCTTGAGTTGCAATGTCAGATTCTAAAAAGAGTAAGAACATGGGAACCTGTGCAGAATAAGCTTGCTTAGGCAAGATAAAATATACACAGGTTACCTTTTAAAATTCCCTAGAAATATATGCAATACTCCATTCAAAGCAGTTGGATCGATCAGAAAGAGAACTTGTGTGTGATCAAGACTTCCTCTGTTCCCATTTTGTAGGCATTTGGCAAGAGTAAGTCATCGGCAAAACTGCCTGGATGCTGGTGTGATTGGCGTTACTCCTTCCTTGTGTGCCGTTTCTTGCCTGATCCATCTCCAGGTGCTCGCTGCTCTCTGAAAAATTCACAAGTATAATAGCTAACAAGATATTTAAATTAAAAAGTATTGGCTGCTGTTAGCAGTGCAGCTCTGAACCTCTTTGGATCCAATGTGACATCTGTGATAAAATCTGGCTTTTCATGTGAAACCAAAAAACTGCTAAAACTCAGACTGCTTTATCGTAGTTTCACTGTTTTTTTCTGGGAAGTACATCAATAACCTTTTCCCCTCTGTTCTTAGAAACCTTTGTCTTGTGCTTTAAAAAACAAATGCAATATCCTGAAAGTTTGAACCTGGTGTGTCTTAATGCCATGGGGACATCAGTGTGTCTGTCACTGACTCCGTCTGTGTTTCAGAGAAAAATTAGTGTGCGAGTTGCTTGAACTGCTCACTATTCCATCAGGAAGTGGAGAAAAGGTGAAATCAGTTTATTCTTACTAGATTCACCATGTCCGTTTACATGGCTACAGTCTCTGAGCTCCATGTAATTCAATGTAGTGGAAGGTCTTGGGTGCCCCAACAAAGGGAGCTGCAGGCAAGTTGGCAGAACATTTCACTGTGGGAACACAACTGATGCGTCTATGCAGATTTTAGTGCTCTTACTCAGTTATCTAACGTCATAAATCTCTGTTTTCTATGATAGCAGAAATAAGTTAACTTGCTAACTGCCTGCAGTATCTACTTTGCCAGGAAAGAGCACAAAGCAGGCTCTTGGAGATACATTTCTGTATCAAATGCAATTTATACCATGACAAATTGTTTATGTGTTTTTGACTTTGAGTTGATTAAAGTTTATAATTCATTAATTCCCACAACTCAGATTTTCTAGTGGAATTATTCACAGACCTGTACATAAACATAAGAGAACATTAATTCAGAACTGGAAATAATTAGTACTTCTCATTAGTATTTCGTTTTCAGTTGGTTACTCAGTCTTTATTACGTGAACTAAATTTATTGAAACCTATAAAAACTAGTTCACTTTGCAACTCTTGGGTTTCTTACTGACTAAGAAAGCGGAGCTTTGCCTCCTAAGTACTGGCAGTGGTCAAAGTCAACAAGGCTGGAGAGGACTAGTGAGTACTTTATGGTGCTTTAAAAGCATCCTGTTAAAAGCAACCTGCCAACGCAAAGGGAGCACGGCTGCTTAAATCCTACCACTTCTGGATGTTTTTGAGCTTAGTAGCCATTATTCCTAAGCAAGATTATAGCCTAGGAAGAAGCAACCTGCAGTTTCCATGTGAATCATGTCCTCTTTTTTTAGTTAAAGCCAACCTTATCTCAAGTAATGATCCCAATTCCTGAACTTCCTGGTATCCGGCTCAGTAACCATCTGGCTATTGGAGTCACAGTCCATAAGAACCCAGCCCATGCTGCCCTACAGCTCTGCAGAGATTCTGACTGTGTGAAATTAAAACAGTAATGTATTTTGAGCTTCAGAATACCAGTGATGTCCAGCTGTGCCCATATGCACAGGAGTTTCCTCTGAAATGCAAGGTATGTGTGTGGCTGGGTTTGAAATGAAAAATACATGATAAAGCGGTCAGTCCAAAGCTCAATATGTCCATCTCTCCTGTCCCTGAAGAGATTGCTCTTAGCTGCAGATCGCTTTGTTATGAGCCAGCAGGCAGCAGTGCTCTGCACGTACCCTCTCTGCTGTCTGCAGCCCCAGGCCCCTCAGCTTTGGGGTGCTGGCTTTGTAATCAGCACAGGGATGAAACGGCACAGCTCCAGCTTTCCTTCTCATCTGCCGGGTCACGCTCGCCTCGTGATGTCTGCCATTCAGTTAGAGGAAACTCTCACTGTGCTGGGTTAAAACCACACTCCTCAACCACCAGTCCCCTGTGCCTCGCGCTGCCGTACTTGCCGTAGTCCTCTGCCTTGTGTGGTTTATGGCAAAACTGAGCCCTCCTGGGCTTCGGGAAATGGGTGTGCGTGTCCAAGCTTGAACAGCCCGGAGAGGGCTGTGGCACTGTTCACGGGAGGATTTCCCCATCTGGGTACGCAGGTAAACTCTAAACATGTTCCAGGAGCAGAGGGGGGCAGACTAAATTATAATGAGGATGAGACTGAGGAACTGTTGGAAGATGAGTTTAAGGGATGCATGATAGGTAATGAGCAGGTCTGGTCCTAAGGGCTCCTGGGAGACAGCACATGTTTCTGAACCATGGCTAAACCGTGCTGCTTTCGTGTCCTTTCTTGGCCAGCTCTCTCTTCCTTCTCTGTTTCAATGGAGGAAACTTTTCTGCCTTTAGCTGTGGTGTGGGTTAGAGTTCCTGTGACGACAGCACAGAACCAAAATTCAGAGAGGCTTTTCAAAAGCCAGGTCAAGGAAGGTGTGTTGCTTTTTAAGCTGTTTTGAATTTTTCCCATTAAAATACTTAAGAGGAAACAGGATCTGTGATTGCTGCCAACTGAGAAAAACATTCGGAGAAAGCTGAGGGTATATGTTAAATAAATTGAGTATCATATGTGTTTCTATGTATGAAAATATGCGCAGAAGATGAGGGAAGCGGGCCATATGGCAGTGGGTTTCAAATGGCTGTACTGGTTAGGGAAATTAATAACTTTAAGCATTGATATATGTGGGCCTGCTGGGGTTCAGATGTTCATATGCTTCAAGAAACTAGCTGAATCAATAAACAAACATTTGAAAGACAAAAAACAAGCTAGCATCCAGCTTAAAAATTCAGAGAAACAGCCCTTAAAAAGCACTTTAAAAAAAAAAAAAAAAAAAAAGGAAAAAAAGTCTGGACTTCTACTAAGACTGAAATACAAATAAGGTTAAAAGGAGCTTATTTATTTTTATATGTTGGTGCTGCCCTGCAGCTAGTTAGAAAGCATCTGTTTCCTGGTGTTTACAGGTTTTTTTCTTAGACTCTAAAAATACTCTATTAACATCAACATTAATTCTTTAATTACCGAAGCAGAGTCATTCAAAGATTCCTCTAGAGCCATCACTCTTACTCGTGGACTTCAAAATACATGCTTTCTCCCTTTATAAAAGAAAGGTTTTTATACAAGATTCTTTCCTTTCCTCTGTGTCTTGTCTTTGGCAGAAAAAACAAACTTTTATCAGAAAAGAAACGCACTGGGAGCTATGCACAAAGGTAAGTTCAAGGCATAGACGTTTGGAGCTGCCTCTTCAGGACACCTATCCTTAGCAACAGGGGCATGTCAAAAGATCATTTAGATGGGATTTGGGCATTCTTCTAGCATCTTTTTTTTTTTTTTCTCTTTGAGTCAGAAAAAAGTAGATTGAAAACTTGATTCTTCCTCCTGCCTAACGTGCTCTGTGGTGGCTACTTTCCCTGAAATCCCATGACCAGTCAGCCTCTTCAAACACCTTATGAGGGATGTGGTTGACTCTGCTGTTGGGGCTAATGTTCTCCCTGGGGGAAAATGTTGAAATTGTTTGTTACAGCACCAGGGTGGGAGCCGTATGGAGAATATTCCAGCTATCTCTGTAACAGAACATAAATGACCCAGCAAAGCTGCGTGGTAGCGTGCTGTTTTCACTTCATCCGAGACTTTGCAAGGCCTGCGTGCCCTAACCCACCTGAATTGGACTTCTTAACATTGTGCTTTCCTAGAAAGAAAAGAAACATACATGGTAAACAGTAATAGTGCATCACATCATTGTTTATTTAGATTTACTCTGAAGGAATATTAAAAATCCCATCATATTCATGTGAGAGTAGTATCACTAAACTGGTAAGGAAATATAATCAGATTTTAGTTAAATAAAATTAACTGACAACCAGCAGCATTCAGTGTCTCCAGTAACCCGAACAAACAGCTTTAATAAACGTATTGATGAGTGTCATGGTTTAACCCCAGTTGGCAACTAAGCAGCACACAGCCGCTCGCTCGCCCTCCCCCTTCCCGGGGGGATGGGGGAGAGAATCTGAAAAGCACAAGTAAGAAAACTCATGGGCTAAGATAAGAACAGTTTAACAATTGAAATAACATAATAATAATAATAAATTGTAATGAAAAGGAAAATGACGAAAGAAATAGCAAGGAAAATAACAAGGAAATAACAGGGTGCATTTATCTGCAGATGAAACAGCTGCCTGTATCCGTCACGACTTCCCTCTCTACCTGTATTCTTTTGCATCGAGTTCTTAGTTGTCTGGTCTGCAAAAACACTCTGTGGCCACCCTGTCCAGATGCCATCTCCTGGTCAAGGGCTAGCCAGCAGACAGCTGCTTGCGTTTTTTGGGGTTGGTTGGTTTTTTTTTTTTGTCATTCCAGCTGCTTGGTAATGTGCATTGCCAGCTGAGGAGTTACTAGTCAGGCTAGGCATCACAGCATGGTTCTATACAGAGCTCTGAATTTTACTGTAATCAAGAGAGGGATGTGTCTGGCTCCACCTCAAAGGCAGCTACTTCTTGTAAATCATCAAACAGGGACTTCGGCAAGTCAGGTGAAGAAAAGACACAATTAAGATGCGATGCCCTCAAAATTCAAGGAGCTTTGGTTAGTCAATAAAAATTTAAATGGGAGTAAGGATGCTGAAAGAGGTTATTTGTTGCTGCTGTTAAGACCTTAACCTTAATTTTTCTGCCCATGACATTACTAGCCAGCTTAATTTTTTGAACTAATTTGTTGACCCTGAAGCCCAGAAACTTAATAATGCAGTGATCTCCACAACAAACTGTAAAGACTCAAAATCCATTAGAAATCTTCAGGTCAGCAGTGTGAAAAAATAGGTCAAGACCCAATATGGATAGAAAGCTGTTTCTGGTAAGGATATGACATAAATCATCAGCTTCTTGGTTCAAGTCATACTCTCCATGTGGATCTCACTTTCTTTTTGCTGCTAGGGCTTCTGTCTGGTTTTCACTTGCATGCCAGAAAGTAAATATTGGCAAGTTCAGGCCTTCACATCATCAGCTATTTTGGATCCCTGTCTTTGTAAAGTGCTCTGTACGCTTAGCTCTATATACAAATAGAAATGTCTCAGCTACCACTTATTGAGGATTAATATGTAGGATGAATTACAGCTTTACACTACATTTTAGTTTTGACAGTTAGCTGTTTAAACTAGAGGATTTATCGCTTCCTATTTATGCAGAGCCACTTATTTATGGTGCTTGCTGATAAATAAGAAATTGGTGTCTTACTTGGCAGAGTTTGCTTTTTTCTTCTCTTGTTTTTAGGTTTTAAACGCAGGTATGTGGAACTGTGACAAGTTTTCTCCAGTGGCATGGGTAGAGAGAAGGGAGAAAAGGAGCCATACACATCTTTGGCCATCTCTCATGCTAAATTGTGTTGGGCTGGATTTTTTCTTGGGCTCAAATACTATTGACACAGGATTACAAAATGATCCCAAGGGGAAATGCTAAAGTTTGCTGGTTTTCAGGCTGCTCTGGCGTTGACTGAGATGAGCAATGCCTAGGTGCTAGTGAGTCAGCTGGAGAAATGGAGGTATGAGTTGCCTTTTCCCTGACATATGCTGGCTCAGACACACCTGGCACAGGGTTTTGTGCCAGATTACGGCACTTTGCAGCTGCGAAGATTTATCCTGCCTGGGAAGGATTCAGACTTACTCATTTATAGTCAGATTTAGTCTTTCTAGGATAAGGCAAAAGGAGAGCTGAGGAACTGGCTATAGTCCAGCATCATTAACAGATGAGCGCTGGAGCGCATCACTGCAGCCATATGTGAAAGAAAGAGGAAGGGCTGTTTGACAAATGCTGTGAGAAGTAAATTAGTGGTTTGCTTTCTCAGTGAATTGCATTTAAAAAGGCTTTTGATTTACAGTATTAAACATTTTTTAGTGAAGCAGTTGTTCTTGTGAATATCCAACTCCACCGTAACTGAAGATGTACTAAAATTTATGCTGTGAATGGGGGCTGGAGATCCTCCATCCCACCTGGCTCTCCTTTTGGGATTTGGATTTAAGTGTTTTTTTTATGATCGCCCGTCAGTTAAGAAGCTGAAAAGAGAAGCTGGTGTTCTTCTAGAAAGCCCTGGAATCTCTCAGCTAACGTGTGCCTTGAGATGAGTTGAATAGCACTTTTTGAACTTTTTTGCATTCAGTTTGAAAGCTGAAAATGCAGTTCTTCTGGAAAGCTCTCTTTTTCAGTGTGTTGGGCTCCATGCATGGGTCTGACCCATCCCTGCTGCCATTTGCTGTGGAGCCAGAGCTCCTAGCTCCGTCCTGCCCTGACACCCTCACCCAGAGACCGGCAGGTGTGGATTCATTCAGAGGGATAATTCTGTGGTAGGAGAGAATTTTCCTTTCTGCTGCCAGAGCAAAACAAAATATTGAAGGCAGTCAATACTGAGACATAATTTTTGTGGTTTTCCTTTACTGGCAGCAAACCAACTCACGAGAGCTCGCTTTCAGCTCAGTATTCATCCAAATAACTTTGTCTGACTGGGGAGCTTTGCACCTGTGGGGGGGTACTAGAAGGACCTGAGGGGAGAAGGAAAAAAAGATCAATCTGAACCTGAGAAGCAGCACAGAAGAGAGGTGATCTTTTACATCCTAGAAGTATCACATCTGTAGGAGTAAAACCTATTACCCCTCTTTCTGTGACTCTTGGAAAGGGTCAAGTTGACAGTTTTTTTCTCTTGCTACATCAAAAAAGATGGTTCGCAGCAACCCGCTTTATTCTCTCTCCTTTTTTCATCTTTTTATCCCCAAAAGAAAATTGTCATGTTTTCTGTGGTGTGCTCAGTGACACAAAGACTATACCTAGGCATGTTGCCCACTAGCCGTTCATTGTCTATGAGAGAAATCTTTCATCCTTTGATATGACATGACTCTCAGGTACCATTTGCAATTGTTGCTTATTGAATTTTTGGGAGATAAATATTCTTGAAGAAGCATAAAGGATGCTCTCAGCTTGATTATGCTTTCAGCTAAATTTAAAAATGTACATTCTTACTGAATGAAAAGTCAGTTTACTTTTTGCCTGGTTTTCTGTGTTGACTGATTTCTACCCAGTTCAACAGAGACATGAAGAACTCCACAAAATAAGATTTCTATAAATTTCATTAAAATAAGCTGCTGGGAAGAGGAAAGAAACCCTAGGAATATCACAGCAGAGGCAAAGGCATCAGTCAGAGCTACTTTTCTTTCACACCAGTATCAAGAAGTCCCTGAAAAAAAATTTCTAGGAAACAAGGCTGATTTCCTTACACTTAATATCTATGGAACAATTTGTTTCCAAGAGTGTGTGTATCATCAACTAAAACCTTAAAGACAAAGGGACACAGGCTGTGCCCAGTCCTGAGTGTGACTGAATTGCAGAGACAGCATGAAAGTGCATGAGGATGGAAAGGATACTGGGCTGGTGAACAATATGGATTTATACTGGAGGAGAGTTTTAAAAAGGATGATGATGCAGATTAGCTATAACTGGCCTTGAATATCAGCCTGTAATGGGGAAATTTAGAAACTCAACTTTTGATAAGATATCCTGAGGCCCAGTCTAGCCTGGGAGGTGGATCTCCCTGCATGAAACACACCTTTTGTGCATGTATGTTGGCACACATACGGGAGCTAATGCAGCCGGGCAGGGACACGCACGTGCTCTGTAACACTGAGTACAAAAAGGGGAATAACTTACACGGGCAAAAGGACCGTCATGTAGATGTAACTCTGTCCCCCCTCTGTGTACGCTGGCGTATGTGAAATGCAAGAGGATTTTCAGACTAGCTAAGGACTAGAAAACAAGAGTACCTCTGCTTTGATTAGTGCTTGGCTAAATGTAATGAAGAGAAAATGTATGCTGAAGCACCCAAGCACTCCTTGTTCGTTTAGACGGTTTGCCTTTATCTACTGAGTGAGAGAGTGGTTTTGTTCAGGCTCGCTTTTAGCGATGATGACAGGAAGAGATCACAAATTACACTCTAAATTATAATAGCTAAACATCTAGCTAATTATCTAGGTCTGAAATTAATTAAACCTCTGCCTTTTCAGGTCCTGACCCAGTTGCCTGTTGGTGTTGGGTTTTTTTAACTTTCCTGCTGCTCTTATCCTTTTTCTGTCACTTCAGTTCTGGATATTTTCTGCTTTCCCCTACAGGTCTTGGATGATGCATCGAACTGCTTTCAGTCTGGTCTTTCCTGGAGATCCCCTTCCCCATGCATCTCCACCCTGCCTGGTGAACCTGTTTTGGGTCTCAAGTGCATAAGCGTCCCTTGCAATTCACAAAGAGTTAACTGCAAATCACAAAGCTGTCTTAACATGTCCAGAGATGACAGGAAAATGTTCAGGACTGTTTCCCCAGTTCCCAGTACAAGGTTGGTCACCATGACAAACAAAACTTGCACTGTGGCTTGAAATGCTAGCCTCATGTCATTGCTGTGCGTTTATTCTGACCCGTGAAGGAATGCAGTAATGAATTCGGTACACACATGGTGCTAGAGCTGCTGTCTGTAAGCCTGCTTTCAGGGGCAGATTTTGCCCCTCCTGCAGTGCCCTGCTCACTGTGAGAAAGTCAAGAGAGCCCACGCTGGTCGCCCCAGCCCTCCACCTCCCGAACCAGTGGACCCCAGGGAGCCAGCACCTGGCTGCTGCCCGGGGATGTGCACCAGGGCTGCGGCTCCTGATGGCTACCCAAAATGTAGGGCCCAGCAGCTTGGGGACGCTTGTAAGCATCAGTTTCATACTGAAACAGCAGTGGTGCAGATCGTGGGATCAAGCTCCGTTGATCAGAGCTTGCTACTGTCAGAGAGTGAAGCTGCACGGTCCCAAACTCCTGCCACAGCCACCACCAAGGGACCTACACTTCAGGGCTGGGTGAAGTGACTGACATGCAACATAACATACGTATCTTATTCGTAGGGCACTTGGGAGGCAGTGAAGCTGAAGGGATTTAAGGTTGAAGAGTAGTGGTGCAATATCGGTTCTAAAGCCAAGCTTCCCATTTTTATTAGATATTCCATCCTTATTATAAAGAGAAGAAAGACAACTCTTAATTGTTTTTGTTTTCTGGCTGTTGTTTTTGCTTTCCTTGTGTAATGTGAAGGAAAGCGTGAGAAATCCCTTTGAGGAGAGAACAGACAACATTTAGTAACAAAAATTCCACTTTGAAAGAAAGCTACCAGGGAAGCAATTATCCCAAATAATAGTGCCAGATAACAGAATATATTTTAAATCAAAAGTTATTTAAAATATGTGTTTTTTTCTTCCAAAGTTAAGATGTCATGCTGCCTACCTCAGAACATGTAAGATTGCTAGGTCGTAAATGAGAGTTTTGTAAAGAGATCTGTCAGTAGAGGTGCAGCTACACAGTGGAAGCACTGCTAATACCTTCCAGAGCTGGACGACAAGGAGGCATGCCAAATAGCCAACTCTCATGCACAAATTTAACTTTAAGGCAGACAGATAGCAAAATTCACCTTCTGAGAAGCAAATGGCAATTGGGTTAGGAAATCTGAAGAGCTATCACACATCTGTTTTGAAGTATTTCTACTGTTTTCAATTGGAAGTGTTTCAAAGAAATCTTCTGTTTTTCTTAATACAAGATTGGTTTTCAAGTCTTAGACATGTGAAAGTTTCTAAAATTTTAGGCAGATGTTAAATTTCTCCATGCATGTTCTCCCTGGGTAATATCCTCTTTAGTAATCCTGGGTCAATGTGCACCTGTCCCTGGTGAGGAGAAATTTCTGATTTCTGTGGAAATAAATTTGGCTCCTGCTGCTCAGGCAACTAAAGTACTCCCTTACAAATTATATAATGCTTCTTAAACAACAACAACAACAAAAGTATTTTGAAATAATATGCAACTGTCACACTTTGGGACATTTGATGGAACTGGGATTTAGTGGATCCCAATTTTTCCCTGATTTGGGGAAATCAAGAGGAATCAAAGCTGCCTTTAGAGTAATTAGGCCCTGACTGTGTTTATGTAAATGATCTATGCAAAATGTATGCATAGTATGCAATGTATGTATAAAATGTAAAATAATCTATAAAAGTAGCGTAAAAACAAATTCTGGGTCTTGCAGGGCTTCTATCCCCATTTGTGGCTTATTATGCAGGCTGATACAGTATGAAATCAAGCTCATAAAGGTTTTGTGCTAATCAATACATGGTAACCACTTCCAAATTAACGTCAGTTTTTTACTTTGCTAAAACCACACAGAATGGCTTTCCTTTAAAGCATTTCATTGCTACCAATTTTTAAGCTTTTGGAGATTTTCTTTGCAGTGCCAAGTGGGATAACTAGCAGGAAATAGCTGGAAATTGTTGACTTCCTTTTCCAGGCATTTAATTCAGAATCCATGGGACTTCTAATCTTACTGGTTTATGAACTACCAATTGTTTGGATAGCTGCTGCTACCTTCACCACAGCACAGCCTTGCCACCACTGCATTCTGGGGTCAGAAATGCAGTGTTTGCATGCATTTGTGTTTGCATGCATTTAATGTCATCACAGGATACAAATTCATAAAGAGAAGATGTGAACATAGATAAAGGCAAGAAGAGTAGTGCTTAGGGACATGGTATAGTGGTGGTCTTGGTAGTGTTAGGTTTATGGTTGGACTCGATCTTAAAGGTCTTTTCCAACCTATACAATTCTGTGATTCTGTAATCAGAAACACCTGAAGATGGACTTTCCTCTTAATAGTTTCATGGTGGGGTGCTCTCTTTGGTCTTGCAAAGTAGATGTTGAAGGTGAGAAAGGACCATGTTGCAGATCTGGGATGACTGAATCCAACTTCAGGGTGTCAAGTGGCGTTCTCCTGGAAACCATCAAAGAGTTTCTCTCAGATACCTTTCAAACAATGATGAGTATCACCACTATGTATTCAAGGCTTGTCAGTCCTTGGGATTTTATTGACAGCTTCAATGCATAGGAGTATCTAGAGAATCCCTACCCCATCTGCTCTGCAGTGCTCTGCTGATCAACTGTCCTGTTGTATTTACCACAGCCTCTGGAAAAGTGCATGCTACTATGGTTTTCAGGAAATCAGACCTATTTTTTTCTAAGAGCAGGAGGGTGGCTCTCTAGTGGGCTACTGGGATGCTCTGGAGAGATACAAACTTGTGGTCTACCACCTTGAGTAATCCTTCTTCTTAGAAATAATGGTCATAGTTGACAAAGCATGCATAACAAATGCTTCGTTTAGAAAATTGTACTGCTTACAGTTAAGTTGTCTGTACTATGAAAGTGCAATTTCCACAACTGTAGAAATTCATGAGGGACGCAAAACAAACTCCGCAGTGATCATACAGAGTCTACCCAGTTATCACTGTTCTAGATGAAGCATGAAAATAGGATGCTGTGTTAGGAGAATGAAGAGCTAGCTGTTGATGGACACTAACTGGGAAGCTTAAGGTAACTGAATGATACCTGCTTAAATGAAGCCTGCAGGCTGTGTTGTGGAGATTGTCAGTGACAGCAAGAGAGGGAGAATCACTGAGAAGGGTTAAAGTTCAGAAACCTTCAGAGTTCTTTAAAACCCCTGACAGTTGCTAACTGTTTGACCACAGTTGGCGAGAGCATGCTATCACGGATCCCTTACCTTCTGCTTTGAGGAAAAGCCCATGTTTTTGGACATGTGCCTTCTCACATTCTTATAAATCACTTACTGTGTCCTATGGTGCACAGAAGCACAATAAAAGCATTGTTGTTGGAACAATGATAGGTTTTTTATTGCTATAAGTTGAATTTGTAGTATATTCTCTATATTAATTTTTGGTATAATGGAGAGTGGTCCGCTGACAGAGAAATGGCAGTACTTAATAAATGCACTGTGGTTGCTTTCACTATTTTTAGTGATTTCTTAGTATTTTAGTGACGTAGATGATGTCTCTTTGTGGGAAATGCCAGGGATAGTACGGGACTTGTCTTGCAGGACACTGAGTAAGAGTGTGTAGGAGTATGGAAGATCATGTACAATCACCACAAGAATTGTTGCATGGTTTTGGTATGCCTCCAGGAATTTCTATATTTGTAAAATGTGTGCCAGAGAATTTGTCTGTAGGCCAGAGGAAGACAACAACTGCATTACCTAAATGTGGGGTTTATTTGAGAAAATTCATAAATATTTATGATTTTTAGAAATTGCAGAGAAGGGGATTTCCCTGAATAGTTATACATAGATGAAAATGGAAAAAATTTACATAAAAAACACATACATATAAAAGAAAAAGCCAACAACAAACTTTAATTTCTAAATAGTGAAAACAGTTTGATACACTTGGATCTTTTGGCTTATCACAAAAAAACTGTGACCTGTCTTTCCTCTTGAGAGCCTTGTGAAGAACCCTAAGGTATTACTCAAAGTGCTGGAAGACCAGAGGTGATAATTCTTGCTTCCATGTTGGAAAGATTTGTTTCCAGCATTGGAAAGGAAGGGATCCTTGCAGCAGTCTAATATTTTCACAGTGATAGAAGTTTTCCAGAGACTGGAAAAATAAAGGGAAGTAGAGACAGAAAGAGAAGAGTTCATAGGAGGGTGTGGTAGAAGGAATGAAATGAAACAACAGATGGAGAATGCTGTCCAACACTACCCATCTCTACCCATCTTTACCCTATTCTGGTATGGGCTTCTTGTTTCAACATGCACTTCTTCTCTCACACATGTTTCCTAGTTATGGACCTCCTCACAACCTTTTCACCAGCCCAATCTTGAAGATTGTCTATACTTTTGCCTACCTCTTGCACAAATGACCTCAACTTCTGGTTGGAGCCTTCCATGATGCTACCAAATATTTTCTTACTTTTTCCTTTTTTTTCTTTACCCTCAAGCTCATAATATTTTAAGCATGTGGCAGTGGTAGTTAAATGGAGAACACCTTAGGTGCAAACTTGAAGACAAAATTGGAAGCATCTATGGTTTATTGTTCAATTAACAGGCAAATAGGCAGAGAAGTACCAGGAGCTAATATTGTTTATTTTCCTGTTGTGCATGACTGCTGAGGGTGAAAAAAACATTGTTTACAATAAAGATATTGTTATAAACTACATTATAAGGTCATAGTATATTTGCAATAATGAATTTTACGTTAATGATATATTACACTAGATATTGGCTGATCCAGCGGCAGTGTCATCCAACACCATCCCAACATTTTGCTTATGCAGTGTGATAAGATTTGAGCCCCAAACTCCCAATGTTCCAAATATAATTGACGTCATCTGTTTGACACGTTCCTGTTATGCGGTGCTTCAAAGATGCTTTGATCTAGATGCAGCTGCTCAGTTAACAGGACACCAGCTGTGTTTTTCTCCTTCTGCGTCTTCTATAAGCAACACATTTCAACGAGCACCCCAGCCTGCAGAATACTTGGATATGATGTACCAAGCAGATGAATGTGACTCAGGTAATAAAGGACTTGAGTGCACTTCATGTTAAGACACGAACTGAAATGGTAAAACTCTGTGCAGATTAGATCTAAATTAGATGTTCAGAAGTGCTATTTTGGGATTCTTTCTGCTAATGTGTGAGCCTCTTTTGGTATTGAAGGAAAAAAGGCCCATTTAGACGTCAATAAATAAATAAATCAATAAATAAATGCATATTCATTTATTTATTATTTTATTTTGGACTAGCATTCTTGGCAGGCTTCAGTCAGCCCAGTAGTGTTTGCAGTTAATTAGGATTGCTAGTGGAGCACAGTTTCCAGGTTAGTTTTATTCAAAAGGGATCTAAATTGCATGGTCCAAAACCTCCAGGATGCAAACCATTGTGAAGACAACTGGGAGATTTACCTCTAAGGGAACTTCTGATCCAAACTAAAACTCTTTTAGCAACTCCCTTTGTTTTTTAAAATGCCTGAGTTAACATCTATATTTGAGTTAATTACTTGTGGTTTTCTCTTTTTACAGTGTAACTGAAATGTAACTGGAAATTCATTTATATTCACGTTCTTTTATATTTACTTTCTGTCTGAAGAGTTCAAACACTTGTTTACCAATGGCATTTTGAACCCAAAGGAATAAATCTGATCTTGCTAGATTTATTAGGAGTTTAATTTTTTTTCTGTCTTTATGATGCTTTGTCATCTTTGAAAGCAATGTTATCATCTGAGGGGAAATATAAGGGCACTCCTCTATGGTTATAGTTGGTAAATTTTGGTGTCCAGCCAAGCAAAAATGACTTCTACTTTTAGCTGAGCTATTGTGGTCATACTTATGGTCATAGCATTAATGAAAGTGACTTGGGGAATAACCTTACTGTCAAACATGTCAAATATGTGCACGTCAAATATGTGCATCAATCCAACATGGAGCAGTTTCAAAGCTCGCAGATCTCATGAATCTTTACTGGTGTCTGTACAGTATAGAGATTCACAGACTAGAGCCAGCCGAACTAACAAATGTGCAAGTGCATTAATGTTTTGGGTCTTCAGAAGTGAATCTCTTGGTTATCCCCATTTACTGCAGTCTGGTTCACACCATGGAGTGATCTCGGAAAGGGCAAATTGGTTTCTTTTGGATCTGTAGCACATCTGTTCTACAGGAGTTCGTGTCATGTGCTTGAACTGCTATTGGGCATTCAGTCCCTAGGACCAGAGTAGAGCTAGTCCAAAGGAAGCTCTCATGCAATATGACCATTAAGTCCTCAGGAGCTCCTGTTATGTCATAGTGCTTAATAACATAGACACAAAGCCAGCTCAGTGCATTATAGCTAGACTGATTCCCAAGCCAAATAAGGCTGCTTGGTGTCACATGTGAAGGAACAAAAATGGCTGGGAAAAAAAGTGTAAGTGCAAAGAGCCTTCCCTCAGAGAACCTTGGTCTATTTTAATAAATTCTTTAGAGCTCATGCTACAGGATATCAGATTAAGCCTACAGCTGAAAATCCCAATACTGTAAGACTGAGTATAGCTACTCCTGAGTATACATAGTCTCCTGCAGGTACATATTTAATTTCTGGTGTGGGAGATTTAAAATCCTCCTTGCTGGTCTGTTCCAGTGTTTTGTCAACTTGAAAATTATGCTCCAAAATAGCTTGCTTAGAGCATCTCTGATGCAAATGAGGATAATTTTTGCAATGTTCAGCACCCTCTGATGCTAGTGCCCCATAGACTGGGATCAGATCCCTATAGATAGGAAGATAATGATCTTGTCATCTTTCAATCTAACTTTTCCTACACCAAATCTGAAATCCTTCAACCTCTCCTTATAAGTCCCTGGTTTTTAAGCTCTCCTCATTGCTAACAATCTACTTAAGGTTCTTACTTTGTCTACGTCTTTCTTAAAGTTCAGCATCCAAAAGCAGATACAGTGTTTTAGCTGAAGCATTCCTAATGTCACTGAGATACTGAATATTACTCACTAGGGAAGATGCTTTTCAAGGAATTTTCTATTATATTAAGTTTTTTCTTCTAGAATGTAATTCCTTAGCTAGCTGGTGAGGATATAGAATAATAGAATGGTTTGGTTTGGAAGGGACCTTTACAAGTCATCTAGTCCAACCTCCTGCAATGAGCAGGGACATCTTCAACTAGAGTAGGTTGCTCAGAGCCCCGTCCAACCTGACCTTGAATGTTTCCAGGGATGGGGCATCTACCACCTCTCTGGGCAACCTGTGCCAGTGTTTCACCACTCTCATTATAAAAAATTTCTTCCTTATATCTAGTCTAAATCTACCCTCTTTTAGTTTAAAACCATTACCCCTTGTCCTATCGCAACAGGCCCTGCTAAAAAGTCTGTCCCCATCTTTCTTATAAGCCCCCTTTAAGTATTGAAAGGCTGCAACAAGGTCTCCCTGGAGCCTTCTCTTCTCCAGGCTGAACAACCCCAACTCTCTCAGCCTTTCCTCATAGGAGAGGTTGTCCTGGTTTCGGCTGGGATAGAGTTAATTTTCTTCCTAGTAGCTGGTATAGTGCTGTGCTTTGGATTTTAGTATGAGAATAATATTGATAACACGCTGATGTTTTGGCTGTCACTAAGCGGTGTTTACACTGGTCAAGGACTTTTTTTTTTTCTTCAGCTCCCCATACTCTGCCAGGTGCCCAAGAAATGGGAGGGGGCACAGCCAGGATAGTTGATCCAAACTGACCAAAGGGCTATTCCATACCATATGATGTCATGCCCAGTATATAAACTGGGGGAGTTGGCCGGGGGGTAGCGATCGCTGCTCGGGGACTGGCTGGGCGTCGGTCGGCGGGTGGTGAGTGGTTGTATAATTTTTTTTTAATTATTATTATTATAATTTTTACCCCCTTTTTTCCCTCCCCCTCTCTCTCTCTCTCTCTCGTTGTTTTCCTTCTCATTACAATTCATTATTATTATTACTATTATTTTGTTCCAATTATTAAACTGTTCTTATCTCAACCCACGAGTTTTCTTACTTTTGCTCTTCCGATTCTCTCCCCCATCCCACCAGGGAGGAGTGAGAGAGCGGCTGCGTGGGGCTTAGCTGCTGGCTGGGGCTAAACCACGACAGAGGTGTTCCATCCCTCTGATCATCTTCGTGGCCCTCCAACAGGTCCATGTCTTCTCTGTGCTGAGGGCTCCAGAGCTGGATGCAGTACTCCAAGTGGGGTCTCACCAGAGCAGAGTAGAGTGGCAGAATCACCTCCCTCGACCTGCTGGCCACGCTTCTTTTGATGCAGCCCAGGCAACAGTTGGCTTTCTGGGCTGCAAGCGCACATTGTCAGCTCATGTCCAATTTTTCATCCACCAGTACCCCCAAGTCTTTCTCTGCAGGGCTGCTCTCAATCCCTTCATTCCCCAGCCTGTATTGATGCAGGGTGTCGTGGTTTCGCTTCAGTCGGCAATACCCGGTGGGATGGGGGAGAGAATCAGAAGAGAAATAATAAGAAAACTCGTGGGTTGTGTCGTGGTTTAGCCCCAGATGGCAACTAAGCACCACGCAGCCGCTCACTCACTCACTCCCAACCCCACGGTGGGATGGGGAAGAGAATCGGAAGAGTAAAAGTGAGAACACTCGTGGGTTGAGATAAGGACAGTTTAATAGGGAAAGCAAAAGCCGTGCGCGCGAGCAAAGCGAAGCAAGGAATTAATTCACTACTTCCCATGGGCAGGCAGGTGTTCAGCCATCTCCAGGAAAGCAGGGCTCCATCACGCGTAATGGTTGCTTGGGAAGACAAATGCCATCACTCCGAATGTCCCCCCTTCCTTCTGCTTCCCCAGCTTTAGATACTGAGCATGACATCATATGGTATGGAATAGCCCTTTGGCCAGTTTGGATCAGCTGTCTTGGCTGTGCCCCCTCCCAGCTTCTTGTGCACCCGGCAGAGCATGGGAAGCTGAAAAGTCCTTGACTAGTGTAAACATCGCTTAGCAACAACTAAAACATCAGTGCTTTATCAGTATTATTCTCATGCTAAATCCAAAACACAGCACTATACCAGCTACTAGGAAGAAAATTAACTCTATCCCAGCCGAAACCAGGACACAGGGGATTGCCCTGACCCAGATGCAGGACCTTGCACATGGCTTTGTTGAACCTCATGAGGTTCACATGGGCCCACTTCTCAAGCTGGTGCAGGTCCCTCTGGATGGCATCCCATCCCTCAGACATGTCAATCACACCACTCAGCTTGGTGTCATCTGCAAACTTGCTGAGGGTGCACTCCATTCCACTGTCTATGTCACTGATGAAGATATTAAACAGTACTGGTCCCAATATGGACCCCTGAAGGACACCACTTGTCACTGGTCTCCATCTGGATATTGAGCTGTTGACCACTACTGTCTGGATGTGACCATCCAACCAATTCCTCATCCACTGAACAGTCTATCTGTCAAATCCATATCTCTCCAATTTAGAGAGAAGGACGTTGTGGGGGACAGTGTCAAATGCCTTACAGAAGTCCACATAGATGACATCCGTAGCTCTTTCCTTGTCCACTGATGTAGTCACTCCATCACAGAAGGCCACTAAGTTGGTCAGGCAGGACTCGCCCTTGGTGAAGCCATGTTGGCTGTCTCAAATTACCTCCCTGTCCTCCATGTGCCTTAGCATAGCTTCTAGGGGGATCTGTTCCACGATCTTCCCAGGAACAGAGGTGAGGCTGACAGGTTGGTAGCTCCCAGGGTCCTCCTTTCTACTCTTTTTAAAAATGGGTGCAATGTTTTCCTTTTTCCAGTCACTGGGGACTTCATCTGACTTGCCATGGTTTTTCAAATATCATGGAGAGTGGCTTGGCAACTACATCAGCCAATTCCCTCAGGACTCTAGGATGCATCTTCTCAGGTCCCATAGACTTATGTGTGTTCAGGTTCCTCAGGTGGTCACGAACCTGCTCTTCTCTTACAGTGGGAGGGACTTTGCTCCCCCAGTTCCTGTCTTGTGGTCCATCCACTTGAGAGGTGTGGGAAGAGAGGTTGCCAGTGAAGACTGAGGCAAAAAAGTTATTGAGTACCTCAGCTTTCTGCTCATACGTTGTTACCAGTCATGTTCATCAGTGGGCATACACTTTCTTTGACTTTCCTTTTCTGGCTGACATACCTGTAGAAGCCCTTCTTACTATTCTTTTCATCCCTTGCCAAGTTCAGCTCCATCCATGCCTTGGCCTTCCTGACCCCATCCCTACACAACCAAGCAGCGTTCCTATACTCTTACCCTACACTCCTGATTTCTTACACCTGGGGATCGAGAGCTCTTGTGCTCTGTGGAAAGCATCCTTAAAGATCTGCCAGCTCTGTCCTTCTCCCTTGTCCCTGAGGGCAGTTTCCCAGGGGGTCCTACTGACTAACTCCTTGAACAGCTGGCAGTTTGCTTTCCTAAAATTCAGGGTCCTGACTTTACTCTTCACCTGATCCATATGCCTCAGGACTGCAAACTCCACCAGTGCATGATCACTGCAGCCCAGGCTGCCTCCAATCTTGACGTCACCAATTAGCTCACTTGCATTAGTGACCATCAGGTCCAGTATCACATCCCCTCGGGTAGGGGTGTCTATTACCTGGCTTAAGAAATTATCCTCAATGCACTCCAGGAGTCTCCTGGATTGCCTATAGCTCACTGTGCTACTTTTCCAGCAGATGTCGGGGTGGTTGAAGTCCCCCAGCAGGATCAGAGCTTGCAAGCATGATGCCTCCTGTAGCTGGAGGAAGAAGGCTTCATCAATAGGCTCTCCTTGATCGGGTGGCCGGTAGTAGGCACCAACCACAAGGTTCCCTTTGTTGCCTCAATCTCTAATTCTTACCCATAAGCTTTCAACCTGCTCGTGGCTATTCTTCAGGGACACTTCTTCACACTCTATCCATTTCTTGATATCGAGGGCAACACCTCCACCCCTCCTTCCCTGCCTGTCCCTTCTGAATAGCCTGTAGCCATCGATAGCCACACTCCAGTCATGGGATTCATCCCATCAAGTTTCAGTAATGGCAACTAGGTCATAGCTTTCTAGCAGCACGGTGGCTTCCAACTCCTCCTGTTTGTTGCCCATACTGTGTGCATTGGTGTAGAGGCACTGCAGCTGGGCTGTCAGCCGTGTCACCTTCTTAGAGGAACACCCTTAATTCCTTTGAGGTATTTCACCGGTGTTTCCCTGTTGGCTCCTATTACCTCAGGAGCCCCTGGCTCATCTCCATAAGACTTCAGGTGTGCTGCAGTGTACCCAGCACGTCTCAGAGCAACAGGCTGAGGGTCCTCGCTAGCACCCTGTCCCTCTAACCTTGGCATGTCATCCCACAACTTGTCACAGGCAAGCCTGATGTTATCCCCCTCCCCCTTCAAGTCTAGTTTAAAGCTCTGTCAATGAGCTCATGAGCAAAGACCCTCCTCCTGCTTTGAGAAAGGTGAATCCCATTTGACGCCAGCAGGCCTGGTGCCCTGTAGACCATCCCATTATTGAAAAACCCAAAGTTGTGGCAGTGACACCAGCCACGAAGCCATGTATTAATAGACTGGGTCTGTCTGTTTCTTCCAATGTTGCTGCCCACAACTGGAAGGATAGAGGAAAAAATAATCTGTGCTCCAGATCCCCTTCCCAACCATCCCAAGGCCCTGAAGTTTCTTTTGATTGCCTTGGACTACATGTTGCAGCTTCATCATCACCCACATGGAAGAGCATTCCAGACAGTGTCAAAAACCCTTCTGAATTTCAGATATAAATGTAGATATTTTTGTTTCTCATTATTGACTTTTAACAAAAACATTTTGGCTCCTGTTTTGTTAGCTGGCTAGATCTATAATTTCCAATGCTGCCTTCTTCCCTTCTAGTAAAAGACAGGCATTGTATCTAGTTTTTCCTGTTCCTCCTGGACCTTCTTACAGTAGAATTTCTTAAAGATAATCAACAAAGGTTGAAACATAGAGGAAGCAGTAAAAAAGCTATCTTTTAAAAGTGTTGAACTGTTGCAAAGTAACCAACCACAGTTCTCTATAGAGGGATCCTTATAACTGCATGTGATTTAAATTTGCATTCATAGTTGTAAATTCTACTACCTTGGTATTCATTCATAAACCCGTAGAGCCTCTCACTCTCACTCCAGTGAAAGTCAAGTGACACTGCCATGGGAAAAATCCTTGTCCACAGCATCTGTGGGGATTCTGCCACATATGTGAGTGCTTTACTCCTTCTGTTTGATGAAGATACATCCAGCATTTACATTTCTTCTTGCGCCTAAGCTCCATATATTTAGCTTTGACAATGTTTGGTCTGAAGTCAGCTCAGCTTTTCGTGCCTTTCAGAAATGCTAATCAGTGGGACACTTTTCTCTCAAGGATGGGAATTTGAAGAGGAAGTGTCTTAATTTAGCTTGGGCCAGCAAACTGACTTGGAAATTTTTTGAACCTTAGTGTGCTGCACACAGCAAGGGGATAAAGGATTAGTACTGCATTAGAGTAAGAATATTCAGTTCATCTCCTAAAATTCTGAGAGAAAGGGTTTTTTATTGAAATGACTGTGTTTATGTCAACACAGAGACAAGTGCTAGGCATAGATAGCCAAGCTAACTTCAAACAACCAGCTCTAGAACTGAAGGTACCATAGGTATATCCATGGTGTGTCATCCATGTTAGTCTATATGCAATTCTGCAAAAAGAATCTATCTGAACCTACTGTATCTGAATGGCATTTGCCACCAGTTTGGGTATTTTAGCACTGTATCCTGTTGTGATTTGACTCCACACAGCCTATGAAGTTGCTTAGATTATATGGAAATGTTAAATGGTAGCTGTATAAATTTCCCTGTGCAGTCCTGGGAGTCAGACATTTGGGGTATCTACTTCTGAGTTTAAATTTCACTTGATTTTTTGATCTGAACATGTCACTCAAAATTCTTGTACTTAAAGCTGGGGAATCAGAGGGAGATCGCTCTGGAGTCATATATGCTCAGACTCTAAAAGGAAGCCACTTTTAGATCCCTGCCTATAACCTTAATGTCTGCCTCCCAAGAGTATTCCAATGATAAATTAGTACTTGCAAAAGACTCAGAATTGAAAAGCACTTCACAAGTACCAGGCACCGATGATAAAAATTACCAAGTCCTCCATTACTCTGCTAACTACTGTGACTGAAACAGGTGCACCTGATCATATGGATTTACTTTTAATCTTTCCTGGATGAAACAGATGGAATCTCTGCAGAGCACTGTCACTGTTTAAGAGACATCTTCCCCCAACTTTGATTACTATGAAAAGCTAAACTTCTGATGCAGGAAAACAAAACCTAATTCAAAGCCTAGATACTTATGGGGCTCTTCAGATCTTCCTCTCTAGCTTGACAGAGTCTTCAAGCTGCTAATACTTAAATATTTTGCAAATTAGGCCCTGAGTATCTCTCTTTCCACAGGAAAACATTCAATTTTAATTATTCAGCTGAACATGAAAGCGTGTCTAGCTCTAAGCAACCAGACAGTCTGCAGCTCTGATTAGCCACCAAAGCATAAGCATTTTGCAGCTTTGATTACTCATCCAGTTAGAAAGAGTTTCTTGTTCTAATACAGACAGGTTATATTTTCCAGTAAAATTAAGGCAAAACTTTGATTTGAAAATGACAGAGATGAAGGCTTATTTCCTCTTCTAAAGAGACCTGATGCGCTGTGATACATTTGATGCTACATCATGGAGAATTAAATATATTGACTCTATTGTAGAGGAAATTACAGTAGTTTTTGCTGTAGGAGATTGTTCTGTTGAGGTTGAATTTGTTATAGGCAACCTCACCATATTTCTAAAAGTGCTAGAAATGACACCAGAAATTCTAGTTGGCATTCAGTGCTGCTGAGACCTGCCCACATGAAGGGCCTTCAAAATTTCAGATTTAAATAGACTTTTGTTTCAAATACAGGTTGGACTCTACCTAATGAACGCAGGCCTCTGCTTTTCTGTGGGAAGATCTGGGATGTGATCTCTTGAGCTCCATGACTGCTCAGGGGTGGTTAGGGATCCCTCACATCACCTTGTGTTCCCTTTGCGAATACTCTAAATGAAGCAGGTACCTTCCCTGCATTGTACTAGTCACCCCTCTACAGTACCCTTCTCTTCTACCTACAGCAACATACAACATGCCTTCCTACTCAGGGAGTTCAGTGTCTCCCCTTAGGATCAGTGAGGCTGTCTTTTTTTGAATCTGCATTTTCATCCAAGGTGAGGCTACTAAGGAGATGACAAATTAAGGATGCTGCAGGTTATAATTATGTTGAATTAAATACCATAATATTATATGGTTTAAAAGCACTTAACTCTAGGACAAAAAAAATGTAAAGTATAAGATAAAGAAAGTTGTGATAATGAAAAAAGGAAAGGACAGGAAAGTAAACAAATAAATAACTGATAAACAGCTAGACACCGGGGATGAAATCTTGAGCCTATTGACATTAATTGTCAAAATACTACTTTAAACACTGCCTTCATTAAGAAAATGGTTGTTACACCTGTCTAGTTACTATCACTCCTAGACAGCATTGTTACAAGCAGGGTAGTTCTGTCTATGAAATCTTAAGATTTGTCTTTGACCTGAACCATTCTTTCAAATTATTTAATATTTCCCATAGTGAAATCACTCCTTGCTTTCTGCTGAGAGTTTTCTGCATCTAGAAGGAAGTGTGGCAATCTTGTTGAATGTTATCTTCAGACGACCTAAATTACAGGTGAACAACTTCTCATCTGTACTGTTACTTCACTGACCTTGAAATCATAGCAGAGCTTTCTGAATACATGTGGAGAGAAGTGACGAGAACTTCAGGCAGGACTTTCACTTCCAGACACAGAAATGCATGGAAAGTCTGGCCTTTGTACCAAACAAAGAGGTTGGATCGAGTCTCAAGAGAGCACATTAAGTGCTTGAAAGATTAGTTTCAAACTTAAAGCAATCTTCAATTTGCTCTGAATCTTCAGTTACGCTGTGAATTTAGGAAAGACTCGCTTTTCCTAAGTAACCGGCCCCAGAGTTTTCAGCATAAATATCAACCTCTCATCTAGAAATACATGAAACAATCCACTGAAGAAACATAATCAATTGTTGTTGGCAACTGTTTAATGAGATTTATGATTCCCTTGAACATGTCATAGGGTATGCCTTCAACAGCCGTGGAATCAAAATCACATTGTCACGCTCTTTTATGATAAACTTAATTTGCTCTTGAGTCACTGCCAGTTGCAGTTATCAAACCCAGCATCTTCCCAGCTTCTGAAAGTTGATCTGATTTACAAAGAAACAAAATCAGCCCAAATCCCCTTCAGCAAGACCCACGTTAATAGTATCTCATGAAAGTGAGCTGTCACTCATTTAAAGTGGATAGTTTGGCTCTCCATAAGATGTTTCCTCTCGTTTCTTATGTACTTAGAGGATTATCAAATTAATTGACAAAGCTGACATTTAACAGTGTTATCATTGGCATCTTAATTTTCACCCAGTGAAAAGAAGGGTAGGTGTTTGCACTTTGAAGCTGCTGGTTCCTTCTGTCTGAAAAATCAGATAAACACTGATGCCTTTATAATTAAAGAATGTGTTGCTCAAAACTAGAAAAATCAAGGCTTATTTTTTCCTCTATCGAGCCTCATGTGTCAGAGAGAAATTGAGATGTGTCTGGGACTCCTTGTTAGCTCTCTACATTACCAACAGGGTATGCTCCTCTACCACTGGGAAGCTGCTGATGTAGTTAACAGCTTCCATCTCCTCTAATTTTAAATTGATTAAACTGCAGAAATCTTTTGCAATTTCCAAAAGTCAGTCCTTCTTCATGAAGTTCTCTTGGGCCTGCTTGGACCTCTCAGCTTCTCCATCCTGAGATATAGCAAGGAAACATGTGCAGCTCCACATGCCAGGCCCCTAGTCCAGCAGAAACATGCAGGTGGGCCTCTCTGTCAGGATTAAGGTCCACACCATTAGGCTGTGTCGTCTTTGGTAGCATAGCTTCTCTGAGAGCTTCCTTGCTGGAAGGCAAGCCTCATAGCCACATGGCACTTCAGTGTCTCTGCTGCATGACTTCATATCCTGGAACAAGCTCATTACCTGTAGATGACTGTAAATCACCCCAGCTGAGAAAAGTTCAAGTACCTTGAGAGGGATAGGAAAGAAAGACATAACTGAATGAATTTCGTGCATAATAAGTAAGACTTGATATAGCTTTATTGCATCGTCAGGGCTTGCAGTACCAGGAGGTGACTATTTCGAATGAGTGACATGCTCTTTATATTCATCACCTTTCTTTTTCAGTCTATTTAAAAGCAAAATATTTACTTAGCAAAGCACTGACATTAACTCACAGGACTGAGCAACTCACAGGTCTTTACCCACAACAGCTTTCAGTGCGCATTGAAACTGCCACATAGAATCACATCTGAAATAAACCACCTTTTTCTCAATGTGACTGAGGTGTAATTAGCATTCAAAGTGTAGGGTGAAGCATACAGTAGCCCCTTCCTCAGTATTGTCGCAAAGCACAGAACTACTGTAAGTACTTGACCGCTTTCCCCACTCATGTAGTCTTTATTTTATTACTCACCGGGAGTTATTCTCTAGTAGTTGAGTAATGCTTTTAGGTCCTGAGCCTAAAACCACCTACTACCAGGTCTAACGCTCACTCCCTAGATACATCCATTTAGTTGTCTGGGAGAATTCACTGCAGTGCACTTGAAGGCAAGTACAGGATCTGGCATTGCAGATGGTAATAACAACTGCAAATTTTCAATTTATTTTGATATTTTACATTTTTGAGATGCTAAAAAGGTATTACTTGAAGAAAGCAATTTCTGAACTATCCAGATGTTTTGCTCAGAGCACAGCTGCTGTTTATCTGTTGTGAAAGAGCCTGCAACAGAAACAGCCTGAGTATAATCAAGGATGATCCTTGACCAGTACTTGTGCTGAGCTATTAAAGAGACAGTGGTAGCTGAAGGGAGGGAAAGGGAGCTGGAAGTGGTCCATATTGTGAGGGACTCTGGTATCTTTAAAGCCTTTGGGAGCTAGGTCCGGAGACTCTTGTTTTCTCAGGGTAAGTTTGTAAGTTCTGAACCATGTTCTTGATATAAAATTCAGATTAAAAAATATTTCATATCAATCTTTATCCTCTGGTTTCATGTGGCATTATTAAACGAGACATAATGTAGTGCAACCTTGTTGTTTCCCTTGCTCCAATCCTTTGCATTTCTGAAACTACTCATCCTGAAAGACAAATGCTATGCTACACAAACCTTTCACTGCTTTCATTCATTTCTACTACCAGCTGGATCAACTGTAGGAATAACTGCTTTATGTAGAAGTAATTAGTACTGTATCTTTCAACCAAGTTCTGAAACTCAGAAAATATCAAACCAATTTTTGATCTATTTCTATTTATTGATGGAATTGATGGTAACTGATGTAGAAGCAGAAGGTGTTTTTGCCTTGCCCTTCCATTCCTGGTCAGTAAAACATGCCTCTTATTTTCAGTTAATTTCAATTAATTTTCAATTAATGTAATCAAATCAGAGACTATGGAAAATGACATTCTGAAGGTTGTAGCAATGATGGATTAGATTGGTACAGCTCCTAGTCATGCTGGCAGGGAATGATTCATGTGACATTCTCTCTTCATGTCACAAAAATTAGGTTTTAAATCCCTTAGTCTTTCTGTAAAAGACGACACAGTAACACATCACTTTGACCTTTACAGTTGTTTATAATTTAATTAGAGAGAAAATTCCCTCCTCTCCCCCACAATACTTGTTTCTCTTTTACAGAGAAACCTGGGGAAAATAAGCAGCAGGAGTAACTGTACTGATGATCAGCACTTGTATTGCTCCTTTCCCAAAGGAGCTTTGCAAACTTTAAGTACTCAAACCTCATAAAGATTAATGCAAAGCACGTTAATGCAAAGCACGTGTTGATTAGCATTAAGGTATGCATTACACTTTGCAATTCATACCTTAGCCCATTCCAGCCACATTACTGGGGAAACAACAAATAAACAACTCAAGAAAAGAAGTGAAATAAACCCCAAGACATAAATAAATACTCAACACAGCCTCTTTTAAGTATTGGAAACTTTCCTGAAACTGAATGTACAAACTGGGAGAAATTTTCTGTTGGACGTAATCCAAAGGCACTAAGAAAACTGAAAACTTCAACTGGAAGAAGAATTTGTGTGCAAATACAACTGCCTCATCTGACGTCAGGAAAATCCTCTGCGAAGTTGATTTCTTCAGTATCTTTGCACAGACAGGGCTCCCCCTGCTTCCCCCACCCTGGGGACCTGCGGCAATGCCTCGGAGGCAGCCCCTGCCCTGGGGCATGGGGCCAAGGGACACGGGCAGCCCAGCCGCCGCAGCCCTCCTTGTGCTGGCAGCTCCAAATTGGCGTCGAGGGCGGATGCAACAAGCTGCCTACGTGTCTGGTTATAAATGTGTTGTGTGCCTTCATCACAGGCACAGCCTCAGCCTCTCTCTGCCTGTGCTGTGGCAATAAGTGCAGTGAAGACCAGGAACTGCTCAGAGACTGTGAAAACCAGAACATAAACCAGCAGAAAGATAACTGGCATTCATGGAAATAAATGTTCAAAGACAGTTTTTGCATGGAGGTTCCCATAAAGACTCACTGGCTCTTACAACTGTAGTGGTAGAAAGCACACGCCACGGGATACTGCCCCTGCAGTGTCCTTATGGATGCCAAAATCAAAAAGGTAATACTTTTCATGAAAACAAGGCATACAATTTACCAGAGACATCTACCTGCCAAGTGTAAGCCTTGTACAAAGTCAGTCTCTTAAAACAGCAGCTTCACAAAGGAGCAATGATCTCGAGAGCAGAAGGGACCCTTGGCTTGTGGGGGCTTGTACTAGTTTTTATGCGCTCTAAGAGTTCCACTATTTTATGGTAGTGAACTAAGGAAACCAACCAAACTTAGAAATCAAGCTCCAACTCCCTCCCAGCCCCAAACCATCAAATGTGATTTGCAGCTTGAACAGCACAGTTAGGGGATAATAAATGGCCTAGAGCAAAAAGGAAAGGATGCATTAGACAGCATCCTTCGGGGGGGAAAAAAAATCCTTCTGACAACAGACTAAAGAAAAAAACATCTTCATTCAGAAGTCTGGAGATTGAATCCCTGCTGCAGAGGTCAGAGGTTACTTGTTCATTTCTCTTGCAGATGTCAATGTATGTGGATTAAACCCACTGGCAATAAACATAGGTTTTAGCGGTTAGCCTGACAAGATATACATTATAAATGTGCAGATAGCTGCCTCGCTGATGGCAGCTCTCCTACATATGCAATCTGTTCACTTGGGTTTACTGAGGGATATCGCTTCAAAGAGTATCTTTTGAGTACTGAAATAGAAGGAATTAAAAGAACTTATTTCCCATTTGAGATATTTTTTGATGCAGTCTTTTATTTCCCCCTGTGCTTCTAACACATTCATGTAGACTTGCTGCTTCTGGCACAGTCTTAGAGATTAGATTTCTGAAATACTGACAGAAGTCCAGCTTTTTTGCTAAAACCATAATCAGAAAAATCTGACTTCTGACAGCTCTCATTAAGTGGGAAGAGAGAATTCATCCCAGTGTCTTCTCTTATTGTGATAGTTGTCCCCAGAATGAGATTAGCGTTTAGGACTACAATGCCATCAGGCTTGAAAAGTCTGTGATGTTTTATTACTGAGGCAAGAGCAGAAAATAACCGCCTATTTCAGATTTATTCTTACATTTTAACATAAGATGAAGTTTTCTGACTCTCATCTATTGTTTGCGATAGGCGTCTCACGAATGGTGCTATCATTTCTAGTAGCATCACAGCCCCTCTTTTATCCGGGTACGCTGCAGCATACTCCTGGCAGCCGGGATGGGGGAGTGGGAGGAAGGGGGACACGTTCTCTGCAAAGGCGCTGTCTCCGTGTAGCTGGTGGTGATGCCCCTCTGTGCAGTGAGGGGTCTCAGGCAGAGGTCGTGGTCTTGAGAGCTGATGTGCATGGTCAGGGTGGAGTTGTGCTGTGGTTTCCTTGGCAGAAAACAGGACACCAGTGGTAGGCTTTTTGTGTTGGAGGCAGCAACTGGAGTTGTGAGCTTGACCTACAGGGTGCAAAGGGAAGGGGATTAATCTCACTGAAATGGCAGGCTGGGGGATTTCTGCACAAGCTGATTTCTTACCATTATTATATCCTGAATTTTGATAACTACCTCAGTTCACAGAGTTGTTGCTTATATTTACTTTCTTATTTAAAAAGAATGCTCCAATTCATTAGCCAATGTTGTTCTGCAAAGCTTTTAAGCACATAGAGGTCACCAAACATATGCTTGTGTTTGATGACTTTGGTGATAGGAAGAATTTTGATAGCACTTCAGCACAAACTTGGAATCTTTGAGAAAGGCACTTACAAAGCTGTAATTAGCTACTGGCATAATTAGATGACATTTACCTGTTCTATAGTGGTTTTTTAACTGTGTTCAGTTAGTCTTCTTTCTTTGCATTGTACTGCTCATCTCTCTTGTCCTTTTATTAGCTTCTGGTGAACAGCACAATCTGCAAACAGTATAAAACACTTATTCTATGAAAAATTTAATCCATATTATAGAAAAGTTTATTTTCCTCTTCTTGTTTATAATATCAGAATGATATTTTTTAGGGAGAAGTTATATCTTTTATTAGACCATCTACAATCATTCAAGAAAGCAAACAAGCTTTCTAGTACACAAGTCCAATTTCAGATCTAGATGTGAAGGACCAAACTGCAGGCAGAGAACAACTGCTATGAGTTTAACTTCATTATGGAGATTGGGTAGAAAGGTGAATTACTACCTTTGGAGAAGAGGAGTCTATTGATAAATAAAAGATAGTAAAGTCATTTAGTTCCCATGAGGTAGAGTGGCTGTGCCTATGCTAACACTCAAACTAGACCACCATCTGCTTGTTAGCTTCAGATCCAACAGGCACCGCATGGTCCGTGTCTGTACCGTATAAATTCTCTTACCCTTGCAAAGAGGATGGTAACACCCAAAGTGCTTATTGGGAATGTTGCCAGGCCAGGCTCACTTCCACCCTTTGTCTGTGACAGTGTCACTTGCCATGGGGCTAAGCATGCTCCAGAGACTGTACAACAGGTTAACAGTGTCGATGTTGGCAGAACAGTCCTGTGCCGAGCTGCCGCTTAATTCACTACTATTCACTACATGCAATTATCACCTGCAGAACAGTTTTCCTTAACACCAAAATATTTAATTTAAGAAGTCAAAATAAGAAGTAGTGTATTGAACTTCAGTCTGACACTCCAGAATGTCATATCACTGGGGAAATTAAACTAGAGTTTGTAATTTTGAAAAATACAATCTTAATATCTGAGCACACTCCGTACTCCCTTATGTTTTTTAGTACATCAGACACAGCAGTCTCTTTCAAGCACCTTGTCTCATCCTATTTTAGTGTAACAATAACAGCTTTTGAAGTTTCTTTGATGTGAAACTTGTTACTAGACATGACCTCTAAAAATTAGACTAACCTGTTCTCACTGCAATAGAGACATCGCCATCTGCCTCTTCCACACATCTGTATGCTCTCGCAGTGTCGCTTGCTCTTTTAATTGTTGTTCTGCATGAACAGGGTAGGCTCCAGTATTACATTTTAAAATTTCATGTTTACATTATGAGTCAATTTTTGAAGAGGCTGCCACACAACAGAGCCGTCTTTTCCCATTTCATTTCTAAACATGCATCTTATGTGCTGAATAACTCACTGACCCTTTGTAATTTCTGCTCATTGTCCTCCTGAATGACAATGTCTTCCCAAACACATTACAGCCTGTCTTTCAAGAAACCATAAATCTTTCCATAATTTCCTTCTAAATGTACTTTCCTGTATTTCAAATATAAATCAGTGGCATACAAGACTGATCTGCTATCCTGAATTGCTGCCTGTAGTTCCTCCAGACACTGGGGGACACATTAGACACATTAGCTGTCTAATGTTATTATTTATTTTCTTTCATATAATTATTGTCCAGAACTTGAAAGAAAAACTTGTTTGTGGACAAAAGAGATTTGTTGCATTGTTACAGGACCTCTTTCTGCTGTGGACCTGGCAGGAGACCTGCATCATTACGTTCTGAAATTGATATAAACTCAGGGTATGCCCATCACAGACAGGGATATCTCTCACCTCACAAATGATCCTTGTTGGATGGATGCCACTTATTTTAGACTCTGCCTGTTTTCTGTACTTTTTTTATTGGAAGCTATAAGTCAAGTGAAGCTTTCGGGTGAAAATCTCTTATTATAATCTTATTTTCATGATTCCCTATTTGGATATATCCAAGCTATAAGATATAAATGGTTGTTAACAATGAGAAGGAGCATTCATCTACCCTGCACTCAATAGTAGTTTATAATATGAGATCATTATTATTTTCTGTTGTTTCTTACATTTTGTCTGTTTGCCCCATGCTTTGGCCTTGGCTGACTGAGAGCTTTTCTCCTCTGCCTGTTTGGATCAGAAACACGTGCAGAGCAGAAATATATTGCTGTCTGATGGAATACTCTGCACTTGGGGTACAGATCTGTCAGCACAGCTTTGCTTTCCTTTAATTTCTCCCCACTGAAATCAAGCTCTGAAAGAGACTCCAAATGCCAGCATAAGCCCAAGAGCTCTCCAGGCAGGGGAAGACTGAGTTCTGTGTGAAAGAGAAAAGCTCCATCAGGCAGGTTTAATCTGTGTAGGTCAGTGCTGCCCTAGTGCATTTCTGTAGAGCGTTTGGTGTTGTATTATATCACAGTACTGCTTCTGGAAACAACATCCAATTGTGGGTGTGAGCGCACGTATTTCAGGAGGGAAACTCAGACTAAGACTGGGGGCCACATGTGGCTGAAGGATGCTGAGGCCCTCGGGAACCCATCTGGGGCCAGTGCTCTGCCAGACTCCGGTGCCCTGCCCCACACCGTGAGCAGTCACTCCCCAGCAGCAGCCCAGCGCCCTCATCTGAGACCAGGACATGCTCACGTGTCGGCGCTGTCACCAGGTGATGACCATGATGGCCAAGCTACTCTGGATCTTCAACAGGTATTGGTGGCTCTGCTGGATCAAAGTTCGCAGGGGAATTGCCTCCAAGGGTCCACGTGTTTAATTATCCTATGAACTTTACCTTATCCTATGTAAAATTTTGCAACAAAAAAATTTAATTTCCACATGGGTTCATTTTTCCAGTGCTTTGGTCTCCTTCTAGTTCAGTACAACAGAAATTAGCTACTGATGGGGCTGCTTATTGCAATTTCAGATTTAATCCAATTTTGCTATGAAACCACTAACTTTGCTGGATGCCTGCCTAGAAATTTTCTTCCTCTAATTAAGAAAGTTTCCACATGATTTCACATCAGGTCAATCAAAACAGTTTAAATTTTGAATGTAGCTGGTTCAGAAAATAAACTTCTAAATAAGCTACAAATCAAAAAATTGTTTTTCTTGTCTTCATTACACTTCATAGCAGAATTTGCCCAAACTATTCCTTTATGATTTTAAGCATTGACTTTATGACTTTAACCATTGACTTTATGACTTATAACTAATAATTCTCTGTTCATTCTGGTGTCTATTTACCTGGTAAGTTATTAAATCCTTGTTAACAGCTATGATCATTACAGAAGCATGCCATAAACTAAAAGATTTTTGATGCTCTGTTTCCTCTTATATAGGAGAAATTGTTACATTTCTAACAGAAGTGAGACTGTGTCTGTATCTACTGTTTCTTCTCTTTCTTTATATCTAAATGTCTTTGTGATATTTTGACAGTTCATTGCTTAAAAAAAAAAAGGTAGTATTTCATTTCTTTTATACTGAACCTCTAAATGAATTGATTTTGCCACTGAACAACTAATGGTTTGCCTGGGAATTAAATGTACTCTTGCTCTTTCCCTCTGGTCTTCTTGTAGTCTTGAGAAGGATTTGTTCTCCATTACCCAATCCAAAAATATCTGAAAATCCTTGGATTTTACTACAGGAGTTACACGTCTGCAGGCATCCAGTAATAATGCAGTAGACTTATTTGAGAGGAAGATATGGTTTCATATTAAGCTGTAGTAGGTATACACATATATATGTGTATATATGTATGAATACAATGAAGAATAGCAATCTAAATGACCTCTTTTTGATTTCTTTAATTAAAAAAAATATCTTTAAATGTTTCCATTTAAGCTTTTCCTTCCTGAAATAACACCAATGCCAGAGTTGCCATATTTGGTCAGAGTTGTTTTGCTGGTTCAACACCCTGTCTCCAGCAATAGCCAGCACTGATTGTATCAGAGGAATCTTTATTTATAAATAGAAGCACATGCTGGTTTTAAATTGAATTAAAATTTCCTTTTAAATTTAAAATTATTTTATATTTTAAAGGAAATTTAAATCCCATTTAAAATTTAAACTCATTAAATTTAAAATGCTTTAAAATTTAAGTTTCCTCTAATTTCATGGTTGTGTGCATATTCATTTTAATATAAGATTGTGATGTAATGGTATAGAGTAAATGTGAAAGGAATTCAGACTTTTTAACAAACCTCACTGCAGTAAAAGAATGAAGTGCTAGTTATATTTATCTTTCTGTCAAATTGTTATCTAGCACAACTTTTTTTTGTCAGCAGAAAAGGATAATTTTTCTCCCTGGCATCAAAAGTATTTCAGAAAGTGTCTTCATTTGAAATGTGAGGACAGATGTTCCTTCTTCTGGGCCAGCAGCTGCCATCCACAGACTTTCTGAGCAATCATCTACATCAGGAATATTTGCAGAGCAATATACTTAGGCTTTGAGCATATCCCAGATACAAAGCATGGCAGATTTGGTGACTGTGAGTGAAGCTAGTTGCTGCTGATACTCTTTACTTGCCTTTCTATGTACTGATGTCCTCCCAGATGTTCTTTCCAGCAGCGTTTTCCTAACACTGGCCATTTCCAGCAGAGCAGCAGAACTGTATTAGGAGCAAAGAAATCAATAAACAAATAAAAAAAAGAAATAACATCATTTATATTTTGTGCGTTGCAGGTCTCTTGTGGAACCAGTACATGACCTGTTTATAGATAAAAGGAGAAAATCCATGGAAAAACCCGATGCACTGGATGTTTTGCTATGTTTCTCAGAATGCACCACAAACCCTGCAAACTGACTATTAACTCCAGCTTTCCAGGTGATCTGAGACAGGGTTTAAGAGGTTTTCCCAGGGCAATGTAACAAATCTATGGCAGAACTCATTGTGATAAGGGGATCAGAGGTTATTTTTGCATCGAGTTCGTTTCCAGCCTAGTGGATTTGCCCATTAGAATGACTACGAGAAACAGCATTACTGTCTTCATGCCTGTAAAACACCCTGCAGGCAAAATCCCCTTCCCAAAGCTTCTTGAAGCACAGGCACATTGAATGCACCTCTCCCAGGCTGCCCAAGGCTGAAAGTCCAAGCAACCAGCTTTGTCCTGGGGACTGGTGGCTGCAAAACTCGCTTCTGTTGGAGTGGCAGAGTGAGCTCTGGGCAGGCGCTCATGGGGAAAGCTGAAGTGAAAGAGCTAGGGAGAGCTGACAGCGCTTTTGGAGGATTGCAAGCCTTCTGTCTTCCCCCTGTATCCCAACCCATTTCACAATGTAGCACTTCCATTCTCCTTCTTTGGCTCTGTTTATACCATTCAGTAGCCCATGCCCTGTGTGTCCTCTCAAACAGCATAGATGCTCTCAAGAGTATCTATTGGAACAGCCTTGGGCCATATTTGCTCCTGAAGCTCACCAAGGGATGGTTTGGGATGGTGCTAGCCATCCAAATGGCTCTAACAATTCAATTATATGGATAATGGAGTTCCGGCGTCTCTTCCTGACACTCATCTACTAGTATAAAAAAGCCTTTTTCTCGCAGCTCCCTAACCTCTACCTCCACCCTGGTCTTCATGGTCAGGTCCTGCTCTGCATGCTCTCCTGTCCTTGAGTTTTCCTCTCCTCAGCCTGCCCTCTTATAGCACTCCTTCCTCCAGCACCTCTGTTACAGGGCTGCTCTATAGATGCCCTCTCTTGCTGGGGCCCACAGCAGTGCTCTCCCTCTTGCCCCACACGTGCCCCACAGCTTCCCTCTGACTGCCCCACCTCTGCCTCCTGGCAGGGGGGAATTGGCTGGGGAGAGTACAGGCAAGTGGCCTATTTCTGCATCTGTCCTCCAGCCCAGGTGGTGCTTCTCCCCAGCACCTAACACACCTCCTACCAGCACTGGTGGGTTTGGCAAGGAAGAGATGCTTTGGCAAGGAAGTTTGGGCAAGGAAGAGATGCTGCATCTGTGGAATACAGCTAAAAAATATTTACTTCACTTAGAAAACAATGATTTAGAGTGATAAACACTTGGTAAAAGAAAATCCCCTGAAGGAATTTGCACTGATGCAAAAGTGACCATTTCTCTCAAACTGGTTTGGGTACTCTTTTGTTCCCTGGATGTTTTCCATGCTCAGAGTTTGCAATGAAATTCTGGCATGGCACACTGTTACCTGCTTCACTTTACATGTCCCTGGAAATATTATGTAGGAGAGCAAAGGTGAAATGCCCTCCGTGCTCAGAAAGGTTGGCTGAAAACAAGCCATGTGCCCAACAAAGTGGCAGTAGCTCAGAGAAGGTGAATGCAGTGAGAACAAGAGGAAGTGTGAACGGCATGATGAACTCCAGCAGGCGCAGGCTGCTCCATCCCAGTTCACCCCTCATTGTACAACCTTTTCTTACTTTTCCTTTATCCCCACTCCTCCACCTCCAGCTTACTGGCCCCTCAAATATTCTGCATATGTTCTTTTTAAAAAATCTTGAGTACTTGCTGAATTTTGTGCTTCTGATATGACAACTTTGCAAAACAAACAAACACTAATTATGCGACAAAATAAAATGTGGCCAAAATTCTTCTTTCCTCCATCTTCCATCAAAGAACATTCCTAAATGGATTCTTGCTACATGTAGTTTAGTTTTGCTGGTTACTCCTTGTCCCCTTGAGCAACTCAGCTGGTTTGAAAGCAAGTGGGCCAAAAACTCCTTCAGCTTCTCAGTCTGCTGATGTGCGTTGCAACTCATTTTGGTCTATGAGGAGTAGCATTACACCGTGATTTTTACATCCTGTTCCAAGCTCTCCTTCTCCAGAGGGACAGTGGGCAGCACATGAGGTGAACAGGAAGATGGGCAGAATCTGTCAGACCTTAAAAGAAACAAGCGTTTCCTCCCCAGAGAGTTTTTCCTTATTTCAGGATGTACCACCTTGAGTGGTTTGAAAAACAACACTTCAACACTGTTCTGTGCTGCCATGAACTGTACCAATGCCCAAGGCACGCCATGTGGGCAGGCTAAATTTTAGAATAGCTAAAACAGTCATCCCCCAAATACATCAGTTCTCAGCATTAACTAACAAAACGGTTACAATGTTATAAAAATGTCTAATTTATAACTTCTGTTGGGTTATTTAATTTTATTTCAGCTCATTTATTTTTCTATGTACAATTTGTAACATATTTTTAACTCCAAGACCCCTAATTACTCTTAGTTATTGTTATTAATAATTAATAATTAATTAATATTTAATAATTAATATTTTATGATATTTAGCTACTTGTTCTTTTGGACAAGAACAGTGAAGAAGAGGTTGTGATTGAGGAGCACATAGGCACATATCTAATTATAAATCTGAAGGACTTTAAATATGAATGATGGCTGGAGAGGTGAAAAGATAGCTAGAAATAAGCATTCACGTGGCTGAGGTTGGGTGTAGTAGTAGGGGTTCGATGCACCATGAGGACACATGGCCCAGTCCCAGTGGGTCGTCTGAGCCCAGAGGGATACAAGGGTGGCCACCGCTGAGCAGGACCATCTGGGAGCCCTGAGGCTTCACACAGAGATGTGTCCTGGTGGCCTGGCCACAGTTACAGAACACTGACTGACCCAGGGAGCCCAACACCTCTCTGGTGTGGCTGGTAGACCAGCCAGGTCTTGAACGAGTGTGATCATGGGCGATGTCTCTGAGCATTTTTGTGGTGGAGTTTCTTCCCCCCATCAGCTACTCTGAATAAAACTGCACAGGACTCAGCTTGCATCTGGTAGTTGCTCCTTTAGGAAATATCCCCCCAGGTGTTGTTTACTTCCAGTGAATCAATGTCAGAAATTTCTGCTGCTAGTTCTACTAGAAGCAGTAAATTTCCCTGGAGACGTGTCTCTGCACAGGCCCTGCTCATCCACAGCGAACTCGCCCAGGAGTTCAGCAGTGTTGGCTACCCTCTGAATGACACCTTCTCATCTGGTGCTAAACCTGGTTTTATACTATAGCACTAAACATGTCTACTTACCAAAATAAATTCTTGATATGCTAGGCATTACTAAGAAATAATAACTATTTAAATGCATGAACTGGGTCTGGCTGGGATGGAGTTAACCTTCTCCATAGCAGCCCATATAGTTCTGTGTTTTGCATTTGTGGCTAAAACAGTGTTAGTAGTACACCAGTGTTTTGACTGTTGCTGAGCAGTGCTCCCACAGCATCGAGGCCTTCTCTTTTTCCAGCTCTGTCCCCATAGCAAGTAGGCCAGGGGTGGGCAAGAGGCTGGGAGGGGACACAGCCAGGAGAACTGACCTGAATTGGCCAAAAGGATATCCCATACCGTATAATGTCACGCCCAGCAATGAAGACAAGTGATAGGGAAGAGGTTGAGGTTTTTGTCTTCCAAGATGGCTGTTGCTTGGAGCCTGGCTGGACATTGGTCTGCTTGTGGGAGGTGGGGAGTGACTGCCTTTTCATTGCTTAGTTTTTCCCCCCTCTTTCCTTCACCTATTAAATTGTTTTTATCTCAACCTGCAAGTTTTCTTGCTTTTGCTCTTCGTATCCTCTTCCCCATCCTGCTGGGGTTGGGGTGGGGGTGGGGTGGTGAGCAAAGCAGCTCTGTGGGGGCTTAGGTGCTGGCTGGGATCAACCCACCGTGGTGCACCATCAGCTATACAGGGCATATGTAATGCATTAGGGATTCAATTCATCTTTATGGTCAATTCAGAGAAATTGGTTATGGCAGTGCGAATTTTACTTCTGGGTCTCTACATTTGCTCAGAAGAAAGACACCCCAGATTAATATGTCAGAGCTACATATGGCTCCTCACTCAGACCTTCACTGAAACTATTTTTCTCACTGCAGTCTTATTCACCAGGCAAGTTTGGTTCAAGCGGATTCACAGTTTGCACATCTTTGTATCCTTTACAAGACCATCCATGCTCATTGACTCCTCCAGTCTGAAAAAAATGTATCTGCCTTCCCAGGAGATTATTTGAGAAAGTCATATCAATGACCTTGAGGTGGCAGAAGGGGCTTGCCTACAGTATATGTAGAAGTATTTCAAAACTTATTTCTATATCTGTTTGGACAGGGGTTGTTATAGTATTTGAGGTTTTCTTTCAACCAAGTATATGATGAGGCACAACTTGGTGATGGGATTATTCAAGTCTTTCCCCAGTGTTGGATCTTGTGACCTGAAGTTGCGTTCTTGCACCTGTGCCACTTTTTTGAAAGAGATTTCAAGTTTATTGAAATCTCTCCAGCTTCCTGCACAATCCATAAGCTCTGTAAGGTCTTAACATTTTTTCTTTAGGTGAGACTCATCATATGAATAATACTAACATAAGGCCAGGAGGTGGTTTCTGTAAGCGCATCCCTTTTTCCAAAGCTGTCATGGTTTGTTTTGGGTTTTTATTTTGTTTGGGGTTTTTTTGTTTTTTATTCTTTTTTTTTAATTTCTTCTTTTTGTAGAGGTCCATTCCTCTACTTCATATGATTTTATTAAGTCATGACAAAATCCAGATGGCTAGCTGGCCTGTCATCAGCCTGTTAAGATCTGTCTGGTTTATTCCTCAGGAGTTTTATCCAGTTGTTATAAAACATTCCAAGCAACAATTCAATTTCTTGTTCTTTCTTGAATACTAGCTTTAAACCGAGAGGTCAAAAAAACCACCATGTTCATGCAAATATGTGCAATAATTGCAGATTTGAAAAGAGATAATTTGACAAATGCAGATAATTCTTGGTAGCAGGGCTTTCTGTTTTGGAAGACTTGGGAGTAACACCACTGGTCTCAGAGCCTTGAGTACTTTACCCTCCTCATATCTGTGCAAGCAGTACTAGCTTCAGTACCATAAGCCTCTGCACAGTCTGACAAGAGTGTGTGTCGTCAGTCCTATTTCCTTACAGCACTCCCCCATGGCACGTTGGCAAGCAGTGTGCTACAGTCAGACAGTGCTTTGCTAGTTCTTTATCTTTTCAAGCACTTGTTTTTAGCATGGGGGAGGATCCCCTCTCAGGTGTTATTCCCCTACCCAGAGAAGTCCGTCTCAATGACTTCTTAGAAGTCTCAGAGCCATATAGATGTGTTCTTTTGACACAAAAGCATACAAAATCAAGCTATGATATCAAATATTGTGATATTTCCCTGTTACTCAAAATTGTCGCAACATCTAATACTAAAACTGAAGCAGTTCTCAGAAAAAAATATTTCATAGATTTACGTGCAAAAATGGCAATAAATGTGAACTTGAATCTTCTGAAGTAGCACAAATCCTTATGCCTTCAATATTAACAAAATGTACCAAATGCCTTTTTCCTCCCTGTTTAGCTCCATACATCAAATCATCAATAAAAGCGCATGTATGGTAAACTTCACAAAAAGTCTCAAAACAATTAGAAAAATTACCTCTTGCACTTGCAATAAAAGACAGAGAAATGCAATATACTGCAGAAGAATAGGACAACTATGCATCTTCACCAAATAACAAAGTTCATCTGAATGGGAGCAAATAAACACTCAACTGATATGATCTAGAGCTGTTTGGGAAAGCTCAGAGAGTGAGGTTTCTAGGGAGGAACTTAAGCTTGACTTAACAACCTCTCTGGGAAGTCTGCTCCAGTGTTTGACCACCCTCACAGTAAAAGTTTTTTTCTAATGTTTAAGTGGAATTTGCTGTATTTCAATTTGTGCCCATTGCCTCTTGCCCTGTCACTGAGCACTGCTGAGAAGAGCCTGTGTCCAGCTTCTCTCCCATCAGGTATTTACACACGCTGGTAAATTCCCTCTGAGCCTGCTCTTCTCCAGATTGAACAATCCCAGCTCTTTCAGCCTCTCCTTGTGTGTCAGATGCTCCAGTCTCTTCATTATCTCTGTGGACCTTCACTGGACTCACCCCAGTATGTCCATGCCTCTCTCGTACTGAGGAACCCAGCACTGGACACAGTATCCCAGATGTATCTCACCAGTGCTGAGCAGAGGGGAAGAACCATCTCCCTTGACCTGCTGGCAATGCTCTGTCTAGTGCAGCCCAGGAGGTTCGTGGCCTTCTTTGCTGCAAGGGCTCATTGCTGCCTCACAGTCAACTTGTTCACCGGGATCCACAGCGCCTCGCATCTGCAGAGCTGCTCTCCAGCAGGTCAACCCCCACCATGTACTTGTTGTAGTAGTCACTTTCTAGCTCAAACGGAATCCAATACATAGCATTAGAAGCAAGGCTTGTTGAAGCCTTAGGCTCCAAGCTGTGAGCTTTCACCCAGATACGCTGACCATATACTGAACTTTTAGTTAGCTACATGAAGGAAGGCCCCCGAAACCGGTGCAAACGGGAAAGATAAGGAAGCTACAATAGTCAGCAGAAGCTGCAACCTTAGAGATAAGAAAAGAAACAGCCTACCTAGAGACAATGAAAGGGCCCAGTGAAGAACAGGAAGACCCCAGACCCTAATACTACTATTGGTCTGAACTGTCACGTGAGGGGAGAGGAACTTACTTAGACTGTAAGGGTATCATTGCCCAGGGATTTCTTTGTTCTGGGTCCCTCTCCAGAGGCACCCAGCTTCAGCTGTTTTCACCGCTGTACCAATCAATAAATTCATCTGGTGTACGTCATATCGGAGACTCCACTTCGGGAAACCTCGGGTCGAGCCAGAGGGGAGAGGAAGCGCCCGAGAGTGAGTGCGTGTGTGAGCAAGGAGTCGAACAGGGGCACCCGTCAGCTCCGTGGAGCTGCCGCTGCAAAGGGACTCTGGTCCGAGCAGTTAAAGTCTCGGGTGGTGTGAGTGCAACTCCCCGAATGGTGTGCATATGCTCAGGCAGCAGCTTCTCCTTTAACATACTAATGTATGGGGTTATTCATCCCCATGTAGACAACTTGAGTTGGGTACCAAGTGAAAAGATTAAGAAATCTACTACTGGGGATTCACAAAAGTCAGCAAGATCTGATGGGAGAATGAGCCATCTGTCTTTAATACTAGTGATAGAGCATTTACCCAAGAAATGAGAGACATGCATTTGGCTTTAGCCTAGCCTCTAGGGAATTCAGCCTTTGTGTATGTCCTGCTCCCCAGGAGAGTGAGTTTCCTATGCATTACCTGGAAGAAAATCAGAGCAGACCCAGTACTTCCACTCGTCCTCCTGAGGCTGGGTCCAAGCGCAAGTGGCTGACATCACCAGAAAAGCAAGACAGTACCCATTGAGTAGGGGAATCAACTAAGTTGATTGTGAGGACCAAAGAACAAAGTGGCTTCTGGTCTATGCCCCTACTCCCAAGATGATTTTTTTTTCTCCTTTTTTTTTTGTTTAATGCTGTCCAATGCAAAATGCATAAATAATCCTTGTAGCAGAGACAAGGATTTACTTCAATCCCCTCCCATTTAAGCACTGTAACTGCTAGATTACTGGCAAACTGCTCTTCCTTCAGGAAACAAAGCTTGCTTTTTTAGGATGCTCATTCCCCTACAGATGACAAAGGATGTTGTTACATTATCTGTCCATTGCCAAGGACAGCAAGGCAAAAGGTATGCATTCAAGTGGTTGTTACAAAATTAAAGTTGCGGTATAATTATCTTGCTCAACATTTTATTAAAGTAGCAACAAAAATCCATCACAAATTAATCTTCACAGTGGCATGCATCAAAGAATTACAAAATGCTTCTTTTGAACACAAATTGTTCTTCATTTTTAGAAGGACTACATTTATCAGCAGTACATTTCTCTGAACAATTTCACAATCATATTAATACACAAATTTATAAACCACATGCAGTGACAGAATGAGATCAGAATTACTCTGGGTAGGTGAAAAAGAATTTCCTTCTAAACCAGCTGCTCTTGAATAGTTTGTGTGAATTCAAATTCCCAGGATTCAGCTCCCAAATTAAAGAATTCTGCAGTCCCAATCACTTTGGCTGAACAAATTCACTGGTGTTTGCTGTATCACTGTATCTCAGTAGTAATGAAAGAATCAGGAGAAAACAATCTCTTATTGAAAAAAACAAAACAGCAAAGAAACAATTCTGTCTGAAGAAGAGATAACAAAATATTGAAAGACCATTTTGAAATTTCACTGCAGTTTGTAACAAATAAAACAACTATACACAGTAGAATTCATACAACAGTGGCAAAATAAATAAGTATATGCAGCATTGTTGAAAGAACAATTTAGCTTTGCACATTCTTGAAATAATATGTTTTTTTTTCCACGGTGACAATGCTCAGATCTAGGTTTTTTTTCTTTAGAATAGCTTTTTAAAAAACAGCCAAGAAATATTTGTCTACTTCCAAAAGCCAAGTGACTGATCCGAGCATTCACTGTGTAGTAGCGGAGCTACAGCAGCAGCTCCTGGAGTAGGACCAGTCCTTCAGTCAGTTGTATTGGATAATTGTTTTTGAAGGGAAGCTAGTGCAAGCTTTATAATTTGAGTTGTGCTATTCATTTCCACGGAAGCGTGATAACCCCCTTCACGATATATTGGAGCTGCTTTGATATATCCTTAATTCTGACCTCAAAGAGGTCATGCACTAATTTGAACCACAGTGTTTTAAATACACCTAACCTTTCTCAGATGCACAATTTACCAACATTGAAGCTTCCAACATCTCAGTATTTCACATGGGAAGCAGTGTAGCTCCAAAAGCCAGATACTACAGCAGCATCTCTTCTGTTACATGCTGGGTAAAGTTCCAAATAAAAATGCAATAAGAATGCAGTCTCTTACATCAAAGCCGTTAAAAGAGGATATAGGCATGAATTTCATTATTGCTACTAATTAGACACTTCTTTCAAACTAAATGTTGCAAAGGAATTTGTTATCCACAAAATAAGTATATAAAGATATATAGTTATATTACTGCAGTCAGTAGTTGACATCCAGTCGCTTTCACTTCTAGCAAAAAAGTTTGCTATATTATTAAAAAACTTAAAATCACACAAATCTTTAAATAAATACTTGCCCACATATCTAATCTACAACATCTAGGTACAGGAAAAAAATTGGTTGCTGTTATAAACAGAAGGGCAAACACAGAAATAGGTCTAGAATCACATTAGCAAGATATCTAGCAAAGTTTCATAGTCTTAGCTGTAGGAATCAGTATAAAATTAACATGGATTTCATGAATAACATCTATAAAGACATAGTCACAGCACATTATGAGTTAAAATCACACCTTAACTTAAATCTGCAATTTTAGATACTGCATTTGTGCACACGATTTTGCATGCATAATCATTTCTGTTTGCACAAATAAATATCAGCATGAAATAATTCATTTTTATTCGTTATTCCAAGTGATGATGCACACAAAATCACCTACATAGATTTTAGCCCTTGATGAAACCTCACTAAGAATATGGGCTTAAATAGCTCACATGAATATCTGAAAAAAAGAACTATGGAGACAGGCGCTGAGAAAGCAGAAAGTTACTTTTGGAGCAAAAAGGCAAATAAAGGAGAGAGTTTACTTCTGATATTGTCAGTCTGTAAGAGTTGTAGTTCAGTCTATAGTCTGAAAAGGGTCAAGATAAAAGTGTAAGTTTGTGTTACTGTTATTACACGAATACTTAGCTCAGTTCTTAGCCCAGCCAGTTGTGCTCCCAGCAGTATAACCAGGTTTCTGCGGCATGCATTCTCTTTCCTGCTGCTCGTCCTGGAGGTTTGCTCACTTTTTAAGTAAGAAAAGGACTTAGTTTTGGCACCTATTTAGAAAGTCTGGGAGGTAGGCCCTGGTCTGAAAGCACTGGTTAGATGCTTAACTGATAACGGCATTTGAAGAATGAAAGGATTTCCACGTACCAGCTCCACCAGCAGCCGCCTCCACACCTTCTCCCTCCAGTATAAACCCAGGGATCCGCTTTGATCAGCTGCGAGCGGTGCTGGCTGACTGCACACGAAGGCTTTGCTCAGGCAGATACAGGAACTTGCTTTTACTTTGAATATGTCTCTTGGTTAAGTAAATATAAATGCCTGTGTAAGACTTCCCAGATGATAATTTCATTTTACTGTGGCAGTTGCTTTGGAGGAAACATTATACAGGTTGTGGTACCTCTCTTTGACTTCCTCTTACGGTGGCAAACTGCAGCTTTAAGCAAGTATGAGCAGTAAAATGCCATAGAAGTCTGTAATTTCACATCAAGCTCTACAAAGGAAAGGTTTGTTCAACATGTATGTCACCGCTATAGTATTGTATTTATGAGATATGATTGCTAGGTACTAACTCTAAAATAACATTGGTATTCTTCTCTTTTGACTCTTGAACCCTGGTCAGCTTTGCCTGCTTGGCTGCCGTGTGACTTACTCTGTCATTTTATTTTTTCCTTGTTATTTTAAAAGCAGCAAAGAGTCTGGACATCCCCCTTCCAGTTGTGTGGGTGTTCAGACGCCATGGTCAGGGAGCATCTGCACAGAAACAGACCCCACTGCATGTGTCTGCTCAGGCAGACAAGCTGGCAAGCCGCAGCCCCCCAGTAAATAAGGAAGAGCCCCAATGCAGAGGATTTAGAAAACATCGCAACACAGCCTGCATGGGTTCAGCTGCTGGCTCTGCTCCAGCCAAAGCTCTGCCAGCTCCTGTGCTGCACGGGACGGGCTCCAGTGTACAGCCTGCTCCTGGCAAACGCCCACCGGTATGGTGTTCTGCCTGGTTTTAAAACTGACTCCCCATAATTTGAGGTAAAAGTCTCAAGAAGCAGGATACCCCCGTGGTCTCACTCCTTCTGCTTGCCAAAGCAGTTGCCAGGCAAGTGCTGATGGGAATAAAAGGCAGAAAGGGCTTTCTGGAGGAAGTTTGTCATGTCTGTACTGCTGGTTAAAAACCTGCTGCTGTTGGTCCCTTCCATGCCCTGCCATCATTCTGCCAAGCTAGAAAGTACCTGTGGAGCTCTGCAGGGTTAAAACAGGAGTTAAAGCAAGGATGCAGACAGAGCAGGATACAGACTGTTTGCTTCCTCCTTGCCATCCAGAGGATGTCGAATAGAGGCTTTTGGATGCAGCAGACATGGGTTCACATGGAAATTTAAATCTGAGGCATAGCAGGGTATTTTTAATTCTCTTTAAGTTTGCAAATATGGCTGAATGTAAGTGAAAGTGGTTTGAATTGGGGAAGCGGCTGTATAGGCAAGGCCCCAGGCTGCTTGTCACGGGCCCATGTGGGAAGAGGATGCAAGCAGCTATGCTGGCAAGTGAGAAGCTATGGTGACTTCTCTTCTGACAACACTTTTTATGTCCTGAAGTATTCTATTGGATAACCTTTGAGATGAAAAATGAAAAAGTGTCATTTTTCACTGAATTTTCCTCTTTTCCCTAGACATTATCTATATTGAAGCTATAAACCCCCTGGAGCAGTTTGAGACACAATTACTATTGAACCAAGATAAAATTAAGTAGTAAAAGCCTGTCCAATACTTTTCAATACCTGTCAAGTCCCAACAGGATTCAGTATTAGCTGAGACTTACATTTAAAGTGGTACATCTATAAACTAGCTTGCTGAAAAAAATAAGATTTTTTTAAAGCTTCCTACTGACTTTTTAATTTGTTTATTCCCTGCTGTGAATCATTGAATGGTCTTCCTATTTCGTGCTGTTCAAGACAAAAAAAAAAAGAAAAAAAGAAAAAAAAAGATTTCATGCTCTTTGCCATCAGATATCTGCTTATTGAATTGTGTTATGATGCCTGCAATTAGATTTGCACTGCTGTGGGATGAGGGAGTCAAGGGCGGGTAATTGCTGTAATCGGCAGCGGTTCTGGCTGCTGTCGGACAGGCCCCGCTGGTACTGCCCAGCGCAGCCACGCAGGAGGGCAGCTCCTCTCCTCGCCTCTCACCTGCAATGGGAGCATCATCCACTGCCCCGCTCTGCATCCGTGGAGATGTCCTGGGCAGCCTTGCTCTATCTGAGAAGGCAGACCACTCTTTGGCCAATACATGAGACGAAGGATTTGGGTATTCCACTGAAGCCAACTCACCTGCTTAAAGTTCTGTTGTGTTAAAAGTGCTTCGTTCAGTTAGACTCAGTAGTATATTCTTTTCACTCCCCAAGAGGCTGCTTTTTCTTGTAGGATGCAGGCAGGTGTGGAGAGATATATGGTAACTCCTGCAATTCTGTGAGCAGAAATGCCTTTACATTTCATACAGGTTGGTGGGAACAGAGCATCCAAAGGTTTTATATGACAATGTCCTCAGAACAAGGTGGGCCTCAGGCCTGAAAATGAGAAGAAGAAAACTGAGAAAGAAATATTTTTTATTCTCATATCATCTGCAAAAAGAAATGAAAAACTAAGCCTCTCTGTGGATCATCTATATTGTGAGATCTAAAGTATACACGTTTACGAACAACATTTAAGTAGTATCGTGTAAAAAGGCATCATGAAAACAGTAACATGCATCAGCATGTAGAAGAGAGCTGGGTTAGAGAGATGTGCTACACATGGGGATGGTGCAGGTAGCATGGAAATAGATATGGCTTTCAGCACTCTCAGGACCAGAAAGCTGGTGTGGGGAGATCCATGTCTTCTCTTAGCACCAGCTGCATGGTGGCACTGGGCTAGTTAACCCCAGCCTGGAGCCAGGGGGTGAGGCACAAGAAAATGCCCCATTGCCCTCCTGCAGGCAGCCAGAGCACACCTAGGAGGAATCACTGAGCCCAGACACCAACGCCCACCCTCCTGCCAGACATGTACGTGAGGCACCATGCCCAAGCACCACTCTCTGATGCTCCACCATTGCCCTGTGCTCCTCAGGGAATAAGGCTTAACCTCTGTGTTTCTCCTCATCCTTCCGCATAGCCCAGATCCTCCCAGTCCCATCATGCTCGGCACAAGGCACTTTGAGAGCATCGCTTTCCAGAGCCAGGCAGCTCTCCCTCCCCGCCATGCCCTGTTCGGTGGTGCATCATCTGTCACCCCCAGCCTTCCCTGGTCCTTCGCTGTGCTGCCACAGCTGAAAGCCAGCCCAGCACAGCCCCGTGCACATGAACATGCTCTGGTTCATGAGGACTCTACACCAAACATTCAAACGTATTAACTGTTACCTCAGATGACAAACACGTGTCACCAAGGGACAATTTTGCAGAGGACAGATAGGTATTGGTGACAGTAATATCTTCTAGCTCAGTGCTGAAGTGATCAGACTCCTTGATGACGTTATAATTTAGGGCCACGCTGTAATTGGCCGGTTTCTTCTCCCGTTTCTGCTGGCAGTTGCAGAGTTTCCTGAAGGCTGCTCTGAATTTCTGGGACATGAGATTGTAAATTACAGGATTGATGGCACTATTTAAATAAATACAGATTCTGCAAAATAGCAGGAACCAGTTTTCTTGGAAGGGGCTGGAGAGAAAGGAATTGACCACGACTAGCGTGCGGTAGGGCATCCATAGAAATGCAAATAGGACAACCACCACAGCCAACATCTTGGTAACCTGGGGGAACACAGAGGTAAACAGAAGAGGGGCAGAAGGTTAGTACTCATCTTGGAAGGAACATGTGCATTCCTACATCCCTAGGACCAAAGCAAAACTATGGACAGATTCTTCAGCTGGGAATTTCTGATCAATGTTTCATTCAGAGAAGTTTTCTACAGTAAGAAGGACAAAAAAGCCCTGGCTCCAAATTCCTCCTAGTTTTATTAAATGACTCTTTCCAGGTGACATCCCAGTAAGCTAATTGTTGTAGACCTTAGACTTTGCAACTTCTCAAGCTGGAAGGAGGTGTTGATTCAAATGGAAAAAAAAGGGGTCTAAAGACATATTTTCCAACCACATTAGATCTCCTCCTTTAGACTAGTATAGTCTGCAGAGTAATTGAACCTGAAGCCTATTTAGATTATCAGCTTTAACAGCCATCCCTAAAAGAATTTCCAAAAGCCAGAAATAATGCAAAAAAAAAGGAAAAAATTGAATTTATTCCTGTTCCTCAAATCCTCAATATGTAATACGATCTTCACTATTTGATGTTTACTCTGAAATGTCAATTACAGTTTACAGAGCCAGAAAAAAACTGATTAGGAATAAAGCTTGCTTATTATAAGAACTTCCATCTATTGTGTAAATTTGTTTTGAATAAAGAAAAAAACAACCTTTGGGGATACACAGGATAGCTGAAATGAAGTGAACAAGAAATAATTGAAAAATTAGAAAAAAAACCCACTGTAAAAAGAGTCTTTCTCTTGTAAATAATTTAATTCTAGTATATATGGTATTCCCTAGTCTCTACATTAAAGAAAGCTTGAAAGATGTTAATAAACAAGGTAGAAAGTATGGTGAGATGTGACAGTGGGATAGTACGGTGGCACAGCCTCATGTAAGTCAGGAGATGACTTGGTTAACTGTGTGTGCATGAACTGGAAAGCATTGGTACTGATTTTGGTGAGCTACAACTACTTCTTTTGGTTGTGATTTTTTTTTACTATTTGCCTTTCTCCTTGACATAAAACTGTTGTTGCCTATTGACAGATTAGTTTAAAGAACTTCTTTTTACCTTTGCTTTATGGGTACCTGAAGTTATACTTCAATGAAACAGCAACTCCTGTAACCACAGGATACATTCTGGCTTATGGGTTATCATTTCACTGCTTGCAGAAAGGATAGATGTAGATTGATAAGAGATTTAATTGTTTCCAGGGGGACAGACAGATAACTCCACTAAAATCACTCATATATACATGCTAGTTTTAGGTGTGTTTTTTAGTTTGAAGTTATAAGAGAGTATGTAATTCTCTTGTCTTCTGATCAGATAGCTTGTTATATAGAAAGCCTGCAACCTTATTGCCTAAGGGATGTATTTTCTTCTAGCTATCTAGAAAGACACATACACATATAACCCAATTTGTTGTTTTTGATGTAGATAGTATGATAAAGAATGGGATGAAGAGCAAAGTTACCCTGCAAATTGATGTATCTGTATCTCTCTATCTATCTTTAAATGTACATATTCAAAGGCTACAGTTTTATCCTATAATTCTCCTCCCTTCACCCTCACTTTTGATTTCCCTACAGCTGTGTTCAGTAGAACTAAAAAATGAGACTGAGAAATGTTATCTTTTTTGTCATTTGACTGATACATTTCCTTATGACTTCTAGACTGCTTTTCTTGTTTGCTGTGCACAAACAATCATCGTAATAGAGCAAAATGCAAATGTGAATGTCTCAGGTAGCTAAAAGGATGAGTTTTCCTTATTTACGAACCACTTCTAAAAGGGCCAGCCCTATGAGCATGGCTGCAAAGAGCGAGGTGCCCCAGTGCTGGCCTGCGCTGGCTGAGGAAGACTCAGGACTTCTCACCTGCTGCCTCTCCTCTCTCCAGGTAAGCTCCAGCCTGTCCCTCCGAACTGAGCAAATCCATTCAACCAAGAATAATCATTCATCATGGAAAATAATCCACATTTAAATGAAGAAAGTAACCATTTGTGGAGCTTGGATTAACAATGGGACTGAACCCAACTATCAGATGTGTTGCATCAGCTCAGGCATTCAGAGGGCTAGTGGATAATCGTCTACTCAGGCATCAAAGTATTTCGCTACCAGCAGCTCAGCAGGGGACTCTGTTATCATACCTACTGATCATTGGCAATTTACATCTCTTCTGAGTTTGTCTTTAATGCACAAATGCTCAGAGAATCACTTACAATGTTGCAGCTGTCAGTTTGAATCCTGGGTTGAACTAGAAGTAAATTGATCTTAGTGTCAGGGAGGGGATATTTTAGAGTCACACAATTAATACTTTACAGCAATGAAAAAAGGCTGTTACTCTTCAAGTGATTGCATCCTATATGCCTCAAAGACATATATGTATGTAGTGTGCAAACTATTAGCTGAATTTATGTATACTGGCAGCTTGATGTGCATTTTCCTTCTATCTAACACCACTATCTTGTACTGCTGTCATGTTTAGTATCCTGAGGCTGTGATTTGACAATATATTAGAACTGGCTCTTAGCACCAGATAAAAAATATCATGGTCACAGCACAAAGTGCACTGAGCTGAGATCAATTGAGTCTGCAGGCTTGAAAGTGTTTAAAAATGCCAAGAGGTTAGCTTCGCACTGTCAGGCTTTATGCCAGGTAAGACGTTGTCCATTATTTCCTGGTCTTGACATAAACTGAAGCCAAAGTAACCTGTGACTGCAGCTAAAAAAGCAACCCTGTTCTCACCTCCCTCCTTGTGCTGGCCCCAAAGATGAGGATGTGGGTCAAGTCAGACTGCTGGTCCAACTGAAAACTAAGCACTCCTCTGTAGAGCTGGGTTTTGGTTTGCTCAGGTCAGTGATCCAACTCATGTACCCATATGCTGCCACAGAGTCAGGTGCAAGAGAAGAGGCAGAAGCATGTGGCCATGGATGGCACCTCTTTGGTGGAACGTCTTGGTGGTTCAGTCAGTGCAGGACAATAAGGAGAATTCACCATCATTTTAAACTGGCTGCAGTGCATGTCCACCCAAAGCTGCCAAAAATCACAATCTGGCACAAGCTCTCTATTGCCAGGCAGAAGTTCAGTTGCCTGATCCATCTGACCAGTAGTGGTTGTGACTCTGAGACCCACTGCAAGGCCCTAAGTTCAGATAGTTATTTGCTCGTTGGTAAATCCTCCCTAAGCTGGCTCCAGAGGCAGTGGCTTTTCATGACCATCTACCTCAGAACATGACCTTTGTGCAAATGACAGCAGCTCCTAGAAGGTGCTGTGGCACTGCTCACTTTGTCCCCAGCGTGGCCAGAGGGCTTGTCACCCCACTGCAGGGTGAGGCACCCCTCAGGGCTTCTGACCCAAAGATGCTGCAAGCATGCCCTGGACTTTTTTTGCACCTGAATTTGCCTTTATAGAGGAACCCAGCTTCTAAACACATGATTTAGGCCGAAGCTGCTTTCTTATCCACACCAAAAATCTTCATTGGGATGGATGGGGCTGCACAGAAATAGTTTAGAGGAAAGTTTGGTCTGCTTTGCTCAAGTAAACTGCCATATCCTTTTTCAAATCACTTCATATGAAACATAACTAAATATCATTTGGGGGGGTTAATTGGAGTGCTAAAAGGAGTGCTAAATTGGAGTGCATCAGTGGAGTGCTAAAAGGACAAACTTTTTTAAAAACCTGCTTTTTATTACCTGTAACCATACAACAAAGCTCCCTGAAAGCAAAGGCACTAGCATCCTCATTCTTTACTCAGGTGAAGCATACACAAGCATACACTGATTGCTCTTTTCTTGTGGATGTGCACTGTGTATCCTATACTCACAGTACACATTACTCTTAGTTAAGGAGGCTGAAAACATGATTAATGTCTTTGAGCAAATCCATTCTAGTCCAAATTTCAAGTGTACCTTGAATAATAGTGAAGTGCTTGAGATTGAATATGTTCCTGGCTGCATGCAATCACTTTTCAAGCCCTATCTTTTGGTTTCTGAGAATGGTCTGAAAAATATTTAAAATGTTTTTTACTAAACAGATTTCCAATATTTTAATTCTGAACTAGTATTCTCCTTTTCCTTCCTGCTCCAAAACCCTGTCATACTAAGGAAGTGCTTTTACGAGACATTTTCATTACCATGGTACTCACAGTTTGGCAGTTGCTTCCTTCTCCTTTGAATACTAATCTTTCTTACATTGATAGGTAAAAGTAATAGTCATAGTTACTAAGTTTCTGTGCCATAGAGTCACTCTGGTGTTTTAAAGGCATGTAATAGCATCTTGCTTTCTTGTGCTTGGTGGTGTTCATTGCAATGCACAGAGATTGTACATGCCAGTCTGTGATTCTGTAATCCAAGAGAAGTTGTACAATGCGGAGGAGGATTAAATAATTAAAAGGATTAAGGTTTTGTTTTAATAACACCACGAGTGAAACCAAGCAATACGACTGAGGATTTCATGTAAGCCACGCAAAACTTATCTTGCATTGCAAGCTGGAGTCTGTGCTTGCTCTGCTGTGAGAGAACAGAGGGGTTTCTCTGGGGGGCAGGTCATCGTGTACTGCATCAATGTCTAAGAGAGGACTTTCTCTAGAGGGTAACCTACCTATTTTAATTGACCATGGAGGGACCTTAGATGATTTCATTGGACTAAGCAACTAACTTTGTGACATACACATAAAGTTAAGTCAGTTGGATCCCATCTCAAGTATCTAAGGCTGGATTTATTTTTCACGGTCCCCTTGATACCTGAGGAAACTAGGAATTCCTTTGGGGAAAGCATGAAATCTACCTGCAAATATGTAATTCAGTGTTCATATTATGGATGGACAAGAAAAAAATCTGGGATCTGTTGGCTGAGCTAGGTGGGATAAAATTGAAGCATTGGAGAGATCAACACAGCCAGAACCAGGATCTGATCTGGAGGACTGGACAGATGAGGAGCATATGGGAAACAGAAAAAGAAGCACACAGCTCAGGTTGTGATTCCATGAGCACATCAGCCAGACCATGTATGGGCTCTTAGCTGCTATAAAAAGGGAGCTAGGTTGCTTCCTTGTCTTCCCATTTGCTTCCCCTGGCCTCTTGCTCGCTTTTAAAAGGTAATGAGCTGCTTGCCAAGGTAGCTCACAGAACAGGTAATCTTAGAAAAAAAAGATTTAAGTTTCCCCACATTTTCAAAGTTTTCCTGTGTGACAGGCAAATCCCTTTTCTATCCTTCAGTTTTAAGTTCTCTTGCTCTCTTCTTCCTTCCTGCAATGCCTGGGTCTTCAGGACATTTTCTTGCTTCTGAGCTGAACAAAATGATTCAAATCTTCAGAAGAAAAAGCATTAACGTTTTAGAAGTGCTGATAGATCCTAGTACCTGTGCTACTAGAAAAAAAGAAGCACTATTAGCAAAATTAAGCACCCGCAGAAAAAAAAAAGCAGAAACAGCTTTTCTCCCTCATACTGTATGCTGTAAAGAAACATTTAATGTTGGTTGGTGTAACTTGTTAGTGAACTTTTGTTTTATTGTGAAATCTGCTCTGAATACTTTGAACAACATGTTTTCTAGTTATGAAATGAAACCTTTCTTTCTCTCCTGTCTTTTTAATAAAAGGCTTGGGAATAGAATGCCTAAAATGGAGAAGAGGGGAAACTGTGATCAGCCTTCAACTTTTACCATCACAGGTACACATCTGCCTGAATTCATTGCCCTAAACAGCAACTATAAAATAAGTGGCTAAACCTTCCAAAGTTCAAATAGGAACCTGTGACAGTGTGCTTCCCCCGCCCCCGACCTTTATCTCCTGCAACCCTGCTTAGGTGATAACCACCAGTGGTGACTGTAATGGATGCATCTGGTCACAATGGCTGCATCGGCTCAAAGTGGATTCAGGAGACAGGTAACAACACAATAGCCTAGGGCTATTGTGCAATGCACCCACCGAAGAAACTAAAACCTGTGGTCGGCATGCAAATATGACTATGGGTCAATCATCTTATCCCCATAAATAGCGAGCAGCCCAGGGCCCTTTGAGCTCCCCTGCACGGCAGTGGGCTGCACCCCAGGATCTCCCCTTGAGCAGGGACGCCTCTCAAGGTTACTCCTTGAGGTTGAGAGATTCCTTGCCACAACAGATCCTCGGTAAGTGACTAATAGCATGCTAAACTTTGAAATCTTAGCTAAGTGATATAAAGGATTGATTGCACATCTATCATCCTTTAGACATAAACTGTTGACCAAGTCTGGGACTAAGACTGGATCTAGCCGCACCTAGACTCCTCTCTGAGGAGTTTAGAAAGCAAGGGAATCCTTTTCTGAACCTCATGACTCAACGGGAGGGTCTCCCTGACAGTTTTGTCTGACCCTGTCCTCTATGCAGTAAATAATCAAGTGTGCCTCGCCATCGAATCTTGTTAAAACACTGTCGCATTGAACTTTGTTAACTCCCTATTCTGTATTAATAAACTATATTTTTGCTTCTCTCTTACGAGTGAAGTGCACCCTCACTCCATCCGCGACAGAACCATTATTTCTTTTATTTCTGCAAGCAAAGACAGTTTAGAAGTAAGTGGAATTGTGGTGGTGCTGTATATGAAGTGTTGAGATTTATTTTGATACTTATGGTACTTTATGGTGTAAGATACAGAAAGAAAGACTATGAGTAAAGACTAAAGAATTATTAGCTTGAATTTCAGGCATGTGTAAAGTTGAAGCTGTAACGTGTGTGAATGTAAGTTGAATATGAACTGCTGCTTGACAGAGGCAATGAGCTGATTATATTGAATTTAGTTTGTCTGCGATTTTTGGTAATGGACAATCTGGTCAAACCTTTGGTACAGGCACCTGTATTTTTTCCAGATTGAATTTATGCACATACATTGCTATTTATGTGCGATAAATGCCTGTAACTGCAGTTAATGTTTGCTCAATTGCTAGTCATTTTGATTAGGATACAGTCAGTGAATGTGTTTTCTGAAAGACTTAACAATATGGATGGTTTGCAAGTACCAATAACAGGCCATTTTAGAATAGCAAAGACACAAATTGGTAGGTTAATGCCATGAAAAATAAGAGATCTAACTGTTGCATCTCCCTTTGCAAATGCAATGAAGAAACTAAAACAAAGTGGCAGAAGAACAGCTACCCAGTAGTCTAACAAGCCAGATGTCTTCAGCCTACCACAGCACCACTGAAAGTGGTACTGCCACTGGGATTGGACTGGATGATCTCCAGAGGCACCTGCCAGCCTCAGTGATTCTGTGAAATTACAACAAAGTATTGGAAGGAAATTTCTTTAATCTAAGGTCCTGAGGGATCTGGGACAAAGTCCCTTATTAGTTTATAATCCTTTGGATCTTGTTCAATCTTTCTTGCCACTACATGCAGTTTTTACCCTAGGTCCGTGACAACAAGTACAGTTTCCCAGTGCTTCATGAGGTCCAGGATTCCTTACACATTCAAATTATGTGCTTAATTGGACAGCTCCAAATTCATAGTTTGTATTTTCTGGTGAGTGAGTAGAAATCAACTTCAATTCACTTCCTTGGGACCTGTGATCATTTGTTCAAATTATCATACAGTTGTTAAATAAATCTTAACATTGAATTTGCATTGAAGTTCCTTCTTTGGCTCTGAATCAAGTAAATAGGACTTTGAACTGTCTGGCCTTAGGAGATACTCTTTGTCATGACATCATCTTCTAATCATATTGATCTTTCCTCTGTTAAGCTTTGAAGTTTCAGCTACTGTGACTTGCGTTCAATTGAAGAGGGCTGGAAAATTTTGCTTTCTCACCTTCCCTCCTGTTTAACTTGAGGAAATGTGTACACCAGGACTATTTCACTCTGTTTTCTCAGGTTAAAATTGTGCCAATCATTCAGCAGAAATGCTCTATAGTTTCTCTGTGGTCAAAGAAGTCTCACCTTACTCTTAGTGACCTTTTTGTTTTCTCCTAATCTTCTGTTGCAAAAAACATTATGTCACTGTTTATCACTGAGACCCCTTATTGGCAGTCAGATGCTTTCCCACAGTATTGTTCAACTACACAGGAACTTCGGTCTAGCAAGGTTATTTTCTTTGCAAAGCATAGCTGAAAGCTCATTCAACACAGTCATCACCAGCTCCATCAAACCTAATAGTTATTTAAGATTTTTCTTTAAGTCACAAACTAAACACAAGCTTGAAGGTTTACCTGCATATTTCAATACTAAAAACAAGTGTACCACTAGTTGATTCCTCAGGGCCTACTGCCATCTAGCCTTGAGCACAAACTGATTCCTCTGAAAATGGAGCATACCAATATCTCACCGCCTTCTGGTGGAGAACTTCCCTCAGGAGACAGTCAGGTGTTGCCTACTGACTTGTAGTGACTGATCAAAAGCTCTGCAAAGGCAATAAATGACTCTTACAGCTTTACATAAAGAGTGGATCAACTGGATTTAGCTTCTGACAAAGAAGAGGCAGAATGAACTGGTTTCTGTTCCTTCTAGGACACCAGGAGCCTGATGGAAAATACAAAATGAATTGGAAATGTACTCCCATGTACAAAGGAGGGCCTGACTGTCAAATAAAACTACTTTTCTTTTTGAAAAACTTTAAGATACGTCTATCGCACCCTGCTATCCAGTACAGTTCTGTGAAACAGAATAAATATTGCATGAGTGGGATTGATTTAGCTCTTCAGAAGTGGATGTAAGAATGGAGTTTGACATATCCTGTGGGTACATATTGGTGCTCCTTTCCTTGGTAGAACTTCAGTTTGCAGTGTAAACAAATAACTTGTAATTTCAGTAGTTGTCCAATATCAGCGGTAACAGATGTTGTTCAGTGAAACAAAAATGTGTTGGAAATGGAGATACTTTATGAGAAAAGAAAGCTTAGTTTGTGCCTTTTCCTCTCTTTCAACATTTTTAAAAAAGGACTGATTTTTTATACCTGTTGGTTTTGCTTGTCTTCCCTGTTCAGTTTTGTCTTGCAGTACTTTGAATGAAAACCTCAGGGAGCCCTGAAGAGTGCTTTGAAGGCTTTGTCCATTGGTGGTTGTTGATATGGGGGTATTGATCCTTTAGTAAACAGATTTTATCCCTGTTAGCTTTCCAAACATTGGAACGAAATAAATATTTCCTAGAACTAACGTAGTTCAGTGACTTTTAAATGATGTGGGTGGGACGGTTAAGGGATGAAGGGAGAGAATGGAATGAGTAAGCAGAGGACCACCTTCTACCTGGAAGAGCTAATTTTTGTTCCCTGGAGATGTAATATAGCCTCGTTATGAGCTCATCCCTAGATATCTCTCAGGAAAAATATGTTAAAATAGGCTTGACTCACCATTCTAATATATATTCCAGGCCTTCTTTCTAAATCATAGAATGACCTAAATCAGTGTTCTGTTTTGAAAACAAAACAGAAGTTCTCTGACCACCTGACCGCTTTTTTCCCCTTCAGTGGTGGTGTTATATCTGTTTATGTCAGAGACTGAAAATATCTGTTCTAACGAAACCAAACATGGTCCATCGGTTCTCCTTCAGCAGTAGACACCTCCCTCCCTCCTGTTTATCTCACTGCTGAGCTTCCCACCCCGCCCTTGCCTCAGCTCAGGTAGCTGTCCTCCGCAGTTGTGATGAAATGGTTATTTTACTCTGCATTTGCTTCCTCCCCGAGCATAGAGCTATTCTAGGTGCCACATCAGGGTTGTTCCTCTCCTGCCCTGCTCTTTCCTTTGATGCCAGGTGTGAGGAAGCATCCTAGATGTTGAATCCAGGGTGGTTTCCAAGTTGCTCTTCACATTTTCAGTCTGTCAGCTTCTAATTCTGGGCTAACTCTCATACCAGAAACTTCAATGATGTATTGCCAGTTTTGAAGAAAACAATTGAAATTGCATAACTGTATGACTCACAATAGAAAGTATTGACTGTATATAAAAAACTAATTCTTGGAAGCTGATATAGAAACACAAAGCTGACAGTACAGATAGCTATATGCTAACACAATAATATAGGTTAAAAAAAAAAGTCGAAAAAACAACAGGACAATGGAATTCATTTCAGCCATGAGTTGGAAAGAGCTTCAGATAGTGTTCTTCAGCAAAAACACAGCCATTGTATGACAAGGTAGGGGACAAAGCACTTTTTTACCCAGGTAGAAAACAAGTTTTGACTATTTTTAACAAAGGAAGACTTTCAAAACAGGTAATGGGAAGTCCCAAGAAAATTAAAGACAAGGGTATGATATGGCAGTCTACGTCAAACTAAATCCAGATTAGTGAAGCAATCCAGGTTAGACTAAGTGGGTAAATCAATTCAAGTACTGTCATGTTGGATTAATTATTGTCAAAAATGCTTATGAAATTCCTGAGTTAAACCTTCATGAAGGTTGAGGAAACCTATCTGACTTACTGTTTCATTCTGGTATATTATATAAATGTGAGCTCATAATAGGTTTATTATAATAATAATTAAGCATAACCACTCAATGGAACAGTACTGAATGTCCATGTCCAGATTTTGACAGACACCCAGGCTGCAGGGGTGGCGTCTCTGAGAAGAGGGTCAGGGCTGCCCCATGCCAGACACAAATGGTTCCATCCAGCTCCAACAGACCCACCACAGGACACAGCTGAGCCCATCAGCCAAGCTGGTGGCACCTCTGTGAAAACATATTTAAGAAATGGCAAAGATGCTGGAAAGAAAGAGGGAGAGAGAGGAGAAGGGAACAAAAGAGTGGGAAACAGCAGAGGGAACACCAAAGTCAGAGGAGGATGAGGCAATCCTTGGTGAAGCAGGCACTACCTGAAGGGACTGCAGCCCGTGGAGGACCCACACTGAAACAGAGGAAAAGAGTGAAAAGGAAAAAATGGCAGAGAGAAACCTCTGCAACCTGATCGCAACTCTGCCCCTTCCCACACTGCTGGTTGCCTCACAGAAGGGACTGAGTGTAACTTGAGGCTACAACAAGAGGCAATAAATTGGCAATAAATGAACTTAATTTTCCCCAAGTCCAGTCTGCATTGCCCATGACAGTAACTGATAAGTTATCTTCCTGTTCTTATCTTGACTCTCGAGCTTTCTCACTCCTGTTCTTCCCATTTTCTCCCCTGTCCTGCTGTGGGAGGGAGTGAGCAAGCAGCTGGGTGGGTGTTTGGTTGCCAGCCGGAGCCAACCCACAACAGGAACATGCACAAATTTCATTCTGTAGAAATGTTCTTGGATAAATATGAGAACTACCACAGAAGTAGGAAGCGTACACCACATTTTCAGTCACTTTTTCTACAGATCACATGCTGGACATCATATGCAACTCCATCACTGTAGTACAAGAACAGTTCTGAGAAGGCATATAGACAGTTTTACATGATAGCAGAACTCATTATGAGGCCAAACTATACTGTCAGCTATACATGCCTTTGCCAAAACAGCAGGAAATTTTCACTTGTGTGTCTTACTAACTGTTGAGATTTTAGATTTTTTTGAATATGGACTTGTGTTTTCCCATTTTACACCACTGGCTACATTTTGCACTGCTATTATATTAAAAATATTACAAATAAGGTCACGCTATCCTTGCTTTGCTTCCTATGTTGTACTATATGCAAATGCTAGCTTTATTCATAATGAAGTTACTTTAAACAATCAGGTTACTTAGGCTTTTAGAAAAAGTCTTGCTGTCTTTACAAGACATAAAAGACATCACATTATAATCCTCACTTTTTGGTTTCATAATATAACGGTATCCACATTCAGCAATGCTCAATGTAAAAGATTTGTCTGTTTTTCAAGTGATGCTAAGCACACATAATCAAGCATGTATACTAAAGTGATATTGAGAACTTGAAAAGCAGATTATCTTCTTCTTCTACTAATTAATGGACAAAGAAAAAATTAAACACTTCTAATCTGACTATTAACTATAACTGGAGATACAACTAAATATAAACTAGCCCACATATTTCAGCTGTGCATTTCAAAGCATGGTTCCAGTGCTCTGTTAGTGCTCGGTACTCTAGCAGGCAGCTCAGTTAACTTTTGAGGTCAGTACCATCTCTGCAATACGGGAAAACAGTCCCTCTCATTAAACAGTAGCAATCTACATAAAATAAGAATAATATAAAGTTCAACCCAAGGGGGGCACTCAGCTTGTTTGAAAAAACGCACACCTCAGCTTTGCTTCCTGAGGGAACTGTACCGCGCAGGGAGGTAGAAGCATCCCGCTTGGCAAAGTGACCCTCTGGTGTGCTTGCAGTGGCTGCCGAGGGCTCTAAGCCAAGTTGCTCAGCGCAGTGCATCGCTCCCCCATGCTTGCATTAAGCTTCCTGACCCAACCAGAGCCTGCTCCCAAGAGCCAGCTGCTAAGTGATGGACCCTGCATTTCTCCGCACTGCACCTGACTGTGCTACAGCTGCATGCTGTGTGAGTATGAGGCAGCATGGTTTATTGCAAGTAGCCATAAATTAATCTAGTAACTATATTCTACTTGTATAATTACACATTGCAGCATACATATTTAACAATATAAAAAGCTAGTCAAACCTATGCCTCAGTTTTGAGCCATAAATACATAATAATATTTTATGAGAGAAAGAATAACAAAGATACTTAGCATTTACAAAGCACTTTTATATACGGACTTGCTTAAGTAGACTTTTCACAGGAGAGTTAGAGACAGGAAAAGTAACAACTTGACTGAGTTTGCAGAGTGAAGCAGTGCCTTAGCCGGGACAAAACCTCAACTCTCCTAAACTCTCAGGCTAGTTCCTTCTCTTCAGATCTCAAAAATAACACAAGAGTCACTTTGTATATTTGGCAGGATTACTAACACGCTGCAATATAAAGAAACTATAGTTTAAAATGTTTCATTCTTTATTGACACTTCCTAATTGCTTTTTGATATAGGAAATAAAATACTATTTGTTTTTCAGTCCTTGCAGTAGGTAATAATGAATAGGCAAGAAAAAATACATATGTGTATATATATCACAGAATTTCAGCTTGACTACTTAGCAAAAAGGGAGAATATATTTTACCCCCTTCCACAGGTTTAGATTAGTGATCTCTAAAGCAAGTGGGTTTTAGGTTTCAGAAAGCCATTTCAAACTGCTGTTCCTACCTGCCTTCGAGAAGCAATAGTGCTATTGAAACTCCCGTTAGTCATCTTGGAATTCACAGGCTTGCTTTGGTGAGCCACATCATTCCTCCATGTCTTAGAGTTTTCTTTTGGGTCCGAAGGGATGGGATTCAGGAACAGTATTCTAGCAATCAGGCCATAGAGGACAGTTGCCAATACCATTGGCACAACATAAAATATACCAAAGTCCATCATGTAGATAGGAGAGTAATAGCTCCTGGACACCTTGTAGCCACAGGACACAACAGTAGTGTCTTTGTAGACTACTGTATTAAGGTCTAGCAAGAAAAACCAGAGCATACAGTATATGGAGGTGAAAGCCCACACAAAAATAATGATCTTTTTTGCTCTTGAAAAAGTGCATAGGAATTGAGCTTTGATTGGGTGGCAGATGGCTATGTATCTCTCAATGGTGAAGGCAGTGATGGAAAAAGAAGAAGCATTGATCCCTAGGTACTGGAGATAAGTGATGCAGAGACACCCCATGTAGCCATACACCCAGGATCTATACAGGCTTTCTGTGATATTGGGTAGTCCTGCAGCCACAAGCACCATGAGATCTGCCACAGCCAGACTCACCAGATAGCAGTTAGTGGGAGTTCTCATGTGTTTGGTTCTGAGGACCACCAAAACCACCATGACATTGCCCACGATGCCCAGTCCGCAGATGAGGAGGACCAAGAGGATGGTAACCACTTGGTATTCAGCTGTAACGATCTCCTGGCTTGATAGTGGCAGCCCAGTTTGGTTCTGCTCGTCCCCTGTGCCATTCTCCATCTTCACCAGCCCACTGCTCCTTCTGCCCAGCACTCAGTCTCAGCACGTGTTCTCCATGGTCCCCTGCAAAAGGGTGAGTGGAGCACAGCGTGGGTGAGCTGTAGCCCCAGAGCACGTTCTCCATGTAGTCACAGTCCCATTCCTGTACCGTCCTCCACTCACCCAAAAGCACCTGGACTTTCAGTCTTTGTAAATTCTATTACCCCACAGGTTAATCCCTCTAAGAGTCCAGCTCATTCGCACAGGTTAAAAAGCTGTTTTCTCATAGCTGGTCTGAGGCATTCATGAAAACGCAGCATGTGGAGATGGGAGCTTCCCCCCCTGCAGAGAAGGAGGAGGAGGAGGCAGCAGCAGGGAAAGCAGAGCCCTCCTGCACTGCCAGCTGCTAAAGCACTGCACGGGACTGAGCTGATCCAGCCCAGGCAGACTTCAGCATCACCGCTTTCCAGGAGGAGTCACAACGTACCGAAGGTGGAGACAGCAGCGGGAGGTAAGAGGAGAGTGATTTGTAAAGCCCCACAGGTTTTCTACTTCACACTGCTTTCCCCCTCTGCTCTCAGACGGCTATCTCACACATCGATCATATTGATCCACCCTGGCAAACAAAAGGGAGATTGACTGGCAACAAAAATACACCAATTTCTAAAATTCTGACTTCCCCCGTGTCCCTGTCCTTGTGACAGTGATGGTAATTTACACTCGCCTTCTGCTTTGCAGAGAGCTGTAAGAGTCCCTTCAGAGCTGACAGGAAGAAACGTACCCCAACTTTTGAAAACAGCAGGAAAAATTGGGTTTCTTTACTTTACAGATAATTCTCTTCAAAACCACCATTGCTATTTGTCGTGGTTTAACCTAGCAGGCAGCTAAACACCACACAGCCCTTCACTCACTCCCACCCCCAGCGGGTTGGGGAAGAGAATCGGAAAAAAGGTAAAACTCGTGGGTTGAGATAAAGGCAATTTAATAGGACAGAAAAGGAGGGGATAATAACAATAATAACAATAATATACAAAACAAGTGATGCACAATGCAATTGCTCACCACCCACTGACAGATGCTCAGCCAGTTCTCCAGCAGCGGCCGTGCCCCCTGGCCAAACCCCCTGTTTTTTGTTCAGCATGACGTCATATGGTATGGAATAGCCCTTTGGCCAGTTGGGTCAGCTGTCCTGGCTGTGCCCCCTCCCAGCTTCTTGTGCACCCCCAGCCTTGCTCGCAGGGCAGTATGAGAAGCTTGACTAGTGCAAGCACTGCTCAGCAACAATTAAAACACCACTGTGTTATCAACATTATTCTTATCCTAAATCCAAAACACAGCACTATACCAGCTACTAGGAAGAAAATTAACTCTATCCCAGCTGAAACCAGAACACTATTGCTGTCATCACTCCTGAGCCCTTTCAGCTCTTTTCTGGATTGTATCACAGCAACAATAAAACCATCAGAGCACAAATTGCTTCTTAATAAGATCACACACATGTGTGCCGCCCCCCCTCCGAGTGTTACTAATTCACCACTGTTTCCTCAATGAAGAGTCTCCTCTGGTTGAATAAACTTCTTGTTCAGTCAGGTTGTGTAAAACCACAGACAAATCAAAAACTGGTAGAAATAACTACTTTGAGATGCACTGATGAAAGACCTATAGATGCAGTAGCAGTATTCAGGAGCCCAGCAGCTCCTGGAGATGGATGCAGGGCTTTCCTGTCTCACCTGCTGCCAATTTCAATACCTCAGTGAGAGAAACCATAGCAAACCCTTCTGCAGGGATCTGTGAAAGAGCCCTTATCAACTCCTCATCACAGTGTTTCAACCCATTGTTTCTCCTTATACTATTGTGTTAAAAGGTTCACAATTCAATCTGCCTTAAAATCCCTTTTTTTCTCCATTTAGGGCAAATGTTTTGCTTTTTGCTCAGGCAGGCTTCGAAAAAATAAAATGTTGCACAACTGGGGAAAAGCAACTTGGATTTCAAAACATTTTAGTTGTAAGAGAGAAGGATTAGCATAGGCACATGGTGTAATGTTTGCAAAACTAGGATTTTAAATAGGCTGAAACAACAGGTGGTGACAAAAAGAGGATACCACCTGAATCAGGGCTGGAAATTAGACTCAAAACAATTCCAGAGATTTTAAGACACTCAGTTAAGTTTTCCAGTCTTTTTTTCCATTTGCCTGTTCACACTTCAATTGTGATCAGATGCTTTTCATCTATAGACCCCAAAGTACTTAATGAAGTAAAGCAAATATCATTATTCCTATTTAACAGATGAACAAACAGGGGTGAAAAGAATCAGATTCATTGCCAGTGGCTTAGCAGTGACCTGTGGGAAAATTCAGGTTACTGGTTACTTGACCAATGCTTTATCAACAGAATTGTATCATGGATCTCATCAAGATTCTGCTCCATACGATCTTCAGATCCCATTATTCTGGACACAGCTGAAGGAGGAAGAAGGCCAGCGCTAGTGTGACACCTGGGTGTCAGAAAAAGGATTTCTCCCAGCCCCCTTCACACCCTATAACATTTTATCCTTCAAACTGGATAGATTCCCTGTTACCAATCTATGTTTTTGAAGCTATGTGGCTTTAGTGGGTGTAGCCCAAGATGCTCAAACACACAGCATAAAACACACCAGGAGGGAGCCCAGGAGTGAACTAGCACAGATTTAGTGTCAGTAATCAGGGATTCAACAGGGATCAAACCCAGCAGGGGGCTGAACCAGAATTCAAACCAGGAAACCGAGTTAGTTGACAGCCTGGATAAATCCCTTAACCCTCAGTGACCTTGGAAGTTTTCAGCACCTCCATAGACTGATTTCTCTTTCATTGGTGACTGATGCCTTTCTGCCACACTGTCCCACCCTGAAGTCTTGTTCCTCATGTTTCCATGTATTCTGTTAGCTTATGTAGGCAATGTGGATGGTCTGAGTTGGGGCTGAGGAACTGAGACTGAAGAACATTTATGTCTGAGAGTACATAAGTGTTTGCAGTGCCAGAAGTAATGGCTGAGGACATGGGATCCAGAGAAGCTGGAGAATATCTAAAAGCCCACATGATTTTGAAGTGAATATGGAAGTCTGGAAGATGTGCAAGAAATGTAGTATCTGATGATTGCCTCATTCTTCTGTGTCTGCTATCTTCTGCATCTGCTACTGGTCTGTATCAGAGATGGGACAGACCATCTTGTATCAGCCAGTAGTTCACTTTTTATGGCTTTTTGCCAAGTGTTGTATTATGGTAAAGAAAAAGTATGGAGTTGTCACTGTATGGCTATAGGAAAGTATATCTACAGGAGGATTTTGACAGTATTGATTAACATTCTCTATGGAGCATTTCCCTTTTCCTTCCATACAGTACTTCCCCAACCTACAAGGTTTCTGTAAAATCTGCAGTAATTGCAGAAGGAATTTCAAGACTGTAAATATATGTTCTATGTAATTAAGGCATCTGGTGTCGTGGATTTGGCACAAATATCATGTGATGCACATTGCCTGATACATTCAAATTATCCTTTTAACATGATCATCAGTCAGAGATCACATACTGAATCTGGGAATCAGTAAAATATCAACTTTTTCTCCCAGTTAATATTTTGTTAATGCAACCGTCAAAATACACTGGCTAGTTTCAAAAGCAGTTCAGCATTAATACATGCAAGCCCAGCAGCTGCGCCAGAGAAATTTTGAGAGCAGATGGACCAGAGATCACTGTGAAACTTCTACTGCATATCTGTTACTCCATTTTATACACATACCTGTTGGTCTAGGCATCAATTGACATTACATGTACAAATGAGTACAGATGCAGTTAGCAAGTCCACAACAATAGGTAGAAAAACAAGCCTAACAATAGGCAGAAAAACACTGAAATGTTCTGACTTTTGCTAATACATTTCTGTTGGTACAACCTTTTGGGTAGGAGGGAGAGGGGAAGGCATCGTGTTGATACACCCTGTGCTGTATACTGCTTAGCCAACAATATTCTTGTCCAATTTTTTTCCCATTTGTCTCAATAAAAATGTGTCTCTGTTCACTAGAGGCACAACAAACCCATAACAAACCGTCTCATAATGTTAAGCACACGCTGAGATGGAACAATGAATCATTATAAACACTTTACCACAGTAGCTATAAATTATTCTTAATTCTGTTTCTCCAACTCAGATCACTTCCCCAGCTGGCCTTTTCTGTTCTGAAAAACAACTCTGCAAAATAACAATTTCATACTGTATTACCTGTCTGTACTCAGAGTTCACAAAAATCATAAGGAACTTGGTTTCTTTACTCTGTGTGCACCTCTGAGGGAGCACCGAGCACTTACTGCTGTGCAAATGTCTCCAAGGCTGCAGTTTGTAGAGAACAAAAGTCACCATCAGTGATGTAACTTCAGTACCGTCCAAAGGCTGGCTTTTAAAGTTGGTAACCAGCTACTGGCATGATCAGCTCCAAATGTGTTTTGGATTTACACTTGACATGGTTAAATATTGTAGTAACTATGGTCAACTAGAATTTATTCTCCTACATCTGCCACACCACATAGCTGTGGTTTTGTGCTAATCTAGTGAGCCTGGGACAAATCTGCACCTGGAAAAGCCTTTTATGAGTAAAGATTGTGAAGGGACCAAACACCTTTTCTGTGAGATAAATCTCATTATCCAAGGCAGTGATCCTTCTTTCTAACAAATTTTTTGCTGCCTGTCACCGAAGAATACCTCCACTGAAGTACTGCTAAAATCCTGGGTGAGCTTTCCAAAAGTGTCTAAGTGATTTAGGACTTATGATGATTTGGGGATTCATACGTGTATCTGACAAATTCTATTTGACTTAGGGGCTTTTAATCTGCACGAGAGTGCAAAGGTTTCAAAGGTGAGGGGTTTTGTATCATCTTTTTCTTTTAATCTTCGTGTTGGACTGGTGTTGGCTGTTAGCTCAAGGCAAGTAATAAGGAATTTTTAACTCAATTGTTCTGAAAAAACAATTCTCACAAAAAGTAAGAAAAATGGATTTAAGCAATCAGTTGGCTCACATGGGGAATTTGGTTTATCTATTGCCTGTCAACAAGGTCACTGGATACTGTGGTCTGTTGAGACAGATCTGGGATCATGTGGCAAAGGAGGCTGGAAGGACTTTAAAGAGGTCTACTCTTTTCTTCACTAATTTCTATCAACTCAGGCAGAGAGAAACTGTTACAAGAGCCTGATGAAGCAGAAGCAGCTTTTCCAGAATAAATGTAGGGATCACACAAAAGAATGGGTGAGGAAGACTGCTTTCACCAAGTTTTTGGATTTGTTGAATTACCTGCATTTGCTTGGACTTTACCTTGTAAGACACTATCAGCTAAGTCAAAATCATCACAGAAAAGTGATCTGAAGAATGAGGGAGTGCAGTTCAATAGGGGCAAACACAAAGTGGTACACTTTGTCAGGAGCAAGCAGGTACACAAATGCAGTGTGGAATAACTGGCAGGAGAACAATTCTGTAGAAGCAGCTCATCTGATCCCAAGCCATACACCCACCAGTACGAAGAGCTAATGAGAAGCTGGTGTGAAATTAAACTTTCACCTGGCGTGTATCAGTAGGATCATATCCAACATGATACATGAACTAATCCCTCACTGGGCTGTGTCCAGTTTTGGGAGGCACCTTCTGAGATGTGGATACAACTCAGAGAAGAGCTAGAGGGAAGATCTATAACAGGAGAATCTATGAGAAAATGACAAACAAATCTAGGTCATCTGCCCTTCAGAAGAGAAGACTGAGGCTGCAAAAACGAGAATAAACTGTTTTTCACATCCATGATGGAAATAATCCTCTGAAACAGCAACAGGGAAGGTTCAGGTTGGAAAAACCTTTAACCAGTAAAGATTGTGAGGCTTTGGAATAGACTGCCTGGGGAAGCTAGAGGCATTAGGGATGAGTAAAAAGCCACCTGTAATAGATGTGGCTGGTTCTGCCTGGGAGCAGCAGGATGGGCTGGGTGCCCTCTGATTCCATGACTGTAATCCCTGGGCATGCCTGTGTTCATTTGCCTTGTGCCTTCTTCAAGAAGAAAAGTGGGGCACAGAGACTCAGATCTCCAGTGGGATTTGGAAGATCTTCAGGTGAAGGTTGGGAAAGACTGAACTACCCTCAGGACTCCAGTAACTCGATAAATGTCCCTCGTATCTGGTGAAAAATCCAGTCATAATATTTGTGCCTCACTGTTCAAAGCAAGGAGAAATGCCTAAACTCTGCCAACCTTGGCAAATTATGGGTAAGTACTCTAAAAAATGAGGTTCCCTGTGCTGGGAATTTCAGTCTTGAGAAATTCAGTCCCTTTCCCAGTGAGCTGGAAAGCATCCAAATAGGGAAGGTTGGACAGCTCTCTGACAAGGACCACAGGGCCTCTACTGAGGTCTCTGCTCTGCCACAGCACAGTGGGATGGGCATCTACATTTCAGTGGCACAGATGTAAACTAGAGCAGGTGAAGAGCCGCAGAAGAAAGAGTCATGGTATGGTAAATTCACCACCCTCTTAAGGGATTAGTGTTTTCCAGACTTTCCTGCAAAGCTCTGTGCCCAGTGACGTTGAATGCAAGTTACAAATAATGTTTATAATCAAGGATAATTTATTTTTTTGTAGATCACATTTGTTATCCTGCCCTTTCCAGCCCAAACCTCTTGTCTGAGTACGGTCATTAAAAGACTTGCTATCTAAGAAAGCAGTCACCAAAACAAAGGTACTCGTGACACTTACTTGAATACCGATCACTCAGCTCTGGGAGCAAATTTAAAGCAGAGAGATCATTCACCAGTTGATTTTAATAGAGCTATGTTCATTTGAACAGCCTAAGGATCTGAACCTGCCTGCTTTCCCATTTTATAAATTGTTTCTTAGCTGCAAAGAAAAAAAGACAATAGGTGTCAAAATGATATTGTGATTCCCAATAACAAGCACTAGAAACATAAAGAAACTGTCATTTTATGACAGTGAAAAGGAAAAAAAGAATACCTGCCCCAGGACATCAATTATATAAAGGACTATACCTTAAAATGTAACAGAAAATATTTCCATTTAATGTCTTTAATATACTGAGTATTGTAGAGATCATAATTTTTGAAAAGAAAATAATTTAAACCTGATTGATAGCATTTGTATAAATGTGTTCAGTTGTGCTTTGCATGGAAGTAAACGCTGCAAGCTCCAACAGTCATTTAATAATATTTTAGACTAAAGAGGATGCCTAGAATTTCACTAATATACTCACATTTGTCACGTGTGTTTAAAAGACCTATTAGCTATGTAGGGTCAGCATACTAAATGCTGATAAAAAAGGTTCTGTCACTACTAAATGATGCCTGTACCTTTGGCTTTAGCATTCAATTGACCTGACCACTACAAAACAGTATTGACCACTAAAACAAAGGGATATCCCTGCAAGTAAAATATGATTCCAAGTATTTAATGTACAGGTGACCATTCTCTTTAATACTTTAATGATGTATAAGAGAGCATGAAAGTTGCTTATTAGTTTGAATTTTACTATTTTTATATTGGAAGCATTGTCTCATACTGCATTTCAACAAATGCTTTGCACAGATGTCAAGACAAGCATCTTTATGCAAGAGTAATATTTTCAGTCTGGAGCAATTTGTTGAAGGGATTAATTGGATGATAACAAGTCACACTAAGAACAAGGCATGACTTATGATGTCTAAAATGTGCACATGTCAAATATTGTAGGTAAAGCACTCTAATTGTGCAATTTCATGCTCTTTGGGGTCTCATTTCTTTTATTACAACTGAGATGAGGTTAGCAGCCATCAAGGAAATTTAAACTCAGCAGAACATGTACCCAGAGCTCATTGTTATATGCGTAAGCAGCTGCTCTTCTTATTCCAATAGTTCCTTCAGAAATAGTAAACTCTGTATATGTATAGTGTAGTTGGATTATCTGTTCAAGACCCAAGCAAATATATCATAATAATTATGTTTTAAATAATACCTTATCTGCTTGTAAGATTAAATTTCATGTTCCTTCCTATGTACTCACACGCACCTGAGAATCAGGATACAGAGCAGGAAAACCGACGGTACCTGCCCACCTCTTACAAAGCGACAGTGAATAACTGCAGGGTGGTTTTAAATTTTAACAACTCACACATTTCAAGAAAAGGGGGAGAAAAGACAAAATAGAAACTAAAGACACATCTTAAAGTGTCTTTAAAGACACTTTGTTGTTAAAGATAACAAAAAGTCCTAGAAGGAAAAATAAAGAAGAAAAAACTTGTCAGTTTTGAAGCAAACAGAGAAAAAAGTTTTAAGGGGTTCTGTTTTATTTTGTGTTTTCAGCAGTGCATCACAAAGACTTATGGTAGAAGAAAAACACCAAAGGAGTTGAGGGAGAAAACCAGTGGTAAGACGGTGAGAGAGAGAACATCACTGAAGAAAAACAAGAGGCTACAAATCTGAATTTTAAAAGAGAAACACAGGGCAATTGGGAGAGAACCAGGAATACATGTGTTAGGCACATCAGAAAGGGGATTGAAAGAAACAACCAAGAATTAAGTATCTATGTATTTATCTGTCTCTCCTCTCTCTCTCTCTGTTTGTCAGCAGAGCATTTTCAAGGCATTCCAGGCATCACACCAAAGCTCCCTATTTGGAGGGAAGCTCAAAGGATTTTGTCCCAGTATGCCATTCCTGTCTCCATGTTCTGCCTGAGCTCCGGATACAGCAGCACTTCTCGTAGCAGTGGTAAAGTGTAATGGTGTGGCAAATGCCTTATGGAACATTTTATCTTTGGAAAGTTATGCAAGTGATAGCTCATCCTTACACCTCCCTGGGGAGAGAAACAAAGGAGATTAGGTGTCCAAGCTCAGCCCAAAGTAGAAGTCTGCTGGAACACCTAGGCTTAGGATGAAGGATTTACTGATTCCCAAACCATTGCGTTAACCAGGTGAGAATACCAGTGATTTTGGGGTTGATTTATTCCAAATGCACATCACCGCAATAATTTCTTGGGTCAGTCCTACCTACTTCATGGGCATTTAGCAGACACATAACCGGCCCAGGGATGTAAGCAATGTGATACGGATGGAAGCACAGACAGAGAAATTGTGGCTTGGCTGAAAGTTAATCATTGCTATACCTGATTAGGTAAATGTTTCAAGTCATTATGGTAAGTGCTGAAGGGAAAAGGATGAGTCACTTTGCTAAAATTATACAGTACAGTCCAGTACATTTATGTACAGTTTGCAAACCATGTGTAAAAATTCTGGTCTATTTTACGATTTTTCTCTGTTTTCTTTATAAATCTTGTGCATGGAAATGGTGAGGGAAGGAGGAAGGGAAACAAACAGGAGCAGTACTTTATCTCTAAGTTCCCCTACACGGGGGTATCGAGTACTGAGCTGGGTGCTAGCAAGCTCATAAATACTAAGTGAAGGGAAAGTTATTTCCCTCTCTCAGCACCCACATGGCCCACATGAGAAATACAGCCTCCTGTTTCAAGCCTCCAATACCAGAGAGGTGTTGATAAGCTGGAAGATGTCCAGCAGAAAAATCACTAAGATGGTTTGCAGATGGGTGCACATGGGATACGGGGAGAGGCTGAAGGAACGGAGCTTGCCCAGCCTGGAGGAGAGAGGGCTGATGCAGGGGACTAGCTGAAGCCTTCAGTTACCCAACGGGGGAGGTGTTATGAAGGCAGAGGGGGGCAGCTCTCATGGACTTGCAGGACAAGGACAAAAAGCAAAAGCCACAGCATGCAGCAAGGGAAAGTCCAGCTGAACCCAGGAAACAGTTGCTCACCCTGGGAGAGACTGAGGATGGGGACAGAGCCTGGAGAAAGCCTGGCACCTCCATCCTTGGAGAGCTGCAAAACTCAGCTGCAAAACTGAGCGAGTAGATCTAATTTTGAAGGCAGACTGCTTTTCAGAAAGAGTTTGTGTTACAAGACCTCTGAAGTTCCCTTCCAACCTATATTTTGCATAGTAGCATGGGGAGTTTCTGAAACTGCTTTCCAGCTTTCCAGCTGTGGTTGAAAGAGCACTAACTACTGTGTCCTGTCCCAGACAACGTGTCTTTAGGAAAAGGCTGGATTACAAGAAAGCTCCCATTGCACTTCAGTGAGCTTCGGATGAGGACCTCCCAACACTGAGCTTCCATCAAATACAAATTCAATATGTAAGAACCAAAAAGGTGACATGAATTGAAAAGGCTGTAGATGATAGACGGCCGTGCTGAGCCAGGCACACAATTTGTGCTCCTTGTGACTAACCGAATGGAGTCATGCACTGTTGTTTCTGTACCCCAGCTGAATGACCTAACCTATGAATTTTAAAAGCTAGTTATGCTGAATTACTCCAAGGTCAATCACATTGATTACTAATGATGCAGATTTTTTTTTCTTGAAAGTCTTTCCCTACTGTATCCCTGGAAGCAGATGCCTTGTATACAGCATCTCATTATGTGTTGGTTTTTCTGCAACACTGTTTATCAGTTCTTGCAGGTAGAAAGGTGAATAAGCTAACTGGTTTAGAAGGTAGTCGGTATGTAATAAAGAAAACTTTTGCTTTTGTTTCACCCTTTGAAAACAATCACTGTTCTTCCTTCCCTGAAGTGCTGAGATTTTATAATAGTGTTAATTCAATTCCCCCCTGAATATAGGCCACCTCTAAAAGTAAAAGAGGTTTGTAAAATTGTATGTAAAATTTTGTCCCATGTCTGAAATGAATGCTAGCTTGGGAAAATGCTGGAGTGGTGGGGGGAGTTCACAGGGGAAGGAATGGGAACATCTAGGCTTGGAGTCAGCTGCTGGACATTCTCCTCTATTAAGGGAGCTGTCAGCATCACAGAAAACAATAGAAGCCCCTACTCCTCCCGTGTGGGCTTTCTTGAGCCCAAAAGAAATCCCTACATCCCAAAGTAACACTGCAGAAGCTTGGCATTATTCTAACTTATATTATGTATATCATCCTTACAACAAGATTTATTAATGCTATTTGATAATACAAAATTTCAAAGAAGAAAATGTATACTGTCAAAGTCTGCTTTATTTCATATATGTACTTTGGATTAAAATTGTTGCCCATATTTTGAAAAATACACTGGAAAGCCTTTTGTGATGATGGGTAAAAAGTAGACTATACTCCCACATTCTTACTAAAAATAAAAGTATTTTATAATTATGCTGGAATCTCATTCTATAAGGTTTAGATTCTATGAGCACACATATATATTATAGCCATTAAAATTAATTACCTATAAAAGAAATCCAATATTTGAAACAAAAAAATATAGTAACTGCCTGAAAGATCAAAGCAGAAATCTTGTCTTTGGTGGTTATGAGTTTTAGATCTCACAGATCCCATAGTTTTACTTCAAGGTCAGAACTTCCTAGTTTCTATGTAAAACCAATTTTCTATCATCTGCTTTGTGTCTCTAGAGAACCTCAAGTCAGGAGAATAAATACTAATTCTACCATGATTCTGCATAGAGTTTTGTTGTAAAGAATACAGTTGCTTGTCTATTATTCTAGAGGATAAAGTAATGCATGATCAGACAGAATTTCAGACTATTCATTTAACTTCCTAGTAGAAAGACTTAACGTAATTCAGCACACTACCAGCTCCTTATACTCAGAAGAAATGCAACACCAGGATACTGCATCACTCATTAAGATACTATATTTTGATAATGTTTAATGCAAATTCTTCCTTGCTGTGAAAATTACTCATCTCACCTGAGTACCTTGATTACCAACAGGCAGTTTGGTACATTCATAATGAGATGCTCAGCGGATTCAAAATGTTAATCTGGTAGTTGGGAAGGAGGTTGACTCATTTGGGCTTGCAAAGCAATTGACAGCTAAGCACTTTATTCGTTGCTCAATAAATAGCTCAATAAAATCTTAGGCACTAGAAAAGAGCATCTGAGAGAGCAGCTTTCAGCTGGTGTGGCAGGAGGCTGTGTCCAGATGAAGCACAGACCATCAGCTGCCCAAGTATGGAGGAGATCATCAGGTTGGTTTGAGGTTTATGGGACCAGATCCCTAACTAATGTAAAGCTTGGTAACTTCATCCTAACTAGCAGTGTAAAAGTGAGCTATACTAACAAACATGTAGGCATCTGGTGTTTGATTAACCAGGTGTGCTCAGCTATTTGCTATTGATCGCTGTAAACACTATAGAAGTGACCCACGTGGAAGATGGGAGTTCGTGTTCCCAGTGGTGTCTTTACTAGACCGTGGTAAAAAACCCTGCTGAAAAGACTTCTGGCAGTCCCCTGAGATGGTCGGTTGCGGGTGGCTGGTTGTTCAGCTACAACATGGAGGAGACCAAAAGCTGTTAGTGTAAGCATATGAAAACAATCTGCTGTTCTGTGCGCTTGGCTTCATGGTGTATGCTCTGTTATGCATAGGCAGTGGAAAACAGGTTTATACCCTGACTTCTTGCACATGACACTAGGTAATGACGAGGGCATTGCTGGAAGGGCACAGAGCTACTGCTATATCTGAGTGAAGGGATCTCTAAAAATGGGTTTTGTAGAAACAAATATAGCCAGGATGACTGAAACAACTTTCAAATTTGTTTCAGTCCTAGTAAAGTACTTTTGTTGGGAAGAAAAAAAATAGCAGTTGTATTTTGTCAATTCAAAATGTTGAACTATTTCTAATAAATCAAAAAAGAGTCATGTTCCATAATTGAAAACGTAAATCTATTTCTTCATAACTTCTGAACTTCATAAAAGTTTTGAAAACAACTATTTTAATTTCACTTTCAGTTAATCTCTCTGAGTGTGTTTGCTCTTTAACACAAACAGTAAATCACAAAATCACTTACTCATATTTAATAAGTAGAACAAACAGTAGGCTTGGAAATGCAGTAGAGCAGAGCCAGAGACTGGTTGTTGCTAGAATTAGGGTGAGTCCATGGCAAAAGCAGGAAGAAATGACAGTATGATGCTTTATTTTCTTTTTGGGCCTGTTCCTATTATTCTCTTGGGCCGGTACCAAATTAGACCAGTTCAGAATCTAGCCAACTGATTTTCATTCTCTTTTCATTTTATGCCTCTTCATCTGTCTGCTTATTCAACCTAAGTAATTCTTAGAAGCTTTAACAAACTTCAAATACGTTTGACAGAAAGGTTAGCTGTCTCAAATACATTAAGGCTGACAAATATTAAAACAAGTGGGTACATAAAGGACAGAAGCCTGAGGTAACGGATGTGTCTGGAACGGAATAGGTTTTGAACAAGGATATCAGAAAACCCATGCAGGAGAGAGCCATTATACATACCATAACATAGGGGAGAAACTTGGATCAGAATTTGTGCCTTGGTAGACACCAGAGAATTTAACTGAAAGATGCATTTCTGCAAAGAACCAGCTACTTTATTTCTGCTTTACAGAGAACTGCTCACTTGATTTTGTAAGTGTAGATTTGATAAATACAATGAGACATGCAGTCTTAAGGACAATGCAGTGACTTATCCATGTGATAAATTAAAAAATTCAATTAAAAAACCCACAGTGATAACAGACAGCGGAACAAATCACTTATGTTATTAATTAGAGATAAGCAAATAGGTCTGAATCAAAGCTGAACAAATGTTTCCTTCGTGGAGATCTGATGTTGTTTTCTTTTATTCTTTTATTGCTTAGAATGCAGAGGTGCAAAAAATGGTAAGTTTGTTCTTTTTGAGCTTCATTTATTTCTGTTTTAATTGTATTGTGAATGAGCAGTGAGTATGTAGCTAACATCTGAAAATAGCTTTAATTTACTGTATAACACCACTGCTATTTTAATGTCCTTTAACCAAAGTAAATATCTTCATTAAGAGATATGCAAGACCACATTTTTCAGATGTATTAGATTTATTTATATGCATTATTATGGAATTAATAATTAAGAGTTAATGTATTATTTTACCAGACTGTAAGAACTTGCTTTTGTTAACGGATAGCATGGTTTGAAAGACAATCTTCTAGCATACACAGCTCTTTCTCTCTGCTCCCCCTCTCATCCTTCTTCCTCCGTAAACCCCTCTATGACTGTGTATGATACAACACACACCCTTCCTGCAGTTTTCCCCCTTGCCCTTAGCTCTAAAGGCCTGTTACATTTTGTGGACATTTTTCATAACCACCTTAACAGGGAGGATCATAGGCTATATTGTCAAAGACAGGTTCACAGCAGCGCACATCAAGCCGGAGACCTGCTTCCTCTGCTCTGGCCATTCTCAGCACGGCAGGACGGAGCGGGCAAGGAAGAGGTCTATCATCTTCCTCCCGCAATGTGACATGGTCAAAGCTGTAACAAGCACACGGCGTTGTTACCCATTCAGTTGCAAAGCTTAAGAGAGTGAAAACAGTGGGAAAAAGTACTTGCTGAGTTGCCTTCAGCCCAGTATCACTCCCTGAGGAGGTTTAGCTGATTATAGTGCTCTACCTTTTTTTTTTCCAAGTGATCAGTAGCACAGTGGGGTGTTGGTGGCTCAGAAGTAGTTTCCTCTTAACCTATCAGTGGAGAAGATAAGTGCAAGGCAGTAAAACATTTTAAATTGGACAGAAAATGAAGTAGGGCTGTATGATCCAGAGCTCAGTCACTGAAGCAAATGAGCAGCACTGCAGTCCCTAGTAGCCATTCCAGTAATTTTATAATGTATGTAGATTTAAGAGTACAGTGGAGCTACTCCTCATCTGTGTCTTGTTATCTCTTGGTTTTATCTTCAAGGTGAAATGCCAGACTCAGTTGTCATGTGCTAGTAATGAGTTGTTCCCAGAAAAATTTATGTTAGCACCACAGGCTAAAATCAACTCTCCATAAATACCAACAGAGCTGTAACAGGGAACCATGGACTCTGACCCTCTGACGCTGCTTCGTACTTGTGTAGAGTGTATGTATGATGAATGAGCTCATGAGGGGATATGAACAGCAATTTCTGTTCTTTGACAATAACATGGAGAATAAATGGCTTTACTGAGAAAAAGCAACCATTAAGAACAGGTTCGGAATGTATGCCATAACACAGAAGGGATGATTCACACTGCAGCTTCTTACTTCACACATGGAGTCTACGAGGGTTAATACTGTTCCTGAGGACAGGGAGAAAAATGGGAGCGGAATAAAACAAGGAAGGAGGAAACAAGAAATAGTGAGCGAGGACATGGGTACCAGTGGCAATGGCTGTTATAGTCTGAAAGAAATGTTAATCCTGTGCCTATAGACCTGGCTGGGCAGCATCATCCCATAAATGACTGGCGGATCACCTGTAGGGGCACGGCTGGCAGCGCGCAGCCCCTGTGCTGGGCGCGGTGCCCAAGGGTCCCAGAGGCGCAGCCCAGCAGCACCCACCCTGTGACCTGGCTCACCCACCAACACCGTCAGTCTGACATCAGCTGCTAAGGCGGCTTTAAGAGAAGCCTGGCTCTTCAGGGTGATCCTCGCTGTCTTCTGTGGAAGCCTTTGAACCAGCAGCAGAAGGGGATGACAAGTAACTGCCAAGGAAACCTGAGAGGAAAAGGTGTGGGGGACAAGCAGCAGGGAGGGAAATACAGCTGACAGCCATTTTTTGAGAGAGCCAGGAGGGTTAAGAAAGCCACATAAGCCAGAAAATAAAGAAACTGGGGGGGGGGGAAAGGCCAGCTTGGGTCTTGCCAGCAGCACTGGAAGGAGGAGACCAGGTTGTGGGTGAACCAAAGAAGAGAGCATCTGCTCGACAGCTCGCTGTGCAGAACAAAGCCAGCAAGACCTCCCAGATCAGGCGCGGAGGGCTAATTTCTGCATATGCTACCATAAGCTGGCATGGGTACACTTTGTCCTTGCACTGCTCACACCCTCCCCAGCTGCAATTTACTACTCCCCACACCAATGCTCTGCATAGCCATGAGCACCGGGGCTCAGGTCCTGACCATGCTCCACGGGAATTCCACATTTCCCTCCCCTAAATCTGATACTACTGCACATGAATTTGTGTGCCAGTTGTCTCATCCAGGCCCCACACATTCCCCAAAGAGTTACAAAGAAGGCAATAAAAAAACCTACAAGCTCAAAAGGAAGCTTTTGTTTTGTCTTATTGATTGTGACTGCCCTTATATAGTCACACATCTCCGAGAATTTGTTATATATAATCTTTTTCCTAATGCATTGTTACTTTGGAAACCTACAGTGGATTTGAATGTAGTAAAACTTACATGAAAATGAATCTAGGCCTTTCCTATAAGCTACACAGTGCTTTCAGTAGAAAACAATTGCAAATGTAGACCATGTCACGTTAATTCTGTCCTTTAAATATGGTTTCCATAGGAGCTTTCTCTAGAGGGGACTAGGTTGTTGTCTTTTGAATTTTAAAATTCTGACTAAGCTTTCATCGTGTCTGTGAAGGTGACTTGGTGAATCCTTTAGTACCAGTGCATGTACCATTCAGTGATTTCTTGCTTGTCCTTTCATAGCTTTTGTGGGGTGGAAACTGTATGTTGTGTGATCATCCATGAAACAGCACTTATTTTCGCAGTGTACCAGCCTAAAGATCTGCTGTTCCCCTGGGAAGATGCTTGTAGGCTTGTCAAAGCCAAAAGATTTCCCACTAGTCATTGAGCTAAGTGTGTAGAGCACACTCCTCTGGTCCAGCTCCCCTGTAGACGAAATCCTCTATTGACTCTACTTGTTGTGCTCTTACTGTCTTCTTAAAAATATGCTTTAAAGATAGGAGATTTGTAGGCCGCCTCACATTTTCATTTAGAGACACCCAACATGTCTATAACTTTGGTGCATTGTTTGGACTAAAAAAGATCAAGCAACAGTGGCAGAGCTGCTGTTATGGATCATACATACACTCAGGAAGGTAGCCAGGCATTAGGAGTCCACTTTCAGTTAATATATTTTAAAAAAATCAAGAAAAAAGTCAAGAGCTGACCATAATGACATCAGCTGTTCTGAAGTTTATATTTCATTTGCTCTGGCCAAGCAGCCAAGCTGGCACAAGAGGCAAGATGACATACCAAAACTGATCAAAATTGCAAATCCTACTGGTTAGACACAAGAGTCATGTGGTTCTGGGGATTTCCTTGCACTGCAAATAAATCCAGCTGATGGCCAGTCCTTCTCTGTAAGCACTTTGAGATCTCAGGAGCCAGATCTCCTCCTCCAGAAGCTGGGACTTGCAGACATCATTGGGGGAAAAGCACTTGGGAGCCATGCAGGAAACGAAGTAGAGAACCAAGTTAATGTGGTGTCCCCAAGTACCTAATGGGAGAGTGCAGAGGCAACAGATCCAGGCCCCTCTCAGAGGTGCACAGTGATAGGACAAGAGGGAATGGATAAAAATCAGAACATGGGAAACTGTTTGGATGACTGATTTGGAGACTCCATCCTTGGAGGTTTTCAGAATTTCCCTGGGCAAGGCCCTGAGCAGCCTGATCCACCTGTGAATGTTTCGCACAGGAGGCTGGACTAGATGATCTCCAGAGGTGCCTTTCCACCTGCCTGCTTCCATGACACTAAAGGGAGACATTGGACAAGACTCTGGTGCATTCCTGCTCAGGGTACAGACCCACAGACTGGGAGGCTGTGCCAGGACCTATGGTTGGGTGCAGAGCAGATCTGAGCAGAGTCTAGAAAAGGATCACACCCCAGTGCATGTATGGTGTGAAGTCAGGAGTCAGTAGAGGAGCACAAGCAAGAGTACCAAGGTTAGTTTTTCCTATATATCTTTGCCAGGTGGATAAAATTCAGGGGTTTTGTCAGGCCCTTATTATTTTTCATGTAATTGCAGAGAAACAGTGGGTCACAGCTAGGTGACAAGGCTTGGACATTTTTTAAAAACCAGTGCTACCTTAGCAAGTCAGTTAAGTGACACCCATGTTCCCACACATACAGCAGATAGAATCATAGAATGACAGAATCATTTAGGTTGGAAAAGACCCTTAAGATCATTGAGTCCAACCATTAATCTAGTACTGCCAAGTCCACCACTAAACCATGTTGTGCAAAATGACATTCAACTCAGCAAAGAAAAGCAACCTTTACCTAACACAGACCATAAAATGTGAAAGATAGTTCTTACAAACAAGCAGTTCAGAACCCTAGGACTTAAAAGAAACAAACAGAAAATATCGTCTCAGAATAAGCACTCCTATGAGAAGGTGAGAGTTTGTGGCTCTGGGCCGCAACAGCCATTGCTTGCTCAGGCAGCGTGTGAGATGAAGCAGTAGCAAAAATGCAGAGGTGGAGCATGAGTTGGGCATATTTGTCTTCAGTTAACACTCCAAGAAACAGTTATTTTAGCCAATTTCAAACAGCTCTTGTGAACCTTATTGTCACTTCACACTCACAAAGCTGGACAGCACAAAGACACGAGCCCATAATGGACTAAAATAACACCTTTTTTCAGTTGCTACACGTTCAGTTCGTCAATCAGCCTGTTAGTTGCCATGGCCATTTCAGCCATAGAAATTGTTTGTCCAAGATGATCTCCCTTTGTGTTTCAGACCATTGCTAGGGCCATTAAGGGAAGATATATAGTCCTTTAATTCATGTTAATCTTTTTTTATGGAATAAAGGTGATAGGAAGCCTTGGAAAAGGTCCACAAGACCTAGCACTGCACATGAGTTTGAGGAGATGTGGTACATACACCTTTTGTTAAAATGGTGGCCAGGGGAAGGGTCATACAGCTGTGTGGAGGGAAGAGCACCAAAGCACATGGACCCCAACAATGTAAAATATAGAATGAGTGTAAAAGCAATATCAAATGAATAACTAATGTCCTGAAGCCCTATATATTTAAAACTAAGTTTAAAAATGAGGGTGGTTGAATATATATATTCAACTGGGTCAGTACTTTGATGCATGTTGCAATGATGATATACCAAGTCAGACTTAACAACATACTAAGGCTTATGGTTCTTTAATTCAATGTCATGCAGATGCCTTTGTGTGTTGGGGAGGTGAGTCCTCATTTTTAAGCTGCTTAGGAAGAACCAAAGAGGCAGGAAGCCTCTGTCCTTGCAAATATATCTGAAAAAGGTACAGTTACCCTAGCAACAGGCACTTTATGAATTGTTTCAACACAAATAAGCTATTTGTTTGTGATATATGTATCAGAAAATGTCTGGAAACATGATGAATTCAGAAAAGAAGGATGGGCATTCACAATATGCAGTGAACAGAGTGCTTCTTTGTGTCTGTGTGTCTGTGTGAACACATGCTGGGTGTCATTTGGGAATCATTATTATTTGATACCTTATTATTAGGAATAGGTGTGCAAACTGTGCATAAAGGCAAAACGTAACGCATACTCAATCAGATCAAATGGATCACATTTTACATCCATCCACTGCTCACATTTTTATGGGGCAATTACAGCAAGTCCAAGTACTGTTCAAAGGATTTTTAGTTGAAAAAATTAGCACTGGAGATTATTAACTGTAAAATATCCTAGGAAACCAACACTTAAAAATAAAGCTCTAATTTTTAAAAAGCTTTTCTGCTTTACTGGCTTGCCAAAAGAAGGGTGGCAAACTAATTCTGTGATTCACCCTGAAGCTTGAACCCTGGGTATAGTCTGTGGATGGAAACCACCGTCCGAAGATGACAGCTATCTCAGTGAGTGTTTCTAATGCAGCAAGCCGTATGGGTGCATTTCTTGTTGAGTGTCCCAGCTCTGAAACCACACTTTTCAGTCATGATCTTTTGTAGGATGGTAATTTTAATGTGTACTGAGTAATTGGAGAAATGCATTTTGAATTGTGTATCATTTCAGAGCTTCATTACACAGTTGAGATGACAAAAGGTGGACACGCAGCCACAGCCCTTTGTGTTGACGAGCACCCATTAAGTCCAACTTTGTGATGTTTAGTCTCGATAAAGTAACAAAATAGTGAACTTTCTGAAAACTGAGACTGCTGGATGACATCCATTGGTTGAAGGGCTCTAATATGGTTGTTAATTATTTCAGTTAGTTTTATATCATGCCAGGGGAATGTCTTTCTTTCAAAATTAATGTCTGCATCTGATTTAGAGACCATGGTTTGTGTCTCTACACCTTGTTTGCCTGTTTTGCTTGCCTGCAATGGCTGTTTACATCCTGGGTATGACAGTCCACAATTTCTGTGGGAAGAGCAACCTGTATCTCAAAATCGTTTTTACATTTCCTTATGCATCAGCTGAAGCAAGCAGTGGATAACCATGCCAGAACAGTGGCTGCTGCAGGGCAGAGCTGAGATACTTCCAGCCTAGTTTTACCTGAGGGGGCTCACATCCCCCAGCCCTCTTGCCGTGGCAGTTCAACACTTGGAGGGGCCCCACGTGTCCCACAGGGACAGCAGGGCAGGCATGGGCACTCCTGCACGCCGTGTCTCTGCTGGAAGGTGCAAACTCCCACCAAGACCAGGGGAGGACAGTGGGCTTCAGGGTGGCTGGCAGTAAGGCAAAGACCACCTTGCTTCTCCTCTCCCTGTTCTTGCCCCTCAGAGTCCCATATTCTGTCAGTCTCTTGAAGCAACACTGAAATAAATGGAATGCGTTACCATTTCTATCATTGCTACATTTTTGGGTTTACTTCTACAGTAAATATTAAGTGGGCTTTTAAGAGGTATTACTCCATATGAAGGGTCATCACCATGAACAGGTTGAGAAGTGCCAATGTAATGGCTATATTAGACTAAAAGGACCAAAAAGACAATGAAGAAAAAGGACAAAAACCCCTGACAACAAGAGAGAAATGATAATTTTTCACAGTGCAGCCACGATGATGCATCTTGTTTCGTATGAACAGACTTCTACTGTGAAGCACACAGTTGTAGTTAGCCAGCCTCTCAGTGTACAGGGATCCAACCAATGGACCAGCATATTTAGAAACTGGGAACACTGGCTGGTGCCAGGAGTACCACACCTTTTTTTGACTCCTCTCCAAAATTATTCCAACTATCCAAAATGACTCCAGTCACTGTTCCAATTTTCTCTGACAGTCCTTTCAAAAACTTGATATAAAACCTCAAAATGGACAAGTTGTGCTGAGAGAGTGCACAGCCTGGTGTTTTGACAGATTTTAAAGACATTCCTTTGTGGCTATCTCTTTTTTATTTTTCTTTTTGGTCATGATCATGTTTCTACACAGACTGGGCCCAAAATGCAAAGTAAAAGGGAGTCTCCCCATTGATTCCAGCAGACATTGGATCAGACCCTGACTGTGCAGAGACACAAGAAACAGTTCCTTTCCTGTTATTCATAGGCATCAGAAATATTTTCTTTCTAGCTGGACTGCACTTACAACACATCATTCTCATAAATTGGCCTCTTCTATTGCCACTGCAGTAATATACAGTTACAATTTGCTTCCCCGTCTTTTGCTCCCTGACAGCCATAAATAACCTAGAACATTTTGTCAGAGATCTTCTCTAGGAGTTCAAACCCCATCCAGTTTGAGCACTGGAAAACACACTGACTAGGATAACTGATTTTCATGGAGGTAGAAACAAGGAATTAATGTATGCTGCTTTTTGTACAGTATCAATGATTATGTGTGGGCGCTCTTTTAAAATGAATTGTTATCCCGAGCTTTTTGCTTTCCACACAGTGAACTCCCTCTGAGAAAGGCCAAATAATCTCCTTGACAACAGAGCATTAACAGTCAGATAATTTTATCACAGCTCAAATTATGTTAAACAGTGAAATACATACAGTTAAGGCTCATGTAGTCTGTGTGGATTTTCTAAGTACCTGTAGCCCATTGAAACATGCATCTTCTGCAATTTGTATGGGCATGAAGGCAGCAGGTTCCAGAAGCTTTAATCTTGCTTCACAAGGCAGCTTCATAGAGGCACACCCACCAAATCTGGGGGCTCTGAGGCAGCATGTTCAAGGCTGGGACAGAAATGGGTGTGAGAGAGATACAATGGTTTTAGGCATCACACCTCTCATCTTTCAAAAATAAAAGTGCAGCAGCTGTCTGTCAGACTTCCCCTCTCTCTGCTGATGGTGATGCAGATCAAGGACATCCCGCTTGCCCCGGCAGAGTTGGGAAGATCTCCTCACTCACAATGCATGAGTCAGTTTGGAAAAGGCGCTGTCTCTCTCAGGAAGTGCCAGTCACTTTTCTGAGTCCCTGGACAAAAGAAACAGCCATTTTTCTTTACATCAAGATTTTATTATTTTTGAAGTTATAGCAAAAAGTGGTAGCATTCCTATTTATCTGGTGTTTGAACACCAGTCAAACAGCAGATAAAATCTATGGAAGCTACCAGAAGGATTCAAAAGCTCAGGATTAAAGTTCTTAAAATAAAGATGCAATTATGTGTGGATGTGCAACTGGGGACAATGCTGCTGTGCCAGGACTTTTTGAAAAGCTGCGCAGAACTGGAGCAGAGCTGGCAACTTCACACATCTGAATTTCTGTAAATCTGTAGCTTTGCTGGGAGCCTGCAGTGACAGAGTAGCAAAGGGCTAAGGCTTTTCTTATTGCCACATCTCCCTGCATTATTTCATTAGATCTGGCCCAGGGTTGCTCCAAAATATGATGAGCCTGTGGTGAATAAGCAGGCTGGCACTGTGAAGGCTCTAGCAAGAAATGTATGTGCAGGCCCCTTTCAGCAACTGTAATCTTCCAAGAGTCCTTGCCCTAAAACCACAATTAATTGAGGTATGAGAATAAATTGAAAGTAACTCCAGAGAAGTCTCCAGAATATCATATGCAGATTTTTTCTTGTCCGTCTGCATCACTATCTCTTACGCAGGAAATGCAGGTACTTGTGATTCACTCAAAGCAACAAGGAAAAGACAAAAATCAGGGTAAAGGCAAAGTAAAGGGTCTACAGCAGACATCCTCCACAGCTTTGCACTCAAGATTTTGGTCCAAAAATGCAGGAGAGGAAAGAGGCAGAGTTGTTGAACAGACAACAGTTTCCACATCGAGGCAAAAAACCCCAAACCACAACAGAGTTTCAGGGTATTATAGAAAAAAAAAGTTCTGAAAAGGAAGAAAGCCCTGGAGTCAAATTCAAGAGCTATGCAATTATAACAACAGAAATGTTTTATCGGCCTCAAGTCAATGAAGATATTACTGTGCAGAATGAGTCGCAGCTGAAGAGATGCCCTTCTAAAACGCCTCTTCTTTTACTGGAGAAGCACAGCCTGCCAGAAAAATAAGAAACCTGTGAAAATGTAATCGGTAGCTATTATGACTGTTTTGGTATGTATTAAAGGTGTTTGGAAACACCTCACTGACGCTTCCATCAGTGAAAAAATGGTTATTTCTTCTAAACAAATAAAATCATGTGAAAATGTACTGGAAGAGAGTGGTCAAGGGTCATGTTGGAGAGCTGGACTCAGACTCCTCATAGAGACTTGAATTTCCCCATGTGCCTTCTTGTCAGGTGGGCTGCAGCAGTTCATACTAAAAAAATAGCCCTAGGGAGACTGACCCACTAGCTTTCTGCTTACTGCCTCTTCTTAGCTCACTAATTTTAACACTAGGTCCTGCTGTTTCCCTAAAATCCCCAGATTTTAGTCCCTGCTCTGTTTGCCTTTGAGGAGAAGTGGGTCTCACTGTCAGCATCTACTTATGTGGTGAAATAAAAGCAACCAGAGGAACCTCTAAATTTTTAAGTGGAGATAAGCAATATTTTTAATGTGGTTCTATCATGTATTACCCCTTAACAAAGGGAAATAGCTGCTTCTTGCTCTGCTGGAAGCTGTCATTTCTCTATCCAAACCTAATTCAGCTGTCACCAGCTATTGATGAAACACATTGATCCTGATCTCATAAGGATCAGGAGACCTTTAAGTAGAGCCAGCGCTGACAGTTCTTAGTTTTTTATTTTCCTAAAACAGCTTTCTGGCTAAAAGCACAACAATATCAGACTTGTTTTTTGTGTGTCCATAAACCTTAGATAAATAAAATAGCCCTCAAAGAAAAATGCGAACCTCACAAAATCTTCAAAGGGGAGTAAGGAATAATACATGATTTTAAGCTACTGTAGATATTTGTCCACGTGATGTGTCAGCTTGATGCGAGAATTGAAGCAATAACTTTCTCAACCCCTTGTGGAAAACAAAACAGTTTTACACATAGGTTCTGCACTCTGATTTCCTCCAGGGAGGATATGTCTCATGGAGAATTTGAAATTTACTCAAATACTGTAAATTAGATCTCTTTTGTTGTGTTTTTTAGACAACAGAGATATGAAGTATTTCTTTTAAAATTGAACTGTATTAAAAAAAAAAATCATCACGTATAAGAGAGGTTCGAAAGAAATGGAAAGAACAGTTCCCTTTGCAACAGTTCATGCAACAAGGGAAATCATTCCTGGTATGGGAGCAGAAGTTAGCAAAGGGATCCAGCCTTTGTGGCTGTAAAGGCATTGTTACCTTTGTAACTTCATATTTTCCTGGAAATAATAGTATAGATCAATGTATTTCAGGAAAGTGAGAACTGGGTTTTTTTAATAATTTTTTTAAAGCAATCATTTGTTTGATTCCTCCTCCCTACCTACATCCTTTTCTCCAGGAATTATAAAACAAACAAGCATAGAGTAGAATGGTTTGGGTTGGAAGGAACCTTTAAAGGTCATCTAGTCCAAACCCCCTGCAATGAACATCTTCAATTAGATCTGGTTGCTCAGAGCCCCGTCCAACCTGACCTTGAATGTTTCCAGGGATGGAGCATCTACCACCTCTCTGGGCAACCTGTGCCAGTGTTTCACCACCCTAATCATGAAAAATGTCTTCCTTATATCTAGTCTGAATCTACCCTCTTTTAGTTTAAAACCATTACCTATCTCTTCAGGCCCACTACTAAAAAGTCTGTCCCAATCTTTCTGATAAGCCCCCTTTAAGTATTGAAAGGCTGCAACAAGGTCTGCCCGGAGCCTTCTCTTCTCCAGGTTGAACAACCCCAACTCTCTCAGCCTTTCCTCATAGGAGAGGTGCTCCAGCCCTCTGATCATCTTTGTGGCCCTCTTCTGGACCTGCTCCAACAGGTCCACGTCTTCCCTGTGCTGAGGACTCCAGAGCTGGACGCAGTACTCCAGGTGGGGTCTCACCAGAGCGGAGTAGAGGGGCAGAATCACCTCCCTCGACCTGCTGGACACGCTTCTTTTGATGCAGCCCAGGAAACGGTTGGCTATCTGGGCTGCGAGCACACATTGCTGGCTCAGTTTTTCATCCACAGCAATAGCCCATCTAAACATTTTTACATTTTATTTCTTGCCTTTCTTCCCTCCGTGCCTCTACACATTTCTTCCCTTGTTTTTATGCAGTCAAGCTACTTTGATTTACAGCAGCTTTATCTTATTGGAAAATATTTCCTCCAAATACACTTTAAAACTTGAAATACGGGTTTGAATGTTTCATGTTGAATTAGGTTATAATATAATACAAGAGCGATCATACTAGATCAGACTATCATGAGAAGAAATATTTCCTCATGTTTGTTTTGAATTTTCCAGCTGCTAGCTTCACCTGATCTTCTCTACTTCTCTTTGCAACAAAGACAATGAACAACTATTCCTTTTTCTCTTGCCTTCTTTTCGCCATTTGATAGACTTTTAGCATCCAACTTCAACTGCCTTTTTTCTCATTGATATATATTAGTATGTTTAATTGTTCCTTGTACCTTATATGCTTCTTTCAGCTGTTCTCTAGCCTTTTGGTTTTATCTCCTCCTTTTTGAGATCAAAGCACCAGGATTGTGCATAGTATTCAAAGTGTGTGTACCTTACCAGTTTACATAGTGGCATAATGACAATTAACTCTTCCTAACCACTGAAACGAAACATAAAATGATCTATTATAGTTCCCAAATCTCCCTTATGAATATGAGTGGCCAGTTCAGAGCCTTCCACGATGTGTGCAGAGTTAGTATTATTTTCACACATACATCACTTCACATTCATCAATGGAAGTCAACACTGACTTTCATCTGACTTTTTTTTTCAGTACTGTGGGTTCCTTATGCAACTCTTCTCGTCAGCCTTTGTTTTTATCACACAAAATAATTTAGAATTGTCAGCAAACTATGCCATCTTATTCTCCCCCTTTTCTAAATTTATTATCGATATGTGAATCAGCACATATCCCTGGGGAACTCTGGTAGTGACCTCCCTGCTTAAACTGACCATTTATTCCTGTCTTTTAATTCATTATGTATTCATGGGAAGACATTCCCTCCTACCCCAGGGCATCCTGAAGGTCACCCTGCACAGAGCATGTAATTTGGGATTGGTAGTTGTGGGTACTATTTCCAGCTCTGGCAGTAATTTGCCGTGTGATCTTGGGCAGTCTTTCACATACTTTTACGTTTAAATATCCATTCATAAATTGAAATCTTTCCAATGATGCTACAAACCATTCTGAGTGTGCTTAGCTTCATGCCCTTAGTTTGTCCTATGTAGTCAGAGTAGCGTTCTCATGAAAAGAAAGAGAAACAAAATACGTAAGAGCCTGGGAGAATAAGTCCTTGGTACGAAAACATTTCAGCCTCAGTTGCTTCTGATCTGTTTGCGCTGAATCTGACTTCTGCCCATTGCTTTTTGTGTGTGACTTATCATCGAAGTCTCATGGCAAACTTTCTGCTCCTTGATGAGGTGACAGAAATTGAGCAAACACAAGGAGTGGAGTAAGAGGCATTGGTAATGGCCGCTCATTTTCTCTATTTAAATGTAATACCTTTACATGAGTAATCATAAGATTTTTTTGCAGTCCATTAATATGTCATTGATCAAAGGAATCACATGCATGAATGTTTAAGGAAATCAAAGACAAAGCTCATGATGAATACTTTATGCAGATGTACAGTTTCTGGTTTTGTGGTGTTGTTGGGGTTTTTATTTTGGGGGGGCAGGGGATTTTTCAGTTCCAAGCATGACGGTGAATAACTGAGACTTAAGCCTGAACCACTGGTTAAAATTAGAAGCAGAGGTGGAAAAAAGGTCTGAAAGAGTGTTTTCTTGTATGTAGCTTCAGAATCTCTGAGTCTGTGGAATTAGTCAGGAGCTAAGAGGAGAGTTTTTCAGTTGAACCCCAGGACTCAAGGGGTTTCATTGTTTTTGGGGATTTTGTGAGGAAATGGCAAAGGAAGGCTATATGAAGGATGCTTTTGTTTGCATGCACCCATTAGTCGAAAGGACTTTGAGTGAGCTGCATATTTACTAAAGATAATATTTGCATGAGTTCTCAGCAAAACATTGTATCATTGTCGACATAGTAACAAAGTTCTCCAATTAGAAGAAAAGATTAACCCAAGTAACCTTTAACATACAAGTCTGTCAGAAAAAACTTGTCTTGTAAACAACACATTTTCAACACACGAGCTGGTTTTGATCAGATGAAATTGGCATTACTGAACCGACAAGAATAATGCAAACCAATTTTCCAGCCAAGGTGGAGTCTACAGAGTTATAACTGAAGCCGCTTTAAAACTGTGAGCAGAGTAGCGAGATTCAAACAGTAATCCTTACAGCTCTTAAAACGAAAATAGTATCCCCATTGACTTTTAGAAACAGTAGCTAATGACCATTTTATTATTCCAGTAAATATTTTTGACTTGCTAACAAAATTTCAGCAGTAAGAATTTGCAAACTACTTCTGATTGTATGGGTGTGCTCCACAGAACTCACTAAGCAATATTTTAACCTCTTTGCAGAAATACTTAGGATTCTGTCTCTCTTCTGACTTCAGATCACTTATAACAGACCTTGACAACATGTGAACAATATTGATCCTCTCATGTTTGCCCAGATCCAATTAGAAGTGTAGGGTTTCAGCTTGTTAATCATTATCATATAAGGGATGTTAGCTCCAGTATATATGTATAGAAAAAAAAAGGAATAATGTAGTCTATAAAGGTAGTGACATGAATCCAACATGTTAGAATGGATCAGCAAACTGAATACCACCAAGCCTGGATTTCCTCCCTGCTAGTTTGATAATGTGCCTATTTGAGAATAGCCAGAGAGAACACAGCATTTTTTTTCTTTCATATGACAAAACTACAATACTCAGTTATTTAATGATCTATGCATGAGAACGAGAAGTTCATGTCTGTACCCACAGATGCATCATTTATTTTATTGTTACAGCATAAATGTAAGGACAGACCTGATTTTTTTTGCTCTCCTAGCTTACTGCTCAGACGCAAGAAGACCAGCTAATTTGCAATTGCTCAGGCTTGATCCAGCTCTTTTCAAAAATACAAAAACACTTATAAAAGCCTAGGGCGATACACTTGCACTAGGGCACTAGATGGCTTCTAATTAGCTAAAACATTACATTTCTATACATTACATTTTGAAAGTCTAGTAAAAGCAAACATCTACCATGGAAGTCAAGAGAACATTTGACATTAAATAAGTTAGAACTCATTTAATGTATTTCACCTGCTTCTGGCTCCACTGTCAACTTCATGGTTTTACAGACATAATTTTTCTGCTTTGGTTTTTTTTTTCCAACCTGTGCATATGAAGAGAGTCAGAAAAAGAACAAAAAGAAATTTGACTCATTCCCAGTCCTCATCTCTTCTGAAGTGATTATACAAAGCACAGTGGAATGCACAAGATAGACCTTTGGCAATCAGGTTGCTTATACTTCAGCCGCTTTGTCATTCACTCTGCGTTACACAGCACATGCTACACAGCTGTGACATGGGACTGAATTTTCCCTGAGAAGTAAATGATCGCTAAGAAATGGACTTTTTTCCCCATCTGTTTCCTTCCTTGATGCTCTTCCTAAGGCAAGAATATGATCACACTGATCTTCTGAGTTTAAATGTCTTTACTTACATGTGTCTTTCGCTGTTTTTGGAGTACTGCTAGAGAGGAATTTGTATCACTAGAAGAAGTGTGACACTGTGCTATTGTAGCTACTCAGGAGAGAGTGATGGCAAAAAGAGCAATTCCTTCCTGTTCAGTCGGAGGATAGACCTCTGCCACCTCCGTGGCTCATGGTGGTGGAAAGGGCCACCCTCGTGTCCTGCTGCTGTGTTGCCTGCTCCAGCCCCCTCTGTGTGCACAGCCTGGCCCAGCCTGGCCACCCACTCAGACACTTGCCTGGTCTCTGAATAAGCTGTCCTGCTTCAAGTAATATTTCTTTTTAATCTGAATTAGTTTACTGCAGATTGAGTGAGTCAAACTGTCTCATGCAGTGACAGAAGGGCAGATGCACCACAAGAGAGGAGACTGGAAGGGTGGGGGAAGGAGTGATGCTTTGGGTTCAGCTATAGTGGCTAACTGCTCCTGAAGGAAGGTCAAACTTTGTCAAAGTGGTGACTGAAAAGAGGCTAAAAAAGACCCAAACCCAGGAAAAAATTCTTACTTTTGCCCGATTCCTCTGTGCTCAGGCGAAAAATGCTGTCTTTGTACTTTTTGTGTACAGGCAGCATGATACCAAGGGTGAATTAGGCTCCAGAATCGGTTTCTTCCTCTGAAAGAATAAATCTGCAGGATCCCAAATGCTAACTGGCCTCTTGGGCTAACAGGAAATTAAAAATTACTGTCTGCTGGTTTTCTTCTCCTTAAATAAAGTTGCAAGACTACTCTCTAGTTTGACTGTAAAAACTCCTGGAAAGGAGCTATCTTTTACTTCTTTTTCATAGATCATAGCTTAAATCACTCAAATTTGACAGTTTCCAGGCTTTATAGCAATATGAATACATGACTGAAGAAAGCAATTCAGAAGATGAATTATCAATATCTCAAGGACCATAGTTCTGGACTCTGGATTCTTTGATTCAGCAAATAGGAAGGAGACCAAGAAAACCCAAACCCCCCAAAAAAACCCACAACAAATTGGATTTTGCTTCCTTTTTTCTTTGCAGCAATATTTCATGTTTTTCTTGTTTAACTCCAGTCCCGCTGCCTTGAGGTTACTTTAGTTCCTTGTAAAGGCTTAAATGATTCTGGGTTTGGTGTTAAAGGTGGTGACATCCTAGAAGCTCTGGTTCAGCAGATTTACTGACTTAGAGAATATGTGCATGTTCTGCTGAGAAAATATTAATAGGTGGTTCCCAGTGCTCTTGGGATAGTTCACTTTCACCTCAGAGACCATGAGCTGAGTGATAGGTCTGTAACGAAACCCAGCACATTTCATGCAGCTTAGTGGCAAAGATTCATTTAAATTAGAATTCACTCACTCTACTTAAAAACTGTCATTCCAGATCCTGTAAAACATGGTCTCAATTTTGTGTCATTTGTCCAGGGAAACATTAATGGATCACACTTCTGTGCTGAGCAGCAGCCTTTCCCCTCATCTGTTTGCAACCAGAAAGAAAAGGCCCCCTGTAGCTTCACAAAATATGTAATGAAGCAATATCGCTCCTGTCTTTGTTTGCATCTAAAGGATGTATTTGGAATGCCAGAGCCTGTTTAGATGAATAGCAAGATATGAGGTTTTTTGTTCTGATTTCTTTTGTTTTTTGATGAGACTTGAAACCATTTTTCCTTTTCATTTCTTTAACGGGTGGTACTCTGCAAATAGACCCTGCCCAATCTGTTACAGCATGATGTAAGTGGCACCTTCCCCAGCCTTGTCTGCTAGGGATGCTACAAAATCAACAGGAATCAAAACAGATGCAGAGAGGGGGAAATTGCCAGTGAAAATGGGATGAAAAAAGTCTCAGGAGACTTCAAGACCTCCCATGTCTCTCGGTCCCTGAAGAGGAGATCTATCACAGCTGTGGCCCTTCTCACCTTGGAGCTTAGCTGACGGGGCAGTGGACCGATTTCTCAGGGGAGAAGGGGCCCTTCAGCCCCAGGTGGGTCAGCCTCTCTGGTCCTCCCTCTGCGAATCTCAGCCAGGACAGCACGGCACAGAGGTCTGGTATGGGAGGCACCGGTTACACGCTTACTCCCTTTTAAATACAGCACTGGAATGCAAAGCCTCGATACTTGCTGACTATCTGGTTTGACTGTCAACAGTGCTCAGTTTATGAAGTCTTCCCCACCTTTACTGATAGTTATCACATCCTCACATCTGTTATTTCCTTTCTTTATTTTAATTTCAATAAAAAATTATTTCATCTGGTGAAATTTCACCAGATGAGGAATATAACTCCTGCACTGGCCCTTCATTTTTATAATTCATCAGAAAAACACAGGCCTTGCTATACTTCTCAGCTTCCAGCCAGAAAAGTCGGAGGTCTCCTGTGGTGACAAATTTCAAGTCCCTCAGCTTGGTCATATGTATTTGTTTCAAGTGTTGGCTCATCAGCATTCAACTCTATCACAGGAAGCACTGAAAAAGACATTGGGGAGGAGGAAAAAGTAGGAGAAAAAAATGGCAAAGAGAAAAAATAGTTTCTTAAGTAAATTGTGCTTTCCTTCCTCTCTTACTGTGCTCTCTCCTATGACTCAAAAGAGACAGTGAGCACTGGCTTTGAACCTTTAAATAGTTTTAGCTACTTTAATTTTCTTTTGGCTTGGTAAGACACTTCTGAAAATCCGGCGAAGTAATAATTTCTTTTTTCTACAAAGCACTACTTTTTTATACATACTCCAAATCCCTGTTTTATATACTACTGATTTTTCTCAGGAGGACAAGATAGACACGTTCATTATAATTTGCTAGTTTTTTTTCTAGGAAAGAATAGCTGTGGCTGAAATACTTTTTCTTGCTTTAAGGGGAGAATGGTGCTAATCACAAAACCAGTACTTATGATAATGTCTGAAAAAAGAATGACTGCCCAGGACTATATCCCATTATGCCATGCCAACAGAAAATACTGATCTGGTAATAATGATACTTCTGGTCCAAAACCTTATAATTTAATCTCACTCATTCATCATACTAAATTATTACTCTAAAAAGAGCATTTATGGTAATTTTTACAGAAAGCTAATGAGCTAATGTATAAGGCACTGGACTAAGAGTTGAACTGGATCAAGAAATGTTTATCCATACCACCCATTACCTGAGCAAATGATTTAGCTGTTCTGTGCCTTGGTCCCCAGCTATAACTGAGGATTTTAACTCCTACTTTTGGTCTCTGTTGTCTCTTTAGACTACTGTCAGGCAGGAATTGACCCTTATTATATGTTTGCATAGCACCAAGAACTAAGTGGGATTGCTCTAAGAGTTAATCTAATGAATGGATAATAAAAGTGTGAGAAATTCAAGCCAGTTACTGAATTTTGCATTTGCTGATTAAATTAACTATATGTTTTTGGGAGAGGAAAGGACCACATCTTTTTCTCCAGCTTAAAAAAGCAAAAATGTTGACTAAATTTACTCTACTCCCCTCTCCTGAAGGAGCAATCACTTCTTTCAGTCCCCAAGACCTGACATTTATTAATGTAAGTAATTTGCATAGCAGCTATTGTGCTATAGCCAGTCTTTTCTAATCCAGCTCAGTAAAGCTGTTAGCTCTTGGCTTCATTTTCAATGAAAGGATTTTCATGAGGTCAAGGTAGACACCCACACCAGGATGTGTACCTTCTGCGGATGGCTACCTCCACCGTAGCTGCCAGTTTTGAATGCTTCCATGAGTTTTCTCTCCTTTAAGCTTGTTGTGTGCAACTGATAACAAAACCTTCTTCCAAAATAATTTTATGCTGCTGGTTTGTTTAGCAAGCAAATGAAAAAAAAAAAAAAAGGAAAAAACCCACTTGTGCATTGCAGATGGAGCAAATGCTTGTTTGTTGGTTTCTCTGCAAAATTATTAGTGTCTTTGAGTCCCACCTAGATTCCAGTGGCCCCTTAGGGTGCAGCAAACCATACAGGTATGATACATACTGGGCACATGTCAGGCACGGCGAGCTGCAGGTTAAGCAGCCTGCTATTCCCACTGTCTGCAGAGAAGCTAGCTGGGTGGTTTCAGAAGCTGCTTCCCCTACCGTTCTTCTGTGTGGAGAGGCACACCTGTGATTACCACCCTCTGCCCCTCATCGTACCTCTCCCTCTTGGGCTGGCATGAGCATGGCAAGCAAGGTGTTCAGGTGCTGTCCTGCTCTGCAGGTGCCTCCCAGTGCTGGATCTGCCCACTGGAGAGGAGGCTCAGCAGTGCAAGGTGGCCTCCACCTGCTGGTGCTCCTCCCTTCAGGCTGCCCGGGCAGGCAGAAGTCCACCCGCTCCTCCTCTATGCCAGACTGCTAAAGATGAGGGAGCTTGGAAACATGGGTGGCCTTCTCTTGGTGAAGACCATATTCAAGTTTATTCCAAACCTGCAGACATATGTGACAGGCTGCCCTGACCAGTGGGTCTTAATCTTCAGAAAGGCAGCTTCCATCCTCTTCAGCTTCCGTTTTCTTGGACATGTTCCCACCTGCTGTTGTGGCCAGTAGAGGTGGGCAATTCAGCCCTCTTTTCCTACAGAGTCTGGTCATTGTCTTGGAAGCAAATCCTCGCCTCCCTCGCCACCATGGCGTGGTGACACAGCAGTCTCTTCCAGCTCCCAAATGGCCACTCAGTATCCCTGCAACCGAGACCGGGAGAGAAGATGGGACATCTCCTTTTTCCTGAGGATAAGGAGCAAAAAGAAATGATGGAAAACTCCAACCACTTGAAAGGAAAGGAATAGTAATATAACAAATATGTAGAAGTGGGAGATAATGAACTGCAAAGTATAGCAAATGCCCAGAAGTGACATGGCTGCTTCATAGCACCCTAGTTCTAGGTCTCTACAGAATGTGCTCAGTGGGTCTTGTGAAAGGTAAAACATCTTGGGATCTTTTTGGACTTCCCTGTGAATAATCTGAAAGGTTATTCCACCTATGCACAAAAGGGAAAGAGTCTGATTTTTCTACATGCCTCCGTGCATTACTTAAGGAGTCAGTTCAGAGGGAGAAACTGTCCTCTGAGCTGTGCAATGTTTATGTTTATGGGTGCTCTTCCACTGCAAGGAGCAAAGCAGAGTGGGAGGCAAAGATGAATGTGCAAGATGTGGGGAGCCAGGAATCCACATGAAGCAGGTACCTTTACAGATTGCTAGTATAGGCATGCATTTTTCTCCTTGTCTCTCAGTTTCCCAATAGTGAAAGAAAAAAAAAATTAAAATAAAAATTTATTGAAATTATAAGTTTCATTAATGTATTAATTTTTAATAGGGAAAATACAGAAGAAAATAAAAAAATATTGAAAGTATAATAATTTTCATTAATGCATTTATTTTTAAATACAGGCAAAACAGAGTAGAGAAGGCTTTTGGCTTTCCTGGATTACACTGTGTGATGGATGCACTCAGCCTCTTAACCAAATTAACATTAGTTTGGTACAGGCTCCAAAGGAGGTAAAGGCCTAAGCCGTAGATGGGCCCAGAACTCCTGGTTCCAATCTGTTCTCTGAGAACCCACAAAGAAGCCGAGTGGCACAGAGACCATTGATGCACATGAGCTTGGAACACCGATCATGAGATTGACACATGAATAGTGGGTGGCTTTTCCAAGACTCCTTTATAAAAGAAAAAGTTAGTTGTCGGTACAAGGAGTCTCATGCATACCTTTTCCATCGCATGTAATTTGACTATGAGCCAACCACTTTATCCCATAAATATGACAGCCTAAGTGAGCCTTCTTTGAGCTCTCCCTGCTAGGCAGTGTGGCTGCATGGCCGTGATCTCCCCTTGAGCTGGGACACCTCTCAAGGTTGCTCCTCGAGGCAGAGAGACCTTTCACCAACGGCAGATCTTTGGTAAGCAAGCGATATCACGCATAACCTTGTAGTATGGCAACTTTGATTTTGTCTTGGTAACTTTGATTGCATGCTGAATTGATAAATTTTGTGTATGTGATCCCTTAGACATAAACCGTTATCCAAGTCTGAGACTAAGATTGGACCTAGCCACACCTAAGCTCCATCAGGAGTTTAGAAAGCAAGAGGGTCCACTCTGAACCTCATGACTCAATGGGAGGGTCCTCCATACCCTTTTGTATCCCTGGTCTCTCTGTGAAGCATTCTAACTCCAGTGTAACCCAATTTTCCTTTGTATGTTTCTTCCATGCAGTAATTAATAGAGTGAACCTTGCCATCGAACTTTGTTAAGTCGCACTTTTACAATATCATATTAAAACCACATTTGCTAATACCTTTGATGGTGATTTTTTAAGCAATCTAAATCACTCATTTGTGACACACTGATCAGCTTCAGTTTTGTGTAAGGCCATCCTGGGTCCTCAATTTATTTGGCACTGCTGTTGTCATTGCTTGCTTGACTCAGCTCTTACCTTTTTGGAGAATGGAAGTGGAAATATTTGATTACATATTTTACCTGAACTTGGAGGCAAAGAAGGTCATCCACTTTAGCAGATAGTGCAGAAGGTTTCAAGTGTCCTTGGAAAACAAGGAAAGCCATTACAAAACTGTAACTGTTCTGTACAGAAGAGCAAAACACTGTGTCATGAATTCATAATTATTACATTAATGGACTACACTTAAATTGATATATCTAGCCACAGATAGCTGAAAGCATCATTTGACCTAGCACTCATATTTCCCCAGGAATACAAAACACTGCAAAATGTCCTCCCACCCTGTGCACTGAGTATGATGTGTGGAGCCCTTGGAGGGAGGCAAAGGGCACAGAGAGTCAAGAGGAAGACAAGCAGTGCAGCCTGCCTGAATCTTGGGCTGCCAGACTCCAGCTCCCATCACAGCTACAGCACAGATGTAACCACTCACCCAAATAGCCACCGCCACCAAGCAATTTAATGAGGCTCTTACTCATCATTCTCTCAAGTGTAGAGGCCAAAAAAGGTGTACACAGGTGCATCATAGGTCAGAAGCACCTCATTATGGTTTCAAGTTCTCATGAAAAGCAGGACTGTTTGCCCTTACATTTCAGATTATTCTTTCAATAAACTCAGCTTCAGACCATCAACACTGACAATTATACTTTGGAGAAAGTATAATGGAAAAATTGCTAATATGTTGGGTAGTTTTCTATCTGGAGGAAAATAAATTGCTTTTTGGCTTCTAATACAGCCGTGCAGTACCTGCGAGTATAATGACAGATTACTCTTAATTTATTAAATTTGTCTGTAAAGCTACTAGGCGTTAAAATTGTTCTGCCCTTTTCAAAGTACACCTGTAGTGTTTGAAGTAATGTTCTCCCCCACTGGTGAAGTTAGAGGTTAATCATGTGCAGCATAAGGAGATGTTTCGTTTCATTTCTCTAAATGTGCAGGTCATCAATTTCAACATGTTTTGGGGAGTGCAGGGGAGGCAAGTAGGAGGAGAGAAACAAATCCATCATTTGGGACACCAGAAAAATATTTAACAACAGCTTAGAGATTCAGGAAAATTCAGTATTCTGTAACCTTGCTGCCTTGGTTCAGAAAATGAATGAAATAACTTCAGACAAAATGTGGCAATAACAGGTGCTTGTGTGGGCTGGAAGCATGCTCCCTCTGAGGGACGACAGAGACACATATGTTGCCTAAGCATGCCGTACAGTACTTATATGCTGGACATTGAGCTGCCCTGTAAAAACCATACACTTTCACATTTGCCTGCAAAATCAAGTCCTGAGCAAAGCCTTTGTCCAAACGACAGTTAGAGAGCACTGCAAAGGGCAGTGGAGAGCAGAGAACACGAACGAATACAACTTTTGATCATTTGACATGACATTTGGTCTGACTATGCAGTCTGGCTGGCCTGCTTACAGCCTGGGGACAAATGAAAGTCCTTGTTAAAGAGAGTGACACATTTTATTTGCAGAACTTCAGCATGATCAAGAAATTTGGGGCTTGAATGACCTGTAATTAAAAATAGGAGTGTTTTTAAATTAAAAAGAATAGATACAATTCTAATAAATTAGAATACCAATCTAGTTTATTTAGGATTTTTATTACAGGAATGCATGAGGCCGCGATGACATCATTGTTCATTTTGCTAGCAAAACATGTATGGGATAGGCAGGCAAGCCATCTGCAAAGCTGTGCTGGTTGCAGGCAGCTCAGCACTCAGGTTTTCAATACCCCTCTGCTGTAGGTCATTCTTTGCTCCGACCTGCTGGTTGCGACATCCATGTGATGGTCACCTACTCCGCTCAGCTGAGGGCACATCTGCACTAGCTGCTCTGCTGGGTCAGCTAGCAACACTCCTGTTTGCCCCTCTTGTCCATGCTTTGGGAATCGTTTCGGAGCGCTGGGTTCTTTCTGCATGAAACTGATTTCATCTGGATGAAATTAAAGCACAAGATGCCCCAGGAGTGCAGCTACAGCTCTCAGCTGCCAATGGGCATTCAGTGCACAAAGTCCAGCTGGACACACACTGAGGCAAAACCTCCTGACAGCGTCCTGTAAAATTAGGATGATAGCAGTAATATCCACAATGCTAGACACTTAAGAAAATGTTAATAAATGCATAAATGTCAGCACCCTGTGAGTTCAGGCTTGCACGCTGCAGGTATGGGTCCCCTCGAGTGCTGCTGTCCTGTCCCTCGCCAGCTGGGCACAGGCACCCCTGGCACCCCATGGTACCCACGGGGATGATGCTCTGTCTGGTCTGGGCAGAGGCAGTGATGCTGGTGGGGTGACTCCTGGCAGTGTCAAACCCAGTCTGATTGTGGCTCTGTATTATCTTTGCTTTCTCGTGTCACAAATTTTCATGCGCCTTTCATATCTCTTTTCCGGGTGACTCCTTTGTGTCAAAAGTCATGCATAATTCCCTGGTTGCTGCTTAATCTGGCTGACGGTCATCTCCCACTTCAACACCATCAGCTGGGGGCTGATGGCATCATCCTCTTTAATGTGATCAGTTTGGGGCAAATGTCTTCGAGGCAGCGTTGTGTATTTGCTGCACACACACACTGCATATGCTCTCATTCGTATTGTAACATGTGGTGTTAACCAGGCCATTGCTGAGCAGGGGCTGTGGGGCAAACCCCTCCCACCCCCCAAGGCACAATACACAGGGGAACCAAACACATGGGAACGCTTTAAAAGAAAATGTGCAGGTACAGCACTGCAACAAGAGCAACAGAGAGCAATGCACCCTTGCAGACAAAACTGCTCACTATTTCACAACCATATCCAGAGTTAGAAAATAAAATGTATTCCACTGTGGGACACTGCAGTTCTGCTGCAGGACTTCATCTTCTCTTTTCCATTCCAAAATCTGCAAAGACAAATTAAAATAATCCAAGCATTTCACTGGAAAAAGGAAATGCAATGGAAATTACACCTGGAGGGGCAATCACTGAACACCAGGTTAACTATAGCAGGTCTTCCAGGCATTCAACTCCCTGACTGTCTGCAAAAGGGCTTCCCGCAAGGCAGGGCAGCCGGCAGAGAGGTCCCAGCCTCCCTGCCATCGAGTTCAGGGCACTGACTGCAAGCGCTGCTGATAATATCCCAGGATTTCCACCAACAATTTCTCAGCCAGGAAAGCTGGCAGAAACGCGGGAGTCCTCAGATCTGCCCCAGGAGCTGGTGGGTTTCCATCAGGCTGGAATCCACTGATGCCCCACCTATGTTTCACCAGAAATTTGCTGAAACTGATATTTCCATGAACCATTTACCTTCCAACAAAATGCAGTGTTTCAAGAGCAGGCCAGCTCCTGATAAGCTTTAGCAATTTGTGGGACTGTCTTGTGCCTAAGATTAAAAGGCAACAGGAACATAGTCAAGATTAACTCCCCTAACTTGACCTGTTCACTGGTTTATTTGTTATTTTTCATGTTAACTGACTCCTACAATATGTATCCTTCCTGGGAGGATAAAACAGAATGGTAAGTGTTTTTAATTTGTTCATGAAACGCTTTGTCTAAAAGATAAACCTGCTCTAATCCGAGGTTCCATTGTCTCCAGCATCCTGCGTATCTGGCTTATTTGAGTTGTCAACAGCTGCATCGGTCCTTTGTTTATGTTTTTCAGAGACGTGGGGTAACATGAATCCCTCAGGTTTCAGATTTCAATAATGGTTTTTACACTGTTTATCTATGCGATAAGATCAAAGAGAGAAATCAGAGGTAAGAGTCCCATCTATTGGCCAGAAGAGGAAAATGATAGCCAAATGCTTTCTGAATCTTGAGAATATTCTACCTATTATGAAAAATTATAAACAAAGAAAAATTACCAGGAATAAGGAATTATCTGAATGCTAATAAATGCAGAAAATAAGTTGTTCTTTTAAAGACGAAAGAAAAGGGAAACTATTGTTTGGGAGAACTAGCAAGGGAAGAAGAAGTAATGAAAAAGTAGCTAAAATGCACTATGAGCCAAGAAAAAAATGCAGAACCTTTTTTTTGTTTTGAAGTGCAATAGTTAGGTGGCTTTGCCTACAAATCAGCAGGTCAGTTTGGAGCAAAGTCACAGACCTGACTTAAAGAGATTCTTCTCCTTGCTTTCAAAAGGGCAGTCTTATTGCCCTTGAAGTGCGACTGACCTGTCCATTGTCTGTCACTTTTGCAGTAGGCAGTGAAGGGCCACCCTCGTATTGACCTTTACTTTACTCTTTCCACATACACGAAGGGGTCCAGATTCTGCCCTGCAAATGAAAGACCAAACACTCGAAGGCATACCTCAGGTTCAGGTAGTTACAGGTTGCCTCAGGAAGAGGCAGTTGCAGGAGGGATCAACCATTTTTCAGCCTTGTAAGCTTTTAAACGCATCTGTGCCTTTCCTTCTGCGCTCCTGCCGCAGCCTGCTCCCTGTCCTGCTCGCCTGGTACCCGAAACCCTTTCCACAGAGACAGCTGGCTTTTAAGCATCACTAGTACAAAATCTGACCTCAACGCTGCAAGGATTTAGGACACTAGGATTTAGGGCACTACTTAAAAGAAATACTTAAGAGTAATAGTACATGAATCTCAAAATTATTTATTACTGTGTCACATTTCTCTGTTACTCTAGAGGTGAGATTCATCTTTGGCTTGTAGACATTTATGTGTTTAAGTGTAGGATGTGCATGTGAGCCAGCCATCTGAGCTCCTGCTCTATACAGTGGAGAGCAGCCCAAGCGCGGGTGTCTAATGCCGCTTGGGATCTCGTCGGGTATCCAACTTCTGTCTCAGAGGAGCATGGGGCTTCCTGCAAGTCCTGCACTGCCCTCCTACCTGCCCCATGCTGAAGTCTTCAAGGCATCTTAAATAGCATTAAACATCAATGCTTGGGGAATTGTAGCAGCCTCTACCTCACAGGCGGACACTTACAACCAGAGATCTGGAGTTGGGAGTCTCCAGTCCAGAGCTGAACCCACCCTAGATGATCCCTAAGGAGTGAGGAGCAGCGCTGCGGCAGGGCTGAGTCGCCCCAGTCCCAGCTCAGTAGGTGTTAGAGGTGCAGAGTTTCTCTCTGGATATTTTCACTCAAAACCCTGCATTGGCTCAACTCAAATCCAGAATTCCTGTTAGCTCCATTAACACTAAATTTAGATTGCAGTATGTATTCACTGCCAGGAGACACCACTATCGACAGTAACCTGGGATGTGGCCTCCTGAAATGCAGATTTCTCTAACTGCACCAAGAGCTGTAGCAAGGGCAGGGTGAAAGGGACACTTGTCTCAGGCAGCCTCCGAGGGTTTCAGGAGCTCCAAATAGGGGTCATACCTCTGTACCCCTCTGCCTGCTGCTGCTGCCATCGCCCATGAGGAGGGGCTGTGGATCAGGAGCAGTGACAGCCAAGCCTGGTGGGGATGGGGTTAACGGGGACCTTACCTGTACTGGTGGAATGGATGAGGGTGGCCCCAGTGCTGAAGCGCATCACTTCATCTTGGTGCATCCTGCTGGAATTTCATGTTTTAATAACAGCAGTAGTGCTGCTCAGCCCTGACGGTGCATGGCTGCTGAGAAATCACACTGATCCTACGGCTAACACTGCTCCTCAAGTGCAGCACTGATTAGTAGGACCTTTCTCACCCAGAGATCTTAATGGTTAAACCCCAAAACAAAGAAGAGAGAGATATTTTCCTTTTCAATTGAGAGAAACATTTATGTGGATTCAGGATAGTACTTGCGGAGTTCAGTCATTTTTCAACATTATACTTGCAGGTATTTGCAAGGTCAAAAAGCAAAACCAAAGCTAAACTACTAAGAAGGAGGGAGTCTTTGTTGCCATTACTTTGATTATGCATGCAGTTGGGATTGTTTCTACAGGAAACACTCTTTCTATAGGAACCGTAACTTTTTAATAAATCCTATTGTTCTTGAGTTTTAATTCAGGAAATTTTATTCAAAGCAGAGCCATGGTCTGTTGTTTATGAGTTCTAGCACCATCTCATAATTCTAATACTTGAGTGAGTTGTTTTCAATAGCTTTTTAAGTGACACGATCAAAATCTATCAATCCATAATATATTTTCTGAAGCTTACCTCAGAGAGAAATGTTTGTTTTCCATATAAACACTTTAATTTGGGAGTGCACAAAATTGTTTTGTTTGAGCAGGCTGTGGCTGGATTTAGATTAGAGCAAGAATACCCAGGGATTTTTCTATTTTTTGTGTGTGTGCTGAACACTGCCACCAGCAACACGGGTGACAGCAGCTTCCCAGAGGCCAAACCACACAGTGCTTGGAAACTGTTTCCTACCACTCACTCCGTAAGGATGGTGTAGGACGCTGTGCTTCATGTTCCCAGCAAAGATCTTTTCTCTGTCTTGGACTGGCTCTCCAGAAAGTTGTCTGAGTAAGAACATAAGAGCAAACATATTCAATCAGTCCAAAGCCAGAAATGGGTGTCTAGGCAAAAGCACAAGAATAGGACAAGCACACACATCACATCTTAGGGGTCTTCTCCAGTCATTTGCAGCTTATGAGCTTCATAAGTCTTGTGATATCTGTGCATTTAGGAAACCCCAATGGATTTCTCTTCCATGAAGTTGTCAAATCATGAACCCACGTAAACTTTTAGCACCAGTAACAGTCTGTTGCAAGAGCTGCACATAAGCCTCTACTTCCAGGGTGCTATAAGAATAAAGTAAATTGTCTTACGTTTCCTGGAGCTTTTGGTATTTTTTTAAGTTAAGTGGGTTCAAGTGGTTGGATATCTTGAAAGCACAAGACCTGTATTCTAGACTAGCTTTGATATTCTACTAAAAAGCCAGAGTAAAGGAAAAGGTTCTTAATCTTGAGACAGTTTTGTTTGTTTGTTTTTTTTTCCTTCATGAAATGAGATTATACTAATGGAAGCAGTTTAGCACATAGTGGTTTGGACATAAAATTATTGTAGCACCACATAATGCATATATCCTGCTGTCCCTACATCCAGGTGAAAGCCCTGGGGGTGAACTGCAGTGCTCCAGTAAAGACAGTTCATTGCAATCACAAAGCTGTACTCCGACATCTCCTTCTTCACCTTTCTGACCAAAAACATTTGCAAAAATGCAAATATGGAGCAAGTAAAACAAATCAAAATGGAGAAGGTTGTGTGAATTATGTGAGAGAATGGAACTAAGGGGAGAAAACCAAAGTCACTGAAGCTCCCTGCCCAGGCTGACTGGTGGACCAGCCTGCGTCGGGAAGCTGTCATGCCTATGGAGGAGAGGGATAATAAGGTAAAAATTGTGGACAAGCCCAGTGCATAAATAACACGGTGTGCTGTAACGTGGCCACCTCTTACAGACCATGAACATAGCTCTGGTTTGCTGAGAGGAGTGCCGAGAGGAGCACTTGCTGCAGGTGCTTGGTGCACTCCCACCAGCTGCAGAAGACATCCAAAGCTCTTGTTTTACACAAGTGATCTGTATCACCAGAGAGCCCAGATACAGGATGTGGAGGAGAATTAAAAAAAAATATTTGTTTGTTTCTACCCATGAGCACCAGAGCAGGAAAAGGCAGAGACTAACACTTACCTGAGCAGTAAACCTGGTCACAAAAATGCAGTTGTAACATTTTCCATCTTAGAAGTTGCTAAGTCACGAAAATCTGAACACTTTATTGTGATGATTAAAAAACCCTCCAACCCCTAAAATAATTTCTTTTAGAAAAATTATAAAACAGGGCCAGCAGCAGCCTGTTTGGTACTGTTTAGTACAGTGGTGGTCAAAACAGGAGGTCCTGCATTATGGATCTCTGACATCTTCCTAAGCAGCAAGGAACAAAATGTTTTTAAAGGTAATGTAACAGAAATGTGTATGCAGAAGAATGCTTTTAAAGGGATTAAATATGTATGTAAACAGAGGGTTGACCGCTAGTTTTCCATGAAAATTGCCACAGCTGTTTTCTCCAGAAGGCTTATTAAAACTGCATCTTTCTTGGAGAAAGATTATGTTTGCTCTTATCCTGATCATATGATATCAGGTGATGTAAATTGATACAAAATCCAATGCTTGGATCAATACTGTGATAATAATGCTAAGAGAACTGAAAAAATGGATAAAAGCATCACTCTCCACAGAAATGTTGATTCACTGACCATCTGTCTTACTTCAGTTAAGTGCTTCACCACTTTAGCTTGGCATTAGACAAGTCAGACCATAAATTAAATAACTGAAGTCATACTATAATTCTTGGCTACCCTGGTCTATTTTTTTAAGCTGTCAACATCTAAAATGTCACATATATTTCTTTTTGGGTAGATAGTGAGCATGTGCCAAGTCCTGCCTACTCATCTTAAGCATGAACACAGACAAGCAGCAATTATAGTCTTGGTTTCTATTAGTCACTCAGACGAAAATAAGAGCTCTTCAGAGTTTAAATATCTGCATTAAATATATTCTTATTTATTTGCTTAAACAAATTCACTTGACCTGTTAGAGGACTGTGCCCATATTCTGCACTCGGACAGCAACAGAGGCGAGAGAACCCATTAAGAGCTTTAAAATATCACAATAAAAGGTTCATTTTTACAGGCCATTAGGATGCCATTAGTCTCATCTATTCGTTCCCAGGCTGCCCTCAGACTGAAAAGCGAGTATCTAATTGGGTGCTTTCATAAGATGATAAAAAAAAAAGCAATGTGATTTTAACAAAGAGAACACAGTGGATGGCTGCCCACTCAACTGGAAGGCTGAGAAGAAGCTCAGAAAGATGTTCATATGTGTTTTGGACAAGTTTAAAGCATATACTACATAGAGTAACATTTCGATAAACAAATATTGCAATGATGTGACCAAGGTTATATTGTTTATTTTAGAGTATAACAGTAGCTGTTGACATATTTTTCACCCTCATTGTCAGCATAAGGAAGCTATACCAAAATACAAGAGAGAAAAGTTTATGTTATTTTCCTAGATGACAACATTTCCATGTTGATCATTTAAATAACACCAGAGAATGGCCTAGATCAGATGCCAAAATAAAAGATTAAAAGCTTGCTGCTGGAGACACCAAAGCCTGAGGCTCCAGTCCAGCAAAGAACATAAGCAGTTGATTAAGAAGAAGGTCAAATTTAAGCCTTCTCATCTTCAGCAAGCCACACAGCTCTGTGCCCGGTGGGATCTAAGTGCACTCCTGCAGTTCTGCACGTGCTTAAAGCCCTCATTTGGCCAAGTATGGGATGTGCCTCCCCAGAAGACTTATGCAACCTGTGCAGAAGTCCTTGCTGTCAAGCCGTCAGTGCTATTCTTAGCTCACACGAGCCAGATTTTAACAAGCCACCCGAGCATGGGCTCTATCTTCATGTGCTCTGCACCTGTACCAGTAAGCTTAAAAGTGAGCTCATTAACAGACAGACAGAAGATTTTTGTGTGTGACTGTGCCAAGATCCCAGGGACCAAGAATGGGACAAAATGCTAAAGGAAGTTGGTAGTACATATAGTCAACAGGAATACTTACAGCTGTATGAGTCAATGAAAAGATGTTCTGGAAAGAATAGAAGATATATCTTTTAGAACTCAATCAGTCTCCTGTAAGGTTAGCATGACATCTTTTGAGGGTAACAAGTTTCCCTTTCTAGAATAGCAGAGGGTATCTCTTTTGAGGTAACATCTTCTTTTGAGGCCTGAGGACCCTGCTGCAGGCAGGCAGGAACAGCTCTGATCACGGGCTCAGTCCTACATTCCTCAGCACGGGATAAATGCTGCGCTGGAAAAAAGTGAATGGGGCCAGAGACTGAACACTGGTCTCGCTCTGCAGAAATGGTGCTTGTGGGAACGGGAGGTAGAGGCGCTTTTTTGAAAAATAATAGAACATGTCAATAGATGAGTAAGCAGTTGGGGGCAAATAAACTTTCAAAATCATATTGCAAGATAACAGGAAAAAAATACAGGAACTAACCGAGCTTTTTGGAGAAAAACAAAAATTATTATTCAGCATCAGGAGCAAAAAACTTGGTGGTTTCCCAGTAAAAACATTTTAAATCTCATATTAGCATGATACATTTTCAACATTTAACTGGTAAATAAATTTTTATTTCTACCTCTGGTAGCTGTAATAATTCATATGGGGTTATTCCCATGTAAGGGGTTTCTGTATTTATGCTAAAGCTGTGTCTAGAGAACAGTAGGTAGACAGAAAAAGATTAGAAATAAAAACCCCCAGATATCCAGAGGAAAAAGGGATGTGTTATTTCAAGTTGTGGCAGTTGTTATGAAACCAGCACTTGCAGATTCTGACATCTCGTGGCGTACCTGGGTAACTGCAAAACTCTTCGCTTTCTTATTTTATTTTATGGCAGTGTTTTGGTTTGATTTGCTTTATTTTCTTTTCGAGGAGCACTTGGAACCAAAGTTGATGTAAAGAACAATACTTTTACTAGAGGTTCTAAAGTGGGAAGCCTTAAAAACACAAGGAGGTTAAGAATACAGCTGAACGTCAATCTGGGAAAGGAATATCAGATAACTGCTCCCATGGTTATAGGTGCTGCACAAAATATCTTTAATTGCACTGCAAAATACCTTAATGTTAACAATTTGTAAAATATCATGTACATAATTTTAATATTTCCTAAATCCACACCTTTTGATCATAAAATCTGCAGTCTGCGAGTAAGAGTCTATATAATCTTTTCCGTGTTCAGAACACCGTATTTTAATTCTGTAGACTGCCTGACTGCAAACACCATGTTGTATTTTGGGAGTTTGCAAACCATTTCCTACCTTTGTCCATAGCATCTATGTGGTTGCCAAACTTTTGGGGCAGACCCTGCCCATTGCCAGCCACATGGCACAGTGTATTTGCCCACTGGCTTCCCATATGGCCCAGCACAGCAGCCATACAACATGCTATTGATATTAGACCCTGTATTGGTTATCAATGGATATGTTATTGATGTGTTAAAAAGGGTTATTGATGTGTTAGAAACCATGGAAGCACCTGAGAATGGTCACGTAGGAATTGGGGCTTCTCCCCCAAAAAGGTGGCAGGATCAATAGCCCAACTGAAGTGCATCTACACCAATGCACGCAGCACGGGCAACAAACAGGAGGAGCTGGAAGCCATTGTGCAGCTGGAAAACTATGATATAGTTGCCATCATGGAAACATGATGGGACAACTCACACAGCTGGAGTGCTGCAATGGATGGCTATAACCTCTTCAGAAGGGATAGGCAAGGAAGGAGAGGCGGTGGGGTAGCCCTGTATGTTAGGGAGTGTTTTGATTGTCTAGAGCTTAATGATGGTGACGACAGGGTTGAGTGTTTATGGGTAAGAATCAGGGGGAAGGCCAACAAGGCAGATATCATGGTGGGAGTCTGTAATAGACCACCCAACCAGGATGAACAGGCAGATGATATATTCGATAAGCAGCTGGGAGAAGTCTCACAATCGCTAGCCCTTGTTCTCATGGGGGACTTCAACTTACCAGACGTCTGCTGGAGATACAATACAGCAGAGAGGAAACAGTCTAGGAGGTTCCTGGAGTATGTGGAAGATTATAACTTCCTGACACAGCTGGTGAGGGAGCCAACTAGGGAGGGAGCTCTGCTGGAGTTGTTGTTTGCGAACAGAGAAGGACTTGTGGGTGATGTGACCGTTGGAGGCCATCTTGGGCATAGCGATCACGAAATGATAGAGTTTTTGATTCTTGGAGTAGTAAGGAGGGGGTCAGCAGAACTGCTACCCTGGACTTCCAGAGGGCAGACTTTGGCCTGTTTAGGAGGCTGGCTGGCAGAGTCCCTTGGGAAGCAGTCCTGAAGAGCAAAGGAGTCCAGGAAGGGTGGACATTCTTCAAGAAGGAAATCTTAAAAGCACAGGAGCAGGCTGTCCCCATGTGCCGAAAGATGAGCCGGTGGGGAAGAAGACCAGACTGGCTGAACAGAGAGCTTTGGCCAGAACTCAGGAAAAAAAGGAGAGTTTATGACCTTTGGAAGAAGGGGCAGGCAACTCAGGAGAACTACAAGGCTGTCATGAGGTTATGCAGGGAGAAAATTAGAAGGGCCAAAGCCCAACTAGAACTTAATATGGCTACTGCCATAAAAAACAACAAAAAATGTTTCTATAAATACATTAGCAACAAAAGAAGGGCTAAGGCCAATCTCCATCCTTTATTGGATGTGGGGGGAAACATTGTGACAAAGGATGAGGACAAGGCTGAGGTACTTAATGCCTTCTTTGCCTCAGTCTTTAATAGTGAGACCAGTTGTTCTCTGGGTACTCAGCGCCCTGAGCTGGAAGACAGGGACGGGGAGCATTATGAAGCCCCCATAATCCAAGGGGAAATGGTTAGCGACCTGCTACACCACTTAGACACGCACAAGTCTATGGGGCCGCATGGGATCCACCCAAGGGTACTGAGGGAGCTGGCAGAAGTGCTCACCAAGCCACTTTCAATCCTTTTTCAGCAGTCCTGGCTAACCGGGTAGGTCCCTGTTGACTGGAGGTTAGCAAATGTGATGCCCATCTACAAGAAGGATTGGGAGGAGGATCTGGGGAACTACAGGCCCATCAGTCTGACCTCGGTGCCAGAGAAGGTTATGGAGCAGATCATCTTGAGTGCCATCATGAGGCACGTACAGGACAACCAGGTGATCAGGCCCAGTCAGCACAGGTTTATGAAAGGCAGGTCCTGCTTGACCAACCTGATCTCCTTCTATGACAAGGTGATCTGCTTAGTGGATGAGGGAAAGGCTGTGGATGTTGTCTACCTAGACTTTAGTAAAGCCTTTGACACTGTTTCCCACAATATTGTCCTGGAGAAACTGGCTGCTCATGGCTTGGATGAACATACTCTTCGCTAGGTAAAAAACTGGCTGGATGGACAGGCCCAAAGAGTTGTGGTGAATGGAGTTAAATCCACTTGGCAGCTGGTTACAAGTGCTGTTCCCCAGGGCTCAGTATTGGGGCCAGTTCTGTTTAATATCTTTATCAATGATCTGGATGAGGGGATCAAGTGCACCCTCAGTAAGTTTGCAGATGACGCCAAGTTGGGTGGGAGTGTTGATCTGCTTGAGGGTAGGAAGGCTCTACAGAGGGACCTGGATAGGCTGGATCGATGGGCCGAGGCCAACTGTATGAGGTTCAACAAGGCTAAGTACCAGGTCCTGCACTTGGCTCACAACAACCCCATGCAACGCTACAGGCTTGGGGAAGAGTGGCTGGAAAGCTGCCTGGCGGAAAAGGTTCTGGGGGTGCTGGTCAACAGATGGCTGAATATGAGCCTAGGTGGTGAAGAAGTCCAACAGCACCCTGGCTTGTATCAGCAATAGTGTGGCCAGCAGGACTAGGGAAGTGATTGTCCCCCTGTACTTGGCACTGGTGAGGCCGCACCTCGAATACTGTGTTCAGTTTTGGGCCCCTCACTACAAGAGAGACATTGAGGTGCTGGAGCATGTCCAGAGAAGGGCAGCGAAGCTGGTGAAGGGTCTAGAGCACTAGACACAGAAGTCATAAGACTTCTAGACACAGGAGGGTCTAGAAGTCTTATGAGGAGTGGCTGAGGGAACTGGGATTGTTTAGCCTGGAGAAAAGGAGGCTCAGGCTTATCGTTCTCTATAACTACCTGAAAGGAGGCTGTGGCGAGGTGGGTTTCAGTCTCTTCTCCCAAGCAACAAGCGATAGGAGAAGAGGAAATAGCCTCAAGTTGCACCAGGGGAGGTTTAGATTGGAATATTTCTTAACTGAAAGGGTTGTCAAGCCTTCGGAACAGGGAAGTGGTTGAGTCACTATCCCTGGAGGTATTTAAAAGATGTGTAGATGTGGTGCTTAGGGACATGGTTTAGTGGTTGACTTGGCAGTGTTAGGTTAACGGTTGGACTTGATGGTCTTATAGGTCTTTTCCAACCTAAATGATTCTATGACTCCCTGATTCCATGTTACTCTCCACAGATACCAAGCCATTCTTCTGTCTACTACTACCCAAACTTAATCCAGTGCTCCACTTTAAACTTGTGCTTAAATACTGTAGAGAATTGGGACTTTATATTTCTTATTGTTGAAAATGTGAAAAGAATGTAAGTAATTATTGTTCTCAGTACAGCATAAACATATTTGCTCACAATTCCTTTAATTTCTAAGAGATTTTCGGTTTTCATTATTATTCATTGTTTCACCAGTTTTGTCTTTATTAGGCATTCATAAAAAATACTTCATTATCATCCATAAAGCACAGTTCATTAGCATAGCTGCTCTGTGAAGTCAATTGTTTCTTCATTAGCAACAGCTCCTCAGAAATTCAGGTCTTTGATGCCTGTTTGAATTACTGGTATCTTTTCATTTCCTCAGCTGTGTTTCTGAAAGATTTCATTTTTTCTACAGCTATCTACATTCATGAATATCCTTGTAAGCTCTGCACTTCTAATTTGTGATGTATTTTGCTTTCAACTACATTAGCTGTTCATACAAATGCAATGGCATAGAGAGTTTATTCATAGGCTTCATCCTGTGTTTGTGAGTGCTGATCTATTAACTCTCTCTATTCCTTTAGGCAGGAATGAAAACATTTGTCCTCTAGCATGCTCCAGCAAAAAAGGTATAATTTTGAAAGCCCCATGCTTCCACTCCTCTGAACTTGGATGCCTGGCAAAACGTATACTGAGAACTAAACACGGGTAGGGTGTGTGAGACACAGAGGTTGCATTTTGCAAATAACATCAAATGAATCAAATCAAATGACTGAAGAATGATTTTAAAAAAAATCTATAGCTTTTCTTTGCTTGGGTGTTGCCTTTCACTTTGCTGGATGATGACCCAGATGGCACTTTACCTCCTAGACCACTGCCCCTCCCACCAGGACGTGGTGTCCAAATGCTCCTCCTGCTTCATGGCCAGTCGGGAGCAGGAGAGGTTCTCCAGTGCCAGCGAGGACCTCTAGTGTGGGTGAGGACCTCCAGTGTGCTCTGCTGCACCACTGAACCACCTTGGCCCCCAGCAGCTTGACCTGCCTTATCCTTGTTCTCCAACTTGCCTGCCTTAACATACCATTTGGATACGAACAAAATGAATATTTTCCTGATTGTAAATCCCTGATCTTACACTCACTGGAAACAGGTTTCTTTCAAGAGCTGCTGACCTCAGGAAAAGGGCCTAAGTAATATTTCTGAGTGTATTTTTTTAATCCCGTCACTCCTTTGGTATTTTTAAAGGCTCATTTCTGGAATGGAGAACATTTCTTATGGGACAGATGGTTCAAAAATTTGAGAATTACATAAAACAGGGAGGACAGATTTGTTGAACCTTCCCTCCAAATGCGTCTCACTCTATAAAGAACCTAAGCACATTTACAGCTCCTCACACGCTTGGATGCGAGATTGTTCCTCTTTTCTGGATACTACAGTGGTACGCAAACTTCAAATATATACCTGAAGCCAAGGACAGCTAAGGTCAAAAGATGTTACCTATATCCTCTGCTTATGATGAATATCTGGTACAAAGTAATATGCCTACATTTGTAACAATGCACTCATCCTCCATGCAAAATTAAGGAAGTAATACAAACCTTTTACTTCCACCACAAACTCAGGCCAAGGTAAAAAACAAAAGCCAGCTGGCCAGCTTTCAAAAAGAGCTCACTTGCTGGGTGGAAAGAGAGGAACTTTGTTGACATGGAAACCTATAATTTCAATATATATCTATAATTAACAGATAAAATAACAAGACAAGAAAGATCTCAAAAGCTGCGATCAATTAAAGTTGTGAGAGAATTTTTAATATCCACATATTAGGGGCGAAAGAGTAAAAACAGTAACAAGGAAGGTGTTAAAACAAATTGTTGTACCCGGCTGGTGCTAGAGGGCTCAATGGGAATGTGAGAAATGAAACAACAGTAATCTGATGCTGGAGCATGTTTCTGTGTCAGTGCTCTGTTGCTGCTATAAAAAGGATCTTCATGTGGATTTAATCTGTGCACATTCAAATGAGAGCTGCTGCCCTGAAAATTTCTGATCAGAATAGATGGCAAAGAGGGAAAAACGGGTAAAATATTTAAAGGGAGGTGCAGAGAGACAAAAGAAAGATGCAGCCACAATGCAAATGCAGAGGTTGTGTAACCACACTCATATCTGATGACACAGGAGGACACTAAATAGCTCCAATTTGGAAACAATCCTTGGGACAAGGAGGTGGTAACAACCCTTTAGTCATCAGAGAAATCCATACCAGAGATGACCTGGACCAAGCAGAGGGAATGAGACTTTCTGGGCATTGTTGTACATGGTAGGAAGAATTCTTCCGCTACAGCTTTCCTCTCTTTCTGGGGCATTTCATGGCTACCAAAGACCAAGTAATTGTACAGGACGCTTCTACACATTGTGTGCATTATTAGTTCAGGGTTTGATAACACCTCAGCAATAAACCTTATTTCCTTGGAAAGAAACCTCTAAATAAGTATGTGGCCCATGCATCAGTCCAAAATTAGAAGGGCACAAATCACTAGAGCAAGCTAACATTTTTACGTTCAGAAGTGACAGGCTCAGTCCCTCTAAAGAGAAAATGAGGGTTATTGTTACACTATTATCTTTGCTTGCATTTACTCTTAAAATAATTTCTGTTCTTGAATTCAGGTGTTTCACTAAAAGATCTGGGCATGCAACATCCTTCACAGATAGGCAAGCACTCTTACCAGGAAGAGGGCACAGACCTAACTTTTCCGTGTCCCACCTGACCTGAGAAGGTGGAGTTCACAACATGCTTCATTTATGGTAACAAATGTTATCTGTAATGCAAAGTCACTTGTGTTTCTCCACTTGCCAAGTCTAGGCAGAGCTGGCGATGCAAAAGAAAATAAATAAAAAAAAGAATCCATTCATTTGTATGTAAATAAAGTAAACATAACAAAGACTAGCTGGAGTTACCATCTGCTGCACAGCTTTTTCACATAGATATAGTAACTGCATGGGGGTAATGTAACTCATCTCTTGGTGTTTGATGGTTATTGGTCTACTCACTTTTCCAAAAGTCATTGCAAATTTGAGGCACTTTAAAACTTGCTGTAATAATTTTTTTTTTTCTCTTCATTATGTAGTAGCATACTAGTGAGATCCAAGGGAGAAGAACAAGATATAATTTTGAGATCAAGTATAATAAAACCCAAGAGTTAAGTGACAAGCTCTATTTTATTTCTGATCTTCTCATCTTTAACTGCGCCTTTTTAATAATCTCCCTCTCCTGTTTTGTAAAATGCAAAAAGCCAGAGGCTCCCTCACCAGAAAAAAAGAGTAAGTTCATTGTAACTGGATCACTGATCTCTTCATCATTATTTTTATGGGCCTTGGGAAATTACAAGGAGATAAAACTCTGGAAAAATAGAATAACTGCCTTCCTCGCTGTCTGTGCACCTGCTGATCGTCGGGAAGGAAAGGCACAATTTGCTGCCTATCTGCTCCTGTTCCCCAGCTCACTACAGACTCCTAAGTGTGAATCCCTGGGCAAAAATGAAGACAACTGTCAGGCTTTTAAGTGTGGAGGGTGTTTTTAATACCAGTCTTACATTAGGAGAAGTTAAACCTCGAGGCATGAACACATAATTCTCTTTCATGTCATTTAAGCTAGTTGAATGCTTCTTAGTGCTCAGTAAATATAATTGTATTTTGCTGCAGAGCCAGAGCATGCTGCAAAAACGTATTGTTCTGCTTAGGATGAAAATCAAGCACAGATTTAAAAGTCTTCCTCAGACAGATAGTCTGTTTAATTGGTAGAATTTCCGTGAGGCCTAGTCACTTTTCTGCCTTCTCATTCACCATTCACTTCCTATGTACAAATTTTCTAATCGTCCAAGTTAGAAGCTGTCGTCAGTTCAACCACAAGCTCTACGTACTACAAAAAGGTTATCCCCATCAGCCATGGCTGGGTGAGGTGATGGAGGTGGTGATGGGACCAGGAGAAGAGCGCTGGCCCCATGCTCCACACTGGGGTTATTAACCTCTCGCTGCACGCCTTCGCCCCTCTGCCTAGGCACCCAGCCTGCCTGAGCATTAAAAATGGTTCATTTGAGCTAAAGAGGTCAGAAAATGATGAGACACATCACAGGTTAAAACCTGAGATAGTTACAGCTTCCTCAGTTGGCATTAGCTATATCTTGAGTTAATAAACCTTAGTTAATCACTGGCCCTTAGAAATGGCAGTTGTTTTAAAGCAAATACCACACCTATGGGCAAGCACGTACAACACTACATGACTTCTACAAAAAATTAGCTATATTCACACATTGTGTAACCATTAAAATATCACAGGCACAAATGTGATCGAGTCTTCCCGTCTGTGCCAACTTTGTCTCCTTTTTCACTGACATGACGGTGATTCGTTAGTTGTGCCATCGGTAGTCCAACAACTGAAACAGCCATGGACAGTGAATAGATGTCAGTGCCTGCACTACAGTGCATGGCTCGGATTATCTCTCTCGGAGGTAAATGAAGTGAAATGCCACAACGCTCTTCCTTTCTCATGCTAGACAAATTCCTCCTAATGAAAATGCTGAACTGCACTGTCTTTCAATCAGTATATCTTAAGCCACTGCTGATTATACGGATCTGAAAGGTTATTTTGGGAAGTCTGGTGAGTTTAGTCAGTGGTTGAAATACGCTGAAATCAATTAAAAAAACCTCTCTTCTGTTCTTCAGGACTAGTCTTTCTCTGTGCATATTTCAATACAATAAATACCTCAGAAAAACATCCTTTATATTTTCCCTCTTATCAGAATAATTCCCTTTGGCCCTCCCAGGAAAGAGGGCTTGAAAATGTATTCAAAGCCTGATTATATTTTCTGTTCCTTTTATACTCTTTTAATTAGCAAAAGTAGGATTGTAGATGCCTTAGGAGTTGGATTCTGCTTATTCTCACTAATTTCTGAGCCATATTACTGTATCACCTACCGACGCTGAGGACATCAAGGCCTCCCTGTACTATGTGCTGCACGGGCCGATAACATAGCCCCTTTCCCAAGGGTGGCAATCCTTTCCTCTTGGAAGTCTATGGGAGTTTTGTCACTTTTTGCAGCAAGTCACAGATCCTCCCCATAACAAGCTAAATGGACAGAGGATCCAGAAAAGGACTACCCCACCCAAGCATGTTTCGAGCTTTGGCAAAAATACATTAACATATTTTCCTGATCCATCCAGTGCCATCCTTTCTGTCATATGGTTTTTCACCCACATTTTTAACTATCAGCCTGGGTGCATATTGCCAGCCCCTGATGCAAACCTCCTCATTTAGAATCAGACAGAAAATAGTTTTCCTCAAAGGGGTTATCTGAGGTGCCTTTTTTCTTAAACACCTATCTCAGAAGCTGCTTCAGAGAGGGTTTTCTTTTACAGAACTGGAGTTTGATGAGTTACTCCCTGAGCTAGTCAGCGCACAGACATTTCTCCATGCCATTTGGATTATATTTCCTCGTCCTTATTTCTTTCATTTTGCTTGCAGCATTTCAGGATAATCAGTTTTATTTGTTTATTTGTTTGTTTCTGTGCTGGTTTACGCAGAATTCTGTAAATCCCATTTCTGTGTTGGTGAAATATTGAGCAGGTGCAGATGTGGCCCATCTGTGAAATGTGTAGTTTATATTGGGCAGAGGGAGAGGAAGAGAGGAAAAATAGTACTATTTGCCTTCTTTCTAGGAGGACATAGAGGGAATAAAGAAGAGGAAAGCTACTGCTGTAGCTGGATTTGGGCATGCTTCATCCTGAACATGTGATAGTCATGTTATGACATGTTCTGATTTTGACAAAAAAATGTCAAAACTTTGCTATTCTAAGTGATCCTGCAGAGTGACAAAGAAAGACTGTATTGAAAACTGTATTGAAAACTCAGTTATTTTTAGTTGTCACAGAGAGTGACTATGCAGAGACTTGAGCTCCCAAATAACCCAGAGTACTGTTTTTCCTTTCCTCTGAAAACGTGAAAAGAGGAATGTGCAGCGAAGGTAGCTAAGTAAAAAAGTGTTTGCTAATGCTAAGATGCCAAATGTTCACGCTGTGGACCTTTTTAGGAAGCACATAGACAAAATTTGCATCTCGTCGTTCCCAGCAAGCTCGTATATGCGTGTTTTGCACATTTTTTCCCAGAACATGTATTGAAGTGGGCTTGGCACTTTGCGCATCTGCAACTGATGCATCAGTTTATGATGTGAAGAAGCACAACGGCACTCTAGCAGATGGGCCTGAGCATGCCCATGCCAGAAAATCAGCATGTGAAGTAAGTTTGAAAAAGACAAGTAGATAATTTGAAGGCCAATACAAACCCCTCAGTAGCCCCTGCTCAATTAGCTTTGAAAGCAAAAGCTGGTGTGTAAGGCATGCTCTGTCCTCAGGTATCTAAGGCAATTCAGCCATTTCCAGCGCTTTCAAGATTTTCTGTAGTACAGAAAGATCCTGTTCATAAACTCCTCAGCTAAACTTTGTTTTTAACTTCCGTGAGCGTTTAGTCAATTCATAGTCACACAACATCCTTAGGCAATTCAGTAAACTTTTAGCAAACACTGGATGTTGTTTGGGTTTTTGACTTGGCTTTTTGTATCTGTCCCTGGTTAACCAGAATAAATGAACTCTGATGTAAAAAACTCTTAAAAATTTACCTTAGGAGAGAGTTTAAGTACTAGGTGGGCTCTCTGAAGAATGTAAAACCATCTGAAGGCTGTCACTTAGAAAGGAATAAACAACTTATTCAGCTACAGAAAATAATTTTTAGCTGTGACAAATTTGTCTTGCTGTTTTTTATAAAAAGAAGAAAATGCTTTTTAACAATTTTCTATGATAATGTTTCTCACCCCAAAAAACCCTTACCCTAACTGTAGCTTTTGCCTGAAGAAACATATATATAATTTCTGCTAACCATGCCAAGATCTTAATTTCATAAAGAATTTTTTTTTAATGTATCAGCACATTAATTTCTTTTAGCTGAAAAATGTTTTACAGAGGAAATAATTATATAGTCTTCTTAAAAAAAGATATCATTTTTCTCTGGAAGAATAAAAAAGGGATGCTGGAACTACCCTCGATTCCCTTTTGAAATGACAGTAAAGCATGCATTTGGATACCATACCACCAGTCTGAAGATTTCCAGGAGAGATGGTAAGAATACTCTCTTGGCATCAATGGCAATATGTATAAATCACATCTCATATCTGAATTTGATAAAAGAATTTCATTACCAATTATTTCTATTAAGGCACCATTCCATTTTTTGTCAGTGAACTACCTATTACTAACTTGAAGTCATTACATTTTTCAGGGGAAAATCTATTTATAAGTACTCATAAAGCAAACTAATTGAAAACATAATTAAATAGAGGCCAGAATCTTAAATAAATGACAGATGCTTACTCCCTAGATTAAGCACACTAAGCAGGCAATGCTTCTCACATAACTTTTCCAAATAGTCCCGTATTACCATTTTGCCCTTGACACTGACTACTTGAAACCGCATCATCCTCTGATAAAAAGTGGTATTTCAGTCCTGCTCGGGGGTGAGAGGAGAGCCCACGCCTGCTGCGGCCGGTGCTGGCCCCTGGCCATCGCAGAGGTGTTCTGCAGCCCCTGGCCGGTCTCAGCCAGCGCCCCACGGAGAGCGGGAGCATTGACCCTGGCACTGGCTCACACAAGACACTGGACAATTTTGAAGTGCAATGTTAAAAGCCTCCCACCCTCGGTTTTCCTCTGGTTATCCTCTGCTGTGAGTTCCCCCATACTGAAGAAGTCTTAATTTCATGTGCTTAAAATAATTTTTAAAATAATTTTATATATTTATATAAAATATAAATTTTATATTTATAAAAATATAAAAATAATTTCATGTGCTTAAAAGAATAAAATTTAAACAATTTTCCAGAGTCCCTTGGGAGGGACCCGTGATAACAAACCTCCTCCTCCAGCCCCGGGAACAGCCTTGCCACAGCGGCACAGAGTTTGCACCAGACTGCATGCCGGGGTTGGCGTGGCTCCGCAGGAGAGGCAGCGATTCAAGGAGGTGATGGCTGGGAGTGATGGATTCAAGGAGATGACGGCCGGGAGAGCCATCCCCCGCAGATACAGCCCCAGGGCGGTGCTGCGCAGGATCCTGCTCTGCCCAGGGAGCCCCCCCGGGCTGCGCAGCACCGTCCTCCCCGCTGGCCCCTGCCAGGCCAAGCTGGTTGGCCACAGCCTTGCCTGGGGCTACCCACCCACCTCTCGGCTTTGGCAGTGTAAGGACTGGTATTTAGTATTTTCTAGAATAAATACTAAAAATAAACAGTATTTAGTAATAAATTTAATAGTTTAACTAATTAATGTTAACTAAATAATATCTTTAATTTAACTAATGAATATATTAACTAAGTTTAGTATTTTCAGCCTGCCTCATTATTTGCTGCATTTCCCAAAATTTTCTTTGCCTGAACACTTAAGTAAGTAACAAAGGCTATTTCTAACAGAGTTAACTTTTTCAAGCCAGCTAGTACCAAAGTCCATCATTAGCTTCCTAAATCTGCTGCCTCTCAGAAATGCTGAACCATGACAGCACCTATTAACTTCAGGCCTAAATGTGGCAGCGTTGTCCAAAATGCCATACATATCTCTCAAATGTCTGTCAAGAAAAACTTTTCCGTAAACGACATAGTGATGCTGCCTACCCAGCTACTTACTCCAGAGCTGGGAGTCGCGTCCACGGACACCACGCCTGCTGTCGCTGCAGTGGCACCAGCAGCCACGTCCCTGCAGAACATTCGTGCGGAGATTACATGGGTCACTGTGCAGGAGCTAAACAGTGACATGGTCATAATGTCACTTCACTCCAGTGTAAGTGAGTTTCTAAACAATGCCCCTTCTGATGTTCGTATGTGTATAATCAAAGAGGCAGAAATAATTGTAGCATATGTGCAAAATGGCACTGCCATCTAGAATGCCCTATATGTTCAGCTGGTCTATTATTTCGTGCTCCATATAAACTTATGCTAAACAATTTTCTCCCTCTCCAGCTAATCCGACATGAATTGAATTCATTGTCTCAGACTAGAGTTGAACAATATTGTGGCTTTTCTCTCCACCTCAGATTCTCTCTCCTTAGCACCATCCCCTATATACAGCTCACAGGACAGTGCTGCGTGTGCTGCATCCCCTCTGCAGCACGCAGCACAGTGCGCTCCTCACTGCACCCGCTTCTGCTCCTGGCAGAGCCTGAGGCTACGAGCACACAGTAAAATCAGAGTGAAGCCCACCGCGCACAACAGGGATGGTGGAGCCCAGATGAAGCCAGCTGAAATCCTCTCAAAACACCTGTGCTCATTTCTTATTGACTGACTCTAAACTTTGTGAGGTACCTAACAGGCATGGGAAAAAAGGCTTAAAGACTGAACCTGAGCCTGCGTGTGCTCAGCATCCTCAAGCCTTTAGAAGAAAACCAGTCTCTGACGTTATTGTAGAGAGCTCTTAGGAACAGAGCCCTATTTCAGAACCCCTATGGAAACAAAGCTGGAAGTTTCAAAGTAGTCTATTAATTCTCAAATGTGTCAGTACAGAAGAATGAGCAGGTAGACACAACAATCTCTTCACTTTGCCAAAGCAATCTCTAATTTTCCTGTGATGTTTTGGGATTGCTTCACAGTGCAGACATCATCCCTAAAAATATGCAAGTTACCCTGCGACCGATAGGCAACACCTTGTTCCAAGAAGACCTTGTTCTGCACTTTGCAGAAGCAAACGTATCACTGGAATAGATGTTCAGGCAATGGATGGATTTGGGGATTAGAAGAAAGGGTGACTGGTGGTAGAAGTACCGCTGTTTGAGCATTTCTATTGCTCAGAGTGAATGTCAGCAGCACATGTTCAGCTTCTCATTCTGAGCTTGTTCAGAGCACCCAGTAACTGAAAAATAAAATCTTCAACTGTGAAAAACATACACTTGTCATTGCCGAATTAGAAACTGGCAATAAGAATGCTAGCAGATGTTTGTTTTTTTTAAATGCCATTCTATCTTTTGTCTGATTAATTCACTACCTGAAAAAATGTCAACGTGAAATTTTCTGGACTAAAAAAAAATCACCCATTCCAGTACTAAACAGCAGTGTTGACATATCTTCTTAAGTGGAAGAACATTCTTTTTCAGATCATAGGCATAAATGTCATTGTAAAGGCTTAATGAGGATGAGGACAAGCACATCAAAATCAAAATGTGCTTGGATCATTGGTTACTTAACAAATAGCAAATATGTAGATTTAAGCTGATATAACCCAATGGCTGCAGTAAAATAACTCTGAATTTACATTAATACAGACATGGTAGAGGTGGATTCTAAATTTTCTGTTAGTCATTTATTTGGGCTTTTTTATCCCAATTTGTCTGCATTACACTAAATAAACTTCAACCAGAAATCCACACATCAGTAGCATCGCACAAAGATTACAAAAGCATAACCTTCAACTTATTGTATCTAAATTGGTAGTGGCATTGGAATGATCACATAACATTAAAATATGCATGTGTACTTAATTCTTCCATTTTTTTGACGAGTAGAAAAGCAAAACAGGATGATATTTTGTGAAATGTGCTAGTGCTATCAGATGCTTACAGGTCTGGAAGTCAAATGTAGAGAGAAACGAGGAAAAGATGAGGGTCTTAGTAAGGGTGGAAAGGACATTCCTGTCTGCATCATATTGATCCTATCAACAATCACATGAATTGCTTCCTTCTCCCCTTGTTCCCATTCTCCCCTTCTCCCACCATCTCTTTTCTGCCCAGCCAAGGTGTCTCCAGCTACCACAATCAGACTTTGCCCTGGGTGATCTTCTGTGCCATCAGTTAAGCTCTGGTGAGGTTTTCAAAGCCACAGATTTTGGATCACCATCGCCAAAGATCCAGTGGCCTCTCTCCTTTCCTGTAAGCAAACTTTGCTTTTCCTAGACATGCAGATCCAGGGAAGGACACTTCTCTGCAGCATGTAAAGGTGCTCTTGGCTATCCCATGGCTCTTCTCCAACTGGGTTTTTTTTTCCAGTCCTTTGCAACACTGATGATGCACATGGAGATCTTCACATCTGGCTTCTGCCTGCCCTAACATCCCATGTTGTGCTAGAGGGCTGTGCCCTGTTATGGGTAAAAAATATATTGTTTTTTCCACTTGGGATATATCATCTATGAGAAGACAGTGACGGTTAAGGTAGATATTCTGTGGGAAATTTTTTTTTGCTGTAGCATAAGAGGCCAGAATGACATTTTGCCAGATGACTTACACTGCCTGTTCGTCTTTATTGGAAAATCACCTCGCTCCATCAAATAAGGTAGTGTTTACTTATTCCCATTTTAAAATTCCATGCTGCAGGATGCCCAGTTAGCGCTCTAAATGCCCTTGACAAGAATTTAAAAGCACAATAAAGGAACGTTTTATCCAAACAAAACAGCAGCAGCAGAACTTTTTCAAAGCTATTCAAACCTTCAGCTAGATTAATTCCCTTCTCTTAGGTATGCTTTGGTCTTTTACTACATCAGCCCATCAGGTATGTAAAAAACAATAATTTCTGAGCACAAGTTTTCTCCCTATCTTATCAAGGAAATAATTTAAGATTGTTCAAGGAAAAAGAGAGATCTTTGCTCTGCAAGGAGGGTATGAGCACGTTCAGGCACTTGGTCACAATGGCAGGGGATGCTATCGAGGCCGCAGGCATGTCTCAGTCTCTTGCATCACTGGTTAAATGAATCTTTTGGTTTTACAGCCTCCAAATTTCCTCCAGCTATTCAGATAACGATAATCATTTTGACACATGATTACAAGAACTTGTTTTTACCTTGAGCAAAAGAGATCTCCAGTTTTCATGTGATCTTTTAGCTACTTAAATCTGTTTTCTAAACTGACATTGGAATATTTTTATCAAATCAAGGTAGGCTCTCTGGGTGGGATTCAGTTGCCAGAATGTGGATGTCTAGTGCCATTTTAGATGCTTTAGGGTGTTACACCTGGTTGTTGTCCTAGGCAGTTGGGGTTTTGCTGTCATATCTGCTATTCAGTATCTAAAACAACACTAGAAGTCTCTATTTAGATACCTGAATGATTCATTCTGTCCTTTCCCTTAATGTCATCTTAAAAGATATTTAAACATCACTGTAAAGTTATTTTAACTCTATATCTCTGTATCACTGTTCTCTTTCTTCTGCTCTGCATAGCACTGTTCCTTTTATTTTCAGCATGCCTCTCTGTGAAAGGTAAAAACCTGATTATAGTTCTCCAGTGGAACTCTAACTGGAGAATTATTACAATTTCCCTCCCTTATAAAATATACTCTCCTTAACAACATCAAAACACAGGTACCCCTTCTTGAAAGAAATAATTTATTTTTAAACAACATAAAACATCACAACAATCCATTTAAAATAACTTTTTAAGTGTCCAAGAGGCTTGAAAGAATCATAGCTTACCATCTACCTAAATACATGATGATCATTCCTGGAAGTTTCTACAGAAAGTTATTTTCCGAACTCTCAATTATTCCTCCAAATTCTTGACATGTCATCTGACAGACAATACCTGAAGAAGCATGGTCCAAAATGAAGCATTCAAGGATAGTGGCTTAATTTTATATTGAAGCTTTTTCCAGCTTGCAGTTTTAGAAATAAATTCCTGCAATTTATAAAGACTGAGCACAACAGCAACATGTCTTCAGACAATATTCAGATAACCTCATGGCCTCAAGATCAGGTTCACTTAGCAGCATTTTTCCACAATAGCAAATGAATTTATTCTCAGAAGAAGAATGGATAGACATTACACAGAGTAGACCGGCAGAGGAGAACGATGCATCCACTTGGCTACCTCTACTTTCTGGTTATTAAGCATTATTTGTAAAGCTAAATTCAACAGCTGAAAGCAAGGCTATTTTCTCCAGTAACTGGTGTTAGAATGGACCCTGGAGAGAGAAGTTAAATCAAGCTGCTGTTTTGCTGCAGCCGAAGTTACAAACAGCATGTATTGGAATGAGCAGGCATTTGGCGTTACCTCCAGACTAGTAGAAAATGAAGTGTTTGCATTTCTAGAAATGCATAAATCATCCTTGCAATACCTGCGTGAAAATGCATGCAGGCTTAAAATGAACTGCAATAACTATGATGTAACATTATCTATAAAAAACTACATTCATAATTCATACCTCCCAAGAATAATTTTCAACATTTTCTTACATATTCTTGCCCAAAACAAGCTGCAAGATGCTTGCATGTTTTCAATATATCTAGATTAAATCACCATTTATCCATATGTATAGAAAATTTCAGAACAAGTTTCAGTACGGCCTGGGAAGTAAGTAAGTTTTATGTGGTACTGGCCCATCAATATATATTCATAATTAAAAGCAGTAATTTTTAATTTTGGTTATAGGAAAAAAATCAAAAGCTAAAGATGTAAGAAGAAAAAATATGTTAAACAGAAATATAATTTAGTATAAGAAAATATCTTTATTATGAAATTTAATTTCTAGGCCCATATCCAAAAGGCACTTTAAACACATAAGTAGGGTGAGATTATACATATGCTGGCAGCTATACATATGTTTTAACACCTTGTCTAGTTGGCAACCTGTATTGTTTAATGCGCGTATCTCCAAAATTACTTCTCTACATCTGCACACAAAATTCATGCACTCATTTTTGTTGTAATAGCAAATAATGCAATTTTATAGTTGCATGTGACTTTGTGAGAGTATTGATCACTGCCTCTATGCTCTGCAGAATAAGGATCAAATATGAATGATAAATAACTATAAACCTAGAGAGCAAAGTAGTCAGGTAATTGCCCTCTTTCACCCATCCACGTACCCATCTTTTAGAGTGGGATGGGGATGATGAGGTGGATGAGGAATACAAACCCTACACTTGTCCTGAGGAATTTACAGTCTCAACAGATGAACAACAGGCAGTGAGTAAGACTGCCTTACCAAGGAATGACAAGTCCTTGGTCAATAAAATATATTCACTGAAAAGTTGTGAAACTACTATTTCTTATGCATATTTCTAGATTCTAGAGGAACTGACACATACCCATTTCACCACTGAGCTGGTCCCTTACTCAAAGCAATGCTTCAGATACTGGATCAAAATAGACTAAGTTCAGCAAAAACATCTGTCCTGTAGTGGTGGCCCAGAGAAGTGAAAACATTCCTTCTTCTCTGCTGTAATGTCATATTCAACATATGAGGGAAGCATGGAAGAAGCAGAGAGGAGAGTCACAGAGGAAACCAATGAGACATGAGGAAGAGAAGACAAGATATGAGAGAGAGAAACTGAAACCTCCTCACTCCAGATCAGGCATAGGGTTTTTGGAGTCTTACTGACAAGGAAGCAGCTACTATTTTAAAAATGAGATTGTTACAGTAATCTCACTAAAAATCAATGACAACTGCCCACTTAGGGTGGGAATAATCTAAACCCACTGTCTACAGTGAGAACGCCAGTGTGCGACAGAGCTGATGTGAGCAACAATCAGAGTCAACAGAGTTTAGCGTACAATTCACCTCATCCTAAAGTAAATGCCTACATTTGGTCAGATGAATCTCATCTTAAACTCTGTTGACTGTGTTGAGTTGACCTTCCCAGTTACAATGGTAGCCAAGACAGCTGTGTCGTGGTTTAAGCCCAGCTGGCAACTAAGCACCACACAGCTGCTTGCTCACTCCACGCCAGTGGGATGAGGAAAAGAATCAGAAGAGTAAAAGTGAGAAAACTCGAGGGTTGAGATAAAGACAGTTTAATAGGTAAAGCAAAAGCTGCGCACGCAAGCAAAGCAAAACAAGGAATTCACTCACTCCTTCCCATGGGCAGGCAGTGTTCAGCCATCTCCAGGAAAGCAGGGCTCCATCACGTCTAATGGTTACTTGGGAAGACAAACGCCATCACTCCTAATGTCCCCCCCTTCCTTCTTCTTCCCCAGCTGTATATACTGAGCATGATGTCATGTGGTATGGAATAGCCCTTTGGCCAGTTTGGATCAACTATCCTGGCTGTGTCCCCTCCCAGCTTCTTCTGCACCTGGCAGAGCACGGGAAGCTGAAAAGTCCTTGACTAGTGCAGCAACAACTAAAACATCCCTGAATTATCAACACTGTTTTCAGCACAAATCCAAAACATAGCCCCATACCAGCCACTATAAAGAAAATTAACTCAATCTCAGCTGAAACCAGGACAGCTGGTTCAAATGTAGACGACTGTGTTGCATAGCTCCATGTTTAGTCAGATGAATACCAAACCTGACTCCACTGGATCCCCTTGAATAATTGCAATGAAACAGATTACTTTTGATGTTCAGTGTTAGAGCAAGTCAGGGAAAAATCCAGACTTAGAAATACACCATCAGAAATTTGGAGCAGGAAAAAGAAGACAGTCTTAGCTGTCTGCACAGAATGAAGATACCCAAGGAGGGAGAAATGTCTGGAGACCACAGGAACATGTTGTACTAATCCATAGACTACATTTCATGGCTTTTAACATGCTAAATAGACACAACGTCATTTTCAAACTTGAATAATGTTAGGAATAAAATTAGATTTTCTCCTGAACACTCATTGTCTTGATGCTTGAAGTACGTTTCCTAAATTTAGACTTTGCCATAGATGTTGCACTTACTAAGTTATTTAACGAATGGTGTTAGTGCAGAGTAAAGAAGTAACTTCATAATAACCAAAATATCAGAGCCATAATCTTTTCTCCCCCTGCCCCAGCTTCTGGCCAATTTCGGGAGTGATTCACTTTAAGCCCAGATGTTGCCTCATGCAGCAATGTTAGCATTCTTTACTCGCACTGAATCAGTTAGCTCCTGTTCCCAATGGGAGACATATGTTCCCTCCGCCTTTGGTTTCACACTTGCAGAGTTACTGTTTGCTTGTTGCTCCTCCAGCATAAAAAGTGTATAATTTCTGTTTAACTGTGAGTTGTCTTTTTATTCCAAGATCTCAACATCTATTAAAACATTAATAAAAGTGTTACAGAATCCATGTCAGGAAGAAAAAGGACAAGATAGATTTGTAGCAAGGGACAAAACCACGGGACTTTATTCCAGGATGTAAAAACAACCTCTCAGATTGAAACTCATGATACAAGTTCCAGCAGACAAGGATATGTGGATATATATGGATATAGAAGGATATATCTGTTCCGAGAGAAATTGAATAAAATCTTTCATGGTCACAAGTATCCTTTGATTTCTCCTGTCATCCAAAAATAGGGGTGTAAAACTCCTGGTTTAAAAATATCACGAGAAAACCAGATGAAGAAGCAGATCAGTAGTTAAAAAGTGACAATATTTCTCAAAGATTGCAAAGCAATGCAATTCAAATAGTCCTCACACACTTTCTATTCCAACACTTCAGAAGACAGGCAGAAAAATCAGTCACCAGTGTAATCATATGTTTTATTACCTTCTGATGCTCAGGTAGCAAAAAGGGTGATCACATCGTAAACAGACAGATAGCTAAACACCTATATTATGTGCACCAAAACAGAGCGATACTCATCTCCTTGTTTCCTTCTCAAAAGTTATCCTTATTATTTGATTAGGTGGAAAGAATCCATCATTCAGAATACACACAAATTTTTCTCATCATTGATGATATCCTTTCTTGCCATCTCTGCTTAAAGAAAACAGAATTCTTCTAAATTAATAAAATTAATCGATTAATAGAACTAACCATAAATGTTTTAAATATTCCTTTCTCAGTCTGAATTTATTTTTATAAATCCATGGTAGATGCTCTTTATTACTTCTTTGGAAGTATAACCATGGGTATTTTTTCCCCTGCAGGTTTATGCCTTTGAACATGAAGAAATTGTTCGTCTCTCCGTTCATTTTATATTTTCCACATTAATTAAAAACTTGTCCAGATGGCACTGTACAAATGTCTTTCATGCAGATTTCTGGCTTTGAAATGCAGCTACCCACCTCAAAATACAGCATTTCCGTCTGCTTGGGAAAATAGCTCTCCATGGTTCATTTTATCTATAGTATTGTGCGGGGGAGAGAGTAAGTCACTTGGAGTAAAAGGAGTGGAGATTCATCTCCAAACCTCCCACTTCTCATGAAAATCTCTATATAACTATTTGTGTGTTCATATGTTTTGTGTGTGTGTGTGCACACATGGACGCCTCAGAAGCAAGAATAACCGAAAAAGTCATATTACCTTAATGCAATGTCTCCATATAACCCTCAGCCAGGTGGTTAATGAGAGTAGAAACCAGTAGCATCAATGTATTTCATATCTCTTGAGACAAATGATTAAACCAAGTTTAAACCCCCACCTAAGAAGTGCCATAAAACCACGTGCCCTCACGAGGTCTGATTTCCCCACTCAGGAGGACTCTGAGAAAGCGTGCAAGCAAATAAATCTTTATTCAGGGAAAGACAAAATGGTGATACATTTAGCACACAGTAAGAGTAATAAGAGTAAACCCCCCTTCCTTGTTCACCCGCCTCCAGATGCCCCTCATCCAGGAGAAGGCACCTACTGGCAGGGAACCCTTGGCGCCCGCAAGCTGCCCACTCAGCCTTGCCAGACACTGCCCTGTCCCCCTCAACTCAGGGACTCCCCTTTGGGCACTTGGATCACTGCAGTCCTCTCCTGGGCTAGGTAGGTGTCCTGCCATCCTCAACACCAGCACTCCTGTTTTGACTGCACTGAAAACCTCATGCTAAGGCATTTCTCACCAAAAAGCCTGCTACATGTCATTGTGTCTTCCACTGAAATCCCCATTGCAATGGAAAGAGCATTCAGGGCTGTGTAATGGAGACCTGCTTGCCCAGGAACGAGGTCGTTGCCACAAGTTAAAATCACCTTCTCTTTTTCAAGAGCCAGCCTTCCTGCAAAACCCAACCTGTCTGTGGCAGCTCCCCAGACGTTACCAGAGGAATTGTTGGTAATTAGTCAATGTAAACTAAGGCCTCTATGGTGCTGCTTTCTGCTTTTCACCCACAGTGGGAAAAGCAGAAAGCAAATACCTCTTTGCTTTCTTGAATGGATAGATAGACATGTATATGTAGTTATTACAAACAAATACCGATTTCCCATATAATGTATTATGAGCTCTTCAGCTGCTCAAGTTAAGCAACTGCTTTTTTTCATACCATGCCCGCAGTCCTGTCTGCATGTCGCAGATTTTACTATCGTTGCAGTTCTGTTGCATGCATAACACAGTAACCAGATAAAAACAACTCTGATGTGTCAAGAGCAGAAAACTGTAAAACATTTTCTTTAGCAGCATGTAACTCTAAGACTTCTGTTTGTGAAAGAGCCAACGCAGTGTGCTATCCCTATTTGAATATATGGCTTCAAAACACACTGCAATTAAAAGCTATAGGAGGGTTGGTTTAACATAGAGGATGACATCATATTTCCTTCCATGCCTCTTAACTAAAGAAAAACAAAGCCATCAGGCCAGGTTTTATTTTCCTCTATTGATTCCAGATATCTCCATTAAGCTCAGCCTTAAGAAGAGGTGTTACTCCCTCCTCCAAGGCTATCAAAGGAGGACAGCAAATAGAAAGTCCTTAGGAATATGAACAGAAGAGGGTTAACAGCCTTAACCATACCTGATGAACTGAATGTTTACTGCTCTGTGGGAGTTTGGTCTGCAATGCCTGCCACTGATATCAATAGAGGTCTTGTTTAAAAACCTCAGGTTGCATTCTCAAAATTCAGGGGACAGGCTGGACTTTAAACGTTTGACTATTGAAAAAGATGAAGTATTTTTCCTTCTAGTTTCACTCCGATCACACCCCCTTGGAAAGCAAACAGGATCAAATCTTAGCATTGGACTTCAGAGAGGAAAATGCCTAGATAGATGGTCTAGCTCATTTACGTGGCCCCATGAAGGATCGCTCCTCACAGTTTGTTTTCTAGTACTTTGTTCAAACTGTTTTTCAATATTTGAACAAAAAATGTCGCCCTTTGGAAGAGTTCGCCGGATCTGTCAGGGCCTGTATTACTGTAGTCTTACATTTCCCCTTTTTTCATCTGCCCCAGGTTTTAGGCTGTTGTATCCCACCAGTTTTTTTCCATTCCTTGCAGAAAACATTCTATAAGGAAACTCATTACTACTAGGAGATGGGGAAGGGCAATGAGAAATCCTGGTCTTTTTAAAGTTGATTACAAAAATGCTATAGTGATTGTAATGGGGCCAGGACTAGACACATGGGCAAGGCTTTGCTCCACACATAAATTCAGCATCATACTCAGCTGAAGAGACTGGGGGAGAGACAAAGAGAAAGAGGAGGAAAGTTCTGCCTTGTGCCTTCTTGAATCTGGGCTGTTCTGGCTGATAATTCAGATACAAATGCCACCACCAGCAGTCTGCATGGACCCCTGGCACTGCTTTGGAACCCCACTGAGATACCTTCCTGGCATTTCTTACTCTGATTTATGAGCTTAATATAGCTCCACGGCTCTCTTCCCTCATGCCAATGACTCTCCCCCAGTTGGGTATGAAGATTTTAGTTCCCTCATAAGTCACCACTTGCCCAGCTCAGTTGGCTAAAAAGGGCGGCACGAGGAACAAGGCTCCAGCCCCTATTCTTTCATCTTGATTTTGGTGCCCTGATTTTGACGCTAACATGTTGTCTGGCTTGTAACAAATTACACAAGCTCCCTGTGTTTCAGCTTCTTCGCCTTTAAAATGGGAATAATGATTTCAGCTTTTTAATGTACTTTGAAACGTGCGGACATAAAGCACTACCAGGAGAAGAAGGTTTCATTATTCTTTTTATATTTTGTCTTTTTAATACAGGCTTATTCCATAAATTGTCAGCATTACCTCTCTAATGTGAACACATCTTTGTTGTTGTTGTTGAAGATACTCTTCAACACTTTGCTGATAATATAGAATCTCGGTCTACTATTCCTGATAATTTCTATAAAACCTCATTCTGTCATCAGCAATATATATTTTAGTGAAGGCTGTGTGTCCTTGCCTTGTCAGAAACTGCAGCCTTCACTTTCTTCTTTCACCCATAGTTTTATGTGTACTGCGACAGCCATGAGTAGTTTGTTTTTGCAGATCCAGCATAAAGAAAAATCACTAGTTTATAGGACAAGCTATTATTTCCTCATATTATGTTGCACTCCCCTTTTTTCTACACTGTCCTCTGTCCTTCAAATCCCTTGCTTAAAACCTCCTTGGTGATTTCTTTATTTCTCCCCTAAGCAGCCTCTGATTTTCAGGTTGGCTTCCCTGCAGGGTAGTCTATCATCTCACTTTTGCTTTACATTCCTCCATTCTGTAATCAGTATTTTGCAGTCTGTGCTGGACATCTGGTGGACTACAGCTCCCAGATCTAATGTGTGATTACTGGAGGTGAATCACTGTCTTTCCATGTAAGTGCGCAGGAAGATGATGAGAAAAAACCATCCAGGAAAGCACCTGGAAAAGGCAATGACAGGAATCAGTCATGTGCATGACGCCTGGCATTCAGCAGCCACAGAGCACTCAGGGCTGCAGCCTCCAGTCTGTGGGGTGACCCAGGGAGAAACGTGTCCGTAATGTCCCAGGTGTGGCCGTGGTGGGAAATGAATGGAGACTTTGGCTCTCACAGGTGTGACAGACAGCACAGTGTCGGTATTTCCCCATCAGTGGGCAGACGCCTGTGGGAAAGTGTGGCGGCCCTGGGTGCACGGCAGGGAGGAGGTGTTTGGGCTCTGCCATGGCTCTTTCAGAGGATTCCGCACGGCCCAGCACTCAGCCTTATGGAGGCATGCAGGAAGGCAGGAGTCATCTCCACCACCCCAGTGTCCAACAGCTTAGGCACTTACGGTGGTGTCCAGGTGCCTGGCAATAGGCAGCCAGTCTGCTGCAGACACAGCAGGGCCAGCTCAGGTATGTTCCACTGTGCAACCTGAGCCCAAACTGCTGAGAAAGAGCCATGAGAAAGTCAGTGGGACGCTAGAAAAATAAAGGTACAGTCAAGAGTAGGTGTGTTGAGACAGGGGCAGTCAGTCGCTCAAGGATGCAGGAGGGAAAATGGCTGAGTATGAGCTCCTGAAGGAGGAAAGGAGGGAGACTGGTCAAGATGAACGGCAAAGCCTGGGCTCGTCAGGGTCAGTCAGATCTCCAGCTTGAGTCACTGGTGTAGGCAGACCAGGTGGGAGACGGCAGCTCCGTGACACCCAGACCTGGCCCTTCCCCTCCCGATGCCCCTGAGGCCAGCAAAGGCTCCACGGGTGCCACACCGTGGAGCAGACCTCAGCCTGACACCTCATTAAATCCTACCTGTCCTTCATAAGTTAGCTTATAAGTAATTGATTTACACTTCTAAGTTGCATTTCTCCTACTTGCAGAGTGTCTGCACATAGCTAAAAATGTCCAAACAAGCTGACTCAAAAAACTGGGCTATAACAATCATGTTTTTCAAGTGGTCACCAGCCCACTCTTCCACCCCTGCTCCTCCAGATGACCCTTTGCTCTAAGACTGAGGAGTGACTTTTGTTCTTGCTCAGGAGCTCAGGTTAGCCAAACCATGAGTTCACATACTCAGTCATGGGAAGCAGAAAACTTCAGCAAGGATTTAATCTCCACTTGACAATTCTGGTACATCATATCACGCATCTACGGTTTCTTCATCTCTCTTAAATTTATTTACTTATTGTGTCTTTTATTAATGCACAATGGATGTGCATTAGTGAAGCAACCAAACCAAATTGCTTTCCTATCTACTTTTGCTTTATAAATCAATAGATCTGTGACAGTAATGTGTTTTAAACACACAGAAATGCTGGATACTTCTTTTCTTAGTGAGTTGTCCAAATATTTGCTTGCTATCCTCAGAATACTTATATTCTCTAGGCAAAAAATTATATCACTTTTTTCCTTTGCACTTTATATAAAAGCTTAGCTTTGCCTCTTCATTCATTTCTATTACCTTTGTTATTTTTCACAGACCTGTACACAGGTCCATATATTTCTTTAATAGGTTCTAAATTTTACTGCAGCCCCTTGTTATTGGCTCCCTCGCCAATTGACTTTACTCAGCAATATGATCCATTCCAGTGGAAATGGGAAGTTTATGCAATAGTCTCCCTAGACTTCTCTGAATATATTATGCTCTGAGCCACACAGGCCAGAGTGCACCTTTATCTTAGAAGCTATGCAGTCTTGCAACACTTGCACAGGGACCACTGGAAAGCCAAGGTCCCGTGACCATGCGGGGCGAGGAACTGAAGATTCTGCGAACAGAAGATCACTGAAGGACTATGTGTACACATTATTAAGGTGAAAGGAATTAAAAGAATAAAAATGTCTGGGGGAATGCTCCACTAAGGATCCCATCCAGCACTGGAAAAATTCCTGGACTGGTAAGAGCAAGCAAAATATTTCTAAATCCATTCTTCATCCGCCCATAATGGGATGCACCATTCAGAAAACTGGTTCCAGTTTTGCCTGGTTTCTCTGATGTTTTCAGGGCTGGCCAAGCCCTCAGCAAGGCTCCAAATGCAAGCATAGTTAGATAGGGTGAAACCACTTTTAGATCTCACAAGCCTCCTACCAGTCTTATACTGAGCATAGCTTACTGAGAACAGAAAAGCCGTATACATCTAGTTCAGATACTCATTTGTAGTTGGGTCAACCGGAAGAGAGCTTCCAAGCAGGTCTGGAGCATGGTTTAGATTTAATCCCATATATCCCAGCTGAGACACCTTTATCAGTCTCCTGTCACATCCCATATTATCACTGTGTTGCTACTGTAGCCCTGTTCAGACTCTGAGAGGACTGTATGATGGGGTAGGCTGCAGGAGAGAGAACACGGCTCATCGACCCTGACAGTCTACTCCAGTCTTTTATTCCTGCCCCATTGTGTGTCCATCACTCTGTTTTTTAGCTCTACGTAGCCATTTTTTTCTGTGACAAATGTTCTTACTTCCTGCCCTTGCTTGATTAATCTTTTCACCAGCTGTATTTGTGTTTGCAGAGTATGTGTTGCTATGCATTCATTTCACCACCTCCACACCTCAGAGCATTGGCAACAATCACTTACATTCTTTAAACAAAAATGCTGTTAACTCTTTGCATCCAAAGTAAGAAAAAGAAACATCAGTATTATGGATTGTGACTAGACAATGATTTCGCTATAGGACTCTGTGCACTGTAGGAGACAAAGGAGGGACAGCATCACCTGGGAAGACATATAAGAACAGACAACATTTGGCTTGACAGACTTGTTGCTCCTTACTTTGTGGAATTGTAAATATTAGCAGCAAATTAATATACACGCCCAACACAAGCTGGCACACAATGGGGAGGAGAGTGGGTGGCAAAGCAGCAAGACGTTTGTGTGTGCTTAAATAACAAGTAACTAAGGTTCTAGCAAGCGCTCAAGAATATGTGCTGTAGCTCCTGGGTTTTGAAAGATCAATGACATGGCCATTTGTTGTGCACTGACAACAATTTCCTGCCTTTGTATCAGCTATCGGAAAGAAACTGCCCACCCAAGGCCTTGGCAGATTGTGCTGGGGGCCAGAAGAGGTGCTTGCTTTCTTCCAGGCCGCATTGCCGGGGCTGAACACCACATTGTCTCCTGTCAGTCACTTAATTAAGACTTGTCTGTCAGATGTGGCAGGTGCAGCTTGCGGTGTCAGCAGCCAGTATCTGTATGGTACTGCCCTGCTGCCTCCCAAACAGAAATGTGCAATAGCCTTAGAGAGTTAGTTTCTGTCTTTGCCTTTGCTTTAAAGTATTTGAACAATTTACAGATAGGCCTTTTTTTTTGTTTCTTTGATTAGGTTTTATTTGCTCCTTTATATTTATTTCAAAGAGGGCATTGTTACAAAAAGCTCCAAGGACAGTCTGTGCTGTTTTCCCCACTCCATAATTTTCTCCTTACAATTTTTCTTCAAAGACTGCATAATAGACCATTCGATGCATTGAAACTGCACTCTGCTAATGGAAACGCTGCCTGGAGCTGCTTCGAAACAGTAGTCCAAACCAGCCCACAGCACTCAGCAATCTGTGAGACGGGCACTGGGAGTCCCCTGGTATTGCTAGGTCCTGGCAAGTAATTTTGGCATTCACGGGAGTTACTGCCACAAAGATTTCAATCTTCTGTGCTGGGTCTTTCAGGTCTCAGCAGGATTTGTCTTCAAAACTTTTACTTGTTTGCCTAATGCAGTGTTCCAGAACTGGCAAAGAGCCGTTACACAGAATTGCCCTGTCCTCTGATGTCAGGACAACTCCTTCAGACAGCCTGTCCTTCTCTCTTCCGCCTCGTTTGGTTCCTTCCCAGCCCACGTTCCCTCTTGTGCCCCTGCTTTCCTGCCCGACAGCCATGCAGGCAGGTGCTGCTCACTTCTACTTCCTATGGGCACCCTCATTTCAGCTCCACGCCCAAGGTCCCTCCCTCCATGCTCTTTGCGCCCCAGAGCCTGGTCTCTCCCCAGCAGCACAGTATCCATCTATGATAAATCCTCCTCCACGATTTATCTTCACATCCTAGTTCGTCACTTCAGAGAAAGCACTGGCAAGAAAAGTCAGTGAAGGTTCCTACCAACTGGTCATTCATCTTATTATGTATTTTTGGCAACAGTCTTTTTTTCAACAGTCGTTTGTGCCTGCCAGAGAAAGCGTGTGGAGAGCCTACCAACGTGGAGCGAGCTCCCGAGATTTTCCTGTACGTCTCCCGCAGTGAGTACATTTCTTGAAGTCTCAGCTCCGGGAACGCTGCGCTCATTTGGTTTTATCTTTCCACGGAGCAAGTCGTGAGCTCTCGTGATTACGGAAAAAAAGCCTGGGTGCTGATCGAGCTAGGCGCACGCACCAGAGCAACCTCACAAGGCTCGCTTTATTGCAGCTGCTCTCCAAACCCATCTGTCAGGAACCTGGGGCTCGGAGGGGGCTGCCTGAGGCACGGCTGGAGCCCTGGCAGCGAGGGCCAGGAGGAAGCGCCGGACCCCCGCCCTGCCCTCGGCCCGCGCTCGGAGGCGCCCGGGGGGCGGCGGCGCGGCCAGGCGCGGCTCCCTGCGCTGCCGCAGCGGCGCGGCCGCCCGCCGCCCGCGGACTACAACTCCCAGCGTGCCGCCGCCCGCCGGCACGGCCCGTCCTCCCGCCCGCCTCGGCACTGCCCGGCTGGGCTGGGCTGGGCTGGGCTGGGCTGGGCTGGGCTCGGCTGGCGCCGCCGCCCCGCTGTGCCCCGGGCGCTGGCCGCAGCGCGGGCGTGGGGCGTGGCGGGCGGCGCCGGTCGCGGAGGCGGGAGGGAGGTAGGTGGGTGTGCGGGGCGGGCAGCGGGGCGGGCAGCGCGGCGGGCGGGCGGGCCAGCCGGCGTGCCGGGCAGGTGAGAGCCCCGCGGGGAGGAGGCGGAGGCGGCGGAGGCGGAGGCGGAGGAGGCGTGCTCCTGCCGCCGGGGTGTGCGTGCGTGTGTGTGTGCGTGTCTGCGCGGTGTAACCTCCCTGTCTCTCGGGTCACACAGTTGCGTGTGGATCCAGCTACTCCCCGCGCCGGCGGGGATCGCGTTTCCTAGCGTGGCCGGTTCCCGCTGAGGTCCCGAGAAGAGCGTGAGTGAGCAGCGTCTGTTGTCGATCACGTATGTGCTGTAGGCGCACGTGTGTTTTCTAGGCGTGCAACGCACTCGCTGGGCTGCAGGCTTTTCCTAATGACCCCGGGCATTCCGCCTCGAGGGGGGACGGGGCGCAGAAGAAGGGGGTAATAACGAATTAATTGCAGATGAGAAGTGATAGCCGTCTTGCCGTCATCAGTCTTTGAGGCATAATTTCATTCCAAAAGCTCTTAATCAAACTGGAGATCTGCTATAGGAAAGCACTGCTTTTCCCATAGGATTATCAGATTTCCACCAGAGAATACAGATCCTGGATTATGCAGCTACATGGGATTTGCGTGTTTCTTTCTAATTAGTCTGTGGATCTGAGTTTGAAATTCTTTATTTGGAAGGGGGTGGGGGAGTTACTTGCTCCTAAAGGAACAGACGTCTCTTTTCTCTGACATTTTGCACAGTTATCCTGGTTATCCTGTGCTCTGTAGATGACTTACTGCCTTAATTGGATATTGGTGTCAAAGGTTGATTAGACTCCCTAATAGATTTCGGATCTGCAAGAGGATTGCAGTCTTAAATGCGTGGTTAAAACAATCGTGTTTGCCATCTCCCCTCGAACAGTTGAGAGGAAGACTGATGCATTACATTCGTGTTATCTTCTCTTTGGTTTCTTAATGTAACATCATGAGGTTGTCGGGTTTGGTTTTGTTGTCGTTGTTTTTTTTTCCCTCTGCTATTTCATTTGCAGACCGAAAAGAAATGAATGTCAGAGAGGATTTGTTTAATCATTTAACAGCTGACACAAGCCATGTCCCTAACAAAACGCTGGTGAAAGAGTAGAAGATTTCTGAGATACAGCAGCTCTGGTACCGTGAAGCCGCTTCAGCGGGTCAGGGGCAGCGTTTGCTGAAGGATGCGGTAGCCCAGGAGTCGGGGCTCGCCAGGACGAGGTCGATGGCTTGCATGGAGCTTCTCTACCTGGCCGAGGAGAGCAGGCAGGCGCCCCTGGGCACCGCTGCTGGCTGGAGCCTGCCATCCCCTCCCTACGAGCAGCAGCAGCAGCAGCAGTGTGAGGGGGGTGAGGTGGACCCCAGAGCAGCCACCACCATGGCAGCCCTGCACTGTGAAAGGCATTGCAAGCCCTCGCAGAGGGGCCCTGTGGCTGAGCCCCACCCGGCACCCCAGCCCTCCCCCCCGGGCACCTCTCCCTGGGAGCACCCTGCACCCCCTGGCACCTCCCAGCCCTGCCACCCACCCGAGCGCTTGCCCGGGGAAGAGGACGGAGGGAAGAAGAAAGCCTGCTGCTGTGCCCAGGAACTCGAGACGTCATTCACCTACGTGGATGAAAATGTAAACCTGGAGCATGCAAGAAGTCCCCCCAGTCCTACAGGCGGCCGCTGCCAGGATGCCCCTCTGCAGCCGCGTTCCTGCAGGGAGCTGCCACCTGAGTGGGTGCACGATTCTCCTTCCCTGGTCTCTGAGGAGGACGACGCTGCCTCGGAGGTGGCGGCCGGGAAATCCGTGGACTACGGGTTCATTAGTGCCATTTTGTTCCTGGTTAGTGGCATTTTGCTGGTGATCATTTCCTACGTGGTGCCCAGAGACGTGACTGTGGATCCCAACACCGTAGCTGCCCGGGAGATGGAGAGGCTGGAGAACGAGAGCGCTAGGATCGGGGCTCACTTGGACCGCTGTGTTATCGCCGGGCTCTGTCTCTTAACCCTGGGGGGAGTGGTGCTCTCCAGCCTGCTGATGATGTCCATGTGGAAAGGGGAGCTGTACCGGAGGAGCAGGTTTGCGTCCTCCAAGGAGTCTGCGAAGCTCTATGGGTCTTTCAATTTCAGAATGAAGTCTGGTGCAAGCGATAATATGCTCGAGCTGTCGTTAGTTGAGGAAGATGTGCTTGCCATAGATAATTAGTGTGGTCATGATTTTTAAGGCAGCATTTCTACAGGAAAATATGTTTCATTAAAGAAAACAGATGCGGCTAAAGATAGCTAGTGATGCAGTTTATTTGTCTGACAAGAATGGTTTTTTCTTAAGCTCTATAATCGAATGTTTGCAGCATATGAGCACTTGTTGTAGAGGGAAAACGTGCCACAGAAAATGCAACTGATATAAAATAATGAAAACCACTGAATAAAAAGAGATTTGTGATAAGTAGGTTCCTCAGATACTCCTTTATCCTAATATAAAACATTCCATTGGTGTCTTGCCTATGTAATTTTCTTATTACTCCCATATAGAACAGAAACGACCTTGACACTTTGGAAGCTGTTAATTATTGCACCCTGCAGGATTATTAACAGTCTACTTGGTAGACTGTTAAGAAGCAGGACCAATAATCAAATAGCAGGGCTAATATTTAATTGAGAGAGATGCTTTCTTATCCTTTAATTTTAAGCTGATCCCTTCTCTTCTATTGAGTGAGAGCTAAGGGAAAAAAGAACACCACTTGGTCATGACTTGCCGTAAACCTCCCATATTTTCAAACAATTGTACAATTAGTGATGATTATTTAAAATATAAAATGAGAGGCAAAGGGCAGGGAACCATATGGCTCGTGGTATTGGTAGGAGACAAAAGGCTCTTTCAGCTTGAGGTCAGTGGCTCCATTTCAGTTCAGATTAGCAATGATTGATAGTCATTAACTTCTGATAGCTATAGTGACCCATATAAAAGAAGTTTAGTTCCTGGTGGACAGATGTCTTTGTATGAAAACTGCCATAACTTGAATTAACTGACCTCTTGTTTGGAGTCTCAAAAGACTCAAAGAGTGAAAAAGCATGGGGATGCTGAGACTGAACACTTCTTCAGTACAGATGCCAGAAGAAATTCAAGCTCAGCTGCAGGGCTTTGCTTATACTGGGGCTGTCTGCATCTTACTAGTCCTTTTGAAACTTCAGTTTTATGTCACTAGGCTGTCAGCCTTCCCATAACCAGCAAGGAGAGGTCAGGAAGGAGCTTTCTGGGGCTCGTTCAATAAAACCCAGTTTATTTGTAAAAAATAAATTGTCAGGAAATACAAAGGTTAAATATCAGGCAATTGGACTGGCTGACATGGGACTCACTCAACAAAGGGGATGATCAAGGGTACGTGTTGTTATTAATCACAGTTCTGTGGCATAGTAGGCAAAAATCTGTACCACTGATGCTATTTACTTTATTATCAGCCAGTTTCTGTGGAACATTGAAGTTGTGTTCTTGCAGTGCTGAGAAAACCAAGAAAGATTGTTGTATGCACCACTGTCAGTTCTTACTGAACAGTGGTTAATATATATACGTCCTGTTAACATATATATGTATGTTAATATATATGTGTCCCTGCCAAAGCCAAACATGAGTGAAGAGCTCTGTCTGTTACAGTCCCTGACTGCAGAGTCTTAGTAGAAATATGTGATTCACTGTCACAGCCTTGTCCGTCGTGAGTTAAGTCTCAAATATGAGGAATATCAAATATTTTTTAAATTATACTTTTTTTCCCACTGTGACATACCTGAGAAGAGTTGTCTTAGGAAGCGGGGAGGAGATCTCCTTTATGCCCCTTTTACCCAGGAGTATGTGGCAGCACAAGGTTCAGAATAACAAGTGGCAGGTAGAAACATGGGCTCCTTGTGCGGAGAGGCTGAACGCTATTTTGCCACCTGGTTCCTCATTCCCTCTTCTCTGGCTGTTTGTGTCAGGAGACACGTGCAGCACCTGAGTCTCGCACTCACCTAGTTCAGTCCCTCCTGCTTGCTGGCTGCGCGTGCTGGCGCGGGTGCCTTCGACCAAGGGCCCGAGGAGCTGCGCTGCTCCAGATTCATGCCTTTGTCACTGTAAATAGCATGGTGTGGTACCCAGGCTTTCATGTTGGCCCTGCGAAAGAGATGCTGCTTCTGATGTTATCTGCTCTAACCGCTGCTTTAGTTCAGTGTTATTTGGTAATTAAATGAGCAGCCTTATTAGGTGCTGCTGCTGCCTAGCAGATGATTTTTCCAGTTTATGTCATGATATGGAGTGTGTTTGCAGGCAGGAACTCAGCAGTGGCCAGCATCTCCACAGTTGTCTTTGGAGAGCTTACATCCCTCTGGATGTGTCATCAGGGATTCAGGATTGAATTTCTAGGGTAAATAAATAGAATAGCTTCCAGATGTAAGGAGAAGCCTTCAGCCTGTTGTGATTGGTGAGAGTGAGGAAGGAAATAGCCTGAGAAGCAGGACACAGAGGAGGAAGGCTCCTCCTTAGCTGGCCTTTGCCTGCTGGTGGGTACGTGGACACTGCCTGCAGGGCCAGAGACACGGCTCAAGGTGGGGCAGTGGGGACAGCGCTGCCTCCCACCCTCCCCGGGGATGGGAAGGGGCTGGTCGTGGCCTCCGGAGGTCCAGGGAAAGCCGTGCCAAGCAAGAGGGCAAACGGTGCGGAGCCGGGGGCAGCAGGACAGCTTGGGGCAGGGGACGGACGTCGCAGGGGATGAAAACCCTTCCACCAGCCTGGGCCCCTAACGGGAATCACTGTACTCACCTACGCGACAGAAGCTCTAAAACTGAGCCTGGTGGTTTTGAGAGCCATTATTTTTATTTTTTAATGATACATATGCATAAAATTGGAGTACATTCCATTATTGCAGAAAGTTGACAGCTAAAGCTGTAAGGATCACAGATTTCTTGTAGGAACCATGGCATGCCTTAATGCTGATTATTAGCACTAGAAAAGGGAACGCTCCCCTGACTGTCAGTATGTTATTATCAAGTGAGAAGTTTTCTGACACGTTGTAAAATGCCTGTCACAGATCATGAGCCTGCAGTACTTAAATGAACCCTCAAATTTTCCCTGAGCATTTTAAGGAAATGTAAGTCAACCTAATAATCTAAATATACACTGCAGAAGTGTGAGGAGTAAGAAAATTTAAGTACCAGGACTAAGAGAGTTTCTTTATTTTGGTGTTAGTGTGTGCTATGAAAGAGGCGAAGGAAGGCCTGCAGAGTGCAGGAGTTTAGCAGTTAAAAACTCTCAGGACATTTCTCTGATCACCCAAGAAGATACCTTTACCAATTAGAGGACTGTGTGGGTTGGTGGTGCGAGGTAAAGCCTCTGGACTCTCAGGTTCTCGTGCTGTGTGGTGCGACAGAGACCAAAACACTTGCTGTCTGGTGGCCGATGGTGGAAAATGAATGTATTAGCCCGGTGGACGAGCCTTCACATCGTTCACCTCGCACGAGGCACTACCAAAGGCTGAGGCCAAGGGAAATTAATTGCCCTCTTGTGCACCCTCGCAATTTGATTTCCCCTGCTCAAAAATTAAATGCTTTAAGGGTACAAATGTGAGAAAGGTTGTTGGGGTTTTTTTTGTTGCCTGGGCTAAAGTTGTCGCATGGATCATTGGAGAGCTTTCTTCTTTGGGGATGTAAATTTTGGGGCATACCAGGTGGGTTTTAGGTGCCCCCTGGAGTACCCTGGAAACATACCGGGATTTGCGCCGTCAGTCAGTTTATTTCTGACCGACCCTAACAGCAAAACATGACACTTTCCCATTTTCTACCTCATGACATGTCCGTGGGCCGGGCCCTGCCCTGGCCTCTGCCTTCCTGCCGGAGGGACCCGGAGGCCTGCAGCCGGGCCGAGGCGCCCGCACTGCCCCGTGCTGCGGCAAGGCGCCGGCAGCCTGCGGCTGGCTCCCCGCTGTTCCAACACCTCCCCGCTGACCCTTTTCTCAGTTTCTTTTTCTCGATTAGACGTTTGTGGCCGAGGCTGGCCATTTGGGAACTGCCCGGCACCTGCTGCGGACTCTCACCAAAAAGGAGGCCTGTCACCACACGGTCCCAGCCCCGCTGGGGCCACGGGCGCCCAGCGCGGCTCCCCGGCGCAGCCGGCCTTGCCTTCTCACTGCCAGCCCGAAGCCAGCAGCAGAAATGCCTGAGACTCTCTCCTAGGAAGCTACGCTGGGTTGTTGCCGTTTTTGATATGTTTACGCTTTTTTAATCTTTGTAATTCTTTTAAAAATCTGTCTGTAATGAATATGAAGTTTACCGACTGGGAAAGCAACCGATTTAATCTTGTAAACCTCCTTTTTGACCCACGACAGGGCGAAATGTCACAGTCCATCGTGAGCTTTTCAACAATGCATTTGATGCCTTATTATAATAGCAACAGTCTTCTGTACAGATTGAAAAATAAAAGTCTATAAAGCTGAGCGCTGTCGTCACGGTCCTCTTTGCTCCTCGCTGAACGGCGGTTGCAGTGGTTGGCTCTTCCCCTCCGGTCACGGGCGCAGCCCCTCGCCCTCAGCCACCGGCAGCCATGGCAGGGCCCGCGCAGGGAGCAGGGCCGCCTGGCAAGAGGCAGGTCCAGGTCCAGCTGCGCTGGTGCACCGAGCTTGTCCTGAGCTCGCCTAGCGATCGTATCCCTGCTGGCTGGTCCTTCCCAGTCAGAAACTGCCAGACAATGCAGGCTTTAAAACTCCGCTGTGCCAGTGTCCCGCCTAACTCCATATAACCAAAAAATTAAAAGAAGGAAGGAGGGTGGGACCAGCCGGGGCTGCGTGAGGCCAGGGAGGTGCTGTGGCGGGAGGTGAGTGTCGAGCCCCTGCCCGCCATAACCACGTGCGTAACAACTTTGGTACCACGTCCTCACCCAGGCCTGGCTTTGCTGCGGCCAGGGCTGGGCGGCAGCTGGTGCTGGCCCAGTGCCGGTCACAGTGGCAGTGGGTGGATGCGGGGTCCCCAGGAAGCACCGCTGGCAGCGGGTGGTGCAGGGAGAGGCAGGAGCAGTGCTCCTGGAGGGCTGCGGGCCGGGCATGGCCACCTCGGCTCGCCCCAGGGAAGACGTGGCGGATTCACCTCCCTGTTCCGGAATGGACACCAGCATGCCATGGCTGTACTGGAGTGGGGCAGCAATGGCGGGGTGCTGGTGCGGGGCCAGCAGGGACCAGGGTTTGCTCCTGGCTTGCATTTTTTGTTTCTCCCAGATGCCCAGTGCATGTCAGTTAAGCACCTTAACCACCTCTGACAACCCCTACTCGCCCCCAGATGCGGTACGAAGGTATGCCATGCAGGTTATGCCTTGTAACGTCACTTTTCATTCCAGTGTGACAGGATCAGACCCTTTCCTGCCTCAATCGCATGAATCAAAGCGTGGGTGGGAGTGCTGTGGTGGGTGTGGATCCAGGCTGGAGCAGGGGCTGTCTGCTCGTATTACCAGTTTCCACAGTACCGGGTACAACAGGGCCCCGATTCGTAATTCAGGTTCAGGCTGTTACTGCTATAGCAGTTACAAATGTGTCCCTGAGGTGACCGAATTGGCTGCAGTAACGTTGCACTGGTATCAGATGTAGCCTATGGTGTGCAACCGATGGTTAGTAAGAGGTTAAGAGAGTAGGTGTATTTATAGATATGACAATCCATCAGCTTAAAGATCTGGGAGGCTTTTGAACTGAAAGCAAACACTAAATTCATTGTTACTCTTTTTTACAGGATTCTTCTTAATCTTATCTTTTTAAATGTTGAAGGATTCATCCTCATGTGCTATATTCACGGGGACTTTTTTTCCCCATGTTTATAAGTCCTGGCAAGGTCAAGAGTCTTGTAGAATGCAGGGAGGTGAGACTTCTCTGATTTTCTTATCAGTTTAAATTAAATTGTGGCTGGTATAAATTTGCATAAAACCAGACAAGACAAGAACCTCTTCTCTGAAATGAACCGGGTTAATATTTGTTTGTGTAAACATAAGCACGGTGCCTGCTGTAGAAACTCAGCCAAATAATGCATGTTTTTATTAGATTTTCAGTACAAACCCACAGTTAAAATACTTCTGCAGATCTGCTGTATTAAAGACTTGTAAAGAGTTTTCTGCTCATTTATGTGCAAATTTGTCCACCTTTATGTATGGTAAAAATACTGAGGTATTACCATTAACTGAGTTGCACTTCACAGGCATTTGGTTATCGCTGTGAATAAGGGCATGGCAATCTAACAAACATATGTATTTTTAATTCACGTGCACCCAGTTTATAACCCAGAGACCAGCACTGAAAGTGCTTCCGTCTGCATGTGTGCAACTGCTTGAGAAGTGAGATATCGCAGGGCATGATACATAATGTTACGTATGCTGAATGATGTAAGGATATCAAAGCGCTGTATAGAACATATACTGCCCCCATTTTACAGATGAAGTGACTCACCTCCTTTCCCCAGAGAGCCAGTTGGAGATCTGAGGACAGAAACCAAGGCCTTAGGTCACAGTCCAGCACTGCAGAAAGAGCTTAATTATTACAAAATGTCTAGAAGAAATGAATACAAAAGGGATGGCAAATATATTTTTTTTCTGAAGAATGCCATTAAAGTTTAATTTTCAAGTACAAAATAATTTTTAAAAATCCTAGCAAAGTCAACCCACACTAAATTTTGCTAATATTTGCAGGAATTTGGGGAAGGTTTTGCACATTTAAGGCATTTGTATTATAGTAAGCTTTTTTTTAAGGTTTCAAAAAATCAATAGGCTTCTATTGAAATAATAAAACAGATATCTTTATATCAGCACAAAAGGCTTCTCTTTTCCGATAATAGTCTCTACTTTGACAGATGTGTACACAGGGAAATTTAGCTATTGTTGAATAAAACATTTCCAGAAGCAAAATTGATTAAGTCCCTTTTGTAGAGGGAAAAAATCAATTCTTCCCATTAGAAGTATCTAAAAGATGTTGATCAGCTAGAAATGTAAATAAAGTCCTTTAATCACTATTCTCCAACTGCAGTGTATCCATCTACAGGAGATTGTCTTTTGTCTCTTTATAGCTTAAAATAAATTTAGTTCAACTCTTAACATGAAGCAGCTTCTGACAAACTAGCCAGAGTAACTGTGCTTGAATGTAAATAATATCAAGTAGCTATACTGACATTTTGGTATTGCTTTTCCCAAGGATTAGCTGTTCATGAAATGAATGTATACTTGATAACAATATATCCAAGCTGGGAACAAAAAATATTCACTGAAAGGCAGAGTAGTAGACAGTACGTGACTATTTTCAGTTTCTATGTATTATCTTCTGATTTCATGTAATAAAGACAATACTTTTAAGATCTCTTGATTAGTAATTGTTAAGGGCTATTAAGGGTCACAGAGGGCTATTAACAGAAAGATGCAAAGTCTCTAGCTCTGTAAGTCCCTAAGCTTCTGATTGCTAAGAGCTGAGACAGTATGCTGGTGCATGCTTGCCCTACACCTTGTTTTAGATACAGCAGTATCTGCTGTAGGCTACTATCAGAGACAGTTTTGTGATAGATGGACCTTTGATTTGATCCAGCCTGACCCCGTGTTCTCAAAACTTATGCTTTGCCTATAGTGAGAATACCAAGTAGGTGCTTTGCTGCTGTGGCTTCCCAAAGAGAGAACTATGGATCAATAAGTCACAGTCTTACCTTTGTTTTTCCCCCCTTACAGGAATGGTAACCGTGGCTGGAAGAGCTCTTGAGAGGTCATTTTCCAGTCTTCTGGAACTTCATTCACCCTCCATCAGTCCTCAAAGATAATTGCTCGTGGCTGTGAAATTGCTTTACTCAATTCCCTGAGCACTCTGGGGTGAATTTTATAAGGCTTACATGATTTGAAAATATGTATCTACGTAGCCTCCTTTTCTGCTTTCTACCAGCCTAAGAACTTAATAAGTTCTAAAGTCTATGGATAGTCTGAATTGTTTTAGATTTTTTAATGAGGGAAAGAAGAAGAAATAATAGGCTGAAGCACTTCAGCCTTCTCAGCGTCATTTTCAATTGTGCTCCTCTCTCCCTCCCCACAAAGCAGAAAACCCATTCTTTGTCTTTTTTCTTTCTAGTATAAGTCTAGAGCACTTCCTCATGACCTTTTTTTCTCTTGTAGCAGGATCTCACTTGCTGTCCTTGCTTGTTGGCCCCACAAAAAAAAAATTAATTATTAAATATATGTCCTAATTTCCCCAGCGGGGAAATTTCTTAAATTTTAGGTCACTCTCATGATTAGCCAAACCAATATTTACAATGCTTATTTTTCTTTCACATTTTCTCATTTCACATACACTTGTTTCCTTAACTTTGGTTAAGGATTTGCTGAATTTCCTGAATGTCTTTTTCCTTTAAACTTCTGTTTTGTGGGAGCGCACCAACTAGTGCTTTGAATTTACTGAAGTTTCTGGTTCCTTGGACCCCTTGTCTGGAGGCAGAAATAATCTGCTGTACCAGCTCTATACTGTGTTCATTTTTTTTTTGGTACAGGTTGAGCTTGGTGAACAGCCTGGTGACTGGGTTCCCCACTCCAGCCCACCTCCATTTGTTCCTCACTCAGCCTTTCTTCAATGCGGGCAGCAATGGTCCGGGATGGAGATTTTGTGGCACTCTTGCTCTTTGAGCCAAACCACGTTACTAAGGAAAATACTGCTGACTTATCTGTGGTATCAAATGACCATGCACGGCTATTGAGATGGGAAATATCTTCACTTCAGCTTCACAGGATATTGAAACCAGTCTCAGCAAAGAGGCAAGTTACAGGCAAAAATCAATATTGGACAGTGCTGAAATGCCTCTGTTTAGCTGCTGTTATAAGTGGCTTGTACAGACCTTTCAAATCATGTTGCCAACAAATGGAGGAAATACAGCTTTTAAAAAGTCTGAGAATTATTAATAGTGTGTTTGACCTCCAGCTCTGCACAGTCTACAAAAAGAGCATCATTTGTCATATGCTGCTGCTTTATGCCTAATTCTGCAGCCCCTGTTGGGAAGCAGTTGTGCATAGAAGTGCATTGCAGAGAGTAAGGGTCAAAGCTTTAGGTCCATGATGGACTGTGGGAGGGAAGGAGAGAGGGAACAGCTCACAGTCAACCCCTGAACAAAAAGGGAGGAACTGTTCACCTCATACATCATTCACACGCTAATGGTATTTCTTGTCCTGGTGTGTGAGAGAAGAACATTGACTGTGCTGAGGTTACACTTTTAGCTCTCCAGCAGGGACAGAGAAGTATGGAGAGAAGCAAATGTCAGATGTCTTCATGAGAAAATGAATGCCGCAGCCACCATCCTGGCATTCGAGGAGTGATCTGGGGCCCAGCACCTCCAACTGGGCTCCTCAGCAGGCTGGTCTGTTGCGCAGCATTTGCAGCACAAAGAAGCAGCCTGAACCTTTATTAACTTTAGCCACTGTCTGAGTAACCTAAAGTGACAATCCATCTCTCTTATTGCTGTTATTAAGTCAGTTTTGGACAATGCCTTATCATCTGCAGAAAAACGAAGAGGAGATATAATGCAGACAGCAAATTTCTGGGTAAAATTAGTCTGTCTGAGAAGGGGAGAAAAATGCCACATATTGGGCTGAACAAATCTTTGCATTGATTTCTGGAACCAGAGTCCTTCTAGGAGCACCACAAATGCATGTCTTTATTTAGTGCTTGGATTCAAAGAGCTGTCAATCTTCCTCTATCCAGACAACTCCCATTTGTGTTCACGTCTGGGGTGGTTCAGGGTCATACATTATTTCTGATTGTGCTATTCTTGCTTTACACTTTGATGCCAGCTCCACAGTCCTTTTCTAAGCCTCACGTACACACGCACGCATACAGAACCACTTAAACACCACTGCCTTGGTGGCAGCGGGCAGCGTCCGACTGACACATGGCACCACTGCAGCTCCGGGACTGCATGCCTGAGCCTGGATAATGGAATATATTTCTGTTTTCATAGAGAGTCTTAAATATCCATTTAAATATCCACAGAGATCTCATTTATACATTTTCATCTGAGAGCCCAAATCTCGTCTATCAATGGACATGCCTGTGGTGTGTGGGTCTGTGGCCCAACAAACAACTAGTTCCTCCTCTTTGGCTGTCCTACCTATTATCTGGTTCTGGGTCCAGTGCGTAGGAATAAAGAGGAAATTATTTTATAAGTCCCCTCCAATTCAGATGGGATTAAGCCTGCCTTTCAGCTGGGTGGCTGAGGTAGCCCAAGATAAAATTTGAGGCTGGTAATAAGTTCCTGCTCCTGCACAAAGCAAGATGAAAGGAAAGGAGTTGTGACTCAGAGAGATAAACAGCTCCTGGGGATGCTCCGCAGCACAGCGGTAATAGCTCAAGGCTGTGGCTCAAATTCACAGTCTTAACCACAGTAAACAGAACAGTTTTTAGTGGCTTTTTTTTTTTTTTTTTCAAGGGTGAAGGCTAGAATCCAGGCCATGGAGGACCAACATGGAAAGTTTGTACAATATTTAAGAATCCTTCACTAGAAATGCCCCACATCCCATTTAAAAGTGCTAGGACACATAACAACAAGCTTACATTAATAATTATAGTCATCTATTTACACGCAGGATGAACCGATGCATTGCAAGTAAGGAGGTCTGTGTCCAAACACCACAGGATGTGAATTTGTCACAGCCCTGAGGGAGAGGGCATCTCTCGTTACCTTGAGCTGAAGCCTCTCATGGGATCCCCAAGCTAATTGCTATGTTCATCCAAGATGTTTACTGTCATTTATATAGGACAATGTTTGGATTAGTTCCTGTTTTAATGAAGGTATTTTAAGCATTCGCAGTTACCTGTGCATCTTGCTATTTGATCTTGGTGAACGGAAGGGGAAAAAATAAGAAAAATATTTTTCATTCTTCTTTTGTCAGAGAAAGTATATGGAACTAAAAAGAAGAAAATGGGAGGGGGGGTGTGAAGGTCTTATCAGCAAGCAGGTAGGAATATGGATTTAATAATGTAAATAGCTACAGTCAATAATTATTGGGGAAACAGATTTCACATTTCATACAGAATTGAATTTAGTTAGCTTGATTGATGCTGTTGTAATGCAGAAGGCTAATCAAGAATGTAAATCCAAAAAAAAAGAAAACCAAAGGCAGGCCCTTACACAGCAATACAAAAGCAATGACTTACGGATGTTTTGGTGGTGGTCAACTGTTTTTCAGTCACAATGTATCTATTTACTAAAATCACAGATTAGTCGTTCTTTATACTAGTAAACCAATTTATCGTCAGTAATAAAAAGTCCTGATTTTGAAAGCAATGGCTCCTTTTCATAAAATATGTCCTCTAGTTACGTTCAGTGTGTTCAAAGGTCCCTATCCCTTTCTATTTTAATGGAGGGGACAGCCAGTTGCAAGGAGTTTCTTACACTACACTATCTAAGACCAACTATGTTTCTAGTGACGGTAATGGCAAAGACTTCCTTGAATGTAATTGCTTTGGACAGACCTTAAATTCTCTCTCACATCATTCTGTCATCTTTCAGAATAAAAGTTGATTTTGCAATTAATTTGAGGACACTCTACGTTTTCCAAGTTTCCCTAAAGGCACAAATCACCCCAAAACCTTAGGCAGTGGCTTCATGAACCTCTGAACAAATCCAGTAGTTTTCTGATGTACTGAAGGGGGATCTTGCTTGTCCTCCATTTTTTCTCTCTCCTTCATTCCCCCCACCTCTCCTAGCCTTGCAGTCCCTCTCTGCCTTGTGTACCAGCCCCTTTATAAGCCAATGCCAGGCCTCACAGAAGATTATTTAATGATTATTAGCATATTTTTTCTCTTTCATTTCCATTTTCCTGTGTCCCACTTGCTTTACTTTATAATCTGTTTCCCTTCTCTCAGCTTGTTTCAGAACTAGTTATAGACTCATGGGAAGAAACTAAGATGCTCCTGGGAATTTGCTCCTCGGGGCATACCTGTGTGGGTGGGGACAGACAGAGCCTTGCTTGAGCTATGCAAGCTTTTGAGTTAACCAGACACAGAGCCAACCCTGGTCCCAAGCAGCGCAGAGCAGCCGTAGCATGGCACAGTGCCCAAGCAATATACGGTGCCTCTCAGCATATCAACACAGCTACGTGGTTTGTGGAGTGGAAGTGCCTCATACCTGGTTCATCTAGGTTTGGGCAAAGGTAGCTTGAGCTGAATGCGCCTGCCTGTATCCTCACCCCTCTCCTCCTTCAGCATCTCCTCTCCTGTTAATTCTGTATCTCTTGTATTACTCACAGTTTCTTTGCTGTCATGAGCTGCATGCAAATGCTGGGCTTATAGTTCAAGATAATGCATTTCTGCTATCTCGATGAAATATGTATATTCCATTTGGTTTATTAGCTAATTAAACTAATCTCTAGAAAACCTTCAAAATGTCTTCTGCTCTTCTGCAGTGAAGCTAATTTATCTTTTTGGTGCTGGCAGTAGGAAAACGGTCTATATGCCCTGCAGGAAAGTTTGGCTTTCATATGTTTTTATCCAAAGTGTTTCAAAATAATAGTCTAAAAGTCAGATTCAGATATTCAAGAATCTTTGGCTGAATCATCTGCAGCAAAAGAAACATATGGGAAGTACAGGCTTTGTCTGATCTTATCTCTCAAGCTGACAAATAATTTTCCAAAACAGTGATTGCTTAGAAGTTAAGAAATAATTTTCTTTGCTCAGAAACATGTCCCAATGACTATTCATTTCCTTTGAGTTGATCACTGGATGACACTCAGTGTGTCAGCTTTCAGAGTTTCATAAAAACTACTGGTAGAGAAGAAGCCATTTCATAGAATCATGGTGGACACCTCTGGAGCTCATCTGGTCCAGCCCCTGCTCAAGCAGGTTCAGCAAGACGGCTTGTCCAGTTGGATTTTGAATATCTCCACAGATGGAGACCCTACAGCTTCTCTGGGCAACCTGTTCCAGTGTTTGACCACCTGCACAGTAAAAAAAGGTCTTTCTGATCATTAAACAGAATTTTATGTATTTTAGTTTGTGCCTATTGCCTCTTGCCCTGTCAGTGGACACCACTGGGAAGAGTCTGGCTTTGTCTTCTTCATCCCCCCCTCTCAGGTATTTGTATACATGGATAAGATCCCCAGGAGCGCTCTCTTCTCCAGGCTCAGCAGTCCCAGCTCTCTCAGCCTCTCCTCGTATGGTGTATGATTATGACAAAGCCAGAGCATCACACTTTAAAGCCATCATGCACCAAGGAGCACAGACCTTCCAGCAATTGTAACTTGTAGCACTCTCTGGCTGGGTCTAGAGATCTCTGCCTCTAGACAGATGAAAGGGGAAACACTGTTCCAAGAGACATGTGCCCTAAAGAAAAAAGGTATTTTTCCTCAACACAAGCAAGCACTACAAGGTGCTCTAGAAGGAGTTTCAGTTTTTTGCCTCCCCCCAACAAAACCAGAATATTTTGCTTAGCTTATGTTAGTTTGAAATGAAAATATGTGAAATGAGAAGCTGAAGCCTTTTGCACAAGCATGTTCAAATTAAATTTTATCATTTTGTGAATTCCCCCCTGTCTTTATTTCATCTAAAACTAGTCATGAACTGCATTCTTTGACAATTTTACTTCTCATCACAACACTATTAATCATCCTCATCTCAGTTCTACATCTATCTATCTGGTGCATTTCGATCTCCTCATTTTTGTGTGGGTTTGATTCATGAACACCAGAAATAAAATGCAGACACTGGGCATTTTAACATTTTTTTCAGCTGAAGAAAGCAACTTCTAAATTAACAGAGTCAGATATGTGAGGCTGATATATCTGATATATCAGTTCATGCTTCCCATCAGCAAAGGCATTTCATTATTTTGCCACTTGATTAGCTCATAAATGATGTCATGCACTTTCTTATTTACTTTTTACAGTGCAGGAGGTGACTGCATGATAAAATCTCTCTCTCTTCTGAAGTTTTAAGTGTCATGCCTTTTTTTTCTTTCTTTCTTTTTTTTGCCAGGGGAGACACTCAGACTCTTCCGGATTAATAACAGTCTTCCTGACCTAAGATAAAAAAAGCAGTAAATAATAAAAAACTATATCCTCCAGCTGGATTGTTAGCATGACTTAAAAATGCAAACAGCTTGTAATTAACTACAGTGTGTGAAGAGGTTTATTCTCTGGCCCTGAATCAATGGGAGGTTTGCCAATGCCTGTGGCCCACATTCTACAAAATTCTCCAAAAGGGAGAAGTATTTCTTCCATAGCTGTGAAAACAGATATAGCACTAATGAAATTTGAGGTTACAATTGCAATTGATCTTACTGATATGGAGACCCAACTTGTGCTTGCTTAGTACGACAGCGTCTCCACTGCAGCATGATTTCTGTGAGCGCCTTCGCTTTCCTGCCCCTCTGGCAAAGCCCCCAGGGATGCGCTGCGCTGAGCGGTCCTCCGAACACCAGGATGAAGCGAGTGCTGCTTCCAGCAGATTTATGTCTCATCGTTAATTGAAGCTTTTCCAAAGATGTGGTTGCTGTTTCTGCTTCTTTGTGTTGTCTGGTGTCTAATAAGGTGTGAGCTGTCGCTACATTTTTCCCTTAGCTGGAGCACTTAAAAGGTCCCTGTCTCCTATTCAGTTGCTAATGTTCACTGAATGTAACAATATATACAACATTTATCCCCCCGTCAAATTAGATTGGGATTGGTTAGTGGGATCTAAATTTATGGAAGAAAGGTTGCCAACAGACATGTACATGTGAACATATATATATACAGGGTAAGTGCAGGAGTCTCATTTTGCTGTGTGGAAGTGACCTACTGAAAAGACACCATCTATCGTTAGGACAAACCAGGCTGGGATTTTCTTTATGGTTTTGTGATTTGGTTGTATTCACAGTTCTAACAATTCTGCGTTTCAAAAACATTTTAGTAACAATTCTTGGTTGCTGAATGTGATTCTAATGTATAAGAACTTGATTTTTTATGTGCATACTTTCAGCATTTCCCATTCTGATAGGATCTTTGATTGGTTAATAAATCTTGTACAGAGGTGAAGCTATATTTTCCTATAGTAATTACCCATTAAAATTATATCAGTGCAGGCAGGAAGAAAGTACAGCTTAAACAAGGTCTAAAACAAAGGCACTTTGAAGACCAAGTTTCTTACATTAGTCCCTCCTGGGAAATTTACAGGCACATTAATTACTGCCTTTTGCCTCTAAGTTCTTCTGCATTCTAATGGTATATACCCATGACCAAAGACACAGAGAGGATCTCCGTATTATCCTATACCAAACTAGGAAAGCAGGGCATACTGTTATCTGCAGTTCAACAGAAAATGACACATTGATCTTTGACCAGCAAAGGACAAAAGGAGGGTTATGATCTGGCATTTTCAAGCAGCACCAGTAAAGCAAAACCTTACAAACAGCACCGTATCAGCTCAAGCCCCTTGTCACGACGGAGTAAAGACCTTCACTCTGTTCTGTTTAACCACAGGTACACACACAAAAGTACAGGATGTTCTCGCCCAGTCTATAAATACTTACTGGAGACCAGAAATTGATAGTAGAGGGCTACTGGATTTAGCAGATGGACTTATAGCCTGACCAGCACTGGTAGTTTAAGCAAGTTGGAGTAATGTACCACGTGAATACTTTACCAAAGATTTTGCATCTCTGGATGTTTTAAAATCAAGATGGATGGTTTTCCTAAAATAATAGTAATAATAACTATAATAATTATTATAATTACAATAGATGCCCTGTGTGCTGTGAGGTCAGAGTACAGGAGATCAGAGAGGTAATTACAGTCTCTTGTGACCTTAGATGCAGTAATTGATTGTAACTACTCTTCTTTGAAGCCTTAGCATGCTTTACTGGCCTGAATTAGAGCCTCTGGGTCATCTCATGCAAGTCACGTACCATAACCACTTTGCTTCAATTCTCCACACGTATCGTTTCCCTCACCTTATATCCCTGCCTCACAGTGCAAAGCTGCGGAAGGAGCAGTCTGAGCATCTCTTCCCTGCTCCCGTGCACCAGCCAAGGAGCTAGTGGGCACAAGGAGCGGAGTAAGCCCTTCCCTCTGCAGGGAGAAGTACGATGTGCATCCCCTTGTTTCCCAGAGGAAAAGGGGAGGAGGGGATATTCCCCAAGGAGCTTCCTCTGGATAACGGTGTCCCCAGGTTAACTTGGAGCTAGGACTCTTATGTATCACACTTACTTGGGCCCATGGCTAATGAGGGAAATTAGCCCTACATGAATAAAATATCTGTCAGGCAAAACAGAGGCGCGTACATTCCCTCTGAAACGCTCGCGTGTGCGTGTGCCAAGAAAGGCAATCTGCTGGTACTGAGCATGCACAGAGTGGCCTTACAAAAGGCTGATTCTTTGCATGAGCAGGGCAGGAGGGTGCCATGTCCCATAAAACAAATTGCTACTGTTCAAACCACTGAGAACAGGCCGAAGGAGAGGCTGCTATTGAGTGCTCCGACTATCTTGCACTCTCTCAGGGTAAATGGCTGTTATAGAAAAGGCTGCTTCAGTATTTCTGGAATGCAGCAACATAGTACATCATGTTAGTGGGAGCAGGTAAATGAACCTTATTTACTTATATCAGAAAGACTCTGTATTGTTAGATTTTGGTTTTCTTCCAGTGGGTGATCAGATTTTTACAAGGTAAAGTGGCATTTGACTCCAAGCATTGAATCTATTAGGAATGGACAGGGGGGAATTAGCCTAATGTCAGCTCAAGAAAAAATGCTTTTAATACAGACATCTTTATCTCCAGAAAGAAGACTTCTGTACTGCCTCTGCTGCAGTTTCATATTAGTTATTTCTTAACTTCTTGGGAAATGTAGAGCTTGAACTGACAGATGTCTCTCATTTTATTAAGCGCAGCTATTATATAACATTACTTACTTATTGCTTCTTAGTTCACTTCAGTGATCAGCATTTTCTGCACCTCTTGAAGCAATGCAATAGAAATGAGAGCCAAAGGCAGCAGAGAACCTCTTCCAGCCTCCTTCATTCTTCTGCACAAGCATTCACTTGCAAATGCCAAACACAAACTGGGTGTTTTCTCCCTGTGCCTAGTGTGAAATGCAGAAAGGATGAACAGAGGCTCCTAGGATTCATCTCTTACTTGATAAACAGATGATCCAGTTTCAAACCTAGGGTTCAAACCTTTGCTGGGTTCTTCCAAGCAAGCACAGAGAGGCAGAGGCTTCTGCTGAGCCTCTCACAGCTTTTTCTACGAGAGTTGTCCTGCTATGGCTCCTTTATCCCATGCTGCAAGTGTATCTACACCAAACCTAGACCTAAGCTGACACCCACCGCATTGCCCACCTTACCTGCTTACAAGTAACACTGGTTTCTCTGCACAGGATCATGAATAGACATCAAAAGTGGCCTCTGAGATGCCTTTCTCTGAGCAGTAGGCTAGTTCCTACCCTTGTGCATGAGTACATCTGATGAATTTCCTTGGAGAAATGAAAAGCTGAAAGGTACTGCTTAGAGTAGCCTGAGAGACAAATTAGGAGTTGGGGATGGAAATTAGTGTAAAGGAATTCTCAGTAGACTGCTGGAGAGTCACAAGATGCAGATGTCTCTTAGATGAGGAACAGTCCCGCAAGGCAATTACCAGGAACCTCAGCACTTAAGCCGCATGATATTAGATAAGAGACTTAAGGGAACTATTTTTCACAGGCAGGAGGGAGAAACATAATCAAATTCATCTTTTCCACTCAAGTGGATCTAACGCTACACATCATCTATATGACCAGGGAATTAGTTTCACTTATTTAGGATACCAAACTGCCCAATTACATGACAAAGCCCTTATAAACCCTGATACACTGTTTGTGAGATGCAAGTAGACAGAGAGCCCTAAGATAAACACTGCCAAAAGAAAAAAAAAAAAGCACACACTCTTACTGAAAGAAAATACCTGTGTGATGGAAGGAGGTGGTGGTGGTGAGGTCGGAGTTAGGTGCTAAAGAAAGCGTCTCCTATTAAACTGTTTATTCTATGACTAACTCACATTGTCTTGTTTTGTTGTGTGTTTTTTTAAGGTCTTCAATTAATTATAAACAGGTCCCAGCACGATCAGTCTAACAGAATTGACTAAAGAAACATGCCAATGAAGTGTTAATAGACATGAAAAATTAAATCTCATAGCTTGATTCATTACTCTTGCCTTTGTATCAGGTAAGGAATAAGTCAGGTACATAATGAACAGCAGTCTTGCACTTTGAACATTGAGAATTAAGCAAAACAGTGATTTTTGAAGCGCTACAAAAGGAAATCACCTAATCACGAATTCAGAAAGCAGTGATCCTGGCAATGTGAGGGGGGGGAAACCCAAGAAAGGAAGAAAAAAGTATAAAGTAAGTTGTAAAAGAGAATACCGCATGTGAACAGTGTAATTTTCCCAACTTTTCAGTTTTCCTTAGGCTTATATCAATTCACAGAATGCAGTTCATAATTCTTGTGATGCACTTATGTGCTCACACATTTCTGAAGGCTGTTCTTTAGCTTCTACAACTCCGTTTTTGCTCTAATAATAGAGCAAACATCTTAGATTGTCCACTATACCTCCTCAAAAATGTAGGATGAGTCTCTTCAATACTTTTGCTGGTGTCATGTCCAGTCCATTTTTAGTGATATTCTCAGTTGCCTCACAAACCTCCTGTTAGAGAGGGTTTCCTGGTCTTTCCTATCATCTAAGCCTTATCTTCATCTTACTGTTGTTAGCCTTGTCTCCAGAAATAATTCAGAATAAATACTTTCATCAACTACTTTCATCAACACGTGCAGGCAGTATCTTCTGTTTGAATCGTATGCATAGATATCACACAAGATTTTATGATCCTTAGCTTGAGGTTTTATTTCGGATGTATTGTCCTCTGAGCCATGTTTCATTTCAGGAACCTACTGCCTTTCTTCTGTCCCTCCACTAATGTTACACTGATAGAAAATGGCTCAATGTTCAAAATCCATCCTTTGTCGTAATTTGTGATTACTATGGTCAGTAAGTATTTGCACTGCTGTAGGATGTCTTATGCTGAAGTCAATTCTGAATTTTTTCTATTCTGAGAAGTCAGTGCAGAACATTTCAGAAGCCAAGTCATGTCTGTGTTGTTTCCTTCATCTTCCACTTCAATCTGATCTCTTTCCTCCTTATTTTTACCTGTAATTGATAGATCAGGTAAAGGTATTCCAGAGTGCATGCCTGGGTTATACAGGATATACGACAGGATTATAGAATTACAGAATGACTTGTGTTAGCAGGGACCTCCTGAGGTTATTTTGGCCAAGATCTTCCTGAAAGAAGGGCTGACTCCAGAGTTAGTTTAGGCTGCTCAGGATCATGCCCAGCTGATGATCCATGTCCATTTTGAAGATGGACATTCCCTAACCTCTCTGGGCAGCTGCTTCCAGTGTTTGACCACTGGACCACATATGAAGAATTTTTTTCCTTATATATAACCAGAATTTCCCATGTTGCAAGTTGTGACAGCTACCTCTGTCCCTTTGTCTGCCTCCTCTCTAACCACCCCATTAGGTAGCTGCAGAGAGAAATTATGTCCCCTTCTTTTCCACAAACCAGCTCCCTAGGTCTAGGACCCAAAGCATTTACAAGAAGCAACTGCAAGATGTACAGCTCACTCCTCCTCTTCTGAGCTTGGCAGGAGCTGCTGCATCTCACAAGGGAAAGGAGTGTCGGAAAAGTGATCAGTATCATCTTGCCCTCTCTAAGGGACATCATCTCCCATCTTTACTGAGAGACTTAACTTCTAATTTGGAACAGAAAAATGCAGTCTTAATAATACATCACTTATAAATAGCTTCTGATGTTGAATGATAGGGTCTAGCTGTTCACTGGTGGAACCCAAAACATACCAAAACCATTAATATGGCCATCAGCACAGCCATGTCATCCCATTGTCACAAATCCTATTAAAAGACAGAAGCAGCAACCTTACCTCAATAAAAATGCCCTATTGTAGCGCTTCAGAAGGTCCTGTCCTATACCACCACCTCTAACCTTTCAATTCTTGAACATTTAATACTGACTTAAGCTTGTGAGCGCTCTCCTCCCTGCTGTGAACATTAGTTCTGGACCCTCACAATTTCCATGCCACCCCACTGTTCTTCAAAAAAAACCCCAATTTCTCTGCTGTTCTTGTACTTTCTTTGCACTTTTTTCATTTTGCTGTGTTTTAATTACCACAAATAAAACAGGAAACAGTTCAGGCTGAGTGGCATTGATGTCATATTAATAACTATCTATCAAACATATATTTCTCCATAAAGATTTTTTTGGGTAATTTTATTTAACAATGAGGTTTTAGCATTTTACTTGTCATTGTATCTTGTAAAATTGATTAAAGCCGTAATTATTCTTCTGTAAACATTTTAATTAAATGGCAAGTGAAAAAAAAAAGCAGAAAATACCCACCCCCTTCTTGTCTATATTCTGTCCTCATTTCTATTTGAGTCAGTGAGTAATCACTTTCTACCTTTCCACCAATAATAAGAATTTACCTAAAAAAGATACTGCTACACATTAAGAAGGAAGAAGATAAAAATGCTCAGACACTAAAGACACTAAAGACAAAACCCCAAATAAAAGCAGACAGAGACATTAAACACATAACATAATTGCTTTCCAGATGCAGAAATCTTATGTATTCCATAGACATTGCTCTGTCCAATGGGAAGTTAGTGTTAAAGTTGCATGTAGAGCCTGCCTAATATAATCCATAAACATTTGTGGATATGGTTCACACCGCTATCTGGAGGCTTTCTGGTCACAGTTGGAAAATAAGCTACCAGAAGTTACAGAGGGAATGAGAAGATGAATGCCATAGCAGGGGAAAACAGCTTAGAGCAGGATTGACTGGGCAGTGGTTAAGAGAAGAGAAATACAAGTTGCATGAGCAGGAGAGACAACTACAAACAGCACCCACAGGTAATGAAGGAGGGAGCTAGGCTCCCTCCACAGGGAGCCTAGTGAAGAGGACACAGAAGACGCGAATGTCCACGGAAGCGGTTGCACAGGCATAAAGCTAAGTTTCAGAGAGAACCAAGAGATAGAAGGTGAAAGAGAGAAAGAAGTGCAACATGCTCAGGCCCAGTGCTTTGCAGTTTCAGTGTACAGTATCACGGTGATGCACCTACTTCTCTTTATTTTCTGTTTCAAGTTGCAGATCAGTTGGGAGCCTGATGTATTCATGTGAAGTCCTTGGTTTTTCTTGGACTTCAGGAAAGAACATTAACTGAGGGGATTTGGTTTTGCTTGTTCCTCTAATTCTGTTTTTGCTGGGAAAGCTCTTAATGCATCATTGGATCTCACCTCTGATTCATCCTTTCCAACCTGACCTCAGAGGAACCAGGGACTGAGACCCAACTTGGGAACTGTAACTCTGGCCTGAGACTAACAACAGTTACCACAATTACCATCCACTTCCCGCAAAACTGGAAAAACAGAACCTCAGCTTTCTTCCATATTGCCTTGGCTGCCTTCCTTTCAACGTGGTACGTCTTCTCCAGGTTTTGTTGCGGGAACTGACCAGACAAAGCTCGCAGTTGGGAACATATTGGCTTCCACACTGATATTCCATCACTTAAGAAAAGGGTTAAGAAATGAAACTAGTATTGTAATTCACAGAGAAAGTGTGTTCCAAAGTCCTCTGAAGTCAGTGGAATGAATCCTACCAACGTCACCGAGTACTGGCTTAAGGCCTTAGTAAATACAGTGTTTATAAAGGAATCATTGTACATAGTGGGTGCAAAAAAAGATGTCTCAATAATTCAGAAACCACAACTGAGGAAGGAGTAGAGGCAAAGGTTGAGGCAATGATTGCTAGAGGTGAAGGCTGAAAAACCATGAATGTTAGACCAAAAAGTGAGGTATGGAAGCGAAGTTGAAAGACGTGAAAGCTAGACTGAAGTTGGTCCAGTATCACCTACTGCTAGAAGACGGCAAGCATGTTGTCACACTCTGATGTGCCTTTTATTCCTTGAAACACTGTTTCTTCTGCAAATTTCTTTATCCTTAGCTGATATTTACTACTTCTTTTCCTGACTGCAGCTGCACTATACACACTGTTAAATTAAACACCTTAATTCATACAATCTGCCCAAGAAGAGTTCCCCCAGTCTCTTCAGTTCTTTCCTGAAAAGACACGACCCAGTCTTTTCAGTTCTTCACAGGTATAGACACATCTAAGCACACTGGCACCACAGCCCTTCTCTTCTGCAAAGAAACAGCCCATGGAGCGGTGAGATGGGAGTACTGTGAGTGCTGGGATGTAATATCCCCCAGATCTGAGCGGTCCTAGGCTCAGTTTAATAAGGATTTCTCTGCACTCTGTGAAAGTATCTCAGTACACTGCATCTTCCCATGAGGGGCTAGAGGGTGCTGCTCCCATCACCTTACGTGAAGCGTAGTCAAGTGGGTTGGAACAGATGTTCAGGATTTGGCCTAATCCAGGATAGCATTTGAATGTATTTTCTGCTTAAATTAACTCACATAAAATGGATTTGCATGACAGCTTGTCAAGCTATCTCACCTCTTGTAAATCAGATTTATGATTTTGTTATGGCCTGGTCTCCTCCCAGTGAGATCCACCACATGGCCTTTAGACATCAAGTTCATAATTGTTGGCAATGTTCATCTGTCATAGAAGAAACTCTTCCTCTTTGCCTGCTTCTCTGCACTTACATGCTTGATGTAAGGTAGGCAGTGAAGAGTTCATTCGTTTGGTAGATAACATGTTTCTTTATGCAGTAAGTCAATAGGAACAGCTCTGCGTCTGTAGGCATATAGACTTGTTGGATTTCACCTGAGGTAGAAGAGCAGCTACCAGGTGGTCTTTGTACGGCTTCTCTCATTTCTCCCTTATGCTGCCAAGTCCTCGGTAGAGAGGGTGCCCCAGCACTTGTGGTTACGTTTCCAGCGTTGCAAAAGAGCAGCCCTGCAGAACAGGAGGAGCAGTACGAGATCTGGCAGCACTGCACTAACGTTGATCCATGGAGAGTTTGCTCCCTGGGGGACTGCATTTGTCTGTTTTTTTAATAGATATTTGCACTTTCCACACCTTCTTTTAATAAGAAAAATATCAGCAGACTGCAACGTACTGAGAGTTTCCAGCAGGGAGCAGCATTTATTCATTTGTGAAGGAGAAGAGGCTCCACCCTGAAAGGATCAGGCACCCGAAGCTGAGATACAGACTCAGAAATCCCCTGCTTAAGAAAAAATATTTGCAGAGGGGTGGACAGCCAGCAGCGTGAGGGGTGTAGGAGGGAGGGCAGGCTAAACAATTGGCACTAGGCCTCTCTCGCCCTCTTCATCGGTGCGATGCCTCTGCGAGCTTAGGACTAGAGAGGTTGGATGCTCAGAGGCAGTGCCAGCAGATGAGCTGGATCAAAACATTCCCATTTAGGGAAACATTTTCATCAAAACGTTCACAGTGTTCTCCCCGGTTCAGAATTATTACTTCAGGTACTGGAAATCCAGATTAAGCTCTCACTAATAATGGGTGCATAATATGATCATGATCCTAATAATATAGCATATTTTTCTCTTAGAAGACTAAGAGGGTTCTTCATCCGTCTAGGCTACTGTCTGTTTTGAAAGCTTTCAATTTTAAAAATACCCTTCTAAGGATGTTTCTTACCATGAAATCCTAACAATTTCAAACCCACAGTCTCAGAATGTCACAACTTTGAAATCAGCCTTCCACAGGGAGAGATAGTCAGGCTGTGAACAAGTGCGAAGATAATATTTTAGTACTTGGAAACTGTCGTAAAAACCCCTCTTCACTACATAAGCAAATTTCTATTAAAAACAATTTTATAAAAGACATATACCTCACTGACAGCACTTGTGGTACTGTCGCAATGCTTCCTACCTATCCTTGTGCCAGTCAACCCGCCCCGGCTCTGCACGGCTCTGCACGGCTCTGCAACACCCCCTGAGAAGTGGCTGCGTCCCAGTGGTGGAGTCTCAGAGCGAGTGAATCAGTCCATGCAGAGTTAGGTAACTACTATAGTCTACGTAGACATACCCAAATTGGCTTTAAACCCTCAGGCTAGATCACAAGAGCAGCGAAGCTAAAACAGCATGTGCATGTGTGAGCCTTTACAGGGTCCTGGGACTCTCAGTATGTGCTTGACAGGTAAAGCCTGTGCCACCGACACCTCAGGCTTTCAATCTCCAAGTTAAGAAGACAAAAGCAGGTTCCATCCTTCCTCTAACTGAAATGTTATATAACTTTCTAGTGCCTTGGCCTTCCCTGCAGTCAGAAATATGCATAGTCACAAATTAGATTAAATTGACTTTTACAGACACGCTTTGCTTTCACCATATTTTTTTTCTTCATGTTGGAGCTAAAGGTTTGTTTTAGTAAGATTGTTATGATCATTCAGTTGTCTTAAATATGTATTCCCACATCTTCATTTGCCTAGATTTATTTTTTAAGTATAAACTTACTTTGTGTAAACTTAACTTTGCATGTCCTGGATTCATAAGGCTTGGTTCTGAGATAATAGCAACATTCCTGTAATATTTTTTTACTCCTCAAATTACTATATTCTTTTAGCAGTAACTCCAGATTAATGTAGCTTTGTTTCCTGGCATCTCTTACATGTTTTTAAATAATTAAAACTGCATATATGTTCTCTTTATGAGAAGCCCCAAGCCAGTACCAACAGTGTGTTTTCACTAGTTTGAAAACTGGTAGACTTACTTAGTGTTAAATTCCTTTTACAATTTCAACTTCAGGGGGTAGATCTGTCAGTACAAAAGAGTCTCCACAAAACATCAGCCAACACGACTCAAATGGCAGCAACTATGCAACATAGGTATTATGCAGTGACCAATGTACCTTGGTAAATCTCTCTCTTAATTTGCAATGTGGAAACCAAGTACGCATACCTGAATTAACTAAGAGGCTTGTGAACAATAAAGCTAGCCTGTAGCTTGAAAGTGGGTAGGAGCAAGGGGCACATCCATGACAAATGGGGGAATAATCATTCTGGGTGGATGGAGAGTCTAGCCCAGTGCCTTGTCTCCACCATTCACAGATGGAGATTTTGCAGATTTCTGGGGAAGAGCATAGGAGCAGCACAAGGATCTAGTGTTACATGCCCAAGCACTTTCACAGCCTCCAGCATCTTATAGTTGGGAACTTTCTGAGAAAGAGTCACTGTCTTCATAGCTTCAGCAATTTTTTTCTTCAACAACGGATCCAGCTTCTCCTTGAGCTCATGGGAACCACGTTCCTACAGTCTCCTGTGGTGAGGAGTCCCACAACTCCCTCACACCCTGAGGCAATGAGTTGCCTCCCTTCCTCTGTCTGAACCCATCACACGCTAGCTTCATTGGATACCCTCAATTATTGCACCAGGCAAGGTCACAAAATGTATCCACCTACTCCATTCCACCCCACTTTATAGCTCTCCACCACCCACCTCGGTGGTCTCCTTGCTGTGCTGAAGACACTTTGCTGTTCCTTCATGGGAGTGACTCCCTGCAGTGACCAGCCACTAAGAGAAGGACGGCCAAGGACACTGACTTCACTTAGGGCTACCAAAGCCATCAGGGCTACGACCATGAACAGCCCTTAAGGATCTGCCCTCTGTGCAAAGCAGAGTCAAGCCAACAACTCTCGAGGAACCTTCAGGCCCCGCTGCCCGAGCTGCACGAAACCCCACATTTCTTTGTCTGCAGCATATGCTGTAGTGTGGTGTGGTAATAGCTGAACTCGATTTAAATGAACCACAGCCTAGCCACAGCAGCACAGAGCTCAGCAGAGGGTAATTTACTCTGCCTCTTAGCAGGGATCCTTAAAGAGTCATGACAGGTCCAAGTAATCTGTCAGAGAGCAGCCTGACGAGCCAGCAGTCTCTGGATGCTAATCCCTTACAAACAATAGACTCATTATAGGCAAATTAACAAAAGTGGTGATTGGCGACTACGTCTACCGAGACAACTGGAACTTTAACTACCCTGAATTCTGTAAGTTTAAAAAATTAAGTGACCACAGTCTGCATCTTTGTTTAAAAACAACCTGATTTCCTCAGACAGCCTGCGCACAGATCCCGTGAATGCTGCCGACAGGGCAAGCTGGAAATAGTGCTCAGTGACTGAAATCCACAGGGGAAATAACAATAACAAATCGATGCAGACACTGAATTTCTTAAACATCCCTGTTTTTAATTAATTTTAATTCCCTACTCCATTACAGATTTACTTGTTAATTGTCAGAAAATCCATCTGAATCCAGGGAGTGAGTTGTGTATTTGTGGAACAGATACACAGGCGCTTTTTATACATTACTGTTTTCTTACAGAGGAGTCAAAGCTGAACGTGAGGAGCAGGGCAGCAGCTAGACACTGCCTGGCAAACTGGAGCAGGTTCCCACCTTGTTTCGAAGTTAAACAACAGCTCTGTAGTCAACTGCCTACTGCTTTCTCCAGTTGATACTTGCTTGTGGGAAGGTTATGAGTTTTCCAATGCCAGTGTGCAAAGCTGATCTTAATTAAAATATTCCATTGAAAATGTTTCATAAGATAGGAATACAAGACTGACGCCACTCTGTCACAATTCACTAGACCGCTTGAAATCTGGAATCGGCCTGGCAGGTCAGGAGCTGCTGTTGCTGTACTGTGGCCAAATGGAGTCCCGGACAGAAGGTTTGGATTCTAGATGGGTGGGTTTTTCTGGTTGTTTGTTTTGTTTTTTTTTTTTTTTTTTAAAGTACACCATGTCAAATGTGTTTATGGTGCTTTTAGGTGGGTAAGAAGCCTGTAGGGTCTTTACGACCCTGTTTTGCTCATGGTAACAACATGTAGGCTAAGTACATATTAACTTCTATAGACGCAGCAGTAGATAGGGCATTTTTAAAAATTAGGCTTAGAGGGATGGACCTAGTTACCCAAATATACACATCTATTCCTGAAAATCTCAGCTAGAGTTCAACAGAAGTTGACTCCCCAACTCACCTCTCCCCTTTACAGCTCAAAATCCCATTCTCACTTTCAGCTTCAGTTCGAAGAGACAATCAATTTGACACGCTGGAGCCCACTAAAGCACAGCTAATTTCCTATGCCAGTCGATGGATAAAGCCCAAGGAGCTGAAGCTCATGTGATGCTGTGGCTGTTGCAGTTGTAGCATGCTTCAGGAGTGACAGGGAGCTGTTACCCGGCTGCTCATTTTAGTCCTCTGTCCTACATCAAATGTTTTCGTAATCAGTACCTTTTTATAATATGTCATCAATTTAAACAAACAAACAGAAAAATTCACATCCCTCTTCCCTGTGAAAAAATCTACATAATTGGCAGGCTGAAGGCATCTGCAGCAGACGTACGCATTGGTAAATATGGGGTTCACCTGTGTTCCTGTTCTGTTCCCATTTTTGAGGGTTTTTTCATAAGAAAGTACTCAGCACACAGGACCTCACGCACCAGTGCTGTTACATCAGTGATGATCATACCATACAGCACACAGAACACTTTGCAGGCTTTTCCTAATTAAGGCTAATACTAAACAGCTATTTCAGCTGTACACTTAGGATAGGGGAATGTGACTCAGCCTACATAAATACTTTGCACTTACACTGTGCTCTCTTTCCAAGGATTTTAGTATGCTTTCCAAAAGAACTCATTTAGCCTCACAATATCCCTGGGTGCTTATTGAAGGAACAATTTCCCCACACTTCCTGATGGAAACATTGGCAAAGAGGTTGTAGGCCCAATTTTCAGATGTTTTCAGTGCAGAAATATGCATGAACAGTGCAGGCATATTGCTGAAAACAATTCTTAATTTCACTAACTACATGCGGAGATGACCAGCCAAACACGAGTGGTCACTTTAATACACATCCAGCTGTTGTTTGGCCAAAATAAACATTAAAAAAGTATGTATATTTGTAACCCCTAAACTCCTGAACTTCGGGCTTTAAGGTCATGAAGGAAATCTGTAGGTTTATTCGACGCAGCCTTGCAGATAGCTTCAGTGACCCTGCCTGTTTTACTACCAAAATATGCTGCTTTTTTCACCAAAGCCATGCATGTTCTTGAATCTACTGAAGCAAACCTTTAACAGAGATCTTTGGTGATGCTGTTACCAATGAGTGCAGCGAGGATCTTTGCGATGAGCAGGAAGCACGCACACTGAGACGTCCCACACTCTGGCAGACCCACCTCAAATCCAGGGGAAAGCGTGAGCTGGAAAGACAGATACCTTTTTATTTTGCAAAGTTTTGCAGATGAAAATATTTTCCCATAATGCAAAGAGTTCTCCTTTTTTCTTTTTGCCCTGCTCATTTTTATGATATTCTGAGTAATTTCCCATTTAAAAATTCTTTTTCTTCCCTCCACAGGCCATCATCCCCAAAAGTATCATATTCATCTTTCTTCTGACTGGATTTTTGAATGATTATTTTGGAGTCTGGCTTTATCTCCCTTGAGTCTCATATCTAGGGATCAGCAAACTGGCTCATATAACTTACAAACTGACCTGAACCATAATTCAGAACTAAGGAAATGTTTTGAGATTAAAAAAAAACAGTGTACTTTTCACATTCATACACCTCTCTGCTTCCACCTCCTAGAATCAGCTGGAATGCCAAATGATGCTGGGTTACCTGCTGCCTCAGGAGTTTGGATATGGTTTTGAAAGCCCCATGGGTTTACAGAGCATCTGATTTCTTGGGTCCTTGTTTCTACACCAAATTGCCAATTGTTAGTGACTGTTGCAGAGGGTTTTTTTCCCTTTTCTCTTCGTATTTCATTCAGTTGTGCAATAACGTCTAATTCCTTTTGTGTTTGGAACCATATGGAGGGGGCAGTTGGAAGAAGAAATCCAAAGAAATGAATGAAAACAACTCTGTATTTGTTCTTGACTTCCAAATCCACCCCCCCAAAAAAAGCCCCAAACCCGCCAATATTCTTGCAGTGTTCACTGTGTCTTTTATCCCAGACGAGAAATTTTGTGTGTTTTTCTGCTCCATCCCCCTATTGCAAACACGTAAAGATATGCAGTCCACTACATCTTTTATTGAGATAGCACCTATAAATAAATCTCTTCCAAAGTCTTTCTATATCTGCTTTCTGTCTTCACCCTCCCATTAGGTGGATCTAAGCTCACACAGCTCAACACCTCTGCGAAGACACAGACACCTCACAGAATCAATGGCTGGGTTTCACCACACTGCCATTTGTTTTGCCTGATTTACCTGGCATCTAATCTACATTGCTCACTTCTTTAGAGTAAGACTGTGCTTTAGAGTAAGACTGAGTAAGACATGCAGGCTCCTTCTCTAAAGGTGAAGAGAGGTAGTGGAGAATCAGCAGAGCAGTTTTGTGGGGCTTATTTGTTCAGACAATACAAGGTGGCCTTTCATTTTTATTAGTTATATTCCAGTTAGCAATGACACCACTGAAATTCTCTCCTTACACTATGTATAAGTCCTTTTCATGATAGAGAGTGTTGTTTCTTGAACAAAGGACATTTGTAGACACATTTCATCAAAACAAAAATAAATACTTGATATTATAAGTTCCTGGCATAGAACTTATTTCTGCTTTCACTGAAAGGGTCAGGAGTTTTGCCATTGATTTTAAGGGAAGTAGTCTCAGGTCATCAGCTACCACAGCAGTTTTAATGTCTGCTAGCATGACTTTTTTTTTTTAACAGAAGTGCATCTGTTTTCATGTCAGATTGTGTACACCAAGTTAACAAGGCTTATTTAGAATGTATAGCCAGGTGGATGTGTTATTGTTGAAATAAAAGATGTTCCAGTAGTTGAACTAGGCATCCGATGTGATAAAATCAAAACTAGGTTGTCAACTGGAACTTGTTTCAAACATGGTAGTCTGATAAAATGTTACCCTGCTGCCTGTCTTTGTCTGTCCCTGGCTTTCCAATCATATTAAAAAGTGAGGAAAAAAAAAATCTGTTTATGTCCATTGTCTACAAATTATTTTTTAAGATATCCCTCCTGCTTTAACTATTCATCTAACTTAACACACCTGCTGTTGTACCCATCAGCTCTGTTAAAGTACTTTCCTTTCTATACCATCTGCCTCTGGAGTAACTACTCAGAGAAGACACTTAGCAACACTTTAAAATTTACAGACATAGGTCAAAACTATCAGGCATGACCTTGCCAGCAGATATCTGACTAACACTAAAAGACTGCTCACCTAAATGGAGGTACTCATATTGACAACTTTTTTTCAAGGGTTGCAGGTCCAGGATCAGGACCTGCTGAATAGTATTCAATGTAACAACTTTAGCATTTTAGCTTCAGCATTTGTAAGTAAGTGAAGCATCTTTTTTATATATTAAAATGCACTGTTGGATTTTGGCTTTGATATTTGACGAAAAATAGGGAAGTTCAAAGATTTAATAGAACAACTGTAAGACTGAAGTGTTTTTCAGGGGAACCCACCCACGGATATTCCTACGTTGCAGCAGTGTTAATTCAATTAGTCTGAAACTAATTCAAATAGAGCATTATTGTCCACCATGGTGGAAGTGCTAGGATCTTCCTTTGAAAGCATTTTTATCCCCATGAAAACTGAATGCCAAAAGCTATCTTAAATTTTCCTGCAGCAGTTTACAGAGCCTGATCCAATTCCCACTGAAGCTAACAGAGCCATTTCAATTACTCCTCCAGTAAGAACAATTTATTATGACAGTGTCTCACTCTTCACTGACCCCTGTTCAATTTATCTTCAGCAATAATCCCCCCACTCCCAATCTCTGTGTTAAACTACTACTGAACCAATTTCCCTCTCTTCACCTATTCTTATCTATTTCATCATTTCTTCTCCTTCAGACCACTTCATATTGGCCTTTGCTGGATCCCGTTGATTGATTTCAGCTCAGTTTGCCAAGATGTAATTCTAAAGTTGATTGGATTTTCAGTCCTCCCAGATCTCCTTCACCCACAAGTTGAAGTCTGCTATTGTCAGCAAGGCAAATATTGGGACTTTAAGTTGCTGGCAAATGAAGTAGAAAAATGTATGCAGTCTGGGATTACTGGAACGTTGGGAGCTTTTTTTCTTGCATCTTTGCTTTATGGATGGCAGGAATAATGTAAGAAGAAACTCAGAGCCACTTTGTCATTCACACCTTTGGCAGTTCATTCCTTTAGAAAAGCAGCTGCTACTGCTAAAATTTTTTATTGCCTGTGAGTATCACTAAAGGAATTACTGGAGGTGCAGGATGTGGGGGAAGAATAGATATTCTATTTCGTGACTGACAAATGGTATCATTCTATGTGCAATTAACTAAGGACTACCAAAAGAAAATACCTTGGCATGATGATTTAGTAATCACTTAAACACCTTGTGGAATTAGGTGTCACAAATGACACTCAACATTAACTCAGCTATAAATTGGATGGAGTTTTAATGGCTAGAAGACTATTACGACTAGTATTAACAAAGAATTTTAGATCCTCGAAGTCCTGAGCAAACAATTGATAGTCTTAGAGTTGGCTGTAAATCTGTTTCAATATAGTTTCATGGAAATCACTATCGGTGTAATGATCTGCTGTGTGCAAGTACTGTGCTCACTTTGAGAACACTGTAGGTTCACACTCATAATTAAGGTGTTCCAGCTGAAGACGTTTATAGAGGCCACAGTGACAGGTCTAACAGTGATGCTGGTCTCTGTGCGGTGGTGTAAAAACAGCTGTTGGGAGTCAAACAAAAGATCTGGTGGCCAAACTCTGTCAACAGCCAGTAACAGAGGCCAAGAGAAGAGTCCAAGGGCAGGTCAAGCATATAGTGATGATTCCCCAGCCTCCCCTTCCAGCCTACAGCAGTCTGAAGCTCAGCAACCTCCTTTCCAGAAGAGGGATCTATGTATTCAATAGCCCTTGAGGGATTTCTTTCCTTTTCTTTTCCCACAGATTTGGCTACTCAGGTTAGAAGCTACATAAACCTTTTGGCATCCACCACTGACCATACAACTGTGTGTTCCACAGCTTCACTAGCAATGGATGAAAAAGTGTCATCTTCTCTTTCATCAAAACTATCACTCAGTCATTTAATTTGATGTTCTCTACTTCTAGCGTAGAGGCACAGTGAACAGCCATTTCCTACTTACATTATTCATTGTTTTATAGACATATGTCCTATCTACCCTCATTTAACTCTTTTCCAAGCTGAAGAGTCCTAGACCATTTGTTCCTGATGTTAAAGCTCTTCCACACATTTGATCACCTTTGCTGCCCTCTGAATCTTTATTTTTACTATCACATCCTCTTGAGATGGGGCATCTGAATGGTATGAATTCCTCTGTAGACACTTACACTGTAGAAAAATGATGATTTTTTCTTGTTCTTCATTTCCTGACATTTCATTTGGTTTTGACAGCACTCAGGCCATGGGTCTCTTGCTTTTAGTTGGAGCCTTGCTATTCTTACATACAACTACACTGAAAGATGATGCATTTTAAATAATTGTATTTATTTTGACTAGCTGGGATTAAAATAACAGTGAGAATAAGGTTTCAGTTCCTACTGGCAGCTTGAGTTTGCCCTCTGACTTCCCTGTTACATCCAAGTCAAGTCTGACCTAAATTGCCCTTTATTCATTCTCATTTTAACCTAAGGTAGCCAAGAGTTTGCCACTCCAAATAAAGAATGTGTGCTTCTCACCACGTGTCTTCCACAGAGCTCAAACATTTTTGTTTTCTCACTTCAAAAGCTCATGATAGCAATACTGATCAAGGACCTTTTTAAAATAAAACATTTTAAATCAACAGTTGAAATGATGCATTGGAGGCATAAAGATGTTAATAACAAGCAGTTGACACACCTAATTAGTTTCATTATTTTGTGCTTCACAATGTAAATTGTGTTCTACATCCCCAAGATTTTAGCTAGAAGGAACATTTTTTTCAGCAGGGTTTGGCTGGCAGAGACCCTACCATAGACTATGTTAATCTATTCAGTCTTTGAATAAATTATTCAAACTATTTCAAGGCAGGATTAAATTATAGCAAAGTAAGCATTTTTATGTATACTTGCACACTTACACTCTAACTGAGAGGCCTTTTGTTTCAGCTAAACCATACTCATCTCTCAGATCAAAACCAAATACTAATTCTATGGATCAAAGAGCACAGGTATAATGCCCTCTGAAGAAGATGTGTCACTAACCAAATGAAAACAACATCTGACAACAGCTGTGGATTTTGAATGATGCTCAGGTGAGTCCCAGTAGAGTTCAAACATGGATATCATCTGTAGGTTAAACACAGCCTAATTGTCTCACTGTGTTTCTCACCAGCCTGAGCATGAGAAAGGACTGAGGGAACAAAGTGTTGATGCACAGCAGTGAACCTTTGAAGCTGACGATGAATTTCACAATAGCACCATCTGGTCATCTGGGTGAGGAAAGAATGCAATCGTTCCGCTTCTGCCCCACCCATAGAGAAATGCAGGCTTTGGTTTAAAAATGACTGATGACAGGCAGAAAGGTGAGGAGATGCTTAACCGTCAGCTTTTCTTGGTTCCCTCTGAAAGGGGAATTTCTGTAGTTAGACTACAACATTTCTAAGTTCGGTTTCATTAGTTAGATGTGTTTCCATTTTCAGCTAGCAGTATGAAGCTCCCAAAAGATACAGGACATCCAGGGGTAGCACAGGTGCACCTCATGTAGAATGCCTTGACTTTGTCATCCACAAAGGGCTTAGCCAGTGCTCCAAATCTGAAAGCTGTTCACATCAATTTAAAATGAATACTTCCTTCTGGCAACAAATATTCAACTCTTCTTCCAAATATTGACGCATTATAAATACTAATGGTGAAAATATGACATGAAAGTAGAACAACCCTTTTAAAAAGATAAGTAAAATTAAATATGTGAACATAAAGCCAAAGTCACACTATCACAACTACCATTTCCTTGTCTGATATCAGGCAGCTCTGAGCAGCTATCAGTCTTGATGGCAGCCATCTGCACTGGTCAACCAAATGGCCACTGATTTTTCATTAAGCTGGAAGCAAAAGCCAACATCTCTCCAGTGCTGGTTGTTCTCTGGGGGGATCTCTTCTTGCTCAGACTTGGCATTGGTTCTCTGTTCCTCTACTGCAAGAATTACAAGAGTGAAATAGAGTGGAAAACATCAGATCACCAAGGTCATGTGATGAATGAGGCTATTAGAGCAATTAGATGAACAGTTACTGAGTTTTATCTGTTTTGCTTGGTAAAATAAAATTTTAAGTAGGCTCATCTGTCTCACCACACCTGATTACTCTGCAGGTCAAACTTGCAGAAAACATTTAGAATGGTAACAGAATGAAAATTGCACATATGGGCATCAAATTACTTGTAAACACATTTTGCCTAGTCTATACAAGAGAAGACTGCAAAAACCCTGCAGTAAGGGTAAGATTTGCTTGACCTAAGAGAATCTATCAAATTATTAGGAGTTTAGTTTAAGCCAACTCTCCAAGCATATTTCGTAACCAAGGAAAAGAGCCAGACCCCTCCAATAAGACATCATTCCCTCATAAAATAAGGGTCTAAAATAGGTGAGAAGAATCACTCTCTGTAGATTTCTCTCTCTCCACTGCCCATAGAGCAACCGCAGATGTTTAGCTCAGACACGACACCTAAGGTTTTGATGGCTGAAATTATCTTACTCCCAGTTACTGAGCAATGGCACTTAGCATTTCATGTTGATTCACGTCAAGTGATTCACACTGGAAGACACAACTGGAATTATATTAAATGAGCTCTGCAGTAACTGCACCCACCCTGAAAAGGACCCAGGCTTCATATCACACAGCTCTAGGAATGCTTTGCTTACAGCAAAGCTCTTGCAGTCAGGAAAGCCAAGCTCATATGGGGCTGTATTAGCAAAAGTGTAGCCAGCAGGTTGAGGGAAGTGTTTATTCCCTTTGGTTCCAGAGGGGAAGCTCATCTCAACTGCTGTGTCCCGCTCTGGACTCCTCTGTACAAGCAATGCCAACAAACTGGAGGAAGTCCAACAGAGGGCTATGAAGGTGATTAAGGGGCTAGAGCAAGGAGGGATGTACAAGAAGAGGCTGAGGGAACTGGGATTTTTCAGTCTTAGAAAGGCTAAGAGAAGACCTTATTGCTGTTTACAACTACCTAATGAAAGGATATAGAGAAGTCAAGCCAGACTCTTCTCAGTGGTGCACAGTGGAAGAATGAGACACAAGGGACATAAATAACAGCAAGGGAAATATAAAATAGTTATAAGGGAAAAATCTTCATAGTGAGAGTGGTCAAGCACTGGAGAGAGGCTGAGGAGTATCCGTCCTTGGAGATACTGAAAATTCAACTGAGGCAGGCTCTGAGCAACCTGACCTGAGTTGGCTCTGCTTTGAGTAGAAGGTTGTGCGAGATGATCTCCAGATATCTCATCTAATCTAAATCATTCTATGACTCTATGCAACAGTTATTAAAAAAAAAAATTTAAAAAAAATATTTTTTTTAAAGAATGGTATCGAATGTGATACAGACAAGACTGGGTGATATACAAAGCCATGATAGTGATTCAGCTTTGGTCTTGTGTGTAGGGTTGTCAGTGTGCAGTCTCATAATGGAGACTACACTTCCCTCTGTAATTAAGACAGACAGATCTTCAGGATGGGAATTGACTACCTATCAGGAGATCCTAGATGACTATCCTAGACTAGACACTACCTTTTAGGTAGTTACTGGGGAGGATAAAACCCATTCTTTTGTCAAACAACAGAAATATAAATATATTAAAAGAACTATAGAAATGAGTGACAAGAGTTATTAAAAGGAAAAGTCATTTTAGGAGACAGGAGACTGTTAAAGGAGAAGCCACTGCCCGAGCATTCACACACCATTCAGGGAGTTGCACACACACCACCCGAGACTTTAACTGCTTGGACCAGAGTCCCTTTGCAGCGGCAGCTCCACGGAGCTGACGGGTGCCCCTGTTCGACTCCTCGCTCACACACGCACTCACTCTCGGGCGCTTCCTCTCCCCTCTGGCTTGACCCGAGGTTTCCCGAAGCGGAGTCTCTGATATGACGTACACCAGATGAATTTATTGATTGGTACAGCGGTGAAAACAGCTCGAGCTGGGTGCCTCTGGAGAGGGACCCAGAACAAAGAAATCCCTGGACAATTATACCCTTACAGTCTAAATTCCCCTCCCCTCAGGAGACAGTTCGGACCAATAGTAGTATTTGGGTCTGGGGTCTTCCCGTTCTTCACTGGGCCCTTTCATTGTCTCTAGGCAGGCCGATTCTTCTCTTATCTCTAAGATTGCAGCTTCTGCTAAGGTTGAAGCCTCCTTATCTTTCTGGTTTGCACCGGTTTCGGGGGCCTTCCTTCATGTAGCCAAGTAAAAGTTCAGTGCACAGTTGGTGGATCTAGGTGAAAGTTCTTGTGGCCTAAGACTTCAGCAAGCCTTGATACTAATGCTAAAGTGACTACTGCAACAGGAGTCAAAGTAATAAACACAAAGGGACACAAATATTCCAGGTCCTTTCACATCCTACAGTGGACTTTCAACAAAAGCAAAGAGCAAGATTCAAACTGTTAAGAGGTACGTCATCTTCCCACGGTGCATAACACAGTGGAATTCGCTGCCAACAGGCACCATCAAGCCAAAGAGGAAACATAAATTAAATATTAACAACATCTTTTCTTCTCTGAGATTATATGTTCTTAAAATAATCCCAAACAAAATTACTTTGGCAATGCTGTAGTTAAAATAAAACCAGCAACCAATCAAATACATATTAATATAATAAACTAGCCAAAGTTACTTTACTAGACAGCAGCACAAAATAATCAGTTTAAGATAATGTGTTTTGGCTAATAAATAAAACTAGAAGAAACCCCAGACTAGGCGCAGGAACATACACTCAGCCTCTTCTCAACAGCCATATCGAATAAACAGCAGACTCGCTGTTCCATTAAATTAAAAACAAAAAGCAAAAACTCAGCCATCACAGTACAAGTGATTTACTGACATGAGCTAGGAAATTCCTTGCATATTATCCCATAGATGGTTTGCTCTCCAACATGTCTGCTACTGACCACTCTGTTGTTAAAGCTAAATACTGAATTAAATGGACTAAAATTTAAAGGTGTGATCTAGTATAGAAATTGTTATGTTTCTGTGTCTAAATCCATTTTAAAAAAACATCAGTATTTTAATCTCTCGCTTTTCACTAAAAATGTCTCTCAGTCATATTCCTTTCCAATTTTTTAAAAAGATCTTTTTCATGTATACTTTGTATTTTCTAAATTGTATAGACAGTTCAAATCAGCTAGGCCGTTATAATAATCTAATCCTTCCACCACGCAAAAATCTGCACCAATTCTTGAGTCTAGTCAAACGTTGTCCTTGAGAAGAGGTGGTCAACATGGACCTACTCTAGTTTGCCAGATTTTTCTACCCAATGATCTGATTCCTGTTTCCAGCCTCCCTGTGGTCCCTCAGATGTAGTTAAGGGCCCAGAGCAGCTCATGCTTCACTGTCTGCCACCTTCTTTTAACAGATGTGGGGGTTCCTCTTCTGTCATATGGCTCCTCTGCTGTCAAAAGCACATTCAAAGGAAATTCAATGAATAGAGTTAGGTACATGAATGGAGTCCTCTGGCCTGCTAAACAATGGGGGAACATTCATTTTTTCAGTGACAGTAGATGCAAGTCCTCCATAAGATGAGACATGTGAGCAGCCTTCAGCTGCATGGCACGCAATCCTTCCACATGGCTGGAAATACTCGTAGTACTGTGGAGGACACCTGGATTTTGTTTATGTGAGCAGTACCAGTCCTGTCACAAAAGGAAAAGTGGCTCATTTAAATACTTCAGGCTGGAAATTATTATAAATTTGTGTAAACTCTTTCTAGGATTAAAATCCTCACCATTAGTATGATCTTACTACCTGCTTGCACTCTCCTCACTTCGGCTTCCTGGCACTGGGTCTGTTAAAGATCTCCATCTGCTCTCAACAGTTTCTACCAACAGGATTATTTACAAAAAAATAATTTGACTGCCCCTAAACTTTCTTTCTTAGCAAGTTAAATATATGCAGCTCTTTTAGGCATCCAATTTTAATTTATTTTTTTTTAGCCCAGTGTCCTCTTTGCAGTTCTTCAAACCATTTCCAGTTTTTCAGTGCCTTTTCTGAAGTGTGGATGCTGAAACAGTGCACACTGTATCTGTATTGGTGTGGTGGGTTGACCCCGGCCAGATGCCAAGTGCCCACCAAAGCTGCTCTGTCACTCCCCTCCTCAGCTGGACAGGGGAGAGAAAATACAACAAAAGGCTCGTGGGTCGAGATAAGGTCACAAGTCCTGCCAGCAAACCTGCTCTAGCGTGGGCTTCCCATGGGGTCACAGCCTCCTTTGGGCATCCACCTGCTCCAGTGTGGGGTCCTCCACGGGCTGCAGGTGGATATCTGCTCCACCATTAACCTCCATGGGCTGCAGGTGGATATCTGCTCCACCATTAACCTCCATGGGCTGCAGGGGACAGCCTGCCTCACCATGGTCTGCACCAGGGGCTGCAGGGGAATCTCTGCTCCAGCGCCTGGAGCACCTCCTCCCCCTCCTTCTTCACTGACCTGGGTGTCTGCAGGGCTGTTTCTCCCACATTTTATCACTCCTCTCTCCGACTGCAGTTGCTGTTGCACGGCAACTTTTTCCCCTTCTTAAATGTGTTATCCCAGAGGTGCTACCACCATCGCTGATGGGCTCAGCCTTGGCCAGCGGTGGGTCTGTCTTGGAGCTGGCTGGCATTAGCTCTGTTGGAGACGGGGGGAGCTTCTAGCAGCTTCTCATGGAAGCCACCCCTGTAGCCCCTCCACTACCAAAACCTTGCCACGCAAACCCAGTACAATTGGGTTTATATGTCCAGATTTGAAGCAGGGGGACTGCAGGGGTGGCTTCTGTGAGAGGAGATCAGGGGCTGCTATGACAGACACAGCCAGTTCCAAACAGCTCTGAAACAGGCCCGCTGCTGGCCAAAGCTGCCCACTGCTGGTGGCACCTCTGTAAAAATGTATTTAAGAAAGGGTAGAAAATTCTGTGGAGCAGCTGTGAGAGAGAGGAGTGATAAAATGTGGGAGAAACAGCCCTGCAGACACCCAGGTCAGTGAAGAAGGAGGGGGAGGAGGTGCTCCAGGCGCCGGAGCAGAGATTCCCCTGCAGCCCATGGAGAAGCCCATGGTGATGCAGGCTGTCCCCTGCAGCCCATAGAGGACCACGGTGGAGCAGATATCCACCCTGCAGCCGGTGGAGGACCCCACACTGGAGCAGGTAGACGTGCCCTGAAGGAAGCTGCAGCCTGTGGAAAGCCCATGCCAGGGCAGGCTCTTGGCAGGAGCTGCGGCCTTTGGGCAGGAGCCCATGCAGGAGCAGGTTTTCTGGCAGGACCTGTGACCCCATGGGGGACCCACAGTGGAGCAGTCCATTCCTGAAAGACTGTATCCCATAGAAAGGACACACGCTGGAGCAGTTTGTGAAGAACTGTATCCCTCAGGATAGACCCCACACTGGAGCAGGGGAGCAGCATGAGGAGGAAGGAGCGACAGAGATGAAGCATTATAAACTGACCACAACCCCCATTTCCCATCGCCCTGTGCCTCTTGCAGGGAGGGGTTAGAAGAATCAGAGACAGAAGTTGAGCCTGGGAAGAAGGGGGCTGGGGGAAGGGGTTTTTAGTTTTGCCTCTGTTTTTTCACCATCCTGCTCTATTTTTATTTGGCAATAAATTCAATTAATCTTCCCCAAGTTGAGCCTGTTTTGCCTCAGACAGTAATTGGTAAGTGATCTCCTTGTCTTTATCTCAGCCCATGAGCTTTTTCATTGTATTTTCTCCTCTTGTCCTGTTGAGGAGGGGGAGTGAGAGAGCAGCTGGGTGGGTGCCTGGCAGCCAGCCAAGGTCAAACTCACCACAATGTCATTTAGAGTCTGGTTGTGTTGATACCTACAGATTAATCTCCCTTTCCTAGTCCTCTTTGCCTATTCTGTTTTGCTATGAATTTGTCCAAGTATTATACCATCTCTCTCTGTCACAGGGTCACACTGGGAACGCAAGGTAAACGTCCCTTCAGGACTACTTTGCAAAACACTGCTTTCCTGAATGCATCCTCCCACCCTGTGAGTATGAGGTCCCTTTTCCTAATCAGTCTGTGGCCTTCTATTAAAGCGCAGTACCTGGACTGTATCCAGTTTACAACATGAACCACAATGTCCTGTAAACAAGAGCTGGCCTCAACATTATTTTTCCCCTAAGCATCTTTGTTCTGCCTGTAGAACTTCTTTTAGCAATCATTTTACCTCTTCTAAACTACTGATAAATACCTTAAGTAATATTGATCACAATATTGAAACAAATTCCTGCAGGAATTCAGTAAAAGCAGTCCTGTGGTGGGTTGACCTTGGCTGGACACCAGGTGCGCACCAAGCTGTTCCATCACTCCCCTCCTCAGCAGTACAAGGGCAGGGAGAGAATAAGATGGAAAAAGCTCGTGGGTCAAGATAAAGGCGGTTTAATAAAGCAAAAGCAAAGCCCGCATGCAGAAGCAAAGGAAAACAAAAGATTTATTCTCTACTTCCCATCAGCAGATGATGTCCAACCACTTCCTGGGAAGTAGGGCTTCAGTACATGTAGCGGTTGCTCTAGAAGACAAACGTCGTAATAACGAATGCTGCCCCCCCCGCCCCTTTCTCTTGGCTTTTCTTGCTGAGCAGACGTCATATGGTGTGGAATATCCTTTTGGTCAGTTTGGGTCACCTGTCCTGGCTACGTCCCCTCCCAAGATCTTGCCCACCCCCAGCCTACTGTTGAGGGGGCAATGTTGGCGAGACAGCCTTGATGCTGTGGGAGCACTGCTCAGCAGAAGCCAAAACACTGGTGTGTTATCAACACCTTTCTAGCTACCAATACAAAGCACAGCACTATGAGGGCTGCTATGGGGAAAACTAACTCCATCTCAGCCAGACCCAATACAAGACCAAATTAACAGTTTTATTAATAATGCTGCATTTCTGCAGTTTTTCATACTCTAGATTAAAATAACTATGTTGCTGCTTTTTGACATCAGTTGCTACCTCCCACTGTCTTCCCAGATTACAAATGCAGGTTTTAGTTTCTGTGCAGAGGTGAGACCCAAGGGCACCAACATGAAGATGCAGCCCACAGGCAGCAGAGATCAGTGAGTGACAGCTGCCCCCAGGTTAAAATTAACATTTCTGCAACAGTGTGAGAGAAAAGGGGTGAAAACTGCACTGTGTATGTTAGAAATCCAGCTAAGGTGCAGTTCATGTAAATAACAGCCTGAACATCCTACATAGTCTGTAGGGAAAGTTGGGCAACTCTCCAAGTGAGTAGGATAGTTATGGTATGAGGACCCCTCATATTTGAACAAAACAAGGTGCAATGCAGATATCTGCCTCACTTATTTCTGCTTGATTTCTGTCTGTTTTCTCCCAGGCTCTCCTAGGCACTTGATATGAAGTTCAGTGTTGCTCAGCAGCATGTTATTGTGCTGTGGAACCTTTCACTGTAAGAAATTATTTCAAAGTTAGAAAAATCAAAAGAACGTAAAGTTTCAATAGTAACAATCCGCTGGATAAATCAAGCTTAAGGGGGTGGAAGAAAAATTTACTAATCACCCTTTACTATAAACCCTGTGACAAACCCTTCCTGGATATGAGACTACTCCTATCTTTTTTTTATGTCTAGGTAACACTAATAATTGGGGCAGCCTTCTCACTCATCACAGCCTTGAAGACCCTCTGTAGCTTATTCTTTGTAGTCTGTTATTTCCTCCTGTTCTGTGGCAAAATTTGAAGAGGCAGCAATGATTAAGAAATAAATTATGGCTGGGATAATACCTAGTCTGACATGATATTTATCTAAGTGTAATTTTTATTTTAATAAAACAAGTAGTAAATCAAATGTGGTGTCTGATACACATCAGAGAACATAAGAGAGTTGCTTATAAAGAACCCAAATATTTCCTAATTCTAACAGTTGCTGCAATTCATGCAGTAGGTTGACTGCTCTGTGATCTCTTTGGATACTTTTAAACACATTGATGTTTGTGGGTTTTTTAAGTCTGTCATGCATGTCATAGGAATTTTGCAAAGCCAAATTGGCAGGCTGGAATACTGCTGAATATATTTTATCTGGCATATAATTCACAAGTTCATGCACTACTTTCTCTCTTCCTCAGCCAACAGGTATGTCAAAAATTTGTATTTTACAACTTATTTTGACTAACGAAGCATCCATAGTCTGTGGAATCTTAAAGATTGTCCCCAGACAAGAGTCACTTTGATTCAGTTTTTTAATGTCCTGCACCAAATGTAGGTGCTCAGATGTTGCTGATCCCCACTTTAGACAATGCTGTACAAGAATATTCTCCACACTCATCATATTTGTCAACATTTAACCGTTTCAAGTAGTATTATTTGCCTGTGTTTTTTAAAATGTTGATTCAAATTCAAATTATTAAAAATAAACTGAAAAAAAGCTTAGAAAAAAATCCATAAAACTTCCTGTATTTGATTTTCCATCTAATTTATTGAAAGGTTTGCAATACAAAATCTGATGTTTCAAATTTTGAAAATTTTGGTGGTTTTTTACTAATATTTGAAAAAAAACAGAACTGTAAAAATTAACTTTGTGTAGTGAGAATTGACAATGGATGGCTAGGACCATTAACCATTTTCAACCCAGAAAACAACAGGTATGACTGCAGGATGTACAGTATCCAAATGGAACAGAAAAACATTAATGTCATTATACCCATGTGAGACCTTAGCCAAAACAATCATCAGCCATATTCTACCCTCCCTAGTCAGAAAAGATCAACCCAAGCTGCAGCAGACAATGAGTGTATCTAGGATATAAGGGTTAGTGAGGAAAACGGCGTATCTACCTTCCAAGAAAAAAATATAAATTTTCTTTAGCAGAAAAAATGAAAAAATAATATGGCTTATTTATGAGGATATGATTGCTGTCTAAAAGTTCTTTAAGAGAGGAAAGGACAGGCAGGGGAAAATATTTAAGATACCAGGCAACACTCACATTAAAACTAGAAAAGTAAACTTGCCATGAATACATTCTGAAGAAAGTTAGAAGAAGGTTTTTGACCATCAGAGGAAAGAAATTCTGACTCATTTCCTATTAGGAAGCCTGGGAACAAAACCTACCTACTTTTGAGTTGCAGATTCAGCAGTTCAGGTTGCATACTGTCTTTGACATTAAAAAATTGTGCAAAATGGCCCAAGGATGTACAATCTTCTGTAGTCCTATGAAATTGTTTGTACTCAGAAAATTGCATTGCTTCTGCAATATATTGAAAACTAAATCTTTCAACCATTTCTTGTTGCTTTTGCTACAGAAGACACCATTTAATGGGAAAAATATGGTACCTAAATAGGACTACCCTGATAGCAGAGTCAATCCCGAACAAAATGGGATTACTGTGATCATTTGGGCTGCCATCATTCACCCAGTGTTACTCAGAAAACTTGCATGTCTCTAAGTCTTTGGCTTGGGACTCCCCACACGTATAAGTTTATTTGCCTGTAGGGGAAAAGTCTCACAGACTTTGCATCACTGCAGAAGAGATTATAATTAGATATAATTGCAGTTTCAGTGAACAACTACTCAAAATCAGTCAGTAAGATACTGATACTATTGTTAATAATTCTTGCATATGAATGTATTGAAACTATTGTTCTGCAATTCCATGTTAGTGCAATGTGAGCATCATTTTTCACTGAACCAAGTATTATAAAATTCCTTATGAGAGTTATATTCTTAATGTGGAAAAGTGAGAAACTGACACCAGGGAATTCATATAGTTCTCCTGGAAAAGGCCAGTATTTCAAATTATGTGCAGGTAGATCCATTAGGTGCAATTAAAAGGTCTAGCCCATTTGACTAGGATCCCTGGGCACTAGTATAAACGCATTCAACTCAAGTATCTGGGAATACTTTGTGGGCAGTCCTGTGCCTGACTGCTGTGTCCGTGAATGCAAGGGTCACAGGCTGCAGGGCTGCAGATGCCGTAGCCCTGTTTCGCACCTGAGATGGGGATACACCTTGAGCAGACAGCTCTGGACTCATGAGTCCAAACAGTAAAAGAAGAGATCCAAAAGACAATCAAATTATGTTTACAACAAGCAGAGAAAACCCCCAGAAATTTCCTTCTGTGACTATTTGAGAAATGATAAAAAACTCTTGATAGGGCTGGGGCAAGATAACGTCTGTGGGTAGAGAGAGAATTCCCTTGCTAGGCCATGAGATATATCTGGACAAAATGGAGAGGCTTCATCAGATCTGAAACAGAAGAGTAAATTTCAAGTTCAGTATTGGCTGAGGACCTGACAGGACAAGCAGACTCATGTCCACTAATAGTAAGACTTCAAAAACAAAGCACATGCACATAGTCATATTTCTGGCAAACAAACAAAGGGACCAGCCTTTCAACAGCAGTATCTAGTGGAGGCTGAGCCGTTGGGGAATATGGTTTTAAATCATTTATTTAAACAAGACAAGATTCTGATCTCGTTAGACTGGTGAAAATCCAAAGTAATTCCAAAACCTTCTAGACTAGGGTTCAAAAACCTTAATATCAGAAAAAAAAAAGAAAAGAGATCTCCTTTTTCAATAATATTGATGTAAGAATTCTGTTTGATCTTTGTGGGCATATGCTTCAAACATTGTTTCCTTTTGTTAAATAGGAAGCTTTTACATTTTTTCTATTTTTTAAAGGACCATCTTTATTACTTCTTCACTTTTGCTGTCTCACTATTCCAAGTTATTTGGAGTTTTTTATTTTCTTGTTCCACCCTTGTCAATAGATTTATAACAAAGTTTGCTGTATATGAAGATCAAAGCATTCATCCTTAATCTACCACAATTATCAGATGTGAAAAACAATGTAGAAAAAACAAATATAAAGATTTCTTAAAAAGCGGGGTGGGTGGGAAAGATGGAGACCATTTTTTCAGTTTGAAGTAGGACACAGACTGGCAGCTGCCTTTGCACTAGGGAATACCAGTTACATAAAGCACATGTTCTTCCAGAACCTCTGAAGATGTCATGAGCAATTCTCCAGGCCCCCCTCTGCCACATCTTAGCCACACCAGCCGCCTCCTTTCAGCCCTGCTCTAAAAGCCCTGAGCTTGTAAACTTTGTGACTGGAAGTGATTGCATTGACCTCACTGAGATTTTCCACATGCATGTCTGTGGGTGCACTAAAAGATGTACCTGCAAGGGTGGACCCAAACCCCATTTGCGGCAAGCTCTTTGCCTGCATAAGACATACAAAATGCAGGTACACCCACAGGAGCTGGGGAACAGTGTCTGCAGCCAGGCCAGGTGCCCTGAGGCAAGGCGAGGGGCTCCCCGGCACTGACCTGGCAGCACCGACCAGCACCGAGCTCTGTCGCTCCAGCATATCACACTCCTCCTCCCCAGTCTCTCTGCCCAGCCCCAGAAGCGGAGGCCAGCCTGTAGGCACAGAGTCTGCTCTGCAGGCAGGAGTCCCACTTGTATCTCTGACAAGCTACTTGAAAATGAGACAGCCGTCTCTACAAACTCGTCCTCCATTTCTAATGAATGATTGATTGTTTTTAAACTAGTGCATTGTATATTTTGGGAAAGAATTTATGATTTACCAAAAAATGTCCTACTGAAATAAAGCCAAATGGAGACTGGTCTGGGCCAAGTTGCTCAATGCTCATGAACAAGAACATGTTTTTCTTTTTCTTCCTTTCTTGTTTTATGCATGTTTCTGGACTCATTTCATCATCTGTCAGTAGTTAAATACCATTTCAGAAAAGGGTTTATTATTTTAATTTCCTCAATTATTCTGTTTGTTTCTGCTATGGTCTCTTGAAACAAAATCAGTCAGCTAAAGTACTAATAAAATATTTTCCCCTGCTGCTCCTTGCGAAGGGCCCAAGCCTTCAAGGTGCTGTATTTCCTGAGCCAGTTTGCACCTTGGAGACCGTGACCTTAAATGAGGGCTTTTTTCTGCGTGCTGCATTACTGCTTTCCAAGGGACATCGTGACTTCGGTTCACAGTCAGCTCATGTCCCCAGATCATACCCAGTGGCATGGCAGTGCATGATAAGCAGGAAAGGAAACCTATGAGAAATAAAACTGAAAGCAAGAGCCCTTTTTCATTACATCAACAAAAAAGAAAAACAGAACACATATGGTAAGTGATGAAAGCAATCCAGCTTAAATATATAGATAGATAATGGATTAGCTTAGGCAAATGTAGGTGCTCATCTAACAGCATGTGTCTTTTGAAATGTTAAACTAAATGCACATTAAAATATTTGGACATTTCTGTTTTTCTTTATAGGAGAGAAAAGCAATTATTTTCCATAAAAGGGCTAAGCAGAGCAGAACCCAGCCTTTAACAAATGAGACATGCTGGGCACGCAGGGCCTGCTCTGACACCATGGAGGTTGGTGGAAGGCTCTCGCTGGACCTCATGGGGCATTGGATGAGGAACCTGGCCATAAATGATGGTGGAACATGACTACACGCATCGACATCAGGCAGCCCTGGAGCTCCCTCGCCGTTCCCCCCAAAGCGAGACTGGAACACAATGCGTGACAAAGGCACAGAACGAGGCAGCCAAAAATTCATGAGCCTCAGATGTTTAAAGCGTGACATCTGCTTCTGGCTCAAGCAATTCTTATGTTGAATTCAGTTGCCTTTCCTCCAAGACACCCAACAGCAGATAACCTCAATTTATTGGTTCCCATTTCCAATACTGTTTATCTTAAATACAAGCAGAGATTATTTGGCGCACAATGGAAATGCAACTATTTAAAAATCAAAACTAAGCAAAATCTATTTACAGCTTTGTAATTTCCCTGTGAATCATGAATAACTAGGCCAATGCTTCCAGCGTCAGACATTCAAAATCATGAATCAAGCCTTGAAAACAAGCATTTGGCTTTAAGAACTCAGATTTTAAAAAATAATAAAAGCTATATTTTTTTTTTTTATTAATTTCTCTACATTTTGGCATTCATACCTCTGCAGTCATTAGAACTGGAAACTTACATCTTTGAAATGCAGCTGAGAGTCTCCCTTGTTCACTTGACGCCAGGGGATGGGGCTTTGAAGGAGCAACCAACAATTCTGAGTCCAGCAATAAATTCCCAAGACTGGTTTGTGTTTTCACTACTCCACATGGGCAGGTTAAACAGGTATCAAGCATAGATTCTCATATTAGAAACAGGTTGCACTGAAACAGCTCAGTGTTTTGGTGTTTCAGCATATGCGTTTCACATATATAACTTCGCTGTCATCCAGAGATGGGATAATGAAGTGTCTGTTGAAATCATCAGGAATCTTTCACTGTGTCTCAGGGCTTTGCATCATTCATGCCTCCTGCTTGAATTTAATATTTAGAAATTAACAAAAACCAATAAATAAGTTTTGCACTTTACTGCAAAAATAGAGAACTGTAGAATTTACAGAACATTTGTAAATCAACACCTATCTCCACTCTGCGCAACGCAGCCCTCCCTGGTTTCCTCTGTAGGTGGTAGATTCACTGAGGCAGGCAAAGCTGTCTGTGCCTTTATGTTTTTAGTGTCCAGCACAGAGGAGATCTGATGGGGTGTGTTTGGTCCACTACTTTCAATTTGCTCTTACCTCTGTACTTCAAGGCTGCAGCAGGCAATAAAAGCAAAATTGCCAAAATACTGCAAGTGTGCGTAGACTCACTTCATCTCTAGCCTACCTGGAAACAAAGGGACTTCTAGGGACTTTGTGAACTCTTATAAGACTTCCAATAGCCCTAAGCCATCCAGATTAGATAAGCTGCAGATAAACACCCGAATGCTGTGATGTTTATCTACATGAAATCAAACCTTTTGAAGTTCATCTATTCCTTTCTCTAACTACTATTATCTGTTGCTTTGAGATCCTGCATCCATCCCTATCACAGTTATGTAAGCTCCCTGTGATGCCCATAAACAGTCCCTCTATCATATCAGTCCCTCTATCAATCTCTCATTAAATGCATTTGTGGCTACAGCACTTGATGCATACAGTATTTTATTGGCTTTTTCTCAGAAATACAATTTATTTTATCATCTGATACTTAAAATAACTATTGCAAATAAATAAAGAAAAAATGTGTGTACCACAGGAAAAAAAAAAAACATACAAAAGCTTTAGCTATGCCAAGATTGCTTAATTCTGATTAGCAATGACCATTAAGCAATCATTTATGGATTTACTGTGAGTGTTCATAGATACTAATGGGTTTTAGAATTCCTTGGGAATCCTCAAAGGTCAAAGGAAGAAAATGAACTATGAAGTGATAAAAAATGTATTAGGTGACTAATGGACAGGTTGTATATAGAATGGTTCCAGCAGAAAACATTGAATTTTACCGCTCAGATTTAAGCAAAAGTAAATCTTGGGAGCAGTGGCCCTTCCCCACTGAAGTAACTAATGAAGAGAAAATTAAAATGCTTCATGGGGAGGCATTATGTGGTGTGCTTTTCTCTGTCACTAAGAATACATAGGATATGGCAAGGTCACTGATACGAAGTTAAAACTTATTAGATTTTTCTTTAGAGAGGTAGCTTCTTGCTCTTTATTTAGCTTCAAGTTTTTAACCTTACATTTACATTTTTGAATATTTTTGCACTATTGCACTCTATGCAACTCAAGACTCAAAGCTCTTCCCAATTTAATGAATTTATCTTTATACCACAACAGTTTGGCTCCCACAGCAAGAAAGGGAGTAGGAAAAGCTGGAAGGGACTTGCATGCCTCACTGTAGGCACGATCTCAGGATCTAAGCCCAGGATTGTGCATCTGCCTTCTGCACAACAGGGCAGCCCCACACTCCACGGCAAACCCAGCTCCCCGGGCCCTCTGATGAGACTAAATCCATTGAGGGCACACGAGTCCAAGCGTTCAACCAACACAAACTCATTTTGTGCGGTCAGATACATTCAAAAATTTGTCACAGGGTGAATTTGTCTCAGCAGACCTCAGGCCAGATCAGATACCGCGTGCTGGGGCTGCCGGGAGCCGGTGCCAGCTCCAGCGCTGCTTTGTCTTCCCACGGCTGGCGGAAAGCCAGAAGCCGGCACACAGCCTGCGTAAACACTATAGCCTCTGCTCTGGCTAATTTGACAGAAATGCAGGCCTGGTCCACAGCAGATTTATACGGGTGGGTGAGTCAGCCGTGCACAGATATGTTATTAATGACTGTGGAGCCGTGTGCGGAGCGAACATCCAGCTTGCGAGTGGCCCACAGAGTTTACTCAGCCCTCCTCCTGGCTGAAGTCACCTCGACCATGAAGTATTCTTCCCGGTACCATCACTCAAAGAGTGATGACAAATCCAAAGGGTTTTTTTGCAGGCAATTTTAGTGTATTTTTGCATAGTGAACAGCAGTTTCACTGTGCAGGGAAATAGATTTGGATTCTTGTTAGAAATACTTTCATTCAGAGCAGAAGAAAGCAATCAGAGGTAAATACAACCTGCAATGTGATATATGCCTGTTACCCACATGAATTCTGAAGATTGATACCACACTACATACCTTTAAAGTTATGTTATTAAAATGAAGTAATTCCATTCCAGTTTTTCAAGAACTGATTCAATTAGGTGGATAAATACAGGCCTAACTTTTCACTTGTCAGCAAAGTTACTAATCTAAATAAGATTGTTCACATATATGGACAATTAGTATTTTTTTTTGTTCGTAATTGCTCATTTTCTGCAAAAACCACTGCTTTGGTGGGTCTGAGTAGTTTTTAAATTTAAATTATAGACATATATATAGGGAAAGCAAGTCAGGAGAGGAGAGGAGAGGAGAGGAGAGGAGAGGAGAGGAGAGGAGAGGAGAGGAGAGGAGAGGAGAGGAGAGGAGAGGAGAGGAGAGGAGAGGAGAGGAGAGGAGAGGAGAGGAGAGGAGAGGAGAGGAGAGGAGAGGAGAGGAGAGGAGAGAGCTGTTGACATCAACTTTTCCAAAGCAGCTATTTTGATTTCAGAGGCTGAATGCACAGGAGCAGAGGAAGCATGCAGTGCTGCCAGCTTCTCCCTTCCCCCTGCTTGTCCTCTCCAGTCCAGTAGTTAATAACATGCACGTGGGTTGTGAGAGATCCAAGTTCCTGTCCTCCTGCTGCCTGATTCAGCACAGGGGGTTGATGCGAGGTCTCCCGCTCTCCATGTGGGTGTCCTACCTGCTAGACCAGGAGGTACGCAGAGGAGGAGCTCTTCTTCTCAATCTTTTCCACTCTAAACTGCTTACGCATTGCCTGAATGAGGAGCTGTGGTAGATAGTGACTGAGGAGGGAGCTGAGACAGTCAACATACTGAACAACTACAAAAATGCCGAATTATTTATGCAAAGGACAATATCTTCATCTAGAAGGAGTAAGACAATGAGCCCATAAAATCTTGTGATGCACTACCAAGTCCTAGTCCTAGAAAACAGAGGAGACACTCTGGGAAGAATATTACCTCTCACTAGCTTTATGAATGCAATCTTTTGAGTTTATTAAGTATGCCTAAAAATTACTTGAAAGTATTTACTTAGCAAAATGAACTGTTTCAATACTGTGGAAAAACCGAATGAATATTGAGTGATTTTATTTTTATTTTTAAATTACAATTTATATAAGGAAGGAGGAAAAGGAAAGAAAAACTGGCAAAGTGAATGGGTCCAATGGACCAAAGCAACTGGGCACTTACCATGAATAATATTGTAGGTATAAGTACTTCTTTTGCAGGAGAACGATCATGCTGGAGGACCCAGTGTGCTAGACTTCAGTATATGCAGGGTAGGAGAAAGCTTTGACCAGTTCTATTAGTTAAGAAAACAGGCAAGGTGTTTATTTTCTTTAATCTCAGTCAATAGCAATGAATAAAGTATCACTGAAAATGGACCAAGGAGTCAGTGTACTACTGGATGTTCGTATCTGGAAGGAGAATAGAGTGTAACTGATCAATGGTCATCTCCATCAAGATGTATTTAGCTGGGATTTTTCCCTTCCAAATTGTTGTGTCTGAAGCCAGTAAAAGTTGAAAAGAGGATGGATATCTGCAAGGATAATCTTTAAGGTGTGTGTACTGTTTTCACAGCTATTAGATCAAAGACCTTTACTGAACTATTTTATTATCAGACTTATAAATCAGCCTCAGTTCATTTTACAAACATTAGTACTGCCATCAATTACATGCATTTAAGACTAATGGTTTTACAGGAATGTTAATAGTCTGACATTATTTCCTGAAAACCAGCACTGAAGGCTATTAAAAGGCTATTAATTGCTATACGTAGCATAAAAAATTATTTGTTTCTGGTTTTAAACAATCAGTGAGTTGGCATGTAAGTACCTTTCTAACCAGTTAAACTTCATGGATATCAAACTCGGTGAAAGCAAAACCATCTATAAGCCATCCTTGTCCAGCTTTCCTTCATGGGCATAGTCTGAGTAGATCACAGACATTGCTGCTGCTGCCCTTTAAAGCCCCTGTGGTCTTGCTACAGCACTCCAGACACTGCCACCATCCCTGCAGGCTGGTGATCGGGGCAGACACTGTCCCCAAGCTGAAGACATTTTACCAGGCAGGGACAAGTGTCTGCTCTCAGCCTGTTTGCTCAGGTAGCAGTGATGGGTGCAGTGCTGAGACCTGAACAAAACATGAATAGCACAAGCAGACGCTTGAGGAGTGAGGGTTTTGCAGGAAATAAACTTTCCTGTGCAGGCTGTGAGTCCCGTTGCAGCTAACCTTTGGGCTCTGGCTCATCCCACACCTCAGAAATTATGAAGCACCTCCTACATTTAGTCAGGCACCTCCCATTTCACTATCCAGCCCCCTGCTAGTGCAGTAGACCTCCTCTCCAGATGCACGGATTTAGCTCCAGGAGTAAATAATACAAATTGCTAAACAAGATGTTCCTCCTTTTTTGCTGAAATCAACTGCCCACCACATCCAGACCTACCCTTAGCCCATACTAAGTGCTGCAGTTCTGTTTCTGACGTACTAAATAATAAAACAACTGAGGCTCAAGATGTGAATGTTACACAAGTTCATCTTATCTCCTTTCCCTTTCTAACTGTGTCGTGAACCCGAGATCTCTGTTCATTTGTTTAAGAGGCTGTTTACACATAAGAGGAGGAAGGAAAGACAGATCCTTTGAAGCATGTGGAACTACACCAATTTCCACCAGCTGAGGAGACAGTCCCAGGAGAGCTGTCAGGCAGTCTTTAATGAACTACTATCTGGAGTGCAAAGCAAACGTCAGATCTCAAAGACTGAGCAGTAATCAGCTTCCATTAGGTCAGATATTTATTATTACCTCAAAGATTTGCAAAGTTGGAATATAAAATTTCCAAGAAAAATCATAATTATCTTTTATAACCCATCCCTAGGATACAGCCTCTAGCCTTGTCAAGCAATGGATATACACTGTTGCATTCACAGCTCTTAGTAAATTGTGCTGCCTAAAAGAATTTCAGTAAGTTGTAGGTACCATTTTACAGCTGAACCTTTATGTCAATCCTTCATTCCAGAGTGGTTCAACATTGCAGTGACCTTCGCATCCCCCTTCAGATTGAATCTGTTACCCTCAGTGAGTATAAAGGCTATAAAGAAGCACCTGATCATAAAATCCACTTGGAATGCTCTCTTAAACCTCCACCAATTATCCATTAAAAATTCTCCTTTCTACAGGCTTACTCTCCTAACAAGAACCAAATAACAGTATATTTTTAAAAAACTTTTTCTAGTTGTCTGGAGAAAAGTCTCGACAACTTGAAATAACCATTGATTGATGCAACTAAATAAAATAATCTGAGTACTTCTATGGATAATAAGAGACATTAACTGTTGCTTTATAAGCAAGGATCTGATCTAAACGAAAAGATGTGGGTGGCCTCACAATCACCTCCCTAAATCAGCCACAATCAGCCTTGGAAAAGAAATATAAGTGATATGATATTGATAATATAGGAAAAATTTATTTCCTTCAGAGGAGACTGAGATGCATCAGGATTAGGTCTTCAGCAGGAAGCCTTTTAATTTGCAAGGAGCTCTTACACTGTAAGGAAAACCACACCAGAAGTAGCTGCAGCAGAGTTTCCAGTGAGTCACCCTGCGAAAGCTGAGCGTAACCGGGAGCTGCGAGGCTTTGGCAGGCTTAAACCAGCCCAAGGCAGGAAGCTGGAGCACGAGCACAAAACAGCAGCTCAGGGGGAGATTTTAATGCAGTACTGTAGCCTACCTTTCAAATAGACAAAGTATGGATTTTCTTTTCTTTTTCATTTACACGTGCTTCTCTCCCCTCACAATAAAATGAGAGCTAATCTCTTTGCTTTTAAAAAACAGCTCTTTGACTTCACTTGATTCTGCAGTTATCACCTCATTGCCTTTTCCTCCCAGAGAGCACTGGCAGCCCTGTTTGCAGCCACCGTCTGGAGCTTTCTTCCAATTTTGTTGTAAACTGCTTTAAGTGCAGTGTCTGCCCTTGCTGCCCCCAACACCACGCTCAGAGCTGTCTGTAATGACCTGCCTCGAAGAGATCTCTGACCTTACCCTCTTGCCTCATCATCTTCAACTTATCTGAAACTCTCACACAGCTGACCACGATCCTTTTCTCATAATGTGGGCCTCTTCTACACGTCCCTTCGGTATAACTTCTATCACCGTGCAGAGAGAAAACCTCCAAGGTAGCTTCCTTCCCTGCTGCCTGCTCCCAAGGGAGGGAGTGCTGCAGAACGTGATCTCCCGTCCAACTGTAAGTCATTTCCCCTTGTTCATACCTCATCTGTGGAGCTTCTTCTCAAAGTTTGCCCTCAAGTAGCTTCAAACAGGCAACAAAAGCGCTTGTAGCTAACTAAATATATGAGGAGTGACAAGACAAATCACACAACCCTTGGCTGCAACCTTTTCTCTGGTGTTCTCACACAATTAGCTGTTTCCACTTACTAATTAGTTTATAAATTGATAGCATTAGTTTATCTACTAATAATTTAATCTGTGTCATGGAAACTCATGTCACGTTTTGTAAAAGAGATCCCAGTGTGAAAATTACATAATTTTGTACTATGTACAGGCCTTTGCACCTCACCCTTTCCAATTGTTAACCAAAAAGGGCAACCTTCACATAAAGCACCTCTATTACTGCAGGCATAATGTCACACTCGCATTTCATGGCATACGAAGTTCCTACAGATCGGAAAACTCAAGAATTAGTTATGGCTACTGGTTTTAGAAAAGAAAAAGCAAGAAAAGCCAACTTGAGGAGTTTAAATTAATCTTAAAGAGAGTAGCACCACCCAGAGAAGAGGACAAATTCTGCTTCAGTCCCAGGCTAGATACCTAAGACCAAAGCTGAAATTCAGCTACTACGTGTCCCAGGAGGCACTGACATTTTATAAGTGCTTCAGTTTTCACAGGGCTAAAGGTTTGCCGAGGGCTGGCTGCACGGTCCTGCTGCGGTGCAGTGAGGCCCCTTGCTCGTGCCAGGGTGCACCAGGACCTGCGGACCAGGACAGGCCATGCCTGTAGCCTCCCTGCCAGCCGCCCCCTGCTTATTTCATTGCCTCGTCCCGCCAACAAGAGAAAACGTTCCCTCTGCCAGCATGTAGGCGAGCAGAGCTCAACTCCTCCCTTTAAACATGAACTGGAGCCAGCGAAAGGAGCAGCCATATTTTGAAAGAAGGGAATGGCCACAGACTGATTTCCAAATGGCTTGTTGGCACTGACTTTCAGAGGAGAGTTGAAGGCCCCATGCAGGAGAGAGATTAGTCTTCACACTGCAGGGCAAAGTGAGTGATCTGGGACATATCCTTGCCCTGAGCATATTCCACTCGCAGGGAGAGGGCTCTGCTCAAGGCAACGCTGTCAGTTTCGTGGATGCCTGTCCTCATTCCACGCTTTGGAGGAGAACCTAGGGATTTGATTTGGGGATGTTATTATGATTTGGAGATGCTGTTATAGTCCTGTGGCTATGGGGTCTTTAGTGGAGATTAGAGCAAAAATAATTAAATTCAAAAGGATTACAGAATCCATGCAGAGCCAAATACCTTCCTTGGCCAGGGGCATCCAAACTGTACTTAGAGCTTGCTTGTCCAAGTCACTATTGCAGCTAACAAGAATGGATATATTTTTGGTCTAGGAGCTTTAAAAGGAAAGTCGACAGCTGAGAGACAAAAGATATTAATTCTGAGACTAGTTTTTGGCAGGACTGGGAAGACTACTGAGATTGCCTGAAAAGTCTCTGGAAGTTCGGCGCTGTCCTAGCAACCGTGAGAATGACATTAAAGAGAGCAGATACAGACCCTGTCCAGACCACAAACCCCACATGTACCGATCCCCAGGTCCACTGGGCTCTTTTAAAACAGCTGACATTATTTTCCAGCTTTTTGAATTATCCCAGCTTTTCTGAGCTGACATAAATCTAGACAGTGAGCTAAGCCTGGAGACAGGAGAAACATATCCAGCTCTTCAATTCCCCACTGAATGCTGTGATGGGACTTGAACTGGCGAGAGGTTTGAAGTGAAGCTGCTCCAGACTTGCTGTGAAGCCAGCATACCAGAAGACCTCCAATCCCTAAAGCATTTTTTATTACAGAACAAAATAACGAACCCAACATTAAAGTCAGTAAATCGGAGGAAATTCAGAATGTCTGGATGAGACTGATCGAGCAAAAGGCTTTAAAGCAAAGCTCCTTGGTGTCCTTGCAGGATGGGGCACATCCTCCAGCCCTGCTCCTTGGAGGTTTCCTAAGCCGTGCTGGCTCATGTCACCCCCACTGATGCTCTCAGCTTCTTTCGTTCAGGAGCCTCTGGGACCTTACTTTGCTGCAGACATGCTCGTTGCCCCTCGCTGAGCCTGCTGCAGGCCTCCTGTGCACCCCTTCCAGCGGCTGCCTGGGGGCAGCTAGCAACAGGGACCCCTGCCCTGTGTCCTGGCCATTGGCCCCAGTGGAGCGGCTGTCACAACAAAACGGAGTCTCACGTCTGCTCCCACGTTAGGAGACCTCTCACTTTGCTTCTGTCTGATTCAGGCCTGCTGGGCTGAAGCAGGGTGATGTGGCAGAGGGTTTAGCTCTCTCTGCCTTGCCAATTTCTGCTTCTTGTCCAAGCAGCTTGCATACCTATAAAATAGCTTGGGAGGGGGAAAGCGGGCACAAACCCTTGCTGGCTGCTCCTGTTACAGATCCTCTGGCAACAAGATGATTTTGCACACACGCGTAGCGCTGACAGGGAGATGGCAAAGCACGGTTGCTGGTACTCCTGGTACCTGCAGCCCCTGGTCACTGCCACTTTTGCTCCTGCTACGCTGTGCCCCTGTCACAGATTCCCTGGTGGGCAGAGAGCCAGGGCCAGCAGGCAGGGGTGGCTTGCTGGTGGCTCCTGCCTGGCACTGATGTCCCCTCTCTGGGCTGCAGTCCATGCTGCCTTCAGCAACAAATGGGTAGAATTCAGGCTTCTCAGCATTGAGCCTCAAACCCCAGATTCAATGGGTGCTTAAGATAACAGAAAGAGCAGTGAAGAAGGGTATAGACTAATCCTAATCCCTCAGAAGAATTACTGGGCGACAGCCATCTCTTCTGGGGAGCCACAGAGTGAAGAAAAGTGATTATTTTCCTTTCTTCCACCAGGAAAACAGTAAGGAAGGAGAGGACCTCTGTGCCTTTTATATGCAATAGTAGAGCTCTGGTGTTCTCATTCTGAAATTATGAGAGAACATCAAATCTATCTTCTGATTTTATTTGTGTTATAGTCAGATGAAGCTGGAGGAGGCAAAGGAGAAAAAAAGCAGAACTGGCTTTAATCTCAGCAGGGAGACTGCTAGTAGAATATAAAAGTCACCAGGGTCCAAGCTTTATGCTAATGACTATTTAGTAAATTGACAGAAAGTGGAACAGCATGAAGAGGAAACACAGAAAAAGAGGAGCCCCAGAGTACCAGGTGAGATAGGAAACTTTGGGCTATGTCCAGTCGAGCAGACACAGATTTGCATGCCACAGCCCCACGTCCCATGAGATGGGATGTCCATGTGCTGCAGCGGCTGGGACAAGAGGGAAAGACTTTGTGGGTGGGAGAGAATTAGGTGTGCTCAGGCAGTGCCTGAGCAGGCAACACGGAAACACAGAGGGGAGAGGAAATGGCCAGTTTGGGATATGAGAGGTGTTGTGCAGCCCGACACAGCACATACCTGGTGCAAAACATCAGACACCTACCAGGTACCGCTGGCAACATGAGCTCAAACAGCTCCCAAATGGGATTTTAAGGAAGCAGATTTTGGCCTTCGGATCTGAGGCAGCCACTGTGGACTGTACTGTAGCTGTGAGGGTGCAGAAAGGTACCATCTCCAGCTGTAGCTCCAGTTCATCTCAGAAGGGTCTCTGTGAAAAGATGCATAAGAGAAAACCACCCCCTGCCAGCCTGGCTGAGTGCTGGTGGAAGCTGACATCCCATACCCCAAATTACCGCTCTATGCTCTTCTGTCAGACAGCAACGACTGAGGAAGATAAATACCATGTATATTCCTCTGGCCTCCAAGTGCCTGTCTGCTGCATTGAGCAACCTTGGTTGAGCTCCTGAGAGTTTTTTAATACAGACAGTGCAAAAGCCAGAACTGAATTAAATACAGTGTAATGAGTAAAAACACTTCAAGAATTTGTTCTGGTGATGTTAATGAATGGCTGAAGAGTATGTGTCCTGGAAGACATCTCAGGATTACCTGAAGGAGGATTAGTTCATTCCACAGCTCATGCACATCAATCATTTAGCTCCTCATGGATCCCCTAGCAAAGTAATTTTCATGACCCTTGATTTCTACTTTCTGTATGAATTTATTATCACAACAGAATAATTAATTCCAGGCATTATCCAGAGCAATCCCCTAAATCAGAGATTCACATATTTGCATCTTTTCAGTATTTCAAAGATGTTTGAAAGCTTTGTATTGTTTTATAATATAAAAGGTTCAGGAAAAATATACAGCAAGTATTCACCATGTCATTTGGACTCAGTTTGGTACATTGGGCCTTCACAGCGCAGCTCAGAGCTGTCTGAGGCCAGCATCATTCCTGATACTTGATGAGGAATGAGACCGTGCTACTCCACAAGGAAACTCAGTATTAACTGAGGAATCCAATGTCTTTCAGAGAAAGAAAACCTATATGTATCATCACAGCAAAGAGACAGATTCATTTCATCCTTACCTCTTACTGATTATACATCAAAATCAGCTGGTTTTGCACATAATGCAGTGGACTTATTCCTGGACTCTGGAGAGGTGGGGACCACAATCAAACCCTTCATCTCCAAGAGTCGTATGAATGACTCCTTCCTTAAGGAGGGTTGGTTCTAGATCTAATGATGACAGTGGGAGAGTCTAGCTTATGGACTGCAGTTTCATCTGCAGAAGAGGTCATCATTCATGATGGTTTACATACGCTATGGGCTAAACACCATACAAATAGACACTATTTACACCAGGATAGAGAGCAGAGGCTGAATATCAGATCTTGTTTCTGCCTTTTCCTTGGGAATGTTGATATGATACAAATAAGAATATTAATTAAAACATTTGTAGTTTATGCACTGCTAGCACACTGCCATTACTGTCACATCAAAGCTATAATTCTGCTAAAATGAACTGCAGTGATGAATTAATTAACTTCTGCTATGTGAAGAACTGGGAATCACATCTGTGCAGGATGTTTATGATACAAAGACAGATTTGAGGAGTTTGGGACCAATTACCACATCCTAACAATGATATAGAAGAGAGAGAGGCAACCCAGTCATTTTGCACGGGCCCAGCTGCACACCTCCTTCTTGCACCTGCTCAGGGCAGTGAGTGGGAGCCACAAGCAAAGGGAGCAGCAGAGGCAGACGTGAAGGAGCGAGAGCTAGTGGAGCTCTGACTTAGCATCCTCAAAGCTTCAGCTGATGCAGCGGAGAGGGTGGGAGCAGGTAATAAACTGACCCAGCAAAATAGGTGGTGGCAACCTTGTTCCTCCCCCCAGGAGCAATAGGGAGCAGGAACTGCATTGTGACTTTCATTGGCAATTTGATCTTTGTTATGTTCCGGAGGCAGTGAGACCATGCCCTGCCCCTCACCTTAGTGTGGATTGCAAAGTCTCTGCTAAAGGAGATAACCAGCTGTAGGTCTTTCAGAGAGCCTGAATTTAATCCCCCCAGTGAGAGCATTCAGTTATGTATTTAGAAAGGAAAAAGGTTTCTACACGGTATAAATCCTTGCTTGATAATCCCAAAGCTAATGGGGAAGGCATTCGGTAGTAAACTACAGTCCTTGGACAAAGACATCTGTAACCAGACCGGAGCTCTATGATTAAACTCAAATTCACAGATTGGTTACATGCAGCTAATTTTATTCACTGAGAATACATGACCCCCCTAAGCGGATGTTTAAATTAAATAAGAATATTGATGACAAATGTTCAAAATGTAAGACAGATGCCTGCAACTTTTGGCATGAAATTTGGAACTGCCAAGAGGTTTGGGAATACTACTCTGGGGTCATTAGGAATTTGGATATCCAAAATGTTCCCCAGCTGCTGATCTCTTCAGAGGCTGCTATACTTGGTCCTGGAAAAATATAAAATCAGTGCAGTAAGTAATGCCATATACATTGCTGGGCTGCTAGAATGCATAAGCAATTGAAGAAACTTTCCCCCTTTTCTAGGAAAAATGCACTAAAGAGAAGGCTGCTGATCTGAGTCTGGGTTTAAAAAAACAGTATAATTTAAAAAAAATTAAAATCCCTGGTTCTTTAACAAATTGATGTTTGAGCTGCCTGGATCTGGTCTTTCTCACCGTTTCTCAGCCCAGGCGTGACAACTGGGAGTTCAGTTGTGTGTTGTGTTGTTGTTTCCCATGGGTGCATATAGACCTTGTCTGCTACAGTCAACATCACGCTGCACCACTGCCGCCTGCCCCTCACTGCTCAGTTGGCATCTACAGAAGGCTCTTTCTCAGGTAAATAAACAGAATGAAAACAGAAAGAAAAGAAGGTGAAGGTTTAGTGTTTACCCCACAACAGACATGAGGTAGAAATCCCCAGGGTATGTGTGTGTGTCTGATCTGACGCCCAGGAAGTTAAGGGAAAGAATCTCATGTTATTTTAATTAGCTTCACACTAGATTCATTATTGCAATGCTATAAATAAAGTAGAGACACTTCGCATGGATCAGACATCAGACCAAAATTGGGAATAGACTCTGTGTTTCCTGACTCTACTTCTAACCACCAGACAATACCGTTTTTCCAGTGCTGAGTCTCATAGCTCCTTCACCTAGGGATTTGATGGGAGCTCCAGATTTTGCTTAACCATGCCAAGCTGCCATAGGTGGGGCCTTCAATCACAACCCAACATGTACCACTGCTTGCCTAACTGACCTGGGAAAATCTTGCTTCAATTTATGGAGTTATGTGATCCGGCTACACTAGAACTAGGAATTCTAGAAGAACATTGAGGTGTTTGATGTCTCATTTTCCTGCCAACAGCAAGAACAATTTATCCACTCATAACTGTTTCATAGCTAGACTGATAACTGGGAACAAAAAAGGTGTGTGTTACTAATACTGTGTTTTTCCTAAGGTTGTATGAATACAGGCCAGAATTACAGAAAAAAAAATCTTTGAATTTAATTTTGAAAAAAAAAAAAAAAAGGCAAAATGCCTCTTCTCTAAACTACTAGGAAGTTTAGTTTTCCACAATGGCCACTGGCAGCTTTCTCAGCAATTCATTTTAATAGTACGCACTTTCTGGCAATAAAAAGGAGATAGCAACTAATATAATTAAGTCTGCAAAACAACCTCTAAACTGAAATGTGTCTCCCGGCAGAACAAGCATAGGATTGTTCATTACAGTGCTCTCCAGGAATAACAAAAACAATTCCCAAAAATGCATTATTAATGGACATTCCCAGAATTAATGATAAAACAAACCAGATGTTCTCTTACATTTGTCTCATAAATGCAAAGTCAATATGCCAAACCAAAAACCCATCTTTGGAAAGCTATAGGCTATTTATGAAGGCACTTTAACTGCATTTCCCTTTACTATAACAGACAGAATTCCTTATCTGTAGTCTAAGACAACCTAGTTATGGTTTTATATCTATTAATGAAAAAAAGGCTCATGCCCAAGAGGAAATGTAGGTGAAATGTATGATTTTATAGAGCTTGCATTTACTATAGATCTTTCCATTTCAAATTAGACACTTTTTTTGTAAAACAGAAAAAGACAATATTCTTACATGAAGAACACACCAGCCACAGTCACAACTCCCTGCTGTAACAAATCTGCTCAAAATATGGCTTAAGAGTAAAAAATCCTTCACCAAATAAGTTTTAGCTATATTAGTAGGTAATAGTTTGATATTTATCCTTTACCGAACATGATTACTCACATGGAATGGATTTTATTCCCCTGAGTAAAGGTTGCAAAAGTCCACAGAAGCTGATAGAAAGCTAATACTACTGATAAAGAAAAGTACAAAGCAAATTATACATATGCTAATACCTTAATGTAATAATATCAAACATGGTGGGCCATCTGGTGTAAATCATCATAGCTCTGATGAAGTCAATGGACCTGGAGCAATTTGCATCAGCTGAGGACTTGGACTGGTGTACAATATTTCTTAAGAGAATTCTTTTAAGAAAACCATTATTAAGAAAAATTTATTTTGAAAAGTTACAAGTGTGTGTTAGGAGTAAAGAGTGAACAGTGATCAAGCACATGGGCTGATAGCAGAAATTTAGTATCTTTAGTTAGTAAACAACATTAGGAGAACATACAAGATTTTTCAAGCAAACATTACGTTCCTATTTTATATAAATACTCGAGTCTAACTGCTGTTATTTTTAATTATTGAACAGTGAGTTGTTTTCATTTTCATTACTTACCCTTTCAGCTGCCAAACGACATACAAAAGGAAATGGCAGCATTTATGCTGAAGGATGCTGTAATGACAGGCTCCGCTGCAATACCGTGTGCAGACAGACACAGAGCCAAAGCCATTGAGGAAAAGGTAGAGGTAATTTTTCACTGAACTTCATTAACATGACATAGGTTGTTGGGGTTTTTTTCAGCACCATAATTCTAATCTCTGTAATGATCACCAGATATTGCCAAGATCTTGTCCAAAGATTCAGACACTTTTAAAATTCTTTGAGCCTCTTGCAAAGCAGCAAGGCTGTGAGGTGTCATCTGCCCTACTGCTCCACCTGGCTGGGGCACTATGCTCTCTGCACTGGTACCCAGATACCCAGTCTAAGGAACACTGAGAACTTTCCTTATCATTATTGCTCCTCCACTCATCAGGTTCATGAGGTGAACTGCTAGCTCAAGCCTTTCATCAATCCTGGATGACACTGTTGCACCCCAGCAGAGGTGAAGAGTCTTCTTGACCTTGCAGGACCAGATGTGACCATCTCGATAAGCTCCACTTTGCAGGTCTTGGAGACCTGAACAGTTCTGAGCTCCAGAACAGCTCAAACACATGCTTTTCACTGAGGGCTGAACGCTTCACAGCCCACTTTGGGGTCTCAGCGCAAGGAGGGTCCAGATACACCATATCTCCTACCCAGACCACATCCATCTTCCCTTCCAGCAGAGTCGGCGCAGGAGAGGCACAGGTACATGCTTGGGTCTTACCCTGATAAGGAGCTGACATGCTGCCAGAATGCATTCCTGAACCTAGACATGCAGATATCCCACGTTATGTCCCATATAAGCATGGTCTATTGCTCCTCAGACACCCAGTCTCTCCATTGCAGGCTGGAGTAGGCTGCAGGACAAATGGTGACTTCAGGAACAGCAGATCCTGCTGCCTGACCTCCCTTTAAACCTGGGGCTGGGGTCAGCTGGCAGCCTGTCAGTCGTGGGGTGCAGCTGGGGCACAGCGCCGTGTGGAGGAGCCACATGCTGTGCTTCTGCCCTGCTTCCTTGGCCACAAGGCTCACACTGAGTGCTGGGCCTGCTCAGTTTCCCAAAATACTGACTAGGTGAGGCTGAGACACCTCTGGGACTCCCTGAACCCTTTCCAACTCTGCTCTTAGAGATAACAGAAAAATCAACTGCAAGACTAATGTTCAGTTGTGCAGATGATGAGGTCCTCTTGAACCCCATTTTCCCAAGCTGTCTTAAGGTCACAGACCCCACAACTCCCAAGTGAATCATGAACAGCATCTTCTCTCACAGGCGGGTCATCTTCAGCCTTCCTCTCCCGAATGCCACAGAGTGCTGTAGATACTCATAACAAATACACACATGGCCTTTATTCATACGAGTGGGAACAAAGATGGGAAGATGTTAGTTCCTATGTCTCCAACAGGAGCTCAGAGACTGAAGTGAGAAACATGGGAAAAGCTTGCTTTTTCTGCTCAAAGAACAGAGCAATTAAAAGTATGTCCCATCTTCGTTTGTACACTTAGGATCAGTCAACAAAAACAGAGAGCAGAGGTGGGTGCACTCCTTAGTAGATATGTATACACACATTAAATATTAAATAAAAGCTATTTAACTAAAAGAAAGAAATAATAAAATCTTGTTTCTCCATTTCACAGCTACTGATTACTGCTCAGTCATAACGAAGTTTGGAAGGACCTGTGACAGTCACCTTGTCCAAACTCTTGCTCAAAGCAGGGATTATGCAATGGGGAACATCCTTCATGGTTATTTGGATGTATATTTAAAGCAGTTTAAGAAAATAATAAAATAATACTAGGAGGGTGCATTCTTCAGTTCTACAGAAGGCCACAGGAAAAGAATTTGGTATCGGTTTTGCAAACTGCTCCATTTAACTTCTGTTAATCACCTGTTTTCCAGTGATTTTACATTCCACTTTTCATCCATTAGCAATTTTGTTAGGGAAATCATGCAAAATATGTTCAAAGAGTGTTTGGGGAAGGCTGTTCACAGAAAACACTAAAGCAATTAGTTTTGACCAGCCTAACTGGCAAAATTAGCAGAAAGCACATTTCTAAATCAAATGGAGGAATACAAAATTTTAACTGATGCTTAACGAACTGTTGGAAACTAAGCCTTCAAATTTGACAGCCAGTGATAACAAAGTGACAAAAAGCTTAAATATTCAAAAGCTATCCACAGGAGTAAAAAAGAAATTGAGCAATGAATACATACAAGGAGAGTGAGTGACTACATATAAGGAAAGTGAGACACAAGGGTGAAACATTTGCCAACCCTTGGACCTAATATACTACAGTCCTCAAACAGCCCCAGTGAGTGTTGTAGGTTATTTACACAAACTTGCTAAAATCCATTTAGCAAGATATCTCACAATCTGGGTAGCACAACCCCAAGAGAATAATTGTCTTGAGACAACTTTTAAGCTGATGCTACTGGATTTCTCTCTCTTGCTGCACATCTCGAGTACTGATTTTGAAAAGCCCTTATTCTTACTTGCATGACATTATAATTCAGAGGGGCTTCAAAAACGTTTTTGGTGCATTTCCTAGTGGCACCAAGAACATACAGCGCTTTGCAACTGACTCTACATTAATGAAGTCACACACGTAACGGATACATGAAATAATCACAGGCAAGTGAAAACCTTCCTTTCTTTTTACACCACTGCATTTTTTTAAAAAGCAGCTTTGGAAATAAGTCAGCTTCACTGACTCTTAAATGGGTGCAGTATCATCCCTACAAAAAACGTATTTATAAGGACAATGCCTACGGGACAGTTTGCAGTATTTCCGTGACCGATGTACATGGGATCTGACCTTGGGGAGTCTTGTAAGTACAGGATAACCCAGGGATGAGTCAGGACCTGCATATACCCGTGGCCAGGACGCAGACCATTAGGCCCATCACGTGCAGTCCGCCAGGATGACAGGTATAGCAGGAGAATAAACTTGTACTAAAATGCATTAACATATTTTTCATGCCCTAATGGCCTAATTCTCATTCTCTCAGTTGCATCCCATGCAAAATCTCTCTCTGATCCTTTCTCTCATGTGCTGACATTACTTTGGTGTTTTTACATGAATTCCCCGGGCCTAGAGATTTGAACAAATTATTTGGCAGAAGCTCCACATCTGTAATTAGATCTATTAAAGCCTAAAATATCTCAATTAGTCTTTATTGAGAAACATGCAGTCAAAACACTTTTAAGCAAAGAAATTTATTGTTTCTCTCAAAAAACTTTGGGAAATATTTACCCCAACGTACCATCAACAAGAGGCTCATCGCAGCCTTCCACTAAACCTTCAATAAGAAAGATCTCCTCCAGAGAAAGAGGGGAGCAGCAGATAAACTTCAGAGGAGGAGAAAATCCTGTTGTAGCAGCAGCGGCAGCAGCAGCCGCTCGGTTTCGGCGGGAACATGCAGGGCCTAATCTAACCCATATGACAAACGAGCTTCTGTGCACCGCTGCACACTCGCCTCAGATATCTACTCGGCATCTATTATTTTAAAGATAAAGTAACACGTGTAATACTTGTCTTTCGTGTGTCATTGCTATCTGTAATTTACAGGCACAGGGAATCACAGAACTAAGTCACAAGTTGTTATGTGTGCTACAACGGCTCCCAAAGGCCTCATTGGGCCCGCTCTCCCACCCACCCAGGCTCCCCCACCCATTGCCTGCTGGCAGCGCTGCCCCAGCCGCCACCTTTGTGCCCGCGCCTCGGGAGCGGAGGCAGCGCTCGCTGTGAGCGCCCAGCTGCTGCAGGCGGCCCGGGCCCGCAGCTCCCCAGCTCCCGCTCGCTGCCCCACGGCACGCGCCCCACGCCCCGTGCCGCCCACCCCTTCGCAGAGTGGCCGAGGCGGGAAGCGGCCTCCGCAGGTCCCCTGGCTCAAGCCTCCTGCTCAAGCAGGGCCAGCCAGAGCCGGCTGCCCAGCACCGCCAGCCCCGGGGGCACAGCCGGGTGAGGGTATGAACCGGCACTGGCAACATTTGCTGTCGTGTTTGGGTTACCACGTGGCAACCAGAGAAATTACAGGTGTCCGTTTGCATCTGGCTGGTTTTGTGGCAAACCTTTTATGACCAGAATCACAGAATCACAGAATTGTATAGGTTGGAAAAGACCTTTAAGATCATCAAGTCCAACCGTAAACCTAACACTACCAAGACCACCACTAAACCATGTCCCTAAGCACCACATCTACACGTCTTTTAAATGCCTCCAGGGATGGTGACTCAACCACTTCCCTGGGCAGCCTGTTCCAAGGCTTGACAACCCTTTTGGTGAAGTAAAATTTCCTAATATCCAGTCTAAACCTCCCCTGGCGCAACTTGAGGCCATTTCCTCTCGTCCTAATTAACCAACCAGATTAATTAACCGACCTAATTCTCAACCAGAATCAACATTTTCTGATTGTGGCCTGCCAGCTTATTTTTAATAAACATAAAGGTTGGAAACATTTCAGTTCCGAGGTTAACTGTTGCTATTCTCTGTAGTGTGCGGAGCAGGGGCGCGATGCTTTTCGTGTGAGACCTCGTGATGTTTTCTCACCCTTGGCGTTGCCCCCACTCTGGCCATGGCGGAGCAGAGCTGGGGTAAGCTGGAGGCCTTTTCCCCTCTTTTAAATAGAGACTACAAACATATGATTTTTATACTCCTTATACAGGCTTCCCTATTTTATCACTGCTGCATATATTTAAATATAAGTCTCCAGCATAACATTTGCACTGTCTTGCATATAAGATTTCTTCCCCTCTAAAGTGTCAGACGTAATTCCTCAGTCTCAAGAGTACGAACACATTACACAGTCCCGGACTTTTCAGCTTGATAAAAATAATCTCCATTCTTACCCAAATATTTCAAAGCTCTGTCAGCAAACAAAGAGTAAATCTTCACAGCCCCCAGAATCCAGCCCCAAGGTATTAACTGAAGCTACATCTGTACCTAAAATGGCAGAGCATTAGGATCAACACATTACGGGGCTTTCCCTGGATCTCCCTCCAGCTGTTTGCAAACTTCCGCCTGAAAGGTTGTCCCCGTGGCTGGGACCAAGGAGCGGGTAACAGCTCGAGGGACACCTGCACCCCACGGCCCCTGGAAGGAGGACAGGCTCCCTCCCCATGTCCGCCCCTCCAGGCCTGCGACACACCACTCACGCAGCAGGGCTGGGCAGGGCGGCCGGAGCTCCTAAACTGTGGGGAAGTTGGACCGCTGGCTCGTCCGTGGCTGCCAGGTGAGACCAAGCTGTGGCGGGAGGTGCCAGGGCAAGGGTACGTGAACGGTGGTATGTGGGATCTATCTCGTGCTTGTGCATTTGCTCCTCTCTCTGCCTTACCCTCTTTCTTGTTAGCACCAGGCACAGGCAGCAGCCGAGCGTCTGTCTGGCAGATTGCACATAGGGCACATTCCTGAACAACTTCAAACGCTATTTCCAAGCACGTGCAAGAGCCTCTATGCCATATTCCCGGCTGTTGCTGTATCACCCTAGGTGGGCTGCTCAGGGGCTTTCTGCAGGTGTTTGGAGACAAAGCATATTCAAAGAAACATTGATGTCTCATTATTACTGCTTCTCTCCCCTTTTTGTCTGATGCCAAAGGGGAAAGGATGCAAAGATTAAAATGTAGGAATTATGTTTATAATATCAAGGCATGTTCATGCAACCATTTGGTCAAGCCTGGGCTCTGTTGCCGATCAAAATTCAATAATGTGTATGTTTGTAAAGTAACACTATACTTAGAGAAGACATATGACCAATGTAGATGGACACTAAGAAAATGATCAGGGTTAAAGAAAGGTAAGGGTTAAAATTACATGACAGTTTAGTGGCTGGAGGTGTTATTTACAACTTAAGAGTAAAACTTTTATTTATCATTTTAGGCATCTTGGAGTGAGTACTTTATGATGCAGAACTCCAGAATGGAAAGTAATTACATGTAATATGTTAATCTAGATGAGGAATTTTGCAGTACGCATAATTAAGGAAAGTGACAGCATGCTAAATACTAGCTAACTAACCTCTTGCAGGGAAGCCTGCTCCTGGAACCTGGGGAACCCAGTGGTGATCCATCTCCTATGCACTTTTAAAACAATAATAGAAGGGCTTTAACTTTTCCAGATTCTTGTAATGAAATCTTGCACTACAAAAATGCTTCCTGCAGCACACCCTGCACTAACAAAAATCACATTTGTCAGTGCTTTGGAATAGGAATTAGCACTACAGTGACCAGAAGGAAAGCATTTGACTATGCAAAAAAATTGCATTTGAATAAACCACCAAGAAAAAAAAGTGGTCTTCAGAAGTACCAAAGATTGACCTAAATATTCTCTTCTAGAAGCAAAAAGAGGTGCTTTGGAAGACTTCACCAAAAATGCCTCATGGCAAGCTGGCTTTGACTGTGCAATTCAAATTCATGCAGAGGAGATTCAATTCTTGTTAAGCTAAACTGAGCCGTAGCTTGATTTGACTGGTCTTGGGGTTCAGCAGGTCGTCTTGCGCAGTGACCTACTACCCAGCGGGCAGACACCCCAACTCCTTCTGCAGTCGGAGGGTGAGCTGGAATAAACCAGCGTGGGTTTTGGTCCTGACACTGGAAGAGGAATCCTAATTCACTCTGCAGACGATAAATGTGGTCCCTGGGCTGAGGCAAGCAGTGGACAGAAATCTAAGGTATAAACATTGAGTTTGTTAGATGCTTTTGCTGTCTATGAAGACTGTATGTGATGTGATGGCTAATGACGTAAATGTGCTGGGGTGTGCTCCCCGGCACTGAGACCAGCGGGCACTGGACAGTCCCACCTGCACCATCGAACTCCCACGGCCTCCCCCCAAACACCCTGGGCTGCACCTGGGCTGCGCTGCGCACTGGGGGAGATACCCAGCCTGTGACAACTCCTGCACCAGCTGAAGGGACCCTCCAAAATTTCCTGAGGAAGGGAGAGCCCTGGCTACTGCCTAGTTTACTTGCATAGAGATAACTGTATACACAGTACGCTGCTCTGAAAATGCGGTATGCTTCACCTTTGCAGGCAATGGTGGTGTCCACACAGGCACTCAGTGCTGAGCAGCCGAACCCGCCTTGCTCACTTGTCAGCTCCCTTGCAGACGTACCCGGGGTCAGGGCAAATGAAGGCAGGATTTAAGCCAGCATCACATCAGGACTCAGCATCACACCACAACCTGGGTGCCTGCGCACTCCGCCTAAGCCAGTGAGTGTAATATGAGTAAGGAAGGGGTGTAAAGTGTCATTTCAAAATGCGAGTGTCAGAAAACACGGGGCTAGCCAAGGAGCAGCAGAGGGGAGGTGCATCAACCCTGCTGCTTCCTCCTCAGTTCTGTGCCCTGTCTCTGGTGGGACCCAATGCAGCAACACTCGCTACAGCTATACGGGGAAATCAAACTGGGTCAGGAACCAGGCTCAAGCGCCGGCATGCGGCTGTCCATGCTGTTTAGTCATTAGGCTGCTCCCACCCCAGGCAGCACTCGCCCAGGCAATGCCCGGGCACACTCTGGGGGCAATGCACACCAAGGACTTCTCCCAGTAGGCAGCAGTCTGGGGGATGAAAAGAGCTGAGCTACATGGGCACAACCCGGGCCATGGCTCCCGCCCTCGGGCTGTTTGATTTACAGGTGCCAGCCAAGGATGCGAGCGCATCATGGGGATGGGAATGCAATGTGCAAGGCACTGTTAGCAAGAAAGAGAGCGTTACAGCCCTGTAACCCTCCTGCTTCTGGTCCCTGAGCCTCTTGCAAGTCCAGCCCAAAGAAGAGAAAATGCTTATCTCAGCATTTACAAGGAAGCAAACAAAATGTCTTCAACTGTTTAATGGACTTCAGCTTGGCTTTGTTAGTTGTGTGGTGCTGGCACGAGCTATGTTTTTACAGAGAAACATTATTTTAAAAAATAGCAATAACCCTATCCTAATTAGTCATCTTACATTTATTAAAGCCACTTTCTGAATAAATTGCATTTTAAGCATGATAGAATGTCAGACTTCAGGGGGAAGAAGTTTAAATGAACCAAATACCTTGCAAAACTCAGTGATGACTTTTATGGCTCTTTGGGAATGAAAATGACTAAACCCTTTTTTCCCCCTGTTATAAGCCAAAGTTCAAAAATTTGAGCAAGGTCACTTTTAAACAGACACATTCCACCCGATCATCGTTTAGGTGAAACAAAATGTGAAAGTCACTGCAGATTTATGCAGTAGCCACCAATGAAATTCTATTCAATATAAATCAATGAAATTGGATCTATTCAGATTGATGGGGATAGGGGTCAGGGAAGCATGCCCGTTCCTCAGCAGTCAAAGTGACAGATTGTGTAGGTTTTCCACAAATCTGACGTGGTTTCTTAATTAGAAACATAAAGGAAGCGGATATACAAATCCCACTGGTATCCGGTGGAAATGAGAGGAGAATGCCAAATGATAAACCAATATTTACAGGGGATTGTTTCCAAGAATTTATTACATTGTTTTTCCATTTAATTACCTTGAACCGGTCCTATAGAAATACTATAAAGAATATAAATGTGCTCTTCTTTTAACAAAATAGCAAATTCCTGTTTAAAATGAGCTAATTAGTCTTACTAAATACATTTGAGATCTGCTGTGAAATCCCAAGGCTTAGTCTGCTTACAGCATAATCACCTTAGCTGACATCTCTCAATGGAAAAGTCTAACCTTTATGGGGCACTAGGAAAGACGATCTCATATATTATTCCAACATTTACAAATCTCTAAGGCAGCTGGATCCATTTTTAGAATAAAATCATACATATTGTATGATTCGTGGTTCATTATTTGCATTGAAGAAATTAATTGTGTATTTGTAAAAGAAGGAAGCAAGCAGCAAGAAAACTCTTTGCCACAAAAATCACCTTGATTTTTTAAAATTTCTTTTTAGGTAACTTTTTCTAAAATAAATTTTTAGGGAGAGAGTGGCTTTAGATTTATTATTTTTTTCCTAGCAGCATTCAGAATTAAACAGGGGCAAATATGTACCATTTACTCTCAGTCATATCCTTGAACCAGATTCTGTTTTAATTTTAACTTAAAAAAAGCCATCTTGGGAAACTGCTGGAATCAACACCTCCTTTGAAAACAGAAATAGTAATCAGGAGCTAGTATTCCAGACCAATAAAAGTGTAACAGTACATATGAAAACAGACAAACACTGTGAGGCAGCAGAAGATAGGGTATATTTCCTGCAGAAAGTAGGCTCAGGCATTTTTCCAAGTACTCTGTACTACAATAACACCTAAGAGTTTTATTCCTAGATCTGTCTCATTTAAAAAATATATCATCCCTCCTCCAGAATAATTTAAACCCAAATTCACAAATAACATTGAGCTTCATATGTCCTATTAAAATTCATAGGTCTGACAAGCTTAAACATATTTGCAAACCTTGGCTTTTCAATCAAATTTAAACAAAAGGAATGGATAGATATAGATTGGCAAGACAGTATAAATGAATATGAGCTATCAATAGTCAGTGACACTTCATATTTGTCTAGTTTTCCGTAGGCAGCAGATAAAATGAAGATCTGCATAGGGCTGTAAGGAATGGGGATGTGGACAGAAGTCCTGCCCACGCTGCGGGACAGCGAGGGAGAGAGCTTGGCAGTGGCTGAAAATCTGCCGAGTGGGTAGTGGAAGCTGGAGTCAATCCTTTATACTGAACAATGGGTAGGATGAAGATGAAATTTTGAAAGGTTTTAAGAACTGAGACAAAGGAGCTTATTTTTGAAATGATAAAGAGGGAGCCAGGGAAGGATTACAAAGAGAAGTGTCACGGTCAAAGCCACAAGGCAGAAAGATGACCCATGCAGCAATATGCTCGATGGAAGCGAAGGGCAAGACTGCATTTATCAAAACTAGAAAAAGCATGTAGAGAAATCAAGAGAAGAGCTGATGAAAGGTACAGGGTAAGCTTTAGCAGTGCAGTTAGATAGGAAAGGCCATGTCTTAGAGATGCTAGGTGGACTTCAATCCTTTTTTCTCTCTGCAACCTCACTCCTCTTTCCAGGTGTGAAAACTTTGAAAGATGTGGGAAGGTGATTTGTTGGTTTGGTGAAGTGACAGACACATGGTGCTGCTATCTGCAGGAATGATGATGGAGCGGAGTATTAGCGGCTGGGAGACTGGTATGCCACTTCCTCGTACAAAGGGGACAAGGTATCTCACTACATACGGACCCTCAGTGAACAGAACCAGGTTACAACCAGAGAACAATTTTTTGTCCCCCATCACCAGATGCACACTTACCTGTTGCTATTTTATTACGTAAAATGTGCCAGACTGTTTTCTTTGCACAGCACAGGTCGTGTCCATCTAGGTGTACCTTCGCCCTTTCTCCTCCAAGAGGGTGCTCTCATCCATGCTGGCTCTTGACCATCCTCTTCCCCAGACTGTTGGGGATGCCCTTTCCATGGGCATCTTTCCATGGAGAAACGATGGTTGTCAGAGCCCAAACCATGCTAGAAAGTGTGCTACCAGTTGTGCTGTACGACTGACTGCACAGCAGTGCCATGTCTTGTTTAGTTTACTAGAAGCTGTAAAGACTAATTTAGTTTACCAGACTAATGCCACTTGACTAGAGCCAACCTGAAAGTGTCCCTATTGCTGAGGGGGAGCGGAGGGGGTAGAAGGAAATGTGTAGTTGGGGGAGTTTGCAGAAGAAACCTCCTGGACAAATCCCAAGCTTAACTAACTCTCATAATCTCAAGCAACAACATTACCAAAAGCCTCCCCCACTGCATATTTACTACTAGTTGGAAAAATTCTACAAGGGGCAATTTTCTGCATTAAGCTGTGGGCCTGGCTTTCCACCCACTGCAGGCTGTGAGGCTGATCAGATCCATTTAACCTGTTATATAGCACTTCATACTTATTAATCAATCACCCTAGTACTAGGGAGACACGAGCAAGCCCACCGCCCCTGATTTACCAGGAAAATTAGGGCCAGATTGTTTCACGAAGCTGTACGCTCATTGCAAAAGTCACACCTGAAAGCTCTCCTCATTATTAGTATTTATTATCTGCACCGCAGTACAGCCTGTGCACCCCGAGCCTCAGTGTATGAGGTGCTATATACAAAACCAGAACAAAAAGATGTTCCCATGCTCCAATGAGCTTATTCTGATCTAGCTGCTGAGCAATATTGAAAGGTTTTGTTGAATATTAAGACTGAATAAACAGACAAGGTACGTGGCATGTACTCAAACATTTTTTAATGAAAATTTCTGACCCAAATGACCCTTGAAAGGTAGAAGCTGTCATTCTGAGAAATGCGTAGGGGCAGGCATCGTCTTTTACGATGCAGAATCTGACACACTTTCAAAGTGCTGGCACCAAAAGTAAGAGAGATTTGGGGACAATTTTTGGCGTAAACATTAAGAAAGACTGCCTAAACACTGGAAGAAACTGAAAAGTTTACACCTTTTTGAGAATTTAAACTAATCTATGGTGCTTCAGGGTACTTTCCTTTAGAATAAGTGTTCTGTCTTATATGGCGCTGAACAGTACATACAGCAGAGGATGCCATTTTTGAGAAAGAAAATAAGCCTCGTGACACAAATCCTACTCACTGCACTTAAGCAAACATTCTTCACATTGAATCCAATGGGGCAACTTATGAAAAGTAGAGAAGAGAATTTGGTCCATTACGTGCCTATCAGATTTAAATTACACCAATAACTGAGATGCATGGGGTATCGGTGACAGGAATACTGGACCTGGAGTGTATGATTACTCAATTACTCCAATGTCTGTTGGATGCTTAAAGGCTAAAACAATTTTGGGTTCCTTCCAGTCAGTGCATATCACTGTCAGCTCTTCAGATAGTTTACCTTTCCCAAGAAGCTTTTGCTTACCTTATCACCTTCCCAGATCTGCTGCCTGCATTCTCCAATTACTGCACTTAACTGCAAGCCACGTTACATATACTTTACACTTCATCTTTATCTGTTCCATTTCGGTGATGTGATATTAGGCAAACATCTTAAACTTACAGCACTGGGCTTTAAGTCAGTGACATCTTAGATTTATTTCCCCCAAAGCTTTCAGTTTTAGCAGGAGCTCAAATGGAGCACTGAGAAAGCGGAGCAGAGAGCCGTAGCCACAAATGTGGAGGCAGTTTGGCAAATAAAAGTATTCTTAAAATGCAAGGCAAAAAGGGACAAAAATCTGCAATACTCTGTAGTTCTGACCCATGAAGGAGATCACAAAATTGAAAGTTGAAAAGAAAGCTGAAACAGAAGATAATCTAAATCAAAAAGGAGAAGCATCTGAAGGAAGGGGGCTAATTAACCTAAGTTAAAAGAAATCTATAAAAGACGATACATTAGCTGGAAATATTTCTTATTACTGTTGTTATTTCTATTTTAAAAAACTTAAAGGAAAACAGCTATTCACAGCGTGAGCCAGAAATATCTATTTCCTCCATTAAACAGTTTTATCTGATTTAGGTTTACCCTGCAGTACCACCATTTGAAATGTAATGCATCATTCAGGACAATAACAGCCAACCCCTAGATTGCTCATAAAAGGAACGCGATTAATACTTAATACCCAAAATCAAACTTGTTTGTTCATTCTAATTTGTCACCTGGGTCTTAAACTTGCTTCTGTGTGGTGATAAAATGAATCCATAACCAAGTGGCTTCTGCTTCCATCGATTACACACTTTGAGCATCAGTCATCGCTTCTTACAAATGCTCACTAATATTTTTCTCAGTTGGTTGTTTCTCTGAACACTTTTCTGCTCCAAAACTAAAGGAACAGTTTCATAATGCAAATAAAAAATTTCATCAAAGACAAATGAGACAAATTCATCGCAGCCAATATATGCAGAAAACTCATATACCAATAAAGGGAAATAGTAAGAAAATCAGCAATGACTACAAAATAAACTATTAAACTGTTTTTCTAATATTTTTATATTAAAATACAGATGTAATATGAGATAATAATGGACATAGTGAAAATGCTGTCTAAATAAAGTGGGGATCTCCACATAACTTCAGAGTATGTCTAATCTTTATGCTTTCAGGGTAAGGGCTCAGACCCACAAAGCTATTCAAGGAGGGCTAGGAGCCTAAATACCTCTTCAGAGCCAGGCTACAGTCAGAACCGGGTCTCTGAAAGAGACTTTACAGGCACTGATTTAAAATCATCTTTGGGTTACTGACATCTTCAGGGAAGCACCTAAGCATTCACTTGATGGTAAGGAAATGCTTAAATGCTGCTGACTGAAAAAAAGTGCTGTCTTGAGAGGGTACAATCGGCACTACTGGTTGCTTAGCAGCTCTGTAAATCATATTTTTCCTGGAGGTGACCCTATTTAAAATTAAAGGCATGAGATTTTAAAATATCGAGTCCAAGTCACACACACTTACCCCACCCATCTGTACATAAAACTAAATCATATAAATTCATGGAGTGCCTTGCCCAATAAGGCCATATAAACACACTCCATTATTCACAATTTAAGAAAAAAACCCTCTCTAGATAGTTATATTAATCATTGATTGGAACTTTGCAGACTTCAGAGCTAGTAACCCAAAACCTGCCTCAAGTTAGAAAAAAATGGATGTGGTAGTAGTTAACGTTAAGGTGGAATTCTTCTGATTGAACTCTTTATCTGGTAGTGTTTCAGATAATTAAACTAAGCTCTGAGTAATATGAAAGGGTATAGTTATGGTCAGTTTTTATCTTCTAACACTGCAGGGCTGTTGGGACTTGAAAATTATATGCAGGCAGGTTTGGAATGGGTCCAAGGTAGACCACACCGGACTAAGTAACATCTGGTGTATAGGGCTTAGGTTTTTTAAAAGTGTGTCTGGACAGCTGTAAAATAGAAATGACATACATCTCTGACTAAAGGCTGTACGTAAAGTTGGCAGCAAGTTAATTGTATGTTATTTGCAAAGGCACTGTTCTCGTCTCAAAGCTGGGTACAACCATCCTGGAATATGTGCAAAGACATTCCAGTTATGCTGTAAAGAATTTATTTTACATCAAGTGAATGAGAAATACTTGTAAAACCTTCATCTTTGACTAGCATTTCTCCTGCCTCTCTTTCATGTTTAACAAGTTGGAAAAAAAACAAAAACAAAACAGTTCTAAGACCTTGGTCCAGCCCCAGGATGTTACCGACACAGACGATATATAGATGACTTCATAAACTGTTAACATGGTATGAAGTGATGATATATATCAATCGAGTCATTGCTGAATTTAAAGTTACATTTTTTACTCTAAGTTTTCAGATAAGAAAGACTCTTCTGTAAATTATAATGTAAAAGCAATGTCTGCCATAAGTTGTCTCCGTACTTTTCTCCATACCAGTGTTTAAACATGACAGGGCTTTCTCCCTGTGAATCCATAAAATCGCCTTCCCGTAGATTAGAGCAAAAGCCAGGGGAAAAGAGATGCTCTCCCAGACCCTCCCCAGGCATGGACTGTACAGCGGGGACAGCTGTCAATGGTGGAAGGAAGGCAGCGGAGGCTAAAGTTTATCAGCATCTGTTTCTGGCCAACTCCAGCGCCAAAATGTGTATTTGAGCATTTTCTAAAAACAAAAGCCAAACAACTCCCAAGTGATTGTAATCACTCTGGGAAACAATGGCCGATACCCACTTGTGTGTTTATCTCCGTCAACCTGCTCCCCTTTCCTCTCTCCAAATATTTGTTGCATTTCCCTGTTGCGTGCTGTCTTAAATAGACATGCCTCTGGGACAGGTCACATATCACGACATATGTCCACAGAGCACCTTTGCGATCCAGTGCCTCTGATCTTTATTGCAATGATAACTGTGTAGGCAGGAAAGAGCATCTGACCTGGCATAAGGAAAATTCCCTAAAAAGGTTTCTCCATTTGGAAAGAGGTGGAGGGAAGAAAAAAGATGCATCTAAGAAATTAAAGAACTGATGTATTTGACCACAAGTCAGAACTTTTTTGAAAAAAAAACAAAAAACCTAAATGACATTTTCATGATTTCAACAAAAACATCAACAATAATTTTCTGTTGTTTGAAATGCAAACTTCTGGTGAGAAAAAAATGGTGAGAAAAAAAGATTTGGGCAGAAAAAAAAAGTATCTTGAAAAAACCCTATCTTATCTTTTCCTAAACAAATAAAAGGCAGAAAAGCAATCATGTCATTAACTCAGGTCACTTCAGATGTGTGTATGGTCAGTTTTACCATTCCTCAAGGAGAGTCAGTTGTTCCTGGGAGTGACTGCAAGACGTAGGCAGTGGTAAGGGATAGCCTAGACCTCAGCTTTCCAAGATAGCTTCCACCTCACAGCTACATGTGCTGAAACTTCAGAGCACACGACTGAGTGGTAGGTTCTGGGTTTTTTTAATAGAGGCAGTTGAAATGTCTATTAATCAAATTAAAATCAAATTTGCCTTGTCCGTACCAAGACGGAGTGGAGTGACAGCAAAACCGTCAGTGGTCTCTGACAGAGGAGCTCTCACTCCACTGAATTTCTGTGTTTCAGTCATTTTCAGCACAGCTCACACTGAGGGCTCTCTGCCTCTTCATTCGGAGAGAGAGGGAAAGGGAAGGAGGAGGGACTTTCCTCTTAATTAGACTCACCATGAAAAGGATGCTTTTTCTTTTTAATGAAGCTCATAGCTGACGTAAATGCATGCCTGAGACAGTAACAATGATATATTGTGTTATATACATAAAAAATAAAAAATGTCTGAGGCAGTGACAACTTTTTTTTTTTTTTAAATCCTACCATATGTAAAACATTCTCTCTTGCTCATCACCTGAGAGGCTCACAGGCTGCTGCTGAGAGCAAACCTCTCCCAGCTAACCACTGGTTTGGGTGCCCAGCTAAGTCCCAGCTGTGGCAATTAAGTCCAGTCAATACTTCAGTTAAGACGGGGCTGCATACGTGCAACGTGCCGAGTCATTTGTCCTTGAGACTGCAAGAGCTGAATCCTTTTTCTTCTGCGTTCTGTGAAATACAACACAATTTTCCCCAAAGGAATCGCCGCATGCTGTCACCTGCTGCAGCCGCTCACCCAGCAGGGCAGAACACGGGGCTGGGCACGCCGGTGACACCCCGCAAGGGCAGCTGGACACCCGCACACCAGCAACCACGGCTGCTCGCTCCTGGCTGGCTGGAAGCCACTTTATGAAGGTTTGTGACCTGTTGCTTTCACAGTCATACTGTAAAACTCTGAGAGACACCCCAGGACAAAGCACCTGCAAAATACACTTACTCCAGAAATACTTTTTTCATTTAACAGCATCTGAAACCATTAAGTCAGCAAATAACAGTGTTCCTTAAAGTGGAAAAAAATAAGCCAAACCATTTTCCTTCCAAAGTCTGAAACATAATTCCGAGGCTGTGAACATCGCCAATTTTTATCCCGCAATTGCATGTTTGCTGGTTTTAAATCTAAATCTATTGCAAACTGCGACTGCGATTTTACAGTGTATCAACTCCATATTTAAAACTCAGTCGCTAATTCCAATACAGCAGATTTCTTACAATAGGCAAAATGGACCTTTAACAGCAATGATTTATATTAAAAAAGGGCTTTAAAAGGGTTAAGAAACTCTTTAGAAGAGGCATGCTCACTGAAAAGGTAAAGCAGGGAGAAGTTAAAATGCAGGAGCTAGAAATAGTACGATTTTGTCTTCAGAGCAGAAGATTGCCTATGGAAATATGCCACTGCCCAGCAAAACTTTTCAAGTGACCAGTTTAAAGGATGAGCAAAAATGTCACAATCAAGAAATGAGACTTGGAAACAGGTCTGGCAGATGCTGAAATGACAGCCAAGCAGCACCAGCTTATACCCGCTGTGTGTCTCAGAGATGAAGAAATGCAGAGGGGTGAAGGACTGAAAAGGTGAAAGACTGGGCACACAAAACTTTCTGTGCAACCATGTCACTTCAGGTTTTCTCTTCCAAACCCTGCCTCACTTGCTTGAAGCAATGCTCCTGCTGGCTTGAAGCAATGCTCCTGCTTTATGAAAGGGTTGCAGTCATTTCGGTGTAGGAGATATTAACACCACAGCCACATAGCAGCGTGTAGTGGCATGCTGAGCCGCAGATCATTTGCTAACATTATGCTCTTGCTTCACCATCTTGCACTGTGCACTTACGCTGGATACTCTAAATTGAGTCTCAGATCAAACTCTTCCTTAAGCAGAGACAGCTACGTCCACCATGCCTCAGAGCCGCCTGCCTGCCCGTTTCTGCGGTGCCAGTGCCATAAGCTGTTTCCCTCCCTCCAAGCCTCCTCTGTGATGGGATCTTACCTGGGGGGGAAATTCATCCCTCCTTTGAGCTCCCCATATACACTATCTAAAAGAAGAAGGTCATGCTTTAAAATACTAACAGCTTATTATTTCACTACTTTTTCATTTTTACATGGAAAATACTACTACTTGCAAAGTATTCACAGCTTTTCTTCTCCATCTGAAAATATTCTTCCTTATTTGAAATATAGGGAGGATGGAAGAGATCCAGCTACAACCTGAAATTCAGACCAGCTTCTAAGTAACACCAGGGCCAGGGGTGGCTTCACACTGACCTGTAATTCAAGAAAAGCTTGATCAATTTTCATAAGGTCCAAACACCTAGAAGGTTAAGAAAAAGGCAAATGTATTCTATAATAAATTTTGGAAGGAGTAAAAATAATGACATAAAACCACATCCTGGGGTGACCTGTAAGTGGATACATTCAGGAGCTGTAAGCTGCAGCTGTGGGCTACTGGAGGGAAAAACACAAAGCCTATTTCTACAGAACTATGTCCAAGGCATGCCCAAACCCCTCACAAACCAGAACTTGCCTCACATCCACACTGGGTGGACACAAGCAAGCCCTTGCTCAAAGACAGAAGGCAACTCTTTTTTGTGACTGAGTGTCAGGAGCGAAAGCCTGGGCTCTCAGTAGCATGGTCAATGCGTACACCAGCGTGTACCTGTTGCACGTTGACACAGCATTACAGACTGGCAGTCATCCCGTGCTTCCAGGATCCCTTCATTTGCTGTCCATGGTTAGAGATGTTTTAGATCATATCTCTAACCAGCTTGCATGGAGTAAATGTTTCCATGTCTTGGTGACGTTTCTAGCTACCTTCCTGACAGTGCCACTCATCCCAGCGCTGTCCTTGCTCTGCCTGGACACACCTTGGCTCCCCTCACCGTCCTACAGAGGAGAAGGCCAAACCCATCCCTCCTGGCTGGTCACCTGGCCAGAGCAGTACATCATCACGAATTTGCCCCTTCCCAAAAGACAGGAGTGGCTTTTGCTACTCCCTGCAAGAAGGATTATAACTTTCACCTGTAGAAGGTTACACCCACATGTAATAACTCATCATAGCTGAACCACGGCTACCGCTCCAGTGCATAGCTCCAGCCACGCTATATGCTTAACCAAAACCTGTTTCAAGTCAACATAAACTGAACTGAAATCCATGCGGTAGTTTACCCGATGTAATTACAGCGGATAAGGTTTAATTTCCATTTAGCTTACTGTGGTGAGTGCTCAGCACCACCACGACAGCCTCCACCCATGAACGAAGCACCTCGCTGTTGGTTCTCTTCTCAGCGTAGTTCTCTGCGCGCGCAGCTGTGGTTGGTGATTTCCTTGGCTGACCTGGCTAGTATATGAACACTTTGACCAGATTGCCAGGGTAATTGATGTCCTAGCTTCATCTCTCTCAACATCCATACATACAGTGGTTAATAACTACATTTAAATAGAAGCCTTGCATGTGAGTTTTCAAAACGCTTTTACTCTCTGCAGACCTGAATACTATGTTTTCAAACTAGTTGCATGGAAAAAACACGCAGCAGGTGACACAATGGGAACCCCGCAACATCTCTGAATGACTTTTGCAGAAAGGCTCTCTCCTTAGACCTGAAGCCTGCTATTCAATTCCTGCTAAAGCAATATGCCCAATAAAAAAGCATAGGATACGAGGAGGAAGGTAATACAGCACCAGAAATAATGCGTTGTAGAAGTTTATGGCTGCAGCCATAACTGTACAACCCTCACAAATAGGTGATGAGGCTTAGCCCATTCTTAGCCTAAAAAGCGGTAGGCCTTCGCTACGCTCCCGTTGAACCCTTCCAGTTCCCAGTGAATGCTCTGAGATGCCATGACCAGGCACAGAGAAACATCTCACACCCAGCGTGCAGTGTACGGGCCACCACACGCTCCACGTACTCTGCCAGGCACCTTTGGGGCACGGTCCTCATTGGGTTTGCTTTTGAATGTAGCAGAAGGCTGGCACTCAAAAGCATCCTGGGCCTCCAAGCTGCAGAAGCGCACATGGGATTTGTCCCCCAGACAAAAATCTTCTGTACAGCTTGTCTCCGGGGAGGGCTCTCTCACAATGAACAAGCACAGCCAGTTCAGATATACTATACCTCATCAGGTCGATGGTTTATCAGGACTTAAACCTCACTATACCTCATAAACATGTCCTTTCAAGGAGCCACTCATAAACTGGAAACAACACATCCTGCAAAGGGGAAAGTGTGGCCTACAGTTAACTTATTTATTCCTATCTAACATACTACAGACATCCTGATTTTTACAGCATTACATGTTTTGAACCTTTTCAGTAAAGTGGAGGTTTCTCATTTCAGCCTAACTGCTGTTAATCTGTTCCAAATGTTAACATTGCAAATAAGGTCTGGTTACCATCTCTGCCCCAAGTCGATAATAGGAACAGAGCTGATCAGCATCTGGTTTAGTTCAGAGTACAACTTGCTGCCTAATACTGCACAGTTTGGGTTGGAAGATCGTTGCATTTCATGAACACCACAAAAAAAATTAAACTAACAACACTCACATACAGTCATGTGTCATTATTTATTGCTCTATAGGCTTGCTAAAGATGGAATATCGCATTACTAATTTTGGCAAATTCCAGCACACATAAACAGGCCAAAATCTCTTAACATAAATTATACCAGAGCTGCCTAATGATAATTAAAAAAATTCAGTCACTTACTTTCCAGACTTGTGATGGAAAAATAATTTAAAAATAAGAGAAAATTTTGAATCAGTTTCTAATTTTGTCATGCACTTTGAACACTTGAATTGTTATGTGTCTTATTCATTGCAAGGTACTTGGCAATACAGCACTCTCAATATATAAAAAACTATGTTTATAAACAAAAATGGTCTAAAATAGATTTATAAAATACAAATTAGTATTTTAACAGAATATAATAATTGCCCTAAAACTCACAACACCAAGTTCACATTTAGATCAAAATAAAACCTCCTGCTGAGTTAAATCAGAGTTGAATCCAACTCCCAGTGTACAGAACAATCCGTCTCAGGATCCGCTGTGACCCTTCTAACATTCAGAAACACTTCTCCTTTTTTCCTTCAAGCACTTTTTACACTTTATTCCAAATTCCTTTACTGTGCCATCTAGCATTTTGCAGTTGATCATACAAAAATTCTGCATACAACGTATTTCAATTACATTTCTTAATCTAGATGGCAGATTATCCTTTATAAACTCAATGAAGACTACAGGATCAAAAGCTCTTGACATGTATAGAAAATAAACCATGAATAATTGATGTAAGTTTTAGGTTAGCAAGACATGCTAACTTATATCCATTAACTATTCATAATAAAGTTCAGTTTGAGCAAAAAAATTAATAACCAACTCAAATATTAAAAGACCATTTTTTAAACAAATGCATAGAATGCTTAAAACATCTGGAGCCTGTATAAAATGTACATGAATTCTGCCAAATTTACCCTATACTTTCCTGTCACCCGAAGCACTGACCGGGGTGACCCACATGACATAAATTTCTTGTTACCTGTGAGAAATGACTGGACACAGAAATAACTTCTTTCCCCAGACAGATGTATCTGGTTGATCAGCCAACTAGTAATATAATATTTATGAAGTTAAGCAGGATAAAACTGATAAGCGCTATATTAATTTCATGGCGACACCTATGAGCAGTGATTCTTTGGGCACAACAGATTCCATTGATCCTATTTTATATTTGAGAAATGTGAAGCAGAAAAAGCCTAAATTACTGAATTGCATCATGTGGCAGAGCCAAGTCAACAACAAAACTCACCGAGTGGCAGGCTGCTTCATGCTAATCACAGAACTATACCATTGCCCACATTTTAGCAAGATTTCTCTCATTGTAACAGATCGAGTAACTCCCCTTCCATTCCACAAGGGGAAAAATAATTATCCAAAGATAATTTCTAGCAAACTTACCTATTTTCTGCATTCAGATTTAATCAGAGAGATTTAAAACTACTTAAGGGGGGCGGGGGGAAGTAATAACCCCACAGACAGAGTGACTTGGGAGATAAGACACGGTGCTAATAACACAAAGATCAGCATAATAAGGAAAATTCAGCCCAGCTATAATCATATACAAACCCCCAAATCCACCAACCTTAAGCAGGTAAGAAAAATAAACAAATGTTTTAAGATCTGTCGTTGCTGAAATGGCATGCGTCTTCCTTACCAGCACAAGCTACATGCATTTTCCCTCTGAGCCAAGTGAAGCAAGGTGCTGAGTTAATTGCTTGTAAGAAGTGACTATGCATCCATATGCCTGAAAGATAATTCAGTTCATTCAAGCTCAGTTATCACATCAGTATTTTGCTGATAATTAAGTTCTCCATGAAAGAAAGGCAAAGTGTCTAAGCAATGTTTCTTCTCCTTTCCAACTGCCAAGAGGAGGAAGACTTACTAGGCTGGTCCATGCCTCCAGCTCCCACTGACTCATACAGAAGCAAGGACCTCTCTTCTCACCTTTCTCCCTTTATGCTCCTTGGAAGTAATTTTCCATACATTGTTTACACAATACAGAACTTTAAATTATCAGAAGCACTAAAATAATTTAATTTTTTTCTCTATGCTCCTCTTAACAAGAAATCTCTGCCAGGCCAACATATTTCCTGGCATCTCCCTTTTTTCATGGCTATTACCTGAGCTGCAGCCTGCCCCTGCAAATGTCCACGTGCAGTGACTTTCTTGGGTGACGATCAGTGGATAAAGCTGGGAACTGGGCTCTGCAGAGACAGCAAGGATTTCAGAAGTTTCTTCACCTGGTTTATCTGCACTTGAGGAAACTGGGATGATTTTGGTTCCTGTACGTAGCTCAGTCCGTACTGCCTTCTCTCAGATTTTCACCTAGGGCGCTCTCTTTCACTCGCTCTTTAGGGCAGAGCCAGTTGCGCACGAGCTTCCTCTCACCAGCCACCACTTCCTCCTGCCTCCAATCTCGGCTCTACCCTGAGAAAAGAAGTGATGCTTCCCCTCATGCCTCCTCCCAAGAGCAGCCACAACTCAGGAGGTCTCTGTTCCTCCAGAGAGGAAAAGAAGATGGCCAGGACGAGCAGCTGGGTGCTGCTCTTACAGTGAGCTAGAAAGGAGAAGGGGGAAGGCTACAGGGAACAGAGCTGCCCAAACCCACGCGTCAGCCCTGAGCTTTCCCTCGCGAGATTCTGTTGGAACGGAAAGCTGTGCACAGAGAAGGCAGACAGGCTGCTCAGAGCAAAACAGCCCACCTTCGCCTTTTCAGACACAGGCAAAGCTCCATAAAATTGCCTGCTCTGTGCAGCCAGCCTGCGTTGCCTGCTGTCCTGCGCTGCCTCGAAGCTCAGAGAAACCCTTCACATCCATACAACACAGAGTGCATTAGCAAGCAAAGAAAGGGACCAAGCACCGAGAGCAGATTTGTGTTTTCCTTTCCCTGTAAAGGTCCAGCTTTGTTAGCTGAAAAAGATGCAAGTTACTTGATTATTTTTATTGCCTCTGAGCCACTGTATATTAAATAAAGGGTAAAGCCCATGTCCTGGTTGTGCAAGATCACAATTAATAGCGTAGTCATTAGGACCCATAAAAGCCAGATGCTTCCCACAGAAAAGCATTTGTTTCACTGGAGCTTTCTCAGGGTTGGGTTTATTTTAGGGAATTTTAGTGAGAGAGAAACCCAACCTATCAAAGCTAACTGACCAATCTCTCCTATTGAGTGCTCTCATTTTCCAGCCATCCGTGGGCCAGAGACTGTCTCAGCAACACGATGGTTAGGTCACTTGCCGGGAATACGAGAAACTCAAGTTCAAAGTCTCTCTCCTAATCAGGTAGACAACTTAACTTAACCTCCATCTCCTACAACCCGGGGAAATGACTCAGTCATTAAGTTACTGGTAATCCAATGTGTATTCAACCTTGTGGGCATGGCTGTTTCAGCAGTGACAAGGTTTCTGTTTTTTTCTAATATGGAACAAAAACAGAAGTCAAACCTCAGTTTTATTGTAAAACAAAATTCTTGCATTCTGGCCAGTCCTCAGTAATATCACTTCCCATTTAAATAGTCATCTTCATTCAGGGTGTTTGTGCTCCCCTCCCTCCCACTCCCAGCTGGCACCGAGGAGTTCGTTCCACAGCTTTCTTCAGGTCACTGGGGACCTGACAGCAGACAGACATCCTCCTGACACCTTCTGCTCTTCTGTTTCATTTACCTGAAGTGATCAGAAATAGGTGAACATAGCCAATATCTGGCAGCCTTCTGGTACTTTTTGTTCACTGCCAAAGAACACACCCGCAGTTCTCACCCACCACTGAAAAGGAAACAGGACAAAACAACAGAAAAACCACCACCCTGGCGTGACCAGACGTCATCCCTCGCTTCTCACGCTCGTCATGGTTGGCCACTGCATACAGAAACCCTGCCCCAAGGAACCACGGCAAAAGATGCAACTGGTGGGAGGTAACAGGCGAGACGCTGCAGGAATGGACAGAGCATGAAGAAAAAAGACCACGGGGCTTCAGAGCCCAGCAGAGCGCAGGCTTTCTTACATCCTCTCTATTTCAAGTAGGCCTTTTACCTCACTAAATTCTACCATTTCCAGCCTCAGCAGCCTTTCTTGCATTATTTTGTTTAAAATGTTGTTTTTACTGCATTAGTCAGCAGTCACTTTTGTTGCTTTCTTCCTATGATTTTACACATAGATGGCCATATATGCAAAGGCACTTTTCAATTGCTTACATATACACAGCCAGGGCAATTTAGACAACTATCTATTCTGCTTCCACTTAGGATCCTGTCTGGCAAATGAAGGACTTAAAAAAAAAAAAGAAAAAAAAAGTTGGTGCCTAAATTTAAGAATCAAATCCACGTCTAAGCACTTAAGCACTTAAATATGCGGTCTGATTTAAAAAAAAATTTGGAATCAAAAAAGTGCCAGCAAGGCCAAGTGGGAGCTGATGACTTGGAGAATTCCATCCCTTATTTTGTTGCCTAAATAGCAATCCAGGAATAGGGCTCAGGAGCTCATTTTAAACAAAATATTTGTATGTATGCTGGCTAGAGCTGGAGGGAATAAATTGGATCATTGATCCCCTCCAAACTGGCAAATCACTGGAATTTTTAAGAAAGCACTACTCGTATTATACAGGCATTCAGAAGATGGAATACGACAGTGGGGCACTGAGAGGCCACGAGAAAGGCTGTTCTTGCCCTAAAGAGAGATGTTAGAGCTGAGTACAAGCCCTACCGCCTTGGCAGAGAAAGCCCAGGTGCTCTCAACCTGGAACCCAGGTAAGACACTGCTCCTTGCACTAACCTCAGCCGCCCACCAGCCCGCCGGGCTCCTACCCCTAAAAATGCACTTTCTCTCACATAGTTAGACAGCTGAAACACAGATATCAGCCAACCTAAATGAACTTTCTTTGCAGAGGGCTTTTTCTTCAGCAAACTTCACATTAAAAAAAGGGCCTAAGGAAAAACAGACATAAATCTCTTGCTAGGCTTTTTCATCCAATTCCCTCCCAAAGCGATGGCATCATGTATCGATTTGCTCTCAAAGTTTGCTCCCAGATGGCCGCCTCTACATCTCTGCTTTACCGAGAAGATGGTTTGTACGTGGAAAAGCCTTCATGTTCCTTGAAACTACTCTGATAATAGGTGTAGCTGTTTCTTTCATACAGCTAATCAGGCTCAAAATTACCTGAATACGGGAGCCTCCCAAGAGGAGTAAATTATCTGTATTAGCAAAGGCTCCTTTCTCGGTCTGGGCGGTGCCTACATTTAACTAAATCAAAGTTTACTTAAAAGCTTATTAGAGCTTTTGGCTCCATACAGACTTCTCATTTCTGGGAAGTTTTGATCAAAAAGCTTGGCATGGCTACAATTACAATATTGTTACATGTCACTAAATGTTATTGATATGTTTAAAACAGAAATTCTGTGTTCATTTTATATACAACTTATCTCAGTTGCAGTCAGACCAACATATTTATAGGTTTTTCAGAATTTTCATCCTCCCTTTCAGTCTTTCAAATGTATTTCCAGCTTACAATAAAGCCTGCTAATAATGCCCAAGCAGTCCACGCAATAATCTTTCAATAAAAAAACCTAAAGAAATAAAAATGTTTATTACAGAATTAAAAGGACACAGCAACTATTGACTTTAATAGACCTATTAGTAATTTTTCATGGTTTTAATTCTTGATTCTAACTTAAACAGAACAAACTGCAACAGCTGTCCAGAGAAAGAGATACTGGTTTGCTGGGTAGTTTTCTTACGCTGCTGCCCACATCATGATCTATCCACATTTACACAATTTCCAAAGTCTAAACTGAAACAAATATTCAACAGCCAGTGACAGCTTTGAGTGTCGTAGTTGTATTTAATGGAATAAAAAACACAAACCAACTTCTCAGACACACCGCTGTGTCAAGCTCAATTACCTAAATCAACAGAAGTAATGGTTAATTTTACTTGCTGCTCACTTTTTTGAAACTGCCTCAATGTTGATTTTTGCAGTCTCTTCCTGGGAGAATTGCATCTGCCTGGTTTAAAGTTTCACTTCCAAACACCATATCCAAAACCTAAAAGCTTGCTACAGAAAAACTGTATAAATTTGGGAAAAGATCCTTTGCTCTTTAGGGAAAATTAGCCTTGATCCTAAGAGGAATCTTATTTAAGCAAGCACTATCAGTGGGACAAGCAGTGCTTCCATTGCCAATGCAAATAGGTCATGACACGCCATGATGGAAGCCCATCAGGAACTTTTCCCATGTGAGCAGTCACTCTGAATGTGTCTTTCTCCACTGGTAGACCTGAGGCAGATGCCTATGTGCTAGCCAAATGGCACAAGGAACCCTAACATCAACAAGGTCACACTGAAAACAGTTAACCGGGATGAGGAGAAAAATATTTTTGCACTGCAATTTCAGGTCTTCTTTTAAACACAGCCTTACACCTCTCATTATTTACGCAATGCAAAATGCAGCATATTTTATCATCGTCTACAGCGAAGAGAACTACTGGACCTACACTGACCCAGGCAAGCTGAAAAGCTGGCTCTTCCTCCCTCCAACCAACCCTTTAACCTTGGATAAAGGACCTCCCATCTGGAAGTGTTTTCCCCAAGTTATTCCCTCCATGCTCTTTCACACACACACACACAAAAAGGCTCAGTGACTGCGAGAACTAAACTGCAGTCACCATGACACCATGAGTAATAGATCTTTCTATGCATTTGCATGTCGTTCGGTCTGGATAAAATCCACCCTCTTACATTCTTTGTCAAGCACCCACAAAGGAGCTAAGCAGACTGCAGATGTTTTACAGGACAGGTCTGTTGTCTGATGTCCTTTCAGTCCAAGGCAAAGGCCTATACGCTGACCTTTAGGTGTGCACTGGTAATCGAGAGTACTGAAGCTAAGAATGTGCAAAACCTTCACAGATCCAGGATCAATCCAGCAACCCGATCCATCTGTACCCTCACCTCCGCACCCAACCCCAGTGAAACTGGTAGGGTACCGCATAGGCACCAATCTTCTACAAGATTCCTGCCGTGCAGAGGCCAAGAAGAGAAGAGTGAAATACAGAGGACAGTACCTAGTAGGGGCAAAAACCTGCAGGCAGATTCACATTGATGTGCAGCCCTACCAACGGCTGGGCGGAGACTCGCGCGCTGTGTTGGGTCTCCCAGCACATGCACCCAAGCACCTACCCCGTAGGCTCTGGGCTGTGCTGGTTGTCTTATTTAGCCCTCTTCAGCTGCAATGGTGCCTGCTCTCCGGGAATGCTCACCTCTGGGATCCTAAGTGCAGATGAATAGCATTTTGTTTGCAACTTGCCCCAGGAAGTCCTACTATGGCATAGGGGTTGAACAGGCCTTTGTGCTGCTCTCCAGCCTTTCTTCCTTCTAGACCAGCATTAGAAGGCTTACACTGCTTTATACAGGGGATTTTCTCATCACAGAACAAAATAAATTCACCTATGAAGTGCACTGATAAAGGTTTTCCATTTCACATCCAGCAGCTGAAAAACAACTTTCTCTACCAGAGGTGGGGGGGGGGGGTTGGGGGGTTGGGTTTTTTTGTTTGTTTTGGGATTTTTTTGCAGGGTGGTGCTTGGGTTTTTTTGGGGGGTGAGGTTTTTTGTTGGGGTTTTTTGGTTGGTTTTGTTTGGGGGTGTGTGGTTTGGGTTTTTTTGTTTGGCAGTGTTTTTTTTTTTTTTTTTTAAGAGGCAGGTAGATTAATGACCATTTATTTCTGAAAACTAGTCTCTGGGTTGAATCCAACTTCCAGCTGGTGTCTATCAAGAGGATACAGAATCATTCCAGATAAGACTAATGACTAATTTCAAGTACTTTATTCTCCATGTAGACTCAAGTATCTGTAGTTAAGCAATAGTTAGTCCTAAAATTCTATTTATGCACTGAGCAATGCAAATAATAAGCAATATTTCGAGACCTATTAAGCACTATCAGTTTTCTGGACAAAACCACATTCAAGAACTGTTCTAACACTTGAGGGAAGGTGGGAGAACTGTCCTTTCCCTGCATAACAGGGTACGTACACATTGCATAGCACTGTTCCACTGGAATCTGTATGGTTTAGATTTTAATGGAGTGTTGCTTTTCGAGCTGAATATATGGAAGCTCTTGAGTTACAAGAAGAAGAATTATTATTGCAAACCTGACTACAGCTACAGTTGGTGTTCTTGGAAGATGAGGATGCAAGTAACAAGAAGCTAACAAATTCATGCCAGTAAGTCAAGTTTAATTTGCTTTCCTTTTCCCCTCCCTTCTAAAGCTGGCTGAAATACAAGTTCCACGGTAAATGCAGCGACTAGCAAACATGGATGCCATCACAAATACAGCGCTGCCAAGAGGAAGTCCTCCGTTGACTAATAACAGAGTTTCCAATAGCAACTGCAAGATATTCTGGGCACTGAAGTGAAGAGATTTAGGGACATATTCTGAACAAGATGTGCTTTTTGCAACTACAGAATATGAACTGTATAACATTCGGATAAAAGGTTTTTAAGAAGTCACCAGTAACTTGTATTACAAAGGCAGAATCAGAGGTTTTGCTGGTTCTTCAGTGACCTTTACTTCAATGGATAACACCAAGCTCTCCCTATCAAGCCTATTATCAAAGTATGGCTGCAAAAAACAAAGACACAAGTCACAGCTACACAGTTTGGCATTGCAAAGGTCTCAAGCTTTTGCTGTCAACTGAAACAATATGAAAACAGCCTTTTATTTTGGAAAGAGGAGACTGCATGCTTGATAATATTTTTGTGTAGCATTTGTCACTGTCAGAGCACAATACAGAACATAATCAAGTTCATTTGTTAACTAAGTAACCCATTCTTTGAAAACCTATTCTTTAACGCAAGACAGCGTCAGTGACATATTACAAAATCATTTACTAGAACTGGAAAATTACTTTTATAAAGATCACATTATATCACAGCTTCTCTTCTGTACCCTTTGCTTGCTGAGATTGCAGGGCATTTCAGACAGTTACTTCCCCTGCAGACACAGGATTTTAATTTTTTTTTTTTTTATCTGAATACAGAAAAAACCCTGAATTTCCATTGCTGCAATTCAATAGTTCTATCAAAGACTGCCCATGCATTTTCATAGGAGTAATTTATTTTATCTTTGAAGAGATACAAATTTATCAGAAATATTTGCTAGGTCAATTTGTAAGCTCTACTGTGGGAATTATGCCAAAATACAAGCCCAAATCAGAACGCTAAATAGTAATTTCAAGAAGATGCTAAGCAGTAATGAAAACTAGAAGGTTCTAAGCAGCCAAATGAGATTAAATTTGTCATCAAATCACTGAAAACAAGAAACAGAACAATCTTCCTTACAGAGAAACTGATACACTATATGCCCAAGTCTGACATTATTATGTTAAAAGTTGCCTCTGAATAAAACATTATATATGACACTTTCCAGCAGCATAGATGCCTGCTCCACAAGAACGCTGCACTGCTGTTTTTTAATACCTTGGAGGTAAAATGTTACGCATGCAATTTTAATCTGCAGTACAGCTTCCCACCATTTTTAATTTTAGAATGCAACCAAGTTATTTGAGATGTAGGTAAAACAGAAAAAGACTAATGAGGGTTTAAAACTCTAGATGGCACACTCATACAGTAAAAGACTATAAATCTGAACAGAAATACATAGGTTCACCTATGATATTTTCTTCGTTTTCCACCTGGAACATAAATAATCTATCTGCAAATACTGTTCTGAGGCCAGTTTGTGAATCACTATTATAAAAGGATCTGCACTATTTCCCCAAGTCAGAATTGGATAATTTAATATAATACTATGCAGTATTTGCAGTTTTATATTTCAACAGTACTGAATTAAGTTAATTTAAGATTCCACACACAATTAATTCTCACAGCATAGCATCCATCCTGTCACACTATCACACTCCAACTTACTTCCTGGACAATGGGAATGAGATCTCACGTGTTTCCTAAAGGCACAGTCTCACGCAACAAACAGTTCAGTTATACACATTTTCAAGCTTTGAACTCACATGGGAAGTTTTTGTTGCTGCTTTGTTTTCAAGCAAGAGCTCAGCTTTGTTTTATTACATCAAGTCCAGGGTCATAAAAAGGACATTTTAATACATAGCCTTTAACCCACCCATCTATAAGAGTAGGCAGTATAAAACTGAAACTCAAATCAGCTTGGATGGTGGTAACAGTCATGAAAATGACATCACAATATTTTTATTAGAATTTGTCAAGGGTATGTTGCTGCTGTTATGCAATCTTCCTGAAGCCGTAATAAATGAAATGATAGCTGTGCAACCAAATTGCCACAGCACACATCTGAACAACATCCAGAATGATCAGAACTGCAAAATTAACGAATTAGGGTGTTTGACTAATTATCTGAGTAAATAAACAAGTGCCTAAAGACAAATACAATATAGATTTACAGTGTGCTAGATGCTTCATGCTAATGGTGTAAAAAAACCTCTTTTATCCTCCAGTAAGTATAAGGCAGTCAAACGAGCTGTCTCATCCTTACAGTGCTGTAACACTTGTTTACTGTGGAGAAGCTAATATACCATAGCTCACACCACAGTGAAGGGGTACCCATACCACAGGTACAAAATTAGTACAGACCAGCATGCAGCCCTGCATTCAGATGGTTTTGAAATTCATGATGTGGAACATATGTACAACAAAGGACGCACAGAAGGAATAAAAAAGTGCATATGTATATAGTGATTGGAGAACTACGTGGACATGGAAGCATTTGCCCGCAAAGCCACAGAGAAGAATGTCTTTGGCCTTAAGCCAGTACAAGAGCCCCTCTGAAGCAAAGTACACGAATAAGTTTTCTCCAATTCTACAGTATTGGATATAAACTCATTAATAAAACCATTAACATCAACTTTTTTCTCTAATAAAGTATATTCATAATCACTCCTTGCTGTATGGTAAAAATTTACCAGAAAGTGTACATTAGTAGCATGCTTTTACTCTTAAATATGCAAATACAATAAAAATTTCTAACATACATTATTCATCTACATATATAAATTTGTAATTTCCATTTGCAAGTCGAATAAATCACTGTATCTTTTTTAATCATTCAACAAGTTTATTTCTACAAATTATGGCTTAAAAGCAGGTACTGTAGATACAAAAATCTAAAGAGACTGATGTGCAGCTTGTAATTTCTTTATGTTGTCTTCGTGGATAAGTTATTAACTTCAGTGGGCATTCATCACATTTCTCATAGCAGCAATAAATAGGCATTTCACTTTTCATAAAACATTATTTTAGATAGCATGTTAATCAATACAAAATTAACTTTTAACAGCACTAGAGTAACATAACCCATAGGTCATTACAGGTTGATCATGGAATTGTGGAAAAATTAACATTGGATCTGTATGCCAACCTAAGACTGAGTGATTTGCAGGGTCTCCAACATGTCTTCCACTGCCTTTAAAGAGTATTTCGTTTCTTTCTTACTGCGACCTGCAAACTAAACAACAACAAAAAAGGATTGTTATTTATCATATATCAGAAATTCTATGCATAGATCCTGTACAAATAACAGTTCTAAACATTAAGTACCAAATTTACTCTAATTACTACAAACCTAAAACCACACCCTCTTCATTGTTTCCCTAAAACTCAGCATTTTTACTAGAATACAAGCTATATCACCCTTCCTCTAATAAGTAATGAAAAATACAAGGACTCCTTAATTTCACTCATTTGCCCTGAATTTGAATATTCAGCACTAACAAATATTCCACCTTGAAATTCAACATTTATCTGAATAGAGATCCTTCTGTTGTTTTGTTTGCTCTGTAAGTTTAACATAAAAAATTCAAGTCTGAAATAAAAATTATATGATCCAAATCAGATTATATTCGTAATTTAAATAGTAGCAAGACTTGGACCTGTTATTTAAGCTAACCTATTTTCTATTTTTGTAACAGCGAGGCAGAGAAAATCTACTATAAAATAATCCAGTCATCACATAATTATATTTTATAGTTCAAAGTAACTGTGAGTAATGACCTTGTATTTGATTGTAACCTACTATTATAACAGCAATTTCAGAGAGCATTTGAAATAAAGTCTGTCTTGATAAAAAAGAAAGATACAGCTTAATAAATACTACTTATGGCTTTAGATTCCCTAAGACACATGTAGCCAAGTTTGGGAAAGGAAGGGGTAGACGGGTAGGAGATGTTCATCACCCCATGCTGAACTCAAAAGGGTTTTTCTAACTGTGCTGATGATTCCCATCACTCATCAGCCATATCTAACACAGTGGATTTATTGGCTAGGTTGGTCTTCAGTCAAATGAAACTCTCAACAATTTTTAATGCACCTGCATTAAAAAGTTTTGCATTTAGGGTTGGGAGGGGTGGTAAAGAAATTACAGAAGCAGTAACCGTAACTTGCTGCTAGTGAAATAGCCTATTCTCTACCTAAATGTTAACATCTAAACACTCAATAAATTTTCAATTTAATGTTTTTTATTTCAAATACCACCAGTGTCTCACATAGTTAGTCCGTGATTTATAATGTGTCCCTTCTCTCTTGTAATTAACTTAATTTAGCAAACTCTTCATGACCTGTTAAGAAAGATTAAGTCATCAAACCCAGGTAATATCACACCAGCAACAAGCTGCAGGACCTGTTAACCTGCTTTTGACCCCCAGGCTACAATCTAACATTGGGATTCCCAATCAGTACTGAGTTCTTAAAAAACCAGTTTTGGCACAGTAAATGAAACGCTATTTCAAATTAAATAGTTAGGAGAATGAAATATTATTGTGACCACACTTTATAGTTAAGAGACATACTGAACACACTTTATTTTCATATTTCATATTTCCAGATGATGAACTGATGTGCCACGTTTTGACTCTAGTAGTTTGTATAAACCCATTCTTCAGGTTGTGCAGTTTCCATAGTGACCTGCAACAGTTAACTTCAGAGGAAAACCAAAGATTTCTTAACACGCTCCCAGGTGAGAGAAGTAACTTTTGCTTGGATCTGACTTAATCCAATATCCTCTTTTTGTTCACGCTAAACAAGAATAGCCCCAAGCAGATACTTGAGGAGTCCAAATCCTTTCATAAAAACAAGCAAATGAAAAAAACAGAACTCAAAATCCTCAACTGAAAAATTGTTTCAATTCAAAGCATTCAGAGATTTCAATATAAAGCACAGAAGCCTGAATATATTGTGGTCAAAAAGCACGCTTGGCAAGACACACAGAAAGCATGCAAAGGAAAGCTTCAAAATAAGGAAAATTTTACTTATTTTACTTCTCTTCAGGGACACTGAAAGCAAAACTGACATAAGACATTAGTTTAAAAAATGTTACTTGCTAATTTCAAGAGTGGTTGCCTTCATGATACTGACGTGTACTTTAAGCTGAATAAATAAAACCAAACTCTGCGTCATAACAAACAGAAGTATACTTGGAAACATAATCACTTCAAATTTGCCCTGACGAACAATTATTTTGTCTATTCTGCCATTACACAGCAATTTGACTGATTGAGCCGGAATCCATTTCTTAAAATCATGATTTAATTTTCTGTTTCCCAAATGGTTTGTAACAAAATCACCTCTCCAACCATAAATAACATGTGGATTGCTAACACAGAAGGATTTACCAATGTACCCAAGAAGCATGTATCTGGAAAATTACTACGAGTAGGATCACATTAAAGATTTTTGTGAGCATTAATCAAACTTGCCTGCCTCTGCTGAAACGCTTCTACCAGAGGACATGCTAAACCAATTACCTAATTGAAGAGCACTAGGTAGCCATATTTTGTTTCGATGTTAAAGTAACTGTGACTCATGTCCTCAGTCAGAACAGATACACGTTCTTCACAGGGTCTGCACACAGAGAATAATCCAGTTTCCCAGTGATAAGGCAAAACTAAGTTTATAATAAACTTATAATAATTCTTTGAATAATGAGTACTTCTCTAACATCTGAAATAAAAGATTAAAATTAAATTTTGTTTATTTTTTTTCACCCAGTCAATTACATTTAAGTGGCCTAGAGAATAATGACCTTTTTTTTCAGAGCATGTGTTAGCAGCCAGGAATTCCAGCTCCACGCAGCAGCCCTAGCTACAAAACCTTTCTGTCTTCCTTTGAAAGTTTACATTTCTCCTAGATTAGGCACAGATGAGAAGTACTAATCAGCATGGAGGATTACATCTTTAACATCAAAATAAGTATATTAACCAGATGGAGCGTCAAATATCTGTGCTTTGCAGAAAATTATTTAATTCAACTATTCTTTATCACCATATTTTCCTGTAAAGAAAATGCTGTACAGTCTAACCAACATTAGTGAAAGTAAGGTTCTCTTTTTACACCCAAAGACTGTTTTCTTTAAATGACAATAAACTAAAAAGTTCCTCTGATTTCATACAGGAATGCACAGGAAGAGCAAAAATCAAGTGCCAAAGCAAACCGCCTGAATGAGAGAATAAATTGAAAGGAGGGGACCAGTAAAAATATTTCAAGTAAATTGCATATAAAATAAAAAAATGCAACTATAGCCAGTGCTGAACTTTAAAAAATAAAGGCAGTTTTCCAAAATTACTGAACAAACTGCTGATAATTCCCCATTTTTAGTCTGCATTTGAACTTGAAAGATCTCACTGTTAAGACAACTGCTCAAAAGTAACTTTTTGAATTAATGACTTCATATAATAAAGTCACAAATTCATGTGATTTGTCTAGGCACCCAAGTCAGGATTCTAAATGCATCTTATTCTCTAGAACATGACTACAGGAAAAATTGCATTTAACAGTATAAGAAGGTCCAACTAATAAAACAAGTCAATGCCAAACTCAACAAGCTCTTAAGGTTCTTATTACACTTTACAAAGCGCTTTGGATAATGTAAGGAAAGTGGGGAGGATTTATAGAGAAAATATAAGTATCTATCTTAAAACTTGGCTAGACAACGCTCCACTAATGGAGGAATGCTGTAAGGGCTTCCACTGGCACAAGCAACCAAGGTTTCATCCTTAGGTCCAAAAGATGACACTTTCCAAACACTCAATATGCTACGGGAGCAACAAATCAATACTGACTCACAGGGGAAACTGCCACCTACTACATCACCAAACACCACTTGCTGTAAGAGTTGGATGTTTTAAGTCTCTGACATACACAGTGGAGAGGCCAAACCCTTCTGCAGTCATGTAACAAGCTCAGTAGGGCTGGACTGGGGCAGTCCTGTCCAGCTGTAGTCACTAGAGCTTCTTGTGGTACTTCTGCGAAGAGGAAGGGGGTGTTGACACCATTCGCTCGCCAAATCCTAGCTCGAGCACTTACATCTTCTGTATAGCTGAATTCCCCCTATGATTCCAGTCAGATATGGTGTTCATCACTTTATGTCCCAAACAGCTAAAAAGAGCAGCTGAAGTATGCAACATATCACAAAAACATGAAGTCACAAAGAAGTTATGACATGTGTTTTAAATGTATGTTAGTTGTGTTAACGTGATCTGTTCTGGTAAGCATCAACTGAAAATGCTTAACGTAGGATCCAAAAGAGCTTCACAGAAAAAGTGGAATTGCACTTTCCAGTATGTATTGGGTTTGCATGGCAAGGTTTTGGTAGCTCGGGGGCTACAGGGGTGGCTTCTGTGAGAAGCTGCTAGAAGCTTCCCCCATGTTCGATAGAGCCAATGCCAGCCGGCTCCAAGACAGACCCGCCGCTGGCCAAGGCCGAGCCCATCAGCGACGGTGGTAGCGCCTCTGGGATAACACATTTAAGAAGGGGGAAAAGAACTGCACAACTGCAGTCGGAGAGAGGAGTGAGAATATGCGAGAGAAACAGCCCTGCAGACACCCAGGTCAGTGAAGAAGGAGGGGGAGGAGGTGCTCCAGGCACCGGAGCAGAGATTCCCCTGCAGCCCCTGGTAAAGACCATGGTGAGGCAGGCTGTCCCCTGCAGCCCATGGAGGTTAATGGTGGAGCAGATATGCACCTGCAGCCCATGGAGGACCCCACACTGGAGCAGGTGGATGCTCGAAGGAGGCTGTGACCCCATGGGAAGCCCATGCTGGAGCAGGCTCCTGGCAGGACCTGTGGACCCATGGAGAGAGGAGCCCATGCTGGAGCAGGTTTGCTGGCAGGACTTGTGACCTCGTGGGGGACCCATGCTGGAGCAGTCTGTTCCTGAAGGACTGCACCCCGTGGAAAGGACCCACGCTGGAGCAGTTTGTGAAGAACTTCAGCCCATGGGAAGGACTCACGTTGGAGAAGTTTGTGGAGGACTGTCTCCTGTGGGAGGGACCCCATGCTGGAGCAGGGGAAGAGTGTGAGGAGGAAGGAGCAGCAAAGACAACCTGTGATGAACTGTCCACAACCCCCATTCCCCGTCCCCCTGCACTGCTCAGGGGGAAAGAGGTAGAGAAAATTGGGAGTGAAGTTAAGCATGGGAAGAAGGGAGGGGTGGGGGAAAGGTGTTTTAAGATTTGGGTTTATTTCTCATTATCCTACTGTGATTTGATTGGTAATAAATAAGTTAATTTCCCCACGTTGAGTCTGTTCTGCCTGTGATGGTAATTGGTGAGTGATCTCTCCCTGTCCTTACCTCAACCCATGAGCCTTTCATTATATTTTCTCTCCCCTGTCCAGCTGAGGAGGGGAGTGACAGAGCAGCTTTGGTGGACACCTGCCATCCAGCCAGGGTCGACCCACCACACAGTGAAAAAAAAACAAACAAACAAAACCAAAAACAAACCACCCCCCCAAACACCCAGAAACCCCCCCCAACACCACCAACACTCCCAATACAAGTCATATTTTGTTAGAGATATTGTGATGTTAACAGAAAGCCATGGGGAGAGGAAAAAGGAAAAAAAAAAAAAAAAAGGCAAGCTTATCTGGCTGTGAGTCAAGTAACTACAAACTGTCATAATTAAACTTTCATTATATTTAGAACCAAAAGATGGCTACTTCTAGGTCTTAATCTTGGTATGCCACCATTCCACAGCCAACACTGGTTTTACATTTGCACCCTGAAAGGGGCTGTTTCCCAGAAGTGCTAACAGGTCTCTACTGGTGCTTTGAACTGGAAACTTCAGTCGTAATATTCACTTAAAACATGTGTTCAAAACCCCTCTAATCTAAGCAGGACATTTTATTAAGATGTAAAACATGGAATAATAGTTTTCACTGAAAATTCACACATCTTTTAAAACATGTTTTGTTCTATCAATGGTGAATCCACTGTGTATTCTGGTCTTCCAGGTTTTGGGGCGGGGGGGGTATGTTTGTTTTTTTTAAAATCTTGCAATACTTGGGGTTTCCATCGATATTATGCTTACAGGAATGTTAGACATACTGAAGTCAAAAGAAGTCCTGCTTATTTATGGGAAGTCAAAGCTGGTCATTCATACACACCTTACTGTCATGAGCACGTAAATGGGTTATAATGAAAAGCAAGGAGTCATTTGAACAGCAAAACAGAGAAAGAAACTTTAGGCACACAAGTATAAAATGCTTAATTATGTCCTCAGGGATAGAATATTCTTCACTGTAAAGTACAGTCAGAAGCTACAGGGCCAATCAGGAGAAATGGAAAATACTTCAATGTTGTAATACTTCAAAAACACGTCAGCCACAACAAGCTGCACTCTTGGCAATGAATTGACATACAGTGTATTAAGAAAACTGCATTGGCCATAAAAGAAAAGCCTAATGTAATTCCCTAATAGATGGAGCTGGTCAAAAGGTCATTTGGTAGTATTAACTGTGAAACAGCAGCAGCAAGAGAAAAATTAAGTATTGGGTTCTGACACTGAAATATTAGAGAGAAAGGAGTGTTACATGTATATAAAGTCTCTGCATTTAATACCAACATTTTTGCTCAGAAAAAGTTCTGGGGAGAAATGGACAGTATGATGTTGATGTTCAGGATCACGTATATATAAACTTTGATTGGTAGATCATTAAGAATAGCTATAATGGAGTCAAATAGACTTACTCTGTTTGGGATGCATGGACAGCAGAACCTATGAGCTAAAACCTGTTTTCATTCATAGTTATAGAAAAAATGAATGAATGAATGAGGCTTATAATACAAAAGCAAATATAGATATTTATGCATAACTTTTCAAATAGCTGAAAAGGCTCCTAATGACTTCAGTAAGCTTTGATTGTGGCCTACAAACTCTACATTTTCACAATTCAATGGGCATTTTTCTATAAAACTATGCCAAACCAACTTCAGTCACAATTACTAAGGTAATTATTAGGAACACCATTAAATATGATTTTGAAAGGTCAGAGTAAACTGAAGGAAAATAAAATTCTAGAATTTTCACTTGTTTTCTAGTAAACTAGAAGCAGATGACCAAGTCACTCTAAGAATTAAGACACACCAAGTTTTATTACAATACTTAGCTGAAGAACTGAGTCCTGGAGGTGAACATTACACTAGTCTACATTCATTTAATGTTAGTAGAAAAAAATCTGTTTAAAGTTAGTGAGTAAATAACAGTAATTAATAACTGTAAAATATCAACCTTATATTAAGGCTTCCAGGAAATCAAACAGAAGTAGAACACAAAAAAACCAAGCAAATTATGCTGATTTACCCATTGTATCTAACCTCTTGAACAGCAGTTGATAAAAGTGAAGAAAAGAACTACAGAGCATGTTAAGAGTATCATAAAACAATGATGTACTAACCTGGTATGCTCTATTTATTTGGTTAGCTGCCCAGCTGGCGTATTTCATATTATCTTTTTTCATTTTTGCACTTGCTTTTGGATTGGAAGCAATATGGCTGGCAGACTAGGAATACAAAAATAAAAACAGTGTAACTATAAATATATGTGCATGAAATAAACTGAGAGCATTCAGCACCTTTGCATTCAGAGACCCACATGCAGTGATAGCGGAAAAAGAGAAAAAATAAAACCAGTTACTGGTAAACAGCATCCAATTAAGAATTAGCTAAACTTTTTAAACAATTGTTTGTTCTAATTAAAGCTAAACTAGACTTCAGTTCACTTGTGTACTAAGTTAGGAACCAAACCTGGACATGGTCAGTTAATCCAATTCGCTTTTCCTAAAGTGAGAGTTAAGAATTAGTCTTCCCCTTCCAATTTGTTACCAGAGACAATATAAAATACATCACTTGTGCATCCAAACTGCCATTAAAAACATGACATTTTTCCCTGTGGCATCATAAAATACATTTTAAAAGCAGGTAAGCCTCCATACATAAACTATGCCCATCTTCACCTGAAAAAATAAAAAAGATTACTTAAGAACTGAACTCATCTCAAAGACTTTTCCACTTATATAAATAAATCTACTTCACAAGGAATCATTGCTATTCCCTCCCAGAACATCTTTCTGAGTGCAGAAGTACTTGAATGCAAAGAACCACAGAACCCTACTCTCACCCATCAATGAAGAACCTCCAGAGTAGATTTCTTTTAAAAAGGAGCATGGAATAAAATGTCTATGTGAATACTACGTTTCAAACTCAAAGAACGTTCCCTTACAGGTATTTCCCTGAAACTACCTCCAGAAATAGGACAGGAGCCAAATAGGGACTGTCAAAGAAGCAGCCTCCACAAACTCAGGAACACATTCTCTGAAGCCATGCTTGCATGAATTGAATTTGTGATCTAGTACAGGGTCAGGGTCCTAAGACAAGGCATCATTCTCTCTGGTTTCCTGAATTTGATGAAGTACTAACCAGTTTCCTCAGCAGATACAGCTGAAAGCCTTTGTGGAGAATTTACCAGGGTTATGGACATTCTTTGGGCACTACAAACGCTGGGCATGTCTGTCAAGTACAAAAGCAGCAGCCACAGCAAAACCAGATCCTAAAGCCTGGAAACAGCATTACAAAGAAATTAGGAGCCAAAGGGTAGCTACAGAAGCAGTGATGGCAAGCTATGCTTGCAAAAACCACCTAGTAAAATGTGACAGCAGCCAGCTGAGCAAAACTGAAGAAACAGGGCGTACACGCATTTTTTGCAGTAATGAACTTGCATTATGCAAATAAGGGTTTATGCTTTCAGGCACTGCCAAAACAAAAAGTTTCTCAAATGCTTGGGTCATATTAGCTCAAGGTTGCCAGCCAGATCATCATAGATAACAGGCTCTAAATCTACTTTACAAACTAAAATAACAGGCAGGACGTAAGATCTGACAGAGGACAAGCCAAGAGTAGCCATAACAAAGCCCCAGGCCTGTTCTAGAATCAATGCAGAAGTCTGTATGTATTCACACCTTAAAAATCAGTTTAGGCCCATAAACAGATTTGCTATAAAACTTATTCCTAAAAAAACTAAATGAGCTAAGTAACAGCAGGAGCCAGTCTTTTCTTCTTCTTGAACATACAATCACAAACCCAAGAATCTCTGCGGATGGGCTAAGAAGATTAGGTCCAGGTCTCTTTGAGTCTTAAAGGTGATGCCTAACAAGTCCTTGAAAGGAAGCTCCTATTGCCTGGTATTTATAGGAAGCCTCAAAGTTATCTGTCTGATGCATCTCTGTAAACTGCCCCCCTCCCAACAGACAAAAGGGTGGCCTAGAATTTTAAAACAAACAAACAAACAAAATAGATATCTATATGGAACCTTTCTGGTTTTGTCCCTAAAAAGATCTTTTAAAAGAAGATCTAAGATCTAAAGGAAGACCTTCAATAGAGGCCTCAGTATCTTTGGAGAAACTGAAGAACTGGTGCCAGTACATGCTACCCGTAGTTACTGTAGTCATGGCCACACTCAAGCCAACAATGCTGTGCAAGCTAAAGACTCACTTTGAAATTGAAAATAGAAAGCTGTATTTAGAAGCTGGACTGAGAAAAAACAAAGAAAAAAAAAACAGGCTGGTTAAAAAAAAAAGAAAAAGAAAGAAAGAAAAAAAAGCAGTCATCACACTGTGCTGGTACTCTTCAGCAGTTCACCATCCTGTAGAGAGGAGTATGACTTCAAATCCATTTTCAAGAAGTTACCTTCATGTGCCAGTAATTATAATTCTTTGGAAAACATGGGCGAGACTTAAAGGTGAAGAGCACTTCAAGTAAGGAGTACTTACTGGCACAAAATTATCCATACTCAGTATTTAAAAACAGTGTTAATAATCTGAGCTATTAAGTTAAACCAAAAGGAAAAAAACAGCAAATGCTAAGGGATAATATATATGCATGAAAACATATTCAAAATGATAACATGGAAAATATATAATCATGCTTACCATGTAAAGTCCAAACAAAGCTCTCATATTTCTGTTGTTTAGCTTCAGTGCTTGTGCAAAATACTTTCTTGATAGCTCAAGGTTTTCAAGCCCCCCTTGAGTGTATTTAACCTGTAAAAATTATAAGCTCCTGAAACTTGCATGTCATCCATACCTCAGGCATTCACTCTTGAAGCAAAGATATTATGAAACTTCACTTCAGGTTTGTTTCACGTGATATTTTAAATCAGGTGTGTCCTACCAAAGGCCAAATACTGGCTTGGGAGAAATCCGAGCTCTTTTCAATACACAAATTTTAAAATATTTAACTTTAATAAATATTAATATTTATTAAAGAAAAAAAGCCAGCATTAATTTAATTAATTTATTGCTACAAGAATAAAAAGTGATTATTTTGCACCTATATATACTGACAATGTTGGGATAGTCTCTTACGAAAACTAACACAAACTTTAAATCTAAAGCTAAATTCTGACTGCTATAAATCCATACTAACTCTGTATTCCTTCAGCACAGCATTACACCAGTACACAAAACAACACAATGCCTTTCATTATCTATTCAACTGCAAAATAGCGCACAGTTTAGATTACTCCTTTGTTTTTCTATTCATTTTCCCTGTTATTAGACCAACAAAAAAGGGATAAATACTAGAAGACATGCTTCACAGTCTTTCTACCAGAAAGCTATTTAGACTTTCAAGTTTTAATGTTAACCCAATTTTATCCACACTAACAAAACAAATTAAATCCATTCTAAGCAGTTAGCAGTATAATTTAGGAAAAAAATAATATACATCTGAAAAAAAGAGTTCAAATGGCTAAAAACTTTGAGCTAAAACTTCTAAGGGCCCTCTCTCCCCCCAGTGCTCTTTCAGGCAAAATCTCCTATGTGGATTCCAAGATCTGGCTCCACAATAACAGGCAATATATCATAACCTCCTAGGCAGCATTGTTGCGGAAAAGTTTAACTTCTCATGCACTTAATCTGAAAAGTGCATAAACACTTCAACAAGGATAGTTTATTTAAAACAGATTTTTTATCTTCAATAATTCCTGCCCTTACTCTTATATTTAGCTTAATCACACTGAGTAAGAAAACACAGTTTAACACGTTAAGTTCTATGAGATGTTAACATTCTCTGTGTACTCTCTTAAATCTTCTAGGGAAAAATTAAAGAAACCATTTTTATTCCATTTTCAATTCTTTAGTAACATAAAAACAGAATATGTATTCAAACATAATTGATTTTTCTGAAAATACTTACTTCAGCATATTGCTGACAGTATAAGTGGTTGTGTGGATTAGTCATCATAAGCTCCTCTAAGCAGAAAGCTGCCTTTGCATAGCTGAGGAATATAAAAAACGGTGATAAAATGAAACAGTATACAGTTCCTTGCTTCAGTTTCTTTACAGCACAATAAAAGAAGTCTTACTTTTCCCCCTTATAACTTCATGTCATTCATAATTAAGAAAAATGCTTTATTTTTAAATGATGTTTGAAACCTCAAGTACTATTTTTACTTCATAGATAGTGAAAAATATACAAAATTTAATAGTCTAGGTATATACGGAACAGCTCAAGGAAAGCATTTTATATACTCATTTCTTATTAATAAGTGCCATTTCTTATCAACAAGAGTGATGAGTAGAAACAGGCATTAGGTACTATAAGACATTTGAACTCAGACTACAAAATAGTTCATTTTTTTCGACAAGAAAATTCAGCTACCTGAGGATTCACAAATCAAGCTCCAGACCAGAGCACTTACACTGTCAGTTAATTTTACCTGCTCACAGTCAACCACAGAAGTGAGATTGGAAAACCTTATTAAGAACAGTTCTAAAAATCAAACAGTTCAAGTCTATGTATGAAAATAGCATCATACCAGTCCAAATGGGCAACAAACTTATCACTGCAAAAGAAAAGGCCAGTACTTGTTCTTTACTTGAAAGCTTTCAGAAAGAATTAAGAAGTCAAGCTCAAAACGCAGTTTTATTTAATTATAAAAATCTTAGCTTCATAATCTTTCAACTAAAAGTTTCCTGCAGAATTTGCATCTTCTACAGGTATGTGATAGCACTGTTGCACAGTTTACATGATAGGATTCCAAAATTCAGAGACGCAATGTTTATAATGACAGTGTGGGTAGATACTAAATATCAGAGTAAAAACAATTTAGCAATTATGAGACAATATTAAACCGTATAATCTGTAAAAATCTTATTTCTTACAATGAATATATTATGGTTTTCTCCTGTGCACATTATGACACTCACATATGTATTTCAAACATCAATTTGGAGATAAAAGGATAGCCACCTCATTCTCCAAAAGCAGAAGCCACAGTCCTCATAACGGGACAGAGTGTAGAATTGAGGACTATATAAACCTTGTACATCTAAGCGTCTTTATGAACAATGGTAACGGCATGGCGATTTCACAAGCGAGACTAAATCTGCGACCCTGATAAAACAAGTAAGCTGATTAATTGTTTCCTTTTTTAAAAATCAACTTTTAGTTGCTTTTTAGCCAAGATTCCAATTTTCTCCCCATTTAATCATCAAAATAATAATGAAATTATTAAATATTTAATTATTAAACAAAGAAAAATAATAATGAAATAAATACAAAAAGTACAGTGAGCACAGTCAATTTTTTCAATGAACTGGAAAAAGTTCTACATATGATTTTTTATTGGAATTATAGACCGAAACAAATACAAGCAAAAGCCATTTCTTTCTCAGATTTTATTACACAATTTTGTAATAAAGATTATAGCAAAAAAAAAAAAAAAAAGAAACACCAACCCAGTAGTGGAATACATATGTTTGCACCACTATCATTCACTTCTGTACCGACAGATTGGACAAGCTGAAATATCTTTCTAACCATTTTTTTAAAAAATAGCTATTTTTTGGAAAAGTGGATGGTGAATTTCCCAAAACAGATGGAAATCTGGATATAAAAATTCTAGATTATTCCTTAAATCAGCATTTGAAAGAGTTTAATAATTATTTTCTTTGAGAATGGGATGGAAGGAGATGTGATGGGGGAACAATGTTTTCATCACAGTGAGAATGGCTATTTCTTCCTTGAGAATTTGATTCTTTTACTACTCTCTAGAAAGGAAGGAAGGAAACAATGTGATATAATTCAGGCTGGGCTGAAGAAATAAAGAAGGGGGAAGAAGAGATACGCCTTTGGGTGGAGGTTAGAATTAATGCTGTAATATTAGAAAACTTGCACTAAGGCTTTGAGCTAATCCTCTCACACTGGGATTTCCTCCTGTCGCTACAGCAATAAAAAAAAGCCAACAAAAACATTAAATATCCAATAAGCAAGTTACTACAACATTCAGCATTCTTGATTGCATTGGGTTTTGCACCCAGGCGACCAGATGCCTCGAACTCTGGATCCATGTTTTGTTTTGTTTTTTTAAAGGTTACTAAGTTCTTGCAGAGGTAGGCTAAAAGAAAATCAGAATATTAGTTGCCATGATCAACTGATTTTAGAAGAAAGAATTTTAAATCTGTAACTAGTAAAAAACATCACTTGAATGAAAAATTATGTGAAATAAGTGCTGTTCCCTGCTACACTCAAACTACTTCTTTTAAAATACTGGATTTAAAAAAATGACTGAAACATAAAGGTAACTAAGTAAACTGTTTCTGTTTTAAAATCAAATGCCTTCTTAATGCATTTGGTAGTCAAATAAGGTTGGTAATTATTTCCTGTTGATGCTTTTTATATTGGAAATGAGACAGCATACTTCCTAACACTAGTACTTCGAAAAAATCACTGAGCTCTTTGACTTACACAGAGTAGGTTTCAATTTAACAGTTTTTATGTGGACTTAGCAAACAACTTACTCATGCTCATTGATGTAAAGTTCTGCAAGTTCATGCCAAGCTTCTTGGTCTCCAACAAATCTGTGTAAAGAAGACAAGAGAGCAAAAAAGGAAAAAAAAAAAGAAAGAATGTGCAAGGGATTCTGTAAATGACCAGCATGGAAGCAAAAGCGTAAATCAAATGCAAATTCCATTTTAATTAAAAAGATTTATCAGAATAGCAAAACACAATCCGTATTCTTGTAAGACACTCACTGTTCCAGATACTCATTCAGCTCTCGGATGGCCTCAAGATTTTTCCCCTGGGCTTTTCGAATGGCAATCTTACGCTTTCTTGCTGCCTATGGGTTGACATTAATAAAGGATTAGGGTCTCATAATTCCCTGGGTTTTTGTAAAGAAAGCAATTTGACTGTGCAAATTATTATCTCAATACCAGTGGAATTCCACTGCAGAGCAACTGCTAGGTTGAAGTTTATAAACATATCCTATAACATCCCACTGAGCAATTGAAAACCTCTTCTTACAATCACATTATGTATGCCTTTCTTTGGAGGCACAAACTGTATGCATTATTTCATTCAAATAAATGACTGTCCAGATTCTGATAATTACAAAACAGCAGGGGATGCTAATCTTCAGCCATTCCAAAGACCCCCACCTTGTCATTCACAAGATCCATGACTATAGAGGAGAGACGGCGACTGAGTCTTAGAGAACCTCACAGATGCATCTTGGTTGCCACTGTATAAATATGGCTTTCAGCCATTTTTAAAGATTCCTGTTGGAGTGCTGAATGCCATCTCTAATTAATGTTGAATACACACCGATTTAATAAACAAGTTTCTCATCATTCTTGAAGCACAAAGTAGGCTCTTCAGTGTAAAGGGAATACAAAATAGCCATTTCAGTGGCAAAACTGAGCGGTACTTTGATATGCGGGTGGAAAATGTATTTCAACATAATATAAAAACAAGTTATAAGAATTATAATGTATTTAAATTTTGAACTCCATAAAAGTTGTTACAGACCACCAGGAGAAAAGATACACAGAATTTTAATAGTTGAGTATTCTGTCCTTCAATCCAATATTTCAGTTTCTGAAGTATGTTGGTCACAGTTCTCTAAAAGCATTTTCAGACCTCTAGAGTTGTGAATCAAGATACACTTGAGGTGTAATTCAGAACAATGAACATCTTCCCAGCAGTCTGACAGAGTTTGGAGTAAACAGCACTACACCTCAGCCAGCCTGAAAGTCATCAGATCAGGAAGCTCACAGAATGAAAGTAAAACCAAATTCCAGCGTAACATGCCTCGAGGAACAAATGCCATCAGCCTCCTACCTTGCCTATAACCCCTGTTCTCCTGGGTGATCGCAACCACTGTAGTCAGATAGGAGAAGACAGACGGTCTAGTGTGCGTGATGTGTCTGTGTGTACGCACACACTGATATGCCATTTCTCCATGAGATAATGGGGGGGGGCGGGGAGAATACACTTTTCCAGTGAAAGAGTCCCGCTGCTTATCCCCCTCATAACTCTCATCCCGTTTCATATCTTACAATGAGGTTATACAGTTGCGTATCACCTTAAGCAAGCCTTGACAGCACAGGAACAGACAACTCTTCAACAAAACCTTAAACAATTTTAATCTTTGAATTTAAGATAGCTCTGAAATTAGTTTCTTCATGATGTGCCTTCCTAAGATCACAGTCACATACACTCTGAAAGAGTTATTGTATTTTTACAGTATTTTAAACATAACTATTCTCTTAAATAACTTATCCTTTGATCATCATTTGAACAAATTTATTGCTTCTGGAAGAAGAGGAGAGTGTAGCATTTAAGTAAACTAGTTCAAGCTACCAAAACAGCATAGATAGAAAGGCTTTTAACACTAACCGTAGGTTTATTCTTTCCTTCGAGTTCAACCCCTTCACCTCCCGCACAAACATATAATCAATGAAAATTCAGTGAAAATGACTCAAGTGAGGAAAAAATATTTCACTCTTCTGCTTAAACGCAAGGCACAGGCAGAGAGAAAATTCATCAGAATGATCAAGAGACAAATTAGGACACAGGCAGCGTGGTGGGTTTACCACAGTCATCTTGTTTTCCACTGCTTCTTTGGCAAACTGCAACCTGTGGAGTTACATTCATCATTCTACTTTTACTGGGAGACATTTGGCTAAAAGCCATAACTGACTCTGGAAATTTTAACTGCTCACCACATTTATCACTATAACAATAATACACAATAATTTAATTTATTTTTGAGTTTTTAAAATAAAGATAACAGTGTAATTAAACTTATTTTTTAAAATATAAAAAGAACAATCCCACATGCTTATCATATTGCTACTATTATTAAACAAAAAAAATCAAACTAAACCAAAACAAAAAAAACCCAAACCCATTTCTGTCTATCACATTTTATGAAGAGGTCTCAAAGCATTTCCTAAAACAGGTCACTACCCTCACTATGGTGGGAACACCAGGACAGTGTTAAACTCACTACCCAAGGCTGATATTATACATAGCCCAGTGACCTGCCCGCTGAGCCCAAAACACGAAAGAAGGGAAAGCGGGGATAACAGCGTGCACAGCCATGCATATCATTCAATTACACCTTATGAAGACAGACAGTTTTTTGCAGGTGACAGACTATCTACTTTAAAATGTAGCTTTTAGCTTAAAAATTCAGCTCTTATTTTCAAAATTTAAAGAAAAAAAAAATCAAGAGACTGAACTGATAAAAATAAACTGCTTGAGAACTGAAATCATCTGTTTAATATATAAAATCAAGCAAAGTATCTGACAACTTCATTTGCAATGGCAAACAGGAACAGTCTACATAAGTCACCCTCCTTTTTTGTTTCTAATGCAACTCCTTCACTCGCATGCAAGTAAGTCCTCCAAAAGAGGCTGGAAACATATTTTCTCTCTCCATGGTTACTTTATTTCTTAACCACAACACTCCCAAATAACGTAGATCACTATAAACTCAAGATATGAATTTATGAAAAGCTACAACTATTTCTAGTCACAAATATAAACTGATGTTTACCTATAACAAGCACATCATCTAATGCTATCAAATAAGGAGGATAAAAGGATTAGACATAGTTAACATGTTCTGATGGTAGCGCTTAGGAGTAAAATGAATTACATATACATTTGACAAGATTTATTTGCTTCTAAATTGCACCAAATCCCACAACATTTCTTCAAAATTACACTTTTTGTTTCTCATTTGAGAAAAGTAGAATTTAAAACTTCCTTTTTTATCCACCTTCCTTATCACCAAAAATAAAGCAGCATCTGGGCTTGAAATCTGCACTCTCCTTCACCCTCAAATAAACCTTCAAAAATGCTGGGATAAGTCAGTTTATTTACAGAGAACTCTTAGTTTACAAAAAAGAGGCTCAGACACTCAAAACAGTGCTGACATTCAAAGGATGAACAAAATGTTGTACAGTAGCACAGAATTTTTTAAACTCTTTAAAACCGCTGGGAAGAAGTCAATGAGGATGTAGGGGTTTGGTTTTGGTTTTGTTTTTTTTCCATAATTACTAACATTTTTCAATAACATAATAAAATTGTAGCACGTATTCTGAATGCATTGCCAAGAGACATACACACAGGTGTTAAGTAGATCTGCAGTATTCAGATCTGTGATTCCTAGGAGTGATAAGACAGACTAAAAAATAAAGAAATTAAAACAAACCACTATTGCTTTTATGTGTATTCACAGACGACTCTTCCATCTGACTTTCTAGCTTTTCTTTGAATCATGAAGACTATCAGTTAGGGTTTTTTTTTAAATAAAAACTGAAATTCAATATGACTCCAGTAGTCAGTGCTTTAAGAAAAACATATACGAAAAAGCCTGCACTAAAACCAGAACATGGACCATTTTGTGTGCTATAAACTTCTAATTCTTACTCTGATTTATATTGTCCTTGAGCCCCTATCTAGTGCCCTGTGCATATCAGTTTCCTCCTCAGTGAGCTGGGGCTCACGCTCAGTATGCTTACTGAGCATCCTGAAGAAAGCGGCATAACTCACGACGATTTACACACATGGCATCAATTTTTCTTTATTTCCATCAAATTAAACAAAATGTTTGAATGCACAGAACCACTGCCAACACTAACAACCACTTTACCAGACAAAACCTAGTTATTTTATAAGGAAAGGCAGACTCCTACCAATTCAACAGAAGCTTTACCTAGCATTTATTTCATACATCCGATTTATTACCTGCCTTAGTATCAGCTGATACAAGAAAACCAGGCCACTTCATGTTTTCTTATGCTTCAGAGCTTTGTTTAGTAAAAATCTCACATTTCAAAAATATAAGCTCATTTTTAAGAGACCTATTGCAAGATACTAAAAAACTGCAGACAGCAGAGTACAAATCTGTTCAATCATTAATTTTAAGTCCACTAAGAAGTCACGAGAAACCTATTTTTAACTACAAGATTTGAGATTATTTTGAAATCTATGAAGCATACTAAAATAGTTGTAATAATTTTGTTAACAAAGATAGAAAAGTAATGTTCAAGAATTACATTTTGTTTCTTTGCATCACAATGGTAAGATTTTTAAGACAAGCCTGATACAAAAGTGAACTCAATCTCCTTTCTCCTTCCACCTTAAATCATAAGGAAAAGACAAAAATTTCAACTAGATCTGCAGCGTTTGACCATGCAGAACCTATGACATGGAATTCCCCCTATCAGTTTTCCAGAGCTTAAAACAAAACGCTGGAATGGTTATTGGCAGATTCTGTAAATCCAGCATTCTTAATCAAGATATATGCCATCTTAAAGAAACACTTATACCGTAATCAGTATCATATGGACTAAGGTACTTCAGTATGTCACATATTTATTAAACAGTGAACCTTTCCAAGCTATTTCTTTTAAAGACTAATAATCCGCAATCTGGCACAAGAACTAATCCTCCATTTGTCATGATTCTTTTTAATTAGCATTAAGTAGACTCAAAAGTGAAGTGAGGATTTGAACATTTATCAACTTCTGCATTTGATTAGTAAAACATACCAAGAGAGAGTCTAAGATTGTTCCAAACCTCATGGTTGCAAAGAAAGTATTAGTAGGAGAATTTTCAGGGACTGACACCTCTAAGAAAGGAACTATTTCATATCTGTACAATTGCTGCAGCATTAAACAAATTATATTTTGCATCTTAAAAAGAAATTCTTCAATTTTAAAAATTTGTTTTTATCAAGGACTTAACATTTTAGAAAATGTGCATTTGGTCTGTGAGTTTGACACATTAAAATAATTTCCTTCAAATTGCAATACGCAAATCAAAACAGAAGTGTACACAACTACAATAAAGATAACGGGAAGGAACATAGACGTCAAAAAATACCACATAATCTGAATACAACCACAATAACGAATGCACTCTTACCAGACTTAGAGTTTTTTCATAGTTAGCCATGGAAGACAGTTAAACCAGGCCAAATCTTGCAAATTAATCTACACAGGCACAGAGCTGCTGAGTTGAAGCGACTCCTTTAGGGATAACGTCAAAGTGTAAGTTGCAATGGTGAACACAACTTTTTACAGTGTTCTAGGGGGAATCCAATAAAAATAGCCCATAAAGTCTAACATCAGCACACAGCAAATTAGTAGAAGCTATAAAGGCTACAAAGCTAAAGCCTGGAATCAGAAAACATGAAAAATACTATATACCAAAGAAGAGTAAGAACAGTTTACGCAGAGGCAAGTAAGGATTCCCAGATCTACTGGAGTGCTTCGAAGGAGTCACTAAGAGTGTGGATGACTAAAGATCCATTTAAAAGTCAGCTTCGACTTCAAAAATAATTTCAACAAGATCTCTCACTCGAAAGCCAAAAGCTCTGAAGGAAACTATGCTACTACAGGGTAAGAGGGGCAGGTCTTCACATGGATACATAAATTAGCCAAAAGATATAAAATAGAGGAGAAAAGAGTTCTTGTATACCAGTGAGTTCTCTGCACTGACAATCCCAGAGTCGCCTGTACTAAAAACTACTGGCTCAGGGTCTTCATAAGTAATCTAACCAGGGAATTAACAGTGATGTGCTCAAGGTAATTGATGATAATGAGTTATTTAAGTATAAAGAACAAGTCACCTGCAAACGACAGCATTCACAATAGTGAATGTCAGCACGATAAAACAGCCCCTGAAATTTAATATAGATAAAGGGTTGCATATAGGGTAAACCAATACCAATTTAATGTACACAGCAAAGCTCTCTGAATTTGCCCAGTTAGGAAGGAGAGGCTGGACCTGCAATAAACAGTTCTATAAAATGTCAGTTCAATGTTCAGAAGAGCTCTTAAACAAACCAAACCCCACAACACTGTGATGCTGGAATTATCAGAGAGGAATACAGCACAGAATACATCAGTGGCATCACTTTGCCATTGTATAATTCCATAATGCTCTTGCATTTTTAATACTGACTGCAGTTCTGTTCTCTCCTTCCTCATCCAAATCTAGGAAAAAAAAACAGAAAGGACACTCGGAACAGCAGCAGGGTTTCAGGGCACAGAATGGCAACAAGAACTTCTGGACAGATTAGGACTTCTCAGCTTAGAGGGAAGAAAAATGCTAAAGATCCCTAAAATCATAAGCATGAATAAAGTTAACAGAAAACAACTGCTGACTGTAAAAGATGGATTAGGGGTATCAAATAGAATTGTTAGATTGAAGGGGGTGGGGGGGTGGGGGGGAGATTTGCCCAATCCATGAATAAATCATGAAATTTCATTTCTGAAAGATGATGTAGACACATGCAACCAAATTTATACAAGTTCAAAAAGCACTTTAAAAAAAAAATCAATGCAGAAATTTCATTAAGAGCTATTAAAAACAGTTACCACTTCTGGCACAGGAAAACTATAACAAGAAGATGAACAGAAACTGGCAGACAAGACCAGAGCATACTCTGTGACTGCCCTGCTCTTACACACTTCTCCCAGTATCTGCTATCGGTCAGTGTCAGAAACAAGACAAGCAAAATGGACTTCTGGCTTAACTCCAGTATAACTGTTCTTATGTTCTCACATACTTAATTTCAAGGGACAAAATCTCCACCAACATTTAAAAGTGCTACACTCACAAAAGTAAAACATGGGAAAAACGCTGGAATGCACTCTGCTCTCTCACTTCACCGATCATAACTGAACAAGAAGCAAAAGCAACCTAGCAAAGGTAAATGATGCTCTAGCTGTCAAAAGAAGAACACACTTTTTTAGGATCCATGTAGTGCATCCCCAGCTTAATCATCCATCCTCCTTGGGGACTATTTGAAGCAGCAGCTGCAGCTCTTCACACCTCTCACCAACTCCATCCTGTATCAGACACAGTGCCAAGCTATTCTTTTTCAATTCCCTTTAAAAGTACCACCATACAAACTTAAGTTTAGGACTAGTTGTGTCTTTCCTGGCAGTGCTAGCAACATATTTAATGAAACATAGACAAGTCATCTCAGAAAGTTCCCTCTGTTAGTAGATACTTCATTTGGTGAGCAATTTTCCTTTTTGAAACCTAAAGCATCCTGTAGATAAATGTACAAATCTGCAAGAAGTTAACGGGAGGTCTCGTCTGTTCAAAATGAATGCACAACTACTGCAGGAGTTTTAAAGAATTATCACTGTTCAGATGATAATAGATATCCAATGCTCAGACTTAGTGCTCGTTATTCTCATCTTATTTGACAGACATAAGGAACCAGGGGGAAAAAAGTTACCTATACAGTCAAGATGGTAGTAACGCACAATGATAGAAAGAGAGGCTAGGAAGAACGAACTCAGATATTCATGATATAAGATTGCTGCCTATTGACATGATACTAAGATTTTGCTCTGAATCCTTCTAGTATCTGGATTTCCACAAGTCTTCAACCACTTCCTGTGCCTCTTCTGAAACACGTCCATTTTTGCTAGAAAAAGAATCTCAAAATAGCATGCAAAAGTGTAACTTCATATGACTATGTTGTTGACCATACACTTGTTGCTGCCCATTCCCATCACTAACAACTCTATTGTTTAAGTATTTTACGAACGCTGCAATACAACAGCTCCACCCAGAACACTACCTTGTTCTGAAAATTCTATTTTTAATTCTTTGTTCACACAATTATATCACTAGACCCATGAAGTTAATGAGATTATCCACATGCTCTAAGCTAAGCAAGCATATACAGTGTCTTGTTGTATTAAAAGCTTAGTTGAAAAAGCGGTAAGAAAAACAGCAGAAGAATTATCCCAATAAAGACATCAGAATTTCTGTGGATTAGCATTAAGGCAGAACTTTGTGCCTTATCTTACTTTCCCCTGGTGTTGACCAAGTGCTCTGCAATATTCTTCATGATTGAGCTGAAGAATCAGGAGAAACTGCAGATGCACTAGGATGACGGTGGAGTGGGTTAGACACCAACCTAACTCTTGAACACATGAACAAAATTTCCCTTCTCATCATCAATCTTCTTTGCACTCCTGGATAGACCACCTTGAGAAGGGCCCGACTGACAAAAATATTTAGCTATCTAATTAAAATAGATGGGTCTACATTCAAATTGCTCCCCAAAAGCAGAGTCTTTGCCAGGGTAAAATAATGCAAAAAGGCATTAAACTTAATCTGATACAGACATGTACACATAGTTTAAAAATTCCTCATTTAATATTAATTACAGAATTGAAATCAATAGCAAAATCAGAGAGCTAACTGCCTGGTTAGGAACCAAGTCCTAAATAATTCTGCAGAGCTGTGCTTTCATCTGCTCTCCATATGTAAAATGTCAGTACTGTTTCATCTCACATGGCTGCTGTGGGACAAATGAGAGAAAAAAACATTCAAGATACTACTTCCATTTGTAAGGTTCTTATGTAAGAGACCCATTCCCAGAAATGAGGACTTATCAACTAGAAAATACAGATATATCAATTCCGTGCAAATTTCCTACTGAATTTTACACAAGCAATCCATCCAAAACATAATCCCTAATGTAGTATCCAGAACACTGATTAAGATTCTGAGAACACTGTGAAGATCAACTTATGATTCAAAAATACCTAGAGTTTGAATGTGGCATGACACCTCATACTACAAAATTATATCAAAGTTTAGCCATTGTATTATCTGAATTTACAAAGGATACTGCTAAACAATAACTACTTACTTCAAAAGACTACCAGTCATTTTAAGGGAGTGCAGATTCTGGCATTTTTTAAGTAGCATGGTTCAGCATTCAGTGTTATCTCCAGAAGGTATGAAGTGTACCTGGGTTTTCTTTAGTGAAAGAACAGAAATTCCATCTTGTAAAACTAGAGGTTTGGTTATTTGCAACATTAAAATGGTATATACCTTCACTATCAGAGCTAAAACAGTTACTGACAGAACTAATACACACCAGGTACTACAGGGAATAAGAAACATTTCACCAGTAGGTCTCAAAGCTATTTACTGACAGAAGAAAATACAGTGCCTCAAGGCAAAATGTGATTTTTTTTTGGGGGGGGGGGGGGGGGGGGCAGGGAGGGACGGGGGACCCGACAGGGGAGAGGGAAGCCCAGGACTTTAATGTTAATACAAATCCCGCTGTTCTGATCTCCTACCCACCCTCCAAGCCATCTGTTGCATGGCTACATCTGACCTGACCTCTCCTGTTAACTAACCAGCTAACCTTCCATTACCTGCCCCTCTCTCTTTTGGTCCTCACAGTTCTGCTTCCTTCTCTTTTTACTCAGTTCCTTCTGGATGGTTTTTTTCCTTATCCTGCTCATCACCTGGGTGCAACTCAGAAAAGAAAGGAGTCTCCATACTTTCTGCTCCTTTCCCACAGCCCTACAGCCACGAGGAGCAACTGCAAGGAAGTCCTGCTTAGTCTCTGTAGCCTGGAATAGATCATGCTCAATACAAACGGGATTTTAAGAAGATGTATTTAATAAAAATTCCAGCAGTCTCTACTGAGAACATGAAGTGAAAATTTTCAAATGCCTGTAACTTAGCCAGTTTGGGTGTTTTTCTCGTAGTATAATAAAAGCCGCATTCTACCAAGAGCTTTTTTCCTGTTGGTATCCAAGGCTTTCCTCCAAAGCAGAGCAGGATGAGGATTTCTCAATGAAATACATTAACAGCAAAAACAAACAAAAAAGTCCTTTCTACCAACCCTGCTAAAAAAACAAAGTCCCCCTTATTTTGTTCTGAGAAATAGACTAAGCATTTTATCCGAAGATCTACAAACAAATCAGCCACTGTTCGGCACCAGTATAAAGATTTTTCAATTGGATACTACATTAAACTTCAATTAATATAAAAGTTCCTACAATGGAAAATGTTACGCAGCCTTAATAACAGAGTAATCTGCCAGCTATAGCTCTAATAAGCCTTCATTTCAACCAAAATAGACAAGAATGGAAAAGGTTCCCATTCTTATCCTATTAAAATGCACACAAGTTGTGCTTTTCACAAGAGTCACATTTCATTCATTAATGTTAAACTCGTTAGAGAAGGGACAGACTCTTACTCAACGCCTACACGCTTTGAAAAATGAAACACGATCTCTGAAGTGACATTAACATTGCTCCATTGTCAAATAAGTCATCTTTTTCAGCAAGTAAGCTCATAGCGAGATAAAACATTGAGAGATTATCACCTTTTAAAAACAAGAAGTACTTTGAATTCTATCCTAAGAAATTAAATAAAATTCCTGTTATCTTGATTTCAGAGTTTTGCGTGCAACAAAACCTCATCCCAAAGTGTAAATGTCCATTACATAATTTGAGTTCAAAGTTCACTTTTCATAATGGAAAAGTCTGCTAGGTGTCTAAAATAAATAATTTTTTGAAAAAGCTTTCTCCATGTTTCTACTTGAAACTGTCAGTCGACCTAAAGTATGATTTTTACATGATTCGTGTGAACAAATGTCTATGTTTCACTTACAGCACTTGCCAAAACGTTTAATGTACATAAGCAACTCCATGTGTCAGCAAACCAGAAGAAATTGCTATAAGGGAAGGTGAATGCCAAGACAAACTCGGCAACAGTTTCTTTTTTAAAATCTTGAAATATTTATTTTCCTACAGCAGCCACATGTGTGCATGGAAATAATTAACAGGTAAAAGACACAAAGAAATCTGCAGATGACAATTTATCAAAACTTTCTATTTAACTTTCACTCTTCACATGCAAGGCTTAGCCAACCTATTCTCTAGCTATATAGCAAGGAACTGTTGCTTTGTGTTTAACGCTCCACTTCTGTTCTCAGATCTTAAGAAATCCAATAGATTATGCAGCTGTTCTAATATTTACATCTTACACTTCTAAATATTACCATTTTATGGATCTTTATGATTTTGTTACGGAGGAAATACAAAATTAGGTAATAGTCATGTATATTACTTATATTTAAATATATCATTTTGTTTTATAAAACTATCCAACAACCACTCAGATGATGTTAGCACACTGAGACAGCTGAAGAGTAGAACTGCCAAAAATGCACACTTTAAAGATCTGTTGTCCACAGAAGTCACTGTAATATGGTGCTCCATTTTCCACTGGCTTCAGCAAAAGGTCATAAAGAGTGCACCTAGGTGACTTATTCTTGTGGCTTCACTGTAGGTGGTTCCAACTTGTTTTAAGGTGACTCTGAAGACTTGGTGTCTCTGAAACTCTTTGGGCTATACACTGATAAAATCCACCAACATTTACTGCAGACAGCTATGCACCCTTCTCAAACTTCTACTCAAAAACACTACAGACTTTCAAAGGATAACTGCAGATCACCTACATTTGTCTCGCAGAAGACAATTCAAGTAGTACAGCTCTAGGGAGAGTGAAAAATAAGAGTGAAGAATTGAAATAGTTCTTTTTACCCTTGCACAAAAAATATGAGTTCTATCACTGCTAAAAGAGACTTTAATCTACCACTGTTGTCCCAGTGCTTAACTTGGTGTTAATGTTTTCAGATGTGTTGCCTTGAAAATAACTTTCTGGTTTGGGGTGGTTTTTGGTTGTTGTTGTTTTAGGGGTTTTTTTAAATTTGTTTTGTGAGGTTTTTTTAATGGTTTACTTAGTTTAAGTGATGGCACTTCATCTATATTGAGCTCTGGCATACTCTAGCTAACCCCAGTTATCTGTGTTTCTGTGGGTTTTCCCCTCCTGAATAGCAGACCACATCAAATAAGCTGACTGAAGAAAGGTAGAGGTTCAAAACGCACCAAAGAAGGTTTACATAAGACTGCCAAAACATCTGCAATAGCCCAAGTATTATATTTGCACAGAAGGTTACCCAAAAAAGAGAACCAGTTCCTTGAAACCAAGTAACACAGACAAACATATACCCTCAAACAGACAATGATTAATAATAAACAACTGACTTTGCAACATGTGATATAAAAATTTGAAACTCCATAGTTTCTGCATATTTCTAGCTTTATCCTTGTGGAAAAAAATGCATGAAAATATTTTGCTACAAGTTTTCCTAGACTTTCATTTTGGCATCTAATAGCTCAAGGTGGCTTCCACAACCAGTATTCAAAAATGCTTAAAAGAAAAGTACAGTCTGTCTCAGATTTTGTTTTATACGATTGGCAAGCTTTATAGCATTTTGATTCAAAAGCTACTAAAGTGTCCCAGACAATAAATCAAAATAACTGCTATTCAAGCACTACCTGAGTGCATTCATACTTAATCTTTAAGTAAGATTAAGCATTAGGAAGACAGAAGACACATGGCAGACTATATTGGTCCTTTAAATACTGAATATTCAGGGAAAATGGAAAAGCTGAAAGGCCCAATCTAAACCCTACTAAGACTGCTGGAAAGGTTGCTAGTTATAATCCTGTCTTCTAAATTCAGTGTTTAAGCAGGTATTACATCACGTCTTCTCATCACGAAATGAATTTCATTTCTTCTAATGAAGGTAACATAGGTTATTATACTAGGAAACTACAGGAAACAAATACAGTAATACAGACACGTTTTTCCACAGTGAAACCCACAAAATGTAATCACAATTTCAAACAACAATCCACTGCAGTTCAGAAAAAAATCTTTTAAACTTACTGTGTTAGTTGAATCTTCTTGTAAAATTCTATCATATAACTGGATAGCATCATCATACCTGTTCAAAGAAATCATTCGCATTTATTTCTGTTAAGACAGAACTCCTGATTTTTTTGACTGTCCTTGCAATAGTTAATAACCCTCATGCACTTCTTACACTGAATACATTTAAGCAAACTATATTCATACAAAATTCTCTTGAGTGAGTGCTAAATATGAACAGCAGTATTTTATGTCACCAAGTTAAAAAAATACATGGTAATTGCTTCATGGAATACTGTTTCAGCAGCAACTTATATATTTTACACCCAATTTCTTACTCTCCTGTCTGTTCTCTCTTTTTCTGTACCAAATAGGTCCAATCATCACATCCCAACTCTCCCTTTCACCTCTCCCAAGAAACAGAAACCCCAAAATTTGAAAGGCCATACAAAATAATGACTTTTCACTTCATTGTTGTAATTTAAAACTTCACCTAAGTTTCCTCTGTTTTGATTTTATAAAGTATAAGTAGCCACATACAGTAAACTGGAGGGATTCACACAAGAGCCCACCCCTAGACTGTACCATAAATCTTAGAACAAAATGTTCTCCACCATCACTATGTAGGTTTTATTAATTAATTCTGCTATTTGAAGTATACTCGAAACAGGTTACTCCAGCTGCTATAAATGCTTTAAACCTTCTGGGAAACAGGTCTGTGTGTTCAGCCAGATGTGTACATGGCCCAAACTGGACAAATGAAATAATTCAATTCAAAACACATTTGACTACACAGCTGTTGTGCTATCACCACATAACTAGGGCATACTTTTGTGTCTTCACGTTTAGTGTGACAAGTAGTTTTTCAGAGGTATTGCTGATTCATTCTGATGGTACACATCCCCTTCTCACCTTGGATACCCATTTATGTACTCTCACTGCTCCCTAAGCACTGCTGACATTAGCATAGCTCAGCTGTCCAGACCAGTTACCATAAGGTATGAGAACAAATGTGAAAGGAAGCACAAAAGCAGAAACGAGGAGAAGGTGACTGCTACAGACTTGAGCAGACGTACTGTAAATTGCTGTATTCATGTTCTCTGTCAGTTGCTACTTCATCAAATGTATTTTACAAGACTGAACATGGTGGCCATAATCCCAGCTTTACAAGGTGAAGTTCCAGAATACTATTCTTTTGATTAGCAAGTGTCTACAGGGATGTCTCAGTCTATAGGGATGTTCTTCACTGTTTCCTCGTCCTGCTGGGAAAGGCAGGATCCTTCCTAGATCCTAGAAGTCACTTGGAATTTAACAAGAAGCTCACTTCTTGAATTGAAAATGTGCTCCCTCCAGCCTAAGTCTCCCTAGGCTTCATTTATAGTCAGTGGAGAGAGACAGGCTTCTCCGGGGCATGGCTTAGAGCACCTGCGGATAGGTTCCTGTTCAAGACAGCCCAGAGCTGAAGCTTCTTTCTTCTCTGACTTCTGGAGAAAATCTATGAAGAGGAAACCTCAGCTTTCATTAATGCCTCTGCTCCCCTGATATTCCAGTCTCAAGGATCTAACCTGACAGAGACATTTTCTCAAGAATTTTTATGAGTGCTTTTGGAAAACTGTGGCTCAATAGCACTTCATTGCTGAAACAACACATAATGTTTGTGCAGCAGTCATCTCCCACAAAGATCTGTTCCCACACAATAACATCTTCAATGTAGTCACATGAGCCTGAACAGAATCACGATCTTTTGCACTTCCAAATAGGTTTTGGGAAGGGGGGAAATCTGCTGCCATTCTCTCACTGTCTTCCTACCCTACACCAAACAAAGACAGAAAGAGAGCTAAGTTTAATGGAAATTCTTCACGAATGTGTATTTGATATAAAGTGAGTGTGAAATGTGGAACATCTAGTTGCCTCGAGACTGCTCCTGTGGTTGTGGAGTGCAGTTATCCACTCTTTTCAATCCAAGCAATGGACACTCATTGGTGGCTTATATCAAATAACATTTTCAAAGTTAATTTTGCAAGAATGTGATGGATGAAGAACATCTGCTAAATAAATAAATTTAAAATTAAGGCATTTAGGGTTTACTTCTAGTTCTAACTCCTCTGTATCAAGATGGCCCAAAGACTCCAAATCTTACCAACTCTGTATGCAAAATGTGGCATGGAACAGATTTGCCAGCATTCAAAGGCACTGGAAGCTGGAAGTCCTCAACACCCAAGACAAGTGGTTTAGAAAAGAATGTTGATATCAAAGATGTATCCAAGGAGAAAGGCGGACAATAAAAGTCAACCTCAAGCCCTGAGGTCATTCATCTTGGAAAGCTGTAAAGTTTTAAACTGTCCATTATCTTAATAAATCCTGTTAAACTTAGTATGTTGTAACACTTCTATAGGATATTTCAAAAAGGTAAACCTGATTTTTAGGTTCTGCCATTCTATTCCATAAGTTTTTTGAGTTGTTTCTATAACAAACGCTACAGATTTAATCCTTATTAACTTCTACTGGATTTATCCACATTCAGAAAACAAGGGAAAAGAGCTACATCCTGCAGGAATCAGGGGCATGGGAGAACAATGAAGGCAAAAAACCACTGGCACTGATTTTCATACGCTGCCCTAGCTCTGTGAGATGAAAGGTATACCTCACAGACTTCGCCAAAAAAGCACGTAGTGTTTTTTTTACTGTATAATGACTTACGCTGTCGAGTAAGAGATCTTTTTAATCTATGAAGTCTGATGGATTGCAAAAATGTAACACCGCATAGTACATTCAAAAATGCCATAAAAATGCCTAAACATTATAATATGATCATGCACACCATTATTTTCTATAAAGAAACTGCGCAGCATTGTTTTGCCATGTTTTCATAGTGCCTGAATGCCTTTTTAAGAAATAGCAAGCACCCTTCCAGACAGAAAGTACATTTTTTTAAATTCAGGTTTTACCTTTCCATAGCTTCAAATCGCATTCCAGTTAATCGTTTAACTCTGTGGCTCCCAGGAAACTGCCGCCTTAGTTCCTGAAGACAAAACTATACAAATAAAACCAAAAATACTATTGTGAATGTAATTATCTACACAGAAGCTGGAAGAGAAAAAAAAACCTCCTTGGCTGATAATTCAACAACCTGAAATGGCACTTCTGAGTAAAAGCAAATACCAATTTTTGAAATAAGCAATAAAATGTATTGATAAAGAGAAGCTCAGAAACTGAAACTTTGTCTGTTAGAAGACTAATTCTAAGAAATATCTTCCATACAGGTCGTTAGATTGCCAGGCCTTCTTGGAAATAGCTATTTGTCTAGAAAATTAAACTCGCCTACTAAAACAGTTCTGATACTATTAAAACTTGAAGTCTGCTTAGTTGCCTCATCATAACACAAGACAGTGAAAAACAAAATAAAGATGGCAAGAGCTTATGTGGTACTTCTTTAATAAATGGATATCTCACAATGGAACAAACTATGCTAATACTATGCTCTGTGTTTATTTTTAAAATAAAACTTTGAAATCCAAAGAAAATGTTTGTCACTGGCTTGGCTTGAGCCTGCTGGCAGAAGAGGCATAGCTTCTAACTCCTGAAATCAATGAGGCACCTGGGCTGGATAAAAGGAATTCATCAGGCAGATTTCTCTGGATTAGCAAAAAAGGATGTTTGGTAGAGGGATTGAGTCACAACTTCCCCAGAGCAAACTAACTCTAACCATATCATGAATGTGGCTAGATAGCATTGCAAAGTTTGTAGCTGACTCACTACGGTGGGAGGCAGGACAGTCCCCAGGCTCCCAAAAAGACCAGTGGTCTGAATCACATTAAAAGCTTCTCACAGAACCCTCCTTTTCCAGGCATATATTTATACAACCCAGCTTATAAATTTGTTCTTCAGACCTAAGGTTCTAGCAGAGGCCTATCTACATAATCTGTTCCATCTCACCACATCCAGTGGTCAAAGGAAAAATACAGAAGCAAATCAGTAAAAACTAGTAGGTTTCCTCTCTGTTTCTGTAGATAAACAGGTTGCTAGAACACAGCAAAGAGAAATATTCACATCTCTCCCAGATGCAAAAAAATAGAGAAGGAAGAGAGAAAGGAAACAGTAATCAAAGAAGTAATGCTTAGCCTCAAGTAAGCACAGAATATTTTCATCATGATCATCTTAGTTTCCAATGAACCAAGATCTCAACAATACAATTTCACATAGCAAGACTCAGGTTTAGTACAGAAACAGTGTACTGGCACTTTGAGTGATGTCTAGGTGAACTGTTGCTGCTCTGGACAACAAATTGTCATAAAAAACATGTACTTAGCAGCATATTACATGAGGTCTGAACTCATCTGTGAACATTCTTAAGAGACAGGAAAACTTACATAAAATTCCAGAAAAGTAGATTCACTCCAGGTTTTGTACAAACAACCTCCTAGATTTTAAAAAGAACTTTTGCAGACAATAAATTCACCCTGTGGCCCAGTGATCTGGGAATCCCAAAGAACAGTGATTTTTAGTATAAAACCGTGCACTGCTTTTCTCCAATAAAATTTTTAAATGTCAAAAATTGTAACATTTGCAATAATACTAAACTCCACAATCTGCAGATGGACTTTTACAGCTAGAAAAATGCCATCAACAATACAAAAAAAGCTGATGAAGTAGCACTCAAGTGCAGGAGTACTACACGACCAGAATTGTTCACATTAGATCTGACTACGTGATCATTATTCAACCGAATACAGCAGCCACAAGGCCAAAATAAACTCCTGTAGATTAAGACATCAGACACAATAAAGTGACATGAAAAGTTGTGAGACAGTCATGAACAAATCACTACAACACTTTTGAAAACAAAAGTGCATGAATAAACTACACTAGCTATATCTTCAAAATGTTCTGGACTCAGCAGCACTGAATGTCCTCTTTTTAAATTTAATGTGTAACCCCCATAATCATTTATGTTATTGAGGACTGGTTCTGCACTATGTCAATAACATACTTTCAAGATTCTCTCAGAAACTCAGCAGTTACAATGGCAAATCTCATTTGTATGTGAAACTTTAATTTGCAGTTAAAAAAAAATCAGAAAGCAAATTAATCACATACGTTTTTAATTTTAAAGGTCCAACAAAGGTAAAGAAATATAAACCTGGACCTCAGCATGTAAAACACTGGTAGTGCAAGAGCCTGCCAACAGTAGGTGATTTCACTAAAACATGCGCGTGAAAACTGGCTGATTGCAGTAGGAACATGCATTACACATAGTCATTTTGTGCACGACAGAGAGGACAACAATAATAAAAAGAGGAAAGAAAAAGAAAAGAAAAACAAGTCAAATAAATGACTCTGAAAACCATCTCAGCCTCCTCATTTGGAGCAGATGAGACCTATTCCCCTAAGCAAAATGCACCACAGCTGTCAAAAGCTCACTGCTGAAAAACAGAAGTTCCAAAGCTGTTTGTCTACTTTGGGGCTACAGCTGTAGCAAAAAGCCACATGTGATGTTGACTTGTTTGAATTAACTACTTCTTTATTATAAATCAATCAAATTTAAAAAAATAAGAAAACAAGTAAGTTTCCCTCTAAGCTTTTAACCTCCTTTCTGAGATGCATATAAAATATTGCACTCCCTCATCTCAAGCAATATTCCTTAGAGGGCACAGAAACTGAAATTTAAAATCCCTGCCAGGTTTAGTAAAAATAAATAGTGTTTCACAACTGATCTTTCAACACTGGCTCCCTCAACAATTTTGCAAAAGTCCTCCTAAAAAGACCCTGAAAATAAAGACCAAAACTCTTTTAGATATACATCAGAAAACAAAAATGATTTATTTAAACAGTAAGTCTATTTTTTTTGTTTAAACAGACAGCTACACTACAACAGTATTTTCTTCTGAGGAACAAAAGAAAGGGAAGTTCAGTGGGTTCACGACAAGTTCAGCGTGTTGTGCTGTATTTTCCAGTGTACTCCATTTTACCATATACATATGGGATGCAAGATAAACTTGTCTAGTTCTGCCTACTTTAAAATTGCCCTTCTCCCAGGTACATCCTCTAGTCTGACCCCTTGTATATCACAGACCATTAAGTTTCACCCAAATGACATCACATGAAGCTCAGAAGACTTTATGGGGTATTTTGCCATCTGACAGAGAACAAGGCACTGGAAGAGTAATCCCCATGAAAGACCTGGACTCCTGAAAATACCTTTCTTTTTACTTAGAATAAGCTTAAGCGTGCTGGCTTTCAGGGCACAAGACAAGCCATGGTTTTTTTCCCCAGCCTTTTGTGAAGGAGGGATTAAAAGATTATTAAAATTTGCCTGCAAAACACACTTTTGCCTTTTTCAATTGCTGCTTTTAAAAGATTAGCAAAGCTTGGTTGGGTTTTTTTGTTTGTTTCGGTGTTTTTTCATTTTTAATCTAGTAAACAGGCATTACAGTTCTAAATAAACTAATTTTATCTAAATCATTATTTGTATAATTCAAATAAATTTGCATACAAATTGACTAAACCCAAATATCCATTAACAACATTTTTATCAAGAATCACTGAATAATTTGGATTGCAAGGGACCTTTGGAGGTCACCTGCTCCAAATCCCCACTGAAAACAGAGCCAACTTCCAGGTGAGTGCAGGGCCATATCCCAATCCATTTCTGAGCACCTTCAAAGAAGACTCCACAACTTCTCTGTGCCACTTGTTCCAAAGTGTTCACTAACCCCATTATTAAAAACTTTTTCCTAATATCTAATTGGAATTTCCTTTGTTGCAACTTACGTCTCTCGCACTTGTCTTTTGCTGCACATGTACAGAAATCTGTCTCCACCTTCTTTATACCTTCTCATTAGTACATACTCAAAGATAGCAATAAAATCCCTTCTTAGCTTTCTCAAGACTTAACAAACCCAGATCTCTCAGCCTTACCTTATGCATCATGCAGACCAGCTCCTTATTCATCTTAAAGACTTGCTCCAATATGTCAATTACTTTCTTTGATGATAGCCAACATGACATATAATATGATATGCATGACAGGACATTTTACCTCAAAACATTCAAAAAACCAATAAAATTTGAGAGTTTTTCAATAAACAAACACTCTCTGTACAATTTGGCAACTTCAATATTATTCTTGACATTTAGCCCATACCAGAGTAGCTGTAAATATTTTCATGGCTATTGGAAGAGACATGATCTGTCTAAACAAAAGTTACACATTGGAGAAGGTGGGTGGAGGCGGTTTCTTCCCAGCAGTGTATTTCTCGATAGATATTCCACAAGTCCAAGCTATGGAGTACAGAATATCCTATAACTGTCCAAAGAACTATCTGGAAGAGATACCCAGGAAGAAAACTTAAGGTTTGAGGGAGAAGTCAACTTGAAAACTTACCAATGCCAAATCATCTCGACTGCAGTCCAGGGCAGCAATCATCACCTGTTCATATATTATCCAAACTGGATACAAAAGAGACATTAAATGCAGATAATTAATTTTTTTTAAACTAATGGGAAACACCTACAATGTAAATAAGATTAATTAATTCTGTTTGTATATTTTTCCCTTTCTACTCCTGTGGATCACTACTGAAACAGGGACATTTTAAGGAACTGCTGGAATTAATTAAAAAAGCATTTAAGCAATTTTATTGCTTTTAGTAACAAAGTACCTTTTGACATCTTGAAAGGCAAAAAAGCTCTAATTCTCTGCTTTTCCTAACATTATAGCTGCAGTCTTCTAAACAGATCCCCATTAGGACTTGCTCTCTGATCAGACCTGGAGAACAGCCATTTGGGCTAGAAAGAAAACAAACTTCCCTTAACTGTTTCACTGCTGGAAGTCCTACAAATGTTGTCTTCTTCCTGGATTTGAACAATTTCTCTAAGTCAGTAACAGATTACATTATTTCTGTTCTAGGCCTACCGAGGTCTTGAACATGAAGAACTTAACAGTGTAGCTACACAAGTTGCAGAAAAGGGAGGTTATAGTAGAGGGAAACATGTAATGCAAGTATTAGAAGTACTAAGTGTTTTGAACTCATGCAAATCCAATCAGGTGCACCCAGTATTTCATACAACTGAAACGGAAGCAAATGTCTTCCAAAATAAAAATATACAATAAAAACAACAAAGGCACTCTCATTTTTAAAAACAGTTTCTATGATATGCATTTCCAATATTTTTTAAAGAAATTACTATCTCTTGCTAAGTATACAAAAGAAGAGAAACAGGCATTAATTTGCCTGTAACCCCTCTTCCCCATTGGAACTATTTGTAAGACATATATTCTATTTTTATTATATAATGTATACATTTTTTCCATGAATGTAAAAATACATACATAGATACAGAAAAAATATAGGTAACATATATCCATTATATAAATGATATATAATGTTTTTTTAAAAAATGCTAACAAGAATAAGATACTTTTATAGTTTATGAAATTGCTCTCCCCATTCGATCAAACCTCTACTTTGATACTCCAACTCTAGCACAGGTTAGTTTCAGATATTAGGTAAGAGAACACTTGGAAGAGAATCAAGTATCCGGTCCAGAGGGATGACCTTTTCTAATCTGTACTAGGGCTTTCTTGTTCAAGTCTAACCTCCCTCCCCCCCCCCTCCCCCCCCAAAACAAAACAAATAAACAAAAAAGCCAAAGGTCTTATTCCTCCACTTTGAAGTCCAACTCTACAGCTTCCTATGAACTGACTGTTCATAAGAAAATCCCAACTTTTCATTAAAATTATGATGTGGATAATAGTATCCCTGCCCCTTAGACTGAATATTCAATAAGTTATTTTTATTTTAAAAACAATAATAATGATAAAATCTTTTTTTTCCCCAATTACACTGGATGTCTTCTGCCCGAGGAGGCAAGTTGCAAATAATCTACCCCATTACATTCATTATTTTCCATTCTATATGCATTCTGAAATTAGCCACTGTAATATCCAGGTATTTTCTGAAAACACATGAAGCAACAAGACTAACATCCATCATATACAACTCATTCACCTTCCATGGCTACCTAAGAAAGGATTCTAAGTCTGCTATAGGTGTTTGGGGTTTTTTTTTGGTTGTTGTTATTTGTTTGTTTGTTTTTAAAACTGTATACAGTTGCCATTCTGATATTACTTTTTTAAAAAAAAATTAAACAGAATGCAAATATGTAAATAAATTTCAGATACTTCTATGCATTTGCTAAGAACCTCAGGAACATTGCAGCTAATTTATCTAATGAATCCTGAATGCCAAGTTTATGAAAGAATAAAATACATATATCTTGACAAGAAGGACAAACTCAACACTGACAAGAAAGGAATGACTCAGCCACCCCCTCACAGTGCAGTAACTTCAAGCACTGAATCTCCAAACGCACTTCATGACTCACTGCTATGCATAGAGGTGTCTTCAATACATGATACTTTGGGTAGATTATCCATGTATTTATGTTCAAAAAAGTACATTTGCAGTGGCCAAGTTCCTTACAACAGAAAGAACTCCAGAACAGAAATAGAGCTCAGAGGGTGCAAGACAGAACCAGAGCAAAGCATCGATATAAAACAAATCCTATCTGCAGAACCCCAAACCCAATACTGAAAGATCCCTCAACTGACAAGAAAGGGAGGCAAAGTGTCTTTCTGAAATGACTATGCGGATTTTAATTCCTGGAACACTGTATAAAGTTAGGTATTTGAAATTAAAGTTAACTTACTAAACTAACTGAAGAAGTTAACTAACTGAACAAAGGTAATCATATGGAATACTGTAACTTTTATTAGTAAATGCAATGCACTACTGTGGCTGCTAAAACACACTTGTGACTATATAACAGCAGTTAATAAAATGAAAGAACTACAAGAGAAATGTATTAACGAATGTCTATATTAAATTACCTGAATTATAAAAAAAGGGAAAAACAAGAAAGAAAAATGAGCATTAAAATAAAAACCTGTGTGAGATTAATATGCAAACCCATAAAATCTTGACATTTTGTTATACTTTGTTTTATTTTATGCTTATAGTAAAGAGTGCTTATAGTAAAAAGTAAAAATATTGTATTGTGACATGTTTCTAAACAATTCTCTTTTAGTATGAAACATTATATCTAAGCTTCTGTCTACTGAAATTAGTATAAAGTAGTTAAAATCCTCTGAAAATAATAATTTCATTAATAGTGGAAACTTAGACTTACCTTCAAGTATAATATCACAAATGTAATGTTTTTATTATAACAGCCTTAATATTAATTCCTGTAGTATGTATGACTTGATTAAGGAATAGCTTTCTCTGTTATAAAAAGATACTTTTCAATTTTTGCCATGGTTTCTGTTTAAGAACAGAAAATCAGTCAAATGACAGCTAGATAACATTTTCATGCTAAGTTTTCACATAATGGTCTAACTACTAATCTAGCAAACTGACAGTTCTAGTAGGTAATTTTTCCATCTGTCTTCACTGCAGCCCGTATTTGGGAAAGAAAATCTAGGAATTCTGGCAGCCTTAGACTAAGAAAGTAATATATATTTCATCAACATCAGCAGATACAGAAAGGCAACACAGAAGTACAAAACAGAGGCTGAAAAGAGAAAACAAAATCAGATAATAGAAGTTTTAAAAATAATGATTGTTTACTTACTGTCATCTCCAAGTTTAGATGCATATTCATTAATTAACTCTTCTCCAACATCCACTATCTGTTCACTGTTTCGGTAATTTTCTTCCCTCCATTTTCTCATTTTATCACGCATATCTGGGGGCAAAGGGGAGAAAAAAATAAAAACAAAATATTGAGATTTCCAGATAGTAATGGAATTTTAATTTTATTGCTGGAAAATATGCATATGAAGAATGGGTTTAGAGAGCAACAGATCTAAAAAAGTGACTTCTACTAATATTAGAAAACTACGAGAGAACAGACACGTGTATCAGACCTCTGAAACCGTATCACACAAACTGTGCTCATGCACTAATATAATCAATTCAACTTCTAAGTTTGCAGTCTCTCAGGTTAGTAACATATACAGTAAAAAACCTTATACCTAGTTATCCAATAAATAATAAAATTTAAGGACATTACCCATGGTTAGGAAAAATAGGCTACAAGAGATTTCTCCTAAGCAGTTTCACACATTTACAAACAGTAATAAAATTGCATTTCTGCTCCAGGTGAATAAATTTTCACTTAAATGTCACTTATTAGAAAAACTATGAGAACCCAATCACTGCTCACATTTATCAGTGTAAGCAAAATGCTGTGAACTTCCACCCTAAAAAGAATGTACACACTCCTATGGAAAGGAGCCTCAAGAAAGGCAGACATGGAAGCGAAGGCTTTCTACACCAGGGAAGTGCCCGAAAGTATAAAAAATATCACTGTTTATCTAGGTAAGACAGAAAAGAACAGTTTATTTTAGCATTAGGATTTTTGTTTCAAGAGTACATTTACTATGAATCAGATCTCCAAGACAGCAGGCATACTCGTGAAGTCAGCTAGAGAGCACTGCCTAGCCTAGGTTTTATTTATCCTCTGGATCAGGAAATTGCTAAGAATATAATTTTATATATACATATAAATTTATATACTTGTAGATGTTCCATATACAAGAACAAATTTTGAGGAAACTTATGGAAAATATTTTTCATTGATAGATAGTGGCTTTACTAATATGAAGGTACCACAACAACTGCTGCCAATTTTTTTTTAAACTTTACAACAGCTGGAAAAACAAACACAACGATAGATCTAAACACTGTCAGTTTTTCCTGCACTTCAAAATGCATAGTTAACATGACTGACAGTAAAAATTAAGTACTGAACTTTCTTCCATGTACCTGAAGTGATCTCAGATAGCTCATAAGACTGCTATTGTGCTACATTTTGTATTTTGACATTCAACCAAAACCACCACAGGGTTACATTTCATATGCATGGGTAAAGTTAAATGGTTCTAGACAGATGATGGTCCCTGGAAATTCAAAGTTAGACAGCAAGAATGTGAGAGAACACAAACATTCACAAAAGCTGACAAGCTAACCCCATAAAAATAAATAAGCTGTCTGATGTCTACCTACTCATTTACTTGAAAATTATCAATGCCTCTATTCCAGTGTGATTCCAAATGGAATAGCGTCTGAATTATGTATAACAGAACGCACATCTACCATTCATCACCCAAGTACAGCATTTACAGTGATGGAAAAAAACTGCAGGACAGAGAATAGTGTATCAGCTGACGACCAAAAAACAAAGTAAAAATAAATGTTCTCATTCACATGAACCTATCAAGACGCTCGTTAGTTTTAGAAATACTGAATTTTAAGTAAAAGGTAGAAGAAAGAAAATGCTAAAAACTGCAGTAAAACTTACACAAGGCTTTTTACAATGTTGTCAAACTTAATGAATTTCTTACTACGAAAGCTATCAAAAGAGTCAGCCAATAATAATTTAAGTCTTGGAAGCAAATCTACATACAGCATGTAATACAAGGTTGGACAGTAGCAATCGGGGATTTTACAAAAAAAAAAAAGTTAAAGAAATGTCTAGTTTTAATTACAACTACTCCTGTCACAGATACAGGCTGGTCCGGAGCAATTGATACATTTGTTTTGTATCTTAGGTTCAAGTCTTGGGTTTAGAGTCTTAGGTTCTCTTAAATTAGCAAGCTTTGCACATATAAATCAAAACATTACAAGTTCAAAGGAGCAGACGCACTTGCCACAATGTTTGTTGTTCCCTAAAAACATGCAAGCAGTCTGCAGGAAGCCAAAGGAAATAACCTGTGTTTTATTTTTGTGTCTGTTGAGGCGTCAGTTAATTTGGCCCGAGCAACCAGATATGAAGTAATCCTCTTATAATTACTTATACTTCAATTGTTTAGTTGGATCATAGTTTTCAAGTCCTCAATATCTAAAAGCACCTGATGAAATGCAGTTACCCCTATTAGTAGAGACATACATTGCATACTCCAAAATGTTACCTTGACATATAGCAACTGCTAGCACCAGCAGTCACTCAGGGACCCCACGACCATTACATTTCCAGAGATCATTTATATATTGCTCTTCGGTTACAGACACCAAATCTTCCACCACACCTCAGCTCCACCCACTCTCATCTTACAAAATATGAATCAAACCAAAAAATCCACAAATCCACCAATTCAACAAGCTTACCTAAACGCACAGGGAGCGTACCGGCCTGGCGACTGCTCTCTGTGGGTCTCCAGACCCCCACCCTTACCCGGATGCCTGACCAGTACCTTGCAGGTGCAGGCACAGGCAAAGGCAGCTCAGCTAGGCACTGCTGATGCTGCCTTTAACTGTAACAACTCGGCTTTCAAAGTGGCCTCAACTAAAATCCCAGCATCTCACCTTTGCCTGTCGTAATCCCATAAATTCATATATAAAATCCAGAGTAAACTGATCTGTCTCTTTGATTACAACTAAAAATTAGGAATACCTAAAAGCAAGCAAACACAGCATGGAACACAACAAAAACATCACACTGACATTTAATTGCACACAGATTTTGGCAGAGATAAAAATGTTAACTGTTTTCTATTTCCTAGAGCCTTTCCATAGAAACTGAATTCATGTTTACTTTGTAAGTCTGAGGTTCCTTCTAAGGAAAGAACCAATTTTGTCATCTAAAGTGGACTCTTAATGACTAGAGACACTAACGACAGAAGCATTCACTTTTAAAATTCACTTGGGAATTTCTTTGTTATGTATGACGTTGCCTGATACATACATTTGCAAGAAAATGGCCTCACATAGACAGACTGTTAAATTTCATCCTATAAAGCATTTTTCAAAAATTACAAAGAATTGCTTGAAAAAAGTCTCACATGAACACGTAACAAAAACTTGTAGTATGCCACTACTTAAGCAGCACAATTTTTAATATAGAAAAAAGCAATACTAATTTAACGATCCAGAAAACTTAAGTAATGTAAGCAACAGTCATCATGAGCTATTCAAAATCTTCCAAAATATTCTTTTCACTTGTTTTCAATTTATATTAAAAGAAATCTAGTTTAGAGAATATACCATCCCTTTCTCTTTTTGGTTTTGATATCCAGTGAAGAAGAGTTATTGACTGGAACAAGAATTGCCATGACAGCATTCAAAGATCTCCAGAAAGCCTGTCTAGCACTAGCCAAAAGTCACTGCTTCATTTTAGCTGGGTTTGAGATGTTAACGCTATTATGCTTCTGTGCAAGGTAGAGAAAGAACAGAAAAACTGGTTTATTTTGTCCAATTCTGACAATACGTCAGATGAGTTGTACATGTATGTGAAAGCCAATGGCCATTTTATTAGTTCTTTACTATCATGACTGCTTCTTATTTGCCGATCACGCTAATTCTGCACACGCAAGCTAACTTGTGTGCTACAAAACCTGTTCCTAAAATGAAGTTATACAGGTGTAATTTTCTTTTTTTTTTCCCCCCTTAAATATTTCCACTCACAGGCCAAATTAATCTTTAATGTATCACTGAAACCATGTTAAATATTTATGAATAGTCTCCATGAAGTTCTACATGGCTTAAGAGGCTCCTGTAAGAGGCTTCACATCACCAGTTACGACTGACTTGCTAAACTACTACATCATGCTTCTTTGCCAGGCTTGCAAGTCTTGGCTCCCTGCCACTCCACATAGTTTCTAATTCTTGTCAATATGAAGGAAGCAGGAAACAGAATGCCATTTTCTACTGGATAATTACTAACAGTGGCAAAAAAAAAAGGGAGCAACATATCACCTTAGTCTCAAATAAGTAAGCTGTAAAATATATGATGCATGCCCACATAAAGCATTTTTTTTAATACAATAGCACCCTGAAGCCACGTTTGGATCATCTAAGTCCACTGATCAGGATCCTGAAGTTAAATGGGAGGTTTTCCTGCTCCACAGGTTTAAAAATACACTTTAAAGCTCAAGACACAGCTGCAGACAAAGTAAAGAAAGAAAAAATAAAGACAACACCTCCAACAGTGGAAATCAGAGTTATTTTCAATTATCTTTCCTAACCAACTGTGCAATGCATTCACCTTACGTACAATTTAATCATTGTTAAACTCCCACCTTTGTCCCAAAGAACCTGGGTGAAAAGCGAAGCAAGGTACAAACTGTATTTTATCTGCCTCATGTTATTCTTCTTCCCTAACCTCCAATCACAGTTTCATCTTTGAGCAATATGTAAGTAAAAAGCATCTTGTTTAGAAAGGACTAAGTATATAAAGGACATTTTTCAGATTAATACCAACCATATATCTGGTTTCATAGAAATTAAGTGTTTTAGACAAATTCAAGATGAGCTACACTTAATTCCTAGAGCTGTGTGTTCAAGTTCTTTGCTGGGGACTAGGTCACAATGCTGCTGGGCCCACCCCACTCATGATAAGCCTCATTGTACCAGGGATCTGTCAAAGTACACACGGAGTAGAGAGAAGAGCCACGTTCTCTGAGAAGAGCCTTTGCATGGTCTGTTGCAGGAATCCGTTCATGTTTACTTTACTTTGCATCTCCTAACATAGAGGAAAAAAATATAATTTTTCAAATGTGCGCTTCTAAAGCGCAGACAGCGGCCTGTACCAACGCAGATCTTCAAAGTTTTCCCCTACACTCCGTCTTTCACTTGGATGTAAACTGGAAGATATCAACTTAGAAGTTGATATGACAAAACTCCCCAGCTAGTCCCCAAAAATTTCCTATTCAGTATACCCATATGCAAAACCACACACCTAGCACAATGCCACAAATATCAATCAAAACTCTTGGAAATAGAATATGGAAGTTATTTCCAAGCGTAGGATGCTCACCTCAGTATGGATTAGCCAAGTCCAAAAGCAGTAAGCTTGAGCATCCTATACCCGGCCTTTACATTAGAGCATAAAGACACCAACTCTGCAATGCTCTCGGACAAAACAATCTAGGGCTAAATGTACAGAAACATATCCACAGGGCACATTACCTGTCCCGTGAAAAATCTCATTTCTCTTTCCAGTCACTGACACCTGAGAACAACAGGAGAGAACAAAAAACCCCTAAATCTCTGGGTTTTATAACAAATTCTGTTCAAGCAAAATAAAAACTAGAAAAGTTCTTTAAACAAGCTGGGTTTAGAGCAACTGTTGGGAAAGCCTAACAATAACACTAGTAATGCTCCACACAACTTTCCTTCCTGCATAGTGGCCTGCCTGCTCTCTATCCAAGCTGAGCTTCACAACCACTATACCTTCTCACAGGAGATATAAAAGAACGGGCAACCAATCTTTTCCCAAAGTGCTAAATTAGTCTGGCAACATCATGGTGATGCAACCAAATATCAGAGCAAAACTACCTATAAACCGACCACCAGACGCACTAGCAAGAAAGCCCTCTTCTTCATCCTTAGCCATTCAGTTACAGCACTATTTTCTTCAATACCAACTAAAATATTTTCTGAGAGTAGTGCCATTTGAGCTGAAAATTGAGTATTTCAAATTCCATTTTGTTTTGGAGTCCTCTAGAAAAAGGTGCAGGAAAGACAGCATGGGCACTATTTCTGACGGGCAAGTTACTAGCATCTGCTAAAATACATCCCGTGCAATGGTCCTCCTCTTATCCCCATACTACAAAACCAAACCAAGCAATAACCTATACTCAGGGAATTATTCTATTGTTCAATTATTTCTTCACAAGTCAGCAGTAAATGAATAAAAAAACAAAGATCACACAGCTTCTCTCTGCATTATCTTCTCTGCTGCATAATGTTTGCCATGTATTGGACCACCTAGCTAAATGTTCCCCCTTTATGGCCAAAATTATGGAGAAGCATTCGTTTATTCCTGATAGGAGATGGTAATGGGCTCGAGTACTGCATGAACTCACATTTGACCACATACTGCTTATGAGAGAAGAACCATTCAGAATGTCAGGTAAACCTCAAGAAGTATTACTATAAAAAAAACCAAACCCAAAACATTATGATAAAACAGATATGAAAGCTACAAAGAGCTGGGGAGCAGGATTTTAAAAAACTTTTATGTCACTTCAGAGCTTCTGGGAGTTCCTCCACAAACACTTATCATCCAGTTTTAGGAAAACAGCAGGTAATTTTAAGGCGTTCTAAAAGGTGAACTGAGACACAGACCGCTGACCCAACCAAGAGACCATTTTTTCCTGTAAGCCGTGTATAAGTATTTTGGGGGAGCTGGGAAGCAGTGGGAAGAACGCCAAACGCCGTCCTCTGGGGAAAGGGGGCTCCGTCCCCACAAAGCGGAGGCAGCGGCTGGAGGGCCCCCGCCGGTACCGACGCTTGAGGAGAGCACCCCAGCAGGGAAGCTCACCCCGCCGCGCACCGGGGACAGACACGGGGCCCTCCCTGCGCTGCGGGCGGTTACAAGCCGGCGGGAGGGCTGCATGAGCGCCGCCGCCCACCGAGGGGTAACCACAGGTCGCCAACTCCGCTTCCCAGGCAACGCCGCCCCGCTCGTGTCGGCCACCCACCGCCCGAGGAGCCCGGCGGCCGCCACAACCGCCGGCCCCCTCGCCCTAACCTCCTGTGCCGCCCCTCGGCCCCGCCTGGGTACCGCCACCGGCCGGCACCGGCTGCCGGGGCACAGGCGCCGGCCTGCCCCGGGCCCGGCGCGCAGCGGGGCTCCAGGGGCACCGCGCAGGTGCGGGCACCGCTGCCCCCGCCCTGCGGTGGGTCGGTCGGTCCGAGCCCGAGCCCCAGCCCGGGCCCGGGCCCCGGCCGGGAGGCCGCCGGCTGGCCGCGGCGTTACCTTCCCAAGTCACGTCGTACATCTCCGACACCTTCGCCATCTTGGCGGCCGCCCGCGTGACGCGCCGCCGTGACGGCCCCGCCGTCATTGGCGGGCAGGGCGGGCGGCGCCCCGCGGCGGGGCGCGGGTCCGCCTGAGGCGCCCGGCCCCCCTGAGGCGCCCGGCCCGCCTGCGCAATGCTGCCGGGGCCGCCGCGGGCCTCCCGCCGCCCCCTCGCTGACAGGCGGGGCCGCAGGAGGCGGCTTCAACCCGCTGGACGCGAGCCCCCGAGGAACCGGGCTGGCGGGGACGGTGGGTTAGAAAGCTGGCACTTGTCCCGTGGTGGGTTGGGGTTTTTTAACCTGTATTTGCTTCGAGAGTGCAGTGACCAGGGGAGACGTGTGATCGCCCTTTCCGTGCTTGTCCTGCCCGCGGCCGGAGAGGCCTGGCTTAGCTGAACTAAAATGCAGAGTCGCTGCTGAGTTCGCCTGAACTGGAGATGGCACTAAGGGCTGCACGTTAATTTCTCCTATTTTATAGTCCGCATAAGCTTTCCACATGCAGTTCACATGGCACAAAGATTTACACCTTGAATACACGCTGCGTGAGGAAGCACCCGCTTTGGTTTCTTTTCAGCTTGTGAACTGCCAGAGTTTCATGGCCCCTGGCTCCTGGAGACGAGATGAACCATCAAGGATGAACCATCCATTTCTCTGCATTTGCTCCAGCCACCCCATGTGCCGTAAACCACCACAGTGACAAATTTCTGGCAATAAGTCGGAGAAGCCCTGAGGGGCCATACAGCTGGCAGTGGGGCCGGGGGCCCACTGCTGGGCCATGCCCACCTCTGTCTCCTCTCCAGCATTTATTTTCCGCCACTGTGGCTTCTGCTGACCACCAGTCAGGGAGATGAAGGATTTCTTAGTAAAGAAGGCTCCCAATTTCAATACTCTGTGGTTGTTAAGAAATAAATGTATCTCCGCTGAAGATGTTAAAAAAATGGTGATGGATTTTTAACTTCATGTATTATAAAGGAATTGTTCTTTAGAAAATATCACTAGAAACTTATTTGTCTGACATTCAACTCTGACAAGATCTCTTCTGGGAAATGCCTCAGACTCCATACTCAAAATTAATCCCCTAGCTCCCATCAACAAATGTACTCTAGTATCAAGAGAACTCTTTCTGTATTTATTGTGTTGCTTCCTCTGAACTAGAATAAACTACTAATTCCTAATACAATCTACAGTGTAATTACAAGTAATGACTTCGACAGCTAAAAGGCCTCGACTGGAATTCAAATGGTGGTCTAGAAAGACTGTGTATGCCTAATTTTTCTTCCCTCAAAAGTGGTTTTTGATCTTCTAAGTCACTGAATTGTTTAGACCTTGTATAGCACAGCTGTACGTCCAGCTAATTTTACAATGCCATTGTCTGTACTATCTGAACACTTCCAAAAACATTTATGTATTTATTCTTATAGTATTCCTATGGGTAGGGAACTACTACTCCTGTTTTACAGGTAGAGGAATGAATGCAGAATGGTTACGTGCCAGATCCATAAAGGACTTAGCACACACCTGCTCTGCACATTACAGGGTAACATTGAAATAGCTGAGGTAAAATGAGAAATTAGCTTGTGGAGTTCAGTGCTGCTGGATTGCTGAGCTAGCTGTAATGCCTAATGTGGGATGCAGACAGAACTTTTAAGCATATACATCCAAAATTTTGATCCTTTTAAAGGCCCCATCAGCTGCCACCTAATGCTGAAGGAACTGAAATTTGAGAAATGTGTGTTTGAAGTGTTTGGGAGGGGTTTGGACTTAAGATTCCCGGACGTCTAGGTCTGTGCTTCTGCACCTGCCCACAACTCTGTCTCAGCAGGAGGAAGGAGACGGTACCGCACAGGCGCGGTCCAGTTATTGTTCTCAGCAATAACTCTGATCTCTCTGCTAGCTAGATTTAGACAGCTCCCCAGTTATGCTGGATTGCTTCCTAAGACATGCAGCCCTCCACCTGCACTGTAAGAGGAGACTGGATCCTGAAGTTACACACTGTAAGTGTTGACTGCTGCCTTTTTTGGACGTAGTCTTGAACGACTTGCCTAAAATCACATATGCCGCTCTCTGCCGAGCTCAAAACTGACCCTTCCACTGCATTCCTCTGCTCTCAGTGTCGAAGAGAAAACCATCCACACTCACCAAGAGCCGGGAATTATTGTTACAATATCCCGTTATGCCAGATACTGTTATAGTTGGAAACAGAAATGGTTTTGGTGTTAAGCTTTTTATTCTTGGAAACTAAAGCAGTGGTTTTGAAAGCTGTTTTCTAATGCCAAGGAGCCCCATCACTTAATTCAAAGTTGAAAATGTTTTGCTAATAAAGTTTAAAATGCTCTAAAAAGGCAATAGTCATATGAAATCTCTTTTCTGGATCTGTCATATTCTGCTCTTGTGCCACTTCTGCAGGAACCAACCAGAAAGGCAGTGATCCAAATCTCACATAATAACGGTAAATGCAAGGTTATTTCAGGGGACTATTTAAAAATGCAGAAAACTCACCATAAGCTTTTTGTTGGTGTCACAGCTAGTTCCACATATTGCCAAATGAAAATGGAAAAAACAACAAAACAAAACCCAAATATCCTTTTTTGCTCAGTTTTCTATTAAAAGACCTTTCTCTTTTATTATGAAACCCATCAGTCAGTTCAATAATAATTCATTCAGAATTACGGTTCAGAGAATTGACATCTACCAAGGAAGAAGAACATAGTAATTTTATTTACAGCTTACCAATACAGCAAAGCATGGAAGTCTGTGTCCTATGCATGAGGTATGGGGCATATAGAGATATTTGGGCTCATCACCTAATAGGATCTAGAACCTATTTTGGTTCAGTAATGTTGGGGTTAGTTTAGTAATGTAACAATGGTGGCATCCTTCAAGTAGGTAGGAGGTAGGAGAAGACAACTCTGGGACAGTCGTGGAGCAAGGAAGAATGTACACGTGTAGGATCTGTGTACGCTGTGAATTAATAAAGTGCTAATTTGTCTTTTGTGTGAACCAAATGGTTCATTCGCTTGTTAAGATGCACTTTCCCACTGTGCAAGAGTATGGACAAACTTCATTTTATATGGAGTGTTTACAGATACTATTAACTTGTGTAGCAATGGTAAAGATCAGTCCCAGAAGATAAATTAGTGGATGAAAAATACAGGAAATTCAAGAACTTTGAATCATGTGACTTAAGGACTCTCTGTTTTAATGTTGCTGCCTTTGAGCCTGATCCTACTCGGCATTCATTTATTAACATTGGAACTTCAGATATTTGGTTACATCAAGTTTAAAATTTCCCAGCATAAAAATAGGTAAGAAAATAAATGAATAAATTTGCTTTAGGGGATTACTATGAGAAGTAATATAGAGAGGAGAACATTTTAACATGTTTTCAAGTTTTATTGCGGCATCACCACAAATAAGAAACACCAAGTAAAAATTTTGTAACTCATCTTGAAAACTTTGGAGGCTTTTTCCTTATCATTTTGACTAGCACAGACTATTATATATTGGAACATATGTCGCAAAGCAGTAACATTTTGAATTTGTAATTTAGCATTAGTATTTACAGTCAATTTAAAATCAGTTCCCTCTTTCTGACTACCAGACAAGAGGAGTAAGGACAAGAGGAGTAAAGGACAAGAGGAGACCATAGCTGGAGGAGTTTTTCATCCCTGAGCTATAAATCTTCCTGGCTATTGACACTCACAAATGGAGACCGCGCCAGAATTACATCATTCAGCGTGTCATGAAAAAAGGCAAAGAGGAGACACTTTCAGAAAGCTGGGGAAAACAAGAAATATAAATCAACTTGATGAATTGACAACGTTAACAATCCTTAAGGAAGTTGAACAGCACTTCCTCTACAGCTTGATACTCTAAACTGTATCCTGAGAGCCTCCCGAGATTGATTTTAAAATGGCAGTGAAGTGAACAAACACCACAGATCCAAGTTTCTGAGTTCATATGATAAGGTAATATGTGCTTAATTTTTAGCATTTACTAACCGAGTATATACAAGCTTGAAACTGCTGTCCCAAAGACAGCTCTCTGTGTGCTTAATTAAGAATTTTTGTAGAGTCTTAACTAGATCCTGTGGGCATTAACTAAATGTAAGAATCCATTAATAGTAATACATTGCAGAAGCTTAAATTTGGTGTTGGAAGCTGTTATTTCCTATAGCTAAAGTGAACAAATTTGCAGTCAGGAGTAGCCTTTGCTGGGGGCAGGTGGGGAGCTGAGGAGGGGGCGTCGGGCTGGGGCACAGCCCGGGGCTGGCGCGGGCACCCCGCATGCCTGCTGGCCTCCTTTTCCTCCAGGAGGACACCAGGAATGGGGCCAGCTTGGCTGGGAGATGGGCAGATTCAGGCCCGGCCACCCCAGTGCTCCTGGACAGCGGTGCCAGACACAGGAGGGAGCAATGTGTGTAAATTACTGGCTGACCTAATGCCACAGTTTTCATCCGATTTCTCTTCTGCTCCCTGGGCAGCGTGAATGCACTGCTCTCCTTAAGCAGGCCTGCAGGGCTCAGCAGTCTTGTGCTTGCTTGTAGCAAGCAGCAATACCCCTCTAAGGGCAGAGCAGAAGAAATAAATGTCTTGCCCATGTGCCTGCTGGGACGGGTACTTCTGTCTTGCACAAGAAACGAGGATGAGAAGCAGTGGGACTGGAGAGAGCCCCTCTCCCAGGGCAGCCGACGTGCCAGTGCTCCCGAGCCATCGGCTGTAGGGGAAGCGGGTGAGGAAGAGGCAGAGGGAGGGCTCTGGGCCAGCGGTCTGCAGTTGAGCAGGTCCCATGGACTTCCTTCAAGGGTGGTGGGGGCCACTGCAGGCAGCTGTATGCCTGTAGGCCTGCGGCGAGAGGGGTCAGATATTCCCTCCTGCACTCACCTCTCCAGCTCCCAGCCCGGTTACTCATCTCCTCATAGCTGCAGTACTGTGTCATATACATTTGGGGTCTTTTTTGACTGACTTGAAATAAATTGTACTGAAGTTAAGGGAATTACAGCGCTCTCCTGGGCTGAAGTCTGCTCTCAGAATGTTTTTTTAACACCCTCCTGACATCCTGACCATTTAAAAATCTTCTCATTTCTGAATCTCGTGTCTGTGTCACAAATAATTCTCCTGTGCTTTCCCCCAATCCTTATTTATTAACTTTGTTCCTTTTTCCAAGTTCTCTCCTTGTGTTCATCTACGTCTCATTATTTTTGCGATGTTTCTGAGATTATTTTGTCAGGACAATCACTGGACTTGGAGGGGAAATGATCTCGTTGTAGGGCAGCATGTTTTATTCATGGATACAGTGGTTTGTGTTTCTACCCTTACAAAGAAAGGTAAACCCTAGTGGAAACAGGAACTGGTTATCATACCTGCCAAGGCAAAATGATGGTGACAGCTTGTCAGTGGTAGCTAATCCATTCTCGCTTCAGCAGAGGCAGAAATGACTTCCATGCTGTTCCTTGAGCAAGGTGTCTCCTCATACTGAAGAAAATAAGAAGTCTCTGTATACGTGTTTCTCATCTCAGTATTAGAGATGGGAAAATCAAAATACAGGGAGCTGATGTAACTTACCTAAACTAAAGAAAACAAAGGACTTGCCCCCCATTCATGCACAATCAAATTGTCCAATTTGGAAGTCCTTATTCCTGGATTTAACCGTATTGCTATCCGGTATGCACACACATTTGTTTTATGCGCTGCTCACAATGTACGCTGCCAGGTCCTGCTGCAATGAGGGTAGGTTTGTGAGGCGTCAGACTTCAACATCAATTTTTCTAGGTATTCCAGCCCTTCTGCCTTGACTTCTTAGAGAGCTTAGTGGCAATGTATACCTTGCTATTTGTCATTTAACCCCTCATTTTCTTTACAAACTGTTCCAGGCTGCTTGGCCAACCTTTATGAGTTTCCACACTGCCAGCTAGCTGCTGTTTTACTAGTTCAACCAATTGCTCTCACACTCCGAGTCACTGGTTAGAAAAGTAGAGTCTGCATCCAAAGGACGGGCCATGTCTGGAGGAGCTACAGTGAACACCACCATTGCAGTAGTAATACATGTCAGTATTGGCAGCAGCCTCCTCAGCTGCATTTTTATTCTACCAGAGCCATGAGCACACCAAACATATGAAACAGCTCAACTAGGAATCAAAAGAAATTCATTAGAGGGCCAAGAATGCCTTGACTACATACCCTGCTACAAAAACCTGAATTAGATACTTGCTGGTTCTCCGAACACTAATCTACTGATTGCTTCATCCAGTTCTTCTTCAGCCTGGGGCTTCTTTTTGGAGGCAGAAGCAGACTGTAGAAGAGCAGTGGTAGAATATGGATGCTGCAATAGCAGCTATCCCTCAGCAAGCGCAGAGCCATGTGCTCTGAACCTGCCCCATGAGACGGCCTGGCGAGGTTCTCTGCAGATGCTTTTGGTAGTGCAGCCTCAGCTGCCCCCCGAGTTACCAGGTGGTCTCAACTTCTGCCCTCTTTGCTTGATTTTGAAAGAAAAATTCCAAACAGGGGAGGAATTTTTTTGGGATTGATAATGAAAACAGACTTAAGGAGGATTCTGACTTTCCTGGGGTGTCACTGGCTTTGATTTGGGATAGAAACTTTAGTGGATGATTTACACATCTCCCCCACCTTGCCACATCCTTGGCAGTATGGCTGCCAAGTGAGAGAAATAACATTTTAAAAGCACAAACAAAGCAGAAAATGGCTCATAATAGTATGACCTGTGATTCTAATTACCATGACATTGTTACACACTAGAGCTGTTACATAAGATTTAAAAAAGAATATACAATACATCATTACAATATGCATGAGTGAGTGTTAAGGGACTGCAGCTTCAGAAAAAAAAAAATTAATCAAAAGAAGGCTGGGATTTTGCCTGCAAATAATGTGACTCCTTACATGGAAACTATTCGTGTAAAAAGTCAACAGCAGAAGGGTTCATCTCACTTCAGTTCAAATGCATACAGTCTAGATGTCTATATACAAGCTATTTATCTCAGGTTCAATTTGTAGTCAGTGGAGCAAATTATGCATTTGTGGTGTGCATCTCATCCTGAAGTAGGTGTCCAAGGCATAAGCTAAATCACAACCTACAGGCAACTCTTTCTTTCCACTAACTGTAAAGGGAATCGAGAGGACTAGCTCAGCTGCAGATGTCTTCATTGACAATGTCTATGTTTAGTTAGATGAATTCTCCCTAGAGGAGTATCTCCTGTCCTTGCTTGAGCCTTGCTACAGCTGCTGAAAATGGGAAAGAGAAAACAATGCTTTTAGCAAATCTCTCTCCCATAGGGAATGAGTCATTGAAGTTCTCAACACAAAGCTCCTGAGAGTCTTCTTTCTTCGCTCCAGTGACGTTCTTCCTTTCTCTCACCATTGTAAAGAAGTGACATTTGCAATTTTTTATACATCTACTAATTGGTGAGTTAAGGAAATAATCATTCCCCTTTGTTCATGTATATATTTTTCAGTCACAAGGCTTGTAAAAGAGAGCCTTTGAAGAAAGTTCTTCACTGGTGTGAAGTGCCACCATGCTTTTCCAGCCAGGAACCTGTGAAATATTTATGTTCCTAACAAGATGATCAGCTTGAAAGAGAGCAATGGAGCCCTGGCTAGTGAAAGAGATTTTTTTATATCAGCCATAACCATGTCCCGCTTACAGGGAAATTGCTATCCACCAAGATAGGACACCAAGGGAAAATTGGTAAAGATAATTAAATGCTGTAAATGACTGCTTGAGCAGACTGTGGAGTCTTTGTCACTGAAGGGTATTAAGAACAGACAAAATAGGAATGATTGCATTAGGGGATGGGTTTCATGTTTCTATTACTTTCTATATTATTTGTATGAGAAAGAAGAAAACAACTTACCTTCTGATATGACTGCAGTTGCTTTCCCTTCTAGTGTTCAGCTCTGAATTACCTATCTTGGATAGGCGTAGGCATGATAAAACCATACAATGCAAACTGTAGTTTTGTAACACTCAAGACAGGATATGAGAGGAGAGGAGAAGAAACTATATGTACTTAATTTAAAACAAAACAAAACACTGAATGAACTATTTTTATTTCACACTGACAGGACATAGGGTTTTGTGGGATGAGCTGCCTGCCAATCAACATGAATATGGCACTGTTGCAGATGGCCAGAGGATGAACCCTAATGGTCATTCCATAGGTGCTGAAGAAGCAACTGCGAGGCCAAGGCTGTCCCCTCTTCTTTCACACTTGTTCACTGCAGAGAAGATGGGAAGGGAAAGTAGAAAGAAAAGGGAAAAGATGGTAGAGGGCATCACTTCTAGGAGGACCATACTCATGCCATATATAAGATTAGGCAGCGAGGCTGGTGTAAAGAGTTGCCTGTCTTGTCCAGACCTACTGTCTCATCCCTGAGAACACAGTGTGTCCTCAATCGTGCCAGTACAACTGTTTGCTGGTTCTCAACCAGTAAATATAGGCAGGTGAAAATTAACCCAAAAAGAGCTTTAACAAAGGAGGATCATTTGCTCCAGCTCAGGGCCAGGGGTCTAGTCTCTCAGTTAAGTTAACCATATTGAAGGAGCAATACACTGTGGCAAAGGATAGGAAAAAACAGCTAAGGATTTCCTTACATGTGGAATGATGAATTCCTGCTGTTGTGGAACTGCAGCTGGATGGTGTGACCATTCTTCTCTTGAGCTTTAATTTTATACACACTTCAGTTTTGGAATTATTCTGCATTTTAGTTTTGCCGAGTCTCATTTGCACATTATTTTAGCAGTTAAAAGAAAACACTTGTTTGCTTTTGGCACAGATGACTATGGACTTGTTTAGCTTTCTTTATCATGTATTTTGCCAGTTTAATAAAATTCAGTGTTTGTTGAACAATTTATTGCTGTAAATGCAATTGCAATGAAACAGAAAGTCTCAAGGCATTACTGAAATATTGCAAACCACCAAGCAATATGTACAAGCCTCAGAAATAGTGTTCCATGATCTCAAAATTGCAGGCAGAAAAAGCTCCAATTAAATCAATACTTAATTCAGCAGAAAAACCAATGTTTTATACACTACCAGACTTAGAATTTATCAGGGATAACATCTGCCCTACAGATCAGCATCTTCTTCATTGCAGTATTGCAACAGTAGGAGCACTTCCAGTCTGCAGAATAGCACATGAGTTAGCAGGTGACTTCTTGAAAGGATAACTATGTGTGGCATGAATGTGAACACATACATACTCAAAGTGCCATATGGGCTATATTTATTTGGTGTATATATGCAGAGGAGAAAGAAGTATATGTGTTACATTTCATATAATACGTATAATAAAACAGGTGTTGTTGCTTTTTTGTAAAACGCTTTTTGTCCTTCTCATGCTTTTCTGTGAAGGCAGCAAAAGTAAGCAGGAAAAAAATGTGAAGAATTTCAATAACAAAAGGTGCTATAAAAATGCTATTGACCATAAAGTGATCCTGAAAAAATTGTAATTATTATACGCTAAAGTTCCAGTGTGACTTTCCTGATTTCCCTAGTCTCTTGAACTAGGACCTGCATTGCCTTTGGGAGCCCTTTCCAGATTTTCAGATCAGTTAATGAGTTCATCAGTATCCAGGTATTATTCCAATAATAAAAAAAAATTACCTCCAGTTTCCCATATGTTGCAAAAAGGTAAAACAGGCCATCATCATATGTATAGTTTTTATAATATTGGCATTCAAGTGACTCTGGAAACCATGCCTTCTTGCCTCCAGCCTTCCCAGTGAATAATCCACCACCATTCTACAATGATTACAGGCTGTAAGAATATGCACTGGGTAGATGCACTTTGTGTATACTTGGCTTCTTAAGTCCTGGCAGGAGAAGCTAGATGGAATTCCTCAAAATAACAGGAGGCACCTGCACCCTATCGAGAATGTTATTAGTAGGAGAGAATAAAGATCTCAGCTTGTTCAAGGGTCTGTGTGTCTTATCTGCTGCAAATACAGATGTTGTGTATTTTGCCAGTGCCTCCCAGGCTGGTGCTCATCAGCTTGCTCTATGGTCCTCAGGGCTCTTAAAGAACATCTAAAGGTTCACTTATTCACTGGTTCCTTTGGTGAAAGGGCAAAAACTGAGTATGTTTGTACCACCTATGACCTTAGTGCAGTTTGTAAGTCCCGTTCTCTGAAAGCCAGACTCCAGGATTTATCACTCAGAGTTTAACAACTTTTAAAATAGCATCACAAATCTGTACTAATATGAGTAAGGGTTTGTCAAGAACAGATGCTAGTCTCAGGTGGCTTTCAGGTCATGATCTTCTGCTGGCATGAGCCCTCTTATTTGTGTGCTTCAATAGTAGAGTGATGGGTAGACTTTGCAGGTTGACTGAGGGACAGGAGATCATTTGGGACAATGTGTTTTCCAAATCTGTCATATTTTGTCACTGTGCTCCAGATCTTCTGGCCTTGAACATCTTGGAAAATTCACCAAAGTCGTTCAGCTTCTCTCTGACCATCTGCCTGCCTCAACAAACATTTGGTCCACATTCTAAGAAGTTCTTCTGATGGATCTGTGGTTGTTGCTTCATACCACATGACTAGTTTTTGTCCTTTGATTTATAGCACTTCTGTGAATATTTTCTTTAAGATAATACAGTCGTTTCACATCTATTGTAACAGGAACCTTGCCATGGCATTTAACCCAAAGTGAAGAATGGGTTGTGGACTTTTTCTTGTCCCACAAGGATCCTTTTGCCTGCTAGCCTACTCTTCCAAGGCTTAAAACTAACACTGCGCATACCTTTCTGCTCTACCCTTCTGCTCTCTGCCATTGCACATCTATTCATTTTTAACAAGAGCTCCTCTTTAAGGGAGACCTGCCTTTTTGTAGCGTGGATCTTATGTCCCATTTTTTCTATTCTCCCAAATTTCTGAGTATCATTTATCTCCTAAATATCATAATGATTTCTGTGTAAGCTGTGACCACTGACCTGATCTCCACCATATTTTTTCTCTTCTTCCTGATCCAGAATGTCCTTTCTCTTCCATCTTTTGTTTCTCCTTTCCATTCTCACATGAAGCAAATATGCAATAATTCTCCTTTTTCTTGTGTTGTCCTCCTGGTCATTGATGGGTTACTGTTACCACTCACAGATCAGTTTTTCAGGTCTTCTCATCAATACATATCTGCAAATCTTGTTTTTCCTCTCCTCTTTTCCATTATGTCCCTCTCTCAACTTCACTGTGGACTCCAAACATTTCTGGATCTTCTCTCCCCTGGGGTCTATCAGATGACCTGATATGGCTCAGACTGCTGTCGAATGCTCAAGGATGACATTCAACCCACAACTGTTGTGTGCAGATAATCTTCATTATCGCTGCAATTTTCCAGATCTCCTCCAATTCTCTATCAGTTACTATCTTCTCTTCTCTGTCTTCTACCTGTAAAAAACCCACCACAACCACAAAAACCAGACCTGCCCCACCCAACCTTTCCCTCCTTCTGCTGTCTGCCTGCTGTTGTCCTTAGTTAATGGACTCTCAGGTATTGGCAAATTAAGTTTTAAGTTTCCTTGATTCAAAAGAAACATTTCACTTTGGAAGTAAAACATTTGACAATGACAAATCTAAAAGTTGCTGAGCTTTTCCTTCCACAGAAACATTAACAGGGATATCCATAGCGATTAAGGATGAAAATGGACCATTGATAATCTGAATTTCCTGCCTGTTCTACGATGAGGCCCTGCTATTACAGGGAAGGGAGTTCTATTTATCAAGGTCCAGTCAAGCGTCCAACAGAGAGTTTGCCAGCATTAAATCCTGAGGGCAGCCGATGAATCCCCTATGCACCTATGGAGGAGATCATATATGTTTCCCAAATGTGGCCTGATTAGCCTCTACATTGCTTACCATGTGTGAACAGCCAGAAATCAGAGAGGTATCTGCCCTCTTTACACTTCTTACCACACTTAAGTAGCCCCAGCTTTATAACAGCCTAGCTGCAATAATAACAAGTTGTATGAGATGCTGATATAATGGACTTTAGTATGTACTTTTTTGCAAGCTACTGCAGAAATGGATGTGTATTTTTTTCATTTTCCATATAGAGACTGATAACCATGAGGAAGTATTTCCTAAATTCCCTAACAAACTACTTTTTATTCTGAAATACATCTGCAGGCACTTCTTGGATCTTTTGTCACATCTGGCTAGCTTTTTGGTAAAGGCCAGTAGCACAGAGTTGAAGTGAACACTATGCCTTTCCAAAACTGTATAAACATACATCCAACTTTCTTGGAAATTAAAGGGCATACTCTCTGACCAGATATGTTCACACATCTGCTACTTTTGTTTTGTGTCATAAATAATAAAAAATTAGTTACATTAATACCATTGTGAGAAGATCGAGCAAATCACACCCAAAACCTACCTAGGTTTTAATGAGATTGTGCTGGAAGTATGAGTTAAAAATGCATTATTTTTCCTTTAAGTCCAATTATTAATTCTATTGTCTCTTTTTAACTAAATATTTCCTGTGCATTTCTTTTTTATTATTCATTTGTTGTTCCATAGAACTGCAATTTTTGCAAAAGGCAGCAGTGAATGTGAAAATGCCTGATGTGTCCTTAGAGATGGATAAGTAGAATCCTGGTGTAGTAGCTGTAAAAATTAACATCTCTGAAGGACACCAAAGTGAATTGCATATGGGCATTTTTAAAATTTCTGTTTCAGTCATCTCCAAGTCTTAAATCTTAATATCTCCAGATGATTGTGAGTGGCTATGCATCCAAACTTACCAGGGAACCCAAACGCTTCTATAACCACATAAAATAATCAACTGCCTTTTGTCTAACTACAACTTTTCTCAAAAGGACCAAAGTGTAATGGAAGTTATAATCTCAAGCTGCACTCCAGACCTGCCTCAAACACAGCTTTGACGTCAACAGCCCTTCCTTGCAAAACAACTGCTTGTCTTCCAGCTTCTGAAAGTAAGCTGCAGATGGAAACTTTGACCAGAGAGGAACACAGCTTATATGTGCTGAAATTGCTTATTGTGGAAACCCAAAGAAACTGTGCATATGTCTTTAGCCTTGTTCCACAAGCAAGAGGAAAAAAATGGTGAACATATACATTTTAACAGACCCTCTCAAGCATAAGAAACCATACTGTGTTGTCATTTACACTCATAACATCTCTTGAAGAACTGGCATCATAAAAACAGAAGTGAGAGCCGATGGCTAGATCACCCCTAACTATATTAACAACCATCTGGAGGCTAGGAGAGAAAAATCTCCATGATACTCCTACAATGGAGTTGCCTCTAGTGAAGGAATCACAGGACCTGAACTCAAACCTGGATACCAGGGTGCGACAGCTTTCTGGTGAAAGACCTCTTTTAGTGAGAATTAAGAGGGTTATTGAAACTTCATGTACTTCTCTGGTGATACAAAAAAGCTCATGCTTGTGGGCAATGCTATTCAGGCTGTCACATTCTGTATCCTGAAACTCCCGGTGAAAGAACTGCATTTACCCTGGGTGAGGTCTCGGAGGCTGTGCTCTGATATGGTCCTCACTGGCTATACCCATACAAGTAAATCTGTGTGCGCAGGACCATTCTTTGGGACTGAAGCAAACTAGCATTGAATGGTCTTCATCTCTACTGTTAAACTCTCTTGTCCTCCAAAACATGGTGGCCGCATCCAAACTGTAATGGTCTCTGGCCTATGCCTCTTCCTGAACTGCACCCAGGAATTACTTGGGAGATTGCTGGCTGGCCTTGGACACAGCCATCCCAGGGACTATTTGGGCAATTTAATAGTAGAGACAGTTGATTTCCTGCTTCTGGGAACACTGATTTACTAACCTAGGTGTAGCCATTGGATACCATTTAGAAGAGCAAATGAGACCACTGGCACATGTAAATTGAGAGATATGGTGGAGATCAAAGGAATGACAATCAGTTATGTGAGCTCAGATACTGACCGGTGAGTGGCAGTGGATTTGTGACATCCTTGCTTTTAGATGATAATATGGATTGCCACTGTGTTATTTGAAATTTTTTTTTTTGAGTATTCATAGTTTTAATATTTTTTCTGCCTGTACAAGCATGTTATAAATCTAAGGGAAAATTTTTCACTTTCAGTAAATGTTTTTTTACTCTGTGACTGATCCTACAAATATTATTTCCAGGGTATGTTAATACTCAATGGGTAGAAAAGTAGAAAAACATGTCCTTCAATATTTAGGGGAATGAATTGGCTATGCTTGCACTCTCAGTTCTCCTAGACGCATCAAGGAGAGCTTTGATTGCAAAAGACAAGCACGATCTGGACCAGTACATGTGTAACAAATTATTTAGTCATCAGCACTTTGCTTTGCAAATAGATGGCTGCTAAAAATAATAGTTGTTACTGTCTTCCCCTCAATTGCACAGTAGTTCTACAATGAGTACCAGAGATGCATTAGTACAGCAATTGAAAGTTTCAACCACAACATTCTTCTCAAAGGTATCACTGCTAGAAACCCCAGGGTCATTAAGTGGAAAGGAACAAGAACTTATTCCACTACATGAACCACAAACTATTTCTGAACTAAAAATGTGCAAAAGTTGTCAAAAAAGTAGCTACTGTGAACCACACCATACATAAAGTGTTGTAACTGGATCAATTCTCGGCTGAGTAGTTCAGGCTGTTGCTCAAAAAATATTTTACTTCTGAAAATCAGAATGAAATAAAAAGTCTCTACAGATGAAGAGAATTTATCATTAGCTTCAGTATCATCTTTCATTTTACTCAGTATTGATTTTGGTTTACATTTACTGACAGTTTAGGTAAAATGTTTTACAATCTGATGACAAACTAGTAAGTATGATCTCATGGAATAGTTGATGTTCACCAGTGTATTGAAGAGATCCACAGATAATGTGTGGGATTTATTTGGTCCTGAATTTACTGGACTTGATCCTACTCAATAAATTTAATTTCTATTTCTATAAATGGCAAGAGTTTGCAATATACTGCAATATATTTTTCCAGTAAATCAGAAGCAAGAGGCAATATGTTAATACTGCCCAAAGTGTTAATATTAAGTCATCTAGAGCTATACAGTTTGCTCTTTTTACCTCTCAGACAATTTGTATTCCATATTTTTGTTACGAAGAGAGAACAAGGTGTATTACCAGCACAAATATTTTCTTAGGTTATCCTATGGGTCACACTTTGTTCTGCTGTGATCCTGATGCATCAAGCACAGTTTATGTACTAATAAAATGATGGAATGGTATATTTAGGCTTTTGCAGGGAGTTCACATGAAATGGTCCAACCTGGATTGAAGTGGGCAATTTTTAGATAGAATGTGTTTTACTGTATCGATACTCCCTGCTAGTAAACAAGAAAATTAACATTTTCATAACTGTAAAAATCAAGGAATGTATAAATTCCTTAGAAATTACATCTTAGGGTGCTAGAGATGGCATGAGAGCTGTTTGTAACTCTTAGTTTGTAATTTGTGTGGATTTACTGCTTGTATTTTTACATACAGTTAATGATATGAGTTCTTAGCAAACGTAACTGAAATTTATATAATCTACGTCAAACTCAGTATGCATTGATATTCTACCAGTGCCTTTTTACTGTTCTGATTTTCCATCTTTATTCATTAATTATTATTCACGAATTATTAGTGTTATATATTAATGCCTTTTGTTTCTGTAGGAGAGGATCCACCCAAAATCCTTTGGAGAACCGAAAGAGTACTGACGTCCCATGAATGCCAAAAGAAGTTGTACCTAAATGACTGTAATAATTCTAAGCAAAGACCTTAGTATTTGTGCCATACTTACTTTCATTTCACATTCCTCTCTTCAGACCATCAAAACGTCTTGATTTCTTTCCTTCCCTGGTTGAGACACATCACCTTTTATTTTCTGAAGGTGAAAAATTATGTTGAAGTAATATTAAGCAGAGAAAAAGAGCTCTCTTGTCCTGCTAGGAAGTTCTAACTGAACTTCTTTAGTCACAACGATGAGAAAACTTGGCTGAAGTTTGAAAACTGAGATGCCACTGCTAAATTGACTAGACAGCTATAACGGTTACATTTAACTGAAAAATCACTTCTGAAAATACTCACTGGACATCTGTCAAGAAGCACCTCCTCACTCATGATCTCACATAGGAAATGGGAAGGGCATATATTATTTATCTGCTGAATTTGATAAAGCTGAGACTGAAAAAGCAATTGTATGAAGACGACTGCAAATGCCTCGTTGCTCCCCCAAATTATTGCCTTATCCTGAGGGAGAGGGTGGAAAATCCTGCAGGAGCTAAATGCAGTTAGTCAGATGCTGGACTACACAGTGAACATTTTAAAAGGTTAGCATGCACAAGAAGCAGCGTGGTTACAATATCACCTTGGCCTTATTGTTCTGCCTGTGTATGCTGCGAGAGCAATATGTGCCGAACACGGGAACAAAACACATACCACAAGATGAACACTGCAGTGGAAGGGGGACTGGTAATGCCTTGTTTTCAGTTTCAGTTGCTCCATGTTTACAATGTACTTTTGCAATATTTCACTTGTAGGGAACAGATTTACTCAATATTTTTCTATTTGTGAGATTTTTTGTTTCATTTTGAACTCTACAGGTCACTGATTTACTACAGAAATTCAGTGTCCTAATTACTCTGTGCATTTAATAGTTCCAGTTTCCAAAATTAACTAGCCAGTGGTGCAACCAGTAAGTCCCAGCCCAAAAAGCAACTGTCACGAGTACAATACAATCAGATGACTTTGCCCTAGGTTTGAAAATCTTGAATAGCTGTACCAGTCTGTTTTATAATGAATAGTTTGTAAAAACCTTTGGCCCATGAAAAGAAAAGGTTTCATACACATTTTATTTTCATTGGAAACTATTATGAATTTGTGACTGCCCTACACTTGATGTGTATGTGCTTGGCTGAACACCGCAGCCTATCAAAGGAAAGAGACCACTGTAGTCAATGGCAGTTTTCATGATCTTCTAAAAGGAGGCAAAGCTCAGTTGTGGGGAAACCACAAAGGTAATCCTCCTTGCGTTCCACAGCTGTTGTCCTGAAGGAAATGAGTACATCTTGCGGGTACTATGAATTATAAAGATAAACTCGGACAACCACAAAAAAGCATTAAAAATTAAATTCAGCCTGACTCGTGTTTCATTTTCCTTTCAGAGGTACACAGCTCACTGTCTGTGTTGGTGTTACCTAACCACAAATAGCCTTCTCATCTTCTGCAAGCTCCACTGCTGTCAAATGATAGTGATGACCCAGCCGCTCTGTCTAAAGATGTCAGAGGAAGAGAAAAACCAGACTACTACAAGTGACACAGCGAATACTCCTTCCCTGTTACAAATTCCACATTAAATCTAAGTAATTACTTGGCTGCAGTGATACTTAGTCTACAGGACAATGCATTTACAGGCATTTAGAAACAGCAGTTTACAATAATGCTTGCATATGGGTTTGATATCTCATGTTGTTAAAACAAATCAGCAAGTCTAGACTGTAATTTGCTGAAGCAATTTATGGTTATTTCATGGCTTTTTTCTCTAAGGAGAGGTGAATACATTTGACTGTCCTAAGAGGAAGGATGGTAGTGCACATTCTTTTCATTTAAACTGTAAGACTGATCTGAAACAGAAGCATTAAGATGCTGATTTTCATACCACATAAAAACTGCCCTAAACTATTAGTGCTTTATTCCACTGTGATGGTCAAATATTTTGCCAACTGCTGATTAATCATGAAAAAAGCACTGCAAGTTGGTCAACACTGCTGCAGCCATTTCTTCGCAAATGAGTAAACTGAGACTGTCAATGCAGTAAGTCAGTGGCAGAGGAGGGAGCAAGGGCCCGTCTGGGAAACCCTCAGCTGCCTTATACTGTTATTGAAGTCATCGAAGCATAGCAGCTGACAGTAGATGAGGGTTCTCCTTAGCTCTTCACTCCTGGGCTCCTGCTGCAGTAGCAAGGCAAAACAAATGCTTTTTGTACTTTTGCAAACATTGCCAATACTTTTCTTCTAGGTGAGCAAATACTTGCGGGTAATTTTCTCACCCTATTTTCCTATCTTATTGCAAGTTTCACACAGCATCAAAATCTGTATAAACACAAGAAGACACCACGCTCGTTCTGCTTATATGAGATTGCATTTCTGAAGAACGTATGTCGTGGTTTAGCCCCAGCCGGCAACTAAGCACCACGCAGCCGCTCGCTCACTCCCCCCTGGTGAGATGGGGGAGAGAATCGGAAGAGCAAAAGTAAGAAAACTCGAGGGTTGAGATAAAAACAGTTTAATAGGTAAAGCAAAAGCCGGACATGCAAGCAAAGCAAAGCAAGGGATTCATTCACTACTTCCCATGGGCAGGCAGGTGTTCAGCCATCTCCAGGAAAGCAGGGCTCCATCACGTGTAGTGGTTACTTGGGAAGACAAACGCCATCACTCCTAATGTCCCCCCTTCCTTCTTCCCCAGCTTTATATACTGAGCATGATGTCATGTGGTATGGAATAGCCCTTTGGTCAGTTTGGATCAACTATCCTGGCTGTGCCCCCTCCCAGCTTCTTCTGCACCTGGCAGAGCACGGGAAGCTGAAAAGTCCTTGACTGGTGCAGCAACAACTAAAACATCTCTGTATTATCAACACTGTTCTCAGCACAAATCCAAAACATAGCCCCACACCAGCCACTATAAAGAAAATTAACTCTATCTATCTCAGCTGAAACCAGGACAACGTAACATGATATACAGCTAAATAAACAAAAAATGGGCTCTCCAGAGCTAAGAAATACTTTCCCAGGAGGAGTTTGATTTCCTTGTACCATTCAGCCAGGAAAACGAGTCCACCATGGCTAGTGCCTGGCTCCCCACTGTGGCACACACCAATGCCGCGTCCCTGCGTGGATGAAACTGTTTCCAGACCAAAGACCCAGAGGGGCTCCGAGATTTGCAGTGAACCTTCACAGAGATGTCTCCCACTTCACAGCTGCCTGTCCTCCAAAAAGGGAGCTTCCTTTAACAACATGAACTGTAGCTTCAGGGCACTCACCAGCAAATGAGTATGCTTGGCACTGGCAGAACAGAAAATGGATTTATACAAACTAGTCACTAGCTGACTACTAATCAGAAGAAAATTTAGGCTGTATCTTTTTCATAAAGTTTTGTAAAAAAACACAGCAACTTAGCCAACAGAGACTTAGCCAACAGAGACCATTTGCATGGACTGCAGTGCTTTCCAAAGCTAATCAGTTATTATAATGAAGGTCCTCATGGACTTGATGGAGCTTTCTACTCTTCCACTTTCTTTTTTTCTTTATTTTTTTTAATGGTCATGTAGATATGTATGAATTACATTTTAACAACGTACTGTTCAGATAATTTTTTTGTGTGTACAGTGATTTTCATACTACTGACAGAAAGACTTTGAAAAACCAAATGCATTTATTTTTCCTAGCAATCATCACATTTTGAATTTACAAGGAAGTGTGTCTTTTTATTAAGAAGGTAGAATGGCCATCATCCTCTCTTGGTACAAAGTGGCATAACTCCACTAATGTTGATGATTTGCTACAATACCTTGTTCTCATTAGAAGTGGAGGTATGTTATGAAAGACATAACTATATACTCATTGCTTGTTGAGCTTAACTAATGCCCAAGCTCCTAAATGTCTGTCTCACCTTTGCCATTGGCTCCTATGCTTCAGACAAGAATTAATACATCATTTTGTGATATAGAAAATGAAATACAGTTGCTGTTTTACAGAGCACTACGTGAGGATCTCACAGCATTGTACAGAGCGTAACTAATCGATCCTCAAACCTTCCAGGGCTGGGGAGAAAGAAGTTGTATTGGACTTCTGTTCCGCATACGCTGCAGTTTGTAACATTTTCATGCAGTTTGTAACAAGCCACCTCATTTCAAATTATTGCTCTTCTGATATTATTACACTTTGGGCTGTGTTTGGTTTTACTTACTTTGTGCTGCCCATATGGAGTGCAGTTTTGCTGTAACTTAATCCTTAAAACATCAGTTCTAAGAAAGGATCCTCCTTCATGTAAGAGAGATGTGCGTGTTCATCAAGGTTATCAAGAATCAGACTTGAGCTTCTACAGGCTGGCACTTAGAATTGTCTAAATGGGTAAAAAAGCCTGTTTTGATGATCTAAAAAGGCTATAGAAAGACAGGCATGAAACTATGTGATTGTATTGGGGTAATCTACAAGTAATAGCTGAATATCTGTCCCTAATTGTTCAGAGAGATGTGCCAGGTTATTAAATTAACAATCATAAGTGAAAAATGTCCTGGGGCTCACACTGGTGTTTGTAGGAGGCCTCTGCCCATGTAAGATGTTTCTGAAATTTCCACACACCATTCCAGGATGTGTGTCACGGCCTCTTCTGAGAAGCATGAAGTCACTTGGCCTTTGGCCTTGTGACTTCCAGCACACCCCAGGAAAGCAGTATCTCATCAGGAGCCATGGCCTGTAATGTCTTCTTTAATTACCATTCTAGCTGTGCCAAACTATATTAACCCTTACTAAGCGCATATGCTGCCACGCTCCCCGAGATGCCTATGCTCAGGGAATCTTTGAAAAGGCTTATTGCAGTATCTGTTATTATCGGTAATGCCAGCATGAGTGATTTCAGTCTCCCCAGTAAATAGTTTATGTGCAGAATCGGATTTATTCTTTTGTTTTTCAGCATCTTTTCTATAAAACATAAAGTTTTACAATGGGATAAAAATCAACCAAATACAAAGTCTCTACGGTCAAATCAGACACAATTGTCTCGTACTCCATTTCTCCTATGACTTCTGTGAACAGTTTGCTCTTGAGCGCAGGATGACGACACCAGAATGTGACCGTGACACCACAAGCACTGACAGTCTGATCAGACCAAAGGTGTTACTGTCACAGACAGGGTAGATCTGGGCTTAGCAGAGATATGCATTGAACCCTTTTGAGCCCTGTGCCAGATGGGAAGGTAAAATGAGTCTTTCAGTGCCATCACCCTAATGTTCTCTAAGAAAGCATGCACATTTCCATGTCTATGACAGTCACTATATGTGGCAAGAAGCACTGTATTTAAACAACTATTTCTACCTAGAAATGTGTACAGCATTACATTCTACTTTAAGTGACACTGATGTAAACACAGAACAACTATACTGAAATTAGTTTCCTCCTGATTTGCACCAACATGAAAACATGATTGACCTGTCCTTTTTATCAGAGCCCTTACCTTTCATCTGGAAATTCAGCCAATTGTTCCAGATGAAATGACATTTGACTAATGACAGGAAACCAGCGTCAGAAAAACAGCATATAACATACCACATACAATACACATAGCAATCAATCAAGACTAAGGCATTATGGCAACCATACTATTTATCACTGCTTAAAACCTATGTAAAGCTTTTCTCAGGGGGGAAAAAGGAGAAAGAAGTCTAAATTTTTCACAGTAGGCCTGAGAAAACAATTCGTTGCAGAAAGTGTTTTAAAGCACTTTTCTGAGTGTGTGCTCATTTAATCTGCTGCTGCTGTTCATCCTTGTCCTGAATTGTTGGGATGAGTTTTCTGGCCCACGGCTCTTGGCTGAGAATGGCCCTCTCTCTCTTCTCACAAACCACATCAAAAGTGCATCAGCTGCAGCACAACTTAGACATTTGTCTTCTTAAAATACTTTTCTCAAAGTAAATACAACCAGCAATCATAAAATAACAGCCCCCATTTGCAGCTGTAACACAACGGCATTCTATTATATCTTGGATCCTGGAACCAAGTATTTGGTGGGAAAGGACCAGGCCTTCCTGGGCACTGCAGCCACATTGGGCTGTACTGGGCCATAAACTAGCCTGTCCACTCCAAAGATGATATTGAGCAATATTGGAAACTGGTCAGTGGGTTATTCTGAACCTGTTGCTGCTTCAGTCATGAGAATATTGGTGGAGAAAAGAACATCTAGCAGAAAAGCTGGAACTCATCATACAAGACATCTTCAATATTTCTTTATGGATATGCTTTTCCAGCTGCTCTTATGCTTGTCTTGAACTCCCTGACAAGGAGATGCTTGGTCCTTCTGTTGAGAATAGCATTTTCCTTGTTCCTAAGAGTTTCACTGGGAAGCCATCACTCGACCCACCGCTGCCCGCCAGAGCGACAGTGAACTGCTCAGAACCACGAGCAGCTCCTGCACCTCCGGTTTAGGGCCTGGCTCCCCAAACGGTGATCCCAGGGCTTGCATGGGCAGCTTTGCCAGTCTCAGTTCCTGGCCTCAGTCTCCGCCTCACGGAGCATTCAGCCGAACTAAAGTCCATTAAAATGGTATTGCACAAATCTGTACTGACTTCACCCTGCATGGTGTGCACACGGTGAAGAGCCAACAGGGGAAGGCAAAGGGGAGATGGGGGATAGGCTGTGCCATGTCTTACAGGCTTTGTGGATAAAAAGTATCAACTCTGGCATGTGAAGGGGAAGAACTTTTTGTATTTCTTTCTGTTGTTGTAAAACAAGATGTTCTTTGAATTCTTTGGCAGGGCCTTTAAGCCTGACTGGAGACAGGCAGCCAGTGGGCCTCTTCGAGGGAGTACCGTGCTATTCTGGTACTCACCAAAGTAACTCTGAACTTTGAACTTTTCTGGTTGACACCGAAAGAGCGATGAGGGGGAGAGGGACAACAGACTGAAAGCAGCCTACCCACAACACATAAGAAACATGAAGCAGGAGGACCAAGAGGGCTGTATGACTGGCTGCTCTCTGGAGGACTTTAAACGCTAGCATGATCACCACCAGACTTCTGGTTCATGTTTCCATGACCTGAGGCTACCAAACATTTTTCAATTTACATAATGCAGGATTTGTAGGATATTCAGCAAGACAACCCTGGGCCCATCCTACAGTTATCTGTATAGATACAACATAAGTGCAACTCTTCAATATAGGGTCTTGCTGGTAAGTTTGGCTAATCAGCTCTGCATTGGATGTGCTAGTCCATACCCAGATGCTTAAAGGGAATAAACTCTTCTACAAAGATAGATTCTGCTCCTATACATGAAGGAATTAAATAGGAACATAGCAAACACTCCTCGAAGCAGCCTACTGACTCCTGGAGGTAACTCCTGTTCAGTAGCAAAGCCTACATTAGATCTGATTCTGTTGCTTCTGCTTCTGCTGGGAGGTTGTTCTGGAACTTCAGATGATTGATGGTAAATGTCTTCCTTCCAGATGCATAACAAACAAGCTAGGTTATCTCAATGTTAATGTTTTCACCAATGTGGTAAGTTTCCGGGAAGGCAGAAAGAAGCTGATTTTAGTAGATGACTGAAGAAATAATCCTACCTTGGATACAATTTCTGCAACAGAAATTGAAAGAATAAACATAATCTGATACCAGAACCAAGAGAAAAGGAGTATATACCAATGCCAAAATTATAAAAAGAGAGGAGAGATTTGTGGGGAAAGATAGTCCTAGACATAAGTACTTCCGATGAGTTGGTAAATGGAAAAGAGTACCACTGAAGATGCCTGCAATCTGGTTTACTCTTCCATCAATCCATTAGATATTTCCGTGGTACTGTGTGCCATTATTACTTTAATTTGATGTTGCCACTTGTATGTCATGTGAAATACCATTTGAATGCCAGGGCAACTGAGGTTCTGGCACACACTGTTGACAGCTGTTTTGAAACTACAAATATGATGTTTGCTCCATCTGGTGAAGTTGGAGTGGAAAAGTACAGTGGAAAAGTATAATTTCTCTTTTGGGACTGCTGGGAAGGGTTTACAGTATCTAAGTCCCTTATTCAGGAAAGGGACTCTATAATGAGCTATCCATATAGATACCCTTGTAAAATCACAGCCAAAGATTGATTCAAGTATTTCTGCAAAGCTGGTTCGTTCTTTGTAACTAGGAAAAATGACATAGAACATGAAAGAAGAGAGATGTTTAAATGAGTGAATGAGTTAAATCAGTGACTCAATAAATTATCTAAAAATATTTTTTCATTCATTTTCATGACACAGATGTGACTATGCCAAGCAAGGCATCATGTGTACTCAAGCCTAATAAAGTCAGTAACCTATGACTCAGTGGCAGAAGTGGCAGCTGGCCTCCTGGAAGCTGCAATGAATAATCAAGGGATTGTTGGTTTTGGGCTAATGTTGTAGACAGTACCGAGTAAGAGAGTGAAACCACAAATAAGGTGCTTTAGAAAGTTTGGAGCAAAACAGCCAGGTGAGCAGTGTTATCTCTGATAGCTCCAGATCTGAGTATTCTTCACAGTTCATTTTGGTGTGCGTATGTGTGGGAAAGTGGGTGATCTGGGTGTCTGCACTGATCTGGTATCCTCCTAGTCCTGTGGTTTTACCAAGAGAAAAGTCGTCCCTAGACAGAAAGACTAAACTAGCAACAGAAAAGACTGACATGGAGTCTATGAAAGGACATGTTTCCTTTTTCCTTTTCCTTTTTTAAACAGACATGGAGGTGTCAGACTGTGGAATAGGAGTGTCAGACATAGTGAAGATACTCTGGGTTCCTGAACTGAGTCAGGATGATCATTCAGTTCTGAGAACTTCAATATAAGTGGGTACTCAGCACTCCAAAGATAGTGCCCTCAGTACTTAAGGGAATCTAATGAGGAGCTTGAGAAATCACGAGGTCATCTGTTAATTCAGACACAAATTTTGCTTTCAAATTAAGGTTAAAATGGCAGACCTTCTCTCAAGACTTAATTTTGGTACACATAGGACCACGAGAGCAACCGAGAGAGCTGAAAATACTTCACACAAGAACTAAGGAATTCTTTTCAATTGTGCTCCAGTCATTTGGTTTTATAAGTAAGCAAATAAGCACATCCACATTAAAAAAAATAAATCCAAATAATATTGATTTGTTTTTCCCCCCTCTAGAAAAGAAGTCTCAAGGCAAACCCAAGAAATACCTATAGAAGATAGTAACAGCACCTACTGGGAGCAGTATGTTTCAAACCCATCCCTCACCTGGAAGTGTGTAATCCTTAGAAAACTGCTGCCTCCTTCTGCTTCAGTTTACCCTTTGCCTACCAAATTCTTGGAGCCTTTATTTTGCAATTTGCTGCACAATAGTCCATCTTTACCAGGGGAAGAGAAGAAATGCTTAGCCCTTTCCAACCTGACCCAGGAAATACTTGGAGATGTGAGATGTAGACTTGATGTCAGTGGACAGGGCTGGACCTGCACTTAGGTATCCCACTTTCATGACAGGTATCAACTGCCCAACTATTATATGTAAAAATGGCCTTTTTAGCTGCACTTTGACAAGGCAAGCTGTTTGTCAGAACCTAAGATTTACTTACTTTCCTGTGGGGATGCAGGATGTTCACGTGTACATCCATGATGAATAACCAATGGTTTTGAAACCGTCTGGTTGCCACAAATGAGTGTATATATTTATGAGTGTATAATGTATAAATAATTAAAAATGTACACAGTGACATTTTAAATTACAAAGAAATTATAATTCAGGCTTTCATTATATTATTATACCATGCTGAAGCTAACAGTTTTCCATTACTCCCTGAATAATATGTAATAATGATTTAGTGTTCAGAATAAAAAATTGAAATATCCAAATTCAACCACAGAAGTTCTGGAAACCATATAACATCTGGGTGCTGAGTAAACTTTAGACCACCCAACCATCATATGCCATAGGTTCTGCAAGTAAAACCTCACTAGCTTCTAGAAGTCTGAAGTAGTACTTAGTCTTTCAAAGCTCTTCAGGAAGGGGGAAAACAGAAAATGAAGATTTCATAGAGGTAAAATAGTAATTTTTAACTTCCCCTGATAATTATGTGGGTAAGAAGCAATGTTTCTTAAAAATAACATATCAGGAATACACAGGGCACTCATTTAACAAACAGTATCTTATTTATGATCAACAAGGTTTCTCTTCTTAAAATGTGCAGTGAATGGAGCTGACTGAGTAGCTTTGAGATATTCTCAATTTTCTTTTCCTACCAGCAGCTTTCACTTAATGTAAACTCACTCTGTGGCAGATACTCAAATACTTCAAATATGTAATTTTCCCAAAACTAAAGTCAAGTTCTTTTGCTATTTCTTTAACATTGATTAGACTGAGTGTCAGAACTCAATTAAGACCATCTGATGATGGAGCTTGCCTGGGGAAAGTGAATACCTCAACAGCAACATTAATATTTTATTTCAGATGGAGAAAGTCTTTCTGTTGAGGTTGCACATTTCTGTGTACTGGAATGATTTGGATAGAATTCCACCCCAAAAATCTGAACACTTACATTTTGTACTTCTACGTGCTACAGGGCCTTCAACAAGGAGTTGTAGTGCTGTCAGGCTGTCCTAGGCTCTACTGAATTTTTTGAAATATGACCAGAGTGGAAGTTTATTTTGATGACCGCCTTATTCTTAGTTGGCTGATTTTGGCAAGGATTCCTGCATTTCCATGAAACAACGCCACTGGCTTCAAATGAAAATACAGCCTTGAAATTGGAAGTGAACAACGAGTACGATGCAATGCTTGAACAAGAATATGCTCTGGACCAGCCACAGAATGAAGTACTCAGTAGGAATCACCATTTTAAGCACAAGGGTGAAGACAAGTCTGGATTTTCTATAATAACCATCACCAAAGCATCTAAGTGCATCCCAAGTGCAGCTCCAATCAGCTTTATCAAATATTCTGTTCTTCCTTCCAGACCCTGTGAAGCTTCACTATTCTGGGCACTGATGTACTGATGCTGGAGAAGAAAGGGGCATCTCAATACCTTGCCAGCTCCTCCACTGCAAAGGGGATTTGTGGAACTGGACAGAGGTGGGGAATGCTCCATCCAGACCTTGAATAATGTGGTACAGTGAGGTCAAACGGTTGTTATGTGGCACAACACAGCCTTAAAGAGGGATAAAGTGTGGACACAAGAGATCCTCAGACGCTCACTGACTCCACCTTTGCTTCACAGACGTATCCAGTATTCATGGCTGGCTCTCAGTTCATTGGAAGCACTGTGTCTCCAAAAGCCAGAAGGATGAAAATACTTGTGGAAACTTAGAAAAAAATCAATAAAATGCCAATAACCAAACCAGTCACCTTCCCAGCCAATCCTGCCACCTCCTTATGCATCATAAAATACCCAGGATACTTTTATTTTAGGAGGAACAATCTGGATTGATAAAGAGAAACCTGAAATATTTGGAAAGTACTACTCTCAGGAATAAATGTTGCATGAGAAAGGCCTACAGTTCCAAAAATGCATCACTCCTTGAATGCTACAGTGTGTAGTACAATTTGGCCAGCTTTATTTTCTAAATATGCAAGTGTATAAAGTGAATTTCTGTTTTGCTCTGAAATTAAGCAAAATCAACTATATTTTTATATGGCACTTCTTTATGAAGAATTACGAAGCCCCTAAAAACTGAAGACTTCTTGTAACTATAAAAATGTACTGGTTTTATGTGACACAAATGTGTGAATTAAGAGTTTTTGACTGGACAGGACATGAAATCATTAAGAAAGGATCATGCTTTTCACAGAACAAAAATTTCAACAGATGATATTTAAAAAAATAACTAACCAACCCCCTTCTCTTCCACTCCCCTTTTTTCAGACACATTGCAACTTACTTAATTAGGTTTGAATTTCTTGAGATTGATAGTATTACCATTTTAGCAATTCTCCCGTCATCCATAAAGTCTGCTATGAAGTCTAGATCCAGCTTTACAATGATACACAGTAAGTAAACAAAAACATAACTTAAACATTAGAAGAAAATCAGACAGAAAACATATGCCTATTGGCTGCCGTTTCAGGATAGTATAGGCAGTGTCCATGAGTCCCATAACTGAATATTTAACTTGCTTTTATTTAACTTATTTTGTAGTATCACAAAATGTGCCATAGAGTCTTTGGCTTTGATTTTGCAATGGCATCTGCCTGAGTAGATCCTTATGGAGTCCCCTTCCTGAATGAGAGTTTAGATACTGTAAATCTATCCCAGTCATCCCTAAAGAGAAATTGGACTTTTCCACTGTCTGCACTCAAACCTCAGCACCTCCAGATGTAGCACGCATCACAGCCTTCACTTCAAAACAGCTGTCAAGAATGTGTGCCAGACTTTCAACTGTCATGCCATACAGACAGGATCCCACACGACATACAAATGGCAAAATAGAATTAAATAATGGTACATGATATGAGAAGAAAAATGTAATAGAGTTACAAAATGGTAGCGGTCATGCTCACTGACTTTACAAAATTCAAAATTTCTCTGCTGGAGTGAGTTTAATACGAGACAGTTCTAAAAATCATGATGTTAACATGTAGCTGCATTTGTTGAGAGAAGAAGAATAACTCTACTTGCCTAACGTATTTTAAGAAAGGTGTCCCCAAATTTATCTGGACTGATAACTTGTCTAAAATACCCGTAGCTATTATTTACTGTGTATATAAAGCTCTTCTGTTCATGAGGGATGAGGCATAGTGAATAACTAGCGGCCTTCACATTGTGGTGTAAAAAAACCCTCTGAAACTGCCTCTATATAGAATTTGGAGTGATTTCATCAATTACTAACACTCTTCCTAAATATAAGTAGAATTTTAGTTAGTAGTGCATTTGACGAGGCAGATTAAACTGACAATTTTCATTAGTCAGACATACAACCATTGTAAAAATCTTCCAAACCAAAAGGTTAGTCTTAAGAAACTAGGCACTGATGTTGGCAGGTTCAGAGATATTTTTTCAACTTTATACAACAGTTCATCTGTGCCATTATAAATGACTCAGAAAGTAATATACTGAAATATATACTGATGGCCTGACACTGAAAGAGGCCAAAGAATAAAGAAAATTTAGATGGTCCTGATCAAGTGGCATTATTTGTCAGATGCTATGACACCAGAAGCAAACAACTTGAACTGAAACTCAGGTAAATACTAGGAATTAAGTTTTTCATTGGATTTTGAAATAAACACCATCATAAAAAAGGCTATTCAAGAAATATATTGTGAGAATTATTTCATTAAAGATCTATATGGCAAAGCGTTTCATTTTGTGTAATAGCACTGTATGTTATTAGTTATACAGTATCAAATAAATTGAGGAAGAGCCCTCTCAGAGGACCCTCTAGACATTGCTTTTCTACAAGATCAAGTCAGGCCAGATGATCTAATAGTCCCTTGTGACAATAACATTTATAAATCTATGAAAAAGTTTAATAAAATATAAGACCAAATATGATCTTGTATTTCTAAGTCGTTTGAGCTTTAACCTTCCCCCCTCTCCTTTTTGTGTTTATCTCAAAGTAATTCAGCTTTTTATTTCAGATTTTCTTGCACACTGGTTGCACTGGTTGTCCACTTTCCTGTTGTGATTCTTGAATTCAATAAACTACCAGTCGCAGTTTCTACTATGGCTGTGGTCTAACTATTTAGGCTCCTTATAACTATTTGCAAATGTAAATAGAACGTTTAAAACAAGGTATTGGATCACCAAAATCCATCAAAATATTATTTTAAATGAATAATGTATGGATTTTTCCCTACCTCCTCATTGTACGACTTGCATGTTATCTTAAAAACTTGTCCCTTGTTCTTAAAGAAGAATCCCATTAACTCCTCATTGATATAATGCCCTGACAGGTTAGCTCTACGTAATGAGATAATTTGATTATTATGGTATTTTAGGTAAGTCCTGCTAACCAATAAATGTAACTTTAGACACCACCACTCATTATATTCTTTGTTGCCTGTTAATGTAGCCTGTCCTTTTATTCCTGCCAAACGGTACTCATTTACTTGTTCAGAGTGAGAACTTTCTATGTGCCAATTAACTACTATTTCTTGAGGGTCACTCAATAAATATTCCACTGTTTCAATATTTCAGTTTTTATTGAGTATCACTCATGTTGGTCAAGGAATTCTGACAATGTTTTCCTAATACGATGGCAACTTTTTTATTATAGGCCATCTAAAACTAACATTTTAGTTGCAGGATGGGTTTGCCTTTTTTCTGTTTTTGAAAGATTGTAGTGACCATGTAAAGCTAATACAGAGGTTAGGCATTTTTTTGGTTTTTTAAATTAATTCAGGGAATATTCCGCAGTAATAAGAAAATTTGTATGTTCAGTTGCTACTAATGAATATCAGTTGAAGAATCTACATAAAGAGATGGACTAAACTAGTATTCTTCTGCTTTGTATCCACTTAACAGCAACAGGAAGCACGCAAAGAAAATTGTACTTACTTGACTTTTGTATAACCAGTTTCACAGATCCAAAGAGTTATGTTTAAGTGAGCTGCCAAACCTGGGTTTGGTGCCAGCCTGAGCGCTCTCGGTTTATCACCACCTGACCTGCTGCTGCAATTCTAATGCCGACTTTCTTGCTATACACTCACATTTCCTTAAGAATAAGATTCCACAGTCACTGCAGCATATCCATGTTTTCCAAGGTGTAAGCCTCAGTTAAAATACGCCTGGAAAAGACTACAAAGCAGCCTAATATTCACCTGAGTTTCTACCTGTGCTTATAATCTCCATGAGGTATTGGAATCACTAACTTGTTGTGGGTATCTGTATCTAAACTGACAGCATCCACTGTAGCCTGACACTATCCCAACTGGGTTCCAGCAGAATTCATGCCAGTGGGCACAGTCTGGATCTGGTTTGGAGGATGGTGATGGAAATAGGGATTGTTAAAAACACCCCATTATCATATGGTCTGGTAGTTGGCTACAGTGCTGTTCTACAAACATGATTTAGTACAGATGTTTCATTTAAACTCTAGGTTTATAAAGGTACACATTTTTTTGGTTTATTCTGATTATAACCACAGTCTACTCCTCCCCAGTAATCAACTGCTAGAATTTGTCAAATGTTGTCATTTAATATGTGGGTCACTTCCAGTGCTGTGTTTGTTGCATGGAATGCTCCACTTCCATAGAAACAGATGTTTTAACTTAACAGCAAAAAGAGCTAAACAAGTGCATGTGAAGGCGCAGTGCAAATAATGTGTTTCATTTCTGTTATTTATAGCTGTCCGCAGCTATCATAATTTTTTTATTTGAAAATTATTAAATCAATTACAAGAAGTTTATTTGCAGATACTGCCAAGAATGGTGCATGCTAGGCAACTGCTTCTGGGGAAAAGTGCCTTCTTCTGGGCCATTACAGAGGCGTTTAAGTGAAGTCAATGCATTTCTGAAAGACTACAGTATGACAGGGTCTATACGCTGAGCCTCAGAGTATATGCAGAAAAAAATTACCCTTTTTACATCTCCCAGCCCTTCTGGCAGATATGCCAAGTGGTAAGGGTGGTGGAGCTAGTACTTACTTAATTCGTCAGCACATTTGAAAAGGGCAAGGCCAGCTGAGATGGTGGTTAGAAGGAAGACTCCAGGGATGGGGCTCTGGCTGGAAAAAGGCTGGGCTGAGAGGATGGGTTTGTTCCTTCTTTCAGTTTGATTTGACTGAAATACATCCCACCTAAACTGGGAATTACAGTTGTACGAAAAACTAGTAATAGTCTTATCTAGAACGCAAAGGCGAATTATTTTTTTGAAACACAGAACTATTTACACATACCATAATGAAGTATCAAATCAGCCATCTGTGAAATTCTTTGCTCTTTTAAATCCTACCTGACTAGTTTCAGGTGACTGTAGGAGCCACTGATTTTTATAACAAAAGTTATGTTTGAAAACGAGCCATACTACACACTTTCCAAAGCGTACAGACAGCATAATTTGTAACAGTGCTGTAATATTCCACATCCAGGGGTAGATCACGTAAAGAACGAGCTGCGTGCAACCAAGGTAAAGGCTGATAGCTGATACTGTCTAACATCATTTCCCAAACAAATCCCGTAATTTCTACACTTGAACCGTGGGCAAGGCTGAAAGTACAGCCCAGGTTATTCCAAAAGTTCACTGTGTTCCCCTTCACGGCCCACCCAAACGCCCTGGACGTGTACTCCACCCACCTATACTGGGGTTTCTGTGCAGAAGACAGAGCCAGGCCAGATGAGAGAAATATCTATGTTTGGAAAGCCTCCGCAAATGTGGGACACAAAAGCAGTAAACAAATCAAACGGGATGCCAGACCAAATGTGTTCCACATTTGCAAAAATAACAACGTTCAGTCAGGAAGAAAGGTTTATGTGTCTTCTCCTCGTACAATCCTTCCCAAGGTACTTTCTTTCAATCCCCCCAAAATTAAACCCAGCACAGACAGCAGCAATATTTGTGAGTATGGAGCATCGACCAAGCGCATTGCAAAGCCACTGACAGCTGCACGTGGCTTGGCACGAAACACAGCTCCAAGGCGTGAGCAGGTGTTTCCTCCCGCAGTCCTCCTCCGCGCCCGGGCACGCTCTGAGGGATGCGGACGTGCCACTGCTCAGCACCGCTGGAAGCAAGCGTTCGCGCCTCACCCGCCATTTGCACTGGACCCAAGCTCTGGAGCCAGGCTGGCAACTTCTTCCCATGAAACTCTCAGATCTCTGCCCCCACCGATGAATTCCTGTGTGGGAACATCTCCAGATCATTTCTCTAGCCATGAGAGGGACCTAGGGAAGCCTGCCTCCGCTCATGTCGGTGACCGAAAGCCTCTCCAAACATCTCTTTGAGGAACTTGCGAAACCACGGGAACCAGCGCACCTCTCCTAGGCTGTGTACACAGCATCTGGTAGCTCCACGCTTCGGTGTCCAGTAGCTATACTACAACAATAAGAAGCAAGATGCAACTGGAAAGCATACAGGCAGTATGGGATAGAACTGCTGTTCAACATCAAATTTACATTAAGCGTTAAATGTAAAAAATATAAATTACTGAAAAGTTTGTCCAAAATTTCTACTAATTCATTTTTCTATGAAAATCTTGACATGACAAAAAAAATCACTTAGGGCTATTCATTAAAGGTGTGCTTTAGCACATCCTTAATGAGAGATGGGAATTTTGGAAAGCTGGGAAATCTGGAAAGCTCTTACAGCTCTCTTCAGTGTATTTAAACTGAATATTTAGTGTCTGCACATAGTGAGTGAGCACAGTTCAACCCAACCCTGCAATAAAGAAAAATAATGATGTCAGTTGATATTTTAAAATCCTACTCTTTACACAAAAATAAGTAAGTCATCGTGATTGTTTGGCAGCAGATCAATACGAAGATATCTTGCATTAATATATTATATATTTAGGGGTATGGGTATATTATTTATTCCATAAACTCAGCCCTTTCCCTGACTGCAAGTTTTCTACAGAGCACGTGCTATAAATTTGTTTTGAATTCATTTTTGTCTTAAGATTAAAAAGTCAATTTATGGTACAATTTACATGAATGAGGGTAGTCATTTAATACTTGAAATTTAGAATTTCATTGTCCACCTGAGTCAACTATCATTATTTTTAGTCTTTGTTGGATAACTTACCCTTTATAAAGTGGGCAGAAGGGCTTCATTAATTTACTGGGACTTTCATTAATTTAGAAGTCTGGTTAAAGAAGGAAGATGTATTATACTAGCGCTGGATAAGCAGATTAAAGGAATACTAGGGCATCACATCTTTTTCTTGCTTTCTTAACTAATAAAATCATTCTTTTCCGATATATTTATATGGTCTTCATATTTAATATAAGCTCTCTTCCTGAACAAATGAACCAAAAAACCATACTGCAATAAAACCCAACTGATTTAGTAGACCTCAAAATCCAGAATCCTTTTTATGCATCAGATATGCACAGTTTTGCCTGCGCATTATAGTCACATATATTTTTCTTCCCTTGATACAGTTATTTGCCATAGAGTTGAAGTCTGGAAAAAAGATTTGAGGATCCAACTTTAAATATCAATGAGAAAAAAGTCTTACTCTGTGACGTTAGGTGTGGCCTCTTCCTGCTTTTCTTTCTATTACACCTATTTTCTGTTCACTAGCTAACTAATCCTCAGGACAAACCTAAAAAGTAAGGAAAAAGTAATAACAAACTTACAGCTTGCTTTCTGTACCTGGCACCATAGCCATGTGTCTTCTACCAAGCATTTCCATGTTCATCAACTCCTTTATTTGCTGCAAAAAGTAATGGAAGAAAGTATCCTCCTGCAGAAATCCTGTTTTTTTCAGGGATTCGTGTGCTGAATATCCAGGGGTTCAAGGGAGCCTCTTGCCATGCCTGCCTTCTCCATGGGATTCCTTTCACTCCTCTGACGTGCGTGCCCATGCCTTCAAGGTGAAGGCTTGCAAGCAGGTCTTTGCTCACTCCCCTTCTTGAATTTTTTATCATTTTACCTACATTTATACCCTTGTTCTCAATTCCACAAATGTAACCATCCGTGCATTGCAAGCTCCAGAATCTTCTTGATCTGAATGACAACCAGACAAAAAGAGAGCTGATATGGAAAGCATTTTCACAAGGCAAAACTATCCTGTGACAGTAACTTGATAATAACCATTCTCATACAAAACTGAGTTTATCTGTCACCCTCGCTGTTTCCATTAGGTTGATTTCTATTTTTTGTCTTCTTCAGTACCACCACTCACACTGTTATTTTGCAGGAAGGAGTCAGACACAAGAATAGAAATTATATGTACCTCTGCGTCTGTCATCTCAGCAAAACCCTCCTCCCACTTTCAGCATGTGCTTGCACACAACATGGGGATGAGGAAACGCATCTCCTTTGGCGAGCACCGGACTGCGTCCCTGGGAGGGAAAGCAGCCAAGCATGCATGGGAGGTATCACCTGCAAAAAGCCCCAGCTAAAACCTGACAGCTGTAGTCTTTGACTTGCGTCTGCCGCTACTGCGCACCTGCCACAGCCCTGCTCCCAATGCACCACCTGGCAAGTACTGACATAAATGTTTAAAACTAACAAACACGCATGTGATGGGTGTATGAATCAGTTTGCTTTTCCTCCATTACCGTATTTAACATGCGTTCGCTAAATTGCAAGATTCAAGACTCCAGGCACCTCTGTCATTCCCCTTGAGCCCTCTTCACACACCCCAATCACATATAGCTCCCAAAAACATATAATTACATTAATTGGGACACTGCTGCAACCCATAGGTAGATATGTTTATATGCTATAAACTTCATTTCATTAAAATAAATGGAAGATCTAAAAAAAAGTAAACAAAAAATGTAGGATGAACAGTAAAGTCAGGTGAAGTCCTGGACGAAATGTCTTCAAAATCTGATTTTTGTTTTCTTCGGGTGTTTTACCTTTCCCAGGTAAAGGTTTTGTCTTCTGGGAAAACGCATTCGTCCTAGTGCTGCGTGCCGAGTCCTGCCAGCCCCAGGACCCCCGCCCCCGTAGCAATTCTCCGAAAACCCAAATCCTCGCCGGATCTGCAGCACTGTCAAATTTGGTAGTGCTGCGGTTGCTTTTGTGGGAAGATCAAGCAGTTAATTCACAAAGGGTAGAGATAAATTAACGCTTTCTAAACTACCGAAAAAGACTGAGGAAAAAGGGATTTTTTTTCAATTTCTATTTAGAATTTCAGAAATAAGCTTGTCTATTAAAACCCACGCAGAGCTAAATGCTATTTCATTGAAACTGGCATGTCTGGGAAAAAGTCAATTGGACAAAAAATCCACAAAACCAGTATTTCAAAATCAGTTGCTTTCATGCTAGAAAGCTGTCATTTAGAGGTTTTCAAGATAGCATTTTGTGACGTTGTATTTTGTATTGTATGTTACATTATTTTATTATGTCTTGTTAAAAGCAGAAGAGTTACTTTACATTTTCAGAATCCCTAAAGATATTATCATTAAGCTCACGTATAATTTTCACTGAAACATCTTTTATCTCCTTCCTAAGCCAAAAGACCTTGTGTTTGATAATGAAACAGCTGGACACATGGATATTGCATGTGCATAACATACATTACTGTTACTATACCTGAATAAAGCAAAAATAAAAGTTATACAAAAATGAAAATTAATATAACACAATGCAAAAATTACTTTTAAAATCTACATTAAATTTTACAATAACTTCAATATACTTGTCATCAAAATAAAATTTAAAGGAAATATTTCAATATAGTCCAAAGCAACATTTTCATTAAAAATATTTTGTGAAAAATTTCTACTCACTTCTATAGGGAGTAATCAGGAAATAAGCTTAACTATTCATCCCAGAATTAGGAGATACAAACATCCACTTCTCTTTTATTGTTTATGTGGAAATATGAATTCTTGTAAATTGATGTTATTCACCTTTACTTCCTGTAAAATAATATAAAATGATAAAATATATAAAAATGAAAAATATTATAAGATAAAACTGAGGGAAATATCTCAACTTAATACAGCTTTTTTCCTAAACCTTAAAATCTGGAATTTCTGGAGTTTGTGAGAGCTACAGAAACGTGGATAATTTTTATTATATGTCTTGTGGGAAACTCCTTTTACCTGTTTGGGGTACAATGACAAACTCAAAATTCCACTGAGATGCCAAAATGCTGGTTTCCACTGCTGGAAAATTAAAGCTCTAACTTTCACTCGATGGATCTTTGGTTTCCGCCCCACTGAGGAACTGAGACCTCAGCACCGATCACTCATCTCCCTGTCTCATTTTACAGAGGTGCAATGAAACATTGATTTCTTTATGCATTTTAGCTTAGGATGCTAGCCTTCAGGTATTAATCTGATCCTCGTTTTCATTTCCATGGCTGCAGAGAAACATTTTATCCTTTTAAAGGAGTGGACTAAATGCTTCTCTCACCCTATTTTTTTATCTGGCCACTTGTGATTACATCTGTAATCTTTTAATCTCCCACACAGTTTTCCCAGCACATCACGACCCAGGAGATGACATGTTGTCCTGCTTGACTATGCAGCTGCAGCCCACAAAGCCCTTCAAAACGCTTTTGAGCAAAAGCCACCTTGTGAGACATGAACAGCACTAAGCATGAATTTCTCTGGAGTTATAATGCAGGGAATATTTGAAATGACATTCAGAACTCCATTTTACAGGCAGCTCACACAGTTACAGTGAGTACATGCTTTACGCAGGCTCTGCTCAGGATTTTCCATGGAAAGTACCTTCAGCCATATTATCCATGCGAGATGCATCGTCACAGTTCCCCACCAACAAAATCAGAATCGCAGCTGAGCTGCTGCTGGTTTTCCCCATACATATTGTATCCTCTATGGTAAATCCATTCCGGTCACATCCTTCTCGCGATGCTGACAAGAGGGCTGAGTTGTCCAGCAGCAGCAGGAATTGTCTGGGCTGCGGTCAGTCACAGACTGCAAAAATCAAGCAAAAAGCAAAATCCTTCTTGCACCTGGAGTTAAAGTGGGAACAAAGCTACATCCAGGAACGCAAATGTTTTCCCACCCTGTTTTATCTCCAGTGCGCTCCTATCAATGAGCTTCTGTTTCCTATTTGAAATCAGTTCCCTGAACACACAGTTCCTATCCTATAGGTCTGCTCCTATATGCTCTGCTTTCCCTCCCTGAGAAAAAAATGTATCTGTACCAGGAGCTTTCATGTTCTCTGAGCCTCCTTTGCAACTGCTGTCCGGTTGCCGACATTGCCTAGCAAGCAGTCTCCTCATGAGGAAAAGTATGTTCATCTCCTGTTTGACAACTCCAAGCATCCTCTGGAATTAGATAACAAAAAGAATTCAACTGAAAACATGATAGCACTGAACTTTGCAGACTCTATTTTCTAGTTGTCCATTCATACCATGATTCAATTTTAATTAAAATCTTGCAAAGTTTTCAGACAATTTTTTTTTCCTTGGGAAATGTTTTTATTTAGCAATAATGCTAATTTAAAACAAATTTCCTGAAACGTCTTACATTTCAAATCCAAAAGAATAAATTAAATGAAGATAAGTGGTTTACTGTTTTAGAAACATATCACCCCATGTTGATAAACACAGGATTCAATGAAAATGAATGAAAACTGAAAAGATATGAAGTGCTCATGGATGCAACATAACTTCACTTCCCAAACCATCGTCGTGAAGTAAAGCCAGAAGGAACCCAGTAGGATTCTCCTAAGCTCAATAAGCTTTAGATTAGATCAAATTAGGTATGAATCAGAAGTTCTTCATGCTCACTGCAGAGCTGATTTCTACTCTCCATTTTCCCAGGATAAAAAAATTGGTTTATCTTGAAGACTCACAGGATATCTATTGGAATCGAGCCTTCGGAGGGTGAGGAGACAGCAGGTCTGCAAGACAACAGCGTCCCAGTGCACCCGTCAACAGTACGGGGGAAAGGGAGAGCCAGGAAAATGTCTCCTGCTATGAAAACAGAAATGCTACAATCTCACTTTGCTCATTATGGAAAGATGGCCACCATCTTTTCTATCTTTGAAAAATAAAAAGATGAATCAAAAATGTTATTATTTGCTCTGATAGTTATAATGATAGTTATAATTCAGTCTTTAAACCTGAAAGTTGGGCTGCTAAGGCATTCTGGCTTCACCATTTTTCTTAATTTCTATGCAAAAGTGAATTACACACGTGCGCTTGGAGTTACTGGAATTATTCCACTGTGTGGCTGCAGGCAACAGCAATTTCCGACAAGTCAGTTCCAACGTCTGACTCTTATTTTTACCTGGTTTGGGGGAGTTAGTCTATCTGCTGGTGGCCCCCACGCAGATCCAGGGGTTTTGCTTGCTTTGATAGTTTGTTGTCTGCAGAACCCAGTTAAATTCCCTGGCAGGTTCAGACCTCCTTTGGAGAAGTCAGCTGGGGAAAGTCATCTTCCCCGCCAGCGGGGCACCACCTGCTCTGCACTGTGTTTAATGGCCTTTTGCAAAATTCAGTAGCTGTCTCAAGAGTTCAGAAGAGAAATATGAGGCTTTCATTTAACAAAGTAATGTGATTACTTGGAAAGCAATCCCTTGCTAGGATCTGATAACTGCAACAAAATTTCCTACCAAATTTAACAGAACCCCTACTTAAATCAATCTATAAGCTTGTGCTTAAGCATTTTGTTAAATGAAGACTTAAGCAGAGGAAGACAGTGTCTGTGTGCTCTTCTTTGGGAACACTTCAAATTGGGTTTGCGGCCCCTTACATCTTTCATACTGTTTGTTCCCTAAATCAGAACTATCATATGCAGAAAAAGAGAAACAATAGAAATTGCTCATGCTGGAAACTGTTTCCAAGCCATATTTTTCTTGAACAAGACTCTAAAGTTATATATTACAAGTAAAGTTAAGTTTAAATATTTTCAGTCTTAAGGAGTCTAAATGTTGCCATTGTGCTTAGTAAACTAATTCTGGAATGCTTGTAATCCCCGGTTTGTTTATTGTAAGTGTGTTTCCTGAAGATTTTGCTTTTGCTTCTTACATATTGGAATCTGTAGCTTTTTTTTTCTTTTTAAAAATTTTATTATTAACCATGTGTATGCAGGAGAAAAATCCTTGTATGTTTATAAGCTCTATCTCTTCTTTAAGTCATTGTGGGGAAGAGGGTTATTTTAAGAATGGGAGGTAATATAAAAGCACGATTTGCTTTCATCAGACTTGTCTCTCTATCCCTCTTCTGCTTCTAGCTCTGCATCTAAATCACCGCTTTCCTCCACAGCTTGGAATAAATGTTTACAAGACACAATGCGGATTTTCCTTATGGGCATGCAGAGTCAGCCTAAGACCTGGGATTTAATGCTGTGCATAGATTTTATGCAGAGATGGATAAATTTCACCTGAAATAAAAGACGAGCAAACCCAGTTATCTGTGTATTCCTACGTACACTATCAGCTTGTCTCAGTTCAGTAGATGAAAGCACACATATTTAGATTAACACCTGCAATTTAGTGGTGGGTAAAAGATTTGTAAAACATGCCAACTGTGTAACACTTCATTTGTTCATTTTTTCATTCAAGCTAAAACCCCCTGTTCTATAACGCACTGCTGATGGAAAGGCTGTGTTCTCAGTGAGACATTGTATTTCTCAGCGAGCCCTGACATTCCAACAACAGCTTTTGGTGGTCTAAGCACAAAGCATTCATTTCCTTGGAGAGTCAAAGGCTATCACATTTGGGCCCAGCCTCCCAAGGTGCAGCTCGGCAGTGCTTCCCTCAGGCTTGCCACGAAGAACGAGCTTTGCATGCAAAGACCGAGACACCACAAGATGCTAAAGCGGCACCAGCTTGCCCTCAGTGCAGAGCAGCTTCAGCAGTGCTGCTGGAGAGCTGATCACACCTCCTTTTAAGCATGGTGCATAATAATGTTGTTTTTCGTAAAATTACGAACTATTAAATCTGCGTGACATATAGATGAGAGAAGAAATGTTCACAGGCCCACTGTAATTTATGAACATGTGGTGCGCAGATGTTACATGCGATTTTTCTTCCCCTTACTTTTGAAAATTTGGATTACATTTTCTCTCCTTCTCTCTCGTGTTCAAACTCTGTACTTCATGCTTTATTAGATGTCTCAGCAGGGTAAATGGATGATTAATAATTGTCGATGACAGAAATTTGGTTTCTATAAGCTGTGGAGTGAAAGATAAATACAATGGGAACAGTCCTACCTATGTATGGATGCTTATGACAACTAAGCCTCCTTAAGACTGTCTGTGTTAGGGTTACCCATGATTTATGGGGATGTCACCACTGTCCCTAGAAATGGAAAACCTCTTGCAATTTCTCTTATTGTAATCATCACTTTTTCTTCAGATACCTGGGGGGAGGGCGAAATCACCCCCAAAAAAAGGAAAGAGAAAGAAGGAAAGAAAGAAAAAGTTAACTTTCTCAGGGTCAGGAAATATTCCATAAAACCCCAAAGTCCTGATACCAGCACCATTAGAGCTTTTGTCAGAGCAATACACACTCTGTGCTGCCATCTCTCAATTAACCTGTGAGAACACACTGTCAAAATGAGACCATGGTTTGCATGTGCAAGGATCCAGGGCTGAACTATGGGTTCACTGCAGACTCTCGTCCCCAGTTCACTGTTGCCTTGGGAGGAAAGTCAAACAGACGGTTCTGAATCCCTCCTGAGCAACCATGAGCCATGCTGTCCTGATCTGGATCCTGGAGAGCTATATACCAAGGTAAGGTTTTGCTTCAAGACCATTTCTTTTCTAATGAGAAGTGGCTGGCCACAGCAAGTTAAATCCAATTTCCAGTCCTTTAAATTCAAGGAAGAGATTTTAACCGATTAGGTAAGTCAATTGACAGGAATAACTCACAGCAGTTGGCAAGCTGAAAGCCTTCCCTCATTTTGAAGTCTACCATATTCTAAAAGACAAAATCCTCATTTGCAGAAATACATCACTTCTGTTTCTTCAGGTCATATTTGTTGTATAAACAGCAGAAAGCCCCAAGAATTTTCTTCGTAGTTCTTTCTAATTTCTTTGGGTCTTCTAAAAAATACATAACTGTTGCCATTGCGATATTGCTTTGTTTCTAATATCAGCTATTGATAACTGCAGAACCCTGAAGAGAACTGGAAATCCTATATGCAACAAAGTATACCAGACAGGAACAGAGATGAAGGAGAAGCATAGCTGAAATATAACCAAGGGAAGTCAGCTGTAATGGTTGAAAAAAGGAAATTTGCCTTACAAATATATAACAACCTATTTCATAAATCTAGTAGTACTACATGTGCTAAACAAATTACAATCTCTTACTCATTACTCTGTAATAAAGGTCCTTTTCAATATGTAAGCAACTACTGACAATAATTTTCTCCCTTAAAACTTTTGTTTTGCAAACAAATAAATTTTCTGGAAACTTTCATTTCTCCTGAAGTTAAATACTTTAAAAACTACTACAAATTTCTCAGACTCTTACTGTTACAGTGTCATCTCCCTTTGGGTCTGTAGGAGCACAAAAACTCTCTGCTTTTCTGCATCTTTCTTCTCATCTCCACGAAATTTTCAGGAGTTAAATTCGCATGTAGAAAGAGAATAACTCCTTCACACATCTGGTAATTTGTCTGGGAAATATACTGATACAAGAGATCGCCTGCTTAAGAACCACAGCTGAACTATATTTCTATAAATTATTCTTACTAATTAGTAATTATGCATATTGATGGAAACCTCATCTGATTTTTGTTTCATGAGATTATGCAGCCTGATGAAGGGTTTTTTAAAAAGGACAGGAAGTCCACTTTCTGTTTGCAGAGGAAATGTCTATCATGTTAGGGTTTGGCCCTTCCACTGTTTCTTTGAGTCCCAAGCCCCTGTACAACTAAAAACCTAAAGCAAGACTGACTGAAAGCACGGTTGATTTGAAGAGGCAGGAAGGGACTGTATGCTGCGAGAGGTTCAAATACTCTGCACCGACATACTGGCCTCCTCCTTCTCCAAGACTTTAGAAAAAATAGCAAATTTATTTTCTCCTATTTGCCACTTTGATCTGAGCTGCTGGCAAGGCATTCCTCCGCAACAATATGAATTACCAAAATCAATAGAAAACTCCCCTTAATTTTAAATGGGTTTGGAACAACTTGTTTTAAACATTACTAAATTAGCTTTGATTCGGATCGCAACTTAACTGTGGACAGAAGAGATGGAAAAGTTAGAAATAGGGAACCTGTGCCAAATGTTCCTATGAACCGTCAGAACTGGTTTCGTTACAGAACCCCACTGCATCGTGCCGAAGCGGAACGACAGCTCGTAATTGCTTCAGCAGACAGATGAGCCTGAGGTAGGGCTGCACGCACACGGCGGCTCCGTGGCTGGCAGGAGGCACTGCAGGGACACCCAAAACTGCTGGTCCTCAGTAGAAACTCTGAGAAAAACTAGTAGGAGAATCTTCTAGGCTCAAAAGGGGATATAAAGCTCTTTTGACCTGATCTCACCTGCTGCTGAGGGCTTGGAGAAGCCCCGACAGCGTGTTGCCCTCGTGCTGCTCAGGCTGCAGGCAGGGCCCTGGCACCTCCCACCGGCTGCGGCAGCTCCTCCGCAGCCTCTCTCCATGACGATAAACTCCTTCTCACGCGAGGATGTGCGACAGTCACCGTCGTGATCTCAGTTTTGAACCAGGGTTTCCAGCGCTGACGCCACTGTTACTTTCAGCTACGCAGGCAATTTTCTTCAGCTCTGCCCACAGCAGACCGTCTTTCATCTCTGCCCTCCCCTCAGCACAAAGAGGGACTGACAGAGGATTACACAGGGGGTTAGAACAAGCTCCATTAGGAAAAACAGATCATTTCTTACAGGTGGGAACAAATATGTTTTAATTCAGAGATGTTTCCCTCCAGAGCAAAGCTCTCATTTAACAGTCTGACGCAGAATGTGCCCCTGCGCGTTTCCACGCCGAAGGAGGGGACCGAGCCGACCCCGCAGTCCTCCAGCGGTTTCCCGGTGCTGGAGCACGTGGCTTTCAGGTTCAACAGCGAGGGCAGAGGGAGCAACCCTTTCGACTTTCTCCAGCTTCCAAAAATTGCTCAAACTGGCACATTCTCAGACATACAGAATAGTAACCTCCTACTGTCCCAGAGCACTGAGCAGACCTTAACTTGTTTTAGGATTATCAGTAGCTTTCAAGCCAGTGAAAAACGAGAGAGACAGCAGCCCCTGTATTTTGTCTGTTCTTAAATCTGCATGCTGCCCACAAGGCTGAGATGGATGTTCACATTAATTCTAGGTCAGTGGGTTGAAGACGAGTAAGTAGATTGGATAGGTTTGGAGTCTTACCACCCATGGTGGCTCCTGTGATGGTCTTGAAATCACTTTACCACCTCTGAATTGCATTATCGTATAGCCTAGTCATAGGCATTACTTTCTAGTCAATAGTCTTACAGTCTATCTTACAGTCTAGCTCTATAGGACAAGGATAGCGGGAGAAATGTACTGGAAGGAATTCATGCCACCATGGATGTCCAAGTCAGGCATACAACATACAATATAGATGTGCACAGGAATACGTTTCTGCTGTTCCACACCTTATTGCTGTAAAACCCATCTCTGAGAGCTGACTGACTCTGGAAATGTGCACATTTACAACACAGAGTAACGACGTGCCAGTATTGCAAATATTGACAACTTGCCCAAAATCACATCTAGTTTTCTTTTCTGGTTTTCTCTCTTCACCATAGCTGAGACAGCGTAGTTCTCCCAGGTGGCTCAAGATGATGGATACTGCAGTTTTTTCCATAGAGGCTTGCAGATAAAGGGACAATGATGATCAGAATAAAGCTATAATAGATATGAGAGTTCCTCTGTTTCGCATCTGGTTTTTGACACTTATTAAGCTACTGATTGAACAGCTTTACAGAGTTCTTTTTTCCTCAATAAGCAGCTTAATAAAAAATACTAATTAATGAACAATAATCCATAAAGACAGCAATGAATTCTTCCAGATATTTCTGATCATCTCACGGTTCCCACCAATAATGTAGAAGAAACCATAAGAAGGAAAGATGGAAGGAAAGGGTAGTTATCAATATTGTGGTTGTTAGGCTTCCTTTTGGAGTCCGGCGTGCAGCCCCGCTGCAGAGAGAAGACCTGTCTGGCTGGACCGCTCACACTGATGCAAAATAACCTGTGTCCTTATATTCTATATCCTGGACTGAGATGTACAGGAGGATCTGAAGTAGTATCACATTTGGGAACAAATCTCACTCACAGCTTCTGCTTTCAGTCACCTCCAGAATCCTCAGGTTAGCAGCCAACCATGAGGCGTGAAAGAAAGGAGAGCATGCATTTTATAACTGCTAAGAAGAAACTGAGCACTTACTACCTTATACCAAAGGATTCATGCATCAATTTAACATATTCTTGCTTTGTCTGTTACATTTCAAATATGCTGCTGTGTGCTAATGAGAGGGAAAAAGGGGACAAGCTTTCTCCTTTCCCCAGTCGATCTGAGCTGGGTGCAAAAATGAGACTCTGAAAAATCTAACTGGTTCCAGCTGGATCCTACGGAGCCTATGAAGGACTAGTTCCTCTTAGGCAGATTAGAGGAATGTGAATTATTCTTATGTCATGACAGTGACAACCACTCAAAGCCCCTACCGTTGGGAAAAGTTGTGGGGGGCAATAAAAGAGCATGTGACAGAGAATAGAGGAATTCTCTTGGGGGTAAAAAAAATCCACACAAGAGACTGCAATAACTAGATGCACACAAGAGTGGACTTCACCGGGAAAGTATGGAGAGTCATATCCCATGAGTTATTAAAAAGTGGACTGGGCAATGTAATGCAAAATATGCTGTATTGAACAATCTCTCTTTAGGAGCAGGAAGGACACAGTGAACTATCAAGTCATTTTTCTTATTATGCCTGTCCTTTATTGCTTTTGAAAATAACCTGGCTTGCCAGACAGATCCTTGCTGTGGGACAGAAGAGCCTCACATTTATAATAACAGTCCACAAAGAATGAGTCAATGGGGAACCTTTTGTAAAATGCATCTTTGACAACACTTTGCAGGTTGAAACGTGTTGCTTTTTATTTTATCTTTCATAAGCAAGTACAAAGCCAAACTGTAACTTTTAATGGAAGGGACGTTGTACATAACTGAAGCAGTTTCTTGTAAATACGTGAACGTATTTAAACAAACAATCTAAGGCAGACTTACCACAGTGAATGACAAAAATGAAAATCAATATAATCCTGAGTTAAACTGGTGTGTGCTCTTGCAATATACACCTACTGGGACTTAGTTTAAAAGAGTTTTGAAATATTTCTTTCTCTAATATTTATTTAAATGGAAACTTTCCCAACTGTTGATGGCAGATATCATATGCTTGCGGTGATAACAAAAATGGCAATTTTCTGTTCCTGTGGAATGTCTCGTTTTAGCTGTTTGCACAGAAACACCATATTGTAAAGCTGAACTGGAAGCCTGTCAGTGACATGAAAATATGGAAGAAATTTAATTGTTTCCATAATTCCTTATTTGAGTTAAATAAATCTACTCAGACATGTAACCCCTAAAAACCTGAAAAAGCTGCAGATGTTATCAAGTTAAACAGTTTGTGGTTCTCTTGATAGCAAATCTTATTAAACATGAACTGAAAGCATTTATGCAAACATACGAGACACAAAATAGTAGGATCTTTTAATTTAACTCTGATAACAGCTTCCAAATATCATCTGTAAATATTTAAGCAGGGACAAAAGGTACTGTCTTTTACAGATCTATATAGAGCATTTCATTAAAAACAAAACCAATAACCTAGTACATTCAATTATAATATAATGCTGGCAATGACTGTTGCTCCATCCAATATTTTCTTACAATGTCTGTTACTTTCTCCCATTTTGTGATTGCCCTGAATTTCTCTTCTTATTTTATCAAAACCAGGCCTGAATCAGTTTGGTTTATTTCTTTCTTCAGACCAAGGAAGAAAAGGTAGTATAATTCCCACTAAACCTTGGAATACACTTTCTTTTGTACTAGCAAGTATTTTCTTTTTCTAAAAATACAACACTTATCCATCGTTAAAGCTTGTTGTAAAATAGAAACTGAACTGGCAACACTGAGTAAAACCACATATCCAAACCAATTCCTTTACATCTGTTTTTATTTCTTGAACTTCTTCAACCTTGCTCAGATTTCAGCTCTGTGTACCAAGTAAGCAAGAATTTTGCAAGGGATAAAACTATCAACCTGCAGGAACAGGAAGAGTTCATCGGGAAGGCTCTGAAGGTACTGTCTGAGCGGTCAACATGGACATGATGAGGTTCTCCCTGAGCCTGCTGTCACGCGAGGCATCCTAGCACAACGCGTACACGAGGCCACTGTGTAAGGACAGTTACAGTGTACTAATTACAGATAGTTTACTTTCACAGTTATTAATTGACTAGCATTGCTAACTAGTAGCTAGTGTATTACTAATAGTGTCACAGTATCACAGTGAGATGAAGCATGTTATACACTTAATGTCTGGATGAACTTTTCTGATGCATCTGAGGAAAGACGTACCTTTAGAAAGGAGGCAAAATGGAACAAAAGTATGACTCAATAACCTTAACCCATCAGAAAGAGGTGTACCAACTTTAGAGCTGACTGTGACTGGCCTTCATGCACATGGCTGGCTGGAGAAAGGCAGCTGAACGATAGGTCTGAGTTTGTCACAAGCACAGCAGTCCCATGACATTGGACAAGAAAAGAGGGGTGACCATGCCTGGCACACAGTGCAGATTAGTCCATGAAGCAGTGGGAAGATTTAGACCCAAGACAGAATTGCTCCTTGAACCAGTAGTGCATGTACTCATCACACGCGACGTATCTGGACATAAATCCTTTATCCATCTCATAGAAAAACAGAAAATGATTTTTCAGAGCAACTGCATTTCAGATACTAACGTTAGAGTCTCACTTTTCTGCTTTGTTCTCCTCTAGTCAATTAAACAAAGAGATGTAGAAGAACCAAGGAGAGAAATACGAGCAGTTGAAAAAGAAAAGTGCTGTCATAATTGTACAATCGGTTGCTGGCATTTACAAAATTCTGTGCATTTAGATTCAATATTTTCCATATGAAGATCATCACTTAATATAATGCTGAAGCCGTATGGAGGATAGGGCCCCTCTTCCAATAAATAATTTGCAGATACAAGGACAAGTACAATCCCTGCCCTGAGGAGCTTGGAAATAATATCCTGCTTATATAAGTTGAAATAGAAAGGTGTTTATTTTTACTACAATAAGTGCTTAACAACCAATAACTAAACCAAAACTATTATTTCAAAAGGATTTAGAATAATATTTTAATTATCCCAATGTTTATAGAATTGGAAAAGCAGGAACTTTTAGCTACTAATAACAACAGTCTGAAATACTGTTTTTTTCTTTGGAAAATCCAGAAACCAGTATAATGATATGCACTTGTAAAAAAGAAAGCAGTGGGACAGACGAGCTCTTCCATTACAGGATTTGGCCTAGAGGAGTGTAAACAAACTAGCATTCTCTTCAGGGCAATTTACACATATCGGCCTCCAGAAATTTATATTGTTGAGGAACTTTGGGAGTTTTACTATGCCAAGTCAGAAAACACTGCAAGTTATTTACAAGACCAGCAAAGAAACACTAACCACATAAAAGAGTATATAATACTTTATTCATGTTATGTAGGAACACAGAATATAAAAAGTAACAAGGAAGGAGGGTGAGACCCAGGAAATAAGTGTTGTGGGAACTCATATACTCTTTTCAGATAATTCTTATCAACATGAGTGCTGAGAAGCATCCATCCTTCATTGTCAGCCAACTTAGGCTACATCTGGCTCTTGAGAAATGTTATCGCATTGTCTGCTTATCTCATTCACAGAGTATCTGTGATATTCACAGAACATCCGTCAATGAAGATGTTACTACCCCCCCATAACACAGACCAACATGAACAGAGCGCATCAAGGAAGAGATTCATGACAAGTGCGTATACGTGAAAAAAAAAAAAAGTGCTAGTCAGATAATGCTGCAATATGGACAGCGCAGAATAGCTAGTGTGAGACGAGTATGAAGGGGAGACGGGACCGGCCCCACATGTGCCTTGCAGGGAGCTGCTGGGCTCCCCAGAAGCCATCCCCGGGCTCTTTTCCTCGCTGTACTCCTCTGCTGCCGCGAGCAGTACCAGCGTCTCGCGTGCATGGGATCTACTCCCATGCCTGTCAACTGGGGCCTTTACAGGATCACCATCCCACAGAGGAGCTCCAGCACAGACAGCATAAAAGAGCTAAAAGAAAAAGAGGAAAAGACCCAGAAGAGAAAGGAGTACAGAAAGGAGAGGAAATCACTGCTTTAATCTACACCACATGTACAACACGGCTGAGCTACAAGCTCTAGGGAGCCGTAACTCTGAATATCCTGACTTTTGTGTGTTTAAAATCTCAACTGTAGCATTGCAACATGGGGTTTTTTTGCATTTAATTTAATTTTTTTCTTTTGGGAAAAAGAAGGTATGCTTTACCATACAGTCAAAGAGACCACATGACAGACAGTCAAATAAATATCATCCACACATTTATTTGCATGATTAAGCCATCAGACAGTCAAGTAAAGGGAATGAAGTGCATTTATTTGAATAACCTCCAAGGTATTTTGTTAGCACATAAATAAAATGGGGACAGCAAGCCATGGCCCTTAATTTTCTCATTGTTTAAAATAGTGCAACTCTAGAGTAACTCCTCTGAAACAAATGTAAAATCAATGTAGGAACAAATTGATACACATCTGAAAACCTCTCCGCTTTCCCCATCCTCATCCTACACAAAAAAGCTGCTGATTTTAATTCTTTGTGAAGTACAAGATACTTTACAAGTATGTGTCTAGACAAAGTTCAGTGCCTCAGTGTTTAACCAGATATCTAACACAAGATGGTATAGTGCCCATACATCCTTGCTCTGTAAGGAGATCAGGAAGCTCAAACAATTTCCAAAGAGATAAAGAAGAAACGTGGACAAGTTTCTCACAACTCCATGACATTCTCTTCTTCAAAAGCATGTAACATCTGCATTGTGTGCTGTGGTTTCTACATCAACAGAAGACCAAGCGGACAGAATTGGTAGAGCATAACACTCGGTGTGGAAGACCTGACATCCACAGTACAAATATTTTAAGGGTTTTTTTGCTTTTATCTTGGGTTTTTCTAGAGACTTCTGGACTAACTCTAGACTGGTCCTGTAGACTAAATGCCCTATTGTGGCTGGAGTTCATTAGGTGGGCTCTGGGAGTCTATACTCCAATTTAGTTTCATCCAAAGGAATCTAGCCCATATGCTCCAAAACTTCCCCACAATGAGAAGCAAAGCACAGTCAGTAGGCACAATCAGGAGTTTTGTTTCAAAAGTGCACTCCTAATTTGCACTAAAATGTTAACATAGGCACGCACTGTGAAGGAGAGGAAAGATGACTTAAGCCAATGAACTATGCCTTCTACATTTTTCTCAAAGTAAAAGAATTATCCTTAGAAAAAGCACCCAGTTCTCACTTCTCCCATGGTGTGGACAGATTAATGCACCTACAGCTGGGAAAGCTTCAAGACATAATTGCTGAAATGCTTCCAAGGAAGCGCATATGAATTCAGACATTACTTATAGTCCTTTATGACTCAGACCCTGGTATGATGCTTAGTCATGAGTCCTGTGCTTAGGGAGTGATGACAGAAAACGTTTTAGTATCCAGAAGCATCCAAATACCAAATGTATCTTATTTTTACCATCTGAAACAATAGTTTCATTCAACAATGGTGAGAAAAATGAACTCAGTTTTGTTTTAAATCAATAGTGAAGGCAATTCAGTACAATATTACAAATCACAAAAGTGGAAAAAGTGTGAAAATGACCCAAAGTGATGATTATAACCAAAGAGATGTTATAAAAAAGTTATATGAAGCTAAGGAAAATGTTCTTTAACTTTCTTGTGCTGCCTTAAGCCATGCAGTATTGTCCTTATGGGTAGGCTCATGATCAAGACCATGAAAACAGCAAAGGTCATAACTTCCAGACGAGGTGAAATCTGGTGATTTATAGTGGAAGCACTAACCACTCCAGAAAACTGCCCCAGGAGCTGGGTATTCTGCTTCGTATCATGCAATACCTCAGTGTGACATCCTATCTTCCAGCAGATGAAGTACATCACATGGGGACCTCAGTGGACATGTCTGCACTGTGCTTAGCTCCTTGACAAACTCCCAGGTAGTGGTCACCTGGCTACCTTACTCTCCAGCTTTCCTTTCGAGAAAATCAGCTAGCTCCCTTCAAATCAAAACATGAGGGCAGCGCTGGATAGTTCACTAGCAACTGTTCCCAAAAGACAGCATGGGCTAGCCTGCAGCCTGTTTGGGTCCTGCTTAGTGTAGTCCTCCAACACTATTGCAAATAACCACCCATTCCTCTCTGTCATACCCCAGAGCCTGCAGCATAATACCTTAAGATTCATATAATGAAATCACCACTCTAGCAGACTGAAGTACAACCCATGCATTACACTTTGATCGGAAAAACACATAAAAAATAGCAACTTGTAGGGCCACCATGTGAAGCTCAGAAAAGTCAAACACTATGGACGTGACCAGTCTGTTTCAGAGCGCAGTAGCCCTGAAAAACATGGACATGACCATCCTGCACCAGATGGTCTATGGGCCAGGCATCACGGTCTACAGCAGCCACATTTAACAGCATAAATGTACTAAGAGCATCTTAGTTTCTTTACGGGAAACTCCTGGATACCTGAGAAGTTATCTGAGGAGAGCTAGATGGATTAAGCCCCTCCTTGGATCTGTAATCTCAGTGGAAGAAAGTGAAAGGTATTTGGTGGTTATGTCACCAGGCGCAGCAGTGTGAAGGAGAGACAGCGGAGTCACTCACTTCCAGAAAAGTTAGCACAGCTTCCTAGAGAAGCAATAGATGATTGTCAATGGACCACTTATGTAGCCCCTTGAACCTGAGCTACTATAGAGAGGAACTCCTGTAGAGGTCTCCTATAGAGAAGTCTCCTATAGAGAGGAACATCAGCCATACGATGATGTGCCAAAGTCTAGCAAGCTAAGCTACACAGCCCGGCAGTGATTCTGGTGCCAGGCAGCTATAAATTGTCATCTCTGGCACCAGGGTACCAGCCTGGAAGCCTGTGAATACAGGGTGAGGAATCCCGCTTTCTCACAGCAGGCGGGAAATGTGCATCTATCATGTTCACTGGCACCTTTTGGGTGACAATGTGTTAGATGTTTCAACTCCGACAGAACAAATGGTTTAATAAAGAGATTTATTCAAATATTTATGTCTGAGTCCCACTGAGGACTAACTGAGATTAAAACTATTATAATTAACAATAAAAGTTTAATCCTGAAATGAGCGTGACTTTTGCCCGAGTAAGGATGGACTCCAAGCTACACTACCATGCACTTTTACAGATGAAAACAAGAGCTGCTGTGAAAATAAGAGCGTTCTTTGGCAAGAAATGAAATTAAACCACATTGAAAATATTTAAAGCAATACATATTACCATAATAACAAACCTTAATTACTCTATCACATTACCAGGAGGGATTTCGTTAACTCCCTCTGAAACAAATCATATCAGTCATCCAATAAAAGTTTTAATGATCAATCTAAAATGAAAGTGAACCAAGCTATAACTTCTCCAGATTCTTCATAACTACTCACAGAATATGATCTGCTAGTTACCCCTCAACTGTAAGCTTAACATATAGGTTGCTACTTTGAAAGCATCTGAAATTCAGTAGACATCTATTCCAGTGCAGTTTTTAAAACCCCTTTGCAGCTTCTTGCTGAAGAAGCAAAAATTCAGTTGCCAAGAAGAAAAGTCAAGTGAGGGCCAAATGCAAAGAGAACAAGAAAAACTTTTTTTTTTGCAAAAACTTTAAAAACCAACATTGTTGTTCACTACAAAATTAAGGCTTTACCTAGCCAGTACTTACATTTGTTTAACTTCACGAGTGTGAACTTGCAATCAGTTAAGCAGATTCCCTGTGGCAAACTGTGACTGAGCTTTACTCAGTGGGGCACTGATTTGAGTCTCTCTCCTTTAGTATCAATTTTCATGAATTGTTTAAGACCTTAATAGTTCTGAGACCTCTAATCCTCAGTCAAATTTGGCTGAAATTGGCTACCAGGTTCAGAAATTACTAGAGGACTGTTAGACAAGCAGCTGGATAGATGGAGGAACAGAAAAGCAGTATAATCAAGTAATTTGTCTTTCCTTATAAAAACAGTTTAAAAGAAAAGAGGCACATTGAAAGTAGTCCGTGAATCAAGGAAAAAGTTCCTACTGATGTTCCTATTTGATTATCAAGAGTCTTCCAAAGAAGGTGGTGGAAATGTCATCCCTTGAAACCTTTCAAATGTCACTTGAAAAAGCATCTGTGAATATATGATAATAAATTACCCTATAGTGAAAGCATTTTTATAGTGACTAGAATTGGTAGACTATATACAGAGCTGGTTCCTTGTTATGTCTCTCTTCATGTGAGCAAATACATATGCACACATATATACAGAAGTTTATAAAGGTATGAAAGTTTCTAAATGAAAATCTTCTTCAGTAATCATAAGATATGAAAAAAAGTCACTGTATCAGAATGGAAACCCATAAGGCTTAAAAAGGACACTACAGGTGTTAGACCAAAAATTTGTCCCTATTGGGCTGTTTATTAAACCACCGTTTTGAAGAAGTACAATGAAAATAATTGGTTTTACTTAACATTTGTATCTGAATGACTCATCCTCAAAGTCAACCTGAGTGTCTGGTTATATGTCCTTTGTCATTAATCATTCTGAGGAAAAACAATCTTAACTATCTCCTCAAAGCACATATGGATAGCTTTATTGAAAAGAATGGACCCTGGCAGTTAATAAAAATTTCTTTGCCTGTACAGCTATCTGCCCGTGTTCACTGTGTGTACATTTACAAAAAAAGAAAATACCCTTTACTCAGTCTCTCTGTCAGTGTTGAGCCAACCCATTTCCTTATGAAGAACTCAGTTCAAATTAGTTTCTCCTCAGCATCTTTATTGTTAAACACCATCTTTGCAGAAATTCCTCATCTAACATTTGCAGTTGTGTTTCATTTTATTTCACAGACCTAACTACAGCAGTCTTCAACTGCTCTGAGCCCCACAGCGCGCACGGACATATGGTGATGAGATTTGGTAATGTAAATGCAACATTCATTACAGGGTCACTGGCTGGGAGGTGGTGTTAAGATTCTGGGATCACAAAAGCTAAAAGTATGATCATGTACTTTATTGCAAAAAGACTCAGAAACATTCACTTGTATGTACACCCACAGAGCCATAATACATACGGGTTATATTAAGCAAATATTACCTCTCTTAAAAAAAAAAGGCAAAAAACTCTTGAATGTCATATTCATACATCAGTTCTTCTTTTCACTAAGTTTTATTTTTATATTCAGCTTTTTATTAACAGCAAGGGCAAATAGAGAAAGCAGGGAATAATATGGCACACACAAAAGGAAATCCCAGCTGACTGCTCACCGGTAAGCAAGAGAGCACATTTGCACTTTTAGGAAATTTTTATCTGGCTATACAATGCTGTGGGGTTTCTATGTGCTCACGTTAGTAGTAGCTACAGGTAGGACAGGTACTACTGCTTTCCTTAAATTAATGGAGTAGCTGAAAGATCAAGTTTAAAAGTCTGAAATTGCTCTTAAATTCTTACCTAAGTTAGCAGATAAAAAAGTTTGAAATGTGAAATCTTTTGAAATGTGAACGTCCAGTTGAGGTCCTACAGAAGTCAATGGGCACTGCACATTTTCAGCATCTGTAAAAAGAATTGGAAACTTTTAATTATAAGCCAAGTACAGGCCCACAAGGTGAAAGTCTAATCCTGCTCAAGTCAGTGGTAAGCTCCTGCCTTCAAACCTTTCCATCGATTGCAACATGGTCAAGATTTCACCTGCAGATTTTAAAAGAGGCTTTACAAGTTACTGGAGCCATATCCTTCTGGATTGAGCGAGCTCTCGACTCCAAAAGTTGGTTCAATTTCAAAGCTTGACAGAAAGCTGCGTGAAAACACAAAACTGTCATTGAGAAGAGGATGGAGGAGCTCTACCTGAGCAACTCCATCCCCCCGTACTGGCGCACTTCTCCCACGGCTGCCTGCTTGGGCCAGGCGCCAGGGCCAATGTGCTTTTGTACATGACTACAAGTAATTTCCTTCTCTCCTGGCAGCACCTCGTAAGAGCTAGGAACTGATGAGTGGATGACAGAAGGAATCCTGCTCATGAACCATGCCAGACTTCTGACAATGATGTTTAACTACCCCTGTAAAGAAAAGTTTAGGGGATACAGAGACTTAATTACAGTACATTGCAATGAATCTTCCTATCCATGTTGCCTGTAGGACCATTAAAAAGGATTTTTTTTTCAGTGCAGCCAATGAAAATCCACCAAAGTTTCCAGTTTTGCTAGGTACGTTTGGCAAACTGTTTTATGGGACTTGCAGCCTAAGGCCCCAGAGAACTGCTTGGGTTTGCCAACTTTTCTCTTAGGGACAACTCATAACATCATCACAGATTTTTCTCCTTCCGATCACAGTCCTGCACAGAGGTACTGACACCAGGAACTTTCAAAATAATTAAGATCTGCGGCCCCAGCCACAGGGGACACAGGGATGATAGCAGCGTAACTGGAAAAATTAATGCTGCCTCCTTGGAACAATACAATGTAAAATGAAACACAGACTAAAACAAAGGGGAAAATTAGGTAATTTTTCTTGCAAAGTGAATTGAAAGCTGCCATTTCAGCCAGCTATCCTGCATGCTGCCTTTGTCTTTAGTTACCCAGTAATGGTTAAAACAATTTTGACCTGCATTCTCTGCACTTCAGTGAATTAAATTATTCAACCTGTTTACAGAAGTTTTACCATTCTGTGTCACAAACAACTCTCAGCATAAGCTGCTAGGAACTAGTTCCTTCAGTTTGAAGGCAAAATTCTTATTGATGTCCAGAAAGATCTGAAGGACTGGTGAATGGAGGCAACTGATCAGTCATTTGACTTTTTGACCTACTGAAACAGTTACCAAAGCTACAGTGAAAGTTGCTTTAACACAAATATGCCTGGAGAGAAATTTTTCTTCTCCTGGCTCAATGGCAACATCAGAAAAGGCATGTCTAAAAATCTGTCTTTTGAAAGAAGTTAGACTTAAGGTGTCAAACTCAGAATGCCGTGGCACATTAAACTGGGCTTCAGAGCTGGCCACTACTTCTCAAGTTCAGGTCCCAAGGCCTTGTTGGAATTCATTCATGTTGTGCTCTTTCACTGCTAAAAACCACCATGGTGATAGTACCAACAGCCTTGATAATGGCTAAGGCAATTAGAGCACTTAAAACTCAGAAAGGATGGGCAAGATGAAACCTGATCCAGGATTACGCGCCTATATTTCCGCACATAAGTTGCATCTAAGTTGTACTTGAAGCACGTAAGAGCTTTTTTTGCAATTTGTCCTAAATGCAAAATCACATTCCCACAATCACTGAGGGGAGGGCAGGTATTAATGCTGCTGTGGAAAAGGTTAACCTATGCCAGGATATACACTGGCCTGAAAATAAGAAATATGCCATCTCTAAACACGTGTGACAAGCAAAGACAAAGAGCTTCCAAAATTAGAGAGAAAATGAATCTGCAAGATGCTTCTTTCTACTATTCCACTTTGGGTAGAATCATCCCTTACTTCCAAACCTTAAGTTTTAGGAGTGGCCCAAGCGGTATTTAATTACAGTTGTGTTAGCAAACCTTAAAAGTATACTAAATTATGAAGGGATGGAATAGCTAGTAATGTGCATGCAAATATGAAGTCACCTTGTTAAGACAGCCTATTGGTGTTCTGCAGTTTGCAAACTAAGGTGTATTGTAAACTCGGGAACCCTACTATCTGCAACGTGTTCTGCTTTGGGCTGTTTCATATGAGCTTCTGGTATGAGGACAGGCAGCCAGTCATCTTATTGTCTTATCTATGAGAAACAGATATTCCCTCTATTTCTGTCAACATTGTGTAAATCAGTTTGAACATTTTCACTAAGGGATATCATTAAATTTTGTACCTACATACGCAGTTGAATGTTTCAAAATCTACATCCTGTTCTCCTCAGGCAGGGCAGAGCAACACACAGATGAAAAGAAATTTTAACTTCTATAACAGCAATAGCTAGAGCCAGTCAGTTTTTATTTGAGCTCAGAGTATACAGCTATTGAAGACATTTCCAGTATTTGTAGTAACAGCTGTGATTCCTACACATATTTTGCCAATGGGAGGACAAGCATTTTCCTCTGAGTAACTAATCATGCCTCCGAGGGGCTGCGTTAGCAACACAGGCATCCTTGTAAGGGAGTAGAGAACGCCATCTTTGCTACAATCTTGACCTAAGCCCAAAAGAGCAAGGCCCTTGGGGTCGTGATTTCAAGCAGCACTACCCACACCTTTCCCCTCAGTCATGTATTAGATCTTTACTTCACCACTATGGGAAAAGAAGTATAAACAAGTTCATTTCTGCTTTTACATTTCTCATTATTTCAGCAGTTCCTAAAGTCTGATACATAGAAAGGTCTTGTTACAGACTGATTATAGGCTGGTTGCCAGAAAGATCAAGTAAGATATTTTAAGCTTCATCAACCATATGGATGTGCCTTGTCTTTTTAGAGGATGTATTTTTCCCTGAGGATTTCCAGCATTTTAAAGTTCTACTATATTAAGTAGAACTTATACTAATTTCAGATAAATTTAGGATGACCGTGAGACTCAGCACAGAAGTCCACAAAACTGACAGGAATTGTCCAAAAGTGCTAAGTGCTTTTATGTTAAATTTATTTAACTTGTGTGATTATATTTTCAACTGTAGATACATTAGACAGCAATTATTAATAAAATAGAGTTTAAGGTTTGTTGCACACTTGATTAGCTGCAATCAAATATTTCTTGAAAAAGCTGGTTTTGTCTTCGTGTCTCGTGGCTGAACGGTAACGCCAACAGCCTCCTCCACCTCTCCCACTCAAGTTTTGCAACCATATCCTCAAGTTCTCCTTATCTACTTGTATTTGTTTTCTGTTGGACAAGAGACATACGCTCTACATCTTGCAGCTAGATACATACCTGACGGGCTGGCTAACACGTAAATGTTGATCTACTTGGCTGCCAGGAAATCCAGCTGAAAATCAAGTCTCTCATCGTCTGGCAGATGAACAAATAGGTTCAGGGGCGTCTTCAGTCCCTGGAACTACTGCACAAGATTTTCCCTTCTGGGATCTCTACCCTACTTTTAAACTTGACTGAATTGGCCCGCAGGTTAAACAACTGTTACAAAGGGACTAACAGAGGTACCGCGGCATGATTGCAGAAGCCTTTACTTCCTCTGTGAACTGGGTTAAAAACTGACTCGCACCTGATCTCAGAAATTACTACATGTGAAATAACGGCTGTTGAATGCAAGAATAACTATTCATCTGAGCAGTTAAACTAAGGTTTTACCAGATCACGCCCACAGGAGACAAAAGGAGGTGGCTTAGTTTTAAAACTTAACTCTAAGTTTTAACTTAGAGTTAAAACTCTAAGTTTTAACAATCCACCTATCTCACAACTTCCACTATTTAAAATCCTCTAAAGCCAGTGAAGCCCACTGCAAAGGGCTCCACAATGGGATGCCAGTTCAAAGCTCTGGCAAGGAATAACCTTATACGTTTGAAAATCCTCCTTCAAGTCCTTCCTATCCATACCTGAAGGAAGAATGGGATGACTAGAATAAGATGTTTATCCCTTGTACAGTATTACTGAAATGTGTAAATTAGGAATTTCTCCTAAAATTGAAAACTGTCCTGCAAATGTTCTAAATTTTAGGCAGAAAAACAGAAAGTTAAAAAACTATAATAATGCATACCACATAACGATAAGCAGTCTTTAAAACAAAGCCCCCAAAGCCTCTAGAGAAAAATATACATTAAGTGCCTGATGACATTCACCAAATTTAATTCTTCAAAATGGGTGAGCTTAGGAATGTCAAAAAGTGGAAGTGGAAGATACCAGTGCTACAGAATCTAGAATATTATCTTCCAATAATCTGCAATAGAAAGAGCAGTTTGTTGTAAAACCAATGCTGTGCTCTTATTTGTGTGCCATGTAAGATATGTGCACAGTAACGATGAGTGCCACAAATAAATATTAGGAAAAACCCACAGTTTCTATTATTTCATAGCAACTTCAGAGCACGCAAACAGCACAGGATCAGTCCCACTGTCTCAGCAGTGTCATCGTTACCAATATCTTCAAAGGAGATGCTGGCCTACCCAATGTCATTTCAGTCCCTGAAGAGTCTCCCTATGACTTCCAAGAGAGCTGGGCACAGTTTTATATGAATTTTATTTCCCTTGTAGACTGATTTGCATTTTATGCCTAAGTTAAATAATACCAAAACCCCTAAGAGACACAAAATTTCCTAGAACCTACATTCTGCCCTGCCTTTATTCCCCAAAAGCAATCCTGAGTAGAGGCACACAAATGTAATGAACTAGTTTTTGGCAAGTTTTGCCCATCAGTTAAATGTTTATTATCTTTTTTACAGTAAAAAAAGTATGCTCAATCAAAACTGAAGCTTGGAAACATTGCTGGGAAGCTAGCTACTAAAAGGTCTACTACAGAAACATCACCAAAAAAAAAAGGAATTCATATCAAGTGGGAGAGAGCAAATGTCCCATTAATTTCCACAATTAATATGGACAGGTCAAAACCAACGCTGTAGCATGTAAGTAATAACTGCTGATTTACTGCATATCGTAAGCTTTTTCTGGAGGAACAAAGAGGACAAAATTTGCAAGCCAGTTATATTTTTATTGAAGTATCAGCAAGACATAGGGATAACTCACTAGAGCCTCAGGAGTATAGTCTTGCCCAAAGAGCAATACGTGACGCAGCACATGCACTTCAGGAATGGCCGTACATGTGCACAGCCTCCCCCACCCCGCCTACTGCTGCATTTGGCATCAAGACAAAACAGAGGGTGTTGGCAAAGGCAGAAGTTCAAGAGGAAACCACAGCCTCTCTAAAGAGCAGAGATAGCGGCCCCTGGAAACAAGTGCATAGGCAGAGGCCATCCACAGCAGTAAATATACGGTATAGAGCACACATGCATCCAGCAGATGCAAACCTCCTCCCACGCATGAATGTGAAAACCTTCCAAATCCTTCCCCCACTTGTTCTGTTTTGTTCAGGGTGCTCATCCTTCTCTTAGCAGACAAACTTCAACCTAAAGCTCTACTTACATATGATCACAAAGAAGTTTACTGTTAAGAGTAATACCTGAATGCATACCCCCCCCCCCCCCCCCCCCCCGTTTAATTACAGGAAGAAAACTGTGAGCATCATTTGCTCTCTCTTATGTAACTGCACATGCATAAAGTATCTTTAACCTACGCGATGACAGCTATGACAATTACATTTTATTTAAAGTGTATGCCATTGCTTTTAGATTCAGATGAGCTCACAGTATTTGAAACGTAATGTAAATACATTATTGCTGCAGTCGTGCTGGGCTTCCTGACCAAATTTCCTTAAAATGTGATGCATATACTGAGAAGACTTCCCCCCTCCTCCAGGGATATATTAAATATCTTGGGAACACACTGCCCCAAGCAATGGTTCTTTTCGATATCCATATACAAGAATATATCCCAGAGTTTTCACTATCCTCTGGATTTGTTCCCAGAATAATTTCAGGAAATTTCTAGGCCTTTCTGTGTAAGTAAGCTTTTCTAAAATACTCTTTGGGAATAGACTCTAGAAGCAGATGGATCACAAACATTGGAGCCCAGCAGGAAACATTATTAGCAAAGTCAGCATTTACACACTTGTACGTCTTTAGGACTTTTTTTAAAAAAGTGATGAGTTATTGGTGAAAAGCTAACATCATCCATTTAAGTCTTCTGAACAGTCTCTTAGTTGTATCTATGGCATCCAACTATATTTGTCTGATATCTTCATCCTGCTTACCTTAATGATGTTTCTTGAATTTGTGCTAGTGACACAATGCTCTGCCTCATTTGATTAAATAAAGAATCAAATTTCACATCACTTTCTTGTCCATGTGAGAACACCAAACCGATTCTTGAACAAAAATGTGTCTCTTGTCCTTTTTTGAAGGAACAGCCCTTAGAGATGTAGTGAGGGGGCTATCCCAGAAAATAGTAGCAAAAGAGAGAGAAGTCAGTGATGAATCTCAAGGCATATTAATTCCGGTTCCCTTAGGAACTGTACCAACTGTGTCTTGCTTGATGTTACAAAAGATAGATAGGTGTGAATTATACTCTATTGGAGGTGAATATGGAAGCATATTAAAAAGCAGTACCATTTCAATTGGATTTCCCAGTTCCTGCCCTTTGAATCAGGTTGTCTTCTATCCCACATATGTTGTTTATCAAACCTTTTCAACATGGGAAAGGATGAAATATATTCACAGGAAAATAGACTGGCCAATATTTGAGGAATAGGTCTTTGATTCTTAAATATTTCTAAAAGGCTGTAACAAGAAGTGATTTTTTTAAAGTATTTCATATTAACATAAAGTACTTATTTACTGCATTGGATTAAACTTATTCTGTACCTACAGTAATTTCATATTTACATCTGACATAAATATGGATCAAAATTTACATGGAAACATTTGCTTGAACATAATTGCACTTGCAAGCATTCTCTCCCATTAATATTTAAACTTTTATCTCAAAGTATTCTGAGACAAACCATTGATATACAGCTAAACAACCTGGCAGTCAAGAAAAGCAATATTTCAACAATTCTTCAACTTATTGTTGTCTCAGCACAAAAAAGCCCATACTCACTTTATGAAAAAATATTACAATATCTCTAGGGTGTATAAAACAAATTGCTTTTAACGCAGCAGTTTTGGCTCATATTAAAAGCATGCAGAAATTAATTTCTCTCTTTTTGAAGGTAAAATGAGTTAACTCTGCCAACACTTAGAGGAAAAGTTCTGATGCCCTTAAGTGCTCCATAAAAACACCCAGACCCCAAAGTTATCTTTTAGTGACAATGTAGATATCACGTGAAACACTACACACCTAATATTTAAAATTTATGTAATGGATTATTTTTGCAAGCTTTCAGGTATAAGCAAGAAATTTCATTTCTAATTTCACTCTAAATAGGTCCTTTTAATAAACAGACATTGTTTTCAGGATACAATCAACCAGTTCGATCTGATATTAGAAGCGAAGTATCAATAAATACATGCATTTTTATACTGTTTTGCAAATGAATATTGAATAGAATACTGCCACCTTTTGGCTATGATCTGGACTTAAAAATGAGACTTCTCTGTAAAACTTCTAAAAACATTTGACATATAATGATTATTCTAAAGAATTCAATATGTCAACAGGCTAATGTTATGCTTATAATTAACATTGTTGATGTAAGAATAAAACTTTTCATACTTAACTGCATAGTATTATCCTATTATTTCTCGATAATGAGCAAGCACTTTGACAAGAGCTTTTGTCTTTAGCAGAAAAGAAGCAGGCATAGCTTTGACATCAAGCTAATGGAATAAATACTTTACAATCATGGCAATTCCTCTACTGCTTAGAGTAAAATAATAATACTTTTGTGTAACTCGTACACTCAACTTCATAAATATTGAGCCACTAACTGATTCTCAGAAAATTCTTACTGGAGAATTGTTGAGTCTAATATTAACATATAAGCATTTTAAAACACAGGTGAAAGGCACGTAAGTCTTTCAGCAACCTCAAAAGAAGGGCTCTAACGTCTCTTACCATGAACAAATGATGCCACTAGAAAAGGCAGTGCAGAAGAATACAGGGCCTGGGATTTGGGGTTAATCCCTAGCAAGTGTTCCAAGTCATTGCAGAGAGATTCTCCCAACTGTGAGCTAATCAGGTTTCAATTTAATTCATTTATGCTGAATAAATTAAAAAAGAGGATTTGATCCAACTTTGGGGAAGAGTTTGCTGATTAAAAAGTTTAGGCAAACAAGCACTCCCTTTTTTGTTTCAGTATTTGTTTTATGAATTGGGGTGACTGGCTATCAAGCTACATAGAAGGACTATCACTTATCTAAGGGCTACTTTAAATCACACCCTACAAGCCTACAAGTTTACTGTGAATTCAGCTTTTGCATTGTCAGAAAATAAGGAGTAACTTGATGAAAAATACAAAGAAAACCCTAAATTCCCCTAATTTAAAAGAAGAAAGGTTCTTACGCAACTCCCTGTAAAATGCTAATGCTGTAGTTAAGTGGAATATGATTTTCAATTGTAAGCATTTTCATACAATCATGCTTTAAAGACCATGTTAAAAAGCAACAACCACAACTCATTTTGCTACTGTAGAGGCATGGTTCTTGTATCAGCCTTTTTCCTAGTATTGCAAATACTTCATATGGAAACTTTATTAAACCATATCAGAGTTAAGTAAGGGGAATTCATTAGACTGGAAGCTTAATTTCCATCTACAAGTATAACCATTTGAAATATACACTGACAAGGACATTTTGGAATTGCAAGGCATCATTTACATTTAGAGAAGAACAAATAGCAGGATACCCAATTCATACACTTTTAGCCACCAATACAATACTTTCCCCTCTTAAACCACTCCTATTTAAAATATCTGCATTTTTCCGAGTATTGGCTATTGGCACAGGAAGTTTTTACACATAGACCATCCTAATTTTCTGCCTAAAACTGTGTAGGCTCAGCTTGAAACTGTTTATACAGAAAAACAGTTCTTCATAATTAAGCAAGTGTATAAACAATTTCACTTTAGACAGGTTTTTCCCCATCTGTCCTATTCAAAACTATTTTTACCAAAATAATCTGAAAAGGACAACTAGTACTATTTACAAACTACTTGTATTTTGGAAACAAAATTTTAAGCAGCATTTAACTTTGACAAATAGCCTGCACTAACCTTTACAAATTTGCCTGTAGGGATAAAATGACAAATGACTCTCACAGTGGGGCTTATTAGATTCCTAACATGGCCCTTCAGGAAACACTATTTCAGATTATATCAGCAATTCCATTTTTCAGGGCCTAATAACTCAGCTTGAAAAAAATAACCAACCAAAAAAACCAAAACAAAAACCACACACACACACACCTTCCCTGTGGAATAAAACTTAACACATAACATCATGAACAAAAGTTGCTTCGACAACTTAAAATGTATCACAGTTTCCTAACTCTCCGTGCCTGTATGTAGCTCGTGATGCCTCTATTTCTGAAACACAATATTGTAAAAGATTAGCATAGGCAACTGAAATGTTTTCAGCGTTTTGGGAGGGGAAAGGAAAATTGGACCTCTTATATTTTGTTAAATATCTTAGCGTGATTTAGCATAGTGGGGAAAATGCTGTGCTGCTGCAGGCAGTAATATTATGTGCAATGCTAATGCTCTGGTCCAAATTCTGTATCTGTTTCTGATCCTCTAAAATCCACTGAAATCAACTGATCCTTCCCACTGCCTTCAACAGGTTTGGATCAAACTCCCTAAGATTGTATCATGCCAGAGGAGACTAGTCTACAAGGATATGATACCAGACATTTAGAAATACCAGTCTTGTTAGGCAATGAGGGGATAATTATTGAGATCTAAGACATCATATTCTGTTGACTGAAAATGCTAATATAAATTGTGCAGATCAATATTGTAGTGTGCATACAACAGTGAGAAAGGAAAGTCAGCTTTCTCTTCACTTCCTTGCTGAGGCTGCACTTAGAATGGGGATTGTGAGCCAGTTCGTACTGGGAGAGGCAATCACAGCACCTTAGTCAGTAGCTAATCTCCCTTTATTGTCAAAGAAGAGAGAAGCCCACAACCACAGGGTGAATTTGATAATTTGACAGGAGTGCCTATACCATTCGTCCTTCCACTGCTTGTTCCTAAAGCAGCCAGCTGGGTCTTCGTTTATTACAGTATCTGCTATAAAGCCTGAGTTAAGTGGTGGGCTCAGTAGAGGGATGTTAATAACAAGTTAGTATCTCCACTTCAGATATTCCTTTAGTAATAACAATTTCTCCTCACTGCAGGCTGCATCTTCCATTTTTTTAATCCACTTGTTTAACTTTCTCGTGATAAAATCTTTCAAGATGCTCTTAAAACTAAATTTGCTGAGAGTTCAAACTGTCCAGGCCATACAGTACAGTTGATTAACAGCAAGAATAGAAGAGTTGGAAAATGTGAGAATACCTGGCTCTCAAAAACCTTAGCACAGAACTGGTAACAAATTTACAAAGGGTGTCTCAAACACAACAACAATAAAAAATCAAACCCAAAACAAACTTTGCCTGCTCACTGCTGCCTATATCCTACACCCTTCAGGAGTGCAGTAGAGTACCTCCTACCCACACGTGCATTGAGTTCATCTCACATTTTGTAAGGCAGCAACCTCTCTACTGTTGCATCTTCCTGCCTCTTTGGATGCGTCTAGACTGCTCTGCAAGCTCTGTGGTGTCTCTCGGTCCCAGCTTCCCAAATATCCAGACCCTGCCTGTACACCTGGATTTCCTATCCAAGGAAAGAAGTGCACTTGGACCTCCTTCTGATATGGAAAAAAAGATGACAGTGTGCACAGGGAATACAGAGCTCTTCATGACCATAGAGAGTTTGTTTCCTTTTCTGTCCACGAGCTACTTACTGTATTTTTTCTGCCTTACCTATCTGTAATACTTCAACTCATTTCCTGTTATGTGACTTGTTCCAGTGAATGTTTTAGTTGCTGGTTCTCTTACCCATTTTTATCCCTATTTGGATCTGCTGTACCATCTCCCACGTTGTACCCCATAAAAATTGTCCTCAGCTTATTTCTTTGAGCTGCCTTTGCATAATTTATTATCTCCATACGATCTTCTAGTAATATTCTTACACAACTTTATCTCATGTATCAATCATCCATTCTACATATTGTCCCACAATTATCACAATGAATGTAGGCTACTGCAGCTGTGGAAGAACAATGCCTTCAAAGACAGCTCTCAAACAAAAGAAGAGAAATGAACATCTTCACCACAACCCCCGCCCCCGTGAGAAATTCTGCTTTCCACTGTCTTAGACTCATTACCGACTGGAGGCCCCTACAACAATTAAGTACTGCAAGAGACCAGACTGAGGTCAGATCTTTTCCTCTTTCCTTGGTTCTGCCACCAATCTATTGTGCTAGCTCTGAGTAAGTCTTTATCATCTCCTTGCTTCAATTTTCCTCCTCAACAAATGTGCCTAAAATGTTATCCCTCCTGGAGAAGTTAATTTGAGATGAGTACAGGGAGCACTGTAAGACTGGAATGTTTTTCTTGTAGTTAGCATGGTGACTCAGTCCACTTCCCATGGACAAAGCCTGAGAGCAGCAATGGTTTCTTTTTGTATTTTCAGGCATCTTTGGTGCATTACTGTTGTAAGAAAAAAAAAAGTTTAAACACTAGCAGGCAGCTGATAACTGGGTCTATACCTGTGTGAATGTCTGAAATTGAACTTTTGAACTCTCAGGAAGACTGCTGCTTCCTACCGGCAACCAGCACAGTCTGGCTATAAATTCTGATAAAACCGGGACTAAAGAATTGCACATCCCAACTCCTCCAATTAACAGAGACGGAACCCCAAGTAGGAGGCTGACCACGCACTGTGTTTCTCCACATAGACTACCTGAGAAAATGAGAGGCTAGGGGCCTCAAAGATGGGTTCCCTCAAAAGAAGTCATGGCTTTGGAGAGAAGAAAGGGACCTGGAAAGAAGGTGGTGAAAATCCCAGCTGGAGGAAAGATCTTGGAGATGAGGGGGTATGCATGGAAACGACTGCCAGGGGGTGCTCAGGGACCTTGTTCTGTAACACCTGAGGCCAGTAACTGTGAGCAGTGGCACACCACAGTCCAACACTACTTTGTCCCCAGCGTTCCCAGACCAGCAGTGACCTCCCTGCTGGGAAGGGAAGCCAAGAACTACTGAACATAGTGCTGGGGGGGGAGCGAGCGCGCGTGACATAATCTAGCGTAAGGTAAAAGCTCTAATCTTGTTGGTTCTTGAATAAATCCAAGTACACAGATCCACTACGCACTGTTGGTTACTCTGCCTTGCCCATGAACATTACAAGCTAGTATCCTGCAGCCTGTAGCAGAGTCCCATCCTTTCTGAACAAATGCTGTCTGTCTGACATTGATGCACAAGGCCATGGATGTATTAGACTAATTTGAATACAGCTTTCTTGTAGGATTTACCGAGGTGACTGTGACCATTATCACCCTGCAGCTGTATCTATGTTACTTCTGAAGATACGTACAATAAGGGCATCCAACGGTGAAATATCCTGCCTGTATTTATACAGCATGCTCATACGAGGTCTCCAGATTGCCCTTAAATCCACGCTATATACCCCAGAGGGCTTCCACAGCAAAGGCATCTAGCACTACCTGCAAGTATTCACCACCACCCTTTCCCAAACTACTCACTTCTGCAAAGCCACTGCAAGCAGGCAGGACTAAGCTTGCCAGCCCCAGTCCTGTCCCATAACAGAACAGGGCAGCAGAATGGGTATGGGGCTTGGATCTCTGACACCCCATCCTCCATGCTACTGGGGCCAGCCCAGACCCCAGTTATCAGGACAGGCTGACAGCAGAGTGATTAATGAATGATCCCAAGAAATGACAAATTATTTCTTCAGTAAATGCAGGTAAACATGCAGCTGGCAGGGAACCATCTATTTAAAGAGTGCCCCTGGTTTTAATTGTAAGCTCTTCCTAAGATACCTGAAACCAATGTCCAGACCATTTTCTCACAGCAACATTTATGGTTTGGATAGAGGACCATTCTCAACTTATTTGTCACGTCTGCCTTGTCAACTTGCCCAGACGACAACCCCAAGCCTCTCTTCTCTTTAAATTTTGCTGCAAGAGAATAATACCCCATCCTTCTGGGAGGTGAAATGAGGTATTTGGCAACCCAGATCAGGGTGCACCATGGGCTGGTTTTTGAAAAAAAAAATGTAGCTGGGAAAATAATGAGAAGTGGAGCAGAACAGCTCCCTTCTGCTTGGTTCTTATTCTGAACTGTTTTCTGATGTGTTTAAGTTTTTGGCCAGGCCCACCACCTGATTACAAAGCTAGGGATTTTGAACCTAAAAAAGATGGAACATGTATCAAGCATTATACATCTCTTTTCCCCTGTTTTTCCCCTTAAACTCTTGGGGCAGTTTACTTGAGCATTAATTTGTTGTGGGATTGCTCTGTCTATCTGTGCTCCAGTTAGGAGGGCTTTGTGCAATGTTTATGTTAAGAGCTGGAGACCTCCGGCTCAGAGCTGACTGGTTCCTAATGAACCTAGAGAGCAAGCAGGGCATGCACAGTGTTTAAATTTGGGTACTACTTTTGCTCAGGTATTTTAAAATCCTGTATTTAGGAGTCAAATTTAGGGTTGTGAATGTTACATATCTGCAGCCCTTATTAGAGCAATATGGTATTCATAATGTGACATCATTACTGAAAGGAAGATGAACAGTTTCATCAAAGTTGGATTTAAATAATGAAGTAACTAACTAAATAAATTAATACAGTACTAAATAAAGAAGTAACAAAACACTTACAATATAATAAAAGAAGAAAACACAACAAAAATTAATTCATCACAAGCTGGTAAACTTCTGCAGGCACTACCTAACATACATGAACATGACAAAAAATGATTTTACCCTCCCTTACTTTAAAAAAGCTCAAAAAAGCCCAATCTTCCATTTCAAGAAAGGCACACACTTGCTACATAACGCTTGCAGTTTGCAACCCTTACACTAAAGTCCTCGTGAAACAAATATCCTCTCCATTTTCTATGTATTAAAAAGAATTTTAAAAATATTTTAACATATTAAAACTTGGAGGTAAACGTCTTAAGCTAAAATAGTTTCAAGCCCTGTTTCCTGAACTATGAAGAGAGGAGCAAATTTTTAAAGCCACAGTCAGAAAATATATCTGAAACAAAAAAAGACCATAAAACAGGAACAGAGGTCATTAAACCAGGTTTATATCAAATTCAGATGGTTTTCAAATTATGTTAAAAAGCCTGATGATATAAGTATCTGTGTCACCTTCAACTCTCATTTTCATGTACCATCATTCCACAAATGTCTAATTTTTCGTAACTGAACCTAAACTGATCCAACAGTCCAGGACCAAGAAAGAAGATAATAAGAGCTGTTTACTATTCATCAGCATGTAGGGTTCTGTCCATATATAACTTATAAAATAATATTCACTACAAGGTGTTGTACACTGATTTTATTGGAATTTTTTCATAATAACCTATTATGTTTCCCCAAATACTTCCTGGGGTTAAAACATTTAAAAATATTTCCCATTGGGAAAATTTCCTTTTCCCCCACCCCTCCCTTTTATTTCCCTTTTCTTTTTTCTTTTTTTTTTTAATAAATCAAAGGAGCAATAGTCTTCCTAATGAATTTCAAGTTACTTAACACATGATTTCTTGTACCCCTTAACATATAACGCTATTTTGAAAAATAACTTTAGAACAGGCATATTTTGAAAAACCTCATTTGTTTCTCTGATCTCCAGTTCAAGTATACTTGAAGTCCAGTGTTTTTTCTGCAAATCTCTCTCCTGTGAACAACTTGGGATTGGAAAGTAAAGCTGGTTTCTTTCATGCTCATGCATCATCACCAATAATAAAGATTTGAGATTAAATTATGCCCTTCCTCACCGATTCCAATAGTCTGGGATAAAAAGCTTTACTTACAATTTCCTTTGCCTTGTTTTGTATATTCAAAGTACACTATGTCATACTTACAGAGCCAAATTCATTTATTCCTAAGCAATCCAGTTAAGCTTACTGAAGTCTTCTGTAATTCCCTGATCTATTTCTGCCTTCTAACAGGCCTTTCAAATCTCTCTTGAAAGCACAGAATTTGACAAGCTGGTACCACTGAAGATGCATTTGTTATTTTCAAATCAAATTATACTTTCTCCTACCTTTTCTTGTTACATTGATGAACAAAATCAAAATTGTACCACAGGGGTGGAAAGATAAGGACTATTTCGGTGTAAAAGGTTCCCCTTTCCATTCCTCTTATATACTGCATTGTCTAAATAAAGCAAAGCAATAGCCTAAGAACAGGCTCAAAGCCACAAGTCATACGGGTTTCCTTGCAATTATAATTTTAACCCTGTCATGTGCCAGTATATGATGATACATGATATATCCTTTAAGAGGATGTCAGTCAGCAGAGACATCTGCATGTATAAGAGATTCAACTCTTAAGCCTGTATTCTGACAGGTATCTGTCGTGGTTTAACCACAGCCAGCAACTAAGCCCCACACAGCTGCTTGCTCACTCCCCCTGCGGTGGGATGGGGGAGGGAGTCAGAAGGGTAAAAGTGAAAAAACTCGTGGGTTGAGATAAGGACAGTTTAACAGGTAAAGCAAAAGCCGCTCACACAAGCAAAGCAAAGCAAGGAATTCATTCACTACTTCCCATCGGCAGGCAGGTGTTCAGCCATCTCCAGGAAAGCAGGGCTCCATCAGGTGTAATGGTTACTTGGGAAGACAAACGCCATCACTCCAAACATCCTCCGCTTCTTCTTCTTCCCCCAGCTTTATAAACTGAGCATGACGTCATATGGTATGAAATATCCCTTTGGTCAGTTGGGGTCAGCTGTCCCACCTGTGTCCCCTCCCAACTTCTTGTGCACCCCCAGCCCCCAGCCTACTCGCTGGTGGGGTGGGGTGAGAAGCAGAAGAGGCCTTGACTCTGTGTAAGCGCTGCTCAGCAGCAACTAAAACATCCCTGTGTTATCAACACTGTTTTCAGCACAAATCCAAAACATAGCCCCATACTAGCTACTCTGAAGAAAAGTAACTGTACCCCAGCCAAAACCAGCACAGTATCCTATATTTGAAATATGAGATATATGAAAAAGGGAATATTTTTCCCCACAAGTGGAATGTACACATAAAAACCCTTTCTTTATGAAATAATTATCTCCTTGCTTCCTCTGCTCTTCATCACCTTTGTGGAGGGGAAAAAAAAAAGTATTCCATTTACCTGTTCTACAAAATCCTAAGTTTGGTTGAAACGTTGAGAGAGAATGTATTAGAACTGACTGACTTCTATTCAAATGTTCACTTGATTCAAATTATTGGTGAACCTTGCAACAGAATAGAGTTCCCTAAATTGTTTGGTTTTTTTTAATAAGAGAAATATTTCCATAAACACAGAAAATGTCACACTGAGCACAGAGCCTAACACCACTCACTGGTAAAGTACAATCAGGTAAGCATTGCTACCCTCAACTTTTTAAAATGGCCACCCTTTCAAGTGAGGAAAACCTGCTCATACAACAACATAGTCATCTTCTATTTTGATGATTCAGCTGAATGATGAGATACACTCAGTGTAAATTTGATTGCTATCCAGAAATAGTTGACAGCAGTGAATTCTTCTAGATGTCACATTCTTGATTTTAGGAATATTTTTATTTTAACAAGTGTAAAAATATTTATGGAATGCAGGAATTAAAATCTTATTCCAGATATAAAGAAAACAAAAAGAAAAAAGACAGAACTATCATTTCTGAATTACAAATACAAAAGTGAAAAAATAAACAAGTTACATAAGATTTGAATCATATAGTCTATCTTCTGTGTCAAAGGATGTGGAAGAAGTTAACAAGTTCAATTTCTCTTTGATAATGTGAGACAGAAAAATATTTTACTATGATTTCCTAGTGATTATTTAATTCTAACAATTCAAAGAATGTTGGATTCCACTGCTGTGTTAACAGTAAGATAAATGACAACGAATTATGTAAATGCAATCCTTAGACAAAAGTTCCTCACTATTTCAGAACTATGAAATCAAGAGGCAGCCCAAGTAAGACACATTCCTGTTGATTTTCTTAAGATATTTTTCTAGACGATTCTAGCCAAATGGGTTTTATTTCACAAACGAAACCAGCAATCTTAAGATTCTTAAGTACCAATGTACTTAAGTACAGTGGACTGAATTTGCAGAAGGGAAGCGCTCCACTAGGTTAAAGCACTTCGGCTTCAAGTCTGGTCTACGTCAAAAATGAAATTTGGCTTAGAGGTTACTATGCCTCACATAATTCCTCCGTCAGGTGTTTGTGCAGGAGTTCAAAATAACCCCAAATTTCCAGTTATTCAGTTAAGATTGGCCAAGACTGTTTTGCCATGAAAGCTTAAATGTATTTGAGAACAATTTTCACCAAGAGGGTGAAAGAGGGATATAGCTATTTCACTAAATGATATGGCTAAAGCAGTCAGACACACTTTTCTTTTCTCAGAACAGTAGTCCCCAGCGCAGAGTATATTCCACTTCGGGAATTCACAACAAACGGTTGTCCTGACAGTTTCTCTTGGCACAGTATTGTTGTAATGGTCTTTCTGCTAAAAGGCTCTCCCCAGCTAGTTCTTTACACCTTTTCACTCATTACTGTACTTGTTTCTTGCAGATAGTGACTTATCAAATAGAACTGAGCACTGCACAGTGCCTTGGATGCTTTAGCCTTTTTTACTGCTGAGAGCCTTCCACTGGCAACTTTGCAGCCTGCTTTCCACTGGCAGCTCTGTAACCTAAGTGCCATAAACAGGAACAACCAACAGCGAGTTTGAAAAGGCCCTGGTGAAACCCACATAGTTATTACGGGAAAAGTATTATAGGGAGACAGCTTTCACCATTAGAAGTTATGTATGCCATCAGCGATATGTAGGTACCATACAGGTACCATTTAAAGCAAATTATTATCTACAATTACTATGAAAAATATAAGATTGTCTTGCAGACAAAAAGAGATTCTTCTCCACAGCTGATGTTCTGAGAAGAGCATTACATATACAAAACTACACACACCACAGATTTATACAGAAGTGTTAATAACTCAGGGTCACCTGAAGAACTGACTTCATTCATCCTTCGTAAGTACTTTTTTTTCCTTACAGGACACCTTCTGCCATTGTAATCATTGAGCTGCTCTGAAGAGCCTTTAAAAACCAGCCTGTCACATGCTTAATTCTGTAGCCTTTACATCTTTCTGTTAAGGTAGTGAGAACATCGCTAGCAGCCTGAAGAACAGCTTAGTAAATGTACTACCTCCTTATTTCTCATTTCCTATTTACGTTTAAAACGAACCAGCCAACTCTAAAATTAATCTGTACTAGAACTATATTAACTCACTATTCAGCATAAACAGCTACTGCAGCTGCTATAGACATAGTCTGTAGTTACATGATTCACTAAGCAAATGATTTATGCCTCTGCTCAGGGAAGGAAAACTTTCCTTGTAACAAAGGCTCGAGTCATGCTTTATGCAAAGAGATGAGGCTTGACTCACTAGAATCAACTGTATGTCCTGACAGAAATCAGCAGAAAGCTTACAGAGTATAAAAGCAAAAAGTACCTTTTATATCTTTCAATATTCTGGTGAGTTAACATCATGGTGAATTTGCTATTTTCCTTACTCCGGCTACAAGAAATATCCAAGTTACCATCAATATTAGTGATTCCCCTGTTTCTGTTTCTAAACTCAACAATACCTTTCCACACTTGCTTGGATTTCACTGTGTAAGCTATTGTCCACCAGCTCCCCAGCCTCCTTATCACATCTCATCTGTCATGCCCTCACCACTAAGAGCTCAGAACCATGGCCAACATGGACCAACACTTAACAAATATTTCACTTGGTGCCAAAAACAGTTTAGGCCCCCTTCCAGTTCTTCTTTACCAGCTTAAATCAAGTTCCCACACTGAGCACAAAGTGGTGGGGCTGGACTCCCACCTCACAGCTACTCTATAATGGTTTTAGGAGAAATTCACCACTTCAGAAATCAAGCTCTATTAAGTTGACCCCACCACAAGAGACAAACCGTCTCTGAGCACTTACTAACGCGCTATACTGGCGGCTTCACCCAGCCCCAGCCCCAGGCACAGGCGGGGCTGGGGGCGCAGGCAGGGCCCTGCCTCATCCCCACAGGGCCCCGACCCCACCACACCGCGCACCCGGCCGGGCCCTACGGCCGCCTCAAGCAAAGAAGCGAAAACCAGCCCAGGACTCAGCTCAGCCATCCCCTCCACACCGACAGAGCAAAAGCCGTAAGCTTCTTGCCGACGCCCCGTTGGCGTCCCTCTGCCAGGCGGCCCCGGACTACACCACCCGCGCACACAACAGCGCCGATCACTGCGCAGGCGCCGGCTGGCCACCTCTCCCTCTCCCCCTCCCCCTCCCCCTCCGGCCGGGGCGGCCGGGGCCGCGCATGCGCAGGGGCCGCGCAGGCGCACAGCCCATAAGAGCCGCGGCCACCCGCTGTCTCCCTGCGCGCCGCTGGGCCCCGCCTTTCTCTTTTCTTTTCCGTCGCCAAGATGGCGGAGTACGATCTGACCACCAAGATCGCGCACTTCTTGGACCGGCACTTGGTCTTCCCGCTGCTGGAGTTCCTCTCTGTCAAGGAGGTACGTGGCTATCCCAGAGGTGGGGGAGCTGGCCGTGCAGCTGGGGGAGCGGAGAAGTGGCAGGCGGCACCACCAGCTGCTGGGGCCGCTCACGGGCCTGGGGCGCGCCGTGGCCGTCGCCGTCTCCTTCCTCAGGCGTTGCGTGGCCTGGGCCCGGCCCGTGAGGCGACTCGGAGTTCGCTTCCTAAGGGAGGAGCTTGAGGCTTATGCACCGCGTGGGGAGAGGGCGAGGGAGAGGCGTGTGGGCCTTCCCCGTGAGGGAGGGAGAGCAGGGCCGAGAGGAGGCCTGGGGGAGCAGCTCCTCCTGCAGCGCGGCTCCCCGGGCCGCTCGCTTGCGAGGCAGAGGGGAACTCCTCTTTCCCTTCCCCCGGATTTGGCGTAGTTTCTTTCCCTTCCCCATAATCCGGGGGAGGGAAAAACTCGCAGCCCTGGTTCGTTTTTTGCCTACTTCCCGACGGCGTGAGACAGCTCTCCTTATCCCTGCGCCTCGTCTGCGGCCCTTGTCACTCGTGCTCCTCCTCAGCCGCGGAGTTGCAGGGCGGTGTGTGGGGTTGCATCAGTGTAGGTAGTGTTGCTAATCAACTTTAAACCGTTGCCATCAGGAATTTATGTTTAAACCAAGTGTAAGTCCCTTTTAGTGCTGTCCTTTGTTGGTCTTTTATATATATTTTTAAGTGTATTACTACGAAGAACCCAGTAATGCTTCAGATGCTTTAAACTTTCATCTATCAAAACTATCTGAAGCGTTCATCTGATCCATTTTAAAATGGAAACAAAACGTGTAAAATCACATAAGTTTCGAATTTAAAATAGATACTATTTTAGGCTTCAGAACTGAACCAGTTAAGCATACATACATTGAGACAACTTGACCTAACCAGTTTTCATGTCTAGTGTATGGACTTTGCTTGCTGTCTGTTGTCTTAGGGGCACTTTTAGTATTTTGGCATTTGTAAATCAGCTCAAGTTAATTAAACAGTTATTATTGTAGTGTTAATCTTGAACAAGATGATGTTCAGAGCTGAATTAAAGTTTTGCAGGATCTGTGTCCGAGATGTCTGTAAATGTGGTATGGTGAATTGTAATACAGCCTTCATGCAAATGTATTTTTGAGGTATACTCTAGTTTAGGCCCCCACCTACATCTTGAAGGCCTAACAGCAGTCCACAACTCATGACTAAATTATGGGGTAGGAACTTTAAAAAACAATTTGACAAGTTTAAAAGAACACTATCCAATTACACAAGCTAAACTAAATTTGCTCTTATGCTATAGGCCTAACAACATATTTTAGATTAATCTGTGCTACAGTTAAATTGTAAGCTTTATCTTGAGTGTATATTTTGAGATCCACTTTAAATTATTTGACTAGTCTGCACTGTTCAGCATGTTATTTTGTGGCAAGTATTTGCTACTTCAAAAGAAAAATCTGACCAAGGTTTTATTTATTTTTTAAATATAAATGTTTATACATATATTTATATATATAATTTTCAGAGATTTTTTCATATTGGATTTTTTCTTGTGAATTGTAATAGGAATTACTATTCCTGTAATAGGAATTACTATTCCTGTTAAAGGAATAGTAATCTGAAATGTTATTTGTCTTCTGACTAGTTTTTGAAGTTCCTGCATTCATAAATAGGAGGAAATTGCTGCTATCTTGCCAAGACCAGAAATGTAGAGAGGCTGTATAGTAAGCACACTAAATGACAGAGCTGTGAGATCTTGCAAAGCTATGAGATTTGATGTTTAAAACTATTTAATTGGACAAAAATCCATAAACAAACTGTACCATAAAGGTAACTATGTAATATGAATTGGAAACTATTTAATAGGAATTAACAGATTTTCTTGAATACTATTTCAGATATACAATGAAAAAGAGTTACTCCAAGGAAAACTGGATCTCCTTAGTGACACCAACATGGTGGATTTTGCTATGGATGTGTACAAAAATCTTTATTCTGATGAAATTCCACATGGTAAGCTGCTCATTTAGAAGTAAAATTTGTTTTACAACCTTTGTATCTAAAATAAGAAATAGCTAGTGGTAATTTGCTTGTTGCACTCAAAAACTAGAATACTGTTTATCTTGGGCCTTAACGAAAGGATGTGCAATACTGAAACAAATAGAATCCCCTAATCCTGGGAAGTTTGCGTTTGGTCTATCAGGAACTTAGTCTTTGAGTGATGTCTGAAGTATTTCAATGCTAATTTGGACATTTCTAGCACTTTAAGGGTATAGCCTAATAGATTTGCACTTATTTTTCATCTGTCAAATTAAACACTTGCACAGTGATTTGGGGTCACTAAACTTTTTCTTTAAAGCATCCAGTATTAAGGCTAGATTTCCATTGTAAGTAACTCCATTAATCTGACTGTCTATGGTTGATGTTTAGACTTTGAGGAGATACAGAAGTTTTTGAAAATGTGTGTTTTGCTCACTTCTGTCACCATATAAATTGCTGTTTCTCTAGAAGAAAAGAAATGATAATTAATATTCTCATAAAGAACATGAAATGTAATCTCTTACTGTCTTCTCCATGATTTTGGAAACTTTCCTATTTACTTCTTAAATTTCTATCTTCCTGAGGAGTGTTTCGGGAGGAGGAGAAAATTAGTGTATCTTGCTGTCTCTAATTTCTGTCTTTCATGGCTGGTTTTGTGTGGTTGTTAGGGGGTTTTTTTTCCCCCTATTGTTGTTTTTTCTGGGTTGTGTTTTTGTTTTGGTGGTTTGTTTTTGTGTTTTTTATTTTCCTTCCTGACCCTAGTCTTTGAATATACACTTTCTTCCTATTTCTCCATCTTTTTTTCATTTTGTGGAATTCTTTGCCTTTTCCTAAACTAGTGGGACTACAGTCTGCCTTGCCTGCAGCTTAGGAGGAAGAGATTCAGGTGCTTTTGCATAGTCAGGTACAAGATGCAGCTGTTCTTCTGCCTTGGTCTTATTCTTTCCAGGCTCTTTAAGCTGCAGAGTTGGCAGCTAGCCTCTTTGGAAATACATTAAGAGAAGTGATAGACTTATGGACCTTGAATTCAAGGTTTTGACCAAATCTTTGATATGCTAGCATTAGATGTTGTTTATGGGTGTATATGCAATGATGCATGGGACTGATAACAAATAACATGAACCAGAGGTTTTCACTTTTGTAATCGAAGAAATAGTTGTAATGATAGCTTCACTTCTTGGTTGCTTATCAGTTCTACTGTTTTAAAAAGTCAGACTGTCTCAGGGCTGTAAAAATCTCAAAGCTGAATAGGTTTTCCTCTTTCTTTCCTTGCTCCAGCCTTTCTAAACTGTTGAAGAAGAATATCATTTTTATCAGTAGTAAATAAGTAGTAAAATCCTGAAGTAGTAAGCAGCACAAGAAATAACAATCCTAGCACACTTTCACAAAGTAACTAGTCTAATGTCTTTAATATTCCGATTACAGCCACTTATTTAAGCAGGTTGCTAAGTGTATAATTTCATAAGGTCATAGCTGCAAGTTGAATGAATTTGGTCACTGGGAGAGCTCTGCCTTCATATAGTCCAATAATTTCCACACTTGTAATGTTTTATACTCTTTTCAAACATCTTTAAGATTTTGTCATCAGTTTGGCAGGATTTTTTTTGTATGATGACTTACTGTTGTTTGATCTGTGGCTTTTATTCAACAGTATAAAATTAACATAATCAGAGGTAATACTTTCACATGGAGTCAGGGTGCTTGCTTGTACATCTTTCTATGAAAAGGTCTTAACTTAGTCTGAGGTCTTTCTGGTATGTGTCATCTTCATGTATCAACGCTTATCAGAATGTGTGTACAGACAGGTTCTTTTTATTTGTGGGATTACTGGCTTCGTTAGAATTTTGTGCTGATTTTTTTTTAAGACCTCACTGTTTTAAGTACTCAAAGCTAAGTTCACTTACACTATTATACTTAGAAGTGTCCTTGCACAATTTATAGTTATTTTGTCTTGTCTTCCATGACATCAACTTACAATTACACAGCTAGGAGATGTCATAAGAAAACGTTTTTGTACTCTCTTAGTAAGGCAACTGAATGTTTTTTCCTTCATCTGTTTCCCCTTCCTCTTTTATAATCTCAAGATTCATCTGAAGTTGGAGATAATTTCTCCTTGGAGAAATTATTGGAACACTTCCTATCAGGCAAGTCATTCTTAGATTTAGGTTGGGTCACCATTATGGTGTTAGCCACTTTGGGCCTCCTTCACAAACATATATGTAGTCAAATCACGAAAGAAATGCCTAATAGGTTCACTGTGGCATTGAGTGTCCTGGTGTGTGGCTCACTTCCATGGTTTCCTGCGTACTGTTCTCTCCTGGGATTTGGTCTTGGCTTCTCTGATGCCATATGTTTCTTGGCTCATATAGCCAGTCTCAGGGTGCTACTGTTTTTTCTTTAGGTTTTTTTAAGCATATAGGATTTTTTTGAATTTTATTTAAGTGTTCATTTTATTGCAGTGGTAGCACTTGGTGAGGAAGTTTGGGTCTGTGTAAAATAATTACCCTAAACCTGTTAAATCTATTTCCTAACAATTTTTCACAAAAGGTTTAATGTTCTAATTAAGCGTGCACAGTGTTCCAAAACATAATTTTGCAGACTGAGCTGCTTTAAATTCTTCCTGTGAATTTTCAGATAAATATTCTAAAAATGTGCTTTCAGAACCTGGTCAGTTAGAGGAAAATCAGTCTTATTGGTATCATAGCATTGTTTACTTTTTTCCAAGTTTATATGGAATAAGTGAACTTACTTAAAAGTTTTTTCTCCCTTAGTGGAAGCCTGAAGATACCTTGTATAATACAGACTCTGCTCCAGCTATACCTGCTCTTTAGTGGCTTGATTAGAACTCCACACAGGAGGAAAGGAACCAAATGTTAGAAGCTTTTTATTAACTTAATGAATTGTTAGATACCTCTGGTTTTCTGACTTGACTGAGAGGACAAGTGAGGTAGGAATTGGGAAGACATGTTCAAATGTGCTGTCAGCACCTGTAATTACAGGCAGGTTTCTGTAAAAACTTAAGGCATTACATTAAAATCTTTTTTGTTTGTGTGTGTAGCTTTGCGTGAGAAGAGAACAACTGTTGTTGCACAGCTGAAGCAGCTTCAAGCTGAAACTGAACCTATTGTCAAGATGTTTGAGGATCCGGAGACTACAAGGCAAATGCAGTCCACTAGGTAATTTCTAACATAATTTCTCAGGACATCTTGTTGGTACCTCTTGGGTGTTGATGATAGGAATGCTCTCTGTGTAGAGATTGCAAAGAAAGACTTATTTCCAGCCAATATTTAAGTAGTGCTTGTGGTCAGGTAATTGAAATTGCTGGACACAATTTACTCTTTTCAGTGCTTTTACCTGCTGTGCATAAGGCATCTCTGTTGTTCCTCATGTTCATGAATCAACTTGGGACAAGTGACAGTCATCATTCAGTGTGGTCAAATCACAGCCGAGATTGGTTTTGGGGAGGTTGGGGGGCTTTTTTTCTTTGTTTGAGGGGGGTTGTTTGGGGGTTTTTGAGGGGAAATATGGCCTGAAACAATTCAGATTGTCTTTCCTAGGAGACCGTCTGCCCTCTCTCCCTTTTCTACTTTCCACAGAGTATTATGGAGTGCTGTCTGTCTTAGTCTGGGAGGCCTGGTGGATAAGCATCCTTTCAGCCTTGTAGCATGTATTTCTCTCAGGAGTCCTGTCCTTCCCCCTTTACCCTCCTCCACCCCCCAAATTGGCCAACTTCTTGGTGTAACATAGTGCTCATAATAACCTTTTTAAGACATATCCAATTTCTTCTCACTTTGCTTAAGGGAATAATTAAATTTGTCTGCACATTATATCCAAGGACTATGAGAGTTTTCTTATGATTAAGCCTGAGTTGGGCCCTGTAGGAAAAAGTTCAACTGCAGTCATTGAGGAAGTAACTGTGCAACTTCAACAGAGGGGTGGGTAGGTAGTTGTTTAGCATAAATTACTGCTTGTTGTCTTTACGTAGGAAGCATTGTTATTACTGTTGTAGATGTGTCGAACCAACTCTGTAAGATTAATTAGATCCCTTCTTCAGCCTCACCTGCTCTAAGATTTCAAATAGAGCATACTACATCAGATAGAGCACCTATGGCTTGACTTTAATTTGAAGACGAAGCCTGTACTTGGATTTATTGTTGGCAGGCTTTATGCATCTACTGATACAGAAGATTGTAACATTGCTTCTGGACTTTTTCTCAGAAAAACATTGAATGCACAAACTCTTTTTTTTTTTTTTTTTCCCCCTGGTTTGCAGAAATCTTCTTGATGAGGTGTACCTTTGTTTGGGAGCAACCGCCCCTGAAGAAAGTGGGTCCTTGAAAGGGGAGGAACTTGATTAGAGTTTTCTCCTTGTTTCAAGTGCAGATTATCTTCCTTTTTTCCCTTCCCTCTCTTAGCCCAACTTGCTGAGAAACCTAATAATCAACCCTTATGTCAGATAATTATATTAAGAAAAGGAATTACATTTGCTTATGATTTGGGTGGTTATGCAAAGCGAGGAGCCACTCGACAGCTTTTGGAAGTATAGCTTTGAAAGTGGAAGGCCCAATTGCCATTAGGTAATTGCTTTGATGTTATTAACTGGGACTATCTTAAAGAAAAGACTGCCTGATACTACCACTCTATTCAAATCTAATTGAATTCTGATCCATATATAGAGATCTTGTTCAATTCTTGCTTTGCCTTTAGCCAGTTTTTATCATAATATTTGGCCTAGAAAAAAAATGACCTTGTTGCAATTCGAAGTACTAGCATTTCTTGGGAAATGTATTCTGCTACTTGACCTTTGATTCACAGAAGTTGGTCAGTAGTACTTACTCCAAATCAGAAACACCCCGTTTGGAAGCAAGAGATATGATCAAAAAATGCATGGGATATAACTTGCCTAATGCTGTAAAATATTAGCCCTACTACTCATATGCAGCAAGTTTTGTTTCAGAACTGGTACATCATTTTTGTTTTTAAAATGTCTGAAAACTTCACAGCTCAGAAATACTGGTTTTGGTTATTGGCTCGACAGAAATTCTAATCCAGATTGTTGGGGTTATACAGTAATGGGGAGTATCAGGCTGAAAGGTGTCAATCTATCTAGACCCAAGTAGCATGCTTTAGATAGTAGAAAGCAACTTTTGATTCTTTGACTTTTGTGAATTTCTGCTGGTGATTTGGAATCTCTATCAAATGTAGAGCTGCATATTATCACAGCTTTACATCATGGTTTTTGATCCATGACAGTGCTGTTTGGAACATCAAAGTCTGGGAAATGGTAGAAGATGACGTGTAAAGGAGACTTTGCAAGTGGAAGATCTTTCATGAATAAGACAGAACTTGTCACTTTCTTTTCTCTGTGCACCTGGTGGAAGACATTGACTTTAAAATTTTAGAGGAATAGTCACTATTCCTCATCCTTGAAGTATGTTCCACTGAAAGAAACCCATGAGATTATTTCATTGCTTCCATAAGTATTACTGGGGATTGTCATTCTTGGCTACCTTGGCAATGTACCATTTCTCTGCACAGTCTTACACCATAAGTTCTAGTTAAACAAACTCACAGCTTTACAGTCAGTTGATTTCAGAGTAAATGGGGACACTTTCCCCTGCATACACTTTCACTGTATCTTTGTCCCAAGAGGAATTTATAGCTTGATGCTCTCCTTTTAATTAAAATCTTGGTTATGTGTTCTATCAAATATGATAGTTCCATGAATTGACCAAGTCATCTTTACCACATGATTGACTGAAGTGTGAATCTACAGGATAGATGAAGTGGAGGGTAGCTGCAGGTATAGAAGCATGCCCAGGGAGGTTGGAGAATAGAAAAAATGGGGGGGCTGGAGAATAGAAAAAATGTCATTAATTCTTTCTCTATTGTAGAAGGGCAGTCCATACAATCAAAGTGCCAAACTGAAAATACTTTTCTTTTGCTTGTGAATATGAATTCAACTCTGTATATGAATTAAACTGTGGTTCTTGTTGCCAGATGATTGCAGCAGAGTTTGAATGGAATTCTTACTGCATTGAAAAGCTGATGTGCTAAAATTTTACTCTGAGCTGATCAAGATCCATTGCAGAGACTGGATAAAAAAATTATTCACTAAGTTAACTATTGTTCAAAAATAGCTATCTAAAGTCCTGTGGTCATTAATGTGTGACTTACTGGTGGTAGATAATTTCATGCTTGCCTGCTGGAGGCTTGAACTTTCCTTTCATCTAGATAATACTGCTTGTCCTTTTATTATCCATGTTGAATAAAAAAAAAAGCTTCAGAAATGTGATCATGGGTGAATTAGATGTTTAGAACTTAATAAGTATGATTATTTTTTTATAGTTTTGCATTCTGCAGGCATTTGCTCTGGTAGACGTATTCTTGCTAACCACTGTGTCCCAGTACTAACAGTGGGACAAGCTTCCTTTCTAATTCTATTTTACTTTAGTCTTTGCCATTTTTTTCCTGTCTCCTGTTAAACTCAAACTGCTTGGCTAGAGTAACTGCTGTGGAATTGGAACATGAGAGTGGGAAGAGCTCAAAGTCAGAATTTAACTTTCATACTGAGAGCTAAGGATGCCATCAAATTTAATACAACCTCCCACCCTTTCTTAACTGTAGGTATTGTTGCAGGTGGCATTCTTTATTTAAATTTTTAGTAATTTTAAGATTTTGAAACTTCATGACACTTTAGGAATAGTTGGCTAACTATTTCTGCAGTTGCTTTTGCACATCAAGTGGAGGAGTATCACTTTAAACTTGTACTCTATTTGGGTATTTTACTTTTAACAGCTAAAAGTTGTGTTGCGTAGTGTGTTGCATGGTGACAATTGGTTTGTTTTGTAAAAACTGGTATTTTTCTTCTTATTATAGGGATGGTCGGATGCTGTTTGACTATTTAGCTGAGAAGCATGGTGTAAGTGTTTTAATTCTTCTATCTGTCTGAATTCAGTTCTAAATATCTCTACCCAGCCTCCCTCACAGCCAACAGCTTTGACCGATCATGGGCTAGCATTTCAGCCCATCTTGTGTCAGTGTAGCTAATAGGCAGAATTCCTGATGCTAACATTTTTTATTTAAATGCCTTTGAACTTTTAATTTTTATACAAACAAAAATAAAGCTGGAACTTAATGTTAGCTGCATCCTTGTAACTAAGATGTGCTTTACTTTGTAATACAGAATTTCACCTTTTTTCCAGTATTGGTATAATCTTTAATTTGTGGCATGGATTAAGAGTATAATAGTTTTCCTGTGCACAATGTCTTTCAAAGAACCTAAAGACTTCAAAGGTTACTTTACTATTAAAATTGGCTTGTAACAGCATGTTTCTTTTTTTCTAGTGAAGAAAAGCTTTTTTCATATTCCTTTTCAGTTTAGGCAGGAGTACCTAGATACACTCTACAGGTATGCAAAATTCCAGTATGAATGTGGTAATTACTCAGGAGCTGCAGAATATCTCTACTTCTTTAGAGTTCTGGTAAGTTTTGGGTGTGTGTTGGGTTTGGGTTTTGTTTTGTGGTTTGTTTGGTTCTTTCAATGAAATACTTAGATCATAAGTTGTCTGTATTAATTCTTAACATACAGTACTTTTAGCTTTTTTAAGACAATTACTGTGCACTGACGAAAAGTTGAAAATAATTGTTAATAATCATCACTGACTATTATTGTCCAGCAATTGTGTTATTTTCATGCTGAATTCAGAGCTGTCCTTCAAACTTGTAGGTCTTGTGGTAACATTTAATTATGGAATAATACTTCTTTCCTCACTGTAAATGTATCCTGGAAAAAAAATTAAACAAAAAAGACCAAACAGTAAAATGAATACTTGTTTTTGTCCACAGATGTAAGCAACAGTAGGGAAAAGCTTGCAGGTGGATTGAATGTAATTGGTGGTAGTAGTGAACTACCAGCTTCTTATGTGAACTCTCATCTGTCTTCTCTTGAATTTTGTGATGGATTTAAGAGTATAAGTCGTCTGCCTAGGAAATGTAAACAGCTTAAATGAGAATTGTAGAGCCAGATTCATCGTCTCTGCAGCAACTCTTTTCATGTTGTTGTAATTGATGTAATTGGTGGGAGTGAATTTTGAGAATGAAGATTTAGCGTCTTGTAAGAATCTCAACACAGTAATTTTATTGTTGGTGGTCAGTGAATGTGCCATTTTACTAACAAATGGAAATTTAAGTTAACTGCTTGAAAACTCAGATACTGTAGCTAAAACAGCTGCGGAAAGCCAGTTATTGTGAATAGCTAACTGTAATTACGTGATTTGGAACTAGCACAGTGTGTGTGAACATCCTCAACTAAAAGTATCTGCTAAATTGGCACCTTGGTTGCCGGGAAGATAATGACTTTTAAACTGTGTGTATCTCATGGATGTGTGGAGTGATTGCTGAAAATACATAGTGGTTCATGTCATTGTTTCTTGCTGTCTAATCTTGTTTCTAGTCCCATCTAAAAATATCCTTAACTTTCCGAAATACTGCTGGAGTAAATAACAATAATTCCTGTAATTGACTATAATTAAAGAAGCAAAATTGAGAAATGTATCTTTAATCAGAATAGGGTTTAAAGTAGGAATGAGTTGAACTCTTAGTCTAAATGTTGATGATGAAGCTGGCTTTCAGTGTTATAGGTACATTCCATGTGCTGAGAGGGGAAGTAAAAGTTACGTATGTAGGTTTGTGGGCAGCTGTCCTTAATTCTTCATGCTTTAATTCTGGGCTTAGCATTATGTTCTTATATGTCAAATAACTCATTTGAAAAAGTGAAGTACTGTGTTTGTGCTGGTAATGGCTTGGTATAGGACTTTTGTTACTAATTCTGAGGGGAGGAGATTTGTTTAAAGTTCTGTGGGATGAAACATAACCTATGAAAGAACTATTGTAACTGATCTGAGAACAGAATTTGACACTGTGAATGACCTAGTGTAATTCATTCCTGTATAAAACTAACACAGCTTGACCTTAGGACTACCCTTCCAGGAAATAAATTCACTACTGCAAAGTTGCAGTTTTACTGGACATTTCTGTAAGAAGTATGCTTTTTGGCACTGCATTAGCAGAAAGAACTTTGAGTACTAGGTTTTTTTAAGGTGGTCACCTACTGTCATGAGTTTTTTTAAAACCTACTTTGTAATAACCTTGGTTTAGTAGTTTAGAAACATTTTTATATGGTGTGTTTTTTTAAAAAAAAAAAAGGAACCAGTGTGTCATCTGGTGCTTGGCCATTTCTTTTTTTTTTTAACTTAAACTGCAGCGCCATGGAGCTTTGGCTTACTTTGACAGGATTTTCTAGTTTCTACTTCAGAAGGTTTACTGCTGTTTTTACTTCTGTACCTAAATTGCTTTTTTTAAAAAAGTACTACATTTGGAAGGATAGGACCATGCAAATTTGGTATCTTGTAAATAAAAAAATAACTGCCAGAAAATATTTTTCTTATTTTTTAAAATAAATAATAATTTTTAAAAAACCTACGAGTATGACTTTGTTGCTGTTGTTGAAAATAGGTTCCAGCAACAGACAGAAATGCTTTGAGTTCTCTGTGGGGAAAACTGGCATCTGAAATTCTGATGCAGAATTGGGATGCAGCCATGGAAGATCTCACAAGACTAAAGGAGACAATAGATAATAATGTAAGTAAAATCTTGGTCATGTTATTAAGTTGAGAGGTTACAGGTGTTAGTATTCAGGTTTTCTTATGAATCACTTGCAGTCTTGTTTAGGAGTAGTTTACCACCTTTTCACTTGGTACTTTCTTAATAATAGTGGGAGAGTCGAAGGGTGCTCATGAAGAAATAGTGAAGCGTCCTTCTTCAAATTACTTGCTTCCCTCTTACCACTTTTGAAAATGTAGCTGAGCACTTTTAAGATATTTCCAATAAACAAAAAAACTAGTCTCAAGGATAAGTTTGAGGGTGTAAGGTATCATTGTGTGAAATTGTTTGCTGCTTAAATTTCAGGGAGTTGTACTATTCATTTTCTGTAAAGAATAAAATGCATGTAACTAAACTCTACTCTTCTCACATGAAAATAACACTTTTTACAGAAAATGCAAGACAGCTTGTTTTTGGAAATAGTTTTCAGCCAATTCAGCTTCCTCACCAGCTCCTGAGTTGAGATTAGCACCAAGAACATGAAAGGAAAGAGTGGGGCTGCAGTACTAATTCAGAGCAACTGAAGTGGTTAAGGACCTTTCAGTCTTCCTCTCTGCTCATGGGGCTGCAATGGCCATATCTGAAATGTGATAGTGTTACTCTGCTGAACCAGAATGTTGAAAAGGTGTTTGGTGTTTGTGTGTGTCCCTGCCCCACCCCCCCAATCATTCTTTATCTATATGGCAGATAACTAATGTTAATAAATTTTCTTCTCTAACTTTCTCATCTTTATGAACCTATATGGTTATAATAGGCTATTAAATTTGACTTCTTCATTAGACTGCAAGATTTTCTAGGATAGAATCATAGTAGTTAGTTGTCATGCTCTTTGGAGTGATTATTACTTGCTATGTCAGTTCATTCTCAACATGTTGCTTTGCAATCTATTTGAAGTGCTGCTGAAATCTGGAGCTAATACAGATACTTGGAGCTGAATCTGTGTTTGTGCATTATCAGCTGGTTTAAATGAAGATAGTTGAAGTCTTATTTCTTGGCTGAAAGTTATTACAGTGTTTCATCATTGTCTGAGAGTGTATGGCAAAAAAGGTCTTCTGAGGCTTTAGAAAGGAAGAAAAACTGAAAAGCTAGAGAAGCCAAGTAGTTCCTCAGATCATATCTGAAGAGGGAATACAAGAAGCGAAATTCAGGATTAAAAAGGGAAGTAATAACTTATGTTAGTATGGTGGTCTTTGGAGAACTAAAATCTATGCTCTTGCCATTATCAAATACAAATTTTGGCAAACAATTTGGAATATAGTATTGGAGAATTTATCTTGGTTATAACTTTCAGCAGATTTATGTTTAACACATGACAGGTTAAAAAGCTGGAAGTCGAGCTCAGCCTGAGAGTGATAAGAGCTAAAAGGAGCCAGTGGAAAATCACAAATTTTTGAACAATTACAGGTTTCTATGCATTAGTATTCATGCAAACTTTCTGTGTTTTATTTGACTTAAACCAATGTTATGTTTTCTTTTAGTCTGTCAGCTCTCCGCTGCAGTCTCTTCAGCAAAGAACATGGCTCATCCACTGGTCTTTGTTTGTGTTTTTTAATCATCCTAAAGGGAGAGACAATATCATTGACCTTTTTCTCTATCAACCACAGTAAGTTGTGTTGTGCTGTGTTGGGATCGTTAAATCAACATGAAGGCAGATGATGAATGTGCAAGCTTGTCGAACATTTCTCAGCCTGAAGCTGTTTCAGAAGTTCTGATGATATTGATGCTTTGAGTATTTTTTTTCCAAGCCTTTTTTCAAGTATTTGTGTATAATCTGCTCTTCTTCATGGTTGTACTTCCCCTTCAAGGAGAAGGGGTGGTGAAGTAGGAAGAACTGGCTCTTTTTTTTCTGGTCCTTGGTGGGGACAGAATAACTGGTTTTGCTACATTACCAACTCGTATTGTTCTATTTTGATTTTACAAAACCTATTTAAAAAGGGTTCTTGAGGAAAATCTGAGAATAAAAATGAAAATTGAAACACTAGAGCCATTTAGTGTTTCAGTCCTCTCAGAAGTGAGAGGACTGACTTCTTGTATGTAGATCTAGGAGTCTAGAACAGCTTAACACTAAGAAATTTAGTTATAGGCTTCGCTCTCCTTCCAGTAGGTGGTTGGAGATAATGTATTAGAATAGTACTAAAGAAAAGCAGTTGAATTCTTTGCATGATGATCCCAGTAGACTGGTAATTTGTAGTAGGCTTTTTTGCCTTCTTTTTGTTTCATAGTGTATGTGTTGGTTTGGTTTTTTAATTGTAATTCATACTTCTCACTTGTAGATATGGACTAAGTTACTGGACAGTTGAGCCAGGAAAGTTGCAGGCTCGGATGACAATATGAAAAAGGAATTCCTGTGTTTGTGTGCCTGTGCAAACCCCTTTTGTGAAATCAGTTTAGCTGACAGCTTAGGCCAGCATTGACCTGAACTTAGCATATGGACTGTTCTTTTGCAGTGCTAGCCCCTTTTCTTCTTTCCCTAGCACACTGCTGCCTTCTCTTCCCCTTGCTTCCTTCCCTCCTCCCCCTGTCCCAAAAAGATGATCACAAGGTTAACAAAAATAAATCATCCTTCTATATTTGAATAAATGGTCAGTCATAAGCCCTGGTATTGTATTGCATAAAAGGTGCATAAGCTATTTATCATGAATACTGTTTTGATGCAAAATTGCATTATCTGAGCTTTAGCTGTATTTTTTCTTTTTAGGTATCTCAATGCAATTCAGACAATGTGCCCACATATCCTCAGATACCTGACTACTGCAGTCATAACAAATAAGGATGTTCGAAAACGTAGACAAGTGCTGAAAGATCTAGTCAAGGTTATTCAGCAGGTAAGGACTGAAATATCTTATATTTTCTGTCCTTTCTTAAGGAGACGTCATAATAACTTTCTTCTAATGGTATGTCTGGTTTAGGACACGTTTTGGTGCTCACTTTCTCTCAGTGAACTAATTTTTCACTGTGCAGTAAAATGCATGTCGATCAGTGGGAAGACAGAATAACTTTTTTCCTCCGTTCATGTCGATGCGGAATGAGTAAAATAGAATATTCACTCAACTTTGCTGTTCTATCTGTACTTTTAAATGTAGAAAATTCTGCAAGATGTGTGAAATGGCTTTAAATCTGATTCTTCTTTTTCAGCCATCCCTACAAGAATTGTTGTTTGAATAAGGGATCTTGTTTGCATTTCAAAACCACTGAACTGTGTGCATTGTTTTGTGTTCATGATGTTTTATTGAAAATGCTTCTGTTGCCACAGTTATGTAAGGTTGTAGACATGGACAAGAGCAATAAAAGAATTGTGCTTGATAGCAATCAAAGGGGTTATGGCAAAGATTTTTATCTGAAATCAGCATGCAACTTGTATACAAGCCATCATGCTTCAAACACTTTTAATGATAATACATGTATTGCGAATAATAAATTATGATATATATGCGACAGTGCAGTTATTACAGGCTAGCAATCAATTATATCCACTCAAGCATTGATGGAACTACCTATGCAAAGCACAGTCAATGCAAAGACCAAATTTTAAGCATATCTTAATCTGTTCTTAGGCATTAGTGTTCACAAAAGAAATAGCATAAGAAGCTATAAACTAGTTGGAGTGTTAAGACTCATCTCTTATCTTAAGCTAAAACCTGACTTTAGCATTGCACTTCTAATGTAATATGAACTTCTAATATTTGAAATAAAGTAACATTTTACAACTTTTTTCCTTTCATTTTATCTTGTACAATTGTTATGAATAAAAAAAAGGATCACTAGGGTGTTCCTTTTGAAAATACCAACTCTGGCTTTGGTTTTGAAATATCTGATAAGAGATTTATTTCTTAGTACTATTCTACTCTGTATGGTTCATTATATTAAATCATAAAGTGGTAGAGATTTACAGATTTGAAAGCGGATCAGACAAGATCACTAGCGACTTGTCTACGTAGGAGAAACAAAGCACTGAATGAAGTGATTTGTCGAATGTAGTGTGGTAGGCTGATTACTAGCAATTAGAGATTGCTAATAGTTGCAATACATTTGCAAGTATTGAACTGATAGGTAAGCAGTTTGTTGTTCATCTCTGTTAAATTTAAAAGGTGATTGATCCAAGACTGTTCTGCATAGTGGATGTTAATTACGTGGTTAACAAGTACAATTTTGATGTAAAAAACCTTTACTTATAAAACTTAATTTTAAACCTAAGAGACTGTAAATACAGTTCTTTGGGAAAGGAAAAATAACTTTGATCCAGAAAAAAAAAAGTCTCTCAATTCCCTTAATCTGCTGATCTTATTTGTATGCTAAAGCAGATACTGACAGATACTGAGTTAAGCTATATTAAAATGTGCATTAGAGACTTATCAGAGGGTGTTTAATTACATCTTAATTTACACAGATGTATATAGAGCTAGTGTTGTTCCTGCCTTGTAGCTGAGAAAGTTGAGTAATTCCTGTAATGCCAAAATAAATTCAAGTATTTTGTATATAGAAAGTAGCATTATTTGTGTTAACTATGTTACCCGTGTAAATCAAATGATCCTTCAATTTGAAGTATGAAGGATTTAGTGTTGGACTACTATTTGAAATCAGAATTTAGGCAGACTATCTGTTCTACCATATTTTAAGAAAGTTGGAGGTTTGATACAGAACCAGCTCTAGTCTCTGACACTTTTCTAACCTTAAGATTGCAGCACTAAATGCTGAAGGCGAAACTAGACTTCTCGTTGTTTAACCAGACTATTGGGGGGGAAAAAAGCACATTTATGGAGCTTTTACAAGAGGAATTGTAAAGTTTAACTTCATATTTTTTAAGGTGATGTATCGACTTGTTTCCAGTATTAGATTTTGGTTGAAGACTATAAGGAATACTCGAGTGACCTTGTGGCCTTGATTCTACTGTTGTTCCTAATTTTTTTTGACAGGAGTCCTACACATACAGGGACCCTATCACAGAGTTTGTGGAATGCTTATACGTTAATTTTGATTTCGATGGTGCACAGAAGAAGCTGAGAGAGTGTGAAACAGTAAGGTTTATAACACTTATAAGACTTCTTCCTTTACTTAAAGATCTCTAAAATTCACAATGGCCAGCCAAATTGTTTGAAGTGGTGTTTGATTCCATTGCCAGTGTTCTCTGAGCTTTAATTCACAGTTGGGGGGGGGGGCGGTGTTGGTGTGTTGGGTGTTTTGGTTTTGTGGGTTTTTTTGTTTTGTTTTTGACAACTCATTTTGTAACACTTAAGACTTACTGGTAAGAATATAGCTTTAAAATTATATTTGAGCAACTCTAGAAGAAGTGAATAGGTAATCATGCATTTGGCTGAGCTTCAGCTTTTCCATTTAGTGTTTGAGAAGTGCTTGAAGAAAAACTTGGATTTACCTTCTGTTCTGAAAGATACTCCATCCTGGAATTGTAGCGGTGAAAAGTAATGTGAAATAACATTAGGATAGTTAAATACATATTCTTGGAAAATTCTTTGTTAATCTACTACGAACAGTTGAAGATACTGAACACTTGGGTTGACTAATGTAAAAGTTAAGTATTTCTAATAGCTGAACACTAGTACCAATTCTTATACTCTCTGGTTTGGCTTTCCTTTCATGAGTATTAGTTACCTAACTGGGTAAATCGGAAGGCTTATAATCATCTTCACTGCATAGGGGTGGTGGTCCTGTAATCTGAACTTTATAGGAACACTTGCACTACTAAGTAAACTGGCTTGCATGGTAAGAAGAATGATCAAATTGCAGAGTGAGAGAAGAATCCAATATGAGGGGGGAGTTATATTTGCTGTGTTAGGGGGTTCTTCAGTAGAATTATGACAGCAGTAGACCTTGTTCTCTTCTTGAGTCAGACCTCAGCGATCATGTTAGCATGTGATTTTAATTTAGCAAGCTGCAGAACAATGAAAATTTCTGCTAAGTCTGTAGCTTTTTCTCCACATCTTGTAATATACCAAGAACTGTTTTTAGCTGAACTCATCACTGATCTTACTTATTGACGGTGTCTACCAGTAAATCACTACTTCCATGTTTGTTCTCAGTGTTCCTTTTCTCCTTACACTTGCAGGTGCTTGTGAATGATTTCTTCTTAGTGGCATGCCTTGAGGACTTCATTGAGAATGCTCGTCTCTTTATATTTGAGACTTTTTGTCGCATCCATCAATGTATCAGCATTGGGTAAGATAACTTCTTAATACGGCAGTTCAGAAAAATCAGTCATGGATGACAGTTTGACAGTGTAAACTTTAGTAGTAAAATATTCAGTCATCAGATAAAATAAAAATCACTAACTAAAGTCTGATTAGATAGTTGTCTTTCTAGTTTTATTGCTCTAAAGTAATATACTTAAATTACAACAACCATATTTTAAAGCTGAATTCTTGTGGTTAACTTAAAAACAACCTCTCTCTACCACCCCCAGCTCCCCAGACAAACAGTGCTTTCAAGCTAAAACTTTCTCATGGTGTCAAGTGAGATCTCTACTGGATTTAATGGGAACTTTCATATCCATACTGAAGTCCAGGTGTCTTAATTTAGAGCTCAATTCCATGCATATTGGTATAGAGTGGTAACATTAAGTAAATACAAACTGCAAATACAGCAATTGCTCAAACTTATTTATATTTAGTAGATATAGATACCCACATCTGTCTTATAGGTATGTTCTTTGAAAATTATTAGAATTGTATTGCTTTTTTCATTAATTAAATAGAAAACAGTAGATCTTATTCCCTGTTGCACAGAGTGAGTGATCTGGCTGTAAGAAAATGTTCTTACTAGCAAGGGTGTCTGTCATTTACTCAAATTAATTTTGTAAAAGCAGACTTTTCAAATGGATCAGCTCCGATGCCTCTATTGTAAAAACTAAGCAGGAAGATGGTTATGCATGCTTGAGATCCCTTTCCATTTGGCCTTTGCCCCTGTTCCCCATATTTCCACTTCCCTTAAATTAAAAAGGAAAAAAAGTGAAGTGAAAAACTCTGAATGCTATAAAAATCTCAATGGTAAAGAACAGTGCAGAGATCCTTGAGACAGCAGAAATCAAGGCTGTTAAATCAATCAAGTTCAATGGAGTCTTGTTACCAGCTTGCATCCAGAGCAAATGTGTGCATCTGGTCCTCTGAGTAAGCGATTTAATGCTGCTTGATTTCAAAAGAAAAGAACTTGAGAGAAAATTGTCTTAGTTTTGCAAGCTTATTGAAAGGATTGCTTTTTTTTTTTTCATGGATAGGTATAGTTGGAGGAAGGACAAAGATTCTTGTTGCTTTTAATCTCTGTTCACTGGCTGACACATTTGTCTTCAATACATTTGGAAAATATTTTTTTTTAACCTTTGTATCAGCTTAAAATAGTCAATGACTTCAATGTAAAAGGCAAACAGTGAATTTGAGCATTTTAATCAGTTGTGGTGTATCGCGTTTTAAGCATAGTCATAATAGTCAACTGAACTAGATGCTGTGAACAAAACTTTTCCATACTTAATGTTCATTTCTATAAGGGGGCTAATACTTTATCTAAAATCACTTTAAGCAGAGTACTGCACACTTAAGGATAAAGGGGTTTTGAATAAGTATTTGGAAGAAAAAAATGTAACTAAAGTTCTCTTAGGGATGAGTTTCTGGGGAATATAAGACCCAATAGTGTCTTGCTATTTCCTATAAATGGTTTTTAGTACTGTGAATGCTGCACATATTCAAGCACAAGTTTTCAATGAAACTAGATGTTTAAGCTTTTTTAACTAAAGACTAGATGTCTTCCTAAGAAGTCTGCTTCTCTGATCTGGCTCCAGTCAACGAGCAGAGTCCGGAGGATATATCTTAAGTATTGCTCAAGTCTCTCTGTCAAAAGATACTGATAAACTGTGGGTAATATACCAGTGGTTCATTACAGCAAAAATAGCAAGCTTTATTTAACAAATCAAGGTTTATGGTAGGTGGTTGTCATTTATTTAGTGTTTATTACTTATTTTGCAGTTCATATTTTTTTGTGCCATATGTGGTATTTCAACTCCCAAGTATGATAGAAAATATTGTAGTTGGCTCTCCTTGTTATGTGTAATTCGTAAGTATAGGTAGCAGTGTCTTTATTTTATAAGCATTGTGGTGTGTTCTGAGGCAGATAAGGGACTTTGAGTTGAGACATGTATTTCAGATTGACATGGATATTCCTACCATGTATCACTTCAGGTGATATCATGTGGAATCAATCATCAGTAATGAGATTCTTTTCAGTAGGTTATTGTGTTTAAATGATGGATGCAAGCCTTAAATTTCTGCACAAGCTGTAACAGTCATTAGATTTGGGCTTACTAAGTGGGGCGCATAAGTATTTCCTAGTGCATTTCGGACTTGTTTTTGAAGAAATTAGCCAGTCAAAATGCTTTTAATTAAACGTTTGACTGAGGCATAGTTCTTGCATTTTCTTGTCCACAAGTGATTTCCACTGCTATTCCTGGAGTTGAAAACTAGTTGGTTGTACCACAGTGCTTGATAAGTACTGTTTAACTATTCAGGACAAATTTGAAAACAATTAGTGGGAAATCTGCTATTCCTTATGTTAAATGGAAAATAGATGGCTCATTTTGGTTGTGTGATTTTTTTTTTTAACTACTTACATCTGTTAGGCAGCTGACATTTTTCCAAAGGATGTAGTTGCTTTATCAGTTGTAACTTAAAATTTATACGTTCTGAATCATCCTGCAATTAGTTTACTGTTTGAAATATCATGTTTAGTAGGGAGTAATAGATGAAATAAATTCAGAATGTGTTTTGGTTTGTTCGGTATGCCTGTATTTAATTGAAGAGCTGAATATGCTTCATTCTTCTTTTCTATATGTTTTTCTTCTCTGTGCAGTACAAGATAGGCTTGTTTACTGAATTCCACACATCTTTATATTTGAACTTGCCTTTTAAGCAAAGGAAAACTTAAATAACACTTGCCCTAGCATGACCCAAATAAGTGAATCTCCTTATAAAACAGAGGGACAGGAATAATCTTAAGAACTATTTTTGAAACTACTGTTGGGAAACTACCCTTTGAAATCACCTGTAACTTGAAATGGTAGACAGTATTATTTAAATATTAATAAAATTATTTCATTATAATTCACTAAGTTTTATTGGATTATAGTGGGGATTTTTATAAACAATAGTAATCTGGAGTAAAACTTTTCTTTGCTTCTGTTCCTTAGTATTAATGGTGTTTAATATGTATTTGTAAATCTGAATGTGTCACTATTACTTGAACTGTTAAACTTGTATGGGGCTAAGCTGTAGTTGGTATCTCTTGGGAGTATTAGATATGTATTTTTAACAGTGCGATAGGAGAATAGTGGTGTTTGTTACATAACTGTAATCAGGATAGATCTTCAGTGCATTTGCTCTGGAAGGATAGAGAATGCTTTTTTTTTTTTTTTTGCCCCTATGTGTTGCTTTACCAGGCAAGCACCTCCATGTTATACGTCCAGGCACTTTGGGTGGTGCTGGCTGCTTCAGTGTAGCCTGCAAGGAGACCCTGAAATGGAATCCAGTTGCTACAGGTGCTGGAATAAGGTCACTTTTTGTGTCAAAGGTGTGATAATGTGTTAGATTTTTTAATACAGTATCTTTATTTCACTGAAAGATAGCTGTTACTTGATAACTTTGGTTATTTTGTATTAAAATTTAAAACCATGTAAATCTCAAAGGAGAAGTTGAGATAAAGTAGGGTTTTATATACCTTTCTACCCTGTCATTTTCATTCTACGACTTGTAAGTTTTCCAAATGCATGTGCAGGAAAAAATACCTGTACAGAGGTGTGTTATGTCTGTCATGTAACTGCATATATGCTATATGTTTGTTCATATAACACTCTTTTTTAATTTAAAAAAGGCCACCTCTGAAGAAGCTGAGCTAGTAAAATTTAGACATAATAGGAAAAGGTAGAATTATCTGCTAGGTGATATAAAGCACATCATAGTTTCTGGCTTGGAATGACTCTAGAAGCCTGTACCCACTTCCCCTCCAAGTACACAGGGACTTTAGGTTAAGGAAAAAGCAAAATATAGGTGCTGTAGGTTGGAAGGGACCTCTGGAAGTAATCTGGTTTAATCCTGTGCACCCAATTACAACTCTAAGCAAGATCCACTGCAGTGTTCCATTATGCTACTTAAGGCCCTGTCTAGTTGATTCTTGACTATCTCGAAGGATGGAGGTTCCACACTTTAATCCCAAAAGTATGTTGCTTAATCCCCAGTGTAGTGGCAGTAACCATTCTTGTGGTCATCTGGAGGAGGAGTTACTTTATCTGAATTCTGTTGGTGCTTCTAAAAAAGACATGTGAGAATTCCCCTAACAGACACACATCCCACCCCATGTTCTTTCAGTTTGAAATTTCTTTGGTTTCAAGTCAGGTGCTTAGCATCGCTGATTCAAAGGTAGTAAAGCAATTTGTAGCTTCTTCCTATAGAAATAGCTGTCTTATTCTGCCTAGGTGATTGATAATTCTACAAAAATTTACATCCCTGATGTCTTGTATTCTCTTGTCTGCCTTAACTCGCTACAATTGCTAATTCAACCATGGATTAACAGTTCTAATGGAACAGTAGCAACTGTGGCTGGATTTTACTTCCCCTTGCTTTGTGAAACTCCAGATATTTTGTTGCCTGTTGTGTTGTTTCACTGCAGTGAGTTCAGTGTAAGTCCAGGATATTAAGTTACTTTTTTTTTCTGTTCACCTCACTTCATGTTTGTGACAAAAATGGAATTTACTTTTATAGTTGGGAGAAGGGTGAGAGATCAAGAACATATAGGAGGGAAGACTGTATAGAGAAGACTATATAGATAGTCTAGCTAGGTAGACGAGCTACTAATTGATATATTATAAAGTATTTGCTTGACACTAATAATCATCAAGAGGGAAATTACTCTTTCAGGTGGAGAAAAATATGTTTAAGCAAAATACTGTAAAATGCTGGGAACTGACCTCCTGTGAAACTCAGCGTAGCCAGCTGGCTTTTTGGTCATGTCTGTAGCCCTTACCTCATGTTTGTTACCTTAGTCTGAAAGCTGATGGAAGAATGCGTGTTACAAATGTCCTGTATGAGCCAACTGCCAGCAGGAAGCTAAAGGAGTTGGCTGAAAAGCCATGGGAAACACCATCAGAAGGAATTACTCCTGGACAAGAGTGCTTGTTTCATTAAGAATTTTCCTTTCTCTGTCCTCCCCCACCATCCCTCCTTGAAATTACAAGAAGTCTGAGCATAGTGTATCTGTCACATCTTCTATACCAAACTCTGTCTCATGGCTTTTGTTCCTGAAACTTCAGGGTGAAGTTTATTGCAAAATGAGCTACTGAGAGACACTTTCCTAGACCTAGACTTTAGATTAATCTAAACTTTCGTGACTGCTGGCTGGATTTAAATAAGAATAAAAGCAATTCAGTTGTTCTCTTTATAATGATGGTTGCTGATTTATGTTGTGGTGAGATTACTTAATTGACAGTTTTCCAAGGAATGTTCATGTAGGCAAGGTTTAATAGGAATATATAAAAATTGTGCAGGTCGAGATTTAAGTGGAATATGTAGTTCAGAACGTGTAAGTATATACTTTCAGGATGTGAATTCCTTATTCACAATGTCCCAGTGTAAAGCAGTGGGGGTGGGAGATGTGCAAGACTGGATGTATGTAAGCTTTAAAGCAATTTCAGCCAAATGACAGTGTGCTTCCCAGATTTGTGGTATTTATTGAATATAAGTTTTGGGCGGTGCCAAATTTTGTGTGTGTTTAACTTGTATTCCATAGTCCCTAGTCATGTATACCAACATCAGAGGGATTCTGTTTCACCTTTTGATAAGTCTGTTATCTTTTAGTATGTTGGCAGATAAACTAAACATGACTCCTGAAGAAGCGGAAAGATGGATTGTCAATCTAATTCGAAATGCACGATTAGATGCCAAATTGGATTCAAAGCTGGTAAGACTGTATAGATGGGTCCAAGTGAATTTGTTGAACTTTTCATTAAGTTTCTTTTACCTTATTCAGGAACAGTGAATTCAAATTTCTGGTTTTTTTTTTCTTTGCCCATAAAGTGTAGTGGACTTCATTTATTCTGTTTTGATCCTGTGTGTAAGGTGATTTGTGAAAGCTCTGAAAGCAGAGTGTTAAATTAAAGGCATATGCATTGAGTGATAAATTTTCTTTATCTTTCCTGTGTTTTAGGGCCATGTAGTCATGGGCAACAATGCAGTCTCACCTTATCAACAAGTGATTGAAAAGACCAAAAGCCTGTCTTTTCGTAGTCAAATGTTGGCTATGAACATTGAGAAGAAATTGAATCAGAGTGGTAGATCTGAGGTTGGTATAAGTTACAGTTTTCTGAATTCCTGCTGTCTTTTTTTTTTCTTTTGTGAGATATATTTAAGTATAATTCTTAACCTGTTCCTTAATTCATCAGATGTACCTACTTCTAATTCTCACACTAGGAATTCAATTGGGAAAGGTTTATTTTCTTATGCTGAGCATTAGACAGTGATTCTTGTTTTCTTCTCACCTCTCTCCTCATCACTAGGTATTCTTTTTTTGATGTGTAACTAGGAGTGTTTCTGTCATTTCATTCTCTTCTTCCTTCAAATGGTCTCCTTTACTGCCTGAAAAGGGCTGATTTTGAAGGGTGGCATTTATTAAAGTAGTTGTATTTTTTCCAGTGGGTTGTACTTGAAAAGTATCTGTAGATATATATAGTATTGAGAGAAGAATGAATGATGCTTAAGACTGAAACATGAAGGAGGAGTGCAAAACCCTAACTGTTAAACCTGTCTCATGTAGTACTAGAGAATATAATTAGGTCAGCCAGAGGTTTAAGTAGAACCAGTGAAAATAAGGAAGTTGGCAAGATCATCTGGTTTTGCATCTGTCCATGTTGCAATATGGGAAGTTTTGTGAGGGAGAAGAACAACAGTGTAAGATGGATGGCTCTGAGATCCACTGAGGACCCAGCCATACATACTTAAAACAAACAAACAAAAAAACCCCACCAAACCACATGTTAAAAGAACTTACAAAACATTAAAAGTTTTATTGGGCTTCTTCACTGCTTGGTTGAAATAGTGATGGAAATTGGACAAGCAGTGGTGCATTAGTTTATTCCATTAAAGGGAAGTCATGTGAAACTTACGTGATATTATTTTCTTTTAAAAATATAGCTGCAAAATTATTTTTATATTTATTTTGGAATCTTCTAGAACTTTTCCTTCTTGAAACTACTAGCTTGGGGGACTCAGGCTGTGCAACTTAATTACAGCATGTATTTCTGCTATATCAACAGTTGCTTTGAACTTACAGGTATCCTTCACTAAATAACAATATTCCCACTTCATAGCCATATATCAGTATTAACTTTTTAATCATGTCTCATAAATTTCAGTAACCAACAGATAATGTAGTAATTTCTGTTCTACTAATCCTTGTTTATTTTTTTTTTTTTAGGCACCTAACTGGGCTACTCAAGACTCTGGCTTCTATTGAAACATTTCTGCAGAGGGGGGAAAATCAGTTTTAATTTGACTAAAAAGCACATAAATATGTAAATTTTTTGAGAAAAGGTAATTATGTATTCCATCTAACATTATTTGAATAAAACTGGCTTATTTTAACAGTCTGTGCATCTCTCTAACTTAAATAGTTAAATACTTAATTATGTTATATAGGCGCTTTTTTAGCATAATGGTGTTCTGAAGCATTTGGGATGACAGTTTGCAAAATTTAAAACGTCAGTTCTGTTAGATTTGTTTGTACCAAAGGATGCTATTGCTCTCAGAGCTGTCTGAGTTTGGAAGTGAGGAATTATAGTTAGTTATTATCTATTGCAAATGTTGCATTTAAAAAATTAAAAGCGGATGGTACAAACAAATGGATCCCCACTGAACGTTAGGCCAAACCAAAATCTTTTTCTGTGCTTCCATGTTTTTCTTTGTTTGTCACAGAAGAAGCTTGGTAGAGCAAAGGCATGTGTAGCCTATACCTTTTATGAAACCTAACATACTTTACGTGCAGAATAATTTGGGTAGACCTGTGTGCTCATGCTTCAGAATCTTTCCTGTTCTAAGTCTCTTTTTTTAATCTTGCCTAGTCTTGGAAACTTTCTGGAGTAGAGCTTTTTGTTTTGGGGGGAAAAGCCTTTCAAAAGGTTTGGCTAACGAGCTGGGTATGGTTTAAAGCTTTTTATTTTGAAATCTGAAGTTCTTAAGATTCATGAAGCAACACAACCCTGTATTGTTTGACTAATGTAATTTGAAGGGGTTTTCTTAAGTTTCTGGGGTTTTTTTTTCAGCCAGTGTGTCATACTTCAGTGGGTTTCCTTAGCACCTTTGCACTGCAGAATATATCATAGCACCTCTAAGCCAGAAAATCCAAGATCTTGTTTAGGGTTCTGTGAAGTATAATGACTGATCAGTGAGGCAAATGTGAATATTGGGAAGGAAGAGACAGTATATCTGCATACAGTTTTGCATTTAAGGTTGAGGGGAAGAATTAATGACTGACCTTCACCTTATTCCAACCACATACCTTTTTCCCTCTTTGCTCCTAAAGTTCTGGAACTCATCTACCTGTGAAAAGTTATTTTAACTCACCAGCTCTCTTACATGTTAGCTGGGAAACACTCACAGGAGCTGATTTGCCCATGAAGATGGCAGGTGTCTTTCTTCAGAAGTGATGTTTCAAGGCAGGCTTTTATCTTTACCCTCCTGTGTCTAACCCCATCCTGTCTGCTATACCACACTTGGGGGGGGGGGGGAGGAGTAGCCCATATGCTGGAGTACAGGGTTGCAATTCAGGGGAACTGCAGCAGGCTGGAGGAGTTGGCTGAGGGGAACATCTTGAAGTTCAGCAAAGCTAAGCGTGGAGTCCTCCATCTGGGATGAATAACCTCATGTAGCAATGCAGGCAGGGGTCATGGACTAAATGGAAAGCAGCTTTCCAGAAAAGGACTTGGGGATATGGTGGACAGCAAGGTGAACACAAGTCAGCAGGTGCAATCATAGAATCATTAAGGTTGGAAAAAACCTCTAGGGTCATCTAGTCTAACTGTCAACCCAATGCTTCCATGCCTAATAAACCATGTCCTGACGTGCCACATCTACATGTTTTTTGAACTCGTTCAGGGATGGTGACTCCACCACCTCTCTGGGCAGCCTGTTCCAATGCTTCACCATCCTTTCAGTAAAGAAATTTTTCCTAATATCCAGTTGAAACCTCCCCTGGCGCAACTTGAGGCCATTTCCTCTTGTCCTATCCCTTGTTACGTGTGAGAAGAGACCAACACCCACCTCTCTACAACCTCCTTTCAGGTAGCTGTAAAGAGCAATGAGGTCTCCCCTCAGCCTCCTTTTCTCCAGGCTAAACAACCCCAGTTCCCTCAGCTGCTCCTCATCAGACTTGTGCTCTAGACCCTTCACCAGCTTCATTGCCCTTCTCTGGACACGCTCCAGCACCTCAATGTCTCTCTTGTAGTGAGGGGCCCAAAACTGAACACAGTATTCAAGGTGCAGCCCCACCAGTGCTGAGTACAGGGGGACAATCACTTCCCTAGTCCTGCTGGCCACACTATTTTTGATACAAGCCAGGATGCCATTGGCTTTCTGCTGGTTCATGTTCAGCCATCTGTCAGCCAGCACCCCCAGGTCCTTTTCTGCTGGGCAGCTTTCCAGCCACTCTTCCCCAAGCCTGTAGCGTTGCATGGGGTTGTTGTGGCCCAAGTGCAGGACCCAGCACTTAGCCTTGTTGGGCCTCATACAATTGGCCTTGGCCCATTGATCCAGCCTGTCCAGGTCCCTCTGTAGAGCCTTCCTACCCTCCAGCAGATCAACACTCCCACCCAACTTGGTGTCATCTGCAAACTTACTGAGGTTGCACTCAAATCCCCTCATCCAGATCATTGATAAAGATATTAAACAGAACTGGCCCCAATACTGAGCCCTGGGGGAACACCACTTGTGACCAGCTGCCAAGTGGATTTAACTCCATTCACCACAACTCTCTGGGCTTGGCCATCCAGCCAGGTTTTTTACCCAGTGAAGAGTACACCCACCTAAGCCATGAGCTGCCAGCTTCTCCAGGAGAATGCTGTGGGGGACAGTGTCAAAGGCTTTACTAACATCCAGGCAGACAACATCCACAGCCTTATGGAAAGAGACATGCCTGTAACAGAACCGCAGTGTCCTGTCTGGGCTTTACTAGCAAAGAGCGGAACCAGCAGGTTTATGAAGATGATTATTCCCCTTGTGAGAACACTGCTGGAGTACTGTGACCAACTTTGGGCTTCCTAATACAAGGCAGATAGTGATCCTCTGGTTCAAGTCCAGTGGCGGGATACCAAAATGGTGAGGAGGCAAGAGTATGTTACATAAAAGGAGAAACTGAGAGCTGAGTCATGTTCATCCTTAAGAAAAGGGGGGTAATCAAACCAGATGTGATTGCTGTCTTCAGTCCCTTCCATGGGAGAATTCACAGCAAGGCTGGTCTTGAAGGTGCATTGAGGACAGGGATGAGTGGCAATGGACACAAATTGGAACGTGGGGAAATTCCAATTAGACTTAAAGGTGAGTAAAAAAGGTTATTTTTTTTACCATAAAGATGATCAAGCACTGGAGCCAGTCACCCAGAGGGGCTATGGAATGTCCATCCTTGGAGATGCTCAACTTGATGAGTACCTGACCATCCTGATAGACTTAGACCTGCTCTGAGCAGGGACTTGGACTCATTGACCTCCAGAGGTCCTTTCCAGTCTAAATTATTTTATGATTGAATGTGTCATATTTATTAATATGCATACTAATACCTTTGTTTTAAAACATACTTTAATACAGCAGAGTAATGGAAGTGTTTTCCAGCAGATGATTTAATCTAACTTCTCATTGTGCTACAGTCTAATCCTGTAATGCTCACAGTTGTAAAAATGGGGGGGGGGGGGAAGGAGCAAAAATCATACTGATGTTCATAACTTGGTAGGTAATAGGAGTACAGGGCATTTGCAAGGAGAAGTGTTCTACCATTACATAAAGGACTGTAGAAGAATAAAGTTAGAACTGGGTTATGTGCGAGGTGGCGATGTAATTAACAATTGTTTCTTTAAACCTTCTTTTTCCTAGAAATCATTAGGTTTTGGTTACTAGCACATTCAGTAAGCACTCTGATTCTGCAAGTAGCTTCTTTTACACTTTCTCCTCTGTATGCTCCTTGGCCAGTTGTTCTCGCTGTCCTGCAACACTCTTTTTGTCCAAACCCCTCATGCTGCACAACTGTTTGTGGCTTTGAAGAACTGACCTAGCTATAATCAATTATGTATTTTGTCTTATGACTGTCAAAACAGTTGTGCTGGCCTAGCAGATGGAAGTGGAAAGTGGAAGTGGAAAGAAGTGGAAATAAACAGTGAAAGGTAGATTGTTGCTGGACTATGAACACCAAGGCAAAAAGCTGGTCTACAGCACAAGGATTCACTTTATTTATGTATAGGATTGGTTCCTGTGACAGGGATGAAGAGTCTGACTCAGAGCTGAAGTTAGCAAGTTGCCTTCTGAGAGCAAAGTTTCCTAAGGCTGTGCATGCTCTTTATGCCACGTTTCTTATTGTTCCTCAAGTTTTCTCTCGAGATTGACTGAATTGCAAACTGTAGATTCATTCTGTATCATTGCAGCCCCCAAACACTCACTTTAGAACAATCCATATTGCGTAATAGCCATGTTCCCTGTTTGATAACACAATCACAAAAGTACTGTTGTGTAATAATTGAAGAATTTTAAAATGAGATAGAATTGGAATGTTTTTTTGTAAACAGCAGGGAAACGGCCCACATGTAGCTTTCCTTTTGACAGGAAGAGTTTACTTAAATAGAGTTTTAAAATCATCTCATCTCAGGAGCACAATACTATGTTATTATAGCTTTCCATTCTGTTTTTTCTGAACTTTCATCTACCAGGTGCACACACATAGAAAAGATACATGCAGATTGTAGCACTGCTTAAATTCTTGGTTGTTTCCCTCAGATACTGAGTGAAACATGAGTTACATGAACAGTTTTGAGGCTTGAGAATTTTTTCCCTGTGCAAACCTTAAAGGAAAACTTCAGTTCAAAATGATTGCAGTACCTTCTGTGAATGTATTGTGCATCAAAATATTTTTTGTCATCTCCATGCTTGAATTCCTGCACCAAGAAGCTACTGTACATCTCAGAGGGTCCTCCATTAAAGGGTTCAGTCCATCTCACAAAAACTCAACACTTTAACTACATTCTCATGCATTAAATGATTGTGACTTTTTTTTTAGTCCTTTTTAACTCCATTCAACTTGCTGTAGTTGTAGAACTAATGCTTTTGTGTGCTGATTTTTGTTTTTTGGAGGGGGGTGGTGGGTGAGGAATGTCTTGGTTTTGCACTAGCATTTAAATCCTGGTGCAGTGATCACTGAAACCACCGGTTTAAGGACACGACCAGATGGGTTTCAGAACAGGAGTTCAAAATGAGAATTCATATCACTTTCCAGAAGAGACATTTGCTAGTCAGTTCACTAAAGTAGAAATCATAAAAATTATGTCAAATTCAGAACAAGCTATATTCACTGGTGATATCTCAGGTACCTGCAAGTATGTTGTAAGTAATGTTTCCAATTTTCTGAAATTCTGATTTCAGATGAAAGGGGTTTTCAAACAAATGATTACTTCTGTCAGTCACCTGACATTGTCTCTGCCTAGGAGAAGCTGTGAAAGAGTTCGTGTCACCCTTTTTAAAATAAAACCCAAAACATAAAGATGCTTATATGGTTGGAGAGGAGTGCGTATGTTCTGAAACCCATCTGCTGTTACGCAGTTAGGGTAATGTTGGTAAAATCATTCTCTTAAATTGCATAGATCTCACCTGGTTTTGATTAGCAAAAGGGGAATGCTTCATTCAAAATGTTGGTATCCTGTAGGCTATGAGGGATTTAGTTCCAGGTGGCTCTCTGGGAAGTAAATCTACTGTGTGCTTTCAGTGGCCCACTAAGAATTTAGTCCCCTAGTTGTTTTTCTATGTGTGCCAGCACTGCTATTCAGAGAGGAAAGTCTTGTTGAACCTAAATCTCAAAGTATGAAACCTCTCATGGGATGCACGTGACGGTGCTGCCACAGCACTCTGTCCTGCCCCTGTGATGCTCGCCGGACGGCTTTTCCGCAAGGCTAGATGTGTGCTCAGCAGAGCCTGTCGCCATAGGTGTTGGTAACTCACCGTCTTCCTCACGCGGTGAATCGAGGAGGTCTTCACAAAATAACTGAGTTATGATGGAATTACACAGGGAGGGGAGGGCAAACGAGGGAAGGCAAAGCACATTCTCAGCTGAAGGAGGAAGCTGGCCAGAGCATGAGTTTGCAATAGGTTGGCAGTAGATGAAACTTACTTCAAGTGTGACAATTGCAAATTCCATCGTAACTTTCCATTGAGTAAGCTTTAGCAATCTCATTAGTAGCAATATTTTATAAACATCCAAGAATAGTTGTTCTTTTTAAATTACATGAAGATAAGATCCACTTTGTGCCTCTTGTTTTGGCTTTGCTTTTACAAAAATATTTGTAGTAACTGTAGTAAAAGAAGCCCTTGGAAAGGGGAGAGGAAGACTTCCCTCTCTTTCCTTTTCTTGTTTTTGAAGGGAGGAAGGGAAGAAAGATGGAAGATGGGGAAATCTTGTACTTCCCCTGCTGCAAGGACTCTTTGAATAAAGTTGGTTTATTTTTTCAGTAAACTTGTTGAGCAGTTACAGTGTTATGTTGTCAAGTTTTCCTTCTTTTGTAGAAAATAAAGACTGTAGTTTTCTCTTTAAACAAGTGTAATATGTAAAGCTGTGATTCTCTGGGGGTTAAAATGTTTCATTTCTAATCTTATTTAGAAAAGATGTGTGGTGAAGTTTGTAATTTTTTTAATAAAATTTTTAATAGTTTCAATAAATGTCTTCGCAATTTCTACTGTAGAAATGCCATCAGAAATTAAGCCTGCAAAAGCCATTCAAGGATTTTTAATTAAAAGAGAAAGGTAGTGGTAACGGGAACAGTGCTGCTTCTGGTAATGGGCTCCTTTTATAGCATGTACAAGTGGAAGAATGGTGTGAGGAACTCCTAATCTTCCCTCCAATTAGCTGATAATTCCTTATGTAACCTTTAATATCCCAGAGGAAAGCAAAATCGGATGCCTGTGAGCTGTACATTAAAATAAAGGTTTAGACAAAATCCCACCAGCAGCTTGGAAGGGCAGACATTTTATTCTCTACTCCAAGCCGTCACTGGGTTTTGTGGCCTAAGACTGTGCTGTGCCAGCCAGAAGCACTGACTGCTGGAACTGGAAGTCAGAACCAGGAACCAGCGAATGGAGGAGGTCAGCGGAAAGCACTGAGAGCACAGCGTTGCTGAAAAGTGGACTTGGCTCTCCTCGATCCTTTTGTAGCTATCAGCAGAGGGTTTGGTGTATGTACCGTTTTTGTAAATAAACAAGATGGCAACAAATAGATATCTACCTCCTTCTAGCAAAATAATGCAGCAAAGACTTCTGAGGCCAGTGGGTAACAGCAAGGTATGGTGGCTGGTACGGAGAATGGACTGCCAATAAACTATACAGGAGATGTGCGTGAGCTCCCTGCAGCTGGATTCGTGAACTCAGAATTAGGGTGAGAACTGACAACAGGAGCAGAGCTGTGAAACTAATTCATTACCGTGACTGAGCAGGCAGCTGATGGGCTGTAAAATAACTTTCTTCTTTACTTGTATAATGCAGCCCTGATTAAATAAACTATAATTTAAAAATGTGCAAATGCAAAACTGCAGGCCTCCTAATGAATATTTTCATTTTGTATGAGAATGAGCAGTGCTTTGCAAAGAGCGAAACCATCATTGATTTATAGCTATCCAAAGATACTCACATTAAGTTGTTCAAGTAGAGGTTGCCTATGGTTTCTTAGCAGCCTGGGCTAGGGAGTAAGCTACATCTCAGCATCTTCCTTGACTCCACTCCACACACATCTTCGTAAGTACTATATTTGTTTCTTGCTCAGTGATAGGAGGGCATTTTGAACTCAGGCTATGTACAATCCCTATCTCCCCTTGTAAAAGAGTAGGCTACGTGGTAGCAGACTAGACCAGGCACAGCATACCTCACCCATCCACACTGCACTGATGGTAGGGACTACACTTCTCCATCCACTGTGTCCCAAAATATCTTCTGTGTGAGGGTTTGCATTCATACATGTGTTATGGCCATTGGACAAATTCAAACTTTAGTGTCAGGTAAAATCATAATGCAATATAAACATATTCCATAGCTTAAGGAGTTTGAAAACATGTATGAATTAGATGATTGTGATGTTGGAGCTTGTCTTCCTGGATCTAACCAACCCTGAATATAGTAAGTTGGCCATGAAGAGAAATTTTAATGCAAACAATTTAAAAGTTTAAGCTTGTTTCAGTAGGTTGAGCTTCTTATTGCAGTGAACATCCAATGTACATGGAAGAATTTGTCATGAAAAAAAATTGGATGCTTGTGAGAGCTTGCACACACTGCAATAGAAATGTGGAAAGGTGCTGGCCATGCTGCTCAGCTATGGCTGGCTTGAGTTTTTAAGAGGTGGGAACGTGCAGATTATATTCCTCTAATAATGACCCTGGGCGGGCTATGTGGAAGCAACTGTTCAGGACAACTATCTTTTTATACCCATGTTGGGAACACTTAATAGTTGCTCTTAGTGATCAGAAGTTACGGTATTTAAGGAAAAATTGTGCTGTGCCCAAGAGCCATTTGTTGAATGTGTAGAGGTATCAACCTTGTGATTGAACAATGAGGCTGGTTGTGCAAGGGTTAAGATTCCACACATGGCTTGGACACAGATTTCTTGTTTAATCTCACAAAAAAGAAATTTAATCTTTGTGTCTGCACTTAGGAATTAGAAGTTAAAGTACCTTTTTGGAGTGTTGGGATGTTAATTAATTTAATTATTTCAGTATGTTTTCATATCCTTGTACAGTAGGGGCCACAGAAATGCAATATGTTATTTGATAATAATTGTTCAGATGATAGTTAACTTGGGCGGGTGCCTATTTCTACTGCTTCAAGGAGCATTTTTCCTCCCATGATGCCAGATAGATCTTTGAAGAGGCAAAAAGGTGATGACATTTAGACAGTAAGAGTTTATCCTACACAAAACTGCAGTTCATCTTTCTCACTTATATGAACCTTGTGTCATATGATTTTCTTGATGTGAACCCCTTTTTCCTAATGGTTTTTGGAAAAGAACAAATAATTTTTGTTTGTAATACAGAAAATTTTGAGTTTTGAGCAGTAGATAGAATAGAGAGCAACCTGTTTATTTCTTTTCTGCAGGTTTATTTTTGACCTAACTAGGACTATTTGTTTAGTGCCATGCACTTCTTACTGTGTATGTAGGAAAAGGCTTATTTCAACTTCTTTTCCTCTCCATTCTTCACTTCATACCTCCTTATAAATCTCCCCAAAGGATCTGAAACTCACTCAGGGCAGACAGTTTCCAAAGCTTTGAAAACATTTATTGGAAATTATTAGCTCGAAAAATATAGTCCAATATGTTGTATGATTTGAATATAAAGCAAGTGTTACCAAGAATGGGAAATGCCAGAGAAATTCTGTGGGGCTCCAGGAGGTTCAAATTAAGTTAGAAGAAACAAGGACAGTCATCTATTTTGGCTTTCAACATGGTTAGATATTAGTTTCTTGTACAAATTCAATCAGTGTTTTCAAAGAATATACAGTTTCAGCTAAAATTACTTGCATAGCTTAAAGGTACTAATAATTTGCAGTGTCCCTGCCCCGCCAAGTAAACAGAATTTGTGAGAGGTCAAACACTTGTGATTATCGAGTTGTTACTAGTATGTCCAACTATAGATTGAGGAACCTAATTTAGACAGCCACATCTTGGCTACATTTTGTGAAGTTCCATAGGAGCCTTTTGGATCAAAGGTGCTTTATTTTAATAGTGCAGTGAAGGAATACCCCTGATGTGGAATGAGCTTTCCATTTTGACTTCACTCAATCCTCATCCCCCAAAAAAACTATCCAACTGCATCTTGTTATATAATTTATCTGTCAATTCTGTCAAAAAGGAGAGCTTGTGTTACTTGGAGGGCCTTCATGCCAATTCCAAAATAAAAAGCAATGCACACTGCCAGTACAGCAATTGCCTGCAGGCTTATTGAATTTCTTTCTTCACTCCTACTCACCACCAAAACCAGCTCAGAAAAAAAAAAAATCTCCCAAAAGGCTTGTTAGAAGTCAGAAGAACTGAAAGTTGATAACATACTAAAAACAGAATTTCCTGGAAAAAAAAAAGTAAAATTATGTTAAACTTTATTAATGGGCTATCATATATGTGCTTTACTCATGTATAGAGCCAGACTCAGTGGGACTGTTGAACTTGTAGGCAGAAGGATCCACAAAGAGGTATACACTGTGTTAGTTTAAGCCCACATATTTCGGTACCTCACCATGTTCTCTCTATCTTCACTTTCTCTACAGATTCTGAGTCGATCCCATGGAGAGAGCCAACACAGCCCTCCTCTCTTTCACCCCCTCTATGTGTTAACTCTACACTTGTGAGAAAAGTAAATAGGACATGAAAGGATATCTATCAGCTGGCAGGATCCATCTATTTAACTAACGGTATCCATCGATTGGTGCAAGATGCATCAACTCAAAATCGCTGGTTCCAGAGCAGCGGGGAATCTGAGATGCAGTATTTGGCCCCCGTGGGTTTTTCCAGCTCTATTGTTCCCAAACTGAGGAATTATTATGGACTCGTATGAGGGAGTAAAGATAAAGGATGTCAAGGGAAGTCATGGAGGGAAGCCTCCACTCCAGAAGAGTGTTTGAAAGGGATGTCCAAAGAAACAGGACGTAGCAAGTGGAGGAGAAGCCTGGGGAAAGTACAGAGACAGTGTCAAACAACATGAAGCATGTTATGGAAAAGAGAGGGAAAAGAAGCTGTCAGATAAGAAGAATCAAAAAGTCCTAGGCAAAGTTAGGAGGAAATTAGAGCAGAGATATGGACAAAATAAAAATTCTTGATAGCCATGAATATGGGGGAGAAGTGTTAAATTTACATCGATGTGCGGGGCTCGTCAGCCGATGACATTGGTTGAAATGTAATTTCTAAATATCTGTTGGCTTTAGGTAGTGGTAATAATGGGGATGTCAGAGCTGGACAAGGCATCATGGGAAAAGAAAGAGGATAAAATAGGCTCTGATATTTGTCTCTTAATTTTATCTGTTTTCTCTGTGTTAGCTCATTAGGAATCCCGCCTGCCTGCCAAGAGAGAAACCATTTTGGGTTTGCATAGTTGCAGCCATATGGGGGAAAAGAGATACAGTGTTGTCCCTGAAAAAAATTGTTTTCTTTCTAATGTAAGATAAGATATTTTGGGCACGCCATGCTGTTTGCATGGAAATATTACAGTTGAGGAGTTAAATGGCAGAAACAGAAATGGAATAATAAGCTTGAACAAAGTAGTCTGGTTGGCAGCTTATTGGAGGTTTTGGTTAGTAGTTACAACAATCCAAAGGCTTCTAGTACCACAAGCATCTTTCTTTTCTTTTTGGTTTATTTGTGATGAGAGAAGAATGACAGAAAAGATCCAATTTTAAATTTCCAACATACTTATATTTTTTCTCTTGTGTTTGGAAGGGTGATTTATTAAGTGACACCGAAGCAGGCTTGCCACTGGGGGAACGGCAGACTGCAGCTCCCGCTACCCATTGGACAAAGGCTCCAAGCTAGAATTTGCATAGGAGCTCTTATACAAAATGCCACAAATAAATAACACGATGTGGGGATGGCCGAGAGCAAGAAATCACCGCAGTCCAAACCTCCCAGAGCTAGAGGAGAAGTCTGGCTGAATGATCCTTAGTTTAAACAAGGGAGAGAATACTTCTCATACTGGGGCAGACTGCCAGGAACCGTAAGAATCAGTTTATTATTGCTAGATTGATCTAAAATGAGGATAAAAAATTACAGAGCATAGTTGTTCCAAGCACTATAGGTGGCTCGTGTATCTTGATGCTGTCAAATGTTCCGGAATATCGAACTAGAAACGTAGGTGTTGTGTTAGTCAGGAGCTTCCAACCCCAGACCTGATTTCAGGATCCTGCCACAAGCCCCCTTCCAGATATATCTGTCAAACTGGCGAACAGAGAAGGTGCAAAGTTCACTGAAGAACAAGCTTGTTCTTTAGATCCACCTGATCTGCCCGTAAAATTTTAGTAAACAGCTCTGTGTGAACAGGGCTTGGACAATCTAAAGCATTTGCAGAGCTAAGGATGTACTCCACAAAACAGAGGTATGACCACTGCATAGGAGGGTGTACCCATGCCAGGCTGAAGTGATCTGCTCTAGATACCAGGAGCCGTGAGGATGCTGTGTTGCAAGACTCAGCGCAGATTAAGAATGTCAGAAAGGTCTCGGTGTCCTCAGCAGGTTTGCACAGCCCACGGTGATGCCCAAACTGCTGGCTCTTCTCTGCTACCTGCCTGCTGGCTCACACTTGCAATTTCACTTGCAGCGCAGATTTAATCTCTGTGCTAAAAATCCCCCAAACTATAGCAATGTTAGGATTGCCCTGTAAATAGCAAAACGTAAGGATGTGCCATGGCTGCTACAGCAATATTGTCCTAGCTACACTGTGCATTCCCAAAATTGTCTGTCTGGCTTTCAAGTGAACAGTGTAGCTAACTATACTTTTACATCTGGCATCAAGTCTATGGGAGGTTTCCTGCAACATTTACTCAGATCCTCTAAGACTTAGAGTATGGTGTTTTCTTCACTTTTAATTTTTGTTTTCAACCATAACTCTGTTGATAAAGAAACCAGAAGGAAGAAATGTGTTAGTTAGCGTGCTAGGTTGTGTTAGCTTAACAGGCAGAAATGCGTAAGAACAGCCAGTATTCATCCATCTTTCTTCAGCCAGGCAGTGGGATCACAGTAATTGGGGAATCTCTTTGATAACTATTAGACCATTTGTCACCAGTAGTGTCCCCGTGTGACCCCACAGGATGAATTAGTGGTCGAAAATCCTTTCACTTTCAGGTGCTTACATCCAAAATTTAAACCTGCAATGCCTTCCACAGCTGCAATCTAACCCTTGAGACTTCTGAATTCCCCACGTGGCTAAATCCCGATTCCGTGCATGCAGGCTGAGCTTTGCAAGAGCTGACGGTGTGTTCCTTCAGCTGGCGCGCACGCAGCGTCCAGCCTGCATGGTGGGCACCCTCTGAACGTACCCGCGATGCCTGGCCTAGCAGGAAAGCAAACAAAGATGAAGAGGGATGTATCTGCTGTACAGTCTGAGCACATGCCTGAGACACTCAGCTGCAGGCTTAAGTCCCTCTTTTTCCCTATTTAGAAAAAGGATTTGGACTTCAATATCTCACCTCTCAGGAAAGCACCAGGGTGGCTTTTACACTTCCTGAATGATTTTTGGAGCAGGCCTGGCCCAGCAAGTTTGAGAGTCGTTCCCTTATAATCAAAGCTTAAGTGCTTTATTCAAAGCAAACTGGTTATTTTCTTAAAAGAAACAAACTATTAATTGAGAAGCCAGTAACCCAAACACAAATACTTTCTATACCTTGTATACAAAACAGTGCGGTTTATGGAAAGGTTATGGTTTAACCAAAACTCCCCAGCAGCGTAAACAGAGTGACAAAGTGGATTTATTTTGACTGAGGTATCAGCTAGTGATATCTGAGACATATGAGATATCTGCAAAGGGAATCATTCTTAGCATAGCTATGCTAATTGCTAACTTCAGGTGGTTGGCTCAAAGGGTAGTTTTCTTCTACTATTTGTTTGAACAATTTACACAGTATTGCAAGATTTTTCTTATATGTCCGCAGTCTCATGCTGGACAGGTATGACTTACATAGTTTGTTTTTTTAAATTATTTTTTTTTTCACTGAAAATATGAAATTATTTTCATTAGCTGCTCCAGCGTGTTTTATCTGTTAAGGTACTACTTGCTTTTACGAAAACTCTCTGCTTCCAGAGTATCTCGCTGGAAGATTGAAAAAGCAAATCATAAAAATGAATGAACTTCTCAGTCAATATTGTATGTATTACAGTGTCAAATGCAGAAAGTTGCAGACAATTTGGGATTTAATTAAACACGCTGCAGCTACCTCAGCCAAATTTCTGACCCAGTATAAACAGACTCTACCAGGTTAGGTGTTAAAATAATATTTGTCATGGAATTTTGGTACGGCCTCTGTTCTGCTGGATCTGGGATTGCATGTTCGTAATGATTTATCAGCCTGATTAGATTGCCCACAACCAGGCCCAGACCTTTTGTCCTCGGGCTTCCTAAGCAGTCTCAGCCCTGTGTCCACTTCGCTGGCCTGGTGGGCTCTGTGCCAGCTCAGAAGAACCACCACTCATTTCCCCAGTTCAAGAGAGGCATGGACTTACTGGAGTGAGTCCAGCAAAGAGCTACAAAGATGATTCGGGGACTGAAGCATCTCACATACGAGGAGAGGCTGAGAGGGCTGGGGCTGTTCAGCCTGGAGAAGAGAGGGCTCAGGGGGATCTTATCCATGTGTATAAATAAACACCTTATGGGATGGAAAGAAGAAGAAGGAGTCAGACTTCTTGGTGGTGCTCAGTGACAGGGTGAGAGGCAATGGTCACAAGTTAAAAAACATTTAATTCAACCTGAACACAAAAAACCACTTTTTTACTGTGAGGATGGCCAAACATCAGCACAAGTTGCCCAGGGAGTTCGTGGAGTCTCCCTCCTTGGAGATATCCAAAAGCCATCTGGCATCGTCCTGGGCAACCAGCTCTAGGTGGCCCTGCTTGAGCAGTGGGGTTGGGGCAGATGACCTCCAGAGGTCCCTTCCAGCCTCAGCCATTCTGTGATTCTGTCATAATCACCTTTGTACATGAGACAGCTGAATGGAAATGTGCCAGTACCAAACAGTGCAACTGGCCCATATTTAACAAAAAAGTATGACACGGCCATGCAGCTATGCCAGCGCTAAAGAACCAGAGTATGACACGGCCATGCAGCTATGCAGGCCCCAGAACTTGCTAGGAGTATATTTTCCATGGTTGGCATGATACGCTTTCTCTTGCCTTGGACAGAGGTCCAAGATCTCCATCGGTACAAACCATCCACACAAGGACAATAGCTGGGAATGTCCAAAATAAATTGGTCCCAGCAACTACAGTATGAATGTGGCCAGGATCTGACACAGGGCTGGCCAAGCCTGAGTTCTGATGAAGTTCTGGAAGAAAGTTTACGGACACTGATGGGTCCTCTGGAGACAGAGGAGTATCCTGCTCCTGTTCTGAACATCTGAGTCACGCCCTGAGCATGAACATGAATGGGAGGGATTCTGGAGTAATCATCTTCATCCAAGGGTAGTTTGCATTTCTCAGGAGGGAAGCATTAACATAAGAATGACGTATGACCTGAGTGAGTGACTGAGTGAGCGAGTGAGTGAGAAAACCATCAGTGGTATGGAGAGGTCTGCTCTAAGTCTTGCCAGCAGAGTTTCATGCTGCAACTGTATTGCTACTATTACCACTGGTAAGAAAGATGATTTGCTACCTTCCCACCTTATAAGTTTAGGATTAGCTCTTCAGAATTTTTCCCCTCTTTCCATATTCCTCTTTAATAATAGCTGATTTTACAGTTGTGAGTTGCGGTTTTCCTTTCTTTCGGCAGCTGCTGGGTTCCCTGCTGTTGGCTGGGCAATAGCTCCTGCCCTGTGTCCCCTCCACAGAAAACACCGTTGTTGGCCTTTCTCCAGGCCTCTTCCAAACAGGCAGTGGGCAGTCTGGGTAAAAAGCAGACTTTCTTGACAAAACTGTATGTTATGACCCTATCAGCCTGGTCTTGGACCTCTTCTGTGCCCACTGCTTTTTGCTCCAGGTAGACCACATCCAGGTACACGGTGGCAATCCTGAGGATTCACGTGCAGGCGCAGACACGGCAAACATTTATTATTACAAAAAGAAGAGCATGGAAAAATTTATCTAGCTAGACTGGTTTTATGTGCTGTTTCCTGCCTTTCTTTTTCACCCCTTCCCTGCAGACAATCATAATTTAAGCGTGAAACATCTGACAAAACATCTGTAGTGATAAATGTGAATTTTAACTTGAGGTAGCAAAGCAATGTTCACCTAACATTTCACAGAATAGCAGCCTCCTTGGCTGACCCAGCAAGCAGTTGCTTTGCTGTATCACTCTATCAAATGATATTAGAGAAGCAGATACCAACACAAAGCATTGGGTCTGGCTTCCTTTAGCTTGGATGACGAGGTGATTTCCATGCCCTGGGTGTTACACAGCAGTCTGAGGGCTGCCTGAGGTGCATCAGAGCTGGTGAGTGAAACTCAGCAAACACGGTTAGTGCTGATTCCCTTTCTAACCATTTTCTTATCCTTGGCTTGTGAAGGGCATTTTTTAAAAACTCATGAAAGAGTAGGTAGCTGCAAGCCGGCAACCCAGAGACTTCCACTTCCCTCACAAATACCCAAAAGCTGACTCGTGTTTGTTCCATGGAGCTGCTCAGGAAACTGCTGGAGTCCTGGTGCGGTTACAGTTGCCTGCAAATGACGTCCTGACCAAAGGTATTAGGGAGGCAGGACAGTGTCCCTCCTGCTCTCCAAAGAGCCACCATAAGGGAGATTCTGCCCCCACCAGCGAAGGGTTTTGAAAAACATGGTCACCACGTGCCCTTACCTACAGCCATTGTCAAAGAACAAATCAAAGTTCACCGTTTTCTTTTGAAACAAGCCTGGGAAGTTCATGTGTTTCTTCTGTGCAGTAATTTACAGGCAAGGCCACTTAGCCGGGGAGTGAGAGACGGGTATTCAAACCCGTCCTTATCCTCGGTGCTCACATCCACATCTCCTGCCCCCCAAGTGCTGGTAGCTGGGTGCTTTCCTAACTGGAAACCAGCAAGAGATGCGTTGCTTCCTTACTCACAACAACTTTATCACTATTGATCACAGAAAGAGTGTGTTGTGGGCTGGTTGCTCCAAAGGAGATCTATAGCTGTGGGCTCTCAGCCTCCCGTTCTGAGGTGGTTTTGTAGCTTGACACATGTAACATTTTATGCAGTAACTGATGAATGTATATGTGTATCTTTTGGGGAGCAGAAACCAGAAACCCAAGCGTGGCTCTTTCCTAGGCGGTGGGTTCCTTTCTCCTGCTTCTCTCTAACAAATCCTGATTTCCATCCTGCATAGGGGCCCAGCAGCCATAGGGATGGCATAGATCGCCTCCTCCCCACCCTGCCTTCCCCTTCTAATTACTTAGGATATATTCAGAAATGTAGGTTTTGGTATCATCAGGCAAACGAGGGAAAATAGCCAGTTGTTGTGTAGTATGAGCATACTGTCGCTGGCTGTGTCTTTAACAATGAAGTCACCATAGCTGTGGTTTGCAAGGAGACCATTCCCAGAGATTTTCTCATAACAGGTCTGATAAATCACACTGACAGGGCTAAGGGGATAGACTGAAAATATTGATACACATTTCGTGCTTGTTTTGCATCTAAGGTTTGCGAATAGTTCTGTCAGAGAGGGTCTTGGCCTTCCACATTTGCTGCTTTGAGGTAGAAGCAAAGCTCTGCTCCCCCAGGACTTTTGAGATCAAGCTAAATGGTGCCACTGAGTTCAAAGCCTCCAGGGTGAGGAGCAAGCCGAGAGAGGGTTTTTTATTATTGTTATTTCTGTTTTGGATTTAGGTGCATCAATTCAGGTGAAATTTAATTGCAGACATTCAAATATGTTCCACTTGATTGATCCTTAAAGTTCTTCAACGGTTTAGCGCCTAGTTTCTACCCCATAAATATATATAAGGTATAAGATATAAGGTACCTTATCTTTTCCTAATATTTAAAAAGACATCTTAAGTTTTGAAGGTGACACTTTTCTAAGGGGACAGAAGTAGCACAAGATGCATTCACTTTTAAAAATCCCTTGCCTGAAACTGTCCCAGCCACATCCCTCTGCGTCCCTCATTCTGGGCACATAAAATGTGGATTTCGATACCGCAACAATTGCTTACTGTGCAAGATGCTGTTCCCCAGAAGTACTACACAGTGGGGAGTGGACTTGGGCCCAGTGTTATTATTAGTTGTATTCACCAAACCAGCTATCAGTCAGAAAATATTCAGCTGCCAGCTGTGGGCCAAACCAGGACTGGGGTGAAGGAAGGTTTGGGAGTGTCATGAGGGCATTGCAGATGATCAGTAGCTGTTTTTAGACTGAGCCATGTGATTTGTAATATTCCCTTTGTTAATTGTCATGCTAGCTAAAAACCCAAACTTTGTATTTTCCCCAAGGAGAGAAGCTGACATTAAATAATGAAGATCATCACTGAGGTCCAACCAATCTGAAAATACCCATTAAAGTGATGATAAAAACTTCAGTGTTGAGTTCAGGGAAAGCAAAGTGAAATATCTGCATTTGGCATGGCCTCACTTATTCTCCTGCTTTAAAGGGCTCAGTGGAGAAAAAAAAAAAAATAGTCCAAAAGAAAGTAGAAATTAAAGGCAGACAACATCTTCTAGATTATCATATGTATTACTCTGCCAGTGCAGGACTGAGTATTTCAATACTTAATTAAGCCTTTCAGTCCCTAAGGAGCGTGATTTATGGGCTTTCTGCTGATCAACAGAAGATAGGCATGGTTAAAGTCTACAGCTACTTACGTACTGTGGTTCATGCTTTTGGCTCCAGCAGTCCCCTTCTCAGCCCCTGGGGTATTGTTGAAATGGCAGACATCACAGTTTCTCTGCCCTATTTTCTAATTTAATTTTACTCTGAAGAATGATGACCTTAAATTTGCACTTTTTTTCCACTATGGTTTAGCTCTACCTTACTATAAGGACAGAAATGAGCCAAATTTTTGTTCCAGAAGGAAGGTACGATACACCTTTCCAAAACTTGCAGTGAAGCAAAAGCTGGCATTCAGCTCCCATCGTGATTAGCAGGGTATAGATCCCAAACAAAACAGGATTCTAGTGTGGTTTATGCACTTTTTAAAATTAAAAGCTGTATTTTGTGGCTCTCAAGTTCTGAAAATATGTCCTCGGGTACCTCTGTGCAATTCCTCTGACAAGACAGAATGTAAGCTCTTTTCTTGCCCTTTCACTGAAAACCTTCGTTTCTGTGCTTAGATATTTGTCACAACAACATCTCAAGGGCTGGCATCCTGAGCGCAGTGAGATCATACACCCGGCTCCTGTTAGTGTCATTAGCTGTTGCTCCTTTGGTGTAGGATTATCTATTGATCCAGGCTTTCTTCTGAGATGGGTGAAAGGAGGTGACAGTGTTTCAGAGAGAATGCTCATGAGTTCTCTTTTAATTTCTTTTCCTGAGCTTTGTTTGTTAGATATATAAGACAAGGGGTAATCAACGATGTGACAGTGGAGAAGTATAATATTCTGCAGATTACAAAAGTGTTTTGAACATATGCTTTTATGTTAATGGAGGCAATTTTACTTCTGAAACTCACTGTAGATTAACTACACAAATAGTTAGGATTTTATCTAGGGATTCTTAGCTGTCCAAAATTCTTTTTAAACTCCCTTCTTTATTATCATTTGGCAGAGGTACTTCTTGTATATTCCAACAAATATTGCAATCACTTTACTGCTAAATAGATATGCTGGAGAAAGCATGTGCTTAACATCACAACATTTAACACTTAGCCTTTATTAACATTAAGTAGTAAAGGTCTCTAAATTGTACTTGGAAGACATCTCCAAAGCCAGTTGCTAAATTAGAAGGTTATTCAGACAAGATGTTGAATACAAGATATGTCTATGCTGAACAATGCTTCTGTTACAAGGAAGTAATCTGCAAATTCTGACATTACAATGAAAAAGTTTCCATCTTATCTCTTTCCTCTTAATAACGGATCATTTTGAGAGCCACTTTTGATTATCAGTGCTCGTGGTGGTAACAGTTCTGTGTTTACAGGTATCCAGTCATCTTTGCTCCTCTTTCCTGCTGTAATCAACAGAAAGAGTGGGAAAACAAGGTAGGTGTCTCAAAGAGATAGGGCTAATCTCAAGGATGTCATTTTTTAAAAATATCTTAAATATTTTCTCTATCTGATGTATAGGTGATAAAGAAACAGAGGAAACAGAGGAAGTGCAAAGTAAAAACTAAACATACATTTAAAACAGAATATACCAGCAATATATAAATATAATTCAATATATAAATGCATATATACAAACAAACATATAAATACATATATTCAGATATAAAAGGGAGCTTATAAGAAGATAGGGTGCACAGAGAAAAGCCAAGAGGCAATGGTCACAGCTTGCAACAAGGAAAGTTCTCTCTGGATATATGGAAAAGATTTTCACTGTGAGGGTGGATAAGCACTGGAAGAGGTCACCCAGAGAGGCTGTGGAATCTTCAGTCTTGAACGTTTTCAAAACTCAGATGGTCAAGGGGCCCTCAGCAACCTAACCTAACTCTGAAGTTAGCTCTGCTTTGAGCAAGAGGTTAGACAGACAATCTTCCAAGGTCCCTTCCAAACTCAGTTACTCTATGATCTTGTATGACTGGGTTTGTATGTGTATGAGAGATAAAGCAGTGATTGCACAAAGCTTAGGGCAGAAGATGTAAAATCTATGTAAAAGTATGTAAAAAACTATGTAAAAACCAGTTCACATTTCATCTTTGCATTCCACAGGCCATTTTTCTGAGACTGTATTAGAGCAAATTTAAACTCATATATATATATACATGTTGCAAACCTCTATGCTATAGTTAGAGTGTGATGGAAAGCGGCGCAAAACAGAAAGCCTGAATTAGCTTGGTATACATTAATTTTTTTGTAATTTTCTGATCTATATGCTGGCAACCTGAAATCACCATTCTCCAAAAGAAGTGGATTATCTGCAGCTGCCAAGCTGGAATTTGAACTCTCACCTTCAGAATGCGATATCCACACACAAACACACTGGCTCTTGCACACTCCAAGAGAAATATGGTGTCCACAGCTGGCAAGCAGGAACTGGTTGTCTTGTGCCAGTCCAAACTGGGAGAGGAGGATATACATCATTTAGAGCATACTTTTCTTATTACTTTTTCTGTGATTCTTTTTTTTTTTTTTTTTTACAGAAAGAACTGGAAATTAAACTCAAGAGAGCTACAAAAGTTATTTTAGAGATGTTACCCCTTTTTTCCATTTGCTTCCCTGAGCCCTTAATGAAAACATAAAGCTTTAATGAATTTATTCTGCTTCAGGCAAAATGCTCATGGATACTGCTGGAAGTGTTACATGAGCAAAGCCTGCATAAGCAGGTCAAAAACTGAGGAGTTTCATCATGTTTCAGAGAGGGAGGAGAGTCAGAAAGAAGGCAATCTTTGATCTCCAACTCAATATGTAAGAGAATTTAGTTGGATTTGCTTCTAATCACAGCCTTTTAATACCTACAGTCTTCCTCCATGAGGCATCGGGTATTTTTGCTGAGACAACACATTTTTTTTAAATCAGCCTAGTTTTGCCACAGAGAATATTGAAAACCCTGTAGCCCAACAGAAGAATTTGGGATAGTTTTGCTTCACTGGCTTTACACAGAAAACAATTTTTAAATATCATTATAGCTTAAAATTAAAAATAAAATGATTGCTTCAATCATTTTATTGCTTCAAACCAGAGACAATTTTGTGAGTTTGGGTTTTTTGTGCACTGTGAATGTTGCAGAGATACCAGGTGGCCAGGTAGGGTTTGAAGGGAAGCTATGTGGGTGTCTGAAAGGTGCACTGGGCAGTCTTCTCACCCTATTTTTGGAACTCATGGTTTTTACAGGGTTGCCAAATCATCCAGGTTGGCAGGGACCTTGCAAGATCAGCAGAGCTCAGACCTGGTTCCTCAAGACCTTGTCCAAGAAAGGCGAGTCCACAGCTTCTCTGAGCAAACCTCTTTCAGTGCTTATTCATCCTTACAGGGAAAATTATTTTTTTTATACCCAGTGTGAACCTCTCCTGTTTCAGTACATGACTTCTGTAAGGATCCTGGCTCCACCTGCTCAGTAACTTCCTTGTAGGTATGGGAAGGAGCTGTTAGGTCTCCCCAAAACCACCTCTTCAGGACAAACAAGCCCATGTCCCTCAGCATCTCCTCACAGGACTAGTGCTTCAGCCCCTAAATGCCTTTGTGGCCCTCCAGTGGTCTTGCTCTGGTTTTGGGAGGCCCCAGACTGGGCATAATATTCCAACATTGTTATTTATTATTTTAGATCACTATTTGAAAAATTAATTAATTAAGTGTATTTTAAGAATTTAAAGGAGGTAAAGATTGACTTGGAAATAAAGAGTTGGAAGCTGGGCTGTGTATAAATTTATTTCTTTTTGGAGTTTAGATGTAAAGCTCATCAGGATCACTCATTTCTTTCACTGAAAATAAAGATACATCTCTACTTCAGTGTAAAGCTATGTAGACTTACATATTATTGCTGAGACTCTGGTCTTAGGAAAGATCATGACTTCAGCGTAGAGGAGATGAGTCACCCAACTATAGGAATATGGAGAAATTTCTTTTAAAATAAACTTTGGTATTGTTTATTTTAAGATCTCTGTCTGCTATGTGTTGAAGTTAGGATACTTACAGATCACATCCTATGGAGCCCAATAAAGAATGGAAAGGTTCAATTACTTTATATTGCAAAAGCAGCAGTGCTTTGGCTTTAATACAGCCAAAGTGTGGAAGGTAAGATCTTTTACAGTCAGTGAAACCTATGTGGAGCACAACACATAAAACTGAGTTTTCAATGAACGGAACTCTAGTTCTATAAAATAATGTGCTTTCAGAACAGTGTATAATGAATCATCTCAGCAGGGTTCAAGTGCATTAATTTGGCTGCTGAGACTTTTGAATAACTTGTCTAAAATACACCCCTTCCTAGCTATCCCCACAGCTGAAGCTGTTGCCCAGACTCTCATCATCTGGTATTTCAATCATTGCCACATCATCTTCTTGGGCCTTGACTAACGCATTCTTTCTATGACCATGTTCATCGAACATACTATTGCTCAGATAATTTTCCCAGTTCCTCACTTTGACAAAGTCCCCCCTAGAATGCGTGCAGTGTTCATGAGTGCTGCAGGATGGTACACACACAGTGCCATGCCTACAGGAATTCATCTCTGTTGATTTCAGTGGGACTACAGACACAAAAGTCTACCACATCCTACAGAACCCATCCCAGTACTTTTCCTTCCTCTGCTCTTGGGCCTCTCAAGCCCCCTGACTCTTTTCCCTCTGACTGTAAACATGTTCTCGGCTCTGCAGACTCTAATTTGGCTTCTGGGCCACTGACGCCATTCTTCCCAAAATCTTTAATGACTTTTTCTTCATCATATCTCAAAGTTACCTTCATTCTTCTTGATTTATCAACCATCATAAACAGCTAGCTATGTGCTTGAACTCTTGTCCTCCATTAGCTCTGCGGTTCTTCTTGTTCTCCTCAGCCTTTGTTTCCTGTTATCGTTCCTTCAGAAGCTCACCCAAAGGGGATACTCTGGTGATCCTCATCCACCTCCCAGCTGCCTGACAGGGGCTGACTAGTCTCTTCAATGTATCTCTTCTTTCCTCCTTCTACCCTCTATCTCTGGGTAGTCTTCTCTGAAAACACAAAATCAGACATTATTTCTGTAATGGTGACTAGTCATCATCTGAGACTTACCTGCAGATTTGGCAACCAAACTATATCTAGTCTATATATAGAAAGAAATACTTTCCATGCAGCCTATTTTAAAACATGAGTTTTCCATCCATCAGAGTGTCAAAACTATCATCCAGATTCTTATTGCCAAATACCTTGCTTTTTGCAACATTGTATTCTGTGAATTTAAATCCAGTTTAGCATGCTGTCTATCTAGCATTGTGTTCTTGGCCATTAACTTTGATTTTAATGCTCTTTTTCTTGCATACTTCCACTGATTCTTCCTCATAATAGGAAGCATAAGCTGCTTGTCTTCTCTTTGAAAGCACTTCTTGCCTATCATATCTCATAAATACCGAGAGTTTACCTCCAATCGCCATTTGATCCAGGATGCAGGTCTCCATCACTCAAATTCTGGATCTTTCGTACAAGTGCTTTCATACTGTCTCCTTAACAGCCCATCATGCTTAGAAAGAGTTCTTGATAAATACTTTTAAAAAATAATTAATTATATTCCTTTAAAATCATCATAGCTGTGTTTCCTACCAAAGTCTTGAAAATGCCACTCCAGCTCAGCCACATGCCTGTTACAGACCAACAGGGTCTCACTGTCTGCCGATGTTCCCCGTCAGCTGTCTTTTGATGTAAATCACATCAAGCAGTCCTGAGGAAGTAGCTATGTCCCGTACTTACATGGCATGAAAGGATGCTAGCCCATGGCTAGTGCTGCCAGGTATTACGTGGGCTGCCTGTGGGTGGTCTAGCCTGTCTGGCTCAAACTGGATGTTGAAATCCCAGCCGGTTCCCGAATCATCGACTGCAGGCTTCCTCTGCAGAGCTGGCTCCCACCTGGGCTACTGCCTCCCCCATTGCATACAGGGAAAACTCAGTGCTGAGCTTACTCCTGCCCTCAAAGACTAGGAATTTCACTTGGAGATACTTTCCTCGTATTTATTTTCCAGGTCTGGGAGACCTTCAAAGGAGCCTGGGATGGAGAAGGGTGACAGGCTATCCTTCCTTAAGAAATGGGGAAATGTCTGAGACTTGTTTCCCCGAAACCCAGTACTACACTTTGAGAGACCTCAGTCATCTTCAGTGTCAGCAGGGCACCTTTCTGAAAGTCCATTTATACTTTTATATATTTCAGACACACCCATAAATGGAGTTGTATTAGTGGGGAGGTCCTGATATCACTGTTTACATAAAGGACTCTGAGCCTTATCTCCAGGTAACTGCAGTAGACTCAAAGCGCCATGACTATGGGTTTGTAGACCTGAAAACAGTAAAGGAGATCAGTTCCTGGAGTCCTCACAAAGGTGTAGCTAACATTGCTGTTTGATTTCCCTTCTTCTTGTAGTCTGATCTCTCTCTCCCTTGCATTGCAGCTCAGAAGGATCTGTGGGGTGGTGGTACAATTTTTATTTCTGCATCAGAAAATAGAAACCGTGTACTCTAAAGATATTGCTAGTACAAAAAGTCTCAGTCTCAGCTGTCTGTGGCACACAATCTGTCACATGAATTAGAGTGGATATGGAGACTACACATCTTGGAGAGCTCCGGTTGCCTGTAAACATCCTCCACTAAAATTAAATACGGCCTCTGTTGCAACAAGTTTTATATATATATATATATATCTCCTTTGGAAAGTTTCACTGTGTAAGTAGATTGGGGAAAATAAAGACCACAAACCACACATATAGAGGCCTTATTTTTTGCACTCTCTCACATAGCATCCACTCCAAATCCACTTGGAGACCACTGACACTGAGCTAGAATGACCTTGACTGACCTAGTGCTTAGGTCTGTGTTAGTTAGTTGACGGGTCCCATCTCTGTAATTCTTAGATTATGACGATGCTGAAAGGTATGAGGTGCTCTGTGTAGCACAGTGGGATGTCATACACTGTAATCCCATAATGACAGTTAAGATAAATAAAGATTTGACATCAGAAGATATTCTTATGTATTGTAATGTGACTTTAAAAAATCTTTACATTTCATACTAGTGGTTAAACTAGTATAGTACTACTACCGTACAGTAGATAAATGTAAAGAAGGGCAGCCCAGGGCTTACAGCACTATCTGAAAAATTAGGAAACTCAGGATCAAGTTTTGACTCTGTTGCATTCCTCCTTTTTCATTTCAGACAAGTTATTTAGCCTCTTTGTAACTCAGTCTTCCATCTGCAAACTGAGGATACTGATGCTTCTCTGCTTCTGAGGAATTTTATACTGATGAATACCATCAAAAGTTCTGAGGTCTCAGGATGGTACGGTAAACACCATACAGTCAGACCTCATTTATCTGTGGTCAGATTGTCTGGGCCATGGATGAAAAGCCAGCTTGGGTCTAACACGATTTATTAGCTCAGGCACAGCGCCATGTGAATGCAGTTACGCTCTTTCTAGGGCCAGCTCTGCTCTGGAAAGAGTACATCTGCTTTTGTGAGAACCTAGCTGGCTCCATCCCGAGGCAGCTCAGGTATTTCAGCACCACATTTCCACAACCAGAAGCGCTGGGATGTGGAAAGGAGCAGAAACACCCAGCAGTCAGCCAGGATCCGGCTGGGTTTATGAGACCTGGCCTTGTGCCAGTCGTGCCAGACCCACGCTGTCTCCCCAGCTTTTGCAGCTGCCCCGTAGCACCCCAGGTCCCACGGGGCTCATTAGGTCCATTAGCACATCAGGTCCAGCACCGCAACCAAGGAGCCACGGTCTGTTGGCGCCTGCAGCGCTGGGGAACAGGCTGCGAGTGAGGAGCAGAGAAATCAAATGGCTCTGTGGGGTCAGTGTAGTTGATGCTATGAGGAATTAACAGACCCTCCAGCATCAGAGCTAAATTCACCTGGAACCTCTTGGGTGTTCCCTTGTTTCATACTCTTGTCTGTACTATTAGCATTCCCACTTTACCAGCTTTGCAATACCTTTGCCAAGTAGAGATGAGGCTAGAAACAGCTAAAAATCACTAACTAAAGTTATAGTTTAGGACTTCAAGAGCCGTCTTCCCAGGACATTGAAAGTGGTACTTCAAAAAGGCTTTGGAACGTGCGAGATCAGAATTTTAGGAAGCCAGAAGAAAAGGAGGGGAAAATAAATGGATCAAGGTCTTAAAACCAGGGATGAAAGAAAGGGAGTTAATTATCAAACACTGCGGGAAGAAAGAAAAAAAAAGGAAAAAAAAAAAGGAAAAAAAGAGGGAGAGAAGTGAGCAGGACAAGGTTTCCCAAGGCTACGAGCAGTGCAGGGAAACGACGGGGAGGCTTTGCGGGGAGCGGGAGCGGCGCGCCGAGGAAGAGCCTCCGGGCGAAAGCCTCAGCGGCTCCCGGGGCGGGGGGCGCGGGGCGGGCGGGCGTTAGGGCCCGGCGGAGGCGGGGGCGGGGGCGCGGCGCCGGGCGGCGCTAGGGCCGGGCGGCGGCATGGCCGGGGCCGCCGCACCACCTACGTCCCGCGGCCCCGCAGCCCCGCGGAGCCCGCGCGGCCCCGCCGCCGCCCCCGGCGGAGAGCCCCCGCCCCGCCGCACAAAAGGAGCGGGCGGAGGCGGGCGGCCGGGGGAGCCGGCGGAGCGGAGGAGGCGGGGGGGGGGGGGGCCTGGCGCGGACACCGCCTGCATGTGCCCGGGAGCCCCCGCCGCGCGCCCCGCCGAGCCCGAGCCCCGGCGGGCCCGCGCCTGCCCGCGGGGGGCGGCCCCGCGGCGTGGAGCCGCTCTCCGGACCCGGCGGCGGGGCGGGATGGCGGCGGGGCCGCGCCGCGGAAGGTAGGGGGGGCGGCTTCGCCCCGCCGTGCCCGCGACCTGAGCGCCTGTGGGCGGGGTGCGCCCCTGCGCCGGGATAAATAGCGCTTTCCCTCGGCTGACAGCCCGTCCCCGGGGCGCACGGGGGTGCCGAGCGGCAGCGCTAGCCCGCGGCTTGCCGTCGCCTGGGGGGAAAAGTTGGGGCTCTCGGTGACTCCGCCTGGGGCCCCGCTCCTGCCCTGACCTGGGGTTGTGATTTCCCCCCCCCCCCCCCCCCTCTTTTCGTTTCTCGGGGAGAGCCGGAGAAGGGGGAGGACCAGGAAAGGAGCCAGGCTTCTCCCCTCTCTCTCCCTGCAGCGCAGGGGAGATGCTGGAAGCGGCTGTGAGTTCGCAGCGCCCGAGAAGGGGAGCAAGAGGCGTGTGAGCTCCTGCCGGTCCCCGCGGCAGCCGCTGCCCCGCGGCGCTCCGCCGGCCCCCTCCTCGCCCGGGGCCGCTCGCAGCCCCGCACGCAGCCGGCCGCCGCCTCCGCCGCCCCTCGCCGCCGCCGGAGGAGGCTGCCCACCCCCGCGGCCCAGGATGCAGTTTCGCCTCTTCTCCTTTGCCTTGATCATCCTGAACTGTATGGATTACGGCCACTGCCAAGCCGGCCGCTGGAGACGCAGCAAGAGAGGTGAGTACCGCCGCCGGCTCACCCGGGACACCCGCCCGGGGCGGCGGGCAGGAGTGCTTGCGGAGCAGGAGGGGGCTGCCGGGGGACTGCGTGCCCGTGCCCGTGCCCTCCCCGCCGCGGAAGGGGAGCTCTCCGCCAGGTGAGCCGCGCCCCGGCTGCCCCGGCTCCCCGCCCGCGGGCTCCGGGCCGGCACGTGGGGCGGCGGCGGCGAGCCTGGGGGCGCGGGGCCGTGCCGGCGCGGCGACCCCTCCGCGGGGCTGCCCGCCGCCCTCCTGCTGGGGAGGCCGGGCCGGGAGCGGGAGGAGCGGCGTGGACGTGAGCTCCGACGGGAAAGGACCGTCCGGAGCGGCGCGGCTGCTCCGCGACCCGCGTGGGGCTGCCGGGGACGGGGACGTCGAGCGAGCGGTAGGTGCCAGCCCCCCGCGGCCCCCGGCCCCCCGCCGCGGCGGTGTCCTGCTCCCCCGCGGGGCCGGCAGCCCTGGGGGGTCTCGCTGGGAGCTGCCGGCAGCCGCCGCCGGCCCCTCGGCCTCAGCGAAAGCCGCCGATTTCGCCGTCGTGACTCGCCGAACGGCTCCCGGCAGCCAGAGGTGCGCTGTTAGCCCCTGCTGTTAAGGCTCGCGTGTCCGTGGGGCGGACTTTGAGGCTGCCTTCCGTGGACCATCCTCGGAGCGCCCGTGTTTCCGAGGCAGAAAGGCGGCTCCTCCCCTCCCCTCCCCTCCCCTCTCCTCCCATCCCATCCCCTCCCGCGTCCCCCCGGCCCCGCCGTGCCGCTCCCGCGGGGCTCGGGCGGCTCAGCCCGCGGGAGAACCGCGGCGGCGGAGCGAACCGCGCCTTGCCCAGCGCCGAGGGGCTTTCTATGCCGCCAACTTTTGCTCAAAGCCTGCAGATCCCTTTGAGGAAGAAAGAGAGAAACGGTGCGTGAGGGTTTAATCTCCTTTCCTAAGATGCTCGTGTCGGGATGCCAGAGTTCAGGAGTCGGAGCGGTGACATGTGCCAGTACAGCACCCATGTGGACGAAAAGGTTACTGCAGCTCTTCCCCAGCTGTCAGGGTTGTCTGTGGCGTTTTTCTTTTTCTCTCCTTTTTTTTTTTTTTCTGGGACGGGGTGGGGGGGCACACCTTCGGTATAAAATGTTTTTATTATCCACATACTCTGAATTATTTTGCTGTCCCTTTTCCTGTTATTTTCTCGGACATGTCTCCCATCCCCGTTTCTAAAGTTAGCTGAAAATCAGGTGGCTCAGCTGCTGAGAAATTTGTATTTCTGAAAGAACTGCACTTCTAGTGCAATTATTTGGAAGGGGAGGGAGCTAACATCTCCAGTGTTAAGGTGGTACAAACAGTAATAAAACTGTGGGAGGAAAATAGTTTGCACTTTCATGCATATGCCACCTTCAGAGTAGGTACAAATAAAAGTGTAAAGCAATTTAGTTTTGATGTTTTTTCAACAGATGGTTTCCAGAATTTAATTTTTGTGTGTGTGTGTGGTTAAAATGATAGCAGTCCTTTAAAGTGACCGGACTATCTGTGCTAACAAAGGGTATACTGTGTCTTTAATTAAATGTGGAACTACTTAGAGTGCTGGCTAGACAGCGGAGGGTGATAGTGGTATTTCTGCTTTACAACAGAGCTTAAGGATTGCATTGTGGGAGTACCGAAATGAATAGACATCTAACTCGAGTTGTGTGAATTGTCCTCCTACAAAAACTTAAGCTGGTTTTAATTGATCTCATGTTCGCTGATTGATCTTAGACCAATTGTTGTGCTTGTTGAACAGTTGGCTTTTCCAAAGGAGATTGATTTAAATTAGTTTTTAGTTTAGTTATTGGATAAATAACGTCAGTATTGACAGTTGACTTACTGGCACTGTTTTGTGCTATCACCTAAGGGTTTTGTTTTGCGCTTTGAAGAATGCAGTCTTTTTCAGTTAATAAGTCTGAAGAAGTAAGCATAGCCAGTTCTAAGCACTGAAAGCAAAATGTAAGAATGTATTCAAATTATAATAGACATTTGCTATGACACATGCAGTCTGAAGTAATGCTTTCATACAGGACCCAAAATTCCAATAATTTCACAATTTTTCCATATCCCATCTGCAAATAATCAGGCATTCACTGTGGGGTACTGGCAGTTAAAATTTCTCTGGCATTCTGTTTTGTCTGTTACATGATCTCAGATGCTCCATAATATCATTTTCTTAATGAAATAAAATTTTTGGCATAAATTAAGTCTCCTGTGCGGTAGAAATCAATTGCATTCAGTCTGGAATTATGGGCAGATATCATGTGTAGAAGATTTTTTTTTTTTTAAAGCAGCTAAATGTACAGTAAACTTTAAGTATATATGCCTGTATTGGAGTTTGCATGGATTGGTAGCTGATGTAGAATACTCTAGTAAACAAGAGTTTAGTAAATCTGGGGGTATATTCCCAGATTTCTTCATTCCCCTTCCGCTTTCAACCCTTTCCCAAACTAAGGCATACAGCACCACAGTAGAAGCAGAATGAAAATTAAGGTTTAGAATGTGGTTCCTACCTGGCATTGATTTGTGTTTTGTTAGTCAATGTCACTTCTTTAAAAATTATTCAGTAAATGCATTATAATCAACAGATTCTGTTAACTCCACTGCTGCTCTTAGTTACTTTTGCAGCTCATTAGAATGTTGCTTTGCCTAGTTGGGTCAGAGCAGAACCTTACTTCCCTTGAAACACCCCAGCAAATTCTCCCTTTGGATGTCTCTGTCCTGAGCAGGTAATTACGATTACTTGCCTTTCTTTCAGAAGCTATTCTAAAACATATTTAAGGGTTACATAGCTTAAAGGACAGTGGTGTAATGTAATCTCACAGCTGTCTTAGCCTAATATCAAGCACGTTCTTTCCCTTTCTTGTTTAATTGTATAACTTGATTTTTCATTTCTCTTGGATACCTACTCGCTTGTTCATTTCTGTCCTGGTTTCGACTGGGATAGAGTTAATTTTCTTCCTAGTAGCTGGTATCGTGCTGTGGTTTGGATTTAGGATGAGAATAATGTTGATAACACACTGGTGTTTTAATTGTTGCTGAGCAGTGCTTACACTAAGTCAAGGACTTTTCAGCTTCTCATACTGCCCTGCCAGCGAGGTGAGCAATTGCATTGCACATCACTTGTATTGTATATTCTTTTATCATTATTATTATTTTCCCTTCCTTTTCAGTCCTATTAAATTGTCTTTATCTCAACCCATGAGTTTTACCTTTTTTCCGATTCTCTCCCCCGTCCCACTGGCGGGGAGTGAGCGAATGGCTGTGTGGTGCTTAGCTGCCTGCCAGGTTAAACCACGACATTTTCAATGAAAATTTTTCTTTTCTTCAGATTTCTCTTTAGCAGTCAGCATAAGATGAGCAGCTTCATGTCTTAGCTTTTCACTGAATATCACAGGGTGCATGAAAGACCAGTGGTTTTTCCCTTGTCTTTAAGACCTGATAAAAAAACTTTCCCAAAGAGTACCACAAATCAAAATGGGAGTATATAGAAATGAAGACTGTCAGGCTAGCTTACTGGGGCATGCGATGGTATTCTGCAAAAGCATTGACAGAAAAGAATATAGGGTTCATTGTAAACAGCCATCAAAAATTAGATGCTAACAAAATTCCCTGAGGGGAAAAAAGTCAATGTGACAGTGCCTGCATCAATGGGAAAACTTAACTAGAGTACAGAGAGGCTCTCTGGAGTTGGTGAGACCAATGTTATGTATTTGGAGAACAGTTAACTTTTTGTCTGTGGGTTAAGGCTTAAAAATCTTACAAGGAAGCTGTACCTTGTTTTCCTCAGGTGTTACATTAAATGCTGGTAACAGAATTTGTAAAAGATCCGAGGCATGTTAACACTTTCTGGAGTAATTTCCCAGGTACTTGTGATCAGTGGTAAAGCTTTGGAGGGTAGCTTCTGTTGCTCAGCCCTTTACTACTTATGGCAGTTAGTTATTAAACATTCTTTTTATACACATCATTACTACAGCAGTAAGAATATCTTAACACTGTAACCATTGAGAACTTTTAAACTTTTCGCTACTTATGCTCTGTTATCTGGTAAGTCTGAGGAAGTTTATTAAACTAAAATGTCAGCAGAAGCCAGAACTTTGGTGTAAGTGAATGAATCCCGAACTAGCTAATGATGTGGTGTTACGGAGGATAATCGATGCTCAAGTGGAGCATGAAGGTCTGCAGAAAAGATGCTCAAAATGCCAAGAGCAGGATTCAGCATGAAAACAGACACCTAAGTGTGGCTGCTTGATTCAGTTGCCCAAAATAGGTTTCTAGTGCTGCTTGTGATATTTAAAGGATATCATTTTGGGCCTGGCATGTACATGACCTTCTTGAGCAACTGGAGGCCAGGCAGGATACCCTGCAGCAAGTCATATGCATCTGACACCCTTAGGTGTCTCAAGGCCCTTTATGGTGGAAACTGAAAATGGGGAGCATGTGCTGGCGCAGCGTTGCTCTGTGTGCTTTTCCTTTCCTGTATCCATCCCTTAGCTTCCATTACACGTCACTTGGGGTTAGCATACTGGGCTAGATGGGTATGTCCCGTCAGACCTTGAAGTTTATGCTTATATGCTTTTGTATTAAAACCTGCAAGAAGATTTACAGTGTGATGAAGAACTGACATTTGTCTGCTTGATAAACTTGGCTTAATTTTATGTTTTCCCTTTTTTAGGGAAGGGAGGGAATGTATATTTTCCAAAGCTTGGCTGAAATCTGTTACTAGAGCAGTTCAAAATGCATGACAAATACCAAAAGTGAGGTTGTATACTAATATAGGGAAGCTATGATAACTGCAAGAATGCAGTTTTTTACTTCAATGTATAATTTACAGTACACAGGCCAGCATAATTACTATGATAAAGTATGTTAGCATAGTGTTGTTTACATAAGCTGCTTTTAATGAAAAATATGACATTATTTAAAAGCTAGGAAGTGGAAGAGTTGTTCACTATCAAAATTCAAGGCATAAAGTGATAAACAATGGCCTTTCTGTAAGCTGTTTTTTTTTTTGTTTTCTTTTTTCTTTCTCTTGCTACTTCTGCCAAGAGTCTGACTATGCAATGGAGGTCTGCATTTCATTTCTGATCATCTAGCTGTTTTTTTTAATACCAAAAAACCTTAGCTAACCATAGATTAGAGGGGACTGTCTAGTCAAACCTGCAGATCATCACAGGTTGCAGACTTTTCCCAGTGCACTGTACCTCAAACTTAGAAGCTTATAGCTGACCATAACATCCCTTTCCAAAAATGCATCTTGATTATAAACTCTGGGGGTGGGATTCATATGACTACATGTAATTACCTGCAACATGAATGTCTACACTTTCTTTTATAATTGATGTAGTGCTAGTTGGTACAGTCCATGGAGCTGTTGGAATGATTAACTCCATCCTACAGTAGCTGCCTGCCTTTGATCAGATAAAGCATAACCCAAACTCAGTAAATATTAAATAAGATGACTTGGTTGCCTCTAGCTATAACTGAAATGTGGTTCAGATGTACACATCTTCATTGTTAGCTCCTGAAGTAAGCTGAAATCAACCCCAAATGAGAAGGGATGCACCACATCCAATCTTCTGACCTTTTATTAAGATTATGTGTTGGTGTAGCTCTGTTAAAGTTAACAGATACAGTCCCTGAAATTTATACTTTCTCTTGTATTAGAGATTTATTTAGCTTCAGGTATTTTTTTAATACTAAATTAAATTCCTCAGGCATGCCCTCTCTTCACCTCCAAGTTTTGTTCAGGCACAGTTGGAGAACCTTTCGTATTTGTCTAGGCTCCAAGTATTTGCTAATCCTTTTCTTAGTGAAAAGCATGACTTCATACATGTTGGCTGTTGATAATGCACAAATGTAACAGCTTGATCCTTTCGTCATGGGCTGCTGTAGACACCAAAATTAGGTGCTGCCATGGTTTGTATGCTCGTTGTCTTTGTGGTACTTGTTTAGCAGATGCAATGCTTTGGAAAGCATCAGTTGGGTGCTGCAAAGTCACTTTGTGCATGCAGAGTAAATCTATTGCTTTTTGGGGCAGTAGTGCTGGGTTTAAAGCCTGTTAAATCTCTTACCAAGTAATTTTTGGTGTAGAGTGTGGAATAGGCTTGTGGTATGACTTTTTGATACTTGGATTCTGACTGATACATCTTAGGAAGTGAAGTGTCAAGTGGATCTTGCTTCTGAGCACCATCAGGCAGACGCAGAGTTTGCATTGTACAGATACTTCTCCTACCTAAACGATGGCTTTGTCCAGCCAGCTCCATATGTAAGGGCCACTTATTGACCAGGGTTTACTGTTATACTTGCTGAACTTCATATATCTGTGGGCAGTAAGTTAACTTGTGAGCCTGACTTGAAACCTAGCTGCATCACTTTATTCTCTCTACATCTGGCTGTTCCAGCTCTTGCAGCGTTTGCCATGAGGTCAACCGTCCTGTCCATTTTCACTAATACTTTTTCAGAACTCTGGAAGTGGTCTCTCCAGTGTATGCTCCAAAAAGGCAGATGATGGTGCAACCTAGTGTCAAACACTGGAGAGGCAAGAGTAAAAGAAAGAATCTGACGGACATTCTAATTAATGTCACTTTTCCAATACAGTTTCTGCAGTGGAGATGGGGGGCAGGAAGGAAGAATTACAAGAAATTTATGTTTGTACATAATCCTGTTTCAAAATACTTAATTGATGTGAAAGTTGATGTTCTGAGCATGGAATGGAGATAGCAACTGTAACTCACCTGAAGTGATGGAGTATCACAATACTTTCCTCTGTAGATCTTCCTCTGAATTACAAGGGTTTGAGACCTTAATTGTATGTCTTTACTTCGGGACTGCTCCATCTTAGTACCTTGATTTCGAAGCTATGCACACCTCTGACCATTATCTATCAAACTGTGGTCCATGGAGCAGGTGCTAGCATTTTCTGGACATGTACAGGTCATACTGCCTCATCCTTATGTTTGTGCTTAAATAGTCTTGAATGCAACACTCCAATGAATATATGTTCTATGCTTTAATCTTACTCTATTTTGATGCAATTACTTGTTGCTTAAATGTGAAGTTGTCACCTCAAATTTCTTTTTAGGTGGTAGCATGTGAAAGACTGGTGATTAAATTTCCTGGCCTTTCCTCTTCTTTATGGACTTGAATGCCCTTAACAAGGCTAAGTGCCGGGTCCTGCACTTGGGTTGCAACAACCCCATGCAACGCTACAGGCTTGGGGAAGAGTGGCTGGAAAGCTGCCCAGCAGAAAAGGACCTGGGGGTGTTGGTCGACAGCCAGCTGAATATGAGCTGGCAGCACGCCCAGGTGGCCAAGAAGGCCAACAGCATCCTGGCTTGTATCAAAAATAGTGTGGCCAGCAGGACTAGCAAAGCAATTGTCCCCCTGTACTCGGCACTGGTGGGGCTGCACCTTGAATACTGTGTTCAGTTTTGGGCCCCTCACTACAAGAGAGACATTGAGGTGCTGGAGCATGTCCAAAGAAGGGCAACGAAGCTGGTGAAGGGTCTAGAGCACAAGTCTGATGAGGAGCAGCTGAGGGAGCTGGGGTTGTTTAGCCTGGAGAAAAGGAGGCTGAGGGGAGACCTTATTGCTCTCTACAACTACCTGAAAGGAGGTTGTAGAGAGGTGGGGGTCTGTCTCTTCTCCTATGTAACAAGCAATAGGACAAGAGGAAATGGCCTCAAGTTGCATCAGGAGAGGTTTAGATTGGATATTGGGAAAAATGTCTTCACTGAAAGGGTTGTCAAGCCTTGGAACAGGCTGCCCAGGGAAGTGGTTGAGTCACCATCCCTGGAGGTATTGAAAAGACATGTAGATGTGGTGCTTAGGGACATGGTTTAGTGGTGGACTTGGCAGTGCTAGGTTAATGGTTGGATGTGATGATCTTAAAGGTCTTTTCCAACCTAAACGATTCTATGATTCACAGTACAAACTGTGAAGAGCAAAAGAATACAAATAAAGAAATAAAATTGTAGTATGGGGCAGAAAGATATGATTTTTTTTTAAGGGAAAGCAGAGAAGCAACTGGTATTCTAGGTACCTTGATTATGTGATTGCAAAGCAAGGGGAGGTTTTTAAGATCCCATCTGCCAAGATGTGGTGAGCAGTGAAAAAAATGTTCATGGACTCTGTTTCACTGTAATAGGAGAAACATCTTTTGATAGCTGGCAGTTTGCAAATCTTGGCATCCAGTAAATAATCAGTTATGTATTTCTTCTTGAAATACCAATTTCAGTAGAGCCAAGTACTTGATGTATCTGTAAGACTTTGTCCTTTTATAAGGGAATGGAATTTATGCTATCTGCTCTCATTCCTTTTTTTTGTTGTTTTTTTACGGGATGTTTGTATGACTGTAACAAGGAAAGCCTAAGTAATTACAAGTAATATTTAGAAAAGGCATGCAGTTCTGTAATTACATTTCAAAATAAACATTTTGAATTATGAACATTATTTGAAGAGGGTAAGAGCAAATCTCATGTATGGTTAACACAGATGCAAAATACTATGAAAATCCTTCTAGTATGATTTTCTGTTTTAAAAAATAATTTTTGCTCTCTAGGATTTAAAAAATGTAAATCTAAAAATAGTCCAGAGTGTATGGTTTAGGGATTATGAGTCTCAAATTTACCTTGCAGAAACTTTTGTCTATTTTTTTGGAGAATTGTCAAGATTTTCTCCATCTTGATGAAAACCAGACCCAAACATAGATGTAGTGAGACGGAGGAAAGGACCTAGAAGATAAATAGTGTTTGTGATGTTGGCTTTTAGGTACTGCCTAAATTGGTGGGTTTTTTACTCACTGGGCAGTTGGAGGAACATGAACTCCCAAGTGCACCATGTGCAGCAATGAAGACAATGTCTGTGCCTTTTTATATATTGGGAAAAACTTGTACTGATTTACACTGCAAAGGGACAACAGTATTTGTGTCAGAGAATTGCAGTGATGTGACAAAATACAAACTTCCTGATCCAGACACGTTATTTTCTTTTTTGAGTTGAAATGCTGGCTGAAATATGTTACACACAAATATATATTCTGTACTAATATATGGTCTTTTCAGCCGTATGGTTGCCACCTTTGAAATACCAAAAAAACCCCAAACTAGCCACATCAGACGAATGGCTGTTGTGCATGCACAGATTAATCTGCACATGTATAGCAGCACTGACAACACCCAGCGCGTCCGTACTAAAACTTGTTGGGCAAGTTGGAAACCACTGAAACAGCAGCTATGCTTAGCAAAGATAGGTGTTATTGAGTTGCTCTTGCTTCTTTCTTGAATTACTACAAAAAATTTTGGTAGATATGATGTTTTCAGTATAAACCTACTGACTTACCTAGTGATTCCACTGACAAGCGTGTAGCTAAGACTCTTTTGAATGGTAATTAAAGTTTCATCATCTTCACTTTATCTATATTGAGATAGTACTCAAGGATCCCAACTGAGGTGAGGTCCTGTAGCACTGGCCCTGCTTAGACAATAACATCTGAATTAAGGTCTCCAGAGCAGCATCTGTCCTGGATTTCCCTCCACTAGCAGAAATGTTCTTTGGCCTTTCATTACAGCTAGTTCAGACCTGTTTAAGTCTCATTCTACACAGTGCATGCTAATAACGTGATGGACATGGATTCAGTTTTGTCTCAGCAAGAGGAACTAACTCAGCAGGATCACTGCAGTGCACCCAAGGTAGGTTAAGTTGCGTTCACAGCACAATGCAGCAGCTACTTGTTTTTAGTTTGTTTAAAGCTATCATCAGTTATTGCAAAATACTTACAAATGGCCTCTGATCTGAGATGCTTCTTGCAAGGGACCTAAACCAAAGAACATTTTATAGAGGGTTTGCTTGTTTATCTGTCCTCATGGAATTACATGTTTTAATACTTTCATCAGGAGCATTCTCAGGAGGTGATTTTACCTCTAAATTTTGTCTCTGTCCTCCAAAATGGTCAATCTTCTCCCCCCTCTTTGTTGAATGGTCATTTGTGAGGAAAGTTGACTTTCTGAGGGATATCCAAGGGACGGACAGCACCTTTTGGAGTAGGGCAGTTGTGTGCCTTTGCTGTTGTGATCTGCTCCTGTGGCAACAGCTGGTGACAGGAGAGTTCTTCAACTTGGGCTCCGTGCCTGGGCCATCAAAAATATACCTGGCTTTCATGTGTCTCTCTTGGTGATTTTTAAGAAGTTCAGAAAATATTGATTGCACATGGGCAGATCGCCTGTTTTGTCTGTGTTGTCTGCCTGACGTGGTTCAGTGCTGGGAAGTCTGCCGTGGCTGGTAAGAGGGTATGTTTAGGAAGTCAGAGGGACTGCTTTCATTGTTAGTCTTCCCACGTGTAAAACTTTTGGTTAATACATATACGCATCAATGGCAATGGTAATAAAAAATAAATCCCTGTTTTATGTAAATGCTAAGCAGTGTTCCAGTGTGAAATGTTAATATTATGGCAGTATGGGAGTTAATAATGGAAGCGTCTAATTGAAATGGTGCTTCTCAACAGGTGCTTTGGCTTCCAACTGTATTTCTCGCATTGCTACTGCAGTATGCTGGAGTGCAGCAACTTTGCTGATGCTGAGATGACGGGGTCATGGTTTCTAGTTTTAGCTAATGAAACTGAAGAATTACAAGTGCTTATCGTCACTCTTTTGGTCAGTCTCAGATTTTGCTGAACTTCACCTGTTGCACTTGGCCTTCAAAGGTTTTTTTTGGGAATTGAGTTTTAGGAAACATTTGTAGCTGTAGTTGGGAAGTAAAATAAGAAAAATCCTCAACATTTTTGTAGTGTTTAAAGTAACTTTTTTTTTCCTATAAAGCTTACTTTGATTCAAGTTTACTGTGGGTTTTTTTGTGTTTTTTTAATACAGATTGTTGTAGAAGCAGAAAACTATGAACTGCTTCCATGCAATTTGTGTGCTGTGAGATTGAGAAGCAAATCTTCTGCAAAATCTTAAATATAAGATGAACAGAACCTGTAGGCCACCTAGTGCTACACAGTGTGTATCTCTACTACTGTACAGATGTGTAGTAGTAAAAATAGATAGTTCTTTTGAAGAGTTTAAGTAAGCAAAACTGATGCAGGGTAGGAGAGGAAGAGGAGGCACAGAATAACCTTGTGATTAACAGTTTGGGACAAAGTTGGGTATCTGATCTCCAGTTTTGATTCTCAGACTTGTCCATGTTCACTGGATTATGCCACTTCTCTGCATTGAGGGCATGTGCTAGCACAAAAAAAAAGTATTTCCTCCATTTCGGATAGCAGAGTTCAGCCTCATCTGTATCTCTCTCAGCAAGAAAGTCAGCAGTTTTCCTGTTATCTTTCTGCATTTGTGCTGCATATCCATCTCCTTCGCATAATCTCTGCAACCCGATAGAGAGACTTCTCTATTGTCTTGAAGGGAATCTAGTTTTGCTCAGCTTTGGGTACAAGAAGAGGATATTGTTCGTTCTTCTGCTAAAAATGTCTTATTACTTGCATCTTGTGCCAGCAGTATTCTTGAAATTACCCCCCATTCAGGGGGACCTCAACAGGCTGGAGAAATCAACAGGCACCTCATGAAGTTCAACAAGAAGTGCTAAGTCCTGCACCTGGGAAAGAATAACCTCATGCATCAATATATGCTGCGGGCGACCCAGCTGGAAGGCACCTCGGCAGAAAAGGCCCTGGGTGTCATGGTGGATGCTATGTTGAACATAAGCTAGCAGTGTGCTCTTGCTCTGCAGGAAGGCTAATGGTGTTCTGGGCTGCATTAGGAGTGTTGCCGGCTGGTGATCCTTCCTCTCTCCTCAGCACTGGTGAGGCCACACCTGGAGTACTGTGTCCATCTCTGGGCTCCTCAGTACAAGAGAGACATGGACATACTGGAGAGAGTTCAACAAAGAACCACAAAGATGATTAAGGGACTGGAACATCTCTCCTGTGAGGAAGGGTGGAGAGAGCTGGGACTGTTCAGCCTGGAGAAGGCTCAAGGAGGATCTCATCAATGTAGGTGAAGGGAGGGTGCAAAGAGGCCAGGGCCAGGCTCTTTTCAGTAGTGCCCAACGACAGGACAAGAAGCAAATGGGCACAAACGGAAACACAGGAGGTTCCTTCTGAACATCAGGAAACACTTTTTTACAGTGAGGGTGACTGAGCACTGTCATGGGTTGCCCAGGGAGGTTGTGGAGTCTCCATCCTTGGAGGTACTCAAAAGCCATCTGGACATGGTCCTGGGCAACTGCATCTAGGTGGCCCTGCTTGAACAGGGTGATTGGACCAGATGACCTTCAGAGGTCCTTTCCAACCACAACCATTCTGTGAAGGGTGGTTTTGAAATGTATCAGGTACCTAGCTTGTGCCTACTTGGTTTTAGTAATAGTAAGCTTGGAAGGGAAACATGGAGAATCTGTTCCCTTTAGGAATCCTTGGGATACGTGACTGAATCATGTGCAGTTGCAATCACCTTAACTTTGTTGGAGTACTAAGATCAACCCAGAGGAGCTTTCTGGTATTTAGCAGTGACACAGGACTTCCCAGCTCTGTCACTTTCCCCTCAACAAGACTCCCAGTCTAGCAGAAGTCTTGAAATAGCACCTGCTCCACCTCTTACTTCCCTTCTCCCTCCTGTGCACACTTCCATGCAAAAAAAGCTGATGATGCACGATGGAAATGAAAGGTAAGAGGCGAAATCAGGGGGAAGACGAAAAACTAAGTTTGTCTGGGTGATCTGAGCCATTTAAAGTTATCATAAAATAAGGTTCTGTATCATGCTAATTTTGCACCATACGAGTTCCTTGCTCCCCCATTTTTTTCTTTCCAAATATTTACAAATACCAAAGAGTGCATTGTGAATGTAATGATTAAGTTACTAGATCTAACTAGATCTAACATTTTGTTGTAAATCTGGGGGTAACGTCAGTCTGTCTCAGATATAGTGTATGTTTCTGAAGTGGTGCTTGCTCAGGTATATTGTTGTCTTATGCAATATTACTGTCAGATCCTACAGAAAGACTGAAAGTCAGACGCTTCTCTTTTTTAAGAGCTGTAGTTCACTTTGCTAATGCTGTATTTGAGAACTCAAACTCTTTTTCATTACTTTCAGTTCTTTCCATCAGACTCTTGGAAAAAGTCTTGCTGCTTCCAACTTTTATTTCAGTTATTGTAACATTAGCAGTGGCATCAATATGTAGGGTTTTTTCAGCTTTTGGAAAAGGGTTGAAATGTGACTCTATTAAACCTGAATCTGAAGACAGACTTGGTTTCATATTGTTGTCTCTTAATAGCTTTCCAAGCAGCCGCTAAGTGAAACTACTGCATATTGAGCCTGGTGTAATATGAGGCTCATTGGGTAAAATAACATTAGTCTGTGCTACTTAAACACACTCTGGAAGGCTTAAGGAGGAGAGGAAGGAAAATATTTGAAGAGATCAACTGGATGTGGTCGAATACAAGTAATGTCACCTGAGAAGGATTAGAATTTGCCAAAGCTTGACCTGAACGAATACCTCCATTTAGGGCTTGTGTTCCTACCAGATCAGCTGCGGTAGTTTTTCCATGCACAGTTTTCTACCAGCAGTCATATAGTGAAAGAGTCCAGTAATTTACTTGGCTTCTGTGTCTCAGCTGCAGTAAAGTTTAAAAAAAAAAAAAATAAAAAAAATTCCCAGTTTAACATTCCTTCTCCTTATTAGCTGCAGCTGGCTTTTTCTAATTACTAAAGTCTTAACATTTTTTTCGTCTACATTCTGTTGCTTTTATCCTTGCTGGGAGCTCAGTGTACGCACTCTAGCTGATAAACAGCTACACGTGTAGTTCATATCCTTGGATATGGACAGCTTCAAAAAAGTACATGAACTGACACTTCCAAAATCCAGGAGAAGACACAGTGGAGTGGTTAGTAGCAATGGTACTTCATCCAGCTTCATCCACCATGGTCTTTGTTTTCTGATTATGTGGGGTTAGCAAACCCAGTGGACTCATATTCTTAATAGCATGCCTACTGTGACGGTGTCTTTGAAAATCACTTATTATTTTGTCTTGTGAGTGTGTTTTGGAGTGCTCAGGACACTTTCCCGTGCACCCTTCTGAAGTGAGTGATGTCTCTTATAGGTGTAGAAATTGAGTCCTGGGGTTATAAAGGCCTGAGTTCCCCCATAAGGTAAAAGAGAATAAGGATTGGGGATGCTTAGCACCTCTGAAAAAACAAGTCACAAGTTATTCCACACTCCCCCCCTCCCCCCAACCCTGCTATGAATTGGGATAGGAGTAGAATAAAACAAAATGATTGATTGCGCCCACTTCATGCGACTAGGTGGATGTTCACCACAGCAGGTCACTATTGTCATTCCTGCTAAATCTGAGATTTGACCATTGCAGGACGAAGTAGGAAATGCTTTTATATGGAAATAAAAAAAATTATGCTTATTGAGATTAGAATTTTTCTGAGGAACTACTTCATCTTATGCTTTGAGGTTTAGACTTGAGTATCAGAGACTGGGAATACTCTTAGTGTGGAGATGAATTTGCCTTTACCAACAAGAGGTTTCTTGTACCTGTCTCTAAAGCATTACTGACTGCTGCTGGAGTGAGCAATGCTTTTGCTCAGTATATCAATTTCCATGTAAAAATTTCATTACAAAATTTCTGTTTCTACAGAAAATGGTAATTGATTCAAGATTTTTGTGAGGTTCAGCATGGCACGTGCCTTTCTGGGTTTGATCTTTCTTAAAAATACCTCAAGTCACAGTTAAGCCTGGCAGATATGTAATGAGAAAAAGCACACAACAAAATGCAGTGCTGTGGAGGAATAGCATGTTTCTCAAGGGACTTGTATTGAAATGATTTAATTTCAGAACTATTTAGTGCTATCCTCTTTCATTTACATCTCATGCTGCTAACTTATGAAACTGTGACTAAGCATTAACCATTTTGTTTAGCCACAAACATAGTTGACTTGTTTTTCATCACTGCTTGGTACTGTGTTAATTTGTTTCTTGATTTTTGTCGTTCACGCTTAGTTTGTAACAGAAACACTATCTCCTGTCTCCTTGTAGTAACCATGTAGAGATCCCTATGGTATTCTACTGTATGGAATAATTTCTCTTTTGTTTACATACATTTAGCCAAGGAGAAATCTGATTAGCTGAATGCTCTTGATAGTATTCAAGTACATCCTAGAGCTTTGCATGTGCTGTTTGATGTTCCATTTTACAGCTTTACTTAAATGCTCTGCAGGGATTGTGGTTTAGTGGTGAGAGCATGAAATTTGAATCCAAGGTGCCTGGTTCTCTTACCAACAGAGCTGGTCAGTATGTTTAAAACCAGATTCTTCTAGCCAACCACCCCTGTAATGGATTTTTGCATGTGTGCCTGCAAAGTTGTTTTTTTCCTCTCTCTTTTTTTTTTTTTAAAAAATAAATGTTGAGCATTCACAGCTTAAACAGGAACTGCAAGTTTTTATTTCACTTCTGTGCCTCGGTTCCTCTGGTGCAGCGGGTAGTGTTTTATCACAGTGCAGTTTAAATTATATCAGTGATTTGCATGGCTACAAGAGGTCCTAGAGTGTTAATCTCTAGGCATGTATATGGTTATTATGAAGGATAATAAGCACATAAATGACTTTCCTGCCTCCAAGTTTATTGACTGAGCAAACACCTGCATGTAGAACATTACATCCATGGCAATGATCTAAGAGATTTAGGAAGTGCTGGCTCTATCTGATGTGAAGTCTTTGGTGTTCTCATGTCTGCCAGAGATGAGATAGCAAAATCTGTGTGACTCTGCATCTCTGCTCTGTAGCATGCAGAAATTACTGCTGTTTTTTTCATGACAAGAGATGCATCTGAAAAAGTATTTAAAGGCGGTTTTATCCTGACATATTTTATTAACTTTCAGACACAAAGGATGGAGCTCTTCATATGCAAATAGGCATTTGCACTAGGCTGACTAAATTGCTGTAAGAACAATTTATATATTCATAAAAAACAAATTATGTTTTATTTCACACTGGAATAGATAATTATATGATCAGATTTTGAAAATGACAAGAGGCTTGAGGCACCTCAGACTTGGGCTCTGAAATTAGGACGTTTGAGGCCTGCATTTGGAGATACTTAGCTGAATACCTTACTGACTTTTACTGTAACTTATCTGAAAATGGTAACATAGCTTTAAACATTTAAGGCATTCTCAAAATTAAGTAATGTATATTTCTTATATTAAGAATAAAAAAATGTATATAGCATATTTGTCTTTACCTCCTCAGAACTGCCAGTGTCTTTCCTTTAATTCTAGAGTCACTTATTCACATTACAAACCTCCTCTATGTCATGTGAGCCAAGTGGCTTTTAGTTTTTTATAAACATATGACTTGCCTGTTTTTAAGACTATATTTGCATTCCCACAGAATAACCAAAGAAATTCAATACCCCCTTGCCAAATACTAATTTTAATTTCTGCTTGAAATGTGCTGAAAGCTAAGCACTCAGAGTGCACAGGTAAATTTAACATATTTTTATTTTTTATCTTCTTTATGAGGGAATTCTGATTTGGATTAAAAAAAGCGCTATAGTCATTAAGTGTCATTCTTTCTGGATGAGACCCAGCCTGCTGTGACTTAAGTGGATCTGAAATACAGAAGCTACTTCCTTTAATTTCATTTTTTAATGGTATTCCTGCAAGATGAGGAGATAAAGCTATACATATCTGAACAGCAAATGAGCTCCATCTGTTCTAGTTCAAGACTTCTAAGTCTGGTCCATCATCATTGTTTCATGTCTCAAACTCTGATGCCTTGGGCTGACAAAAGGGAGGATGACAGAAGGTTTGGTGGATGTTTTGAATGTGCTGAGTACATGCAGGATGTAAAGCACAGTGCTGTTGGATTGAATTAAAGTGACGTCCTGCAGCTAAGTGTATATTTGTGTAGTGTGGAAACACTGCGAGGTTGAGCCGTCTTTTCCATACATCTTTCAGCAACTCAGGTACATTCATATGCGGTAATATATGCGTATTTCCAGAGCTATAATTTTCCAATATGGTGTTTCTCCACTATGTTTAAAGACACCTATTCTGCTCTTCTACCTTTCCCATTTCTAATTAGATGGCTTTGCTGCTACTCCTCTCAGTCAGGTGCAGCTTCAGCATAATTTTTAGCATTTATTCTTCCTTCATGTTTTTTCCAAGTTTCTATAAGCTCTTTTGTCTTGCCTGCAAATCTGTCATTTTCTCTCTGAGCTTGTTGCTGAAACTTCCATATTTACTGGAAGTATCACCTTCTTCCTGTCTCCCAACCTCCAAACCCCCCTGTCTTTATTGAAAATTATTTTATTGGTTCATTTTTGGAAGAAAAATGGTTTTGTTTTGGAAGAAAACTTTGTAGGAATTTTTGAAGTCTTTTAAAAATTAGTAATTTTAATTTTTTAAGAGCTCTATGAATTATAGTTTTGCACTGATTATGTTCAGTTTTACTAAAGATTTAGACCAGGAGGAATGCAATGATAAGGAGCTGTCTCAGGATGCAGAAGAGCTATTTTAACTTCCTGACTCTCAGCCTGTGTGACTTCGAGTTGTTCAGTTCACCTCCTGTCCCCATCTTTCTTTATCTGGAAAATGGGACTGCACACTTGCTCCTGGCATAGACCTGTAACAGCACTATTATGGTGAAGATCCTGCACATCTCTTAAAAGAAATAAATTAATTTCTGCTATCTAGTTCTCTGTTTCTACTTACATTCTGCTATGTACCTTTTTTGTTCTGATATTTATAACTTAGAAGACCTGTTCCTTAGCACTCATTATTTTCCACTTCTAGTGCCTTTATCCAATACGCTCTTTGCAAGCTTTCTCCATGAACAACATGATGGTCAAGATCTCATACTTGGACTTTAGAGCAGGGTACTGTTTTTTGTTTAAACTGCTCTTTAGGTTCTTTAAGACAAAGATATAGGGAGAATTCTGGCCCTGTGAAATTAATGGCACATCTTCTGTTGACTTGGGTGGAATGAGAGTATCACCATTGGTTCACAAGTGCCAGGTGAAATACTTTGACAGTTGGATATGGCTGTCAACAAACTGCTTATCCAGTGATTTTCCTGGGTTCTGGCAGGACTGTGTTCCTTTGCTTATTTGCCCAGTACTTTCCATGTCTTATGTAGATTATAATGAGGCGTTAGGTACCTTAGAAGTAGCTGAGGTGAGCTGGAAAAAAGGCTTTTTTCAGCACAGAGCCAAGCTTGTTACTCATGCTCAATAAAAATAAGAGAATAGGATTTCCTTTAGGTTTCTGAATTTTATTTACTCAACATAGTCTTAGCATGTGAAATCTTATGGGCATGAATGAGATTTAGTAACATACGCTCTTGTTAGCATTGTTTCAGACTTGGCAATAAATAAACTGTGCCCTTTCCAGCCTCTCAGTAGATAAATGCTTCGTATTTTATTAGAACAACTTGGCTCCTGACATGAACTGTAGGCCCATTAATCCTGTAATATAGTGAATAAGATTGGAAAAATACAGGATGTAAATATGTTCTTCATTATGCACTTTAATACCAACCAGATATATAGTGTGCATTCTAGAACATGGTAGTCAGAGTGTACTAAGCAACTAGCAAATTGTTGACAAGGCTCATCTGCTATTGGTTTATTTTGGGGTTAAGAGCAAAACGCCTTAAGAAATTTCAACTGTTTGACATTGTATGTTGATGCCTATCACATCTTCCTGGACTTAACTTAAATAGATAGGGCCAGTGGCTTTATTACCTTCATCTCAGTATTCTTCATTGGATCCAGAAACAAGACAACTTAATATGTGAAGAGTTCTTCAGTAAGTCTTACAGAAGAAAAAGATGACTCAATTATGAGAATGGTTACATTTTTACATTGGGGATAATAATAATAGTAAAAAAAATAATTCTAGTCAATGAAGCAGTAAATCCAAGCTCTTCTCTTCTACCATGATTTTTTAACTGGGGACTGATTTTCCTTCCCAAGCTTAATCTGAGAGTTACTCAGATCACTTAAGAAGTAGGAAGTAATAAATTCCTATTGATACCATAGCATGCACTACAAGAATCTTAGAAGTGATGACCATAATGGTCTCAGTGGCCATACGTTCAGTAAATTAGGTGGTGTTACTCAGTGGGGAAAATGGACCTCCAAACTGGAAAGTATACTCTAGCAAATAGCCTGTGTATCTTATCTGTAGCTCATCCATGGGGACCGTGCAAGTAGAAAGGAAGTGTGAAGGCCTTTGAATACAGTTTTAATTTTCCCATGCAATATTTTCCTCTTGGATTGGCATTAGCGCTGTTAAGGTGCCAGACTTTTGCTTGAAATTTGTGAAGGGCAGAATATTGATCTAGGGCCTTCATTATACGTGATGTTTCAAAAGTTTTTGAAGTCTGTAATTCCAGAAATGGACCCACAGTACTGCAGAGTTTCATATTTTTTATGTTGAAAGCCATCATGTTTTTTTATAAAGTTTTCCTTTCTTCCCCATGGAGTTCATCCTGAAGGTATTTCAGTGCATTAGCTTCCAGGATAGACAGACTTTCAATACATTTGCTAATTGAAAGGACAGTTCCTTTATAAATGAAAAAGGAGACATTCTTTTGGGACCACCTAATTAATGCTTAATTAATTACTTATATAATAACGCTGCACAATTCTGGTATTGCATTAGTGTGCTGCCATTCTTTCTCTTCTTACAAGACCGCATAGCAGAAATTTCAGATCTTCAGTAACAGCATTTGTAAGAACAAATCAAGTTCCAAGACACCGGCAACTGAGCAGTAAAAGATACAGTGAAAGAGAATTTGTAGCCTTGCTTTGTCCCTTTCTTAAGCCTCAGATCTTTCCTTTAGGACCAAGATCACTATGCTTTCACAGCACAGAGATGCTAATTTGGAAAAATGAGCAAAGGGAACCAGTGTATTTGGAGAAAAACAAAGAAGTATTTTCCAGTGGTGGGGGAGGTTAGGCAGAGAAATAGGGAAAAAAACCCCCCACCTTTTTCATGAAAAGCAGACAACTTTCATAGAAAGTATCATTTAGTAAAAAGAAAAATAATTGCCAAACAAGACATCAGTGCAGAAGCTTGCAAGCAGCCATAGAAAGCAGTATCTAATTCATTGGTATGGGATTTTGGGGTGCATCTACTGGGTCTGACAAAGTGCGTTGTGATCTCTTTGGAATGAGACTTCATGGAAATATACTAACAGCCTGTGCACAGATTCAGAAAACATTACTGTTTTGAAGTGGTTTAGCAAAATTCATTTATCCATTAAATCAAGGATTGTGTTTAGGCTGCAGGACCTGATGGCCCACATAATGTGCACTGGACTCCTAGCAGTCGTATGTAAACTGGCTAATCACTCTCAGCTGTGTTATAACAAATAATTGGAAACTTAATATCTACCAGCAGTGGTACCTGTATCTGTAACAGTAGTAGACATTCCTCTTACAGTTCCTTAAAAAAAGACGAGATCCCTCAGAAAAAGTTGTTTAGATTTCTTTAATTTTTTTTTTTTACTGCTACTTTTAAAAGCTGCTGTTACAGCTTGGCTGCCTGTTGTCCATGTTGCATAGTTTTCTTTGAACAAAAGCCAGTCCTTTTTTGGCAAGTACTTTGCCATTTGAAGAACTGTCAGTAGGGAGAGATGCATTTCTGTGTTGATACAATGATGATTTTAACAGGTCACTAATGCAGTGGAGGACGCTCCAGAAACATTCCTGGATACAGAAGTCCTTGCATTGTGAATCCCAAGGCGTACAGTGGGCAACTCTGTCTTGTCCACTGTGTTGGCTTTCATATTGGTTAAAACACCCATAAACTCTTTTGCAGTAGCATTTGCTATTGCTCCTCGCTCACTTTGTGTGCGTGGGATACAAAAGCAATGTAAAAAATTGCACCCTATGTTCTGTAGAAAGATTGTTTCTGTTTTTGTAATGTTACCCGATCTATTGGAATTTTCCAGTTCCAGAGGAACCCAAATCTGCTCAAATGTGTTACAAGACCTGGGAGAGAAGCCTGAAGGTAGGGTTGTGGTGGGTAGATAATATAGCCATGCAGTCCTCTTAAAAACATAAAGGACATATTTATTTGAGAAATTGTGAATAGTTGAAGCAAAGTAGTAATGAGATCTCTTGAAAACTATCATTATGTACATTTTCATTTTAACTCAAATATGAAATGAGAAATCTTTTATTTTCTTTTTTTTCCCCTCAACGGCCATGTCTGAGCAGATGTAACAATTTTGGTGTTCTATAGTTAGCCCAGTAGTTAGCTGATGATTGCTTGGCAAAGAAGCCAACAAGTCAAGAATATAAAGAGTACAATGACTCATCTGAGAACATTTGCTGTGTGTTATAATTGATTATTAATTCTTGGTTATGATTGCTGTATGAAGTATTCCAGGCTTTATCACTACAGAAAGGAGATAAAGTGTAGGAGCTGCTTTTCAAAGGAGAGTCTTTTCTTGGGTTCACATGGAGATGATCTTCCTCTTTCCCATGGAAAATAAAGCCAACAAAGACAATATAGGAAGGGAAAAGCTGCAATAGTGTTGCTGTAAAGTTGCAAGTGATGGTATCTGCTTGATTAAGCATTTAGCTGGGAACCTTACATTCACTTAAGTCTGGCTTCAACACAAACAGCTTTGTTTGTAATATTTAATAGGTGCTGATAAGTATTAACTGCCAACATCTTCCAGCATCTTGGTCTTCTCCTGAGCTGAACCAAGCCAGTGATGGGTGCAGTGAGAGACGCGTCTGCTCAACAAAGAACCTTGCACATCCTCACCTTTGTGGCCTTGTAACACTTCATAGGCTGAAGGCTGGCATGTGAGGAGAACAGTCTTAAATGGACCGTCCTTTCTTCCCTCCCGTTGTCTTCAGTGTATCTACTCTAGTGGCCAGCATATGAGTGAGATATTGTATTTGTGGACTATCAGATTCCCCTAGATATCATGGCAAAAGCTCATGTTTTTTAGTGCTAGATGTTATTATGTTAAATTGAACATGGTGGTCATATGGATTTGAAAAGTTAAAGTTTTGAGTAAGACAAGGGAGTTAGTTCCTGTATTCTTATTTGCGTCTTTGAAAATCTTTCTTCTTAACTACTTGAGGAGTTTACTAAACCTGATGTTTTTTGCATTTTAACTGCATTTCCCAGTGATAGAGGGGTGAGTAAAGATAAACGAGCTTTCCTGTGTTGCTTTCTTTTAGTTAGTCTCTGCTGTGAAGTTTTTGACTGACAATCCATATATGCATAAGTACATGTGCAAGTGCGATGCAGCTATATTTTTCTAAATACCTCTTAAGTTTTACCTCCTTACTGTTTGTAATTTGGGTAGGATGCTTTGCAATAAGATAGTCACTTGAACCTTGAGCATGCGCCCTGGTCCTTGCCTCTTGGGATCTTTTATCGTAGCCCTGATGTTGAAGTAAGGTATGCGCAAGGGATTTTCTAGGTTCATAGTGAACTCTACTGAATTCAGGAGCCACGTGTAAGACTGAGGCCTAATTGCTTTAATCAGGAAGTCCAAAAGAGCATAGTAAAGAAAGGAAGGCGGGAAAAGATGATGCTGGTGTAAGAGGGCAGAATGTGGCACCAAGAAGAAGGAACAGTGAAGAAAGCCGTTTTTATTATGGGAGGGAGATCAGCTGAGTTGATTAGTTTCATGTGTGGGATTCTCTTTAAAAAATATTTATTTATAAAATTAAATGTAAATTCCTTATTTGGGAATATTGTGGTTGAGTATGGTTATGCATGTGTGACAGAGGATAGCAGTGTATACATTAAAAAAAAAAGAAAAACCATTCAAAACATCAGGAGATTTACAGGAGAAGCACCTCTTCATTGACTCTAACAGCAGCTAAATTGTGCATCCGTGACTTAATTAGTGTCAATGTTATTTGGCTCTCATCATATTAATCTCCTGTATGTTATAGTTAGCTGAAATACAGTTCTTGACATTGTTTCAGTTTTAGGTGCTGATGACAAAGTTTGTGCATCTTATAAATTGCATGCAACGTGTAGCACTCTTATTAATTGGTGGTGGAAGTTACAATCCATATTTTAAATAAGTAGCATAATACAGCCATTCAGAATTACACCACAAAAAAGAGAGGGTTTTAATGGACTCCATATGTCTGCTTTTAGAACTGGTTGAGTAAAACTTTGCTATACCACATAATGGTAAACCATCAGTGCTATAATGTCTTTGGGGTCTTTTAAGAACCTTCTTTATAGACACTCTTCTGACAAAGATTAATTCATTAATGGCTTCAAGCCAACAGTATTATGGTTTATATTGTTACAATAAGTAGGCACCAGTGTTGGTTGCATTGTCCCTTTAAATTCCTGAAAACTGAAATGTAATATCCCTGCTCTTGTGGAAAAACTCATTTTGAACAACAAGCAGCTCTTCAAGTATATCACTTGCATTTTTAAAACAATTGTTTCAACGCATATCTTAGTTTATCCTCTTTCAGAATAGAGATTACAAAGAGTAGATGTATATAGGAAAATGTGGATATAGGATGCAGTCTTCCTGCATCAGTGATAATTTTTTTTTATACAGAAATGTTAATAACCAGTTCTTAAGAGTTGTTTCATGGCTAAGCATTTAAATAAAGCATTTATTATTTATTCTCTGTTCATCATTTTTAAGTGCTTGGGTACTAATGGGCCTAGCTAGCCTAGGGCCACATTATGTAAGTGGTCTGATTGCCTGCTCCTCCTTCCCGCCCCCAAAATAGCGCTTACACTTGGGAGTATTTCTGGTCCCACTGACCCTACACGCGTGCTGCCTGGCCTAGCCACTCCTTTCGTAGTGAAAATCAGATCACTGGATTCTATATCAACATTCCTGTGGGGAGCATGTTAAAAAAATCTGTAGCAATCCCTCCTTCGCTTCCACGCCTTAGGCACAGGCTGGTGAGGAATGTGCATGGCCACATCATGTCAGAGGATGCGCCGCTTCCCCATTCAGACCTAGCGGGGTCTGCCGCTGCGTGCATTAAGAGCGGCACTGAGACATCTGCAAGAGGGGGGATAGAAACTATTGATGGACCCCGAGACAGGAATTCCGGACATTTGCATAAGTGTACCCTAATGAGATGAGCATATTTTGGTAGAAAACAAAGGCCATCGCTCTATTAAAAGGGCATAGGCAGGAATCTAATCTTTTAGTTTTTCATTATATGTCTTAAAATGACTTGTGCTTTTCAGAAAAGTGTGTGTAAATGTGTGTGTTTAAGTGTGTGAGCACATAGAGGGGAATTACTGTTGAAGTTCTTACTATGTTCTGTCTAGGTGTCAAATCAAAATTTTACAAAAAAGTGTATAAAAATGGTCTTTTCCAAGACTTTTTGGAAAAACTAATAAATTTCAACCTTTCTATTACTTTCATCCAAAGCTTTTTTTATATTGAATTGTTAATTACATGAACTGTTTAGATTTGCTTAAAGTAGACTGACTTTGAAAGCAGCTGTTTTACTACTTGTAGGTGACCCCTTCAAAGTCCTATTCAGAGCAGTTAGTCCTTCTGTTCAAAGGAACAGACCCACGTTCAGGTGCATCTCCCACTTCCATAGTCCACATGGATATTCACACTTCATCTCAGGATTGTTGCCTATCTCCAAGTGTGGGCCGATCTTGGTTGGCTGCCAGATGCCCACCCAGCCACTCTCTCACTCCCCCTCCTCAACAAGACAGGGGAGGAAAATAAGATGAAAAAGCTCACAGGTGGAGATGAAGACAGGGAGATCACTTACCAAACTAACTGTTCTTTTGCTATATGGGAGTAACAGCAGTGGGATCCATTTTTAACTCTTGGAGATACAGAGAAGGCTTATGGACCATCCTCTTGAGTGGTATCACAGCATTACCTCATGATAATGAAGTAAAACAGTTGCCTCAAAACTTATCAGAATTGCTGATATTTCTATAAAGCAAGGGAGATAAAGCAAAAAATTAAAAGTTCTCCATGGTCAGTAAAGTAGTTCATGCATTTCAAGGCTGTTACACAAACTGACTGCAAACTTAGACACTGCTGCTTCTATTTTTCCTTTACAGAATTTTTTTTTTCTGAAGAAGAGAAGAAAGAAATCCCATTGTTTGCTCTTTTATTTATCACAGGAATCCAGGACCTGGGTATTGGGATCCCATTCTCCCACATCTTAAGTGTTGGCAATACCACCTTTTGGAAGCTGCTCTTTGCATCAGCCCTTTTTTGAATAGCAACTGGAACTACTTCATCTGCCAGGGCTTGTTTACCTATGCATTTCACCAGAAAACCAGATTGCTGCTGGAAGGAAGGGGATGATATAGCTGTCAGAGAAGGAAAGGAGAACTCTCATCTCATGGCAGTTTATTTTTAAGTCCTCATTTTTGTTTTCTTAAAAGGCTGATAATTAATTTAGTTGCTCGTCAGCCCACATTTTTTGATAGAGGTAGTTACTGTAGAAACAAACATCCGTTCGTTATTTCAGATGTTGGGATTTAGTACATGCTCGCAGTTACCTTCTGCACATATGTAATACATTCTAGCTTTTTATAAGGCTGCTGGTTACAAATAGCTTCGAAATAACTACCATGCCTTCCAGCTATAAAATCCCATAATAATTATTCATTATATCACCATCATTTTTATTATGCTAAAAGGGATTCCTCCACACCCCCTCTTACAGCAGAATAATGTTGTAGAAGGGATTTCATTTGCCCACATTAATTCAGGATTGTTCAACACTGCAATACAGCTACATCATCTTTGTTTTAGGGGAAACTGGAGTGAGACAGCCGCTCCGTGAAACTTCAGTAATTGGATTCATGTTTAAATAACGTATGGGCAAAAAACCCCTTCAGCTTCCTAGCTTAATTCTTTTTATTATCTGCATGTAATCTGAGTAGGTTCTAACTAGAAGTTCTCTAAGAATTAGGCTAGCTGGCTTTATAGCTATAATTTAGGCATAGTTATACATACCTCTGACAATTCCCACTTCCTGTTACATATTCAGAACATAAAAGACAAGGATGTGGAGATGGTAATTTGTTTTGGAAAATGAATTCTGATTCTTTTAACCCCTCTTCCCCCAAATTTTAAAAGTATTTTAGGAGCTTAGGGTCATTTATTTGTTTTGGTTTGTGTTTTTCTCTTTTACATTTAAGACTACCAGAAAAAGTCTGATTTTTAACTTAATTTTAATGTGGCATATGCCACATTATATGTTATAGCATCCAACTGCTTAAACATATTTTAGGCTTTAAAATGCTCTCATTTAAACTGCTTTGGTTCCAGAGCATCTGATTTAGATACTTGTGCATTTGCTTCTTAAATAAAGTGAAAGCATATTGTGTCATACAAGATTTTTTTTTTCTTCATTATCTGATCCTTATGCATTTGAACTTGGGTTTCTGTGACAAAGACACAGTTGTTTGTCTGCTGATTGAATTTAACAAGAAGCTGGTGTACTTGTTAAAAGTATGAGTGCCTCATTTCCTATAGCATAACAGTACAGTAATGCTAAATGCACATATGTACAAAAAAGCATTAAAACCCAGAAAATCCCCTTAAATCTCAAAGTTGGACATTGAACCACTGAAAGGTAATTGTACTGAAATTTAAGCCAAAAGTAATTTACTTATGTGGTTAAGGAGTTTTAAATGTAAGAAATAAACTGTGATAAAAAGGGTCTTTAGAGGCAACTTCAAGGAGATGGTATGAATTCATGTGCATTGAGAGATCATAGTTCCCAGCCAAATGTACAGGAAAAAGATAGTTTCAAACCTCTTGTGAAATAATAGGCAAAATAACCCTCATTTTACTGCAGCTTCTCAATTCTTTCTGCTAGATATTTATATAAATGATATATTTTTGGAGCTGCTGCCTAGTAAATAGAGACTACTGGCAAGCATCTGTCGCCTGCCCCAGAAGTGTAGCACCCGTGCATCACTCAGGTGGTTACAGCAAACAGAGTACAAGGATAGATTAAAGTTTAGAGAGGGACCCATTTCACTTAGTTTTAGCCATCTGAAGTTTAGATTGAGTCTGACCTAGCCATTAGTCAGTGAAACAAAATGAGCATCTCAGCAGGGATGTTCAGCCCACTTAGCTTTTAGGTTCTTCTGCAGTCAGTGGAAGAGGACGAGCATCTCCAGAGGGTAATTTATCTTATCCCAAGGGGCTGACCTAAGACTGAATCCTTAAGGTTTTAGCTGGTCAAGTTAGGTGAGGTGAATTTCATCCCTAGCTTGCTAAATACTGTTACTAGCGTGTACTTGTTTATGACTTGAGAATGATCCAGTATGTCTGTGGTGGAAATTAAATCACATTTGTTACGAACTTTAGTAAAGCAGAGCATTTGTTTTAATGTAGTTGAGCAAACCAACATTTTGAATTGTGAATTTGTGAAAAGAAATACCTTTGCCAAGACTCAGAATCCCCACAGGTGGGCGCCAGTCTGGGAGATTCTGGTAGAGTCTGAAGACAGAAGTTTCAGTGAATTTTTTTGAAACATCATTCCCTTATGGAAAGATAGCAGAAGGGATTATGGTAGAAAAACACTTTTAAGATGAAACTTAAAAGGCTTCTGACAAGTATTTTACATTGTAAAACCTGCACAGGTCCTTTTCTGTTCTTCATTCCTATATTTTCAAAACCTTGACTTCACAAAAGTAGATTGGAGTCAATACATCCTGCAAACCTTTGTGTGCACAAAGCTGACACAATTCCTATGGGTGACAATCCCTATTCTCACAACTGTCAATGAGTTGATGAAAATACTTACCAAAGGAAGACATCTGCTTGTCACCAATTCTGTTAAAGCAGCTTAAAAGTTGAAACTTTTTCAGCAGTAGTGTACATGGAGAGTCTTGCCATGGTACGTTGAATTTCAGGATTGCCTAGAAGGCACGTTAGGAGGTTCTGCCAAGCTCCTAATCTTAGTATGTTCACTTGCACAGGAATATTAACCTTTCCATAGTATTCTCTATGTGTAAATGCATTATTGTTTTCCTCTGGTTCCTGTCTGGTTCTGCACAGTTACCATCCTGGGCTGTTTTTTGGTGGGGGAGGTGGAGTGGTGGTTTGGCTCTTAAATTGTTTTGCTTTTTGGCACTGATGCTTGACTGGCTTCTGCCTTCTGTTTAATTCCTAAATATTTTTTCTTTGCATTGTAGTTACTGATCTTTATCTCTAATACTTATATTTGTGGTGATGTATTTGTTTTAGAGTTTCCACAGTGTGCTATAATTTGTTCTTTGTATTGTCTCACATGTTCACTTACTGACTTGGAGAGCAAAGAGGAAAACGGGGGAAAAAAACTAAAAAGGAAAAAGTATATGTATTTTTTTTTCCAACATTTGTAGTCAACACAAAATACACTGTGGAAAACACAGTTGTTTCAACAGACTCTCAAAGCTGAGACCTGGGTAAAGTTTATAGTTTCAATAGGACTCAAGGGAACATGCATTTTCTGCCAACTCTAAAAAGACTTGAAAATGTGTTGAAATCTTATATGTATCGTATTTGTTTGGTCTGTGTAGGCAAGTGCTTCTGTGTGGCCTCTGCTTTTCTTGATATTCTCTACAGCTGACCTTGTAGGTGGGTTTTATGTCTCCGGTGTCGATCAAAGGGAGTTTGTAAAGTGCTTTTTAAAAGTGCTTTAAGAGTTGGTCTGACTCATGTTTCATGGGTTTGAAGAATTTATTGAAAATATGTTCAGCAAATTAATTTTTATTTCTATAAGGAATTTGAATTCAGTTTTTTGAGTGTTAGATTCCTCCCCTCCCCCCCCTACAAAAAATAGGGTTTTCTTATGGTATTTATGTCTTATTTAAGTAGAAAACAGAGAATTCCCGTTTTATGCTCTGGTTCCTTATAACTGAGTATGCAATTTTTCTCACAGTAAAGTTACTGGTCATGTGCAGATGAAAATACTTGACTTGTATGCACCTGTATGTTAAGGTAGGATTTTTAGAGTGGTATGTATGGTCTTGCAACTTCTAACACCTCATGAGATTAATTATTTCATTTGTGCTTGTCTCTTTTTTGCTGTAAATCTCTTTATTCCAGTTCCACAAACACCTATTATTGCTTAGACCAGACTCAGTGCAGGTAAGGAAGGGTTAGGGTATTCTGCTGTGCTGCTTCAATTGGCAAGGAGAGAACAGGTAGTTGCTATTTGGTGTCAAGTGAAAGAACAGTACTTGATCTCTGGGACACAGCTTGATTGATTGATTTATTGTCCCAAGTGTGCTTGTTTGGTACCATATATTGTCTAGACTCCCCTATCATTTCACTTTGAAAGTCCCTTTCCATACTCATGTTTCCAAAAAAATTCAAGATTTTAAATATCTAGTCAAATGAGGCTGGTTTCAAGACCATTGGAAGTAAGGCATATCAATATACTTTCTGACTATGGTGCAACTGTTTTCATACAATTGCTTAGTGAGGTGGATTAAACTGGTAATAGATTCCTATCACTACAAGTGGAGCTGAGCAGAATTCAGCCTCGTCTCTCCATGATGGCGTCTTCTTCAGAAAGGGTCTGTTCTTAGTCTGCGAAAATGCTCTGCGCAATAAGTGTGTAAGGATGGGAGATCTCGCAAGAACATACTTGAAACTGCACCACATTTGTAAGCAGATGTTATTTTGTGATAAAGATTGACTGACTTTTTTTTCTCCAGCCAGAATCTTGCATTTGCGCACTTTCTGGATACGGTCAGAAGTTGATGTATCAGTTTAGCAAAAACCAGTCTGTTCTGTCATGTATTTGTGCCTAGTGTTGCCAAAGACACTTAGATACATTTGGATGAGCTTTTTCACTTTGGGATGCATTTTTATTTGTTTGTTTTGACATATGATATTTTGAGATCACATGTGTCTGCAAGAGCAGCAGCCAGAAGGACTGTTTAAACTAATCCTTAGTTTAAACAGTTCAAAGACTAAACTGATATAGTAATTGCTTTTAGAATCTCCAAAGTGCTTTGTTACTAAAATAATATATTTAACTCTCTTCCTATTTTAATAAATGCACTTTTATTTAATAATCGTCTCTGTTTGAGAGAGGGGAAATATGAGAAAGAAGTGATTTGAGGGATTGCAGTCAGAGTCGATGCCAGTCTGGGCTGATATCTGCCTTTTTTTTTTTTTTTTTTTTTTGTCTTTAGTCTTACTGAGTCATGGTCTCTTCCTGGAAGAGCACTTCCCCGATAGCAAATGGTGGAGCTGTTCAGCTACAGATACTGAGTGTGTGTGCGTATAGCTTTCCTTCTGGGCATTGTTTTCTGAAATGTATATTAATTCCTGTTTCTAAGGACGGGTACTTTTCCTCACATTCTCTTGTATCGCAGTGTTGAAATGTTCCTACCAGCAGGTGGAGAATGATTAAAAAAAGCAAAAAAAGGCAAATCGACCGGATGATCATTCCCCTTTATGAAAGGTGACCTTTTCAGAGGTTTTCAGAATATCTAACCTCATTTTTCCTGTTCTAAATGCCCCTTCAGCATATCCCATTAATTTCTGTTGGCTGGACAGTGTATGCAGAAAAGGGCATTTGGAGGGAGATTTCCTGAGCTGCAGGAACCTTTGAGGAAAAGCTGATGAATGGGCAGAGTTGTTACAGCTGCCCAGCAGGACTCCAGTAACACTTTCTGTGCCTGGAAGAGCCGAGCAGCTCCCTGCCTTTCCAGCTGAGTGCCACCGCTGGAACCTTCTCCACAGGGATGAAAAACCTCCGAGATTTCTCCGAGCCCTGCTAAGTGTGATCTATCCCTTTGCGTGCATCAAACTGACAATTCCTACTGCTAAGCGACAGGAAAGGTTTGGGATTAGCACATTTGCAGTTAATAGTTTCAGCCTTTCTGATCTGGTTCCTAAAAGCTTTATTTTGGTCTTCTATTTTGACGACTTCACAGGTAATGTACCACAGGATATCTGATGGTTAGGTTTTAGTTTAGCCTAAGGTGGTCCGGTCTTAACCACTGGGCATGTGAACTGGGTGTCAGTTTTGGGTTTCTTCTTGGGAGACAGCAGCAGCAGAAGCTCAGGGCAACCTTGAGCTGTGTTGGAGGCTGACCTCTCCTGCTCCTGTCTCCTCTCCCCCCCTGATAAACAGCAGCTTGCAGTTCTGCTGACTCTTCTTTCTTCCACACTTGAAGAAAACTGCAGCGCTCAGGTTTCTCCAAGGCTGTGACGTTGCAGGGTGGCAGATGTTCCCAGCCCAGCTGTGCGAGAGGCAGCTGCCTGGGCTGTGCTGGCTGGTTTGCCTTCTCTAGGGAAAAGGCACTGGGCCAGATCCAGCTTGTTAACTTCCAGCTGGGCTGGGTTACTAGCTAGGCTGTCCCAGCAGCATGCAGAACTGGCATCTGACATCTAGGAGGTAAGGATGGAACTGCAAACTGTTAGAGAACAGAAGAAATTTGAAGCATCTCTTAAAGTATTAACTATTAACTGGACTTTCAAAGTATGCGGAATTCATCCAACAATCAGTTGTCAATTCTGCGTCTGCAACTGGGATAGGTAGGACTTGAAATCAGCCAGCACTGTGAAACAGAGTATTAACAAAGTCCTTTGCGGCCTTACCTTGGTGTTTATTTTCTCTTCCCTTTCCCACGAGAGCTTTGTTCTGCACCCACTCCTCTGCACACCACCTTCTCCAAGAACCTTTCCTTGAAGCCTGAGGAAGTGGTTTAACATTGGATACAGACGCACGCACACAGACACACACAAGCGTAACATCCCATCGTTAGAAAAGGAGTGTGACTTCCTGCACACAGCGGGGTTGATGGGGGTGGGAATGGCAGTTGCTAAAATGCAAACAGCAGAAAGGCAATCCCCCAAGTATATACAACTCCTAGAATTTAAATTACTAAATCAGCTGAATGCTGGTAAATGTTCTACTGGTTCAGTACAGAGTCTAAATGCATAACCTGCAGCCTTTCTGACAACCAAACTTGGACTGTGGAGGCAAGCAAAAAGACTGGGGGGATGGGTAGTGAAGAAGACAGTAGGAATGTTTTTAAGCATCTTACTATTCAAAACTAATTGCCATTTTACTGTCAACTAGAAATAAAGATGGGGAACCTAGCTGCAGCATACAGAATTTCTTTGTTGAAATGTAACCTAGGCTTCCTTGTTACTCTGTCTCTGCTTCTCGTTGTTAATGTGCATCTTGTACAGTAAAGAACTGAAGTAAAGAGCTCAAGTTAAATGCATCGTGTCTGGAGTAAGGTTGCTTGCAGTACTTTATCCTCTGATAAAAGAGGTGGAATAGCATGAAAATGGTGTGAATGTGATGGATTAATTTTCCTTTTTGAACCTTTTCTTGTCTATACTTCCCCCATAAGTGTTCTCCCCCTGTAAAACTGTGTTGCATGCTAATCTCCTTGCAAATTTGTTGAAATTCCTTCTGTATGCCCTTTATGTTCCTACGTGTCCTCGGACCAGCCTAGCTTGTGGCCCTCCAGGGTAAAAAGTTGATGTGACTTGCTTCTGTGCTACAGAACACATTTAATTAAATACTTGGGCATGTAAATACTTGAGCATCTTGGTTCCTAACTGAGGTGTTCCTAATTCTCTCTGCACCTAATTAGAGAATGTAGGCCTTTCCACAGAGGTCCATGCCATGCTAGGTGGTTGTACAGGGGCTGCAGGAGGACCTGGTAAGACAGCATTTGGCCGGAACTTTGCTTTATGACGAAAGGAAAACGATAAGCTGATGGTGGTACAACGAGTCTTCTGATGGACCAGTTGAAGGTTCTTAAGACCTTCAGGTCTTTTTCCCTGCAGCAAACTCTAGTGGTACCTGTGCCATTAGTAGGAACAAAGCTATGAGAAAGACCACATGCATATTTAAATAGAAAGGGAAAGGGAAATACCAGCTTGATCACAATCAGCTGGATGAACCCAGAAAAACACTTCAGCCTACTCATTACCAACCAAGGCACTTCTTGCTTCTCTGCCAGCTATTTATGGGGAAGAAATCCATTCTTGAAAAGAAGTGGCGTCGAAACTACCATGTCTTCATCTGAGACCCCTTCTGAGCCTCGCAGTGGTGCAGATTTCTGAGAGCACAACTTGGACTGAAAGAGTTATGACAAGCGTTTCTTTCTCTCCTAATCACCACATTCTCCCAAAAGACTGTCCCAGTAAACATGTATTGTTCTGTATTCCTTTTCTCTTGTGTTTTTGAATATGATAAACTAAGTTTTACCCTTAGATAACCTTGTGTGCCTAGAAAATTTTATTTAGATGTCCACATTTCTAAAAATAGTACACGAATGAAGGGTTCCAAGCAGCAAACCACAGCTTCCTGAGGTAGCAGTGCCTGTAGTGCAGTTTCTAGTTCAAAGATTTTGTTTTATAAGTGATATAACATTGCAGAGTCTACGTCCAGTTTTACAGCATTGCTTTGCTGTGCACTGTTTGTTCGTGTTCCTTTAATGATACTTGGATGCAAAGCATGTGTCATTAGTTGGCTAATATAACAGAAGATCGCTAAGGCATATGTTTTGGGGTATGTGTGCCCACTCCACTGTTTAACCTATATGTTGTTTCTAGCCTGCAATGATCAAAATACTGCCCACACATTTTAGTCCTATATTTTATCACTTATATACTGAAAGTGCACTTACTTTTGCAGACTATATTTAAGACTGAAAGTTTGGGTTTAGTACTCTGACTCTTGGTACAAATTGTTTTCCTGGTGTCTAAAGCCCTGCTTGCTCGAACAAACTCTTTGGTAAAAAGGGATCTGGCTGGGATTCGGTTGCCAAATGTGTTTAGAAAAGGCATCGTAAATGATAAATAATGATTCCAAGTTCTTTAGTTTGGGACAAATCCAAGCACGATACGTGTTATGTTCCAAAATTAATTCAGCAAAATAGAGTGGGGGGAAGTAGAGGGGGAGAGTGAAATGGTCATTTGGCAATACCGAAGTACTTAATTTTCTTGACAAAGTTCTTAATATTTTAAAACATTTCCATCTTTTGGACAGAAACCATACACTCTCTAATTACTGGCAATAAAACTAAGGATTTAAGAGCTATGAATGTTACGGTTGGAGGAAACTATAATTAAGGCTGGCAAGAATCTGTTTCCGTAAGGAAATAGAGAGTTCAGGCAGATTCTAAAAGGAGATGGTAATTATTTTTCCCATTGAACTTCTATGTATTGATAAATGCATATTGTCCAGTCTTCAACCAGTAAGTTAAGCAGTAAAGTATATCCTAAGTAACTTCTTAATTTGTGTTTCCCAATGTGCTGTTTCAGCTCTAAGACGATTTATCTAGTAATAGGTATCGTTTCTTCTGATTGTAAATCAGGATTCTTCAATTCTATATCTTCTGCTGAGAAACTGAGAGGTGTAGAACAAAGTAAAATTTAATGGATATGGTTAAAAAGTAAGCTGATTCTAAAATACTGCACTGTGTATGTGTTTGCGTGCACTCTCTTGTAGTCTGTCTGCTTCCAGTGAGCCAGGGAGACTCTGTTACTACTGAATACAATAGCAGGAAGATTGTTAGTCATAAAATAAATGTGGGTGCATATAAGTATTGCCAGTCAGCAGGTCATTACATGCAGCCAAGTCTGGACCATCTTGGAATCACTGCAGCAACCACGGGCATATAAATCCCTCCTAGTCTGGTAGGCTTTCCTGGAGCAGTATTTTGTAGCCAGGAAAGATGCTGTGGAGGCTGAAGCTGGGAATGGTGTTTGCTGCAGCTCCTGAGCTCTGAGGCTCTCTCTTTACTGTGATGTTCCAGTGCTGCCAGGACTTTGCCTGCCCCAGTAGCTTCCCAGGCACTGTGGGGAGAGCAGACTGGTGTGTCTTGGTGCTGGTCACTCGGGGCTTCCCTTTAGCCCACTAAAGACTATGAAAGGGCATGAGTACCTGGGAAGCCGTAGGGATGCCGGTTCCCAAGTGCTCCTGGTGCAATGAAATACTCTTGTCAGGTGGGCAGCACCAGAACTTGTTTTATCTTTGAGATATGTATTCCTACTTTATTCTGCACTGGAATGAAGACTGATTTTTGAAACACGAAGATCTTTTGTGAAGTGGGATTATATTTCCTGTACATATAAAATTCCCTTCTACTTTAGATCATTTTTCTAATCAACTCCGTTTTTCACAATTCTTATTCAATTGGCAAATTAGTTGTTCTTTGAAGAGTCAAGAATTTATGGTGATTTTATTTGATTTTTTGATGAGGCAGAGTTCATGGCTCTAGCATATAACCAGTTCATTTTGTGAGTGAGTTTGTGTAACTAGATCATTTTGCATGTGAGTGAGTTTGTCTTTGAGTCAACGTCATCAGAAACTGGTTGTCCCCTGTTAGATCTGTCTGCAGATAAATTGGTTGCTGCAGTGTTGTGAAGAGGATGTATGGTCAATGGCTTAATGTCCAGAGGGAGATCGGTGGCAAGTGGTGTCCCTCAGGGGTCTGTATTGGAAGCAGCACTGTTTAATATCTTCATCAATGACATAGTGAGATTGACTGCACCCTCAGCAAGTTTGCAGATGACACCAAGCTGAGTGGTGTGGTTGACATGTCTGAGGGAAGGGATGCCATCCAGAGGGACCTGGACAAGCTTGAGGAGTGGGCCCATGTGAACCTCATGAGGTTCAACAAGGCCAAGTGCAAGGTCCTGCACCTGGGTCGGGGCAACCCCCAGTATCAATACAGGCTGGGGGATGAAGGGATTGAGAGCAGCCCTGTGGAGAAGGACTTGGGGTACCGGTGAATGAAAAATTGGACATGAGCTGGCAATGTGCACTTGCAGCCCAAAAAGCTAATTGTATCCTGGGCTGCATCAAAAGAAGCATGGCCAGCAGGTCGCGGGAGGTGATTCTGCCCCTCTACTCTGCTCTGGTGAGACCCCACCTGGAGTACTGCATCCAGCTCTGGAGCCCTCAGCACAGGAAAGGCATGGACCTGTTGGAGCAGGTCCAGAGGAGGGCCACAAAGATGATCAGAGGGCTGGAGCATCTGTCCTATGAGGAAGGGCTGAGAGAGTTGGGGTTGTTCAGTCTGGAGAAGGTAAGGCTGTGGGGAGACCTTATTGCAGCCTTTCAGTAGTTAAAGGGGGCTTATAAGAAAGATGGGGACAGACTTTTTAGCAGGGCCTGTTGCAATAGGACAAGGGGTAATGGTTTTAAACTAAAAGAGGGTAGATTCAGACTAGATATAAGGAAGAAATTTTTTACAATGAGGGTGGTGAAGCACTGGCATAGGTTGCCCAGAGAGGTTGTAGATGCCCGATCCTTGGAAACATTCAAGGCCAGGTTGGATGGGGCTCTGAGCAACCAGATCTACTTGAAGATGTCCCTGCTTATTGCAGGGGGGTTGGACTAGATGGTCCCTTCCAACCCAAACCATTCTATGATTCTATGAATGCATTCATGCATCCTTCTGTCTGTTTCTCCAGATATGAATTAAGTCATTTTTAAAAGCTAAATTAAAATGAATGTGTTTTACAGTGCTTGCAACAAAGCAGAGCTAAGCATAGCACAATGTTTTTGTGCAGGTATATGGCACAATTATGTTTTTCTCTCCATCTTTGGAGACTAAGGAGGCATCTGTTCGACAAGGACCATAATGGAGAGTGAGGGAAATCTGTGCATTTTTGGCACCTTTTTCAGTTTCTAATTTTTACATTTAACCAACCCTAAAAAGGCACACAAAATGTTAAAATGCAAAGTGTTAAAAATGACTTTCTAGGTCACAGGTTATGTTTTAACCCAGACTCGTGGTGTTATGGTTCCTGCTAATATTTCTGGAGTTAGAAACCTGTCAGTGTTTCCATTTGGAGAGAGGGAGCTATAACTGTCTATAAAAATATGTTCCCAGCCAAAGCATGCCATGTGAGGTCGTTGCTGAAAAGGAATTAAAGTCTAGCAGCTTTGAAATTAGAGGCACATCAACAAGACTGGGAAATCTGCTGCTTTCTGACTGTGCTGCACTCCTAGAAGTCAGGAAATGTATGGCGATAGGTGTATGGTGGCTGTTTGGGGTCTGCTTTTATGGGTCACTCTCTGCAGAATCAGGTCTGGATGGATGATTTTGGTTTGTGTAGATGTGTCTAGCATTAGATTTTGTTGTGCTCTGGATGTCATTTCACAAATTATGCTCTCAGTGGATATTTTAACACCTTCTATCCATTTCCTAAATCTTTTGTGCAATGGGTCCTTTTCCTCTGGTTCACCACAACTTTAAGTAGCTCCAGCACACTCTTCCAATTTACGACGTCTCCCTGACTCGCCAGCTGGACTCCACACATAGCCTCGGTGCTCCAGGAAGGAAGATTTGGCATCAAGTGAGTCTGGGGTTAATGAAAGCCTGGAGTGGGAAGTTATAAAAATCAGATGGTTATAGTAATTGTAAGGGGCTATACGCTGAGTTTAATAGCTCCACAGGGAATAGTGATGTATGAAGAGTGTAGGAGGAGAGAATGGGCATAGGAAGGTGCCATTATATATATATATATCTCTCTATCTCTATCTCCCTCTTCCCCCTCTTCCCCTTTCATTCCCGCTTTGCAGGATATTTTATATCTTTTTGCCAGAATCCTAGTCTGACCCAACTGCACTGCATCATCAATCCCTACAGAAAGCTTGCAGAGAGGGGAAGCTTTTCCAAGATCCAGTCTTCTCCTCTGGCTGCAATGAAATATGTAAGTCTGATAATCACACGTGATTATCTCTCCTGTATGTTCCATGGTGATTCGAAATCATCTAATTTATCTTTTATCTTGATCAGAGACTTATCTGTTTCATTGTATGTTCCGGCAGTTGTAAGACAAGTTTTTTTTTTTATAGGAAAACAGCCACAAAGTTAACATCACCTTGTAGTTTGGTGTGCCCCGAGTTCAGGGTCAGAGTCACACGGGCCAGTGCTCCTGCTCAGGTGGAAAGAGGGAGTAGCTGGAGCCAGGCCTGCTGTAAAGGTTTGACTGGAATCGCAAACTTACCATCACTGCTGCCTGTGATGACCAGTGTGGACGCAGTCGTGGTAAGCCAGGAGTTTACAGCTCCTCATGGAGGCACTGGCAGTCGCTGTATGTACAGGGCTTGGTGCTCCCAGCCTTCTCCCTTCATGGAGGTGATGCCAGGTCCTTCATCTTAGTGAGATGGACCATTGTGTCTTGTCCCATGACCCTGAATGTAAGGAGACCCTGATCTTACTTACTAGGCATAAGAGGACACTAAAATTAGGAGCTGCCTCATGTTTAGGATCATGCTGTATCTGGATGATTGTAATAATAGCTGCTGAAAATGAGTGTTTAGGCAACAGTTAATAGTACCACATTGAGACATGCTGATTATATTTTGAATTAAAAAATAATCTTGAAAATATAAAAAATATTTTATAAGATAAAGTCTTTTCTCCTGGACTATCTTGCACGCATTCTCTATCATTCTTGCTTCATAGAGGTAAAAGGTGCATGTTTGTCGTTGGCTTTCACAGCCAGCATTGTGACAAAAAATGCTTTAGATTCCAGTTTGTATATTTAAAGAATAATGAAATAAAATTGCACTGGCAACCTAAATTCTGCCTTTATTTACATCTCCTTTAATAATGAAAGGCCACGCTTTTAAGTGATTTAATAGAAAGCATAGTGAGTACAAAATCTTTGAGGGAGATACAAGCACCTTCCATGACATGATTTAATTAGTTGTTTTCTAGAGCTGGTTTTGACAGGGAATATGTATCCGTGTGTATGTGTGTGCATGTACACGTTTACATGTGCACAGCTCATAACTTGAGCAAACTTTGTTCTGGAAGTCCTTGAGGCACAAGTGTGGAACACCACAATGTTGGTTTTATAGTCATGTTTTGGAGAGGTGCTGTAATTTGAAGAATATTCTAACTGCATCATTTATTCCATTTTTTAAAAATGTACTTCAGGTTAGGATAGCCTGTTTTCTGTATGCTTCACAATGTCAGAAAATAATAAAAACAAACAAAAACCCAACGCTATAGAGGTTATGTGAGTAACTTGAGGTTTCAGTTTAAGTTGTTAAGTTTTTAAATATAAATTTAAATATTGATGTGTTTAATGTTTTTTTTTTCAGAGGCAAAAGTAAGTGTCAGAACTTCCTAAAAATTTGCCTTGGTGGTAGAGATGAAAACATGCTTATGATTCTCAGCTGCAGCTTTATGTGTCACAAATACCTCCTAAAAATGTTAAGGAATTACAAACTCAAGTAAATCTGAGATCCAAAGTGAGAGATGCATTTAAATATTTTGCTTTCTTCCTGTGAAATAAGTGTGAAGAAAATGGGTGTATTAGGGCATCATTTGAGTGCACTCTCCTTCTCAGTGCATGAGCTTGCATTAGTATATGCAATGAAGTAAATTTGTTCTCAGTCCTTTTCACTTCTCATTTTAGAGGCCAGACCTGTCCACACCAAGGCTTCTTTTTACAGATAGTTATGTGAATTAAGATTTTTTTAATTTTTTTTGAGGTCCTAGTATGTGACTTTGGACAAATATATATGACAGCATATTTAGTACTGCTAATTTTTAAGAGGCTCTTGTTAAATGACACTATGGCTAGGATTTTCTTTACTCAGATGATGCTTTTTGGGCTCTCCATGGACTTTCCTAATAGTCCAATTCTTAAGAGCTTTTGCCTATCTTTACAGAAAACTCCTATCACCTAGTTCCAGTGGGAAGATACATTTTCTTTCTTCCAGTTAATTATAGTTGCAACCAAGGCTGTACTACACAGTCCTTCCTTTGTGGAAAACTATCAACAAATATTTATCATTCAGAAAACTGTACCAGGAGACTCACAACTGGAGTGGTCCTGGCTCCTACTGACATATTTGAAATGATTGGAATTTGTTAACGTACAACAAAGTCGAAAATAAAAACCTGTTTGAATATCAAAGTATCGATTTAGCTGCCAGGTTTCGAGTACCTCATTTGAAAATACTGGTCTGCATTTTTCAGTAGCTTTTTTCCCAGTGGCTTACGCAGTTTTTACCTCTGGTAGTCTCTAGGATGAGGTGTTTTGAGAGCTGAGGGGAGAACTTTGGAGAAATAACTTCTCTTTTATGAAATACTCCAGAAATGAAGTTTTTCCATTTTTAATGGAATTGATATCTTTTTTTTTTTCTCTGTCTTTTTTTAAAGTGAGATATAAGCCCATGTAACATCTTACTTTAAGGCATTAACATTCCTTTTATTCTGAGATAGTGAGGTGCTATTATCTCAATTTTAAGAATGAGGAATTCAGAGTAAGAAAAGCTAAGGTATTTGCTCAAGTCATGAAAACAACTGTGGCTGAATTATTCCTTGAAGCTAGGTGTGTCTTGTCCTAAGCTGAGGGCTCCCTTGAGTAGTTCATTCCTCCTCTCAGAGGTACAGCCTTTATAATAAAAGGGAATAAAAAAGAAACCGATTTATTTAGCATATCCTCATTTGTTTTGTAAGACCAGGAAGGACTGTTGTTATAATATATTACCAAGTATTATTACCTTTTACTTGGATGCGTGTAGTCTAAAGACTCAAACTGGCACAAAGCACTTCAGTTCACAGGTTACTAAACTATGTGTCACAGACTACAGCAGTGACCAAGCAGCCGCAAAACAGTTCAGGTCCTTGGAATGGTGAGACATTAACTAAACGAAAATTGCCCAGACAGTTCCAGCAGATAAACTGTGCCACATGCTGCAAGTCTATGCTGATTTGATGGAAGAAAATTCCTTTCTGAATGTAATCTGATAACTAGCTTGACTCTAAGTATATGGGGGACATATACAAACTAGACACGAGTTTTGATCTAGCATGTTACTTGCCCCTAGTTATGGCCAGTCTGTGATCATTCAGAGGAAGAAAAATAATTTTCCCTCATTCTTGGGAAACTACATCTGCTGGTTGCGTGTGAAAGTTGGTAACCTTTTCAGGTTACTAGCAGGGCCTTGAAGTATGAGGCTATATGTGATTTATAACTAATGTCTTAACAGGCATGAGGGCAATCTGGGCATTTGTGTCTTACCTGGGATCAGGAGAGACTCACTGGCCGTGTCTACAATAGCAAGAAATGAGGTCCAGTGGGGTGTGCATTTGTAGAACTAAACAACTAGTTCTGGGGACCTGGTGCCCACGCTTTACACGTTTCAGGGTTTTACTTTGGGCTAGCTCTAATCTGGTCCTATGAACTGGATGCATACTACTTGCTGAAGGATGTTAGGTGTACACTTGGAGCATATTTTCCAGTTCAGGTTAGTCTGAAGGAGATGCAGCTCCAGGACTGCTCTGTCATGTAGAACAAAGCTCAGTCTATGGGGGATGACTTGGATTCCTGATATGAAAGCATACTGATGATCCAAACTGCGACAAACACTCACAGATCATGTATTCTGAAGTGCTTGCATGACATCTCCAGGGGCAAGAACCAAATAGTTTATCCCAAAAGTGCCGTGAAAGCATATAAATTCTGAAGAGAGAGGTAGTCTCCCTAACAAGGGCTTCAAGCCAGTCCAAACCTCTTCCCATTCCCTTCTCCCCCTGCCTCTGTCTTACAGGTAGCATGTTCCAGTGTTTAATTACATGGTGGACACATCCTGTTTTAGTTCAAGCCTAACTTCAGCTTCCAGTCATCATCAGCAAGATGGACCCCCTCCCTCCCTTCCCCTGGCTCGTTGATATTTACCTTTGTTCAACTGTATTTTTGAGGTTGTAAATGTTTAGTTGAGATCTGAGGTGACTCTACCAGTAATGGTTCCTTCTGATGACTTGTTACCCCGTCAACTTTTGTCATCTGGAGACTGTGCCAGCAAAGATTTTGTATATTCTTTGGAGCTTTTTTGGTAAGCATTGATTCTGTCTTAATACAGTATACATTTGGAGATTAGTCGGTGAGTTGGGTTTTAAAATCAAAATGTGATTTTGTGCTAAGTCAGATGACTTGAAGAAATCAAAATATAACTCACCAACAGTTTTCTTTTCTTCTATGCTCATAGAGCATAACAGTTTATTTTGATCTAAACCCTTGCTTATTCTATCTATCTATTACGTATGTATATATATTTAGTCTCTACTTCTCAGTGATGCAACACTTTCTTAAAGACTCCATTTTTTTCCTCTGAAATTGATGTCAGGTGAATCGGTCTGTAGTTCCCTGTTTGGTACGTAGGCTGTCCTCCACGCTGTTAGGCTTTCCTCAGTCTTCAAGCATTTATTAAAAAAAAAAAAAAAATTTCTAAAGGAAAACATTAAGTTAATGCATTTAGCAATTGATTGGCAATGATTGTTGCTTAAATTTTTTTCTCTTTGGCAAATGGTCTTGCATAGCTTCCTTTTGTATGGATGGCAAATTTTTTATTACAGCTGTGTTATCACATTGGGTGGATACATCCTGGTTTATTCCAAGCACGAGATGTAACTGTAGGCTCTTTTGCTTTCTCTGACTGTTATTTTAAGTGTTAGAAATATGGTTTGTTATTCTGGTCTCTATTCACTGTTGAGTTTTGGGATTTGAGGGTTTAGAGGGGTGGAGTTGGTTTTTTTGGTTGGGTTTTTTTGATCCCTTTAGGTTATTTGTCAATTATCTTCATTTTTTAACTTACATTATTTGCTATTTACGTCTTGTTTTTCTATCCTTTGAAACTGTGCTTTAATACCACTTCCACATATTTTTTTTTTTTTTTTTAAGTCAGAATGGTCTTTTTTGCCCTACATTTTCTTTGTTTTGGTATTTGTGGTACTATGGCTTGTTATTCATCCAGTAGAATATCCTTAAACAATTACTAATTTTAACTCTTCCCAACTTCTAATTTTTGTTTCCATCAATCATGCCAACAAGTAATTTAAGCTTGGCAAATTTGGCCCTTGCAAAGTTTCAAATAATCACATTTCTGGCTTATGCTATGTACTGCTTGTACAGTGGAAACGTAGCGAGTCCAAAACTCACAGGTACGTTGTCAAATGCTAATTTTTGATCAGCATTTACCTGTTTTTTGTCTTAAAAGTTAATCTAACTTTGAACTGCCCCATATAAGCACACTAAGGTAGTGCTCTTTATAAATACAAAAGGACCTCACCTTATTAAAGAAACTCTAGATAACGTTCTTAAATGCTCATATCAGACATAGCTCATATCAGATTTCTCCAATGCCAAAGTTTCCTGGGATGCCATTTTTCTTTTCTGATAGCTGATGGCTAAGGAAGAATTTATCCTGATGTCTTGGGAGGGCTGAAAGTCCACCAGTACTAACATTTTAGTCTTGTGAGTGAGCTTTATAGGCCATGGAGTTGCTGTACTTCTGTGTGTGTGACACGAAAGGGTAATTGTCTGATGCAGAATTCTGTCCCCATCACCACTTACCAGAGTCTCACCTCCTGGAACGAGGGGGAATGGGTGGGATTTTCAGCATTTGAACATACAGCCTTTTATCCTTAGTCTTGGTAATACAAGGTGGGTATCTGTATCCAAATTGTCATTTTAGGAGTGCAATAAAGGAAGTGTCAATGCAGGACAGGGTGGCTTGTCCTTGTGGGGGAGGTCCCCTGCTTACAGGAGGCAGGAAGTTGCCACCTGCCCTTCTGGAACATCTCTGCTTTTTTCAAAAGAAAGGTATCTCTGGGGGGAACTTTCAGGGGTTTTTGGCCAATGGTGGATGTTGTCTTGTGCTTTCCTGAATTTCATCTCATTTGAGCTGAGCTGCATTGCTACCTATAGGTCTTTTCCTCTGGTGAGCTTTTTTCTCTTAAGATGGCTCACTTTGTGTGGGAAAGGATACTTCCAGCTGTGAAGATATCCTTTAGGTTCCCTTATTTGCAATTACAGCACATTTCCAAAATGCTTTATTTCCATTTCATTCATTGATACTTATTGCCTTCCTCCCTGAGATCTCCTGTGAAAAGGAATGTGTCTGGACATCCGAAAACTTTCCATACCTCCGTGTTCTTTGTTGCCTGTTCCTCCTCCATCACAAGTGTGTTGCACATCATATAGCTCAAGCTGCCGCCTTCTTCAAGCAAGAAGTGAAATCTGGTACTTCAGATGCAGGTCATAGGACCTCAGGATAAGTCAGTCTGGAAGAGACCTCCCAAGCAGGAGATTGGACCTCCCTTACCAATCTCCTGCTCAAAGCAGGGTCAGGTGTTAGGCCAGACCAGGTTAGTTGGGGCTTTATCCAGCTGGGGCTTGAAATGGCTGTGCCTTCCTTTACCTGTTCAGGTGTGTTGTGATGCCACTGGGAGTCCTGGACTTAATGAAACTGGGTAGCTGTTGGAGGAACCACAGTGTCCATCTAGCTTCGAATTTCCTTCCTGTGGAAAACGGGCAAGGGGAGAGCAGTATCTACTCTCTGCCTAGTGCTTCAATACAGAGTTGAAATGGGTTCAGCCGAAGCACCCCACCTGGGAGCTTGTAAATGCTATTGGTTTTCTAGGGCAAACATCATCATTGACTACTCTGTCAGCTGCTGTAGCTGAGGAAATGCAGTGCTGTGTCCACACACTACCTGAATGGGTTTCTATACAGACTTGTCATATTTACCTGGAGACTACCGGCCTAGTCCTCTGAAATACTGTGGGGAGCAATTTTACTTCTGTGTGGTCCAAGCTTCATTCTCAACCTAATGCCTAACCTGAAACCCAGGTTGCCTCCATCAGGCTTGGACATCTGGCAAATCTGGTTGTACAGACCCGCACTGAAGCTTTGCTTGGAACTGTCTTTTGCTCAGTGTAAGAACCTGTACAACATTTCTTCTGCAAGACTTTTGATACTGTGAAGATAACCTTACGTGCATTTTAAAGTTTCCTATTCAGCTTCTTATGTCTGAGATCATTAAATCTTCCAGACTATTCCCAACTATCTAAACCTTACATTTCTTCATTCTTAGAGGGTACCACTTTCTGTACCTTTCAATTTAATGATATTCTTTTTTAAAAAAAAAAACAAAAACCACCAAACCAAAAACCAGAAAGCTCCATTTTCATGTTGTTCAACATTTCAGAAGTTTGGTATTCATGAAACACTAACCAGTGTGTTCACTGCTATATAAACTGGAGAAATAAGGCGTGTTCTTCACTGTTACACAGTAACTATCAATCAGAGTCAAATATTTATTTGTTTGGCGTTTCCTTTACATGCTGGTTCCTGTTCTACAATAAAAACGTGATACTAAACAATAGTTAAGCATGTAGTCATTAGTTTAGTGGTGCCTAATATAACAATGGAAAAAACAATATAATCTTTGCCTTTGTTTTTTCTGTTGGAATTGCTGTATGGATTATCTAGCTTCAGAGTCCAGATTTGATATCTATCACTTGTAAAATACGTTGAATTTAATCTTCCAGGAAGTGAAAAGAAAGGCTTGGGCTCCTTCTCTAACTACTTTTTTTTCTGTTCCTCAATCTTTTCTACCTTTTTAGGAATTGTTCAGTAAAAGTATGAAATGGCAAAGTGAAATATGCATCATACATAAAATCTTCTTGTATGTCATTGTACTTTGTGTCTTAAGCAGAGTGTTCTGGATCTTCACCTCTTTAGCTTTAGTGCTTCCAATAATGTTTTGTCTTCAGCGGTTTGGGTGGATCTGGATTTGGAACTGTGTTTTTGTTGGAACGCCTCTACATTGGATCCCTGCAGTTTTCAGTGCTTGGAAAAGTTATAACTTACAATAGAAGACAAAGTAAACACGCCATCAAAGGGGAAAAAATTAAATCTCTGTTTATTCACCTGCATGCTAGAGATGAATCTTATTCACAGCAGCTAGCTGAAATATTCTAGATATTAAAAGGCTTGGAAAAAAATGAATCTGTTTAAATGCCTGGGACTTTGTTCCGTAGAGTTTCTGTCCCAGATGTTGATTTGCAGCAGCAATATGCTGGATGAAGTTTGCAGTTGAATGTGCCATCAGATAGTGGCACACAGAATATATACATGGGGAAAATGCATTCCTGTGCATTTCTGTGCGATTTTGTAGTTAAGAAATAGACTGTTACAGCGTGTGCATTTCTGGATGACTGTAGCATGGGAACCTGAAATGGAAAGGTCTCAGACTGGTGTCAAAGTGACTTTTAACCACCTGAGAGGTGGAAATACGCTGCCTTGTGGACTCCCACTGACCAGACCTCCCCACCAGCGTGGTGTTATGAAAGAAGTAAAGGAGCGTTTGTATTTTAGTTTTGTTTCTCTTCACAGCTTCTACATTAACACCATATATAAAGAGTTGGTCCAAAGTATAGTAAGTCTCTGGAAGGAGTATGACTATTTCTTCTGTATTAGAAGTGGAACTACCAGCCTCTGAGCATCTGCTCATGCTTCCCAATGATGTGATTTATTTTCAATGGAAGGCAAATAAACTTCCCACTCAAAATAAGCTGGGGAACGTGGGGGTTGTCACGTACTGTCTTCCCTGTCTCCCTCTTCCTACATACAAGACCTAGAAGGAGCTCCTGGGCCTCATACGTAGGTGAGAGATAGGAGATATAAGTGAAAAAGAGATAAAACCTTAGCTGAGGAACATGTTTTTCAAAAGCTTGTTTGGGAGGACACAGCAATTGTTTTTGAAAATTCCTAATCCCTGCTGTAGGTGGTTTAAGGTCAGCTCTGTGCAGGTGCAGAGGTCCCGGTGCCGAGCAGCTAGGCTGCTCAGTATTCACACTCCTTTGCACTTCGTTGTCTGCAGGAGAGCTGCGACTGGCGAGTGATAGAGTGGTGGTCTGGTGGGAAGGGAGCTGTAGACATCCCTTGGTTGAAACCAGCCCGCTGTGCCACTAAGGCAAAAGAGCTTTGCCACTGCACGAAGGGCATGCCAGAGAGAGCCGGACATTGGGGTAGATCCTAGGGGTAGAGCAGACTAGGGGTCTGGTCTCTGTCCCATCAACTGATTTATGCAGTTTTCATCAGATGTAATTAATCTGTGCTGTTGCCAAAGGTAATGACTTGTGGTGCTTTGCCTACATGTCTGAATTGCTGGAGTTTGGGGAACAACCCAGAACCTCAGATGTGATTATTTCCTTCTTTTTAAGTAGTGGCTTTGGGAGATTTCTATGTTTTACTCTATAGACCTGTAGAAAGCTGAAAGTGTAATTAATCTAAATTCTAAATAAGAGAAATTTGAAGACAAGTTATCCTTCAAAAGTATTGCATATTAAACATCCTCTTGGGTTTTATGGTTGGAGTTTTTTGAGGTTACTATACATGAAGCTACCAGCATTTAATTAAAGTATCTTGGGCTTATAAAGTATCCTAAATCATAAAACTACCTGATGGAAGTTTATTTAAAGCTTGTGTCCTGGATACTTTTACAGAGACTGAAGATGTCATGTAAGACAAAGAATTTCGAGATTTGGAGTAGACAAAACTGCCCACAGCTGTGCAAACAGTACAGCGATGGGCATGTATTGGCCATGGTTTGGTACTGCTGGACTACAGGGTTCCTAAAAAAGCATCATTCTAGCAACTCGTAAGCAGATGAAACGGAGGTATCTTGGAGAGACTCTTCTCAGTGTGATAACTGAAGCAGAGGCTTTACAAATCAACAGCTTGAATGGATTAAAGGAGATGCCTGGTCCATTACTTGGTGTAATGTAATTTCTTACTATAGCTGAAGTAGATTGGCCTATAAATTAAAACTCAGAAATGAGATTGGCAACATGGACATGAATGTGCATCATGTAAGACTTTTGAACACCAAGTATTGCGGGGGGGCTAGACTTCAAGATAAATACCTCCTGTGAGTGGTATTTGTGAACCAGTGGGCTGGTAAGGCTTGGTTATTGTTTTTTTTCTGAACAGGCTATGTATCTGGCCTGTATGCATGAACATATGGGGAAGAGGGCTTTTTAAAGTTTATTTTATTTTACCTTTTTTTTGTCTCTGCTTGCACTTTGTGTCTGTGATGCTTGGACCTTTTATCCCCAGTGTTTCAAGAGTGAGTGTTGAATTACTCTGTGTCAGTGACAGCAGGAAGACCTAGGATAAAACTGGTGAATCTGTGAACAGCAATCAGCAATAAAAGCTAATATTTTCTAGGACATTTGAACAGAGAGTGAGACACTTTCCTGTCTGTGTCTATTTCTATACTTGATTTTTAGGATGGCAGGTGATGGAGTGGTGTTTGTGACCTGCAACAGATGTTCCGTATTTTTTTTCCATCCGGTAGCCAGAGAAGACTTCCTGTGCATAAAATGTAAATTGTTAACGCGCTGGATTTCTGGACTGAAAGGACAAGTACTGTCACTGGGGAACACTGAGGAAATGGAAGAGGTCTGAGCAACCAGACTGAGGAAGCATTGCTGCTCCATTGTCAGGGAGAGAGGAACTGTCCTCCAAGGAACTGAACAGGGAGAAATTGTGGAGGAGGACTCACGTCAGAAGTAGGAGGAGGACTCACGTCAGAAGTAGGAGGAGGACTCACGTCAGAAGTAGGAGGAGGACTCATATCAGAAGTAGGAGGAGGAAGCAGCATTCAGTAGAGTCGAAGGCAGGTGAGGACTGGTAGGCTGTGAACAGCAGACAGAAGAGGACAAAGGGAGTTAAATGTTTCCAGTTGATAGTGGGTATCCAGAAATTAAACTATGAGAGATGCCTTTCAAAAGCTCCAGAAGGTTGAATGAAGAAAGATGAGATACCTCTGTGACTGGCAATTTAGCCCAGCTGGAAAGAAAGTCAGTAATGTTCTTAAAATATCTAAGCAACCAAGGCATCCTGAAACCAGCATACATGTCTCTTTATTAATAAAGTAGGCTTCTGAATTTGATAGTCAGTATGCAATGCTGATAATGCCTATAGTGACTAAATATTGCAGAATATCTCAACATGTAGGTGATTTCTGGAGACTTGCCTGGGTCCTGAAGGAGAATAATATCTAACTGATCTTCACAGTGATTCTCCCTACCATGGTGGTGGTGAAAACAGTACAGAAAATTCTGAAAGTATTCAGCTGGATAGCCATGTAGCAAAAGTAAAATGTTTTGATTTGGAAGTGGAATAAAAGTCCACTGTCTTTTGAATATAGATGGAATGAAGGCAAGTCTTCTGAGGCCTAGACTAGAATAATCAGAAGGACATTATATAACGAGAGAATGAAATGAGCTGACAAATGAGAGTAGTTTAAGCATAAAATTGTGGTATTGAAAATATAATTAAGACCTCCAAAGGAACTGAAGAAATGGTTTCATAATAAGCAGGCAAAATTGTTCACTTATGAGCATAAATTTGAGATTTATACCAGACTCATTGAAGTGAAATGCCACCCTACAGTTAGTCTGTCTTCAGAGGAAGAGCGGGGAACATGTGGGTTTTCTGAGTTGCAGACGACTTCAGAGAAAATGATCCTGAGCGGTTAAGGACCGGTGTCCTGAGAAAGATAGCACGGGGTGATCCCCTGCGTAACTCCAGAAAATGACTGCTTCCTACTCAGAGCAGCGTGGTACTTGGGAAGCAGAGTCTTTGTGGTCAAAAAAATTTACATAACACATGAATGTTTCAGGCAAGTAATATCTAGGAATAGTAGAGAAGTTATATCACTTCTGTATTTGGCACTGGTACAATCGCTTTTCCATTGCTGAGCTCTTTTCTTGGTGTCCATAAGCCTGTTGATAAAATGGTAAGGGATTGATCAAAGGACTGGATACTTTGCCTTGCGGTGAGACATTCTGGAATCTTGCTCTGTTTATCTTACCCATGAGAAGGCTAAGGCTTGACCTGATCAGAGTGTCTGCATTGGGGAAAAAACATTGAAAAACTGTTAACAATCTGGCAGGCAAAGATATAAAAAGGTTCAGTGGTTGCTATTTGAAGTTCAAAATTCCACTGCAGATTTTCAACAGTGAGAGTGATTAGCCCCTATGATATCTTAACAAAGGTTGTGGTGGTTTCCTTACCACTGGCAATTTAAAAATCAAGATTGAATGGTTTCTTAAATGATATGTTTTAGTAAAGTGCAAGTTCTGTGGCTTCTTTGTATGGGGCATTGGGCTAATTGGTCACAAAAATCCCCTTTGACCTTGAATCTCTTAATTCTCTTAATCTAAGACAATGACTAGAGTCAAGCTAGTCAATTTTTTTCCTTTTTTTGTTTTTTGTTTTTTTGGGGTTTTTTTGTTATTGAAGTTTTCTGTCCAAAACTTACACAGCTCTAATGAAAAATAGGTATTTTTCTTGGCCAGCTTCTGTTCATAGCCCATCAGATGTTTTTTAACTATAATGACCTTGCAGTCTTACAGTGTTAGTACACTGGTATACTATACAATATTGGTGTACCTGTAAAGCTGTATTCTTTGTTCCATTCTTTGATAACCTGAAGACATATGCCAAGCATGAGTGTATTTTAGTTCGTTTTATTGAAATATGTATGAGATACCTTTATAGCATTAATTGAATTCAGGATTATGAAATCTACTCTTTTGGCAATAAGTGCAGCTTGTACTGGTCTTTTAGTTGCTTCCCCCCTCTGAGTCCCATCTGCGCACCTCATGTTTGCAGTGATAAGTGTCTCAGAGACATTCCTGCTAGATCTGAACTAAAATCCAATTACCAGCGTTTATGTGGCTACAATCCCAGTTAGGGCAAGAGTGCCATTAAGCTGGCCATTGTACCAGTAAGCCCAGTTTCTGACTTCAGAGAGTTCAAAAGACCGAAGACTGCCAAATAGTGACACAATGACAAGGCAGCGAGTGATATTAGGAACATAATGAGCATGTTAGCCTGGCCCTCTAAAGAAATGATGTTTAGGTAATTACTTTTTCTACTGCTTGTTTCTCTGCCAGGGCCTCCTCTTTCTCCAATTGGTTTTGGATTCATTTGTCCATTTCAGCCTGGTTTTTACAGAAGTGTAAAAATACCAGGTTCTTGTGGTGAGCTGAAGGACCAGGTTCAAAAGAGGTTTGTGACACCTAACAAGTGGGTATACAAGAAAGACACAAATTAGTAGCAGTTGTTGTGGCGTGGGCTGCAAGACAGTAAGATCGTAGGAAAACAAATGCTCTTAGTTCTGTTGCTTACAAAACAACTTGTATTCTTGTGGGGAACGGGCTAGACTCATTTTGTACTGTTGATTCTCTTGTGATTTCAAATAGTCATAACAATTCACTTGAAACCACTTCAGCAATATGGCTTAAATACATTTGATCCAGACAAGAGTTAAAGTAATTAGCTGACATTTGATTTTACTTGATATGGATCCAAACCATGAAACTTTGAACACCCTTAGAGTTCAGAAGTGTTTCATTCAGTGTTTGGGTACTAGTCTGTGTTCTCAAGTAACCTTTTCAAACTTGGCAAATTTAATCCCAGATTTAAAATAACAAAGCAACATAGGGAATCAAGTCTGTATTTTTTCTTTAAATATAGAGATGCTCTGGAGTATAGTGGTAGAAGCAGCAAGCAGAAGGAATAGAAAATGTGTGTTTTGTATAAAGGTGTGTGTTTGTGTTTATGTGCGGTGTTCACACCCGGGTACATACTTACGTGTCTGTACAAAACATTGCTCCTGCTGCAAGGACCTTACAATCTGAACAGACAGCCAGGGCAATCATGTGCTTTGAGACCCAGAGGATGGTGCTAACTTAGAGCATGTGTGCATTTTCGGTTTTACGATGTGACGACAGCAGCGCTCTGACACTGGTTAACATTTGTGGGCCTTGTGGAAGGAGCGAGTTTCCATGAGGGGTTTGGCTGGAGGAAACATGCCTGCCTGGCACACGGAGTTGAGGAGGGTGTTCCAGGCAGGGTCGAAAGAGAGATGTGAGAACTGAGAGTAGCGTGATGTTTTACATTGCGTATGAGGCAGCTGGTAACTTGGAATGTGATTGACCATGTTTTGTAAGCTTGTTATTTTTTCTTGCAGTCTAATACAGAAGAAAAAAGAAGAAGTTATGAAGAAATTAAAAAGGAAGCGCATAGATGTTTCTGCTGAACACAGAGGTGTTCACTTTCTCCTTTAAAGAGCAATTACATGAGAATTGAAAAAGCTGTATGAGATAAGAATGTATTTGCTGTGTAAAGAAACCAAGATGGAAAGGGAAGACTTTGGGGCAGGGGGGATTTTGTAGGATTTAATTATAGCCTGTGTACATAGCGGCAAAGAGAAAGTTATGTCGGTATCTTCAAGATGGTGTGCCTATGTGACACCAAAAACAGTGCTACGGTATTTGATTTGTTAAAGTGTATGTTCAATGTCCAAGTAATTTCGTAGTAGAACATATCATGATTTTCCCTGCTTTGGGACAAGTTGAACTGACAGAAAGGTCCCAGAAGTTGGTATGCTTCTCATGAAGCTCGGAAAAGAATATAAGAAACAACAAAGTGGAAGAACGCTGATTCTGTGATATACACTTCACAATAATTTACTGTATGCAGAATACCTGGAAATTATTCAGTTTGGTGCCTAAGCAACAACAGGGGGAAGTTTTCAAATTCTTCCATAAAGTTTACTCTCTGTATTACAGCATAAAAATCATATTCTCTCCCCTTACCATTGTATAATACTTCAGTGGTGGGTTGTTTTTTTTTTTTTTTGCCTACTGTGGTAAAGAAAGAAAATAAAAATATCTGATGCATTTTTAGGTTTTTATTATAACTTAGTAACTAGGAGAACAACAGGGAAAGTCATCACTATGTGACCATTAACTAGGTGACCATCTTGAACTCTGTTATCCAAATTCGATGTGTGAGTTTAATAATCATTCATTTAAGTAACAATACATGTGTCACATCTATAATACCTCACATCTGAGGATGTTAGAGCAGTTTACAAGTTTTGATGAACTGAATCTCACAGTATTCCTGTAAGAGGGGAAAAAAATACAGGCATAGAAATTACAAAGCATTTGTTAAGGTTGCTCAGGAGATAAAGAAGGAGAGTCCAGATGTCATGGTTTGGGGAACCTACACACAAGTTAAAATTTTTGGATAAATATATACAACTTACAAAATTACTATATTATTGAACTCTTTCATATATCTTGTGTTGACCTTAAGCTGTGAAAGATGTGCTGTCCATCTCCTAAACAAAGGTAGCACAGGATAATGGAGGATCATTTCATGCTGTTAGCTCCTTTTCATGTGAGAGTATTTTAGGACAGAGCTATGGCTGAATCCCAGGGAAGTCAGCATAATTAAAGTTGTCTGCAGAACAAAGGGTTATCAACAAAGACATCTTACCAGAAATAGAAAAAAAGAGGTACTTGAGGAGAGTAACATGTGGATAGTCATAGATAAAGGAAAGTTGGACAGTCAAACTGAGACACATTTTGTAGCCAAGAAGTCTGAATTTTAATGGGGGTCAATGAGGGAAGGTGGACATGAGACCTATATGGACACTACTAATGTATCTGCTCAAGAGAGTAATCCCTGCTTCCCAAACTAGACTATTGAGAATAGTAGCCTTTAACTATACCCATGCTGTCCAGCAATTGTCCTGGCCTTAAGTCATAGTCATATATATCCTTCTCTCTGTTCAAAGTTTCTGAAATAATGCAAGGATTGTACAGCATGCTTGGATCTTTGTTGGCAACATTGACAGTGGGATTGAGAGCACCCTCAGCAAGTTTGCCGATGACACCAAGCTGTGTGGTGCGGTCGACACGCTGGAGGGAGGGGATGCCATCCAGAGGGACCTTGACAGATTTGAGAGGTGGGCCCATGCAAACCTCATGAAGTTCAGCAAGGCCAAGTGCAAGATCCTGCACATGGGTCAGGGCAATCCCAAGCACAAATACAGGCTGGGCAGAGAATTGATTGAGAGCAGCCTTGAGGACAAGGACTTGGGGGTGTTGGCTGTTGAGAAGCTCAACATGACCCGGCAATGTGTGCTTGCAGCCCAGAAAGCCAACCGTATCCTGGGCTGCATCAAAAGAAACATGACCAGCAGGTTGAGGGAGGTGATTCTGACCCTCTACTCTGCTTTGGTGAGACCCCACCTGGAGTACTGCGTCCAGCTCTGGGGCCCCCAACATAAGAAGGACATGGAGCTGTTGGAGTGAGTCCAGAGGAGGGCCACAAAGATGATCAGAGGGCTGGAGCACCTCTCCTATGAAGACAGGCTAAGAGAGTTGGGGTTGTTCAGCCTGGAGAAGAGAAGGCTCCGGGGACACCTTCTAGCAGCCTTCCAGTACCTGAAGGGGGCCTACAAGAAAGCTGGAGAGCGACTTTTTACAAGGGCATGTAGTGATAGGACAAGGGGTAATGGCTTTAAACTGAGAGAGGGTAGATTTAGATTTGATATAAGGAAGAAATTATTGCCTATGAGGGTGGTGAGGCACTGGAATAGGTCACCCAGAGAAGTTGTGGATGGCCCGTCCCTGGAAGTATTCAAGGCCAGGTTGGATGGGGCTTTGAGCAATCTGGTCTAGTGGAAGGTGTCCCTGCCCATGGCAGGAGGGCTGGAACAAGATAATCTTTAAAGTCCCTTCCAACCAAGCCATTCTATGATTCTGTGATCGTGGGTTTTTATGACAACTGTTACATGTTGGGTGGTGTGAGTGTATGGGGTACCCCTAATGAAAGGGGTACACAGGTGTAAGGGGTGGGTCCTGCTCCAGAGTAGTAGAAAAGCATACAAGGACTATGTGCAGAGTGGTGTAGTCTTGTTCATGTTGCCTACTTGGAGGATTCCTTGGAGCAGACTCTCCCCAGGGGCATATATGGGTTATGTTTTGGAAGGAGTTAGTTCCCTCCAGAGAAGAGCATAGGGCCGGAGTGACAGCTACACGGGGTGGACAGTCAAGGCTGAAGTGAACTGGGGAGCTGGGGGTTATTTGTCAATATTGCGTAGCTGCTCAAGAGGGATATAGAGAAAAAATAAATCCTTGATTTGGGGAAGAAACAACATGCTGTATATGAGATCCTGACTTTAGCTGATTCAAACTCCAAAAAACACTTGGAGTGGTGAATAAATTTAGGCATCTTGCATCTTTACTTTTGCTTTGTTCCTTTTAATTCTTTTGTTAAAGTACAGACTTCTCTGAGGAACCTTGAACAAGCCAGAGGTACAGATTTACTGACAGTGAGATGCAAGGAGACTAAAAGGGGATTCAGAAGTCTACAGGATTGCCCACCATGTGTTAAGCAACAATTGCTTTGGAGTACATGGTCACATATTATTTGATGTGGTTACAGATAGGCAATCCCTGCCGACAGTGAGATGAGGGATGCATCCAGGCCTAGCTCATCATCTGTTTGTTTCTCTTCTTCTGTGTCTTTGAAGATGTGGATTGTGAATGAGAATAGTTGCAAGATGAACTATAGGAAAAGTTATATCTGAGGTCTTGTAGGCAACAGGAGATGGGAACTGGTTTAGGAGTATAAGGCAATTGGTCTGGTAGGGTGTGTCATTACAAAGGGGTTAACAGCCAGAGAATCATACATATACAATAGAGTGTAAGGTTGCTATTCCCATCAAAAGGATCTCACCTGGTGAGCCTGGTGCCAGAGGACTCCAACACTCAGAAGGTGTCCCACTGGCTGAGCTGTTTCACACTGGATCACTTGGCTTCTCGTCCTGCTTGCCACCCACTAAGATTATTTTGTACAAGATCGGAGTTGAGTGCTGTCGTGCTGAACTTGGAGAGGCATGTGTGGGGGACGGGAGCAGAGAGGGAGTGGGAATGTGGTGTGCAGATGTGTGAAGGTGAGAGTAAAGCTTATCAGCTACTGGTTCCAGAGGGTGGTGGGCTTTTCCTTTTTTCTTTTCCCAGCTCTGCTGATGAAGTCATCCATTGAACAACCTCAATTATCCATCCATACAAGATAAAAGTACCAGAGTACTATGTTAGGGTGTGAATACTTTTAAATATTTAAAAATATAACAATTAAAATTAAGGGCAAAGTCCTTGCCCTTTTGTCCAGCTGCCCTCAGAGTGGCCTGTATTAAAAAGCTCTTGAGACCCCAAAGACACTTTCCTTGTGTTGCATAATAGTTTTCTTTTGTTTCCAGTAAACCAGGTTTGAACCGGCAAATTTCTGTGAAGTCCTGTAGCCAATTTAATATTTAAAACAGACCTGTTAAGTTATGCTGGTTTGAGGAATGTCTTGAGCCGTCCTTCCTCTGCTAACCTGCTGTGCTGACTCAGTGCCTGAGAAGGAGTTGACAGCACACGGGGACAGGGGAGTGTTCTGCGACTCTGCAGAAAGGCAGGATAGTAAAAGCTCATAAGGGCAAAGAGTGATGCAGCTAAGGTTTGTGTTGCAGTATCAGTCAAGTAATTAAAAAAAAAAAAAAAAAGAAAAAAGAATAGAATTAGTTGAAGGCACAGCAGCTGGTGACCTAAAATGGTAATCTGCACTAAACACCTTCCTTCGGTAATGTCTGTGCATATGGTTTTCAGCCCATTTTGGGTAGAAACTTGTAGAAAAAGAAGGCTCTTAGAAGTTAAAACTGCTACTCTTTTTTGGAAATGATCATCTTGACACTCTCATTGGAAAGACCAAGAAGAGACTGCAAGACAGCTGTTCTAGTACCCCAAGAGCTACGGGGCAGCATGTTTTGCTAGTGCTGTACCTGTACTGTAGAGAGTTTGATACTCTTAATATTGCTCTCTTCATAGGCCAGAAGTTGCATTAGTGTGGTTGCTGGATTTCCATGGACATATAATTCCGGGTGCATATATCAGGGTGCTGATGTTCTTATATTTTGCTGTTGTTGTGTGCTTATGTTCTCAGCTTCAAACTAGAATTCAGCATCTGGGCTTTCCTTACGTTGTACTGGTGAACTTTATATAGCTTGGTCTCTGCTTGCCTGTACTTCTATCTAAAAAGTGTGTAAATTCATTAAATTGCCCTACATACAATTAAAAATATAGAGATTGCATTTATTTTTATTCACTTGCCAGTGCAGATGTATGAGAATGAGTTCACTTCCAGAACCTTCCTTTCAAAACTGCTTGCAATCATGCAGTAGATAAGTAACACTTCAGAGGGAAGAGGACCTCCAGCCAGAATAATTTCCAAATGATCTTAAAGTGTAATTTATCTTCTTATTTTGCAGCTAGCTATGGACCAAATCCAATTTGCAAAGGTTGTTTGTCTTGTTCAAAGGATAATGGGTGCATCAGATGCCAACACAAGTTATTCTTCTTCCTACGAAGAGAAGGAATGAGACAATATGGTGAATGCTTGCATTCCTGCCCATCAGGGTACTATGGACTCCGAACGCCAGATATGAACAGATGTTCAAGTGAGTTTTTTTTATTTGAACGCTTACATTTGCTTTTATAGGAAGGCCATAATTCACGCTCAGTTTTTAAGATGATATGTTGTGGAACATGATGGTGTTTTCACAGATGTCTCAAGATCATCATAAAACTTCTTTGCTAAAGAACATCCTAGCTCATTCCAAGATATGTAACATTCAGCAGATCAAATAGTTGATGTATTAACCTAGTTTTTATTGTTGTTATTTTTATTGTTATTATTGCTTTAGTTAGAAGGGAAATTTAGGAAAGAATAGTGATTTAAGCAGATATTCCTAGTTTTAACAAACAAATTCCCATTATATGAAAATAAAAAAGATTATGCATTAATTAATAAGTGCCTTGTGTAGGTACTAGTCAGTGTATGCACTGATATATGGGTGGGCTTCTTGTCATGCTTTTTGTTCCCACACAAATTTCAGGTGACCAGACACCTCACACCAGACATGCTTTAATATGTAAGTGTTGCTTTTTTAATAAAGCAGATGTACTATTAAAAACAAACAAACAACCTTTCACTTTTAGTACTGTATTTTATTTGGAAATTTACAATCTGCTAATGTGCAACAAGATTCCTTGTTTGCATGTTTGTGCCTAGAAGCACAACTGTTAAAGCCAATGAGTGCTCTGGTACCTCTACACGTTATTTCACCACTGTCTGGCAGTTGTGCCGATATCGATTTTTCCATATGTTCATACGTGGAGTATTACCCATATGGATTATTAATCATTGCTATTACCTCTAATTTGTATTTATGGGGGTTTTTTTGTGTGTGTGTGTCATAGCCTAACCAGAATTAGGTCACCGAAGCTAAGAACCTGAAGTAAGAAAAAGCTTTTATTTGCTTCCTGGAATAATCAAGTGTCTGTTAAATGCACGCCACTCTCCCCCTCAGTACTGCGACATGTCACCGTGTTGTGAGAAAGTGGGTCCTGGATTTCACATCACACATAAACTTGAGACCCACGTGAGGTCACTCCGTGGCAGTCAGGGCTGGAGAGGGAGCACTCATGGCCGTGCTTGGACCCATCCCAGCCAGTGCAATGTGTCCCGCCTCTTTGTCCCCGTTCCCTGTGCGGGCTCCGTGGATATGGTATTCTTCACGTTGTGTTCCCAACTGCTATGTAATATTGCTGAGTGCTGCCTAATCTGTACCAGGTGGCTAGGTTTTGATGAAAAATTAAATGAGACCAGTATATGGTTTATGTATCCTTTCTGAAAAGTAATTTAGGATCTTGGCCTTAATTTTCATAACATGTTTGTGAATTCAGCAACTCGTTCACTTTAAACCTTTCAAAACTGGGCTGCAAAAACTTGCCCGTGTAAAAATGTTTTTGCATACAGTTACAGTTTTGGGACATAGATGAATTTATCTATGTTAGCCTGTACTGTGCTTGTGAGATAGGAAAAGCAGTCTGTACTGGCAGTCTTTTTTTTACTTTCTTAAAAAGAAAAAAAAGTTATTTGCAGAAAGTGGATGGTGAACTCAATATAACTTTTTTTCATTTTTACCACTTACAGAAAGTGGCCTTTTTCCCTGAATTACAGGAGTGGTTTTGAAAAGCATAAATGCGAGTTGTGTCCAACCCATATTGGCATGTGTTGAGCACTGGGTATTTAGCTCGCCCTCATGCCTTTGACAGTCTCCCCCTGTGAGAATAATGATGCAGTTGGATTTACTGACCAGCCCTGGTTCTCCTCCAATGATTTTTGTATTGTATATTCTTATTTTAGTGTAACTGCCAACTGGTGTATTTATAAATCACATCTTCATTTTTGTTCTTGGTTTGGTGATCTTGCATGGCACATACATTGCATTGTGGACATGCAGACATTTTGTGGATTGAAGTTGAGTTAAAGTAAACATTCTTAAAAAATAGGTTTCTTCCTACTTGATGTTAGATACTTTTAGGTACGCTTAGTTACAGACTCCATTGCCCAGATTGTATTATCTCAGCTAAAAATAATAAAAATTCTGGCTATGTTAAAATCCTTCTGGGAGTTACAGGGCTTGAATTACATAAGTTGAAATGATTTCTGCCCTATTAATATCTTTATAGGCACAAAAGCTGTTTAACATTTTATTACTGAAACACTTGCCCATTTTTGTTAGAGAAGCTATAGAACATATTTTTATGGAAAATGTTGACATGATTTTAAAAGCCAAACATAGTTAGGGCCAAATGTAACACAATAAATACCACAGCCAAGTGCAGCAGCTCTAAAAGGATGGAAATTTTGGATCTCAAGACTAATTTTCTTTTCTACATGTAAGCAGTATGTGTGTCTTGAATTTGCTAAGTGGTTCTAGACTGTTTTTCTAGTAACAGTGAATCATGTAATTTTGAGACTGCTTGTCTCTTGAAATCGATGTAGAGTTTCCTGCTGGAGATGATTTTCCTCCTGAACACTGCAGTACGAGAATGCAGTACCATTTGGACACAAAATTGGAAAGTGTTGAGTCTCTTCTGTAGAAGAATGCCCAAGAGAAGAGCTACACTTTGTTAAACTTCCAAGAAATTTTGGTAATTAATGACTTTGAACTGAACTGCTCCAAGAAGAAATAATCTCCTGAGAAAAAAACAAAACTGAGTTAAAGAGTAAGATGAAATCTGTCACCTGGGTGGTTGGTTTAACATTGGTCTGATTAATGGATCAAGCCTATCTATCTTGAACCTTTCAACTTAGTCTGTATCCATAGTAACCTCTACAATTTTAGGGGGAGGAAGCACTCCGAGTTTAGAAATTACAGCTCCCTTCAGCTTTGGTTGGCTCCTCCATTTGTTTAGGTTCACCTTCTTTCTCACAGGAGGGCCTGACATTGCTAAAATTATAATTTCCCCTTCCATGCGCCTTAAGTAAAAACAAGATAAAGAGATTTTAAACAAATTGAGCATTTATTAAACACATGTTGTTAAGTCACTGTATTAAGAAAGATAATGATTTTTTTTAACTTTGTTACAAAATAACAAGACATCATTAATATATCATGGCTTGACTATTTCTTATGTAGTATAGAAGAGCATATGACGTTCTGAGACTATTGTAGCCAGTGCAATTATAACTGTGAGAGGGTTCAATTACCATAGGGGCAGCATTATTTGTTTTAAATAAAATAATTTTTCTGATTTTTAGAAATAGTTTTCATTACTTTTGTGTTTTTTTTCCTTCAAATATGGCTTTATCTTTTAAAAAAAAGCTTAATACAGCATTTGGGATTTTGAAATGAAGTTGGATGGCCAGAAATTGAGGTCTACCTATCATTATTTTATAGGCATTTTTCCCCCCTCCCTATCTCTTCCACTCTCTTTTCATCCTTCAAATGGATTTGGATTTTTTTTATTTGGAATTTTTTTTTTCAGCCTTACTTCGTGTTTTGATGGAAGAGTTTTGTTCCATCCGTCTGGCAACAAAAATCATCATAGTGCTTTGAATTAAGATTTATTAAATCTGTAGTCAATTTAGATTTAATAGGGCAATTGTATATTTGTAAAATACTAACTGAAAGCACTGTGGTTTGGCATTTATTTAAAAGATCTCAACTAATAATGAATCAAGATTAGATACTGGAAATGTATCGCTAAGTGTTTATTAAATGAATTTATTTTTAAAAAATATCCTCACTATAGTATTTTATAATTAGGATGTTGTATTCCAGGCATTGCTCTCTGAAATGGTAGACCTGTGATAAACTTCAGGACCTGTTACTGCCAAGTGACTGTGTGTATCATTCTCTAGCACTCATGTTCAGTCCCTGCCAAAGTTGTAGCCTAAAAATCTTTATTTGTATAATAATAATAAACCTGCAACTGCCTAAGCCACATCTGCTTAGGAGGTTAAATAGCTAGCTATTATAGATATTCCCTTGTAGTCTAAAGCTCTTTTGCTTGTGATTTTCCTCCACTCCTTAGTGTCTCCTCAGTGACTTTCCTGAAAGTTTTGGTGTCTCTTTCCATTGGTTGTTCAACTGATACTCCATGCACTATAAGAACTGCTCACATCATGGCTTTCTTCAGCATCTTGCCTCTGTTTCCTGCTCTTGTTAGCACTAGCACAGTCTTTGTCCCTCATGTGCCCTTGTGTCCTCAAGGTGAGTTATAAAACATGTCGTCTATCGGGATTTTTGAAGTTTCTCCCCGCTCAGGAAATTCTGGAGAGGATTAGCACAGAAGGTGGTGCTGGGCAATGACAGACTGGTGTGGAGTGCCAACGGACACATCAGGATGGCAGTGTGAAGTTAAGTCTGTAGCACCAATGCTGTTTTACTGAGCAGCAGGAGTTGGAAGGAGTGAGTGTGATGGGCATGGGGACAGTCAGGGGATAGGTGAAGTTACGAGGTTCTGGGGTAGAAGAGGTAGAGAGATCTGAGGCAAGAAGAGTAGGGCACTGTGAGTCAGTGCCCAGTGTGAAAGACCAAAGTATTAGGTGCTTTGAACCAAGCAACAGTTGTCACTCCCCAGGAGAACCAACCTCACAAGTTACAGGCCCAGAGGCTCCTCTGGAATGATACTTCAATGGAAAGACTGAGTTTGACCTGCAAAAGGAAAGTGCTAACTGTAGTGAATTATCATCTATTACTTTGACTTCTTAAACACAAGAGGATGCCTCAAGCAAGGACCCCATTTCAGTGCAAAGGCTGCCAAGCCCTCCAATTTAGGAATGCCATGTTTCCTTCCCCAGCTTCAGCCTGCAGCTTCTCTTTGCAAAATATGATCATTACCTCTCTGTCTCGAAGGCGTTCAGTACAGTTCTCTTTCGTACGCTGGTGGTTGCTGGTTTCTACTCATGCAGATCTCCTCACGTGTTCTCACTTCTCCTTCCCATACTCAACTGCTCTTCGCTGGTGTCTGTGTTTCATGTGGAGCAGAACTTGCTGTGAATTGTTGTTGTTATTAACATTACTAGGAACTGACCAGCTGTCTTTTCCACTATGTGCACTACAAAATGTCTTTGTTATGAAGGGAGTTATGGATGGATAGTCAATCACATTGATTACATTTGGAAAGGGACAAGGTGATAATGGAAACACTACAGAATATGCATCTTTCACAAAGGCAAAATAAGATTTGTGTAAAATTTTCAAGATTATGCATATCAGTAAAAATACTTTACAAATGAGTAACTACTTTTTACAGTTGAGATAGACATCTTTTGACCTTAAAATTCATCATATGGCACTTAGTATGAGAAAGTAATATAGTAAACCTTCTTGTTAAGGTATGTTAAAATATGAAGCACGTGCATCTCAATATGGAGCATTTTATGCTTTATTTTGAGCTTCAAAGGCATTATATTTCCCTACCATTCAGCTTATTCTGCATCACCTTATGAGCTGGTGATAAATTTGCTGTGGAAGGATAGTAGCTGTTTTGGTAGCATTATGCTCTCTGTAAGTATAGCACAGAAAGAAGCTGTTTACAGGAGCACATACTCTTTTTTTACAATAACAGGCATATGCACCTGAGTCTAAATTTAATTCAATATCTGAATTTGTATTTTGAACTCCTGGGCTTTTGATTCCTTCTCTAAAATATAAGTCTGTCAATTCTTTAATGTTTATTTTAAAAGAAGAATGAGTAAGAGTGGGTTATCATGACTGTTAGGAAGCCAAAGCAGGTCATGAAAATCTTTTAATGTCACTGTGGTTCATCTGCTTAAAATGTATCTCTAATTTGGGCATGATTTGTAATCCGGGCTTTCTCCTTCCAGAGTTCTTTAATGTACCATTTATGTAGTTTTCTATAAATATTGTAAGTTTCATCCATGTCAATCAGATTTGTTTTTTTGATACTCAAGTAAATGGCAGGGGAAAATTTGAGTCAATATAAATGGAGACTATAAAGCCTAAATACAAATGTTTTATTGCTGGCTAGCTAAATGTACTTCTTGTAGATCAGATTGGTTGCCCTAACCTTGACTGAAACATGGCTCATACCTATTACTTTTTAGAAAAATCTGGTGTATGTGCAAAAACACTTCAGAAGAAAATTATTTCTGAAGTGCCATGGGGTGCTAGAGGTCGCTGAAAATTAAGGAAAAGGGGACTTTGGCTCCTAAGTCCTGTACATAATTTATCTTTTGCCATTCTGTCTCAGTAAGCAAAGTCAAAGATGTTTTGAATTCCTGTCTTTGGATTCTTTTCTGACAATGGCCTTTTTGAAGGGAGAGATTATGATCCTTTTTCTTTTTCTCCTCTGTAGTACCAAAGAATTTGGTCCTTCAGTTTGGTAGGTTTCCTGGCTATTGACTGAGGAGTGGCACAGTATTAGCTCATGGAGTTACGTTTCTTTCTTGAGCATATTCTGTAAGGGATCTCAAGCATGGAGGCACTTTTACGTACTGTAATCTACCCTCGTGCTCTACTGAAATGTCAGTCATTCAAATTCTTACTCTCCTGTCAGCCTAAATTAAGAGATTGCACAGTATCAGTAGACTTTCCATTGGAGAAGTTCTATATCTTGTCCTGTAAATCAATGTTTCAGAGCTCTGTCGAAGGGATAAGTTTTTGTTTCGCTTTGTTTCATCTGACCACTGAAGATACTTGAGCAAAGCACTTCTGTCTAATTTCAGCCCAGCTTAGCTTGACCAGACAAAGTAGTGACTTCTCTTCCACCCTTTTGCCTGGGAGGTGAAGTCATGGAGCTGTGTATTTATAACCACTCCTGTGACAGCTTGTGATTGAAAATAGACTTCTGGGAAGTTAGCTTTTCTAACTTTTGGAGTACTGCTCTTCTTCAGTTCTCACTTTTCACTTTCTAAATATGTATTTATCATGAAATATTATATCTCTTTAGGGTTTTTAATATTATTTTTGCCCATTAAAGTGGGCTCTGGTCTATCTGATGGGATAAGAAAGTTATTAGTTTAAAACTGCCCTTGCTGAAGCAATGAGGACCTTTGCCATGGATTTCAGCAAGGTCAGAATGTTGTTCTTTTAGCATTTACATACAATTCTTGTGTGAAGTATGGTGTAACATTTTAAAAAATGTCATCTGTTTAGAAATAGGCTGTGCTAATCAGACATACCAGTAGATTTCTCTGGGCCTTCCTAAGTGCTTTTTGAAGTCCAGTTATGTGAGGATGGTACCAGAGGAAGATGCATGGTCTTCATATGGGGGTGGCTTTCAAGGGTGTTTTATACCTTTCACATGGAAGGATGGAAGCAAATATTTGACTTTCTGACTTTCCCAAGATAGAAACACTGGAAAGAAAATATGAGATTATGCTAGAAGAGCTGCAGTAAGAGTGTTATGATGCGTCTGAGAGGTCCTGGGTATGTAGAGGGTAGTAGAGCCAGTGGGATATAAGGAGACATGATGCTGAGTGGGAGTAGAAGGCATTTGAGGTCTGGTAGGAAGCCGACTCTTGATGAGACACTGCAAATTGAATACAAGGGAAGGAAGAGGTAGGGACTCACAAGTGTCTGCCCCTAACCTACAGACCTCTTGTTGCTAGCTAAATGGGAACAGCAGCAATGAAGCACCCTTTACTTCTTCACTCTCAGGTTCTGAAGATTAGGTTTCCAACCTTGTCATTGTTGCCTTACAATGACAATGGTAGGCCTGCCAAAGGTATGTGATTGCTCTTTGGGGTTCTTCTGCACGACTGAATTTATCAACTCTTTCTCCCCTTAACACCAATCTTATCTTTCCCTGTACCTCCAAAGTCTCCCTCTTCTAGGAGGGAACCCACTTCTAGGCTCCCTCTCCTTACTGCTTCTAAGATCTCCCAGGCAGTTACCCTTGTCTATCTGGAAACCTCTAGTGGGCACCATTTTCTGTTTACTTTTAGAGAAAAGAAATAAAAATGTTTCTGAAGAATACTGTGCGTTATGCTATATCTATTTCTTTCCTCTAAATGGCTCCCTAGGTCTAAAATCTTAGCTATGCTCAAGTGTTTTGGTCTTGTTTCCTTTGGGTTTTTTTGGTGTTGTAAAATTCTAGGTAATCTTTTAAGTGAATAAAAAGAATACACTAGCAGCGTGGTTTAGCTACTGAAACTATATGGAAAATGAAACCACTGAACTGATGAGAAAAGCAATTGGATCTATAGCTAGTAAAGTGAAGTAATAAAATTGCTTTTGACAAGAACCTTCTCCAGATTAAAAAAAAAAAATCTCTCTTATTTCAGTTTATTATAATTATATCAGTAAACTAACTAGTTAATTTAAAGGGAATCTAAAATGATCTAGAAAGGGGTTTTGAAAAGTAGAAAAGATTTTGCTTTAGGAGTTAGGCATAAGATGCTGAGAGCAGAAAGTTCGAAGGGTTGAAAACTGTGGAAATCAGAAGAAAGCATTTCAGATCATTAACTTTAAAAAAATACTTCCTTGTTTTTTATTGTATTATTTTATGTAAAGGCTAAAACCATTTTTTAAAATGCTGTTTTTCTTAATTATTGTCAAACAGCTCTTATGTAGGTTTCATACTAGATTATTCATTTATTATCCAATTTATTATTTAAATAATAGAATGCAAAACATTTTTGAATTCTGCAATATAATTCCATTAAGACTTATATTTAACAAAGTATACATAGATAATGATGCTGATTAACAATAAGAAACACAAAATTTGACACAGTTATATTTAGTTCCGAACCAATGTATCTTGATATTCATAATGGAGTATCAACGTTCTGTAGGAGTCCAACTAAAAACGTTCTCTCTCCATGTTGGTATATTTAGCTGTAAAAGCAAGAGAATTTAAAGAATTCATTTATTCTAACTTACTAACCTCAGTCACAGTTAAAATAATTTATTAATAACACTTTTATTAAAAAAAAAAAAAAAAAGAAAATTTGCCCCCAAAGCATTTAGATAATATAATAAAATGAAGCTAGGCACCAAAAATAATAAACTCTTTAAAAATGTCTTTATTTTATAACCACTCCTATGGCAGTTTGTAGTTGGAAATAGACTTCTAGAAAGTTAGCTTTTCTAACTTTTGGGATACTTCTCTTCTTTAGTTTAGTTTATTTACATTTTATTAAAAAAATCCCTGCAAGACTTAGAGCTGCACCAGCACCCTTCATGATTTGAGGCAGAGTATATGGAGAATGTCAAAAAGGAGTAGTTGTCAATCCCAGTTGATCTTCGGCTACAGTGTGGTCTATTACTGAGTTAAATTATTGTTATGATTAGTACCCACTAACCCCAAGCATTGTACTGAGTATCACTCTGGTGAGTTAATGTTTTAATTTCTCAGTTCTTAAAGTATTCCTAGTACTTTTTCAGTGTTTTCCCCTAAATTGCATCTGATACAGATTAAATAATGGGCATTTCATATTTGGACTAATTTATCCTCATCGGAAAAAATGGAAAATAAACTGCTTTGGTGGAAAACTCCACCCAGCCTTATCCCAGGAGCCCCTACTAATGCTTCCAAAATATAATTATCATGGCAAGGACTCTACTGTGATACAAAAGAAAACTGGTATAGAAGGCAAAGCAAAAGATATAAATAGGATGGGAGTTTTGAAATATGTTCAAGAAACTGAAAGAAGATTGATTAATTCATTTAATGTTTAAATATGGAGTATTCACATATGTACTGTTAAATAGCAATAGTTTTATGGAGGATATCCCCAGCGTAAGGTGAGGCAGGCTTTCACCTGCTAAGCGTGCTTATATGATATCGAAAGGCAACTTGTACCAAAAGTTTTTCATTTAATCCCTCTTCCACCCAAAAAAAGTTCAAATGGATTAACTTTAAACATGTTACTCTTCTGAAAACAATAGTTAAAACATTATTTCAAAAATATACTTGCATCACTTGGATGTGGGGGAGGGTCACATGATGCTAATTTTTCTTTTAATGTTCTGTTCTGCACCTCATCATTGGACTAAATGATTTGGAAAAACCTTGATATCTTTTCAAACTGTCTTGTGTGGGTGGGCAAGAGGCAAATGTTTTTTCTGAATATTTAAGCACATTGGATTTTTTATTCAAGCATTGCAATTAATAAAATACTTGCAGTACATCTTGAGTGTAACAAACGAGATTTGCAATTAACTATTGCCGTACATGTCCAGAGCAGCTCACCTTATCATTTTGCCTTGCAGACACATTAATGTGGGGAAGTGATTTTGCAGGGTCATTGTTTGAGTATTGATCTCCTGTTCTTTAGAGAGTGGTTCAAATCTCGTGAAAAAGAAATTATAATTCTTGGGAGCTTCCTATAAATTAAACTGAGGATAAGCAGCACAAGTTAGGCTTCTTATATGAACACAAGTTCTAAAAGTCCCTTTGAGAGATGCTGGACACTGGAGTTGGTAGCATGCAGATGAAGTTCGGTTGTGTCTAAGCAGAGCCTGCAGAGCTTCCCTTTGGCAGTGGAAGACTTCAAACTGGTGTTCGCATTCCTTCTAACCAAAGAAAGGTGTACCAGCATTTGAGATACTTTTTTTTTTCTTTTCATGCGATCTGCCTAATTTATTGTCCAATACCACAAGAAATCTGATGTAAAAAGCCTCATATTTCCCTAACTGCTAACAAAGAATAATTTCCCACCACCACCCAGTTCAAGTGTTATGGTTTGCCCTATTTTGGCCTGCTGAAGTTCAAGAATAAATATTAAAATCTGTTTCATAAAGATTGGCTAAATTTGAAGTCTTGTTAGGGGATATTTACCAATAGCTATTTCAGAAGTCCTTATGGTCTGTAATTTTTTTTCTTTAGAAAAGAATGAAGAATAAATGAATGGCATAAATGACCAAAAAGATTAGTATATCGTTGCATGACATGGATAACAAATGCTTCCTGCTGTGACTTCAGATAGCTGAAGACAGGATACAGTTAATGTAGTTTATGTAAAGTATGTATGTTAGCTGAAGGATTAGATTTTTGAACTGAATTTTAAAGTGTTCATTACTGTTCCAAATATAATGGCTTTTACTTTTTGATCTTTGGAACAGTTTTCCCTGGCATTTTTTTGTAGGTATGTATGACTGACTTTCTTAAGCCTCCATGTAAGTATTTCTGCTTTTCAGGTGTGCATATGATTGTTGATATCTAGTTCATTTCCAAGTTGCCATGTTTTAGTATGGTATAGGCTATTTCTGAATAGTCTGCAATCTATTGTGGACAATATTTCTCTTAAATTTTCAGAGAAATCCAATATTTCAAAAGGCAATAGTTGTGGGGGTTTTTTTTACTATTGATTATTGCTTTGTCTTTTAGTCATTTAACAATGGCTAGTTTTTTATGGATTAACTGCCTTAATAATAGAGAGGAGTTGTATCCAGAAAAATTGAGGCTTTTTTTGCATGTTAGCACATGCATATGTGTAGATACAGATATCAGACATAATACATGAAAGCTTTCATTCAGCTATTTATAGGGTCAACTCATGGTAAAAAAAGTATCCTGCTTGCAATGACAAATCATAAACTGAAGACAATACATATAATACATGCATACTTCCCAAAATAATTTGTTGCATCTTAGTTTCCTCAAAATTACTTAAACACAAAAATAAAATATGTAATTAACTCAAATATCACTTAACTAGAGGTTTTATCTACGGTTTTGATTTAAAAAAATAGGATTAAAAGTATGTAGGGGAAAATGTGGTAAATAATTACAGTTAAATGTAATTTCTCTTATAGAGCAGATAGATTTCAGGATGACAGCATTCCTCATTATAGCACTTCGGGCTTTGCTATTTTATTGCTTCATAAAGTCCTTTCATTTTTAGTCTTACCCTAACCGAGCTGTCTTGTTGTTCCTTATGATCCTTTTGATTCAGGATGCAGAATAGAAAACTGCGACTCCTGCTTTAGCAGAGACTTTTGTACCAAATGCAAAACTGGCTTCTACTCGCACAGAGGCCGCTGCTTCCGAGGATGCCCCCCTGGATTTGCAGCCTTGGAAGAGCTTATGGAATGCGTGGGTGAGTCTTCTAGCACATCGGTGCTGCTGAAGCAGCTCTTTTTCCAGGTGGACAGGTTCAAATACTTATGACACTACTTTTAAGCTGATGCTCAGTATTTTCTATCAAGAAATATTCACTAATGGATTGTGTCTGGATCTCTTTACCCCTAATAATAATACAAAATAATAGTAATAAGTTTTACAGACTTTGAAATGTTGTATTATTGGGAATGTCACTCTGTTCTGCATCACAAAGTGCTGTCCTCTTAACTGTAAATCACCTTATATGAGGATTTGTAACTCAGAATTTGTAAGATTTCAGGAAGGCCAGTTTTTGCATTAGAACTTTAAGTCAACGACATACTCCTTGGACTCTTGCCCTCATAAAACTACCTGCTCATTTTGCCTTTTACCAAGGCCAGAAACCAGGGGCAGGGCAGATTGAATTCCTGTAGCATCTGGCCTTCAAATTCACTTTTAGTTTCTCTGCAGCTCCCCCCTTTTCCATTAGCAAGTAACAAATATAAACCACCAAGTAAGTGTTTTTAGTAGAAATGTACTTTATAACTCTGAGCCCGTGTTGGCAGTTCTCACAATATTTCTTGAGTCTCACAATTTGGTGTTTTATCTTGAAGCCTGGGAACTGCATCAGAACAGACCCTTTCTTTCAAGAGTATTCCTCGCATTTCATCATGGAGAGGACCTGGAAATGTGAATTCTTGAGCTTTGCAAATCCTAGTGGCAACCAAATAGGATTTATTTAATAAAAAGAGAAAAATTTAAATCAATCTCATGATTTTAGGAGGGTTTTTGAATATTTGCGACTGACATGATGTCTATACAAACAGGTTGATAGTCTGATGGTTTTATGCTTTAGGTTGATGCCAGCTAAAAAGATTTTTTCAGGTTCTGTAAGAGATTTTAATTTTGTTTCTAAGTTTTTGCCTGTTAACAGTAAAACTTTCAAGTGGTGGTTTCTAGCAGTGTATTCTAATTAAAAAAAAAAAGAAAAAAAAACCCCAGAAGAATTGCTCACTCGTGCTTTCTTTTGCTTTGTCAGAAGGCTGTGAAGTCGGTCAGTGGAGTGAGTGGGGAACTTGCAGCAGAAATAACAAAACATGTGGATTTAAGTGGGGCCTGGAAACGAGAACCAGACAAATTGTGAAGAAGCCAGTGAAAGACACGATACCGTGCCCAACCATTGCAGAATCCAGACGGTGTAAAATGGCCATGAGGCATTGTCCAGGAGGTAAGCATAGTTCATGCCACAAAAATCTTTATGAGCTTTCCTTAACTGAAATCCTATTTCTAACTTGACAAAAAGAGCTATTTCATCCCAGCTGAAGGGGAAATCCTGTCTCTGCTCTGCCAGCCAAGGCTGAAAGGCAGCAGTACTACGGCGGTTCTAATTCGTGCAGCAAGACTCCAGGGAAAGGCTCAGCGTGGGAGTGATCAGTCTCTCAGTAGACTGTGAAACTGTGTTTTTCCTGGTGTGGTACTGAGGCTTTTTCAAAGAGGTGCCTCGTGGAAGAACCGTAACAGGTTGCAGTTTGGGCTTCAGCATGAAAACAATAGTGATGGTGGAATAACTAATTTCTCTGCACATGGCAGGAAAGGTTATGATTCTAAACGTCTCTGCAGGTGGCACACCCGGTGCTGGTGTGATGGGAATTTAAATTAAATGAAGTTAGTGACACATGGCATTGTTAGCTGGAACTATTAGCTGGAATGTCTTACTTGTTCTGAATATTGTAGATCAGGGCCAAACTATGATAGATGTGATACAAGCAGAATACTGATAGATATTGAGCTTTTCAGCATGAGACCAGCTTATGGCAATTGCCACAAATAGATAAAAGAAATAATCAAATTTCTTTATTATGGTGTTTTAAGACTTAAGTAGTGATGCTGATTTGAAAAAGGAAATGGAGTTTCAAATTTGTGTTCATTTTTGTAGACCCCAAAATGGAGAAACGTCACTGGTAGAGAGGAGTTTTTGTTATCTTTTAAATTGAAATGATTTACCTTTCACTTGTGCAGACTGAACACTTACAGAGTTTTCAGCATATGTAGGAGAGGTGGGTGATCAACAGGTGATAAAGATGCCATTCCTTTTGGAATCATAGGATTAAAGAAAGATTCAGGCTTGAAGGGACTTCAAGAGATCTCTAGTCCAACATCCTGCTGCAAGCTGGGTCAACCGTGAGATCAGACAAATAAAAGGGAATAAAGTGTTGCACAGCCCCGAGAAAAGCCATAACCTGATGAATAAGCTAAAAATGAGACAATCATAGAATAGGTACATAAATAAGTTTGCTTTGTGTTCTGGGATTGTTGAATATGTCTCTCTTGGCTTGAACATACTGCGCACCAGCATGTGTGAAAATTATACATAAAGTTTTAGTTTACAGATTAAATCTGTGCAAGCTTCATTTTTGTCTCTAGGACCCTGCCGCAACCTGGAAGAGAATATAAAGTTGATTTTTTGTTATCCAGGTTAAATGAGTCTGTTATGCACTCTTCCTCCCTGTCCTACTCCCTATACTCACTCACACGTGCATGCGCACATAGCGCAGAGTTATAGTGGTACTGGGGTGCATTGTACAGCACAGTTAATCCGCAACCTAAAGAAACTTCTCAAAGACACTGAAGAGTGGAACCTACGAAATGGACATTTCTATAGGAAGGACGAAGAAAAGGTAAAAATCAAGGCTGATTTGGGCTGCCGTGGTGTGTGTCTCATGGTATCTTTGAATGTGAGTCAGCTGCGTCTAGATCAAGGTAGCTACACTTACTAGTGCTTGCAGCCTGCTGAGATGGATCAGCTCTTCCAGTTACTTCTAACAAACCCTGAAGCCCAAACGGGGTTAGTGATCAGATCAACTGGGGAAAAGTTTTACTGCTAAATTGGAAGGAAGAAAAAAGAGCCTGTGTGAAGTTCTACAAAATCTCCAATCAATATTTTCTTTTTTTGCCATTCAGATGCATGAAGTTTAGCTTGTAGTGGAAAATTTGAGAAAATTGCAGAATATTTTCAATTCAACTCCACGTGGTAGAGCTTTAGTCATTTATGTACCCATTGTGTATAGAGGGAGGTAGTTCATGGATGCAGTGTCCAGCTTCCATATAAACTCCTGGCAAGTAGAAATTTACAGGTGTGGGTTAGTCTTGATAATTTAGTTAGGATACAAATTATTCAAATTGTTGTAAATAGTTTGAGAAGTGTGTTTAAGTGGACCACAATATCTATGAATGCTGTAGCATGGTCATCTAACTGTGGTAATTTGGAGCTATTGAATATTCATACCTTTTTGTAGCAGATTCTCTTAGGCTGTTTCAAATTTTCTTGTCCAGCAATTCAGGTCACTGATTAAAGATTTACCTCTCAAATTTTATCATTTCAAAGGCAGAGTGGTGGGCTTTCCTAAGAGTTAGGAAATTTATTGCCTAGTCTATATCAAAATCTTTGACCAAATCTCTGCATTTTTTTCACTACGTATCAGGGAAGTTGTTGGTGCAGACACAAATTCAGTGTGAAAGGCTTGTAGTGCTCTTTCATAATCATGGGCTCCAGTAAATTCTAAAGATTACAGTCCTCTCCTGTCCTCCCATGGTGTGGAATTCCCCGCCTGTGTTTTCAGAGATAAAAATAAATATGTACAAAACTGCAGGTTTGAACTCTCCGCACTGAATGCTGATGCTTAATGCTGCTTCTGTGCAATTATATAAAACACTGGCCAGAGTATAACCTCCTTTATCTCTCCTAAGAAACTCCTGGGGGTGAGTGTGTTAGTGGTGCTTTAAGTGCCTGGGGTAAGTCTTCCCCAGGCCTGGGTATCTCTGCAGGTGAGGAAGCCAAGAAGATTGTCCTGTTCGAAACTCCTGCTTTGTAGTATGTTTTAATTATGATTATATACATGACTGCTCTAAGATCTCATTCCTTTACCATATTTAATTTAGTTAGCAGGTTGCCCCATTAGCCACTTGAAATGTTTCTTTGCTTACTTACTCACTGTGAAGGAGCAGGAGGCAGAGACGCTGGTTACAGGGAAGCTGAAATCGAGCAGATCCTGGCTGTTAAGGAGGAGATTCTGTATTTTTAAAAATGCGGTGTTTTCCTAATGTTGGAAATTTTGTAATTAAACTTTTAAACTGAGGAAATAAGAAAAAAATGTAAGGTTACCACTACTGGGGTACTGAAGAACCATAATCCCTGTAAATGTCGGTTGAGAGGCTGTTAATAAATCCTTTCTCCCTAATGTCCTCAGTACGTAAACTCACACAAATGTGTAGGATAAGTATTGGATTATACAGCTGAAATGGTTGTAGATTGTGGTGGATTAAATTGAGCACAGGAAGTAAGGATATTTTTGGTAGAACAGGGTCAAATAAAGTGCTTTTGACACATGCTTTCTACTTCTGTACACTTTACAGTTACTACTTATGGTCCACATTACAGAAAAACTTCAGAAACAGATTTTTACACATTTGCAGAAGAAGTGGAGTTAAATTCAGTTTTCCTACTAAGGACTTCAGTTTCATATATATCAAGGATTGAGATGTTGCCCATATGGCCATATGGCTGTGGTACAAATCTGGCTGATGAATAATTCTTTATCACTTTCCCAGTATTTGCAGAGTTGTAGAGATACAAGCTGGAATGCAAGTGAAAGATGATTTCACTTCTTTCCTACTGAAGCCAGCAACATAAGAGGATACTCTACTTGATTTCAAATATGTTACTCAGTGGTATTTTCTTATTGTCAGTACTAATTGATTTAACTGTTATTACCAGATGGGAATGTCACATTTGTGTATTTGTTCACGTTATAGATGTTACCCTACGGCTTGGGTGTAACATGACTCATACTATGAGAGGTTAGACTTAGAAGAAGATGACCTGGATTGTTCAGGCCACCTCCTACCCATGCTGGTCTCTTCCTGATAAGGAATTTTCTCCTCTTTAGTTCAAAAAGAAAGAAAAAAAGAATTTTTAAAAAAGAGTGATTGAGTTACAAGCAATGGGGAAATTAGCAGGCAGAAATGTTCTATGGGCTGATACAGCTTGCTGTCCAGAAGTTTTTCCATATATTTATTATAAATACTCTCTTTTTACCTCTTATTTTTACATGTTCACCATATTCACCTCAGTAAATTACTCCTCTTTTGTTTGTACCCTGGAGGTACTTGCAGATTGCTCTCAGGTTTTTTATCAAGTATTACAAACGCAAGCAAAGCAGCTCTCTACTTCTTTTAGTCTTCCATCAGATCGCAGTTCTTCAAGTTATCTGATACACAAATATTACTCTGTTATTTCTAGTAAAAATCATGATGCCATTTCTGAATGCTTATTTTGGACAGGAAGAAAGAGAGGTGAAGATGGGATGTATGTCTGCATTAATTTCCTGAGCTCGAAAGAGGGAAGGTAGCAGGACAGGTCATGAGACCACGGTGTGAGGGAGTTCTTCCCTTGACACAGACATGTAATTGGATGGACTTCATGCTTCTTGATTGGACTTTTGAGGCTTTTTATGCAGGAATTTTTCTTCTTTTCATTGCTGCAATAGAATTTAAGACTTCTGGAAGAGCAACAGTAAGAAGACCCAATCAGGCTTTCTGTCCTTATACTGCACTTACATTTCATTATTAATATTCAGAAATTATGACTTGAAAGATTAAAGAATATATACTCAAATATAGAAAACTAATAAATACACAAAGCTGCAAAATGTGTGTTAACTAAGTAGTGTGAGTTCTTTTAATCTGATAAGCTACTCGTGGTATGGCAAACAGGGAGTTAATGATCCCAGTTTGCAAAAATATTTAAGGTAGGATAAACAATATTTAGAGTAAAACTGTAAATACACTTTGGTGAAGACACTAGCTATACACTTAAAGTATACTGAACTAGCCTAATTCCTAATAGAAACCATGTTACAGGTATAGTTATCTCTAGTAGGTAACTATTTTTTTTCCTTCTTTAAATTGACAAATTTCCTCTGAGAGTGAATGTTTTAAAATTTCTGGCTTTAACTTGACAACCTGCAGTATAAAGGGTCAAAAATGTTCTTGTTTCACCCCCCCACTTCCCCCAAAAGTTTGGTGCTAACATTTGTTTTCTTTTGAAACCTGGCAAAAAGAAATCAGGATTTCTCTCTTTTATTAGATTTATTTAGAAGAGGCTAACTGCAGAATTTTTTAGTTGCACAACTAACAAAGTCATAGAATTATTGAATAATACAGGTTTGAAGTGACCTAGGGAGGTTATATAGTCCAACCTCCTGCTCAAAGTAAGGTCAGACAAGGTGGTCCAAGGCCATGACTTTGCACTTGTCTTTGAATTTTATGAGGTTCCTTTCAGCTACAATGAATGTCGTCTTCATAAGTGAGAAATAAATAAATAAAAAAGCTCAGAATAAATGTAGCACCAGCACTCAGTGAGTGATCTCTGTGATCAGACATATGATTACGTTCTTTTGAGCTTTTTGACTACATCTACACTGACGTGCCCAATGTGGAAAAGTTTGTAAGCCAGGATGCTTTTGAGACCTTAATTTATACCTTGCACTTGTAGTCACAAGTAGGCACAATACCTACAAGCACTGTCTGCCTTTTGAGTGTCAATGCTAGGGCTCTCAGTAAACATAAGACCAACAGGAGACATAAGGTCAGGTTGTTATGTTGCCACAAGGACAGATAGCCTAAGTAGCAAACCCTGGTCCAGGAACAGCAAGAACTGTTGCCTTCTCCACAAGGACAGCTGAGCACTGGGCAAGATTTGTCCGTAGACTGTGCAGTCACCATCCTTGGAAGTTTCCAAGACCTGACTGGACAAAGCCCTGAACAATCTGGTCTGAATAGTCTTGATGCTACTGAGAGCAGGAAGTCGGACTGGGGACCAACCTGGATTATTCTGCTGCTGTGAAAGGCAGAACGTGCTGTGGGTTTAGGCTGAAAGAACATTGTTCTTCCTGTTGGGGCTTTGCAAAATTTCTCATATCTTCTACTCCCAATTAGAGAGAAGCTGGAATGACTGGTCCTAGGGAAAAGGAACAAAACAAGTCTTTACCGTGTTTGTTACAGTGCTCAGATCTCTTAATTTGGCCTAATTTATTGATGTTGAAATAACATACAGAGTATGTCTAATGTTTTGAATATAATGATAACTGTTGTTTCATGCATTTCCGAGTTTAGCTTTAATCAGTATGGAAGCTTAGTTGGAAGTGCTGATTTCTTAATTTACTTTATTATTGTTTGACCTGTTCACTTAATTGTCTTTGGCTGAATGCTGCACACTTGTTATTTCAAAATCTTGCATAGGATCTAAAAGATACATAGCACAATGTACCTTTATATTAACTTAATGCACTATGGCAGTCTAAGAAAACATTGAAAGACCAGCAGAGGTACTGTAGAGATGCAGATATAGAATTGTATTTTAGTTTTAGATTTGCTTTGACTTTTCAAATCTGAAAGAAAAGTCCAGTCTAATTTGTTGACATTTTTAGTAACTTGAGGGTTTCATTCCATTGTTAATTAAGTCATGACATAAATGTATGTGGCAAGTTATAGATAAAGTGATCCTACTCAGTAAAGATTGTCTTACAAGTTGAGGCATGATCTGAAGAGGGATGGTAACAAACAGAAAGCATTGTTGTTCTGGGAAAGATGACAAGATTTACAAACAGTAAGATCTTACTGGTTTGGTTAGTATTGCATGAATCTTGAAGACATTGGAATATTGTTTATCACGGTAATACTAAAAAATAGTGTGTACAAGTCTTATCAGCATTTTAAACGAGACTGTAGTACGTAGTATTTACAATAATATACTGTCATTGCCTACTGCAGCTCTCTGTTAATTTTGCAGTAGCAATGGACCAAATATGCCCTTTTTTGCCCTCAGCAGACAGGTAGAAACTGCATTAAGCGTAGCTTCGCTGAGTACTGGCTCTGCCAGAATATTGGTATCACCAAGCAGGCTTGCCTCCTTGGTGTATTTTGTGAGCACCAATTACACTCTGACTAAGAAGGCTTGGCCTTAGCTTGTCTGAAAATATAAGCCATAATTTTCAGTTACAAAGCATGACTCAAAGCTTCTGAAGGAAAAAAGGAAAAAACATTTCAACATCAGCAGAGATCTTACAAGAAGTAAACTCCACCAAAGACACTTATTTGCCCAGTGCAGGTTGGGAAAGCAATAGTAATGAGCAAATATTTTTGTGAGCGTTTTAGTCGATGGCCATTGTGCACATTTTGTGAAGGAGCTAGCAAGTGGGAGCAAGAAGGGACAAGATGAACGTAGTTTGGAGAATTTCCAGAAAAAAAATAACTGTTTTATAGTGTGGCTTAACCCTCGGAGCCTGGCATGCTTGTTAGTAAGTTTGTTCAGGAAACAAGCTTTTGTCAGCTGCAGAATCCGCTCGCCTGGATTGTCAACATCTGCTTCATACAGAGAATGTTGTGCTGAGAGTATTAATTTTTTTTTTCCTACCCTCTAGCTGATCACATTCAGAAGGGACTGCTGCAGATGAAAACTAATAGTAAAGGAAATCCAAACCCTAAGGAAAATGAAACCTGTAATACTGCTTATTTCAGTGAGAGTGCCTGCGACTAGACTTTAATAAATTAAGGCACATAGGCAAGAGGTATAGCTATATTATCAGTAGTCAATAAGTTTGTGCCAGCTTCTAGAAAAGAGCACAAAGGTTGCCATTTCTATTTGGTAATAATAATAAAAAAATAATCAAATTAGTAGTTCAGGTTGGAAGGGAACTCAGAAGGTCATCTACTCCAGCCTCCTGTTAAATCAGGTCAACTGTGAGAAAACCAGGATTAGTTGACAATCCTCAGAGATTAAGTATTTTCCCTTTTTTGGTCATAGCTGTATTCCTCTTCATATGTTAATTTGTGAGATGCTGATTGATAAATTATAGGAAAAATGGTGTTATTTTTATTTGTTTCTAAGTGAAAAATATAAAAATGCACAGCAAATTTGAAATTACATTTTCATGATGTTTGCATTCATTTACACTTAGATGTGAAAACTTACATAATGCATGTATGTACCTGTATTGGAGCACTTCTATACCTGATGCCTCTTAGATTTGCAGATAAAAGTTAGGCCGTGTACCTCTCAGCTATAGGATAGGATACTATAAAGTAACTGAAATATAGCAAGAAACTCTGATTTTTCTTTTCTGCATTAAAATATAGTATTTTATATTATTTTTTTCTTAGAAACAAAAAATCTATACTGATATTTCTTGTGTGTTTGTCATCTTTTTCTGTCCTGCAGCAAGAATAGGAAAATTAGGAATCTGTTGATAGAGGAGTGTTCTCCATACTTTCATATCAAAGCAGTAAAGAAAACTAAGGTGTGTTAATGATGAAACATGAGCAGATATGTTCTTTCCTTAAGGCTGATGAACAACAAATCTGTTAGATCCTGACAACCCAGTATAACATGTTGATGTTCACAGCTATAGCACAGAGATACAGAAAGATTAATGTAAATATTATTTTTCAGATAGTGTAATTTGTGTGTTAGTTGGTCATATGCATGAGGAAGTATGTGATTGAATGAATCTATGAAATCTGAACCTTCCCTTGCACACAAAATGTTTCACCTGAATTTGTATTACAGCACTTGTTTTTAAAAAAACAGCCCCCCACCCGAGCAATGAAAACCCTGAATACATGGGGAAAAGAAAATGCATACACATGGGTGAGCTAAGAGATTAGATAACTGTATTACACATGCATTTGATTCATATTAATTAAAATGAGCTCAAGTATAAACTTAGTGTGACTTTTTAAAAATTGCTGTTATTTTTCTGTTACGTTGTTGGAAGCAATCCATTCCCTAGTTATTTTCTAAAGGGAAAATGCAATCCGATTAGACTTGTATCTGAAAAGTAGTTAAAAGTAGTTTTTATTAGCTATATAAACTTGAACATCAGTTTGAGTAGCAGTTATGTTTAATTCTAAAACCAAGTACTATCTGGCAAGGACCAACATCCAGGTTTCCTTTGCAGATTTTAGAGGAATGACTCCTCTTTGCTGTTATTAAATTACATCACATTGCTTGATGGTCTAGATGGCTCTCAAAGCTCTGTGAACAAGATATAGCTGTTGACTCATCGTCCTCCATTTTCGATGTGTTTGAAATAAGGTCAGTTAAATTAAACAGCTAAGCAATTAAGTGCCCTGAAAAATATCAACACGTATTGAAAATAACCCTTCCAAGATTTGGGTAATTAGTATGTTCTCTCTTCACTTGTGCCCATTCAGTGTTCATAGAATTTCTCAAAGTTTGAGGGGTTTTTTTAACTGTTCAGTATTCGGGTTGGTATTTTCCTTGAAACTAGTATGGTGGATCTTGTGTAGAAGTTGAGGCAGCTTGATATTAAGTCACAGTGCTCCTACAAACCTTTTTTGCTGTTTTAGTCCAGAGAAATACTACAATGGGTTACAATTGCAATTACTAAAATTTGTGGGTTTGTGTGAATATGGTGAAATAATACATCACTTATATTGAAACCTGTAACTTGGCTTAGATATAAGTAGCCTAAATTTCCATGCAGTGCTGTTGTAGTGAAGTGTGGTTTTGGTTTGTTTGCTTATTTAACTGATAGGTCAGGTTTTTAAAGGTTTTAAGAGGCTTAGTTCTTTTTGACTTAAGCAGAATCTAAAAAGTCATGGTTCTTTTTAAGACTAGAAATAGAATCTGTCTAAAATGACCTTTAGATGGTACCTTTCAAGACATTAGCAAAACACTTTTGTGGAAAAGGGTTGTTGTCATCTGATTTCTGTTTTAGTTTTCCTTCTTTAGTACCACTGCCCAAAGCATATCTTGTAATGGACTATATATACCTGAGTGCAAAGTTTTAGCTCTATGTACCTGATCAGGACAATTCAGCCGGTGGAATTTTATGTATTGTTTTATCATATTGCAGCATGATACATTTTCAACTTATTTTCAGAGTGAAATTATTGGCAGTATAGAAGTGACAACTCAAGCACATTTTTCCCTTTCTTCTGAATATAAATTATCCTTCACTCCTTGTTTTTAGTTAAAGTAATAGGAAATATTTTCTTGGGAAGACTTTCACATAGTTTTTCCAATCATTAAAAGGTTGTACACACAATTTATTTATTGCCATTATTATATCTTAGACCAGATAAGTACTTTCAACATGTGTGTTTCCTTAAGTATATTGTATTTCAGAAGTAGCATGAACATCATGTGGTGCCGTGTCTCCTATGGGAGTTATCTGTTTTTAATGAATAACCAGGTAAGTACCAGAGTGTAAATCCTTGTTAAATGACCAGAGTGTGAGTTAGAACTGTCCCATGGCAATTATACAGTTCAGGGTTGCTTAAAAATGCTGGAAGAGAGCCAGCTGCTAATCCACATGGAAATACAAATACTGAAAAGAGCTGTAGCCGATCCAAGTGCAGAGATTGAATTTGTCCATAAAAAGTACCTGACAAATTGTATTGTGCATGCCCATAAGAAGTAACTCCTGTTGGTTTTGTCTTTTGCTCATTCTGAAACTACGATCCACCTGTAGGAAGAAAAGCCATATACTTAATCGTTTCTGAGTCTCAGTCAGACATCTTTTTTATACATTCTAGTGTTAGCCGCTTCAGTCATAGCAGAGAAACCAGCAAACACCCACCTACCTGAGACTATATTTTCCTCCCTGAGGATCAGTCAGTCAGGCACAGTTCTATGTGTATCCTCTCCCAAACCACAGGTCTGGGTATGGCAGGTCTGGAGAGCAGTCAGCCTCGCTCATTTTTAAGTATTCAGTAAGGCTTTCCTTGCACAGAAGTCTCTTCTAAAGTAATAAACCTATCAGGCTCTACAGATATTTGTTTTCACAACATTGATACAAGGGCCACATCCTGACGTACTCCAGGTGGAATTTTTGGTTGGTTGTTTCCGATACTCCTCATCTTTTGTACAGTTCATCTCTCCAGCAGAACATATACTAACAATCGCAGCGTTTGGTATTGGAAGTTATTCCATAATCAACTGTGGAAGTTATTCCATAGGCGACTGTGACTGAAGTAGAAAGACTTCACCATAGTATAATATTTAGAAAATATGCAGTGTTTGTATGCAATATTTAGATCCTATCTGCCTCATCATCCTTAAGGATACTATAAGAAAACGTGTATGACTCAATGCTGGGCCTTGCTCTGCAGGACTGGCTTGGTGATCTCTAACCAACTGTGATAGAAATGAGATTCTTTGGATGCACGTGTGATTACCAACGGTTAAATCATCAGTTGAAGTAAATAAAGCTTTTCAGCTGTGACATAACTGGATGCATCCTCCTTGCACAGTACCAATGCAAAGTAAATGACCTAAGCATACATCACCCTCTGACTTGCAGTAGTCTAGCAGTGTACATGCAGCTAATTACAGCTGCTTGGCTGTTAAGCTAGGAACTCATTACACTGCTGTAACTTGATTGTGATGGCCTGTCTGTACCCTTTATATTAGCTTTCTTCTTCTGGGCAATCATTTTGAATGTTCTGCGGCCTGCTTGCTTGATAGCTAGTGGCAACCTAAGACAGGAGCCTCATGGATTCACGCTGAATTCAGAAATTTTTTGCTCCTATCCCACAACCAGACAGGGAAAATCTGGAGAGTAAAGAATCCAGCAAAGAGGAGGAGAGAGGAAAGAATCAGAGAAATAGACAGTTAGGTCATCTTCCTGTTTTTTGGCTCTTTAGACAGAAAAAAACCACATGGGGACATTGGAGTCCTAATTAATGGCTTTGTTAGCCGGGTGCAAAAGGGAAAGCCTATCCACACATGCTGCTTCACTGACTGGTTTCCAGTGCCTTTTAAAATCTCACACACAACGGGCATGTCTACAGTGATGTGTGGTTCAGAGGCTCCCAAGCTGGTGCTGCACAAGGTAGCTCAAGAAATGGAAATGGTTTAAAAGTGCCAGCATAATACTGTGCAAGAGTTAATTACCCCTGCTGAGAGACAGGATTTATTAGATCTGGCACAGTGCTGTGCAAATATAACGTTTTCAGACCATGAGGTACTATGTTTGTGACAAAGATCTGTGATTTGCTGTATGGATTCATAGCTCACAAATGCTAACCTGGGGGACTCATTCTCTTGTGGGGTTTATTCCTGTCAAATAATTATCACAGAGGGGCTCACAAAAATTCTGGAAAGGGACACTGCTAAATTCATAAATGCAGCAGCTTCCAGTACTCTGCTGTAGGCCAGATTTAATTTAATTAACTTGCACCAGCTGGCTACAAGAGTCAAGGGGGAATGTGGACAGGGAATAGGTGGAGGAGCAATCTCCCCAGCTGCTCTCACTTGATCAAGTTGCCGCCAGTGTTAGAACTAGGCTGGAGTCAACTGCACTGATTTTTAAGGATGTGCTGTGGAAATCCTTTATATAGAGCTTCTAGATATGTCTGCATCCTTACCTCTCAGGAGCAGCCCAGAAGGAGGGGGGTGGAGGAAAAGATGTTCTGGTTTTTTTATTGTTGCTTGGTTGGGGTTTTTCTGTTTAGTTGGGTTTGGGGTTTTTTGTTTTTTTTATTATTATTTTATTTATTTATTTATTTTACCACAGGTTGGAAAGCTTGGACACCACTGATTCCTGTAGTACTTTTTGCTTTGCACCTCAGAGGTGAATGAAAAGAATTTCCTCTTGAACAGTTTGAATTCCAGGTTCATTCTGAAGAACTACAAACACGACTGCAGATAATGTTTAGAAGAGGAGTGGGAGCACGAGCAGAGAAAAAGAGCAACAGAAAGCCAGAACTGCTCATGATGAGAACAGGGCATCCCTACTCTGCATTGATTTTACATGGTATTATAGCCTCACATTAAAAATGGGCAGATTTAAATAATTTTCTGGGCACAGCCTTAAGAGTGAATTAGCCTAAATGAGTAGTAACATGTAAAATAGCAATGCAATCCCACAGAGGTAACTCAGTACTGTACCTGTGTTGGTATGACATTCTGCACCAGATGATCAAGCACAGAAGCAGTATTTATTATGATGGACACAATACTGCACTAATATGTTTGGCTCCCAAAGGGGCTTCTTTATGCAGTAAGTCCTTTCTCTTAAACATATTTCTTTTGTGTGTCTAAACTGGCACAGCTTGGATTCTGAAGGGGCCCCAAAAGTCTAATGTAAAGTGTCCTCCACTGAATTAGAATCTTACATCATCTTTGCAATTTAATGTGAGGGTTTATCAGTTTATGTTTCTTTATGCAGCATGAATCAGGAAGAAGGCTATCGGAGTTCAAATGAAGGCTGAGTTTATACAGCCTTACATCATGCACATGTATTTACTGCATATAAATATTGCAGACACAGTAACAAACTGTTAGCTCATCTTTTAAGACTATTCATTTGAGATCTTTCTTCTTGTAGAACCTGATTAGCTTGGCTATTCATATATTTGTCCATTTTAAGCCTTTTTACTCAAATTATAATTTATTGGTTTCCTATGAGCTTTCCTTGGCATTCTTAGCTGATCTGACACGTAAGTCTCATAACTTCTGGGGACCTGGTACCAAGTCAGACTCTGCTGGAGAGCAGAGAAGCGTGCAGGTATCTAGTTGCAAAGAGCAGCAGCAGTAGGACACCAATAAGAGCAGGTCCTTTACAGCATGTCAGATTTATGAAGAACCTTGTTTAAGAAGTTCAAACAAGGTGCATGACTTTCAAGCTCCTATGTTTGAGTTGCACTACCATGTAGCATAAAGATCACAGATATTTCCAATGACATTAATACCCCATGATAACACCATGGCACACGTTATCGTGGACTGCTGATGAAAGTGACAGCCAGCTCTTAAATTATTCTGCTTCACTGTCAGATACAAATGTGAACATCTTGAATGGGTTGCCAACTGTACTTTTACAAAGAGTTCAGCACAGTAGAAAGAGTACTGTAAAAACTGTCAAACTTTTTTGCTTAATTCATTGCTTTTAAAGTTGCACAGTGAAACCTTAGCTGTTGACTAGATGCAAGTGCCAGGCAGCTTTGATCAGATCTAGCATAACTGTCTTGAAGCTAGCTTACATTTAGCTTTAATACTATGGTATCTTCACTACTGACAAAAGTGCTACATTTATCTGCTGCTTGAAATGACAAATGCCTAAAGGGTTCCTAAAACAAAGGTACTTAAAAACTACCTCAAAGATGGTTAAATTCCAGCTTTGTATTTTTGCTCTGAATTTATGGACCAGATTATTTTGTTACCTCCTGATTTTTACTATCTGTTCCTTATAACATCTAAACTAGAAGAAACAACTTTTCTGAGGCCTAGCAAAGAAAACCCACAATTTGGCCAAATATAGAGAATAAATTTTAAGCACTGCAAAAGATTGTGCAGGAGAGATGCACTAAAAATCAGTTCACAGCTCTGCCATATAGCACTAGGAGTGATGTACGAGTAGGACTATTGGAGTGTATTTACAATGGAAGAAGAGAGACTGTATTTGTTAACTGATGGCTGAAGAAATTTCTGAGCCATAAAAACTCCACAGATAAAAAATATCTACCAAGCAAGTCCTGTGTCAGGCTTCAAATCATTGCTCTGGTTAGACAACTAGAATAGCTGGTGGAAGGTTTCTAGCTAAAAGAAAGTACTGTGGCAGAATACAGGGAGATAAGTCTTGAAAGAAGAGGAAGTTGGTTTCAAGATCATTACAGACTGTGTCAGTTTTATAATACAAAATACTGACATTCTGATGTAATGGTCAGAATCAATTTTTCTTAATCATTGAAGGTGATTAAATATATATTCTCTACAGGACTTATGAATAGATGCTATCAGCTGTAATTCGCAGCACTCAGTACATGATTATTCTGCCACCAGACTTTCTTAATCGGCTCTGCAATCCAATGCCAGCTTGAGTGTAGGCTGCAGTAATACCCCTTTTGAGAGCAGGGGAAACCAGTGGATCATGAGTCCCAGACATAGAAATGGAAAAATCCTGGCAGATAAGGTTCATTTTCTCTTGCAGCTGTGGCGAGGAAAAGGGGAAGAGGAATTTATCATTTCTGCAGAACTCAGTAATAGAGACGGCCCAAAAAACAGCCCAAAGTGTTTTGTAAGAAGTTTTATAACATGCTGAATATTTCTTTCAACCAGAGTTTTTTTTATTAAATAAGTAATTGTCCTTAAAATTTTAAGGTCTAAAAAGAAGTTGATTCATACGTCTTTTCCAGAATAATGTTTTTTGGGTGGAGTATGTTGTGAAATAATACTATATTACTTTTTTCTTACTTTTCTTCCAACCATCTGAATTATTTTTTCAGGGAGATAAAAGAAATTCCATTTCTTTGGAGGGGAACATCCCCTCCCCTTTTATTACAGTGTCATAGGTTTACAGTGTCTCAGGCTGTGACTCAAGCTTATAAAGCGTTCACATCCTGGTTCTTTGGGTGAGATACTTATCTGGAATAGGTCGGTGTCATTCTCTAAATGAGTTCCTCTTGATCTGTCATACCATTGATGAGCATGAGTTTCTTGATGGTTGTTGCCAAAAGTCAGAAGTTCCATCAAAGCCAGCAAAGTTTCATTGCTTGATTGGTTTAATGAGAAGCAAATCTGGCTGTTTTGTAATCATTACTTGTTCCACAAAGTAACTGGATCTCAGAACTTAAAAGTGAACTTAAAATAGGAGCCAGAATATAACTACAGTCCTTCTCACTTCATTAAGCAATTCTGGAACCTCTCTGTAATTCAGGGAAGGTTGTCCCAGAAGAAAGGATTAAAAAAAAAAACCAAAACACTTTCCCCAACCAGTTGAATAAGAATTTGAATAGTGTTGCTGGACTTGGAGTTATAACTGGCTGCATCAGTGCATGCACTTCAAAGCTGGGAGCAACATGTTGCAAAAGATCCACTTAAAATGTTTTTTGCTTTTTGGTTTTTTTTTTAGACAGTTGTCCAAGTCAGCATCTCCATATAATCTTTCAGGGCTATTAAAACAGTGTGTGGATGTACTGATAGAGTGTGTTTTATTTTTCTGTGTGAACCAAAATGTCATCTAATTATACAATTAACTGTGTAAACTCTGTAGAACTCTTCAGTATGTGGTAAAGACATTATGTCAGCTCACTAGCAATTGAATTGTTTTGTCTACCTTTTATCCACTTATACTAATTTTTCTAATGGTTTTGTTCTAAGACAATAATAAACAAGAGAACAGGGGAAGGCCTTTTTACTGAGAACAGTGTGATGTGGAAACTTTGGGCTTCTCCCTCAATCAAAAGTGACTGATTTTGGAAAGACACTTTTTCAGGAAATGAAACTCTGATGCTATCAGCACGGCAATGCATCAGCTGCCAAAGGAAAGGTACAAATGCCCTGAAATCTGTAAGAGCATTCATCCCCTGTGGACACTTGGAGAAAGCTCAGGTACTTTGTTCAGCAGAAGTCTCTGAACTGTGGAAGTTACCGTGCATCACTTGCAGGAATTGTTATAAAAATGTTTTACCTTATTACTTCTGAAGACGATTAAGTGAAGAGAATAAAGTAGTAATGAGGACATTAATGGGAGTTCCCTTTCACGAGACAGGGAAAGTATTGCTTTCTCGTGTGATTTTTTTTTTTTTTTTTTTTGTCACCAGTTCCCTGATTTCTTAAACCTCAGCTGCTGGAACTACCACATAATAACAGTTTTCATGTTTTAGCTATTTTTCTAGTCTTTGTAGCTGCAGGCAAAAGTCTGAAAACACGGACACCCGGAATGTTTCAACACCAGAAATGAAATAAAAAGCACTGGAAATTAATTATTGCTTTAAAATCTAGTGCTTTTAAGTTTTACTTGCAACTGGGTCATGATTTTTGACTCAATGTGGTTGTCAAACTTGTACCTGACATCCAACCAAGGAACATATTTAAAGGTGCTGGTTTAGAGTTTTCAATGTTTGTTAAAATGCTGTGTCTCATTTAGGTATTCATGTGAAAACTCTGATTTATTTCCATCTGAAAACATTTGGCATATAATTTGTGAAGAAGAGAATGTTGTCGTGTAGGACTATAGATTTGGCATGTTTCCAAAGAGCCTGCTTTCATGGCATTTATGTAAAACCTAGTCAGCAGCAAAAAATCAAGTGTTATTAGTGGAGGAACACTTCAATGCAATGATCTAGCATGCTAATTTGAGGAGATTAGAAATTCATATTCTAGTTTAGGCTGTGAAAAATGAGCTAACGCAATGCATTGTGACCGAGCGAAATAATAGCTGGTAATTTACTTCCTCGGTTCCATTTGTGTTGAATAGGTATAATTGTGTGTCCTCAAAGAGATTGCACTAAACCCGGTTATGATATAGTCAGACTTTCCAAATCCTTTATTAAGCACAGCAACTTCCTGCTACAGATAAAAATATTTCAGTCTTTAGCTATATTTATATTTTGCTAGTAAAAAGTAGCTTGCTTTTAAAAATGTGTTACTTGTGGTCTTCAAAGTTGAGTTGATTGAACTTGTCCTATTACATCAGCATTCATGTGAATAAGGTGTTCAGCTGAGCCAAATGTAAAATAAAAAAAGCACATTTTAAAAGGCTGTTGAAGGGTAGTTATGCTACCACGCTACCACACATATTAGATTTTGAAAGCAAGTGCTTTCTGATTGTTTAACAGTCCAGAGTAGTTGCAAGGGGAAAGTGTGGGAGGTTTCAAGCCTAAGCCATTTTACAGAAAATGAAGTTATAATAGTTACTGCCGTTAGCCATATGACTCAGTAGTAACTTGGAGAAAAATTGTTTACGCTTGGCAGAAGTTAATACTAAACAAGCTCCATAATCTCATTTTTGCGAGCAAACATATTTTCCCATTAAAAAGGAGCTAAAATATACTTATGGTGATCTTGCAGTTGTGAAGATAAGTGGAAGAGGTACTTTGTCTAGTTTGGAAGTTTTGGAGTGTTTTTCTGCCAAATTTAAAATAATAATAATAATCAGACCTAAATCTTCCTTGCTTGAAGCTTCATGCAGTGTTTATTACAGTCTAGCTTTATTTTGATGGAAAAATAGCAGGAAATTGAGTATTTAATTGTGTATATAATGTTAAAATTTGGAAACATTTTGCTTTGAGTTACTGTAGCTCAAGAGCCAACATTTATTATTCTGCTTTGATTTTTATAACTCTCAACACATTTGGCTAAGATATGGAAACTTAGATTTTGTGTGTGCTTAAATTTTTTCTAAGTAGGTTTGACATCTCTCATATTTTTCATTTATACCTAAAACTTACCATGTTATCCCCAAAAGCTAATGCTCCACATTAGAGAGATTGGGACAATAGTTGTTTGTTTATATATAATACAAATACGAACATGTATGCGTATATGCATAGAAATAAAAGTGTTTGTGTGCTTCCAGGCTTGCTAGTATTTCCTAAATCCAGAAGATACTTGCAGCTAGAATAATTTGAATCTTTAGCTATTGTTGCTTCTTTTAATACACAGCTGTTGTTGTTCAGGCTTTCAAAAATTTGTTCAATAACAATTTTGTTATTAGCAGGCTCTACTGAGTGCTGAGCACTTTTGAACATTTGCTGCTGAAGAGTATTCTTTCAGAAGGATGAGTGTGTTTTAAGAGATTCCTCTGGCTTTTTTCAAAATGCCTTACTGACTTCTAGTTGGACTTGCTGTTCTGAATCCCTCGGGGGTTTGTGAAAATGTCTATCTTAAACTTAGTCTTTTCCTGCCCAAAGTATTGGTATTGTAGAGCGTGCTGTGGGATTTTTGCAGTCTTGTATTTCTCCATACTAAAATTCAAGATTGTAAAATGCTAGATTACAAATAGTCCCATAGAATCATGTTCTCTTTTTTTTTTTTTTCCCCAGAAGCAGTGACCTAATTTATGAAATATTTCTGACTATGTTGTAGTTACACTTATTAGCCCAAATGGCACAAAATAATCCAGTGGTCACATGTGCTGAGCACTCTTCAAGGAGCCCTCCATGACTTTGATTTAGAAATGGGGTTTGAAACAGTTTGGCCATAAAACTTTTTTTGCACTATTCTTGGAATTGCCTGGTATCAGTGAAAACATACTCAATGTATTTTCAAGTATTTAAAACCTTATTTTTACAAGAGCTAAATCAAGGAGTGGAATGATGAAAGGAAGAGTGGGGGACAGAGATTTCTTTATTGTAGCTACCTGTGAATTACTTATTAGTTTGGAATAATGATAGCATAGTGTGTCTTTGAATACAGTCAGGATATTAACCCACATCCCTAGAATCCTAACCATGACCTCAGAAGTATTTAGCTTTCTATACCATTGCAAAAATTCTTGACCATCACTTAATTCATCTTACCCTTAAAAAGAGGGGATAAACATTTCAGTAGGTAATAGAAACATGTAAAATCTCTCCTTGAAATCATGCCATAAGAACAATTCTTCTTCCAGTCTTTTGGAGCTTCCAGTACTGGCTAAAAGTAGGAATTGCAGAAGCATATGAAAATATTCAAATCGTGGTTAATGGATTGTGTTTTGTTTTGTATGATTATATTGCTATTGTACTGTGTATAATTGTGTTACTTGAGATACAGCTATTTTTCTAAATGTCAAGATGTGGCTAGTAAATAACCTTAAAACTCCATTTCATGGTTACTACAGTAAATGAGTTTCAATGGAATAACGCAGTTTGGAGAGGAGACATAGCTGTTGTGCACACTGTGCATTTTTGTTGGGACATTTCTACTTCTGGGTGTTTTTTTTTTCTTTTACTTAGGTCTCTAACATAGCCACAAAAAATTGATATGTTTTTTTAAGTCACTTGAAGGAAAAAAGAAGTCTGATAGTGTTTCATAATGTTCCATTCAAATCTTATGCATAATTTCAGTCCTGTATTGAGACAAGATTTGATATTCTTGTTTGACGGAGCAACTCCGCATTCAGGATGCTCAAACAAAGACAGATCAGCTCTTGTACAAGTGCTTGCATAGTGCATACTGAAAATCAAAACTCCAGGTATATGTCAAACTAGTAGCTTTACCAAAAACTGAATTTTTGAAGTTGCTGAGCTTAGCAGACATGCATAACAGTATCAGTTTTCTGCCCTCCCATACAATAATTATAATAATTTATTTTAAAAATAATATAATAAATAATTACTTCATTTTGAGGGTGATTACAAAAAGCGTCACTTAACATAAATTCACCAAAATGTCTACGCGTCATTCCCTCTGCCTTTGGTTATGCCTAACGACTACCAGGCTCCTGGCACATTTCAAAACTATTTCTGGACATCACCAGTTCCCCTGTGTGCTTTCTTCTTCCTTCTGGCTTTGACAGAGTTCTCCCTGTTTAACTATATTCCTCCCTGCTTCCCTGCTTTCCTTCTGCTTCCTATGCTTGCTTTTTTTTTTAAATAACCAGAGTTTTGAACTCTGTATGCCTCTTTTATTTACTCATTAATGCTATAATTCAGTCTTTCAATTTTGTAAGCTATCTTTCATTCTGTGTGAAAGAAATTCATTGATGTAATTAAGCTAGACTGATAATATCCCTTTTATCAGCCTACCAGATAATTTTCATGTTTGGTGATGATACCGTTTTGTATTTAATAGGTAATCTAAGTAAAGGGGATATATTTGTGCAACCTTTAAATAAGAAATCTCAATATATTTATATATTTGAGCCAGCAATGTGCCATTAACGCAAAGAAGGCTAACAGTGTCTGGGGCTGCACTAGGAGGAGTGTTGCCAGCAGGCTGAGGGAGACCTTTCCCTCTCCTCAGCACTGGTGAGGCCACACCTGGAGTACCATGTCCAGTTCTGGGCTCCTCAGTACAAGAGAGACATGGACATACTGGAGAGAGTTCAGCAAAGGGCCACAAAGATGATTAAGGGACTGGAGCATCTCTCCTGTGAGGAAAAGCTGAGAGAGCTGGGACTGTTCAGCCTGGAGAAGAGAAGGCTCAGGGGGATCTTATTAATGTCTGTCAATACCTGAAGGGAAGGTGTAAAGGGGATGGAGTCAGGCTCTTTTCAGTGGTGCCCAATGACAGGACAAGATGCAATGGGCACAAACTGAAACACAGGAGGTTCCCTCTGAACATCAGGAAACACTTTTTTACTGTGGGGTGACCAAGTGCTGGCACAGGTTGCCCAGAGAGGTTGTGAAGTCTCTCGCGTTGGAGACAGTCAAAAGCGACCTGGACATAGTCATGGGCAACCAGCTCTATGTGGTCCTGCTTGCGCAGGAGGCGTTAGATCAGGTGGCCTTCAGAGGTCCCTTCCAACTTCAACCATTCTCTGATAGGCGTAGTTTGATTTCAAAATATAATTTGAAGTGATGGTAAACTAACCATAAATTGTTATACTGTCTATCTTTAAAAGCAAGAATGTTGCCAGAGGTAGAAAGTTCATGGGTTTTTTATTAATTATATGATTCTCCATTAATAAGAGAAAAAAAAGGGATGCAACATGTGCCTTGGTGCTATGTAGTTTAGAGCACCTGAAGTTTTAGTCCAGGTGTGGACATTGCCGTACTGGGGAAGGGCAGTTTATATGACTAGATGAGTGATGGGAAGCTGTACACCTCACTGGAACACTAAGGGCAATTGTGGAGAAAATTTCTGAAACCTGTGGAGCACTATGGAAAAAAAGTTAGTGAGAACTTACCTAAGGTATAGTAATGCCAGCAAAATATCTGCAGCTTATTTGATGTATCTGAAGGTCGAATGTCATTCTTCATTAAAACTGTGGATGCTCTTTCCTTACAACTGAGACACTAGCACCATTTTTGTCTCTTTTTTGCTATCCTAAAATAATACTTCCTGTATTTTACAGTCACTCTATCAATCTCTGTCTGTCTGCTACAATAATAATAATATAATAAGTGACTGTAGAACCTAAAAAGATTCCTTCTGCCTTGAAATGTCAATATTAAAGCCTGAAATCTATTAGCTGCTTGTACTTTGATTTCTGAGTCGCCCTACATCTTAATCTTCTCAAAATAACATTTACAACTGAAAGTTTGCAGTTTTGGTGGTTGAGGCGGGGGGCATTGACAGGAAGGCACTGTGCTTAAAATTCTCTTTTAAAATGCTTATTGAGCATTTCCGTGTGTAGTTTCTTACTGCAAAAAGCCCAGATGATTTGGCTGCATTATATTCAGCTGCACATCTGCAACAAACTGTTATCATTTGCATTAGCACAATAGTTGGCTGAATAAGCTTGCCTCAACGCAGAATATTAACAGATGCCTTTCTCTTTTCTGACCCCATTTAAGCACAGGGAAAATAATTTTCTGTTTCCTTTCCCAAAGATGATAGAGCTCTTACTTCAGTGTGTTGTCTGATGTAGTCAGCTTATACGAGAGGGAATCTTAACCAGTCATTTTATCAGAAATTACTGTTTCTGTATGCTTTCATCTTTTGTGACTAACATTCTGGGCCAGTCTTTCAAAACTCTGAGTAACTGGAAGCCATAACCAAAACCATGCAATCACTTTCTACAGTAGTAAACCTGGGATAACTGGTGCAGGCATTAGGTGCTTGATTGGAAGAGAATTAAATTAGAGGTGGAGTGATGCAAGCGTTTTTGGATGATATACTATAGAGCTACAAGTTTTTCAGTGTCAGCCTCTGTATGACTACATGATGCTGTAGGTTGGCATTGAAGAAGACATAGGGTCGTGTCCTGTCATGCCAGGAATGGACCTGATGTGCAGGGCCATGAGATAACAAATGTCCTGATTTTAGCATGAAAGCACTGTTATGGTCAGCTGTAACTCCACTCTTTCTTCCACTCTCTACTAGTCTCATCTCATACAGCAGTTCAGATTTTCCTTTATCATTTCTGGTGTCTCATGTCTCAGGCAGTACATGTGAGACTTGCAGGTTTAATGCATGTCTAATGCTTTTTCCCTTGGTAAGCATTTCATGCATTTTCAGTGTCATGCAAATTCTGCCGTCCCTTCTGTGTAAAACAAGTTTGGCCTGATGTATAATCAGCTGAAAGATTATGCGACAAAATGTCATACTTGCATGATCCTAACTGGCTTTGCAGGATTAGGATCATGAAGTGTCAAAGAAGTTACTGAGTGGCAGAAGGGCAGACAGTGGGGCTTTTACTTACAAGGGTTCTACCAGAAAATGCATCCCCTGGCAAAAAACTGTTTGCAAGCCCTTCTGGAGTAAGTGACTCCATATGGCCATGTACATGCCAGGCCTCATGCATGGTGGTGAAGTTTCTTGTGAAAGGGAGCATATATTTTTGTCCTACTCTTATATGGTTACTGACATGTTAGTTTTGGGCTACTGTTACAATAGTGGTTTTGGTGGATCCTTGGTTGACCCAGAGCAGCTGCTTTCATGTTTTTGTATTCCAATGCTACCAGCTGACTATCTCAGCCTGTAACATTATGCACATAGGCTTTTAAGGATTTGTGGAACTTGAGGGTCAGCGCATTGTTCAAGACTTATGGCCAGCATGGAATGAACAAAATTCTGCTAGCAATAGTAACTCATATCTGATCTGTTGTTTGAAATCTCAGTTACGTTCCCAAGCAGTAATTCTTGCACGTAAGAAGAGAATAAATTAGTTCTTCAAAGATGACCATATTTTCATTGCCAGATGAAATTTCAGAACAGAATCACTTATCAAAACAATGTTTTTGAGAAATGATGAGATCATGCCAGTTAAGTTCTTCATTATGTAAATTATGGATTGAAATCAATCCCATCTATTATAATTTAGAAAAGAAAAAAAAAACCTATCTTCCCACTTTGTAACATATTGTATTGTTCAGTGTTAGTTTTAGCTTCTGTTCTTGGCCCATTCATAGATCTGCAGCCCATTACAGTGGCGCCTGTTAGAGCAAATACTGTGAAAGTTTTGCCAGTTTTTCTATGATAAACCATGTTTTCCAGGAATTCATGCTTAATCATAAAAAATCCCTCGTAGTTGAGACTTGGCATGGAAAGTCTTGATTCACAAGGATTTCGTTTGTCTATTTATCCAGATTTTCAGAAATAAATCCGTCATCTGATTTATTAAGCCAGAGGTATTTCAAAATAATGTATTGTTTAAAGATTGTTGAATCATATTTTTTGGAAACAAATAATATTATGGTCACTTAATCTAAATAGACACATTTCCTGACAATGAATAATTGCTCTGTTGCTTTTACCTCACAAATCACTCTTAAATGTTTCTGTGTGTTTTGTCTATTGGGTAGATCCATGCAGAAACTGATTAGTAGTTTAAAATGGTCAAATTATTTTCAGTATTCTAGAAAAATTCAAACGGCTAAGGTATTTTCCTTTGAAAAGCTAACAGTGTATCAATGAAAATTTAACTGTATAACTCTCTAACTTATGGTATGATGTTGATCTTGTATCCTAATGTGCATTTTAAAACTTATTTGTTCTATATGGCATGCTTATTTTACAGGTGGCAGGATTTTTTCATTTAGTTAATTACATGTAAATAACTATTAATGCATGTTGTGAATGCTCATTATGGGGATACGAGAGTCAATCTGCTTTGTGACTCTTACTGAGGATGTTTCCATAGTTCTGATAGAGACAAATTATAACACAGGCAATTTCTAACTAATAATCCATATAATTGTGCAGATTTTAATTGTCTGCATAGACAGGCAAACCAGGGAGAAATGCTTATTCTTTATTACAAACATTTCTTTTCGACTGCATATTAGAACTTTGTTTCCTGTTGAAATCAGGTCTGGGGAAAGAGCTATTGTCAAAAGTTTATTTACACAGAAATTAACAACAACAGAAATCACAGGTTTGAAGCCTGTATGTGGGGAAAGAGTTTAAAGAAGAATAACTGGATAGTGTTAAGGAGTAAGTAGTTATTCAGCTACACAGAAGGAAACTGAAAGATTTTAAGCATAACTGGAAGGAGAATAAATTCAAACAGGATTTTGAAAGGAATCTCCTGAAGTCAGCAAATGACAAGAAGAAGATGTTACCTTCCAGTCTGACTTCGAGAGAAGGAAAGTGGCTATAATAGTGGATTAATTGTCCCAGTAGAGAAAATAAACAGTTGAGTGGATACTGGTAACTAATTTGATAAGTATGTCACACCCTAAATGATCGAGTTGTCACCCACTATTAATCTTATAGGACGGTTTAAATCAACACATGGAAGAGATTGTGATGAAGGCACTGGCCAAGAATGAGTATTTGCTAACATGATGAAATAATTAGCATTCCATAGAGATCAACTATACTTCAATGTGAGAAGCTGATAATAACTTAGCTGAGCTTGATTCAAATAAATACTTCCTGCTAGTGTTCAAAACAGTATCAGCCCAGCCTGAGTATGTAGCCGGTTATACACTTGCATGTCTGGTTTTTAGGTGCATGTATTCCGGTACAGGGGCTTATCACATATGCATCTAAAATCAGAACTGTAAAAATTGTTCAGCTTGAAAAACAGCTGCTAATTTGAAGTTAGTGAAGTCTAAAAGGTTCAGGTAAATGTTTCTTTCATCATCTCTTGATCTTCTGCAAAGAATGTACAGACAGGAATGTACCATTCTTCGGAGAAGTACTAGTTGGCACAAGTCAGAAATGTGCCAGGAAACCTGCTAGTGTTTCAGGACAGCGTTCAAACCTGTGCTCTGGCTCTTGTTGTTTTATTCATAAGATGTAGCCCTTGTAGCTGGCCACCAGTTTAGCAAGGATTGTGATTTGTGCTACTGTACCCACTGTACTGTACTGCAGGATGGGCTCTTTATGACTGCCAGCCTCAACATCTACTGGTGGAAATACCTCTGGCCCACAAAGAATTATTAGCATCGGGCACTTCTAAGCAAAAAATAAATAGATCTTGAATAATTTTAGTTATGCAATGTCTTTAAGCTAATACTGTCACAAAATAATGAAGCCAAGATCTCATATCCATCAGAAGCTCATCCAAAGTACCCATAAGAATGTGATGATATGGAGCAGGAATAGCATATACATTTATATTTTTCATATGGTTAATTAAACCTATGGAATCATTGTGTACATACTAAGGTTTTATTGGTATTCAAATAAAGAATTTCTTTTTTGAAAAAAAATAACTGGTAATTACTTCTCTCTGTGCTTCTAATCAACAGTCTTTGATGTACATCTGTTTTTTAAGTACATCTGTAACCTCCAGTCAGGAAAAGCCTTTTATGGCAAGTAGCCTTTAAGCTACATGCTGTGTTTATTTCATATATTCTCTTTCCTTTTCTTCTTAACAAAGCATCCACACATTTCGCTTCAACTTTATCAGTGAATATATACTTTAAAATGTTTTATGCAGGAAAAAACTTTAGTTTTCAATTTAGTTTAGACTGGCTGTTTAAACTGATGGTGGAGATTATAGTGCTGTCTTTCTTGCAGATGTATATCAAAATAAGAAGAGAACCTAATTTGTCCACTTCGTATGCATTATCAGACACATTATACTGCTGCTTATATCATGTGATGCCAAGGCTGTATCCAGCTGCTGTGTATATGAGGGGGGAAAACAGCCCCCTGTGGTGCTGAGAGCATCTGCAGCAATAGGCCGGCATAACAGAGATTCTGCAGACCGGTCATTCCCCTAGCAAATCCATGTCTCTTACCTCTGGGAGGCGAACAATTATTTTTGTTGTTGTTGTTCTTCAGGTCAGTGCTAAGTATAAAAAATACATGGTTTTAAATACGTGTTTAAACACTGATGCACTTAGGGCTGAAATGCGTACTCATTATTCGGTCTGTTTAAGCATGTGAAACAGCTTGTGGATAAATTTATTGCCAAGGGCTCAGTTTAGTAAAGTAATTGTCCAAGTAAACCTTTATTCAGTTCTGCGTGTCTGCTATACGTGAAGCCAGCGCTGCCGCACTGTAGGTGTTCCTGGCTACGCAGCTGTGCTGGGGGAAGGAACACGTGCGTGCTCCCCATCCAGCCCTGCACGCTCTGCTGGGTGGCCTTCAGCACCAAGGGAGGCAGCCTGAGCCTTCCTGCAGGCACTATGCTGCACTTGGGTGGATTAGCAATTGCTAACGCAGCCTCTTCTGCTTGCAAAGCTGTGAGAATGGTCATTGCCAGGTGGTGGGCACTGAGGAACAGCTGGGCAAAAATGTCCTCTGCTGCTCCAGCTGGATCCAGAAAAGGGGCATTCCCCATAACTGCAGTAATACTGGTTTCATTCTGGAAATATACTATATTCAGGCTTCTCGTGGCTCTTCGTAGACATAAGTTTTTATGATGAAGGTGAATAACAAGTCTAGGCTCTATGGCCCTCCTGTGATAGATCATATTTTGTTATTTGCTTATTGCAGCTTCCAGTGTAAAATTTGTTAGAAGCATATGGTTAAGTCCAGCCCAGGTTGGGGGTTTTTTTGTTTGTTTTTGTCATACCATCAGCAGATAAGTTTATCCAAACAAAATTCCTTTCAAAGTAAAATTTCTTTGTGTGAGGACTGAGCCTGTACATTCATATGTGGAAAGCTTCTGCAAAGTCAGTTGAGTTCCTTTTGGATTAATATTTGCAGCTGTAGAAATGAAGCTAATGAAGACTTTTGCGATGTAGAAACATGGCAAAAGTCACGGGCAGGAATAACTACTATACTCGAAATGAATATGCTCAAACTTGGGACTTCTATAGATCTATAAAGTTTTCTTATCTTTACCACAAAATAAAATTAAAGCCCATGCTGGCTGGATGTCTAGGAAAAAGTGATGATGGCCTTAATACGGTTCAGTAAGCATTATTATTTGTTTCAGTCAATTATACAAAAATTAAAAACAAAATAAATGGAGGATAATCATAAACAATAGAGTAGACCTAAAGAAAAATCCAGGTTGATTTGTAAAGGGGACCCATTCAAACACAATTAGTTTTCATTTAGTTAATTGTAAAGTTATACGGGAGGATCAGGGTTGTAGAACTAGGAATGCATACCTGGAGGATGAGAAACGGCACCTAAAAACCAGTGTTTCTCAGAAGAAATCACGTGAGTCCACTACAATGTAGAGAGAAAAATTTCAAATGTAATTCTTGGCTGTATAACTTTGGTAATAAGGAAAAAGCACAATAAATTAATTTTATGAGCAGAACTCTAACATCCAGTCTGTAGAAGATATTGGAAAACTGAACAGAGTGCAGATAAGAGTTGCAAATTTTATTTGAGGGCTACAAAATAAGCTTTAAAGAAAGGTGCACAAAGACTGCCATATGTTTAACTTCTCAGAAAGATGATGAGCAGAGATTTATCTACCATGCATAAAGAGAAAAGTCTGATCAAGGAGAGAAAGGCATAATGAGAAATAATAGCTGGATATTAAAATTTAAGTTAGGAATTGGGCAGATATTTCTGGTGGTGGAATGATTAACTGCTGGGATGATTACCAGAGGAAGTGGTGGATCCTCCATCTCCTCTTGTCTTCAGATCTAGACCAGATTCATTTCTCCAAGAAGTTATTAGACCTCAACAGCATATAAGAATAATGTTTGATAGCTGATGTTTATGTAAGAGATCTCACTAGATGTTCTCTTGACCCCACTTCTCACCTGCAATCAGTGCAGTGCACCATCTGAAGTTCTAAGGAATAAAACATGTTTTCAATTATATTAATATAAAGTGTAAGCATTCTTAAAGAGACATGCGTTATCTAATTTTCCTATCTAGGTATTTAGTATTTAATCTACAGACTTTGAAAAGGTATGCAAGTTTGAGACAATCTTGATGCAATGAACTTCAGATAAGAACTGGTTCAGCTAGCTTCAAGGCAAACAAGACACTTTAAGTTATTAAGTCTAATAATAAACTTTGAGAAATCACAGGTTATTTGGCTTGTGGTTTGTCATTACTATGCTCCCATGTGCATCTGCAGTAAAATTTAATATAGGATACATTATATCTAATGCTGCTATTACATGTGGACTTGAATGTATTTAGAAATATTATAGAGCATAATCTGAAGAAAGTACAGCATAAATTGTTTGTTTCTGGATGAATTTCTGTTGTAAATAACCATAACTTTGAAACAACCTCATTTATTTCTTTCAAATGCAACTCTCTCACTGTGAAAATCTCCAAGCATATCAGATTTAATTTTCTGCTTTTGGCTGTTTTACACTATATTCTGATAAACGAAAAAAAAATAGGGGGAAAAAATGCCTTTTGATAGCTCAGCATCTGCAATACAAAAAAAAGATACTAAATATTTTGCAACCCGCTCACTGAAACCCAGTAACTATCATATTTTTAAAGGCTCGCAATACCTTGAGCAAAAGTATTTTTCCAGGGCACAAGAATTTCATGAGTGGTATACCCCAGTTTAGTACCTTAGGGGCAAAAAAAATTAGGTGGTCCCATGATCTGTTTATGCATTACTTTGGAGAAAGCCTACAAGAGATACTTTCAAACTCAGTTTATCTTAGGGCCTTGATCCTGATTTACTGATATTTCCTCCTGTCCTCAGTCAGCTCATGTTCAAGCCTCAAGTGCCAGTTGGGCAAAAAAGTTTAGTTAACACTTCACAGCAATGCAGGGATGTTTAAAGAGCTGCTTGTTTGGGGTTTTTGTGGGGATGGGGGTGCAAAGTTTTTCCTGTGGCAAAAATTATGCAGAGAGTTGAACCAAACACTGCTCAAACACTCAGAAAAAAGTCCAGGAGGAAGTCTGAAGAAAATTTGTTCAGTAGCTTTAAATTCATGATGAATTTTTTTACAATTTCATGGTCCAGAGTTTGACATGGCCCCCACAGACACTGCCTGTGTGCCAGAAACACAGCCAGGCTAGCAGCCAGGGGTACAGCAAAGCTCTAGGTGCGTGGTGCGTGAAAATGAAAATAGGCTTAACAGTACTTCTTTATGAAATAAAAGAGACAATAACACAAATAGCTGATGGTCATACAGCTTCTCATTCTTTCACGTTCCAGGCCAAGTCTGTCAGGCAGCATGAAACAGTGTCTGATATTTTAGTCTGAATAAGTCTCCTTTAAAGCCAAAGAAGTTACACGCTGTGTATGTGCTGATGAACGTACAGTAGTTGTGTACCTGTTTGAATACCAGTTTTGGAGTAGGGAGGGAACCGTGTTTTTTCCTGGAGTGCTGAAACTCACTCTTTAGTCCAGCTGTTCTTTTCTACGGCTCTCCCCATGGCATGTTTGCAGTTGAAAAAAAATAGCATCAACATCCATGGAGAGCTGTGCTGCCACTTCCCACAGAGGCAGCAGATGGCTCGGGGCAGCATGACCACGTTACAGAGGGACCATCATCCAGATGCCTTTTCGCTTCCTTGCAGAATGCCTCATGCACTCCTTTTCCAAAGATAATAGCAGAGCTTCAAAAGCTGGTCCAGATCAGAGTTAACAGAACCCAGTCGGGTGATTTAATGTTCCTAACTTCATTGTAGAGTAGACTCCATATAAACAACAGACTTCCAAAAAAGTTCCAAGGGCCATAAAGCTGTTTCTAAAGATGTGACAGTGGTTTGATTGATAGTAGTTGTGTTGGGTTTGCGTGGCAAGGTTTTGGTAGTGGGGAGGGCTACAGGGGTGGCTTCTGTGAGAAGCTGCTAGAAGCTTCCCCCATGTCCGATAGAGCCAATGCCAGCCGGCTCCAAGACAGACCCACCGCTGGCCAAGGCCGAGCCCATCAGCAACGGTGGTAGTGCCTCTGGGATAACGTGTTTAAGAAGGGGGAAAAGAACTGCACAACTGCAGCCGGAGAGAGGAGTGGGAATATGCGAGAGAAACAGCCCTGCAGACACCCAGGTCAGTGAAGAAGGAGGGGGAGGAGGTGCTCCAGGCACCGGAGCAGAGATTCTCCTGCAGCCCCTGGAAAAGACCATGGTGAGGCAGGCTGTCCCCTGCAGCCCATGGAGGACCCCATGCTGGAGCAGGTGGATGCTCGAAGGAGGCTGTGACCCCATGGGAAGCCCATGCTGGAGCAGGCTCCTGGCAGGACCTGTGGACCCATGGAGAGAGGAGCCCATGCTGGAGCAGGTTTGCTGGCAGGACTTGTGACCCTGTGGAGGGGACCCACGCTGGAGCAGTCTGTTCCTGAAGGACTGCACCCCGTGGAAAGGACCCACGCTGGAGCAGTTTGCAAAGAACTGTAGCCCGTGGGAAGGACTCACATTGGAGAAGTTTGTGGAGGACTGTCTCCTGTGGGAGGGACCCCATGCTGGAGCAGGGGCAGAGTGTGAGGAGTCCTCCCCATGAGGAGGAAGGAGCAGCAGAGACAGTGTGTGATGAACTGACCGCAACCCCCATTCCCCGTCCCCCTGCGCTGTTGGGGGGGGGAGGGAGAGAAATCAGGAGTGAAGTTGAGCCTGGGAAGAAGGGAGGGGTGGGGGGAAGGTATTTTAAGATTTGGTTTTATTTCTCATTATCCTACTGTGATTTGATTGGTAATAAATAAGTTAATTTCCCCAGGTTGAGTCTGTTTAGCCCATGACAGTAATTGGTGAATGATCTCTCCCTGTCCTTGTCTCAACCCATGAGCCTTTCGATATATTTTCTCTCCCCTGTCCAGCTGAGGACGGGAGTGACAGAGCAGCTTTGGTGGGCACCTGGCATCCAGCCAGGGTCAACCCACCACAGTAGTACACAAACAAAAGCTTTAGCAAGCTAAAGTGCCATATTGGATACTGTATGTATCCGTTTTTTATAAATGGCTGTGCAGTATTAATTTTAATATCCATGAAAAACTGGTGTGTGATTATTGGGAACCAAGTAAGATTTAGGGTGAAAAGTGCCCTTTCTCCAGCTTCTGATAGTGAATAGACTTCCTGTAGCTATATGATGTGGAATTAACTGGTTACAGCATAAATCAGCCTGGCATGCATATGAGTATTAGGTCCTCGTAGGCAGTCTTGGGAGAGTGCTTCTTTTTAAGCCAGCGAGAAAACTACTGTAATACATTTAGGGATGAAGCCATGTAACTTGGGACATCTTTTAAATCCTGACTGGCCACAGCTCAAAGATAGTGACTGTCTCTGTTGTAGTTAACTAAACGTGTTGGGTGTTATCTGGCACAGGTCGGCCTCCATCCGTATTGCTCTGCTCCGAGCTCCCCAGCCAGGGACGTGCCTGCGGGAGCAGCCCTGCCCTGTGCTGTCTCCATGGGAAGGGCAGGGGCTGCCCCAGGTCAAAACACGACAGACGATCGAGCTGCAGTATTTGGGGATGTTCTCTAACAGTGTTTAATTTAGTAATGCAGGTGTAGCGTTACTACGAAGTCTGTGGCCATAGTGTGTGGGATGTACAGGTAAAGGGAAGTCCTGAAAGCTAAATTTAGATCATTGGGTATAAAGAGTGTGTTACGCTGCATCAGCAGAGGGGAAATATCAGAAAAGATAATGTCCTAACTGGAAGACCAAGACAGTGACTCCATCGTGACCATAGTACAGATAGTAAAAGCTATGATGGATGGAGTGAAGTTCTGGTTATGGGTTTGGTGAAGAACACAAGTGTGTGTGCTTCATCTCACTGCACCAGAAAAATATCTGAGGAGGAGGGAGAAGTGTACACAGTATACACCAATGTAGTTACGGATAAGCAGAGGCTAACCTGACCAAATTTAGGTAGGCAGGATGAATACCTTCTGTTTCAGCACCTTCTCGAGTAGAAACCAAACGCGTATCAGCGAGCAGTGCAGGTGCAGCAGTTAATCTGGTACACCATTCCTGATGAGCAAAGCTGAGGTAGTGATTTTACATCATATTATTAGAAATAATACATTCATCCTCACTTTCAGTTGTTATTCAGTAGGAGTCTTCCTGCTGGATCGTAATTTATTCCATTGTCAGATGTTCAATTTAGCCTCTTTTCTTACTGAACTTCTATAGGATTATCTGTGCGTTACCTGAAGAGAGGCAGAAGTGATAATTAAAACTACTTTTTGAGCTGTTTCAGTTAAAAAAAAGAAAAAAAGAAAAACATCCTAGAACAAAATTGTTCCTCAGTTCTTGACCAGAATCCCTAAGGGGAATTAAAAAAGACAAACGCTTCATAACTAAATAGTATTTCACAGAATAAAAAATCTCTAAACCAAATCAACTTTCCCATATAATCTCTCTCTCTGTAAGAAACCATTAATTGAACAAAATCCAATTTCCAGTATGAAATTAAACCTTGCAGGTGCCACAAATAAATGTTGTCTCAATAGAATTTATTTTCTATTCCCTATATGATGAGATAAAAATAAAATTAATTAAATTGGCTAGAAAAAGGAGAAATGGAAGAAAAATAAATAATCTGTTTTGAAATACTGGGCAGAGGGAGTTTTAAGTCAGATTAGTGTCCAATCAAACCTAGAGACGTTCAAAGCCAATTAGTTCTTAGCTACAATTGTTGCCTATAGAGTTAAAATATATTTACATGTGTATGCGTACTCTTGACTGTATAAATAGTTTTTTATTATTTTGAAATTTGCTTTATATTGCACTGTGAAAAGAAGGAAAATAAACAAACCCAAACCTTTCATTGGAAATATTTTGCTTGGCTCTGCTTGCAAAGCATGTGATTTAACATGGTGTTGACTAAGATAAGAATAGTGAGTACCCTGCATGCAACTGATATTCCTATCATTTGAATTCTGAGCTGAATCTGCGTTAGATAAACATTTTGGCTGCAATGGAGACCCACCTGTTTTCACACAACTGTGACTGAAAGGACAAAGGGACCCAACATTTAAACATCTATACTATTCAGTTAAACACAGGTCTTCTATAAGAGTTTTCTGAGAGTTTCCATGTCACCTTGAGTTTGCTAGTTTTCCTCTTCCCCTAGTGTGCTTTCTTTTGCTTTTTTCTCTGAGTCCATATGTGTGAATTTTTATTTTTTGCACTTTTTATAATCATTAATGAATAGAATGGCTTATATTGTAGGCAGAGTAATAGGTACTTCTACAAAGAAAAAATCATATTCTTTGAAGTGATGGAAGCCAGTTTTCAGTTAATATCTCACTGCCATCTACTGTACACATTGGAAAACTGCACTGTGGGAAATGCATTACATTTCGGCAACGTAAGACGACTCTTTTCCCTGTGAATTTGCCCTAAAGTTGAGGAAAAAATCCACAGAACTCTCAATAGGCTGTGACATGTAAATTCCATTCTTTGTGGAGGATTCAGTATTTCTTAAACAGATGACAATGTCTGATGATACTCAATATTGTCCAGAAGGAAAGAACATCAGATTTTAGTATTGCTTAGGTAGGTTGTATTCAGGCCAGATGAAAAGTAGATGTGTACTTTGGGAGAAAAAGAGTATTTCACTTTGCTTATTCTTGCCCTAAATAGTAAGAGCTTTAATTTCTTAGTGGATGTGTCAAAACAGAAAAAGCTAGTGGGTTTAAGATACAGAAACTTAGGATAATTAGATATTTCTTTTTGTTGAGGAATTATTCTTTGATTCTTTTAAATTACCTTTCATCTCAGTAGCTGATGTCTGGTGTATACAAACACGAAGTATATGCAATGTTAAGTGTTGGCTGAGATAGATAAAATAATTTACTGAAAGTTGTGAAATTATTAAGTTGAAAATAAAATATCAGGATTCTGGCTGTCAGGAACTAAATCAGTTATCACGCAGGTTAGCTCTGCACTACCAGTGCTTTTGTAATGATTTGTGTAGAAAATACAAGGTTTACTCAAGACAGAAATTTCCCTGATTTTCATCATGAAAGCTGACATCAAATAGACAAGAATGTGTGCAGAACATCAAACTGTGCATTTTTATAAGGGAATTAATTTTCTTAGTCTATGAGTAATTTCAGTAGGCCAGGAATACATATAGTTTATACCATTAGCTATTAGTATTGCAGAAAAAGACAAAAGAAGACCAGTAAGCTTGCAAACTCAGGTACTTTAAAGCTGAAAAAGTGCCTTCATTTGCTCCTTCTTTGTATCAGTTGTGACAAAGTCTATAATTATGGTGGGTTTTTTTCTATTTTTACTCAGTAATTGTTCTAAGATGTCATTTGCTCAACATTATTCAACCCTTGCAAATGAAGAAAGAATGATAAAATAATTCATGACTTTTCTATAGTGTCCATTGTTACTGTGTTTCAGTGCTTTGCAAACATTAATTAACTCGCCTTTACAAATTCTGGTACTTGGGGATTTGAAATGGTGTTGTGGGCAGCTGATGTACTCTATGAGATCATACCATCCCTTCTGTTGTCTTCAGAGGCAAATATGTGTTCACAGGACTTCTTCAAATGACATCAGAAATTCACCCAGGAGAAATGAGGAACTGGTTTCTGACACTTGACCCTTTCTGTCGCATATCCTCAACCTTCTTTCTTCTTTTCCGGTGTCACCATCCAAGTCCCAATGACTTTCAGTCCCTGTCCAAAATGGCTATTTTACTTTGGCTGATTTCCCCCAGGTCATGTTCCTCCTGTAGCGCACACTGAGCATAGCCAATTTCAGCCTAAATTTGATGGTGTTAAAAAAAAACAACTGCAAACTTGCTTAGGAAAGCTGTCATGAATTCGGTAGCAGGTGACGTTGGTAGAGATGCCCGTGGCGTGCGGTTTGCGAAGTTATTAAAGCTCTTTGCGTCCTCTTCCTGTGGGCCACTTGTCAGCGTTGGTTTGTAAATCATGCTTTAGGAAGAGGTTGACTTTGTAGCAGTGGGGGAATTTTTTCTTTCATTGAGTGTGTGTTTATAAGATTTCTTAACGATTTGTGCATTTCTCTGGCAGTTTCAGTATCCAAAATTTTTAACCTGACTGAAAGCCCCGGGAAAAAAATTACCTCTGGGGAATAATTTCTGGACTGAATCCTTTGTTTGCTTGGTTGTTGGATTTTTGCAGTCACTGTTTACATGTAGTTTAATGTGTGCTGCAAATGAGGAGTAAATGATGAGGCATCTGCGGGTCTGTGCAGGACAGAAGCGGTCCTGCCAGAGAGGGCTCCTCCAGAAGCTTACATCTGCCATCTTTCTCTTGGGTTGATCTGGCTGGTTAATCATTGAGTATCTCTGTCATCTTTCCACTGCTGTCACTGTTTCCCTGGTGTTTGCCATCCTTCAGTGATAGGACTTGAGTGTAATAACTTTTCTAGCTTACTATGAGGAGGAGATGCTGCCACATGTGGGGTCTATGATAGAACCGCAGCCATAGGAGAACAATGTACAAGTGTGCAACATTTAGCTCCTAAAAGGACAAATGAAAGGGAAGAAAAGATTAAAAGGTGTATTTAGCAAGGTCTGCTCTTATCCCAGGACACCCTTGTGCCTTTGCTGCTAGTAGTGAAAGTTCTGCATATGAAAATACAGGGAAGGGAAGCAGGTATACATCTGTAAATCCCATTATTCAATAGTCATCAGTAGAAGAGAAAAATCTTTTAAATAAAGAAGGGAGTATTAAACATTCTGATATCTCTAAAATAATAATTTGTATGTGAGAACACTGAAAATTTGTGAGGGAATTACACTATGAAATAAAGCTGCAGATAGTTGTGGCTTTTTTTTCTTTTATTAAATGTTTTAAATTTAAATCCTTGCTGCCCTCATGTGGATGTATACTGTGTTTTCTCCATCTGCTGAAACTAGCAATGGACAGGTTTCATTAGAAAAGCAGTACATACAACAATATTTATACAGCAGATGAAGGACAGTTTGGGTACTAAACTGATGCTGTCTGTCTGAGCCAAGTATCTCGAGCAACACGGCTGGGAGTCCCTGTGAATAGTACATCTGCTGCATTTTAATTCTGGAGACTCAGGAGTGCCCTGCTGAGTGTTAGGAATCTGCTGCCCAAACTCTGCCGGGAGAAAGCTGCCTTTGCAGCTGACAGAAGGTGATGAAGGCTCCTTCTGAACCAAGTAACCTGTATCCCAAATTGACCAGGTGGGTCCATCCAGAAGGAACAAGCAGTATTTCCAAACACCTTTCAGCTCAGGCTATGAGACAAAACCAGAGGAGTGAGCACGACTCTCTAATATACCAGCATGCAGCAGCTGTAGGAGCAACACTGATAAAATGGTACAAAAACAACAAAAAAGGAAGAAAAATAATCCAGCAAGAGCCAAGTTAAATAATTATTTTCATAGCTGTTACTCTCTGGTGTACGGACAATTACTGTGTATGTTAGCATAAATAATGTTTTTTCAGGGGTTCATGTTGGAATTGCATTATTACCTATATGTTATTGTACCATTACCTATATGTTATCATACCATTAGAAATGGTGGTACGTTGTTAGCTAACGATAATGTTTCATTGCATATAGCGTATTAGTTGCCCATCTACCTACCGTAAGCAAATGGTCCAAACAAAAGTTTAATGAATAACACTGTAAAGATACCAACCATTGGGATAGGTTACGTAGTAGAAAATGAGGACTTACTCATTGGTAATTTATAAAGCAAACAGCAGAACTGGATTTTATAACATGGCAATAAAGGGTTTGAATTAATGGCTTTGCCAGTCTTGCTTTTGTAAAATAAGCTGTGCAGAAATATGAGATAGAGAATGATAGATAAGCTTTTAAGGCTTTTATTTGCTAGATAATTGAACACCAAATCCAGCTAAGTTTCAGATCTTTCTGAGGCCCTATACATTTCAGTGTATACACATGACTTTACAGTGTGTTAAACAAATTCTGTAAATTATGTTCAGACCTGACTCTGGTGATAAAAATTGAGGAGCCCTTTCTTAGAGAGTCAGAGATAAAAAATGCTTTTCAAGCAAAAGTTAGTATGCAAGGGAAAAGGCAATCAAAATAAAAATAGGAATACAGTAACCTGAACAGTGCTCAGATATCCTGCTCTTTGCATGAATTATTTGTATTTGCTCCCATTGCTGTTAACACCAAGGGCTTTCAAAAATAGATTGTCTGCAGTCATAAAATAAAGATTGAGGATCAGACCTGATGTGGAGGCCTGTAACTTGGAAAGGAGAGGCAAGGCACCTGGCTATCTGCCAGATGACAAGCAGGCGAGTTATCCCTAGGCAGGATGTAATGTTGCTCAGAGAGTGGTGCTGGCCGCAGATCCCAGGCGGCTGCGCTGGATGAGTTGCTCGCTTGGGTGCTGTTTCTGATCAGGAGGGGTTTATAGGCTAGATGGATCAGACTTAATATCTCAGATATTGTCACTTTTCTGTCCTGTGCAGTAATACTATAACCTGTTATTGATAGTGGTAAAACCCCTCTAGAGAGACAGCCCTTTTGCTCTCCCTCCTCATTTGCTTCAGCCAGGAATTGCCTTCTGTGTGCAAGAGCAAGTTCTGGGCTATAGTACACCGCTGCTGAAACCCATTCCTTTACAACTGCCCCAGCAAAGCCAAGCGCAGCAGAGCCCTGCTGCTTCCTATGGAGAGAAGGGCTTGGGGTCCGGGCTCTTGCTCGCAGGAGCAGTGAGCATGGCAAGGTGTGGGGGACATTGCACAAGGGTCCCTGCAGACGAGGTTCTCTACACCCGACCCACGGCACAGAGCGGAGGGAGCCGCTGCCATCCCGGCCCCAGGGGAGCGCCTCCTCCATCAGCCACCCTCACCCCACTGCCTTCCAGTTGGGGAACTGGGAGAGTTTGGCTCCCGGATCCTCTCTGAGGTTCTACTTTCTGTATCATAAACATCATGTTCTTCAAAAGACATCTGTAGCAAGATATTCAGAAGTTACTTCTGTTCACTGTGCTTCTGCTGACAAAATATGCGCTGTAATTGAAATCTGACTTTAATAAAAGTTCTTGTGCATGGGGACTTCAGCAGCATACTTTGTTTGAACTCTCTAGTCTTTATAGTCACTTTTTTCTTGCTAATCTCTAACCTCTGTTGCGTTCTAGTAACAATATGGGAACCAATGGTTAGCCGAGAAATACCTTTTATATTCAGTTTTCTGGTTAAAATGACAGTTGGAATTTGGGACTCAGCATTGCCAACCATCTGGATTTTCTCTGTGTGATTTAATAGTGTCCTGAAAATAATGAAACTTATTCTGTACAACAGGGCACTTGGAAATATAGTGAGCAGCCAAAGAGCTCACTAACAGGAGAACAAGTTATCAGGTATCAACGGTTTGGTGGTACTGCCTCCGCGTGGGTTGTTACTCCATGGCACATGTAAAGGAAGGTAATTTGCCTTTGGTGTGCCTTGGGGCAAAAGCAAGTATGGGGACAATTGCCACAGAGCAGCGGAAGCACCATAATGTGTTTGTTGCACAATGACATGTCAAATCACTGCAATCTAGTCAGTTCATTTCTATTTTAAGGGTATTGTATGGGGAGCTTGCTGGCAATTCGATTTGATGCTTGTGTTACAGGAGCTACTTTGTAAGGCTTAGACAAAGATACCAAGTGGGTTGTGTGTCATTTTATCTGTGCATCTCAAAGTTTTCAGAGGAAAAATAATAGGATCTTTCACTATCTTAAACTTACAGTAACCATTTACTCTAGTTCTCTGGAGGAGGTCGTAGAGAAAACTAGATGAGGCACCAACTGGAGTTTATATTTCTTTTACTAATTGGTCTGTACTGTGAAAAACCTCAGAAAGTAAGATCACTGAGCAAACAGGATAGCAAAACTTCAATAAAGCTCTAATTGATTCTGCTGGTCTTCTGAGAATCAATTGACCAGCAACATTAGTCACTTGTTTCAAATTGTTTCCTCTCATCTACTTCTTCCTTAATCAGTATTTCGATGATTTGGGTTAAAAAAATTAGAATATTTAAAATGCAAATTAGAATACAGCGTTGAACTATACATTCATCCCAGTTCTGATGCCTTGCAATATACCAACTAGTAGAATCACATAATAAAATTTTGATATGGAAATTTCTATAATTCAAACCATCTTGTTGTAATGCCACTTTGTGTCAAGTATTCCTTCTCTCTGACCTCATTAGGTGTTCCTCGTCATTAGATACAGTGTTACTAAAGAGTTTTAACTTAAAAGCTGCTTTGATTAATGATTGGTTGGACTGAGGTTTTACTGTGTAGAATTAACTAGATTTTAAAATGGCAAAATGCCACAGTAGCATTAATGCCAGACTTTAATGAGAAGCAGAAGTAAACTCCAAGGACCCTTATGATTTTAATATGGACTAAACTTATGTGCTCATTACCTTAATGTCCTGTCCTATTTTATATACAAGTATTCCAATAATTCCTAGAGAATAGTAGCCTAGACAGTGTATTACAAATATGTAATCTGAAGCATATAACCCTATATTTTTAATGAATCATACGTTTTGATAATTTTAGAATCAGATTTATTCAGTGTTATTATCAAATAGAGAAAAATGCTTCATACTGGTTTGGGCCTTTTTAATTAAGAAACAATATGGAAGTAAGACAAAGCCAGACTGGCAAACATTTCTCCCAATTAAAAATGTACTGACAACGTACATGAAAAATGCATGTTCACATTTTTATGTCATCTGCTACCTGAATTTCCTTTTACTGTCTTCTTAAGTTCATTTAGTTCTCCTGAAAGTTTACAAAATTGTCACCTCTAGAGTTGAATAACTTTATTTTTTTACCATTGATCACATATTTCAGTATATGATACTGCCAAGAAAACCCAGACTGTTCTCACTCCAGACAGCATTTGGTCCTCTCCTTAAATCCTACTAGACTTGATAGGATTTAAGCATATACTTAAAAGGTAATGCATTGCTGAATGAGGGCCTTTGTATCTAGCATTTTTTCAGTCCCTGGTATCTTTGCTGAGATAATCAAAGGGCACTGATTTGTTATTAGAGCTGAACAGGAAAAAATTTTCCCATCCCAGGAGCCTGCGAATTTTTTTTCCTGCATTGATCCTGATTTCCCGATTTTGGTTATTTTTCAGTGAACTTGCAATAGTAAGAAGTGTGTAATGAAATTTTTGTTTCTGCACAGTAATATACTGTGAGAATTAGGCACCATGTACTAATAAGCAATGATAGCCGTTCTTCACAGAGGCGGCACTGTTTCTGCCAAAGCATGTAGGATGCCATCCAACCAAATACTTGGGCTGTAATGCCTAATTTCTCATTGAAATCACGGATGCATTGGACTTGACTTAAATGGGATTACTCACTCAAGCAAATTTACGCAAAGATCTAAGGCACGTATCCAGCTTTCAGTGAGTTAGGAGTCTACATACTTGTTTGGCTCTGGGCCCCAGGCACTTGCATAACGTTGCTTGCATGACTTATCCTGCCGCAAGTGAGACCTACATCAACATGGTTACTCATACCAGCAAAATTGTGCTTGTGGACAAGTGATGACAGTCGAGGATCCTGCTTCCTCTTGTACCACGTTGAAAACTTCTGTTTTCACTGATGATCGAAGCTGATTAGCCAGCATTACCTTTGCAGTCCCCATCGATAATTTCTGTGCCACTGAGTTTTTCGACTACAGTCTAATATCCCTTTTGTATTCTTTACTTAATTGACTCATTGATATTGGTTTTCCTATTTTTAGGAAGAAGGCCAACAAAAACAAAGGACAAGAAAAAGAAGAAAAAGAATTTGATGGAAAGGGCTCAGAAGCAGCACAGCATCTTTTTAGCAACAGATAAAACAAGCCAGTAAAGACTTGATTTTCTTTAATATATTTTTTTGCGAAGTGCACAAAAGCTGCTATATGCTCCTGCCCATGGATGCACTACGATTCAGCTGCTTTGACAGTATTGGTGGCAAATAACTTGTGAAAAAAGCCCACAAGCTTGTTTGTTTTATTTATATATTTTTTATTTTATTTTTTCCTCTCATTTTTGACCTGAAGACTTCAAGGTCAGGAACGCACTGAGTTGAATCAGTGGAAGTGGTACTGAAGTGCATCAAAGATTTTGTCCTGAGTGCCTGGTCAACCTGTTGACACGGAAGGGAAGCAGGAAAGAAACCTATGTATCACCATTAGGCGGACTTGTGCATATTTAAATAAAAATAAAAGGAAGTCTTAGAGGTGTAGGTACTATTGCATTTATGGCCTTTGTTTCCCATATTTGTACATTTAAAGAGTAAATGGCTATGACTTACCTACTTAGCGTTAATGTACATTGTTCTCAGCACCTGCTACGTTGAAACAGTTGTATAATAAAACTGCTTTAAGACAATATACCACAGAAATTACTGCTTAGACTTACAGAAGCACAACAGACCCTATGTGTACATATTAATCTGTCTACATATAAATGAACATATTTACTGTACATCTATGCATCTTTATGTATAATACTTTATACATGTTTAAAGTTATGTCCTGTTGGTTCTAGTAATATACTTTAAAATAATCCAGTAAATGTTTACTTTTTACTATGTTTTAAGTATCTTCTCATATTTCTCAATAGTTACAAACTGGATTTTTTTTCTCATTTGTAAAGCACATTCAGATGGCTGAACTACCTTGTACTGACCCTCGCAATGGAGTGTCAGCTCTGAAGTATACTTGCCAGACTAGTAAACTGCGAGTCTTTTCTGCTATTCTGTACTCCTATCTCAGCCCTGGTGTATTCTTTCTCAGAAAAAGAAGTGTAACATTTTTAAGATGAGGCACGATGATGATAGATGTTTTGAGTGTCAGGAGAGAAATTATAAGGAAAGTTCTTGGTATCTAAGATTGTATGTGTAGTTTTTTTCAAATATAATGCACAATGTTTTATTTCTGTTAGTCCTGATCCAGTCAGATACAGCAAACAATACCTGAATAGGGGAGAAACAAAAGAAAGAGCTATGTAAGTTCAGTCATTCAAAAGTATAGCAAACCCCCCTGTTAATGTCCCAGTATTGCCAGTTATTTGTAGAAGTTTAGCAAATTTAATCTGCATCTGGTGTTTGTTTTGAGGGGTTTTTTGGAGAGGTGGAGAGAGTTTTCTGTGTAGGAAGTTAAAACGGCTCAGGATATATAATTTGGTAATCTAGCATTATTGGGCTTGCATTCAAGGAGATTTTTGAATATCTGCTGGGAAAAGCCCACACTAAAATGGCTGTCATTTATGCTTCCACTTAGAGAAGTTATTCCAGTTCTAGAACTAAAACTTGTATATGACCTACACAAAGCAAGGAAAAGGTAAAACAGACCCCAGACCCCTACAAAACTCTTTTTGATGTATACTTTAGAAAAATCCCACAAATCTCAGTTTTAGTTTTATGGGTTATATGTTTTACAAATAAACTAGGGAAATGAAGCATCTATAAGCACAAATATATCCATATTTAGCTAGGACAAATGTTGCTACAAAAATGTGCAGTAGTTAGGCACATATGAATGTTCCATGAAACTTGTAGACTTCCACTTAACCATGAGGTTTTCACCATCTTTCATTTAGAATATGTTCATATTTACCTAGAACGTAATAATGTTGAGGACAGTAAGATTGTTCTGATCCTGGGCTGCTATTTTGGACGTTAAGTGCTCACTTCAGAAAAAAAAGGACAATAAGAACTGTAGCTGCCTGTTTGCTTACTGGTTATCAAATTCGGCTGTAAGAGCAGTGAATGCCCTCATACAATCCTTTTAAGTAGTGGTTACAAATATTGTATTAGGCATGTCATGGAAAGAATGCTACAAAATACAATAAAATGATGTCACAAGCTTCTGAGTAAAATATTTTTGGTCCTTTTTAATTCAAAGAGTGTATTCCTTCGGAATAGCATACACATAGACGAATTGGAGAAGGTGTGTGGATGCAGATTTTCTCCCACTGGAGTGGAAAATTTGAGGGTTTTCCAAACAGCTATTTTGTTGATGCTTACAACATGGTTGAAAAGGCACTGTACATGAGATATACATTGATTTCTCTTGTCCCAGTCACCTTCATAGTCAGAGTTTCCTTGAGAGTGTAGACACAAGAAACTCATCCCTAAGTAGCAAGTGCCCTTGTGTGTAGTTTCTTCTTTGTCCTAGAAACCTGTTTTTATCCTGCCTTTGCATGGTGTATCCTACCCATGTATTCATAGCACTGGGCTATTTGTAGGATCATACTTCTCCTGAGGTTAGAAATGACCATTCCTTGGACATTAGGAAAAGGTTCTTCACTGAGAGGGTGGTCGCTCACTGGAACAGGCTCCCCAGGGAAGTGGTCACGGCACCAAGCCTGTCAGAGTTCAAGGAGCATCTGGATGACGCTTTTAGCCAATTGGTTTAGTTTTAGGTAGTCCTGCGAGGAGCAGGGAGTTGGACTTGATGATGCTTATGGGTCCCTTCCAACTTGAGATATTCTATGATTCTATGACCTTGAGAGATCATCTAGTCCCAGTCTCTGCTTGAAACAGCGCTAACCTCAAAGTTATATCAAATCTGCCTGAAGTGGAGGATTTCACAACCTCTCTAGTCTGTGTTGCCATGTTTGACCACCTTCACAGGGATTCTTTTTTGTTGTTTCGATTTGTGTACATTGCCCCTTGTCCTTTTGCTGTGCACTTCTGAGAAGAGTTGAACTCAGTCTTCTCTATAAGCCCTGATCAGGTAGCCGAAGACTGCTGCTAGATCTCCCTTTAGCCTCCTCTTCCACAGGTGAAATACCCACGATGTCCTTGGCCTCTCTTCAGATGTTTTGTGTTGCAGCCCCCTGACTATTTTAGTGACCCTCCGGTGGACTTACGCCATTCCTCTCTCATACTGAGTACCCCAAACCAGGCACAGTACCCAGTGGTGCCCTCCTGAGTGCTGAGCAGAGGAGGTCCAACCCCCCCTGGACTACTCCCTTTTGGGATTCCAGAGAAGATCCTCACACTGGTGGCTTTCATACTTCTGCTGGGATGCTTGGAGAACTGGGGACAGCTCTGGGAGAGGACTGGTTTACACTACTGCTTCAGGATCTTCAAACAGATACTGTTTCTTGGTAAAGTGAAGAAGGTCAGGTTTTCAAAGCTGGGTATCATGAAAACAGCCTGTGCCCACTCTGCCTCTTATTTCCTTTAAATTTGATCATAACCATGCTTGTAAAGGTCTTACTTCTTTTCTGGTAAGCAGCTGACCAGGTACAGATGCCACCTTTTTCCCCTTTCAGAGCTGTCATTACTCTTTGAATCTGTTTCTCTCAAACAGTGGAACGGTTCAGAGCAGTGGAGCTTCTGTGTTCACAAGGTTTTTATGCCTCTAGTTTAATGATTAGCTATTGGAAATTCGTTTAAAACTAGAAGAGATTCGAGTTAGTAGGATAAAGAACTTTCCATGCTGTAATCATTGGTTAAAAAAAGTGTTACATTGCAATGATGTGCAAAAAGTTATTTTTTGAAAGTGTACATTCTTTTATATCTTATTCACCTGTCCCAGAAGACACAATTCCATAGCCCCACTCTGCATTTAGGATCTCTCTATCCTCAGTATGCTTTACCTTATCCTGACCTCCTAGCATCTGTCTCTTTAAATTAAAAAAATCCAAAACCCCCCAAAAACCCAGGTGCAAGTTTAAAGCAATTATTTTGTGGCTGACTGGTCTTTAATGTATCTCAGCTGTTCTTGCTAGTGAGAAATTATTGTTACATGTCTCTTTTCTTATTCCTGAGGAAAAAATAAAGAAGTTGTGTTCCACATTGTGGCAATGCAAACCTTCCATATTACACATGTCATTATTAGGAAATTATTCTCTTACACCTATACACTTGACATAACGATGTCTATGAAAGAAAAGTGAATACTTGTAGAACTTATATGATGTGTCTTGCTTCATCAGTATAAGTTTATAGTACAGAAAACTGCAGAGCAGAAAAAAATATAAAGTAGATTTTCACTTGAGTTAGCTAAAAATAAAACAAAAATCAATTAAATGCTGTGTTAACTTTATTATTTTTATTAAAATAAAAAATATTGATAAAATCTTGATTGAAAGCTTGACATTGAGAAGACTTTTCTAGACAAATTAAAATCCAAGTTAGTACTTCAACTTTGTTATGCTGATGAAATAGAATATAGACTAAAATTAACTGAATACTACCGGCGCAAGTGCCACGCTTTTTTAAATGGGTGATGCTACTGATGACTGGTGCTACCACTTACCAGGGGTATGAGAGATTTTTGAATTCAAACTGCTCATCTCTTTCCCTTCACCAACACAATGTACTTGTCCCTTGACACTAGTTCACTTTCACTTCCGATGGTGTAAGCCAGCATAAATTCCAGTAAACTTTAGCCTGATGTTATTTTGGACTGACACCAACAATAACAAAATGTACCCTTCTGAAATTGTAACCCAGAAACCACTGTCAGCTTTTTGTTTAGTTCTTTACCAAAAGCTCTGTGCTGAACCTGGCATCATTTCTTTCATGAGAAGACTGTCCACGAGTGAGGAAAGGACATTAACTTTAGGAAGTATCGGAGCAGCCTGACCTACAGGACACCTGAGGGAAGGCAGGCCAGTGTATAAAGTGCAGTTCCTCTCAGGAGTGAAAAATGCTATATGGAAAGTATGACTAGAAAGAGCATCCTAAGTGAGCCCAGCCTTCAGCCCATTGTCTAAATCTTCTCAACTTCAACTGATATTTTTTTAATGCAAACTAGCTCTGTTTATGAGCTAGTCCTCAACCTCAGTGAAGTTGGACCCTTACTTAAACTGCCTGGTAGTGTATCTGTGGTCGCGCCAGCTGTGAAAGAGCTGCCCAGCCTCCTTGTTTTCAAATTGTGTCTTCAGTGACACTCATGTAATCTTGTTGATTTTAACTGGGCAATAACAATGAAACTAACTAATAGTTCACAGACCACAAATGAATAAACACTGAAAATGAGGCTGATTTTTTTTTCCCCAGTCACTTCTCAAAATAGAAATTCAGCTCAAGAGTAAACAGTGGCAGTTAGAGAATATCTCATGTCTTGGCCTGCAACTATGTCTTAGCTTTCCTGTCAGACTTTAAGGGAGCTTTGTGGGAAAGATAAGAGCTTCCCCCCCCCCCCAAGTCCTCTTTTTATCAGAAACTTCAGTGACAGGTTATGTTTTATTTTTCTTTCTGAGTGGACTTGGAGGTATTGGATGCCATGAACAGAAGTTAAGGCCCTCAGCTGCAGGGGGGCTCCTGATCTTTGCTCCAGAATTGTTTCAGTCTTTTATCTAGTTGCTGTCTAGTGATATGTACACAAAAAATCTCAGGGACATGGAGTGCAGCCACAGGATTTCTCTGTCACATTTGGTACTTTCCTTTTGGCCTCATGTTCCTTGTTACCCTGTGTCCTGGCTTTGGCAGGAGCAGTGAACAGCCCTTCTACCTCAAATGTGTTATAGTCTGCTTATTCTCTTGACTAGGGCATGTAGATTCAAACTCTAAGGCTGATCTTAGTAATTTATTTTGTGATCAGGTATTTTCTCTCTAGATAGTTAAAGAGAAATTCATGAACTAAAGGTCTATAAACAGATGATGAGAGGAATAGGCAAGTATGTATCCTTTCATATCCATAATCTAAAACAGGAACAGGTATGTATATAGGCAAGTATAATGACCATCCCTGATCTAATGATTGCAGATGCTGTGGGAGTATGAGATGAACAGACTGCAGATAATGGCTCATGTGCTCACCTTACACAGTATTGCCCATTGCCAGTATTGGAGGCAGAATACTGAACTATTGGTTTGACCCATTAGAGCCTCTTTTTAGGTTTTTATATAAAAGTATATAGTGTTTGTTGCTCTACTAAGATAGTTTAGATAACAGTTTTTCTGCCTTTTTTTTTTTTTTGCTTCATCATGCATTCATCATGAATTTGTAAATTCAAATCAGTTCAATTCCAGTTCAATGACACTGTTCAAAATCAAAGTCTTTGATCAGTTCTATTGGGACAGTTGATAAAGACAGTTGGTGACTTTGGCAGGGAAGGTGCAAGGTTCTTATCACCTAAAGGTATGTTTGACTTTGAACTACAACCATGAAGAATTTTCCAGTTTATGACAAGGTGATCATACATAGTAGACTGGCAACAGTAAGAACGAATGTGGAAGAAACATTTTTGGTCTGAATTTTGTACACAGCTATGATAAGGATGCATGAATGCTGAATGAAAGCATTTGAAAAATCTGTACTGAGATGACCAAAATTGTATTTCTTCTGCTTATAAATGAGCTGCAGCTCTTCAATGCTGATTAGTTGAATGAGGCAATCATTCTTAATTCTTATTCTCATTTTGTTACTATTTTTCCTTCATGCAAACAGTGCAGCACAAGGATTTGGGGTTTTTGCCTACTCTTTCTTCCCCTTCCCTCCTGCTCCCTGGTGCTCCCTATACCATAATTCAAGGAATTCCCATGAGCTCTAAGCTGCAGATGCTTTGCAATATGTAGCTGACTTGCAGATGTTTTGGAATGTATTTCTGAGTTACACAGCCAGCCACTCTGAAGAAAATCCAGATGTTGTTCAGAGAGAGAGAGTAGGTAGTGCATGCATTCTGGAGAAATGTATTAATTCTTATGATTTCTCTGGTCAGCTTCATTTTTTGAGGTGTGATGTAAAAAGAAAGGGCAGATGTATTATTTGGGAAGCCTCCAAATCCACTTCTTAGGAAAGTGAGATCTTTGACCACACTGGCACTGAAGAATATCAGTGTATTTTTAAGCAGAAAGCTAGCATTACTGTGCTGAATACACAGAGGAGATGGAGAACTCGGCTGTACAACAGACCTTCTTGCCACAAATAACCTTATCATAAACCCAAGTTACCTTTCCCCTGTTAAAATGGCTAATGAACAGATATAAATATAGATGAAGGCTTCTTGAGCAAATATAGGTCATGTAAGGCTGATGGACCCTTTGCTAACAGCGAAGATGTGGTGTGCATTTCAGACTGGACTCTTGTGTCACTAAGGCTATATTCAAGACCAGTCTTGAAACCCGGCATATATTTCATAAGATCTGGAGTAGGACTTGAAGCCTAGAAGAGGACAGTTTTGACTGTCCTAAGTAACATTTTTTCTGTGGAATGTTATACAGCTTATACAACATAATTCCTGAAATGTGTGTTTTCCTCCATCTGAGTTAGTCTTAAAAAGAGCAAGCCATTCGTTCTCTCCACATCAAGCTTCTGGCAGGAGCACCTTCCTTCAGCCTGCTTTCACCTGCCTAATTATTCCAGCAGCAAAATTGTCCACTGTCTGTAGCCCATTGTTAATGCTACATTTTCCAAGCAGAAGTCACTTTCCTTTCCTGTAGAAAATTATGCCACCCTTATCCTCTATAAATAATTCAAAGGTTTTGAGATTAGATCATGATCCAGAGTGCAGCAGTCCTGCGGCTGATCGACAGCAATGAGGTCTTTTGTGTACACAGTACGGTGTGTACTTTCTGCCTTCTTGGGAACTAGGCAAGGGTGGGTTGATCAGGCAAGGCAGATTGAAATGTCTGGAGAAACCTGGAGTGAGTGGGATTCTACATTTGACTGTGGTGGTGTTAATTTTAATGAATTTCTCTCTCACTTATAAGTTATATTCAACACTAAGCACACGTATTCTCTGATCTGCTGGTTATGTGCTATTCCAGTTCTCTCACACTAATACGAAAGTCCTCTTATGCTAATTTTTGCTATCTGTTATTTGTAAAAACACTTTCACAAAGCAGTCACTGAAGAAAAGAGTTGCATTGAAAGTTTTGTTGATGGAAGATCTCCCACAGGACCAAATTGTTTTAAACTTGTGTCCTGGTTTCAGCTGGGATAGAGTTAATTTTCTTCCTAGTAGCTGGTGTAGTGCTGTGTTTTGGATTTAGGATGAGAATAATGTTGATAACACACTGATGTTTTAGTTGTTGTTAAGTAGTGCTAACACAGAGTCAAGGCCTTTTCTGCTTCTCACCCCACCCCACCAGCGAGTAGGCTGGGGGTGCACAAGAAGCTGGGAGGGGACACAGCCGGGACAGCTGGCCCCGGCTGACCAAAGGGCTATTCCACACCATATGACATCATGCTCAGTATACAAACTAGGGGAAAAGCTGGCCAGGGGTCTGCTGCTTGGAGGTCCGCTGCTCGGGAACTGGCTGGGTGTCAGTCAGCAGGTGGTGAGCAATTGCATCATTTGTTTTGTATATTCTTTTATCAGTATTATTATTTTCCCTTTCTTTTCTGTCCTATTAAATTGTCTTTATCTCAACCCGCAAGTTTTACCTTTTTTCTTTTTCAGTTCTCTCCCCATCCCGCTGTGGGGGAGTGAGCAAATGGCTGTGTGGTGCTTAGCTGCCTGCTGGGTTAAACTACCACAACATGGCACCCATGCATTTTCCACATGGCATCTGCTATGCAAAGTGCACCTGGATCAGTGAATTGCAGTTTAAAAACTCTCAAAATTATGCAGTTGCTTCTGTATGAAATGAAGAATACATGTTCAAGTGAGACTTAATAGCAAATCCACCCTGTATATATAAAATCCTGACTTATTAGAGCTTTGCTTAGCCTGGCCTAGCCTATTAACAACAGTTTTGCCATCCATTGGACATAGAAACCCAAGTAAGTGTGAGCTAAGCCATTTGCAAGGGAGATTAGTTACCTGAAAGGAATACATGATAGCTCTGCATGTATTTATTGTTCTGAAGGACTACATGTGCATATGGCCAGAGAGAAGGGCAGTGTACAGCCAGTAACTAATTTTTAATTTTTGTATAAATGTGTCTGTACAGTTGAGGTGGTGCTGCTGAGGACTGACTCAAGCCTTCTTTAAGTTAACTGTGGCAGCCAGCCACTTTGGAGTCCTCACCTATCTTCTCCACAGACTACCAGAGGTCATCATCTCCAGCCTATCTCCTCAGCTATGCTTGTTGAGAGCCATGCATATTCATCTAAATTGGAATAGATGGAAATGTATCTGCATTTAGGAGGCTATAAATTACAGCAGCCCAGAGAGTGGTGCTGAGACAGACATCTAGGTGCAGAAGCTTCATTAGATATTGCAGCTGAATCTGTAGATCTTTCTGAGATGAAGCTATCAGATACCACAGTGTTCATCTTGTTTATGAGCTCCCAGAGGACCCATAGAGACTTCAGTGAGTCACCATGAGTTTGAGGAAGCACAAATCTCTAAAAACACAGTATTGGCTGGTGTCTAAAATGTCATCCCATTTTTTTTTTGAGAAAATTCATATTGGTATTCAGTCAGACACAGATAAAGACAAAAACAAACACATTCCAAAAATTTTCTGCCCAAGATGAAGAACAGTATAATCTTAAACTGGCAAGAATCCTACTCTTAAACTTTTTGGAAGTTAACATCAGATGTAATCAGAAGCACAGGCTCACAAATGCTATTTGTCAGTGAAGTCTCTCCATGGGTAGATACTATTCAGCTTCAGACCTCCAAAGCAAAGTATGTCTAAAATGTATATTGTACTTACATCTTTAATAACTGTTAAATAGTAGCAGTAATAAAGACAGACATGACATTATGAACTAAAAAATGCCAGTTGCACAGAACACTGAGATCTTAAGATCTGAGGAGAGGAATGGAAGCCATCCAGCATCTCACAGGCTATGACCAGCTGTATCTGTAGAGTTGTTCAAAACTATGTGCCTTATGAGGTAGCATATGGCACATTTAGATAAGTATTTTCTTCGTAAATGGGAACAAAAAATACTATTTATTTTTTAAAAGCTAGCCTTGTAGATGAGATCTTCCTTACCTCTTCCCATTGAGTGTGTGTAGGTAAACCTGTTGCCTTCTGGGGGAATAAATCCTTTTTCTGGTCTTCATGGAAAAGTATAATTGCAAAGGCAGTTTTTCATCAGTGGGGGACAGCAACAACTGAAAAACTAGTATAAGCTTAATAAGCCCTCAAAATTCTGAAAATGCCCTCATTCCTTCCAAGAATATTATTTTAGCCAATCCTGCTATCTTTGGATCATGGGAGAGATAGAAAGCATGTGTGCAAATATGAATTTCTCAACAGCATGGGAAGTCATTGGCTTGGACCCAATGCCTTGCATATTCAATGCCAGTTCAATGCCAGTTATGCAAATCGCTATTTAGAAGACTGTGAGCTTCATAATTGTGACTTAGCTTTTTAGAGAAAATGCCAGGCCTTTAATTTTTGCTCTTTTGTTTGAAAAAAAGAAGAAAATATTATTTCTTCAATGAGTTGTTTATTTCAGTAAATGATTCAAAGGAAGATGATTGCAAGTTGCTAACCAGAATTGGGTACGATTGGTACCTGTGAATTGGCAAAACTACTTTTTAAATAAAAACTCCAAACTCAAATGTCTATTTTATATAAAAATTAAAAATCTCATCAAAGGATTCTTTTGATGAGAAATATTTGGTATTGTGAAGCATAAGAGTATGACACAAATATCTGAGGTTTTAGAAATTAAGTGCTGTTTTCACAATACCTTGTCACATGTGACATATTATTTTTAAGCAGACTTTAATTTTTTCCAAATTTATATTTGGCATACAGGCACAAGTGGACATAAGGTACAGGTTTTAAGTCGCAGGGGGAGGCAGTGATGACCAGTGTGGAGAGGCCAGGAACTACCCTGCCATGGTCACAGCTGCTTCCAGCTGGCTCTGAAACAAGTGTTGTCAACAGCAAGAAAACCCATCTCTGATCAAAACTTTAGCCAAACACAGAAGCCCCCAGTGCTGCTACTCAAAAATATTTTAGAAGAACAATGGCAACTTCTGGGGTCTGGAGATGCACTCTTGGAGCAGGAGACTCTCCATGTTGAAGGGGTGTGGACACCCTGATGGGCCTGTGAGTGACCCACGCCAGTGCAGGTACACCTCTGAGGGACTGCAGCTGTGGGTGACCAATACCAGGGCAGGGACACCCCTGAGAGACTGTGGCTCACCATCTCACTGGATGGGTTTTGATCGATTTAGTGTAACCCACGGCAGAAAGAAGGAAAATAGAGACTGAGGATGGAGGAGGATAGGGGTTTATGTAAAGGTTTTTTTGTGTGTGCGTGTTCTTTTTCTCAGTACCAAACTTGGTAAGCAGAGGTTTGTGTTTGTTGGCACTTGTGGCGGTGTGCTCCCCCCCCCCCCCCCCCCCGGCTCCCTGCACAAGCAGTAACCATCAGTGGGAGTCATCCTGATGGCTGCATCCAGCTTATGCTGGACCTTGAGGACGAATGGCAACAAAGTAGCCAAGGGCTGCCTGAAGCAGGGATCTAAACCTCTTGCTGATATGCAAATATGACCATAAGTCAATCATCTTACTCCTTAAATAGTGGACAGACCAGGGCTCTTTGAGCTCTCCTGCACGGCAGCGGGCTGCACGCCAGGATCTCCCCTTGAGCAGGGATGCCTCTCAAGGTTACTCCTCGAGGTTGAGAGATTCCTTGCCGCAACAGATCCTCGGTAAGTGACTAATAGCATGCTAAACTTTGAAATCTTAGCTAAGTGATATAAAGGATTGATTGCACATCTGTCATCCTTTAGACAGAAACGGTTGACCAAGTCTGGGACTAGGACTGGATCCAGCCGCACCTAGACTCCTCTCTGAGAAGGAGTTTAGAAAGCAAGGGGATCCTTTCCGAACCTCATGACTCAACGGGAGGGTCTCCCTGACAGTTTTGTCTGACCCTGTCCTCTATGCAGTAAATGATCAAGTGTGCCTTGCCACTGAATCTTGTTAAAACACTGTTGCATTGAACTTTGTTCGCTCCCTATTCTGTATCAATAAACTATATTTTACTTCCCTCTTGCGAGTGAAGTGCACCCTCACTCCATCCGCAACAGCACTCCAGCAAAATTCCCCAGATCTAGACTGCTTTGCCCACATCAGTGCAGGTTGAAGTAGACTGGTAGAGCTGATAGTGCTGAGGTCCCAATTTCATATGCAAAATTCTTCTTTATGTGTGTATCTGTTTTGCAATATTCCTGAAAACTATTTTTCAAATTTGTTGAGTATTTGTGGGAAATGCTGAGGGCCGTCTATTTAGAAAAATTAGTGCCTAGCAGATGAAAAGTGATTCATAAACCTCTGGCTTGTGGTGTTGTGCCAGCATGATAGAGCTTTCAAGATTGGTCTTGTGGTGCATGGTCTCTTGCTTAGGACCAAAGAAACAGAAATACATATCAAAAAGGCTATAGCAAGAGAAAAAAGGCAGGCTGAGCTAACACTGTGGTGCTATAGAGAGAATCATGGCAGAATATTTTAGTCAGTCACATTTCAAATTAATTGAGCACAACTGCAGTTTTAATTTAAAAATTCTCTATACCCTGAGATGTTTGGCATGAGAAATAGTGCCAAGCCGAGGGAACTGCTAACAACATTCAGGTTAGAGAAGTAATAAAAAGGTCCTGAACAGATTAAAACATCAGACAAGACAACATTGTTTTTCAATCTGAAAAAAACCCCATAAAGCTACCTTTATAAGGAGGCAGTAAAGGAAATGAATTGTGTTGGGTTTGTTGGCAGCTTAACATTTATTTTGGTTCTTTGCTTGAAACTGTATCAGAGGTTGTGTGCAAACATTTCCAGGTAATTTACTGTCTAAAATGATGCATTTGTCAGGAGTGCTGCAGGAACAAATGAGTTTCAATCTCTGATTGGAGATGTAACAGCAGTACTTAAAAAAAAAAAAGAATTCAAGTGAATTAACAAGGAACTCATTTAGTAGTTCCATTTCATTGTCTCATACTTTGTGTCAAGTGGTAGCTAGTAATATTTTTTGCAGACAGTAATGGAGACCTAGAATAGAAACAGATGCTTCACTTCATAAAAATTGGTGTTCTCAAATGCCCCTGTGTTACAGGATCTCTGATGTTACCCTTCTGTCTCTTAGGTAAGACTCAATTCAAATCCATTTAACCTATAAGCCTGGGTTTTTAAGGAGCCCTTGGCTGAACATGCTGTACTTGAGGCATACGCAACAGCAGAGCCAGTCCAAATCAGTGCTTCTGCAGTCAGCGAGCAGTCAGTTGAACAGATGAGCTGATACTGCAGGTTTTGCTGGCTCAACAAGTAGGAATTACTGTAACTTGTCACAGCTGTGGGGTATTGCAGTGTTAATCCTCTTCCCAACAAAAAGTCACTCGGGCGAACACTGAGGCCACAGTGTTCTGCAAGGAAACCCGTCTGCACAGAGCTGGCATTTTATTTAATGGCCTGCATTAGAAAGCAGTTGGAGAGAGGTGTGTCGTTAGAGGGAAACATGAGGGAAAGTGGTTTTCCCATCAAGAAGATTTTCACGATTGGCTTTCTTCCTCAGCTCTGTGGGTGAGATTTTGCAAAAAAAAAAAGAGGCCTAAAGATTCATGTGACTGTGTCTCAAGCATTGTTCTCTAGCACTCTTTCAATTTCTTGCTTGATCTCTGTGCATGATCACTTTGACTAGATGTCATCACTTTGCTTAAAAACTAGTGAAAAGACAGGAGTTTCTCTTCTTGATGTTAAGAAATAGTAACATCACACAACTAGTATTGCAGCCATTCTCTTGTCTCCTGCTACTTCTGTTAGGAACCCTTCGGAGATCCTGAGCCTAGTGCCTTCGAGGGGGAGACACATGTTCAACTCTAGCTGTAGAACTGTAAGAGAATGCCCATATCTACATGACTCTTTCTTGTCATGCACTAGCAAAGAGAAAGGGCAGAGACAAAACTCTCCCCAGTGCTAAAACAAATGAAAGGATTACTGGCAGAAATACCTTCAGGAGAAAAAGCCAAAGCAAGACCTCTTGTAATGCTTCTGTCTGCCCCCACAACAATAAACTGGAGTGCACCCTTGCATGTCAGTGAAGGGGAAGTGGATGGTCATCGAAATGTCCCAGACAGCGCTTTTCATAACTGAATCTCCACCTCTCTCCTCCATGCTGGAGATCTGGACACGATGAGACTTACCAAAGCAACCAGGTGCGTTCGAGCAGACTGCCACTTGGGGACCAGTGCTGTGCACCCTATAAAGGAGGAGCTCAGCCACCCTGGAAATGCTGCAGAGGGAATCATCTGTTCTGTTCACTTCTGCATAGGAGACACCAAAATTACCCTCTTCTGGATATCAGCTGCCTGCTGCAACACTTAGTAAAGCTGGGATCCTTCCTTAGGATTAATGCCACATATTCAAGCAGCTGCCAAGTCTGAAGAATTTAAAGTTTTCAAAATCTTCAGTTTATGCATGAAATCCTCAATCATGGCTCATATTTGTTGCCTTCATGCATTTTCCCTGTCTTGCTGTCTGCTCATAAAATCCTCCTACCCTATGCTGTCCTTTAATTCAAGCTCCCTGCACGAAACAAGTGGAAATATTCAGGCATTGCACAACAAAAATGTTTATAATAGTGGAAGATACCAAGAGTGTAACTAAAACAATAGGAAAGATGTATTAGCTCAAAGATGCATTAATAAATTTAATGTTAAATAAAGCTGAACCTTCAAGAGGTAAATATTTAAATCAAGCTGCAGAGATGGCTCAAATTGTATAAAGCTTTGAGGAAGTATGGCGTGTTTTGTTGAACACAGTTCTGCAATGCGAATGCTAAAATTTGCATTAAACTTTATGCAGATTTCTGTGTATCATAAAACTGAATAGAAGCCAAAGAGGATGTTTTGCTTTGTTGTGTAAATTGGAAGTCAAAGCAGCACTCAGAGCGCCCAACTGACTGTTGTTTGTCCTCCATGCCTATAATAAATGTTGCCAAGTGAATAGCAACACTTCATTTCTTTCTAGTTTGTCCAGGCCTTTCTGGACAAGGCCCTTGAAAGGAAAGCCACCCCAGAGGAGGAGGGCAACAGCATTCCAAAGCTCTGAGCAGAAACATTTTCATCCTTGTTAGCATGAAAACTAAGAGCAGCCCAAGACGTTCTTGGGCTTTTTATCATTTCCCTTAGCAACTGCAGAACTACCCATATGGGAACTGTCACCCAGAGACAGGCTGACAAGTCTTCAAAGAAAACTGAAAAGCGAACAGAGGCTTCAGCTCCATCCCTGCAAGAAGGCCACAGACTGTCCAGGGACTTCAGTGGAGCATGTGACTGGAGAGGGGCATGATGCAGACGGTGCAGCAGCAAAGAAGTGTGCTGGAGCCCCTTCTGTTATGAATGTCATGTGTTGCCTCCAAGAAACATGGAAAAAGATTCATTTTTAATAATGGCCCTTGCCGCAACATTCTCCTCGATTGCCTTCAGAGACATGTGGAAGGGGACTGCTTTGAGTGCATCATCTCCTGTGATGTGCTCAACCCTTCATCTGACTGTGCCTCAGTTCCTCTGATCTTAATTTTTATCATAATTTTGTATAATTACCATGCTTTTATTTCAAGAGTAATATGTTGCCTCCTGGTTTTGTATTAATGCAATGGTATTGCATTGCTGCAAGACTTTGAAAAGTTTAGTATTTTACTATTATTTTCCAATTTGAGCAAGGAGATTTCCATACAGTATGTTCCTTACTCATAGCCATCTCTGCTTAGGCAGGAATAAAAACCGCTCAGGCTTTTTGGTTGCCTGGGATTTCTTCTTCTTTAATTTAAAGCCCTATGAAAAATACTGGTGTGATCATCTATCATACAAGGCTCATAATTAGAAACATATCTTTTAGTAAGATACTATATCTACCCATTAATCGCTCCATTGCTTTTCTGGTCATTGCAGAAAAGGAGAAAGTGTTCCACTGCCTTGCCTAAATTTCCAGAGGAAAGCTTCATAAACTGGGTATTCCGGAGCAGGAACTGTGCTGTGCTAATACTTATGGTCACGATAACAGTAAACTTAGATTTTGCCAACATTGTACATTGGGTGAGGGGGCAAAATAATGCCAGGCACATTTTCTGGCCCACATCTAACTTTGAACATCATCAGGATCTAGGACACTGTGTATGTTAGCATATGAATAGTCAGCTTGGTTGCTGTTACATCCGAGTGAGGGACCTTTTGGACAGGGCCCCTCCTCTTATCTACCTGCTACATGATTTTATTTAAAGCATAGATGGAAGATACAGCAATAAACTGTCTTCGACACACTGTGATTCATGCACTCGTGGGTTCTTGCCGACGGACAAAGCTTACCAACCTTTCTTTTCCTGGAATATCATCAAGGTTGCCTAAAGCTTCTGGTCTGTGGCTTGTGTCTATGCCATGTAGACTTTGGGCTCTAATGCCAGCTCTGAGTTGCTCTCGAAATACCATGTTATTAAATATAGTCCTGTCCTGTTCATTTCCAGTTAACTGCCCTGCTTTTCTAAATACTCTTTCATCATACACTTTTCTGGATCAACTGCCCTCCAGCACCACTGTGTTGATTTGCTGTTATCTTCCAAAAGAATAAATCAGGAATATCAGCACTGTGGAGAAAGGCTACTACTAGTCTTCCTGGCTTAGTCAAGAGGATGCAATTACTTTATCACCTTCATCCCATCTGTAATCTTGAAACAGTCTGTCACTGTTTAGCAGGGTATAATACAATATTATCTAACAACTATTATGTTCATGTATGACTTCTTGCTAACAGCTTAACAGTTTTGCATCAGAAGAAGATTAACTGATTAAATTTCACAAAGAACCCACATCACACAAACCTTCAAAAGATCTTCTCAAAGGAACAAGAACCAAAATAAACACTTTTTGAAAACAAGGCAGTTGATCAAAATTGACCACTGCTTCCTTTGAAAGTAATCATATGAAGATTTGTGGGTAAAAGACATCCTCTAGAGGCAACAAGATTGTTTGATTTTTTTTTTTGATGAAAATCTATCTATTAATAAAGAATCTAAAGTACTTCATTCTGCCTAAATTCAGATCAGAAAAGGCTCTTCATATGCAAGTAATAATGAGTACAGAACACTTTTTTCCTTGTTCTTCACATTATAAAACATACTGTAAAGACAACAGCTACATATGCCAAAGGTGTTTTAAACTTTAGATTTTTTGCTAATTCAGATTCAGTTTACGCACAAAATAAAGGACAATTTCTACTTCCCTGTACTAAACATTACCTGGCTAATCAGGTACTATTTGATGGAAGAAAAATGCTGTGCAGCTTGAATAGAGATGAAAGATTTCGCTCTCATAGCTTTTAGTAACAAAACAGTGTCTCATTTCCAAAACCACTCTGATGCAAAACAACGAAGGAAATGTCATATCCACTAAACCTAGAAAAGTTCTCAAAGAAATCCTAACAGATATTGGTTTATTGCCTGAAGAGCACTTTTGTAAAAAAAAAAAAAAAAAGAAAAAAAAAGACAAAAATATCCAAGAAACCTTGTCTAAGGATCTTTATCCAAGAAACTGTCCAAGAAACCAACATGCATAATCATGTATTATACATTTTTTTTGCTGTGGATGAGAGTGAGAGTATTTTTAATAAAAAGGACCCTGAACCTTCAGGTTCATCACTGAACAAAATCAGAATAGTAATGTGTGTGTGTGTATGTTTATTTTAATATTCCCATGCAGAATTAGAAATGCCGAGTTACTATGGTAAGCCATTCTCTTGGCACTTCCAGCTTGGCTAGAGGCAAGCATAAGAGTTATTGCATAGATACTGCAAAGCTCTTTTGTTTTCCTTTAGTTTTCTAGGGATACTTCTAAGAAACATGCAGATATGTAAACAAGATTAGTTTCTGATGGGAAATGGCCCTGGCGGGTAGGAATAAACGAGCTGCAAATCTCGGGTGCGCTCTTGCTTCCCGAGGCGCGCCCGGCGTCGGAGCGCGAGTGCCGCCCCGAGGCCGCGGAGGAGTGCTGCTGCTGCTGCTGCTGCTGCTGCTGCTGCTGCTGCTGCTGCTGCTGCTGCTCCTGCTGCTGCTGCTCCTGCTGCTCCTGCTGCTCCTGCTGCTGCTGCTGCTCCTGCTTCTGCTGCTCCTGCTGCTGTTCCTGCTGCTGCTGCTGCTGCTCCTGCTCCTGCTGCTGCTGCTGCTCCTGCTGCCGCTGCTGCCCCCGCTGCCCCCGTGCCGCGCCGCCGGAGCCTCGCCGCGGTACGCCGGGCTATCCCGCTGTCCGCGGCTCCTGAGGGTATCCCAGGTTTACGGAGGTCTTTTCATCCCTTACGATCCCGCTGTTTGCTTTATATGGGTGATGCGAAAAGGTTGTGGCTCTTAAACTTTTCACATATCTCCACCTTACCAAGCAATGGAAGAAAACAGTGCTGCAATTCCTACAGCAGCGTTTCTGCAGGGTGCGGAGAAAGACCCTCTAGAGCAGCTTAAGACAACATGTGAATCTACATCATTCTTTATGAAATGTGAAATACTTCACATCAGAAGAAGAAGAAAAAAATATCTTTCATAAACTGTGGCTTCCTGATTTCTAAACTGTTGATTTCCAAACTTAGCAGCACAGCCTAAACATTAAACTAACAAACTAAACATACACTGCAGGTTCCTCACAATCCACATTACAAGTGTCCTCTCCATGTCACCTAAATTAATAAAGACTTAATACATTAGATTTTGAGCCTTTTTTCTCAATGATATTTCCTTTGTAACTGAACAAAGTAAAAATGTGTGTGCAAATACTTCTCCAAAACAGTGATGATAAACAGCTCACAATACACAGCTATAAGAAAACATAAAAAGAGAATGCAATCCTGAAAGTAGGAAATATTTCACGAGCATATTTTTCAACACTCTGTGTGATTTTTTTTTTTTAGAGCCCTGCAGAAAACACTAGGAAATTTTCATTGGGTAATATTGCACAGCTGATTTTTTTTTTTTATTTCTGCCTCTGGATGGGGGCATATATCCTGCTCTGAATGGGAGCTGTCTTTTTTCCTACATATCCTCTACTGATAATACCTATTTCATGGAGACTGTGACAAGAATTTTTCCCTGATGTGTATTCTTTTCATTGAAAAAATTATCAGAACAGATCAGATATTATTATGTTTCAAAAAAGGAAAAGAAATCTTGTCTGAAAGGCTGAACTAAACTAAATGTTGTTTGGAAGGTAAGCTGTTTTACTGCTAAGGAAATATGATATTTAATATGATTTTTTAAATCTCAGTTCAGATTAGATTCGAGGAGGAGATCCATTCTCAGTTCTAACTTTGACTTTTCTTCTACTTAATATTATAGCCAAATGAGAGCTGGCATAGAATAATAGAATCATAGAATTGTATAGGTTGGAAAAGGCCTTTAAGATCATCAAGTCCAACCATTAACGTAGCACTGCCAAGTCCACCACTAAACCATGTCCCTAAGCACCACATCTACATGTCTTTTAAATACCTCCAGGGACGGTGACAACCATTTCCCTGGGCAGCCTGTTCCAGTGCTTGACAACCATTTTGGTGAAGACATTTTTCATAATATCCAATCTAAACCTCCCCTGGTGCAACTTGTGGCCATTTCCTCTTGTCCTATGGCTTCATACTTCTTACAACACCCACCTTGCTACAACCTCCTTTCAGGTAGTTGTAGAGAGCAATGTCTCCCTTCAGCCTCCTTTTCTCCAGGCTAAACAACCCCAGTTCCCTCAGCTTCTCCTCATAAGACTTGTGCTCTAGACCCTTCACCAGCTTCATTGACCTTCTCTGGACATGCTCCAGCACCTCAATGTCTCTCTTGTAGTGAGGGGCCCAAAACTGAACACAGTATTCGAGGTGCGGCCTCACCAGTGCTGAGTACAGGGGCACGATCACTTCCCTAGTCCTGCTGGCCACACTATTTTTGATACAAGCCAGGATGCTATTGGCCTTCCTGGCCACCTGGGCGTGCTGCCAGCTCATATTCAGCTGGCTGTTGACCAACACCCCCAGGGCCTTTTCCACCAGGCAGCTTTCCAGCCACTCTTCCCCAAGCCTGTAGCGTTGCATGGAGTTGTTGTGGCCTAAGTGCAGCACCTTGCACTTAGCATTGTTGAACCTCATACAATTGGCCTTGGCCCATCGATCCAGCCTGTCCAGGTCCCTCTGTAGAGCCTTCCTCCCCTCAAGCAGATCAACACTCCTGTCCAACTTGGTGTTGTCTGCAAACTTACTGAGGGTGCACTCGATCCCCTCATCCAGATCGTTGATAAAGATATTAAACAGAACTGGCCCCAATACTGAGCCCTGGGGAACACCACTTGTGACCGGCCGCCAACTGGATTCAGCTCCATTCACCACAACTCCTTGGGCCTAGCCATCCAGCCAGTTTTTTACCCAGGGAAGAATATACCCATCCAAGCCATGAGCAGCCAGTTTCTCCAGGAGAACGCTGTGGGAAATGGTGTCAAAGGCTTTACTAAAGTCTAGGTAGACAACATCCACAGCCTTTCCCTCATCCACTAAGCAGGTCACCTTGTCATAGAAGGACATCAGGTTAGTCAAGCAGGACCTGCCTTTCATAAACCCATGCTGACTGGGCCTGATCACCTGGTTGTCCTGCACATGCCATGTGATGGCACTCAAGATGATCTGCTCCATAACCTTCCCCAGTACCGAGGTCAGACTGACAGGCCTGTAGTTCCCCAGATCCTCCTTGCAGCCCTTCTTGTAGATGGGCATCACATTTGCTAATCTCCAGTCAACTGGGACCTCCCCAGTTAGCCAGGACTGCTGATAAAGGATTGAAAGTGGCTTGGTGAGCACTTCTGCCAGCTCCCTCAGTACCCTTGGGTGGATCCCATGCGGCCCCATAGACTTGTGTGTGTCTAAGTGGTGTAGCAGGTTGCTAACCATTTCCCCTTGGATTATGGGGGCTTCATTCTGCTCCCCTTCCCTGTCTTCCAGCTCAGGGCGCTGGGTACCCAGAGAACAACTGGTCTTACTATTAAAGACTGAGGCAAAGAAGGCATTAAGTACCTCAGCCTTTTCCTCATCCTTTGTCACAATGTTTCCCCCCACATCCAATAAAGGATGGAGATTGGCCTTAGCCCTTCTTTTGTTGCTAATGTATTTATAGAAACGTTTTTTATTGTCTTTTATGGCAGTAGCCAGATTAAGTTCTAGTTGGGCTTTGGCCCTTCTAATTTTCTCCCTGCATAACCTCACAACAGCCTCGTAGTCCTCCTGAGTCGCCTGCCCCTTCTTCCAAAGGTCATAAACTCTCCCTTTATTCCTGAGTTCCGGCCAAAGCTGTCTGTTCAGTCAGGCTGGTCTTCTTCCCCACCAGCTCATCTTTCGGTACATGGGGATGGCCTGCTCCTGTGCCTTTAATACTTCCTTCTTGAAGAATGTCCAGCCTTCCTGGTCTCCTTTGCCCTTCAGGACTGCCTCCCAAGTGACTCTGTCAGCCAGGCTCCTAAACAGGCCAATGTCTGCCCTCTGGAAGTCCAGGGTAGCAGTTCTGCTGACCCCCTCCTTACTACTCCAAGAATCAAAAACTCTATCATTTCGTGATCGCTATGCCCAAGATGGCCTCCAACTGTCACATCACCCACAAGTCCTTCTCTGTTCACAAACAACAATTCCGCAGGGCTCCTTCCCTAGTTGGCTCCCTCACCAGCTGTGTCAGGAAGTTATCTTCTACACACTCCAGGAACCTCCTAGGCTGTTTCCTCTCTGCTGTGTTGTATTTCCAGCAGATGTCTGGTAAGTTGAAGTCCCACACAAGAACAAGGGCTAGCGATTGTGAGATTTTTCCCAGCTGCTTATTGAATAATTCTTTTGCTTCTTCATCCTGGTTGGGTGGTCTAATACAGACTCCCACCATGATATCTGCCTTGTTGGCCTTCCCCCTGATTCTTACCCATAAACACTCAACCCTATCGTCACCATCATTAAGCTCTAGACAATCAAAACACTCCCTAACATACAGGGCTACCCCACCGCCTCTCCTTCCTTGCCTATCCCTTCTGATGAGTTTATAGCCATCCACTGAAGCACTCCAGCTGTGCGAGTCATCTCACCGTGTTTCCGTGATGGCAACTATATCATAGTTTTCCAGCAGCACAATGGCTTCCAACTCGTCCTGTTTGTTGCCCATGCTGTGTGCATTGATGCAGATGCACTTCAGTTGGGCTATTGATCCTGCCACCTTTTTTGGGGGAGAAGCCCTAATTCCTATGTGACCATTCTCAGGCACTTCTGATGGTCTAACACATCCATAACCCTTGCATTTTTGCTGCCGCATGGATTTCCATCCCCTACCTCCACTGAGACGGCACACCGAAGGACCTCGCTAGCACACTGTCCCTCAAACATTGGCATGCCGCCCTCAGGCTTATCTCTAGCAAGCCTGGTTTTATCCTTTCCCCCCTTCAAATCCAGTTTAAAGCTCTTTCATGAGCCCTGCTAACTCCTGTGCAAAGATCCTTTTCCCCCTTTGAGACAAGTGTACCCCATCTGTTGCATAAGATTCATCTTGCATATTATGCTCACATCTTCTCTGGATGTACTGATATGGCTTTGCCCTATACACTCAAAGCTTAATAAAAATTGTGATCCTTTTCTGCCTTGCTGATGTTGCCTGTGGTCTTTATATGCATGGATATTGTGGGTGCAATAGTTAAAAGAAATGAGAGTATCAAGATTTGGAAGGGAAAACAATTTTTTTGTGGACCAACTTAGTCTAATGAAAAATATAAACCTTCTCTCCAAATCTTGCCCATTGTTTAATCCATAATTTCATGTAGGTCATGATGAGACATTTCATTATCAAAAGACAAAGGGAGTGGTTTTGTCATGCCTCAAAGTACTGCAGTTAATTTTTTTGTCTGCTTTACACTGTGTTTTTTTCCTTACAGCTAAAACCAGTAGGTTTTCACAAATCAAATATAAATTAAGTATAACATAGCTTCCTTTCTTTAACTGCTTTCAGTTCAGCTATGTGGCTTTAACACAAGCTACCATCATGTATTCCTGAAGAAATATTGCTTATACTGTTTCCAGGGTATCCAGGACTTGGCACTTGCAAGATATGTATGCTTTATTTAAAAAAGGTAAGAGTAATATTCTAGTTAGAAGTGCTGGCGAGAGCATTTGCTTTGTAGTTGTACCTTTTTTCTCACTTGTTACTCTCAGTTGGACATGCATTTTTGGTATTATGTGAGTATTTGAAATCTTTTCAATTTCCAGTGAATTCCCAAGATGAAAATGGACTGAAAGATTTAAGCTTTTAATTTGCAAAACAAGAGAGGTAGATTTGGAAACAGAATCACAGAACCACAGAATAGTTGAGGTTGGAAGGGATCTCCAGAGACCCTCTAGTACAATCACCTGCTCAAAGCAGGGTCAGCTAGAGCAGAGTGCTCAAGGCTGTGTCCAGCCAGGTTTTGAATATCTTCAAGCATCAAGAATCCACAGCCTCTCTGTTGGAACAGGTTGTTCAAAGTATTCAATCACCTTTACAGTAAAAATCATTTTCTTAAGTTTAAATGGAATTTCCTTTATTTCAGTTTCTTTCCATTGCCTCTTGCGTTTTCACTGCACACCACTCAATAGTCTGCCTCTCTCATCTTTATTCCCTCTAATCAGGTATTTATTTATATTTGTAAGATCCTCCTGAGCCTTCTCCAGGCTAAACAGCACCAGCTCTCTTAGCCTCTCCTTGTACAACAGATGCTTTAGTCCCTTAGTCATATTCATGGCCTTTCACTGGACTCACACCACTATGTTCATTTTTTCCTTTGCTGGGGAGACCAGTGCTCTGGACGTGCTGGGTAGAGGGGCAGGATCACCTCCCTCAACCTGCTGTTAATGCTTTTCCTGAGGTAGATCAGGATGCTGTTGGCCTTCTTTGCTGCAAAGGCACATTACTGGCTCATGTTCAACAAGTTGGCCACCTTACTAAAGTCAAGATAAAAAACATCCACTGCTCTCCCTTCATTTGTAGAAACACTCATTGTAGAAAGCTATCAGGTTGGCCAAGCACGATTTCCACTTCATAAATCCATAGAATCATAGAACCATAGAGTGCTTTGGGTTGGAAGGGACCTTAAAGATCATACAGTGCCAACCCCCCTGCCATGGGCAGGGACACCTTCCACTAGACCAGGTTGCTCAAAGCCCCATCCAACCTGGCCTTGAACACTTCCAGGGATGGGGCATCCACAACTGCTCTGGGTGACCTATTCCAGTGCCTCACCATCCTCATAGGCAAGAATTTCTCATATCGAATCTAAATCTACCCTCTCTCAGTTTAAAGCCATTACCCCTTGTCCTATCATTACATGCCCTTGTAAAAAGTCCCTCTCCAGCTTTCTTGTAGGGCCCCTTCAGGCACTGGAAAGCTGCTAGAAGGTGTCCCCGGACCTTTCTCTTCTCTAGGCTGAACAGCCCCAACTCTCTTAGCCTGTCGTCATAGGAGAGGTGCTCCAACCCTCCTATCATCTTCATGGCGCTCCTCTGGACTCCCTCTAACAGGTCCCTGTCTTTCCTGTGCTGAGGACTCCAGAGCTGGATGCAGTACTCCACGTGGGGTCTCTCCAGAGCAGAATAGATGGTCAGAATCACCTCCCTCAACCTGCTGGCCACACTTCTTTTGATGCAGCCCAGAATATGATTGCCTTTCTGGGCTGCAAGCACACATTGCCGGGTCATGTTGAACTTCTCATCAGCCAACACCCCCAAGTCCTTGTCCTCAGGGCTGGTCTCAATCCATTCTCTACCCAGCCTGTATTTGTGCTTGGGATTGCCGCAACGCATGTGCAGGATCTTGCAAATGGCCTTGTTGAACTTCATGAGATTCGCATGGGCCCACCTCTCAATCCTGTCAAAGTCCCTCCGGATGGCATCCTTTCCCTCCAGCGTGTTGACCGCACCACACAGCTTGGTGTCATCGGCAAACTTGCTGAGGGTGCTCTCAGTCTCACTGTCCATGTCACCGACAAAGATGTTAAACAGTGCTGGTCCCAATACTGACCCCTGAGGAACTCCACTCGTCACTGGTCTCCACTTGGACATCGAGCCATTGACCGCAACTCTTTGAGTGCAACCATCCAGCCAATTAGTTATCCACCGAGTGGTCTGTCCGTCAAATCCATGTCTCTCTCATTTAGAGGCAAGGAAGTTGTGCGGGACAGTGTCAAATGCTTTGCACAAGTCCATGTTGACTTCTCCCCATTATATTTATGCCCTTAATAAGTTTGGCAACAGTTTTTGAGGTTTTTTGCTCCATCACTTTCCCAGTAATTGAGGTGAGGCTGACCAGCCTGTAATTTCCCAGATACTCTTTCTTGCTGTTCTTAAAGATAGGAGTGACATGTACCTTCTTCCAGTCCTCAGAAACCTTCCCCAATTTCATCCACTGGTGCATCCCATCATGTCCCATGGACTTGCATACACCCCATTTGTTTAAATGTTGCCTAAGCTAATCCTCCTCCATAGCAAATCTTCCTTGTTCCAGGCTTTTCTATAGGCCTCAGGGGCCTGCGATTCCTGAAGGCTGGGCTTACCAGTGAAGACCAAGGCAAAGGTGGCATTGAGCACCTTGACCTTCCCATGTCCTTTGTCACCAGGGACCCTATTTCATTCAGAAGTAGGCCTATGTTTCTCCTAGTCATACTTTCATTTTGCTACTGATAAATCTGTAGAAGCCTTTCTTGTTGCTCTTCACATATCTCACCAGATTTAACTCCAGATGGATTTGTCTTTCCCATCCCTGCATGCTCAGACTGTTTTTATATTCCTCCTGGGTCACCTGCTCTTGCTTCCACCTCCTGTATTATTTCCTTTTATGTTTGAGTTTTGTCAGGACCTTCTTGTTCATCCATGCAGACCTCCTCCAAACTGCCTTTGCTTGATTTCCTGCACATGGGGATGATCCATTCTTGAGCTTGGAAGAGGTGATCCTTGAAAATCAACCAGCTCTCCTGGACTGCTCTTCTCTCCAGGACAGTATCACATGGGATGTCTCCAAGCAGATCCCTGAAGAGGCCAAAGTCTGCTCTCCTGAGGTCCAGGGTTGTGATCCTACTATGTTACATTGTGTGATCCTGCTTTGTACCTTGATCTCTCCTCTATGGAAACAAAACAAACTTGGAACTGAGGGTAGATGGATCTCATGCTGATTACTGGATAAGTATATGGTACCAAACTAACAATATTTCCTTTTTTTGTCAGATCTGTCTATCTTAAGATCTTTGATTCATCTACAGTCCAACTACCTTAGTTCTAGCTAATGAGACTACTATACCTTTTTAATAATAATAATAATAATAATAATAATAATAATAATAATAATAATAATAGATTACCTCCATGGTAAATGATGGATGAAGGAAACACCTTTTATATAAATTTTACATCCTCATTTACTCAAATCTCAATTCCATTTCAAAAGTCAAAACCCCAACACAGAGGTAAAAGAAAAAAGATTGCCTTTCTCTTTAAAGTGCTGATTTTATTCTTGGCAGCCTGACACTGAGAGCTGTCTACAGAGGGCTGAAGTTGATGCTTATTCCTTACTTTCTGCCCTCCTGACTTTTGCCGAAACCTGCAGTTTATTCATACTAGTAACTCAGGGTGAGTCCAGAGCAGACAATATTACATATACTAGATAAACTTGATTTCTCAACTTAGGCCAGAGCAGGGGGATTTGGCTGCTCTAAGTAGCTGACAATAACTGTGATATGCAATGATGCACCAGTAGATACCAGGAAAGTTGAAGTTTTCTTTCACACTGATCAGGTTTGTTTCCCTCTTTTTTGGGCAGGCATGTATAAATGTACTTAAGGAAATAGAAAAGAGACAGAGGAAAGTTAAAAAATCCCTTTGTTTCCTCTCTTTTTCAATGTCAAGGACATAAGAAAGTCAACAGAGGAAAAAAAAAAGTCTGGCTTCAGACAATGAAAAAACCTTTGTTTAAGGATGCTTCTTTCATATTTTCCCTTTCAAAATCTTATATAAATCTGAGGAGAGAATGTCATTCCTCCCATCCCATGCCAGAGACAGAAATAATCAAAAGCCAGAACCCAGGGAGATCAGGAGTCTCAGAGCAGCTGGCCAAGGAGATTGTTAACAAAGTCACTGAAACACAGGAGATTTTCCAGAGCTATGGAAATTTGCTATGGGGGTGTGGAAGAGCCAAAGAGATGGGGAGCAGGAGGCCAGTAACTATGAGAGAAGAGGCAGACAACCTGGTTCTAAGTAAGTGACAGGCCCTGGCAGCCATCAAGAGAAGGAGGGCACACTTAAATGTTAAGATTCAGGATCAAAATCAGGATTTCTTAGAGGTCAGGGTAAAAAGGATGTTCCAAATACAGCATCTGCTTCAGAGACAAGCTTAGATATGACCTGGGTGAGAGGATACTGGTCAAATTTGGAAATCCTTACAGCCATACAGTTCATGGGATGTGATGTTTCCAGAGAGAAACAATTGGCTGATGAATAGCACCAAGATGTAAAATCAAAGGACATTGCTAATCCCTCTTTTCAGCACAGGAGGAAACATTCTGAAAGATGGAAGGTGTCTTTCCTGCACATTTTGGTCCATGTCTCACGCCAAGCAAATAGACATCTGTAGATATACTGGCTAGCTTCATAATCTCAAGGAACTGGACTAAGTCACAACTGAGCCCTTAACACATCTCCCCATTAGAAAGTACAGTCATTACCATTCCTTCCCCCTTTTAATTATTATTATTATAGATTGGCAAGGGAAATGCTTCCTAGCTCTGCTGGAAGGGCGGCTGGGACAAACGAGAGACAGGTTGGACTCTAAAGTAATAGCTTTCCATTAGTTACTAGCAGGTGAGAGTCTCAGAGCACTGAACCTGCAGGAAGACATGCATTAGAAAAGTCAGATAGGGTCTTTGTCCCCGTGATGCTGTTGGGAATACAGGGGACAAACTTCATAGGATAGCAATGGGAAATGCAACCTGACTCTCTAACTGGTGAAGTTGGAGTAGGAAAGGAGGCAGGTGTCCTGCACACCCTTTGTACTAAAAGCTAAAAAACTTGTCCTAGGTCATCAGAGAAAGGAAACAAAGATCCCCAGCTCCTGATACTCATCAGAATTGTAGCATGCTCCTACAATTCGGGAAGTGAGCTTACTCTCTCCTGCAAACTGGGCATAAAATCATTGAGGGGTTTGTAGACCATTGAGTATTGGGTTTGTTTCATCTCTCTTGCACAGGTGGTTGTCTGAAATATCCCAGAAACCCTGAAGAGGCCACCTCCAGAGAGTGCTGCAGACCGGTGGCTCGGGAGCACCCCACTGCATACCCCTGAGTCAGTAGCAGGGAGTCAGGTACCGGAGGGCAAGGGAAGCTCTTGTCCTGCAGCAGGCAGCAGCCCTGCTGCCTTACTGCAGAGCTCTTCTACGGCAGCTGCACGCTGTCATCCTGCCACTCAGAGATGCTAAGTACAAAATAATATACTGCTGGAAGTTACCAGGAGAAAGACAAGTTATATGGTGAGAGTAGGATTATTTGAGGTCATTGCAGTAGGTACGTGTGAAAAGTCTTGAGCTTAGCTGGCTAGAGAGCCTTTCCAAAGCCAAGTAATGAAGACACTGCTGCAGGCATGGCCTCGTTGACAGCTTGAAGATAAGTGTTTTGGAAAGATTACCTCATTGCTAGTATGCAGCTAGTATTGGTGCGTACTCTGCTATTATTACCAGATTTTACTTGCAAATATTTTCTCAATGATGTAGCTACATGAAGAGGAAGCAGCACCCTAGCCAAAGGCAACTGAAACAAATTGCATTTGTTTCATCTAATTTCATTTTCATTGACTTCAATGAGCTTTGCATTCTACTGTGTTTTCATTTTAAAAGTGCATCTGGTGTCACGAAACATTACTAAGCTGGGCTTTTCTTGAGGGAAAAATCAAGACAAGAAAGAAAATCTCAGAATAATCAGTAAGAATAGTAGAATTATATTTTCAACACAAGATGAATAAAAATGTATAATTCCCAATAATAATGAAGTATATTTAAATTGTTTTAGATTGTGTTGTATTACTGGATTTTATATTGGCTTTAGAGACAAAGCGATAATTAAATACATGTGCTGGTTTGGGGTGGGATAATTAGTATCTGCCAGAATTAGCTGTATGAAAAATAAAACAATACATACTGCATCTTAGCTGTGGTTGCATTAAATTATTTTGGTTTGTGCATTTGCAATAAATCCACAAACTCTTCAAGACATAACTTGCTGCTTCTTTCTTTCTTTAAAAAGTAATCTGGTTTCAATTGTAACATTAAAGTGATATTCATCCTTTTAATTTCAATTAAATTGACAGCTGACTCTAATTTTTGTCTTTATAGGAGTAAATGAAAAGAACACAAAATGTGCTGTTCAACAGCCCTTCATGGTATAAAGTGCTACTCTACTTACATCGGAACACTTCTTAGAAAAACTAATTTACATAAACAATATTGTACTTACAATATAATTGGGGGATCAGTGATGTTAGAGCAGAGACCAAATGAACAAAGGAATAAAGTGACATTTCTAATGTTCCAGCCAATGTGCAAACTCTGTTGACTTCATATGGCTCTCGCACAAGTGATGTAAGACCCATTTCCAACGGTGTGCTCCGACTGCTCCACATGAGAGTTTTTGTGAGTCCTTGTTGATGTGTTGACTTTTGGAGCTCTAATCTCTTGCTCATCTGCTGGGGTCTGGTTCTTCCTGCTTGGGATTGTGTTCAGCTCTGGTAATTTCCTTATTCTTTTTTCTTTCTTTATTTCCCTCATTTATAAAAGTCAGCAGAACTTCTCAAGGACATCTCACTTTAATGAGATGTTACTCATAGGAAATCTTTTTTTCTTAGGTAATTTGTTTAACAGTGGAAAAAGCTGGAAATGTCACATGCTAAATGAAAAGCATTTGACATTTTTGCACAGTGGTTAAAGGAACAGTTACACAATTTTTCCTTCTATTTCTTCTTGTTAGTTTTAGGAGAAAATGTAAAAATATGCAATTATTTTGCTACAAGGGATTTCTTTCCTGAGTTCAGTGAATGACTTAATACCCAAATGGGAAAAGTCACATTCTTAAGACTGTCTTTTCAGACTCTGCAAACGTTGGCAGATATAGCATTCAAAACATGAATCAGGTGTAAAACATGCAATGATCTTTCCATTACATGGGTAAAAATTTATTTTTTTTAAAGCAAAATCATTTTTCTTCTGGAGCATAATATGGGACACTGGAAAAGAGTATATTGTTCCAAAACTTGTTACCCTACAATTCAAACTCATTGTCAGAATTTCAGATCAGACAAAAGAGTAAGTTAAATCAAGCTGCTGTCACTTCTCATCTTGGCTTACCGTGGAGTTAGAGCTTAGCTAGCTTTTTGATATTTCTATTATAGATTTCTGTTAAAAAATCCATCCATCCATCCATTCATCCATCCCAGGATGAAGTCTAACCATTTGGAGGAGGAAGCCTGCTGATGAAGGCTGGATGAAATTTCTGTTGTTTCCCTTTTGTCCTCAAACTGGTATTGTGAGAAAAAATGCTCAAATCTCTGTTATGCCCTCGTCTCTCCTTCACGTGCAGGTCCCTCTGTGTTTCCTTTTCTGGTTGGGTCTTTGGAAATAGACTGGTAGCTTATGATGCTGATGTTCAGGGGTAGGAAATAGAAAAAATTCTTCCAGTCCAGACCATATTTTGAAGCAGCAGTTGTTTGAGAGTTGTTTGGGCAGTTTCCTTGCTCCCTATGCATCAGCTAATACGGGACAAATTGCTCCAAGCTCAGATTTACTATGAAAGTGAATGGAAACTTTTAAGAAGGAAAAGAAACTCTCTCTCTTTTCTTAGATTACAGTTTTAAACTCTGTAGGGAAAATATGAAGACAAATTGCTATGCAAATTAAGAATTGAATGGATTAGAATATCCAGCACATTTGAAAACTGCTTTAATCATAGATTATTGATTACCAGATGTATGTCTTACATAATTCTTTGAGCAGTCTTAATCTTACAAAAAGTACAAAGAGTTGGGAGACAACAGGGAATATAACACTTACATGCAACACTGACAGCCATGAATAGCAAGAATTGTTAAACCTCAAGTAACCAGCCCATGCAGTTAACTCCAACATCCGTAGACTCTTTTTATTCCCTTCATGAAGCAAACATATGCATTCTTTTAAATGCAAAGTTGTATGAACAAGATTATCATTTCTCCACATGGTCTAATAAGAAAATGACCGATTAAAGAGATCCCAGATGTACAAATCAAACTGGAACATGCAAATATACTTGACTCATTTAAAACACACACAGAATTGTTAGAAAAGTGCACTTTAGAGGGTAGCTAACCCCCAAAAGGGAAAGGATACAATTTAGAATACATTTTAGACTGACACGGGGGAAGATCTCTATTAGTGGTGCTTTCCATCCATGTATATTCTCTAAATAGCCATAAAAAAATCAAATTAAATAAGTAAAACACGATGACAGTTTTATGATGACTCATAAAATCACCAAAAATATTTCAGTGTTTCAGTTTCCAGGGTTAAGGCTTTCAGCAGTTGGCTTGGGATCCCTCAGTGTACAGTTTTGTCCAATGTACTTTATAGGTCTTGAAAGAGTTAAGTCAATTCTTCTTAAACCGGTATTGGTACACCCTTAAAACTTACACTAGGTGCTGAACAATATAGCATCTACGCACGTTCTGGTCTTCTTATATTCCTCCATAATGTCAATGAACTTTCACAGAGAGACAGACACACATGAATGTAGCCAGCCATTTGGATTTAGAGTGATAGAATCATAGAATAGTTTGGGTTGGAAGGAACCTTTAAAGGTCATCTAGTCCAACCCCCCTGCAATAAGCAGGGACATCTTCAAGTAGATCTGGTTGCTCAAAGCCCCGTCCAACCTGACCTTGAATGTTTCCAGGGATGAGACATCTACCACCTCTCTGGGCAACCTGTTCCAGTGTTTCACCACCCTCATTGTAAAAAATTTCTTCCTTGTATCTAGTCTGAATCTACCCTCTTTTAGTTTAAAACCATTACCCCTTGTCCTATTGCAACAGGCCCTGCTAAAAAGTTTGTCCTCATCTTTCTTATAAGCCCCCTTTAACTACTGAAAGACTGCAATAAGGTCTCCCCACAGCCTTACCTTCTCCAGGCTGAACAACCCCAACTCTCTCAGCCTTTCTTCATACAAGAGGTGTTCCATCCCTCTCATCATTTTTGTGGCCTTCCTCTGGACCTGCTCCAACAGGTCCATGCCTTTCCTGTGTTGAAGACTCCAGAGCTGGACGCAGTACTCCAGGTAGGGTCTCACCAGAGCAGAGTAGAGGGGCAGAATCACCTCCCTTGACCTGCTGGCCATGTTTCTTTTGATGCAGCCCAGGATACAGTTAGCTTTCTGGGCTGTGAGTGCACATTCTGGCTCATGTCCAGCTTTTCATCTATCAGTATCCCCAAGTCTTTCTCTGCAGGGCTTCTCTCAATCCCTTCATTCCTCAGCCTGTATTGATACCGGGGGTTGCCCTAACCCATGTTCAGGACCTTGCACGTGGCCGTGTTGAACCTCATGAGGTTCACATGGGCCCACTTCTCTAGCTTGTCCAGGTCCCTCTGGATGGCATCCTGTCCCTCAGACGTGTGAACCACACCACTCAGCTTGGTGTCATCTGCAAACTTGCTGAGGGTACACTTGATCACACTGTCTGCATCACTGATGAAGATATTAAACAGTACTGGTCCCAGTACGGACCCCTGAGGGACACCACTTTTCACTGATCTCCATCTGGACATTGAGCTGTTGACCACTACCCTCTGGATGTGACCATCCAACCAATTCCTCATCCACTGAACAGTCCACCCATCAAATCCACATCTCCAATTTAGAGAGAAGGATGGTGCAGGGGACTGTGTCACAGGCCTTACAGAAGTCCAGATAGAGGACATTCGTAGCTCCTCCCTTGTCCACTGATGTAGTCACTCCATCATAGAAGGGGACTAGGCTGGTCAGGCAGGACTTGCCCTTGGTGAAGCCATGCTGGCTGTCTCGAATCACTTCTCTGACCTCCATGTGCCCTAGCATAGCTTCTAGGATTATCGGTTCCATGACCTTCTGAGGCACAGAGGTGAGGCTGACAGGTTAGTAGCTCCCAGGGTCCTCCTTTCTACTCTTTTTAAAAATGGCTGCAATGTTTCCCTTTTTCCAGTCACCAGGGACTTCACCTGATGTTTCTAGACATTTTTTCCAGATTAGTGTATTCTGATTTCAGAACAGTTGTATGAGCATGAAACGCACTTAGAGACTTTTTCTCTCTCACAACCTCCCAGCTTCTGAATAACTAGCTGGTTTTGTAGGTGCCTGCCTAAATAAGATTAGGTTTGTACAGCTATGTGAACCTTTCTGCAAATACAGATCTTCAGGCTTTTCTGTATTCCTATTCATTTAATTAGCTACTGACAGGTATTAATATTGTGACCTCAACTGACTTACCAGTAAGTCATTAAATGTTTTGTGTACTTTCTTGGGTTTACAGAGCAGCAGACCAAAGTTTTGATTTATCATTGCTTTTCAGGCCCCAGGACTTCTGCTTGACAAAAAGAATGCAAATGCAAAATACTTTGCTAATTTTGCAGTGCAAATTGCTGCTCCACACTTCCAGGAGCAATACAGGGAACTGTTCAACACAAGAAACAGTATGATCTGCAGACATTTTAGGAAAAATACTGTAAAGAGTGTCCACAAAAAGGTTAAGAAAAAGCTCAAGTCATTCTTTAAAGATATGACTAAGATGTTTTATGTTACTGACGAAAACAAATTTTTGCTCAGTCATCTGTATTTTGCTCTTTTACAAATTAAGGGAACTAGGGATCGAAAAGTAATTAGATTTGCCACAGATTTTACTAATTCCGGTAAATGTTGTATTTATTATATAATTCACTGCATTTGTTCAACTCAGACCTTGTTAACTAGAGCTCTGTGAATAAATGTCATACTTGGGTGCAAAATACGACCATTTTGAGAAACAATAAGCCCTACCCTAAGTTGACATAGAATTTTAATTCTAAGAGCTGGTCAGCATTTTTGAAAAAAAATCATGGGGATTTTCAACAGTTAAAGCCATTTCGAATTGAAAAAAAATCAAAGCATTTATTTAAAAAATTAAGAATAGATGACCATTTTGAAGCACTTTTCCTTTATTTCCTGTATGAGACAAACTATTTTTCTTGTTGGCATCAGGAAATCTATGCTGCTAAAACCTCATCTAGTTCTAGTGCTAACTGCTATTGCATATTAGGGTTCACCAACAGGGGAAACGATCAAGAAGAATGAATTTGTTTCAGGAGCTATAACCATGTCCAGAGTGAATGGTGCAGGATGTTACAGAGAGTTACCTGTGTTCGTTTCAGAAAACTTATCCTACTGCTTCTAGACTCGGAAGTGTCAGGAGGACTGGCTCCCCACACTTACTAAACCACTGAAAATTTCAGTTAATTGTCCAGGTAATACCCCTGACTGATGCAGGACTGGCTGATGATTTCTAGGACAATTCTTTGTGTAATGTAGATGGATCATGTTCAGTTAGAGATATCTAGAGGAATCACATTGCAGCGTTTAGTGTAAGCTTAGTGTAAAGTAGGTGTAAGAGCCTTACTTGCAATGAAGTAATAAAATTCCAGTCACCAGGCTTTGCAGCAGAAAGCAAGTGTGAAATTGCCTACAGTTTTTTTTCTGATGTGCATCATGCCAATGTATACTTTGTGAATTACAAGTCCTAAGAGAGTTTCCTTTCTTGATGGATTTTTTTCAGTTTGTTCTGACATGAGAGGAGTTAAGCTGTCACATTACAAGAGCAGAAAAAAGACCCACATGATTTACAAAAAAATCCAGATAAAACAGTATGGCTATAAATCACAGCTCTTAGAAAATGTTATTCTGTACTTCAAAGACTGTTGAAACACCAAAGGAACTTTCTAAATTAATTTAAGTTTTTGTTTTTGTGGCAAATTGTTGGGGGACATCTGTTGTAATATCTTTTAATAATAATACTTTGTGTTTCTCCAGTAGTTTCTCCAAAGATTTAAACATGTTTTACAAATAGCTTCTTAAGAAGTTAATCCAGTGAGTGATCAGTGTATATTGCTGATATTTCTATCACTGCACTACAGTTATTTGTTCATATTATTTTACTATCTAGATACAATATTTTTAAGGGTGAGGTGTGTATGGCTCCAGAATTGGAACATAGGTAAGAATTCAATTAAAGAAGCACGAAGTGTAAAAAAAAATTTTGATTTTTTTGAGAGAATACTTTACTGTAATAGTGACTATCACTGTAATACCTGAGGATCATGTTGTGAATAAATTCAACATTAGTTTTCTTTCTTTGTTTTGATAGTTTGGTACTCTACCTTTTTTATTTCTTTTTTGTTTATCACTAACATAGAAGTATGGAAGAGGTGATGAGATATTCTATGATTATAGATAAGTTCAAGTGAAAAAATGAGCAGTGAATTTAGCAGCACTCCTGGAAGCAATTTGCTTATCAGTTGCATATTTTTTTCTGTGAGAAATTTTCATAGGTTTACCTGATTCCTCAAAAGATTCTTTGTCCTGCTATTATAGGTTCCTGCTTTCCTTTGCTCCAAGGAATATGGGCATAAAGTAGTTTGAGAAGGGATGGTCCATCCAATATCTAGCGTGAACTTCAAAAGTATGAAAGAACCCTCTTTTACAAGATGGGGAACAGACTTGGGCACCAATTTTTGCTATTGGTAGTTGACATTTATTTCTGGTTCCATTTCACATGAGCAAATCATGTTTGAAAACCTGGGAGCAAAGCATATTAGTGCAGTTTCACAGTAAGTAAATTTTGTATTCTTCCAAACTCTCATTCCACTAAGTGTTTGCTCTTGCAAACAAAAACATTAATGTTGTATTTTATTGTTTTATTCCTGATTAAGCAAAAATAATGCATGTCTGTGTCTCCTATGATTTAATTTAATGCCTAGATTTTGTTTCTCTCCCTGTAATTTTTCAAAAATTCCATGATTTTTTAAAGATATTCAGCTTCTCTTTGCTCAGCATGGGATGATTTAAGAGCCCCAGCTTTCATTTGTAAAAAAGAGAAGGGTTTTTTTTTTTTCCATTTTTAAGGTAGAGTACATGAGATTTAAGGCTATAATTTTTACTAATTTCATTATTGTTTGTGTCTCAAATACTATGCACTTACTGAATACTTTTGAGCTGGCATTTTTACAGGTCAATTTAATGTGTAGATTCTTCTCATAGAGCAAGAGAACATTTCTGGTGCTTGTTTTCCGTGTACTTCCTATTACACTAGTCTACAATTCCAAAATAACTTTATTGTCACTCAACACAACAGAATGCGCAACTCTGTTCAACTAATAGCAATGAAAGAGAAAAAAAAAAAATCAGACCATCAGATACTTCAGTCTATCTCAGTAGGGCTATCTCTTCCATCTAAGGATTTCATCCTACTTATGCCTTCTCAGTTGATTCCCATCACCTGAACCTCTTTATCTTGCCAATTGCCCTTAAGTATCATATTTGCCTGCTACCAATTATAGGAGTACACTTCCATGAAGTGAGCTGCTGCTATAGCTCTTTCAGCTAAATGGGCTTTCTTTTATTATGAAGGGGAAAAAAATCATTCTAAACTTAGGCTTGGATTTACTACTTGTCTATAAAGCACCTTTAATATGTACACTCCTATGCATAATATTCCTTTGCCCTGTTGAATTTGTGACTCTCCCTCTCTGGAGTTAAATTCAGTGGTTAGAGATGTAATTTAGACAAGCTCCCAGATGGTCTATAAGATAGGTAGGTAGACCTACTTCATTGAGATGGCTGGCTGTGTGATATTGTCTTTTTTTTTTTTTTTCTTTTCTCTGTGTATATATGTGAAGTCTTTCTTATATTCCTCCATAGCATATGAATGAGATGAAAGATACAAAACGAAAAGTAGCATTACAGATCTGGCATGATATAAGATATCATAGACTTGGTGAGCATAATATTGCAAGTCTTTCATCCCTGATCCATCCCTAGTCTAATTAGTGAAGGACTACAATGCTCTTCAAGCTGCCAAGATTTTTTTTTTTTTTGTAGCCCAGTATTCAATTATGCCAAAAGAAAGGTACTGGTTGAATATCCCTGCTTACGTTTAGATTGCCTTTTTAACCTGGATATCTGTAAACATACATAGCGCAAGTTTTGATATTAAAATCTTCAGTGAATGTCTCTAAATGGATGTCGCAGGGAGACAGAGTGGAGTGGAAATGGTAGGAGAAGTCATGCTCTGTGGAAGTTCTGCATAAAAACAAAACTATAGTAAACGGGAAGATGCATAAGTAGGGGTGTGGTGGGTTTTTTTTTTGTACATTTGGAAATTGCTTAGGAGTTTGTAGCACTAAAGCTTGCCTCCATGAGAAATCAGTTTAATTTAGGGTTAAGAGTGACCTGAACCTAAAGCAAAAGAAACCATTCTTAAAACAGAAATGATAGTGCTAAAGTTGTCTTTTAAGATCCCATTTCATTAAACCAGTGCAACTTGCCTGTAACAACTAGGTCTTCATTAAGTCAGTTTACTCCCTGGTATTTTTGGTTTACAGAGTTCTTTAATAATTATAATTCTTTATAGCTACTTAAGTATGTTTAAGTCTTAAGAACATTTCCAGATATAGCTACATTTTTATCTGCAAAATGAAAGCCAAAGCTCTGTTGACAAGTAGAACTCTTTCTTACTCCCTTCATAACATTAATTTTTCATGTCTCTGTGTCCCATAGCAGGCTCTGGTTTGGAGGGCCAGATAGAATGCTGAGGCCATCCAGCATTTTATAAATGGACACTTAGTGCATAATAGTGCTTACTTTTATCTTGAATTTGTGGAATTTCCTATGCTTACAATTGGAAAGACTTCAGTCCCCTGGTGAACTTAGCTAATACAGTTTGTAAATACAGAAAGACAATCACCATCTATATACAGTGAGGGAGATGTTGCTGAGTGTTAAGTCATGTTGAGAATAAACCTGTGCAAGGGGAACTTCTTGTATCTATCTGTAGCATTCCTCTCTTTCACAGTGAAGGAACTGATAAAATACATAGCAATACCGTGCTTGGGGATTCTCAGATGTTTCTTGATATAGGCACTTCTATTATCAGCTCTGAAATAGAAAAAGACTTTAAGCATCCCCCTGAAAGAAACAGCTTTTTTATGCCTCTGACCTATTGTACATCATTTTATTACAGCAGTCATTGTTCTGTCTGTAATAACTTTGTGCTCTGAACGATTCTATCCTCCTGTAAGAACAGTATCTGCACTCCTCAGATGAAGTGCATAACCTGTGTCAATTCATCTTTCAGCACTCATCTTATTTTTGTGCAGATGCCTTAAACTTGTCATCATTAGTGAAATAAATCCACATTCTTTGGCTCTCAACTAAAGTTTTGTTGAGGGATTTCTACTCCTGTGCCTTTGACAAGCTTCCTAGCTAGCTGCATGCTTCTAGTATTATCACTGTTTTCTTTATTCCATAATTATATTTCTTGAATCCCACGTATATATTTAGTTAGCTTGTATCTCCTCTCACTTTTTTTGAACTAAATCCAGCGTCTAGCAATGTCAGTAGGAGTCTTTCTGTTGTCTGTAGTGGGTACTGCACTGGGACCTTTCTAATGTCTGTATGGTATAACTAGTCTGCCATGGCATTTTGTGTTGGTATAGTATTCTCAGAGTGTTTGCCTAGTTTCTTCTAAGTCCTGCTTTCCAGATTAAAGGAGAGGGATAGATAAACCCGTAAGTAGAGTTCAAAAGGTATTCAATCATGTTTTACTCCTTTTCGTATGGGTAAGTAATTTGGATGACTACAAGCTATATCCAGGAAAGGAGCTAAGAGCCTAAGGGTTAGAATCCTTTTTTGCATCTGTGCATGTAATTAAAACGGGCCATTAGGGAATGTGTCATGGCACAATTTATATCCTTATAACTAAGTGTTCTTTCTCCTATATCCTATGCTATCCCCAAACTGTTCTCAGATGTTGTTTGAGAGAGTGCGCTTTGGCATGAAAAAAGAAATGTGCCAGGAGGCTTGCTAGTAACTAAACAACACAAACTGTCCATAATACCAACTCTTAGACAAAGAAGGCAAGTTGTAGTAAATGAAATCCAGAACGAACCTGCATCTTCGTGCAAGGCACTGGAGAGTTTAGAAATTCTAAAGGATGGTCAAGAAGTCTTGAGTTTTGAGGAGCCATTGATTTGTAGAACTCGCATAGATATTTATAAGGGCTATGGACAAGCATTTTTGTCCATTTAGGAGCCAGAATGTGAAGTTATCTCCTGAGATTACATCTCTGTTCTTTGACAGAACAGAGTAGTGCTAAATTTATTGTAGAACAGGCAGTAGAGGTTGTGTTTCCTGACTTCTGTGTAATAGTAAAGCAGTTAGAGCTCTTGCCAGAAAGCGGGAGTCTTATAATCAATATACTTTTCTAGTCTGTTAGGATTCAAATCCACAAGAATATGCCCAGGTTTTCAGACAATGACAACGTGAGTGGGTAAATAACATCACCCACTGAATCACAGAGTCATACAACAATTTATGTTGGAAGGGACCTCCAGAGGTCATCCAGTCTGACCCCTTGCTCAAAGCAGGTCTACTTAGTCCAGGTTGCTCAGGGCTGTATCTGGAACATCTCCAAGGATGAAGACCTTTCTGGGTGACCTGTTCCAATGTTTAATGGAAAATCAAGTTTTCTAATACCTAATTAGAATTTTCTAATTAGAATGTTCCTAACTTGTGGCTCTTGCCTCTCTTCCTATGACTGTGCATTTGCAAGAGTCTGGCTCTGTCTTCATTGTATCTATCCTCTAATCAGGTAGTTGTAGACAGCGGTAAGGTCTTCCCTTAATCTTCTCTTCTTAAGGATGAACAGGCCCAGTTTTCTCAGCTTCTCCTCACATGTTATGTTCTCTGGCTATCTTAGTGGCCCTCACTGGACTTGCTCCAGTGTGTCAGTACCCTTTTTGTACTGAGGAGCCCCAAACCAGACACAGTACTCCAGATGTGGTCTCACAACTGTTGGACAGATGATAAGGACATGCACTTTAGTCCATACTTAGATATGTAAGTCCCATTTCAGAAGTTCCAATGTTTAGAAACTTCACAAATCTGTAGGATTTGCCCTCTTATGAAGCTTGAACTTCCACAAACTTATCTCTGAGAATTGCCTTGCCATGATGTTTTTTTATTTCCTGAGAATCAGAAGGGTAACATAGTTAGATGGCTATAATCTGTTTTTTAATATACCTGAGACATATCTAGAAGCTGGTTTCCTCTGTCCTCATCTTGGAAGATGGAGAAGTACCTGTCTTCCCATTTGTAGCACGATTGAAAATACAGAGCATGAGTTGGAATAATGATTCTAACATTTCAAAGATTCTGGTGTGGCAGAAATAGATGCACTTTTAAGTATTCATGAAATAGTCTCTGAACTGCCTTACACCATAAAAAATATGACCACATCCACTTCGAACTATTAAAAAGAAGTACATAGTGTGGTTGTGAAGGGTCACTCCTGCCATCATACTTTAGTCTTGCTACTGATTTCTACTCTGTCAGTTTTGGGGAAATTGTCTAAATTCATTGTTTTCTTATCTACTTGATAGACTTAAAGAATATTTACAGTGTTGTTTGAGAGGTCTGAATCAGTCAGTCTATAAATAATACTAAAGAAACCACTTATTTACACCTTTTCCTTCAGATTTTCCAAGAGTCTGGACAAAAATCAGAGATGCTGCCTCTTTCAATGAACAAGAACTTCTCTATATTCCAAGATCTCTCTGTATTTCATGTTTTTGTAAGTGACAGGGACACTTTGGATAGGATTTAACCATGTTGGAATTTTATTGTGTTAGACTAGTGTGTAAATGGAAAAAACATTCACTTTTGCACTGTGACTCACTTAAATAATCATTGTGTATGTCTGTAGCTATTTATTCCTCTGAGTTTGCCATGATACAGAACTGAGCTGTGTGTTGAGGAGTCCTGGATCCCAGTGTCACAAATGTCAGACCTTTTACATTTGCTTTTTCAATAAATCAATCGATAAAATAAAAAGAGCTTCCACGTGCCCTTCCTGTTCAGTCTGTCAGCAAATAAGGATGGGTGAACTCTTTTCAGAAAAGCAGCCCTTTGAAGATGTTTAGAAAAGAAATCAGGAGGCTAAGATCAAAGGACCCAGAACCTGTTCTGTGTATTCAGTAAGTATTGTTCTTGCACATCTGGATCAGTTCAGAGTGTTTTTTTAGAGGCAGAAAATCTTCTCCCTAAAGGAAATGAGAACTCTCCATACACTACATTTTCTTGAATTTATTATGTGAATTCAGTGTTATATTGAAGTTAATTGGTAGTGACCCTAATATACACAATCCTAGACAAAAACTATGCTGAGCTCAAGTTAAGGTCACAAGATGTAGCTATAATTTGGAGTAATAAAGATATCCAACAGACATGCTGAACAAATACAAGAAACATAGAGCTGTGTAAGAAATTAAAATGAGTCTGATGAAGAAAATGCACAAGAGAGACATCCAAGCCTCCTCCCCACCCCCTGCCATACTCCATAGTGATGCCATGTGGCAATAATTTGATTTTTTCATAACAGCCCAAATATGATTAAACTCTTTTAAAAAAATGTGTTTCCTTTAGTAGCTCCATCGAGCAGATCTGAATCACCCAAAATTACCCAAAGGTTTTTCCCCACTAGTCCTCCATTGCCAATGAACACTAGACCCTTTGTAGTTACCTTCTCTCTAAAAAAAAGCCAACTTTGACAGTTTTATATTTTCATGAAGGAAAGAAACAACATAATCAGCAAATCAGCATGTCCATATAAAGCACTTGAAGCAAACAGCACTGCATTTTCCTGTGAGCATTACTGAACAAGAAACCTCCTTTATTTGGGACCTTCTTCACCTGCCCAGAAGGAAGACACTGTAGGACTTTCTGAAGGTCCGCAGTCGCTATACTGGGCCAACAACTGAGCCTACCCCATGCCTGACAGCCACTGCCAAACAACGAATCCACCCACCCTTCTGCTCCAGTTAAGTCAAGCACATCCAGCCTCTTTTCTTCATTCTGGCCCAAATAAATTTGATTTGCCCTTGTTTGCAAAGTGAAAGATCAGTTGACTGATCAGGCAAGCAGCAAATCTCTGTGAAGCTCTTTTGGGCTGTTATTACCCACCTGCTTTCTCAAAGTCATACGAGAGTCTGGGTACTTACTGTAATGCTACAGCTGGCTTTTGTACCCACTGTTTTGAGACAGCCTAGTGAAGAAAACCCTATATAAGGGATAAATATGATCATTTTCATAGGAAAAAGGTGATTTTATTTGTTGAGGATGGAGGGCCTCTTCCCAGTGCAGTAAATCTTTCCCTTGATTTCTGGAAATGCTTGTCATTCCAGGGCCACCCTTCAAGAGCTTTAGCACTGAACTTTGCTGAAGCTCAAGAAGCACCTGGATTCAGTTTAGTTCAATTATTTGGGTAGCAGAGCCTCTGGATTTTCCAAATTGATATATATGATACCAAATAATAGTGCGTCTATAAAGTAGATGTAAAAGAAGAGAAGTCAGTGTTTCTTGCCACATTCCCAGGTCAAATTCTCCAAGCCAGGAATTTCAGCTGAGTGTTCAAACTTCTAAGAATTAGATTTGTGGCATTGACTTGAATGGGAAATTGTGTTACAACTGCAGGATTTGTTCCTATAGCTGGTGGTTCTCCAGGAAAAGTAAAGAGTTTTGCAGTGTCTTAGAAATCAAGTTACATTTCTGAACTTTCTACATTTGCTCCATCATTAGCTCTTCTTCAGAGAGTTTCTACTTCTCTGATGTTACCTTTTAAAATGAATGGATTTTTTATAAAGATATGAATCCTCTGTTCAAGCCTTTATTTTTCTGTTCTAGTCCCAGAACTATCCCCTCCCCCTAACTCTGCTTTTAACAGCTCTGTAAAACATGCCTTGTATTTCTAACCATAAACAGTAGAGGGCAACCTGAGAATGACTATCCTAACTGTTCCTACAGCCTGAGATGCTGTAAATCTGGTGGTTTAAAAGTTATTACTAGCTATTGGTACGTTAAATACATGTTAAATAATTACAGTATTCAATATTGAATGTGAATGTGCTATACTTGTTGCATTTCTCAATGCAAACTGAACTTTTCATTCTAGGTCAGTTGACTATGAGACCTCTATAGAAGAGTCACACCATACTCAGCAATCCCATGCTCAGCATGTCTGTCATTTGCAAAACAAATTTTGCAAATAGGTGGAAGAAATGTGTAAATATGGGTAGGGAAATGGCACCATGGAAAGAATAAACTCTTATGGAAATATCCTAGAATTAAACAAGGAAAAAACTAGTATAATTTATGGAACTATTATAGATTTTTACAGACATTTCTTGACCATGGCATATAATTCTCTGTTTACATCTACAGGCTTGAGTATAAATTCTGTATTACTTTTTATTCTAAAGTTCTTGAAAAAAGCATACCCAATTTAAGTGAGTTGTACAGTCTTTGTATAAACTTAGCTGAAAGTGTTAGTATGTTATATTAAATTTGGTGGAAGAAGTAAGAATCTACTTAAGAGACAGTGAGAAACCAGAAGACATGAAATGAGAGCCCGAGAGAAAAGAACCTGTATAATATTAAATATCATGAGTACTTGGCACCAGTGACTGCCTTGCTACTCATGGCCTGATCCAAATACTGCAGCAAATTTATTTGTTAAGAGCCATCCTTTAGATCTTTGGAAATCATCTTCCTGTCACTATATAACAGAGCTTATTTATATTCAGCTGCATTTCACTGCATCTCTTTAAACAAAAGTTTGGATTTTCAAACACAAGTTACAACAATATGTGCAAAGAACGTTTGCTGCTACTGTTTCCCTGGGGAGCCTGCATGCTTTCCTCCCAAGTTTCTCTGAGGTTTCACAGGACTCATCCCTTAATCCTACTTCTATTTTCCCCTCCTGTGGATCTTCTTCACAAACACAACTCCAGCTATCATCTGTACAACAATAACTCACAGGTTTAGTCCTCTACTCCAAGTTAAATTCAAATTCTTTTCCAGTCTTCCCAGTGCTACTCAATAACAGGGCAAGCTCAGAATGCCTGAAACAAAATTCTTAATCATCCTCCTTCAGTTTTCTTTGTTATCTTTGCACGATATCACCATGGTCCTCCCTGGGCCTGATGCTTGTAAAATGAGGATTGTGTTAACCTCAACCTTCTTTCCGGAGCTTCAGGTCCCATCTCTGGGAAGAATCACAGAATCACAGAATCGTATAGGTTGGAAAAGACCTTTAAGATCATTGAGTCCAACTATAAACTTAACACTACCAAGACCACCACTATACCATGACCCTAAGCACCTCATCCAAACGTCTTTTAAATACTTCTAGGGATAGCGACTCAACCACTTCCCTGGGCAGCCTGTTCCAATGCTTGATAACCCTTTCAGTGAAGTAAAATTTCCTAATATCCAGTCTAAACCTCCCCTAGTGCAACTTGAGGCCATTTCCTCTCATCCTATCACTTGTTACCTGGGAGAAGAGACCGACCCCCACCTCTCTACAACCTCCTTTCAGGTAGTTGTAGAGAGCGATAAGGTCTCCCCTCAGCCTCCTTTTCTCCAGGCTAAACAACCTCAGTTCCCTCAGCCGCTTCTCATAAGACTTGTGCTCTAGACCCTTCACCAGGAATCTTTCCTTTTCATCCATGTGGAAAAAAATCCTAAGTTTTAACTATCACAGCTTTGAAACATTCAAGTTACATCCATTTAAGATGGTGCTGTTATGCAGAACTTGGTCTTTCATACATTTTACACCCTCATATTGCACAGTCCCCCCTTCTCCTGGTAACAAAACACAAACTGCCTGTTTTCTATTGCAGGGCACTTTCTTGCAACTCTTACTATCTCTTCCGTGATTCTGAGCTTCTAAACTCATGTCTTTTCTGACAGTGTCTCCCTTCATCAACTCATTGTTACATTTTTTCAACCAAGTATTTTTATGCCATTTGCTATAAATATTAGAAGCAACCTGCCCATTTAGAATCATTTGTTGTGGTTAATGTTAATGGAAATTTGGGAGGAAGTATTAAGCCTTATACATTACATTTTATTCCTGTCTTTTCCCAGTTGTTTTCAAAGCATAAACAACATGACAAAATTAATTTAGATCAGAATTGGCTTCATCATAAAAATCAAGACATTATACCCAGGTAATCTGAGTGAGGTGTTGGTAGAACATGGGCAAGAGTTGGATGAAGCCCTTCCATTCGTTTGCCTTGCTTCAGAGGCTGAGCCTTTAGGAATTCCTTCAAGGAATCTGTATCTCCCAAGCATTGCCATTCAGCCTGGCTTACAGCCCAAGCCCCATTTTTTAATGGAGAAATCGAAATTATGGGATTTGCTCTGCATCAGAATTACGCCATATTTTCATTCTTTGCTGATTTGCATTGCCTCTCTCTGTGTATTTCTCAGAACACTATAACTGTTTATGTGTAACTGTCTCTGTTTCTCTGGAAAAGCAGTTAACATACTAACTTTCAACCAGTTCTAAATTACAGTTACACAGGCGACAAGACAGTAAAGGGAAGAAAAAAAAGCTATGAACTCACTAGATATGTTTACTGACCTCACTAGTCTCATAAGCTCAATATCATCACCCATTTTTTTGTTCCTTTACTTCTCCTTTTCTCTATGTTCATGTATCTTTATTGTTGTCTTGTAGGATCTAGACTGCTAGGGCTTCATGATAAGGACAGTGTGAGATTATGTGAGTGTATTTGCGTAACTGAAAGCAAAAAATGATAATATATATCCATTATTTCACAGGAAAAAGAGTGAGTCTCTTTTTGTCATATGAAATATGAATGTATTCCAGAGGTCTAATTCTTAGTTTGTTTTCTTTTTTATCCGGTGGTATGAGATACTGGACAGACATCACTTTTCATAAAAGTCTACTAAATGTTTGCATTTCTTAGATGTCCTTCTTAATATAATATTGGCAAAACCTATCAACATTCTGTGAAAATATTGGCAAGGCTTCCATTGGCACAAATGTTAAAACAATATCACTTAGACAGAAAGCAAAACTGAGTGAGGGATTAACACAAGAGATTAAAATAACTTTTTGCTTTCATTTGTTGAAGGTGCAATCATTATGACCACCAAGAATTTTTCCACCCGCTTTAAAATTGTGTTAAAAATGAGCTATTCCAGGGCTTTTTGGCATAAAGCTACAAAACATCATGGATTTTGAGTTGCTGTAAACCAGCAAAGCTGATCTGATCATAGCTAATCTGTTGTTGTGCCACTGTGTTTATTCTAGCTGAGGTTCTGGCACTCTTGTCTATATTGTGTATTACTGTCACCAAACAATTTTCTGATGGAAGATTACTAGCTGGCACATCCAGTTGACTTTGGTATAATTTGTCTAACTTCAGTCTGCCTTACCTGCTGTCAGCTGCAGATACAAGACTTGGTTTTACACATGTAAACCTTTTTGTGCTCTATTTCTGAGCCATATGTCTTGGTGGTGACTGCCTTGAGCTGCCTTCCACTGCTGTGGGAAGAAACACCACGCTACGTAATAACTGTTTGCAAGATCAATTTCTGCTCCTTACCACTACCCCAAAAAACAGAATCACGGAATCACAGAATCGTATAGGTTGGAAAAGACCTTTAAGATCATCGAGTCCAACCATAAACGTAACACTACCAAGACCACCACTATACCATGTCCCTAAGCACCACATCTACATGTCTTTTAAATACCTCCAGGGATGGTGACTCAACCACTTCTCTAGGCAGCCTGTTCCAAGGCTTGACAACCCTTTTGGTGAAGACATTTTTCCTAATATCCAATCTAAACGTCCCCTAGCGCAACTTGAGGCCATTTCCTCTCGTCCTATCACTTGTTACCTGGGAGAAGAGACCAACACCCACCTCTCTACAACCTCCTTTCAGGTAGTTGTAGAGAGCGATGAGGTCTCCCCTCAGCCTCCTTTTCCCCAGGTTAAACAACCCCAGTTCCCTCAGCTGCTCCCCATCAGACTTGTGCTCTAGACCCTTCACCAGCTTCGTTGCCCTTCTCTGGACACGCTCCAGCACCTCAATGTCTCTCTTGTAGTGAGGGGCCCAAAACTGAACACAGTATTTGAGGTGCGGCCTCACCAGTGCCGAGTACAGGGGGACAATCACTTCCCTAGCCCTGCTGGCCACACTATTGCTGATACAAGCCAGGATGCCATTGGCTTTCTTGGCCACCTGGGCACACTGCCGGCTCATATTCAGCTGGCTGTCAACCAACACCCCCAGGGCCTTTTCTGCCAGGCAGCTTTCCAGCCACTCTTCCCCAAGCCTGTAGCGTTGCATGGGGTTGTTGTGACCCAAGTGCAGGACCTTGCACTTGGCCTTGTTGAACCTCATACAATTGGCCTTGGCCCATCGATCCACCCTGTCCAGGTCCCTCTGCAGAGCCTTCCTCCCCTCCAGCAGATCAACACTCCCGCACAACTTGGTGTTGCCTGCAAACTTACTGGGGGTGCACTTGATCCCTTCGTCCAGATCATTGATAAAGGTATTAAACAGGACTGGCCCCAATACTAAGCCCTGGGGAACACCGCTTGTGACCGGCCGCCACCTGGAGTAAACTCCATTCACCACCACTCTTTGGGCCTAGCCATCCAGCCAGTTTTTTACCCAGTGAAGAGTACACTTGTCCAAGCCATGAGCAGCCAGTTTCTCCAGGAGAATGCTGTGGGAAACGGTGTCAAAGGCTTTACTGAAGTCTAGATAGACAACATCCACAGCCTTTCCCCTCATCCTTTAGGCAGGTCACCTTGTTGTAGAAGGAGATCAGGTTGGTCAAGCAGGACTGTCAACAGAGATCTGACAGGCTGCCCCATTCCCCAGGAAACACAGTTGCTCTGTCTATCTTGCCGTGAATGTCTGGGGGGGCTACACTAGCTGTAGTCCTGCGAACCATGACTGATGGTGGCAGTGCCTAGCTAGTCTGTGATCCAACCCGGAGCCTAGGGCTGCTCAAACTGCACAGCTCTGCTCGCACTGAAGTTATGCCTTTACCTTCTAAAACTCCTGTCTTCAGGCTTAATATTTGTAACCCCGCGGTTATTAAACAGCTGTTTTGAAATTAAGTCTCGTTATTCTTTAAGATGCTTTTTGGAGGAAACAGCCAAAGTATTTTCAGTACATGTTTTAGTTTTACAGGCATTTCAGAGTGGAAATTTTCAAAAAGCAATGAAAGTAGCCTTATGCAGAGAGACAAAGGGTATTGTTAAAGAGCAACTTGGATGGATGATGAATTGTACTCTTATTCAGAACGACCATATTTTGGCCAGTTGAAGAAAAGGTTATTTATTTTTATAGTACAGGAAAAACACAAAGATTTTTAATGAAATTCTGTGTGGAGTCTTAATTCACTGGCACCTTCTTATAAATATTTAGTTTTATAAGAATATTACAATATAAAAATTTAATAAAATACAATAATAGAAACAGACTAATGCCAAAACTGAGGTTGAATAATTTCTTTCTGAAATTCTAGTAGTTTAGAATATATTAAAGATACTGTTTCCTTCTACATTTATATATTCGTATAGTAAAATGCTCAAATCATTTTTTCTTAATATATAAATGTGTTCGGGGCCCAGATACAGTGTGGGTGGGCATAATGTGATCACTGACTTATTGCTTGCTATTTGCAAATGTGCCTTGCTCACAGCTTGGGAGGCTAGACTCCTATGGGCTCAAAGGGCAATTCAGTTTGTATGCTTATTTAGTCCTATGGGTTTTATTAGCTACAGCTGTTTATCACAGTGTATTGTGCCTCTACTTGTTCAATAGAAGCTGACCTAACAGCATTGATTTATGGCCTTGGTTCAAACCTGGCTGCAGAGAGAGGGGTGAGTGGTCAGTGTAGAGCAATCAATACCAACCAGCCAGTTGAACACAAGGCAACAAAAGTGGAAGTGAACCATAAAGTAACCCCTTGTACCGTCAGCTTACAATACCAGAAAATAAGTTTGCATGTTGTAGTACAGATTTATGGTGATCAAAAGAAAGAGTGTAAATGTATTTGTTTGTGCTTACTATGTCTTATGTTTTGTAGCTTTTCCAGAATTAAAGATTTCAGTTTGTGTATGGGCTCTGGACTATGGGTTGTTAAAGTGCTACAGGTACACTAATTTTATTTTGCCTGATGTTTCACAAAACTTTCTTGTACAGTTAACAAGAGAAAAGCTCTTGCAGATGGGAGAGACAATCATGTATCCTTAGACCTAAGCCTCAGGGTCTTGGAGCACTTCCCCCTACCACACTCTTGTTGGGCCCAGGTGTGTGCTGTACACCTTGTCTACCCCATACACCCTTGTTTCCAGAGCAGGAAGCTCAGGTTTCTCATTGGAAAGAAGGTGTAATTTGCTCGGACCAGATCCTTGGTATGGATGTTGAAGGGTCCACAACTCTTGTGTGCCCGCCACCTACCCTAGGCATACCTTTTATAAGTAGTCACAGTCCACATGTAGGTGACAGTCTACCTTTACTACCTACTGGAGGATCAGTGATGAGGTGGGACATAGTATTCACAAAGAATTTCAGACAGTCCTTCACCAAGAACTCATATTCATGGTACAGCAGAAAGTCAACAGAAAATAGTCCAATGCGGCATACCTATTCTGCATACATGAATGACTATTTATGATACTCACTATCCACTCGTGGGATCTTTGCTTATATTTCATGGGATGTGTTTGAAATTGAAAAAATTATTAGATCAGTACATTGCTTAACATTTCTTTTTTCAGGTCCTTGGGATTCTACAGGCTTCATTACGTCTGAGAGGTTTGCTGTAAACTACTAGGAATAACTAGTCTATTGTCAGTAGGATGATTCTCTAGTTAAGTTTACACACCTCTACTGAAAATTTTTCACGTGGTGTCCCAAATGAAATTTAAAAAAAGGTCACATGCCAATGGCTAGCTAAAAGTGTATGCTCTGCACTCTTTTCTCTTACTGCCACTTAGCAGAGTGGCATCAACACTTTGCTGTTTATTGTCAAAATCATAGAATCATAGAATCATTAAGGTTGGAAAAGACCTCTAAGATCATCTAGTCCAACCGTCAACCCAACACCCCCATGCCTACTAAACCATGTCCTGAAGTGCCACATCTACACGTCTTTTAAATACCTCCAGGGATGTACAAAGTTGGGCAAGTTCCCAACTTGTGGATGTGCATTATTTGCTTCCGTGCATGTTATAGCCATTTGTCCAACTTAAGAAACCAGCTGTCTAAATTGTCTCTTTCTGTTTCATTACTGGAGAACAAAACATTTCAGATCTAGCACTCACCTGCCTTGGTGGCACTAGTGGAGTCTTCTACGCTGATTGGTATCAATGTACCCACTTGCAAGAAAATGTGAATGTTGAGCAAGAGCTAACTTAGCCACATCAATGGAACCATCTTCCACTTCCTCACTTGCCTGAAGCAGCAGGTGGTCTTTCTGATGATTTCAAAGGGTATGGCAACAGAACTGTAGCGGCTTATAATCTTCAATTTAGTAAGATAGGTTTAACTAGATGCCAGCTCTGAGGTCTCTATATATGAAACATAGTAAAACCATGAGACGCTTAAGTCAGTTAGAGCGTAATCAAATTCTGTTAGAAAGAAAATTATATAGATTTCACTGTCTGTGGATAAAGTCTTTCTACTCAATCATTTTTGTAGTCTACTTAACATGAAATCTTGGCAGAATAGGAACAATTCTTTTAATTAACAGTGTTCTTACTGATCAGGTCCAGATGATGGTGATGGTGATCATGATGATTACTACTATTATTATTATTATTATTTACATTGATTTGGTATATTTAGCTAACTGAATTTCTGGCATTGCATTTTGAGATAAAAGCTGTAAACTACGCACTACCCACATAATAAGGACATAATTTCAGGTCGAAGTGGCACAGTGGGCTTCTGTGCTGGTCTTTGATGTCTGGAGAGTTGTACTCACATTCTGGCTTTGATCTCAAGTGAAAATAAGTTTGGTGGGTCTTGTTTTAGCCTCTGTTCTCCACAGTTTAAGTGCTCCCACAGTTCAGTACAATTGGCCTTCTCTGTGTAAGAGAGGCCCTAGGCATGGGGTGTTGTGGGGTCAGTGCTGACATTTGCTGGCAAAGCTGAATGGGGATGCTTGCATAACAGCTTGTGTGATGCCTGGTTTATATTTAGTGCTGCAGTACAAAATACACTTACATTATTAATATAAAACAATATAGATCCAAAGAAGCTGATAGGTAGACATGTCTTTGTTTACCTATAAAAATATATTAAAAATATTTCATTTATTTTATAAAATATAAATATTACATTATAAAATATAAAAATTGTATAAAATAAAAATATTTTATATAAAATATAAAATATTTTATTATATTATCTAATTTTAAAGACTTTTTTCTCGTCACTTGACATACAGGTTTTTAAACGCACATTTGAAATCTCTCCATCATATGCTCCATCTAACAGTAACCCTCTGGTAAACCCATCAAAGCCTGCCAAGACCACACACACTGCATAGTTCTACCTAAAGACAAATGCAGTGAATCATGATTGATTCTGAATGTTCAGTCATTTTTTAGCTTTGCATTTACCTCATTTTTTTCAATCAATTCTTCACAAGTCCTGCTCTGTCATAGCCCAGTTTCTGAAACTAGTTATTCTTCAGTTGGTTACTGAAGTTGTGGTACACGGCCAAGCATCAGCTCCCCAGGTTTAGGAATGGAGAATCTTGTTTTATTTTGCATCTGTATAATAGTACTTAGTATAATTTGACCCTTTTGTTAGGTTCTATTGTGGTACATAATATAAAAAAAAATTACAAATGAAATATATAAGTGCAATACACTACAGTTAAAAGCTAGAGATATGTACAAGAGGCTTAATCACATGGGAAATGCTGGAGTTATAAAGATGAATCCTTGTAGGCTGGAGAGCTGGAAGGAAGTTTTGTGGATGGATTTGACTAGGTGGGAATGGAAGAAAATCTCTGTAAAGATGCATTGGGGGATTATATCATTGCAAGTTGCTAGGATAAGGTGAAGGAGAAGTTGCTAAACAGAAAAGTGGGCAAGAGGTGGAAATGTTGGCTGGGAATAGCAAGGGGCTTGCAGTTTTGAAAGTACCAGCAAGTCACAGTGTGCTGCTGACCTCTGCGACAGGGAACTGTCTCCCATGCAATCACTGGCCATTGCTGTGGGAAAGTTGGAGCCTGATTTCCAGGCCATTATCTGCCTAATTCTGTGTCAGTGTAAGTCTTGTGTAGCTCTTGGATGTTTTAGAGACTGAATGCCCAGGGCGGCATTTGTGAAGGTTGCGAGTGACCCAGATGAGATGAGAGAAATGTGTAGACATGGTGCTTAGGGACATGGCTTAGTGGTGGACTTGGAAGCCTTAGGTTTACAGTTGGACTTGGTGATCTTAAGGGTCTTTTCCAACCTAAATGATTCTATGATTCTCTGATTCTGTGATTCTATTCCTTGAAACTCTCATTGTGAAGTTTACTCAATGCAGAGACTTAAATACAGGGAGGAGTTTTGTGTGTGCATATTTCACTGTTCATTTTGATATTTGCTGTAATTCAAAGGATTTTAATAAAATGAAAGTAAAGAAGCAATAATGAAAACCTGCATCCCCTTATTTATTGTTTAACAGCCCAAAATCAATCTTGACTCCAAACTATGGTTGATCTGTATGACTTCCTTCTCATAAAAGAAAGACCGCATGTCACTGTTACCCTTATAATCATTTTTATTGTTCAGAAAACGCAGAATACTTCATCATGTGATACGAAATTAAGTCATTAATACCAACTCTAAACTGCGCCTCTTCCAAAGTACTGCAGAGATTCTTGTGATGCCATTTCCTTTTTTTTTAAACTAAGTAGATAAAAAAGAGGAACTTCCAGAATAAATCTAAAGTCCATCTTACCCAGTATCCTATTTTTAAGAGTTACCTGGTAGTGGATGCTTAAACAGGATAAGAAATAGAGGGCAAGGTATAAGCTGAATATGCTCAGGCAATTAGCAGCTGGAAACTTCTTGAGCTAGAGGTTGCATAAGAATGGTCATGTTAATAGCTACTTAAAGACCTGTCTTGAGTTCTCCCTGAATTCATGCCCCACAGCATCATGCTGTTTACTGAGCCACTTTGGAGGAGAAAATACTGAGGGCTTTTTGTAACTTTGATATCATTGTTTCCATTATGGATACAGCAGGATTCCAAGAACAGGGTGTAGGTATTTTGCTAACTTCATAAGGTCAGGAAGCAGCTCCCACCTAGCTTTTCCCATTAGCATGATACCAGTACATCAGTGTCTGATACCTTTTTCTCCCACCCTCACTGGAGACTTCTTGCCTTACGTTTGTAGACACATAAATCTTCACAAAAAAACATCCACCGATACTTCCAAACTCACCCATCCCTCATGTTAGTTGTGCTTTGTGCCATGAGCTTTTCTTTTGGTGGGGTGTCATCTATTTTTTTCAGCTCTCTAGTTCCAGGTGACACCACAGCTGCTTTTCCCATGGACAGATGAAATGCAAATGAAAATCAGTTATTTTATTCATGATAGTAAGTGAATTTTAACCCAAACCTGCAGTATTGTGAACGGCCTATTTGCCACTTGTTGTGGTTAAAAATTATTTACTTGCACGTAGTAAAGCAGCGACCTGTCAGAAAGCAGGAAAATAAACAGCCATGCCTCATCCCTTCATCTTTAAGACACATGAAGCAGGTTAAACAAAGATAGAAATCTGAGGGATTAACTATGTCAGTAACAGTTTCTGTAAAACTCTTGCCAGGCAGGAACTTTTCCATTCATTGTAAACATCTGGCTAAGAAAACCATGATCATTTCCTAGGGAATAAGATGTGCAAACATTCACCTTTTACACTTACTAATGAATACATAGCTTTCAACCAAAAGCATTTATATTCATAAAAGGTTTTTTTAAATTAATCATAAAACCAGGTATCATGCTCATTTCCTAGCACTTGATTAGAGCAATGTAAATGTTTAAGTAGTTTATTTAAATCTATTAAACCTTTTCAAATCATGCAGCTAACTATTAGCAGCTAATTATAAAACACTGCGTGCTTTCATAATGCCATTATAACTAATTTCAAAGAGTTATTCTTGTAGAACAGGGAAAGCATCCATCGAGGTTTAAAGGGTAATCAGCTGTTTGCATATTTTCTGACAGAATGGATAATCCTTTTAGAAAAAAAGGAAGTGTCTTTCTCTGAATATCTAGGATCAGGAAATGTATCAACAAATAGTCACTAAACCAAGACTTGGACTCCAAATAACTGCTTAAGCTTCAAAATGCTCCAAGTTCAAACTTTTCTCACCTTTGCTGTGTAGACATGCCTGAAGTCTCTGTACACATCATTGTTGACACAGAGTCCCTGCATCTTGGTACTTATTTCTGAGCGACTAAATCTTCACTTGGCCACAGAACTGAGGGACAGTTCAATAGATTCTTTATCTCTTGCACAGGCTACTGGCTTCATGAATCCCCGTGTGAGCAGCAGGAAGCATGTCTGAGCCTTCTCTTCCTCTCAGTTTTTGGGAAGTGCAACAAGTCTGTCAGACCTGAACCCTCACATCCCTGCAGTTCTGCAGGGCACCAGCCAGTTGCACTGGCACAAAGGGGTGACTTAACCCATGGAAAAGTGTTTGCTGGTGGGTGCGGGTAAATGCAGGAAAGTTTTACCCACATGCCAAGTCAGACACAAGCCAATTGTTTCAGGAGGCACATAGCTGTGCTAGCATCACACCACATTTTGGAGCTAACAAGCTCCAATCAGAAGATGGACATACTTGTTTGTTGCACTATCACATCTACTCAGCTTCTAAACCAGAGCTGTCTCATCTGATGGACCATTTATATCAATCTTGGAACATGGAGAGAGCTGAGGGCTGTGGTATGGGTTAGTCCTCAATTCCCTGCTCTTTTCTCAGAGCAGATAACAGGCTGATAACAGGATATGAGCGTGAGGTTTGGGAAGAGTAAGTTCATTTATCAGTTGTGTCTTTTTTAAAACTGAACCAGCTGTTTCTTTTTTTAGTATTTGTGAGTTTGGCCTGCTTTGAAATTTACCTGAATGCCTCCTGTCTCAGGGTTTTTAGCTGCGGAGTTGACATGCCATCAAGTTGACGAGTGTTGATCCTTCCTAGAGTATCTGAATTCAGCAAGGAGGATTATGATGCCAGGGAAGAAAATACTAGGAAACAAAGGAGAACCTGTCGGCCTGCTGGAAGGAAGCTGTGCTAATCCTCTTTGGGGATATCTATACTGCTTTTCAAATAACTTGTTTGCTGTAGGAGTGATTTTGTTAAAGATAATATATAAGGCAATTTCTCAAAAGCAGTGGGTCCAGTGAGACATGGAGACGTAGGATCTAGCCAAATAAACATTAAGGAAGGAGTAGCAGCTAGACGAAGCTGAGAGATAATATAGAGGACAGATGACCTGGTAGCTTTAGTGCTGGTCTAAACTTGCAAAATTCATGTCGCTTCCCTGCTCTGTCAAAAATTTCCTGTGTGACCACATGCAAAGTGCCAAAGCCAGATATTACAAGGTGATTATGATTTACAGCTTAACCTTAGGCAAACACAATGTGTCTATGAATTTTGGAAGAAATTAGGTACCCAATTAGGAGCAGTTGTCTAAATACCTTTGTGAACATTGCCTCCAGCATCTTTGTCCCCTACTGCTGAATGCACTTCCATACCTCTCAGAGGTATTGTACGAATGAAGACCTTAAACAGAAGGCTGATGGGGAAACATGCTTTAAGCACACCTATCTCAAGATGAAATGATGTGCTAGAAGTGCTTATTTTTCTCCATGGACTATAATGGGAGACTGTAGATGTCACACTTCGATGTCTGTTATACAAATGCCCAAGTTAGGGCAGATAAATCCTATTTTATGTGGTTAAATAATTCCTAGAGGTTAATATGAAGTCTCCATGACATTACTGTCAGAAAATGAATAGTGAATAAAACTTAGTGGTATATACCCACTGAAATGATCTCTATGGAGTTCATGGACATAGCTTACAGAAGTCCCACAGAAGCCTGTAGGTCATCCATATTTTAAATGGATTTCATCCTCCTTTGTTGTTGCTTGAGCATTAACCCTGAGCAAATGCAATTGCTTGAGCAGAATCCTACCTGGCTTTTTCTGTCATTGTAAGTTGGATCCTTTTTACTGCCTGTCCTTGCAAGCAGTGCATGGGGAAATGTGCAGGCTGCAGTCTCAATCCAAGCGAGAATGTGACTGAGCTGTTGCTTTACCCCATTCTTTTCTTAGCTTCTCACGTGGAATTGGTCTTGTTTTCTATATGCTATACACTAAATTAAAATAAAATGCACACAGTTCACTTCATGATGAGCCTGACAAGTTAAATTAAGACGAGTTAAATTAAGTGTGTGGCTGTGCCAAGGCTGTTATTAGAACATTTGCAGTACTGTGTTGCCAGAGTATAATCTTGTTCAAATTTAATACCCAGCAGACCTGTCTCTGACAGACCCAATTTTACTAGTGTTTTAGGTTGGTTTGTACAGTTGTCATCATCAGACCTGGTCATAGTTCATTGAGACAAATGTACACAAAGTTTTTTGGAAAAAAATCACTCATTATCTATGAAGGGGATGTGAAGAGCCAGAACAATGGAACCAACATTATTTTAAATATAACAATATTTCAAAAACTTTTTTGTGGATCTACATGTTTTCAAGTTACCTAGTGGACATACACTTGTCCATTAGTCATGGGTAGTTATACCCTGACAGGCACATGTGTATGTTTTGTGTGTGTCTGTATGAAAAATGGCACTTTAAACCTGCATACTTACTGTTTCCCATTCTAATGGCCACTCACAACTTTCTTAGGAGAACAGTGAACTCCTAGTTAGCTCACTGCCAGGCTTGTAAATTCAGCCCAGGCTTTGGTAATGAAAGCAAGCTCTGCCTAGTCCATATTAATGGGTTCTACATTTTTGATTGCAAATACTTCCTTGGAGATGCATCAAATACAGAAGATCTGCTAATGGCTCTGGCACTATAATTAGTGACATCTCCAGGGCTCACAGACTCATCTCTGTCAAAAATAAGCAGATGGAAAGGCCTAATTCAGGAAGGGAAAAGATTTGATAAACAATCAGATGCTGTTTTACTGTTAAGTTCAAACCACAATGGCTCTTCTAAATGAACAGTTTATTCTGAAATTAGGACTCAAACTCCTAGAGCCTTAAGGTGTTTTGACTATCTCAAGAATAGTTTATCTTTCTATATTCTGTTCTGAGCATTACAGTATAATAAATATTTACATTTTGATACCAAAGCCATCGCTAAAGTATATTTGTCATAATTGTTGGAGTGTATCAGATTTGTCTCCTTCAAATAATTAAAAATGTAATCTGGGACAGACATTTGACCATTCTCTGCTTGTTGTAAGAAATGAGAAGCTACTGTCACACCTTGACCTTTTGGCATTCTCATGTGTAAAACTAAATATAGAGTCAGTCACCTGCTGAAAGGTTTTGGAGAGTGGTAAAACTGAAGAAGAAAAAGTACAGAAAGGCAAGGATAAAGACTGAACTTGATTAAGTAGATGGTACAAAGAAATTTACATTAGGAAAGAATATCACTACTCTAAAATCTCCACCCAAAATAAGTAAAAACCAAACTTATCATCCAGTTTTTCAACAACTTTATAACCAGAAAGCAGCATAAATTTCAGGTAAGTGCAGTAACATTCAGATACTCGACAAATAAACTTGGACACTGCATCTGGGGGAAAAATAGAATATCTGAGTCCTAACTCTTTCAACTTATTTTTAGCCAAATTTGTGTTTTACTTTTTAAGAAGTAAGTCCTTCTGCTGCTAGACAAAAAAGAAAAAGAAGTGTATCTTATAGTAAGAATCAGGACATATTTACAAAAAATTCAGGTCTATGAGGCACAAGCAGTTATGAGAGAATTCATTATACTTTCTTTACCCTTGTAAACTTTTGTGGTCAGAGAGGATCTCTGTAGAAACCAGAGGAATTTTACAAAAAACAGACACTTCTATTTCTCTGATATCCCACTCTTCATCATGCCAAGAGGTTTTAAAAATATGTATATACTCTTTGCTTAAAATAACACTGTGTTTATTTCACCCTGACAAAAATGTGCCAACTGTTTTCTCCTCTAAAAAGATTAGTTAAATGTGTAAGTTGGAATCAGTAGAGAGATCTGTAGCAATTGGCTTAGATGAAATACTGTGAAGTTTTCCTTTTACTTTCTTCTTTCTCTCTCCCCCTCTCCTTCTCTCTCCCTCTCTCTTTCAGAAAGGTAGTCCTGCACATAAGCTTTACTAAGACATATCTATATATTAGCAGAGGTAAGAGGCAGTTACTGTAAAGTGTGTTTCTACTGATTGTGCTATTGATATGATGCTATCAGTGTATTTTGGCTAATGAACCGCACCACAGCTGGAAACCTTCAGATCCTGTATACTTGCCACATCATAGTAACATCATATACATACATGTACATACACATGCACATGCATGCATATATTCTCACATATGTGCATACTGAAATGAGGGCCATGGCTCATACGTTCTATAAGGTCTTTTTAAAGATTATAAGTCAATTCATTATGAGCCTTTCTGCTTCAATGTTGTGAAATGGAGCCAAAAGTTTTTTAACACAATATGATGTGACTTAAGCCAAACATGAAAAAGCATAAAAAGAATGTTCAGCAGGGGGAGAATTCATGAGGACCAAACAAGAAGAGCTTTCATAAATCTACTTGTATGTGTTAGGATGAAGGCAACAAATTAGAGGTCTGTTCATGTGTAACAAGGCAATAATTTGCACGTATAAACATGTCATAGCTTCATTGTTAAATGATGATATTAAGGGGAAGAAGTAAACAGTACCAAAAATAAACATATCCCAAAGATGATGAATGTAACCACAGTGAGCTAGAAACAATAATGGGATAATGCTTGTCTGCTGGCCTCTATCGTGAAATGTACAGCACTTGCTTCAGTCTGCTGAAGGAAGCTGGAAAGGGAAAGGTTAGTGAAGGCTCTGCAATAGGCAGAGAGAGATGAAGAGCAGTACCTGTGATGTGCCAAGTGTGAGCATAACAAGCCGCCCTTTCCTGCAATACCAAAACCATTCACCTTGAAACAGGGACAATGATACATAAGCACTTTAAACATTCAATGAAAATAAATGAAGTTTAAAGAACTGAAGTGATACTCTCAAGTCTGCCAGTAAATCAGGTGGTAGAATCTGGAGCTCCTTACTGCTAGATTTATATTTAAACTCCTCAAAAATAATATGGAAAATACCTGGAAATGTTGAGCTTATGCTCAAAGTCACCCAAAACTCAGGTTATTCAATGTCAAATCCAAAAGGTTTGATTTTTCAGATGAACTGATCACTGCTCTTTTTACTTACATAGTATGTCTGCAGTTGGACATGCAAAATAGCAAACACTCACAAAACTATTGATTCTTCTCTCTTTGCATTTACTCAACTTTTGATAGACATAATATTTAGCAACTTTCAGAGAAAAGTTTCTAATAGGTGGAAAGCAGATTAACGTACATTTTCAGTGAGGGCAGTACATATAAAATGGAAAATACTGGGTGACACCTCGAAACCTTCTTGAGGAACAATCTGAAGAAAGCAAGGGCAAATGGTTGCAGAATGTTTTCCAGAGATTCTTTCTCGTGGTGTGAAATGCAAAAAGTTGCTGAAATTTATTTATTAATCTATTTATTTTACTGACAGTTTATGACTTGGAGGAAAATGTCAAGTGTAATAAAAAATAGTAAGTTTGTTTAGAGATAACAGTGAGTGGAAGATCATGATGCTTAAGAAGGAATGACTGTCTTTAGATCAGTACCTTCTCTTGCCTTTTGAACAGCAACATCCACTCTGTAACCCTCAGTAAGACACAGAAAGATCTTTCTGCATTTATTTACCTCTTGCAATAAGTGCAGCCTGTTTGTGTGCCTGCTGTCACAGTGCAGAGGGACAAGAAAAGTAGCTGGAATGGGGAGTATACCTGTGTGCTGAAATATGTTAGAGTCACCATTGCTTTAGGCCATCCTAGCTACAAGACTGCTGTTTCAAGACATAATGGAGAATTTTGGAAATGCTCATAGGGGAAGACATCTTACTGGCAAAGTAAAGATAATGAAGAAAAGGGGTAGCAACTCACATGAAAGCTTTTAAAAGTACATTGAAGGATTAGGTCCAGAAAATGGGTTGTTATAACAACTAGAAGTTTGAGAATGTTTGACTGACTTAGATTGTATAGATTATATTTTGCATATATGACTTTTAATGTTTACTTTAAGATAAAAAAAAAGTTAAATAAATTGACATTGTTTAGTGATTGAGGGTCTACTGATTGCAATAAATTAAAAACATTGGTTTTAGGATAAACATGTATAGCATGTCTTATCTATGGGCAGAATACTAAGACCCAACGTTTTTAAATGGCTTAACTCACACTTGAGGAGTAGTTGCAGAATTATTTCTAAGCAACACTTTCAGGTTTAGAAGGCAGATAGACTCTTTTTATATGTGTGAGTTTGCAGTGAGTTTGCAGATGACACCAAGTTGGGCAGGAGTGTTGATCTGCTTGATGGCAGGAAGGCTCTACAGAGGGATCTGGACAAGCTGGATCGATGGACTGAGGCCATGGTATGAGATTCAACAAGGCTAAGTGCCAGGCCCTGCATTTGAGTCACAACAACCCCATGCAACACTACAGACTTAGGGAAGAGTGGCTGGAAAGCTGCCAGGCAGAAAAGGACCTGGGGGCGTTGGTTGACAGCCGCCTGAATATGAGCCAGCAGTGTGCCCAGGTGGCCAAGAAAGCCAATGGCATCCTGGCTTGTATCAGAAATCGTGTGGCCAGCAGGACTAGGGAAGTGATTGTGCCCCTGTACTTGGCACTGGTGAGGCAGCACCTCAAATACTGTGTTCAGTTTTGGGCCCCTCACTACAAGAGAGACATTGAGGTGCTGGAGCGTGTCCAGAGAAGGGCAACGAAGCTGGTGAAGGGTCTAGAGCACAAGTCTGATGAAGGGCGGCTGAGGGAACTGGGGTTGTTTAGCCTAGAGAAAAGGAGGTTCAGGAGGGACCTTATCGTTCTCTATGACAACCTGAAAGGAGGTTGTAATGAGGTGGGTGTTGGTCTCTTCTCCCAGGTAACAAGTGATAGGACAAGAGGAAATGTCCTCAAGTTGTGCTAGGGGAGGTTTAGATCGGATATTAGGAAAAACGTCTTCACCGAAAGGGTTGTCAAAGCTGGAACAGGCTGCCCAGGGAAGTGGTTGAATCACCATCCCTGGAGGTATTTAAAAGACATGTAGATGTGGTGCTTAGGGACATGGTTTAGTGGTGGACTTGGCAGTGCTAGGTTAACGGTTGGACGTGATGATCTTAAAGGTCTTTTCCAACCTAAATGATTCTATGATTCTATGGTTTCTTCAAGTCATAGTCTTTCCAGTGCTCTAGGTTTAGTTTTGGATCCATAGATTTTTTAAAAAAATCATATTTACCACAGCAAACTGGAGGAGAGTACAAATAAACTGCACTTTGTGCCTTCTGGCTCTAGAAAAGAAGTTTTAGAAATGAGTAAAAATACACTCCCTGTCTCCTCTGCTTCCGTGTTCAAGACTCCTATCTACATTCTCACACATGTTATCAGTCACTCCACATCCATCTTAATAGAGTCAAACTTCACTCTCTTGCCTTTCAGCACCATGCATACTCTACATATTCCTGTAGGTCACCAACTTTCCTAACTATCTTGGAGCTTAAAACCTTCAGCTGAAATACGCTTAATTGAACAATGGTCCTAATGACCAAAGCTAGGCACAATCTGTTAATGTATTTCTCTTTTTATTAGAAAACAATACATGGTGTCAGAGCTGCACATATTTTTTGAAACAATTAGTAGAGATGCTACCTTTCTAGGTCCAGAGGAGCTTTCTAACAGTAGTTTTCTTGCCTCCTTCTTCAATATGTCTGAACTGATTTAAATATAACATTATACCTGAAAGATTTCAGGAACCTAAGACCTCTTGTGTAAACTGGTATTCTTTTAGTTGCATTTTTCACGTCATGTCATTACAAGCAACAGTTACCGAAGCTATGCTTGAAAGCCAAACCTTTTTAAAAAGAGGTCTGAGAGAGGTCAAACATCTGAAAATGTAATTTCTTTTTAAATTGTGAGGTGCTGTCAGAATATCCCCATGATCCTGCAAATGTTCCACTGTTTAGGCTACAAGAAGAAGTGCATCTTCTAGTGCATCCTTTTTGGTATTATTCCTTGAATGAACTAGTCCCAGACAGACTTGGTTTTGGATGAGTGAATCCCCCTTTAAACAAATAGTATCAGATGTGCAGGCACCAGCTTGGTCCCAAGATCTTACTTGTAATCCCAAGATTCTACTTGCCTCACAAATAAAACCCAAGATTCAGAACAAACTCTTTGCTTTATAAAAGCAGCAGCTGTCTGTTTGTTCACACCTTCCATGGGCTATTTGGGCCACCCAGATGAAACAGTCACAAATCAAAATGGAACTCCCATCATGCTGTTAAACACTCCCCAAAGATAAGAGCAACAGGCCTGTAACATCGATTATCTCACCAGTAAGAGACAGCAATGGGGTTTCACAGTATCTTGTTCTTCTGACAGTTTGTGTTAAAATAAAACAGGTTACAAGACAAAGAAATTCAAGTGTTAAAAAATAGTCAAATCTGTGTGGCTGTTGTGCATAACAGTGTAGACCTGACTATAACAAACTCAAACTGAACTGATTATGAGACTGGTTAATGACACAGGAAATGCATTTAGCTTTGGTGATGGGCTTCTACTTCAATAGTAGGGAAAATCACTGAGCTGTTGTTGGGGAGATTTAGGCTACACATGAATTTGTTTTGTGTTCCCAGGACTGCTTTTAGAAAAAGGAAAATACCTCTATTCTTTCCGCATGAATTACAAGTACCTCCCCCATTCCTTTTCTTTGGAATGTTGTAAGTTAAATCAATCAATTTAATTTACTTGAGAGCCAAGCAGGAATGTCAAGAAAAGATCTTAAATCGTTGGGCTAATTAGCAAAACTTTCCCGTCCTTTCATTAGGCCAAGGATGCAATTCATGAGTCCCTAATACACCTGGAAAATCCTTCCTGCATCACCTCCAAAAAAAGATCCATTTAGCCCTTCTCCCTGCCATCTACCTGCTTCTTCTCTTTCTATGAATCATGACCAATATTCCAGAACTCAGCATGAGTCTCAGCTGGGGGTCTAAATTGCAGTCATCTTAACTTGTGTTTCTTGGATCAATGGGCTGAATATTGGCACAGGTTTCATAAGGCTGCTGTGAAAAACATACACTACCCTTCTGCTTTATTTAAAAGCATTTAGAGACAGAAAGTACACCACAATGAGGGAATACTCTATGGCTCTGTCTTTTCTTGCTTTTTTCCATCATGTATACTGCATGCATTGCCATATGTGCTGAGAACTGACATATTCCTGTGTTGGTAGTAATAGTCCACATTATTGTTGTAGGACATGATAAGCACATTTCAGATTTTTTGGGCAGTAATATACCTAAACTCGTTGATTTGTGTATGCATTTATACATACAGTGGTGTTAATAGTATTTCTTATTTCCTGTGAGAATCAGCCAAGAAAATAGTGGGTATTGCTACTTTTTTACTATGTTTTATAGTCTTTCTTTCAGTAGCAATTTTGCTATCCAGTAGTAATAGAAGTATCCAATAGTATCCTGTAGTGTCCAGCAGGAGTAGCAATAGCTAATACTGGGTATGCAAGAAGTAATAAATTCACCAGTGTTGCAAGAAAAATAGTTAAGAGTCTAATCCTTTCCTTTCTGCTTTTTCCAGATGAGCATAAACTCATGATGAAGAAAGGTTAGAAAATTAGTATTGCATGTTCTATTTTAGCTTTTCTTTAAGAAAAAAAAAGTACAAACAAATGAAGCAAAAGTAATTTCTAGCTTTTCTCATCACGTGGAAAAACTGGAGAATAGTATTTTTGATGTTCCTAAGGTTCAGAAAACAGAAATCAAATAAAAAGAAACCAAACATTTTCATTAGAGGAAGGATTCCTGACTGGGAATTTTTTGAATTCTCAACATTGCTAGTGATGCTTCAAAATAGTAATTGACACCAAAACACTCCTTTTAACTTCAATTTGAAGAATTTATTATACATGACCTAATGCCTAAATTGCAAGGTTCTGTCATACCTGGAATAGTTTGCTTCTTCTGTCCTCAGTTTAGCAGAGTGAAGTGTCCTTTGCATGATAATTTCATATAATGAGTTAACTTAATCTATTAATAATAGAATAATAATGATGCCAAATGGAATGTGACTTTTCTTAGAAATACTGTTCATACTTCACATTTTCTTCTTTAATGTCTGTCTGAAAGATTTTAATCTCAAATAATTATTTGTTGCCAGTTGTGACTGTGACTGTAAGTGACAACTTTGGCTGGTCTCTGGCTTCATTCACAGTCTTTTCTAACTGGTGTGCTTTCCTTTTTTACTTGCGTAGAACTAGTAACATTTGTTTTAAAAGAAGACAACTTGACACTGCAGATTTGGCTCAAGGCCTGCTGCACAGGCTTTCTACGCATTTCTTCTCACTTGTTGGGGTGATTCTCACCATCCATGTTCAAAGTTTCAGCAATCTACATGGCCTCCTATGTCACAGGTCAGTGTTTCCAGGCATGGTTATAAGAATCATACATAAAGAACAACCTTGCCTAGTTTTTATTAAATAATATGTTAGCAGCACAATCTTTTTTTTTTTTTTCCCTGGGGAGGATTTCATAAACTTTCTATCAGTGTTTCTAAGTCTGCATAACACTAGACAGCCGTGTGGCTCTCCACTTTCAACGTGATTTTGAAGGCAGGCTCTGGAAAGTTGATAACATATTTCACGACCTTCGTGTCTGGAAGCAGTTTCCCCTGATTGAAGTCATATAAGTTCAGCTAAGTTGGAGTGTGTTGTAAATATTTATCTGTCAGTCTGACATATAAAGTTGTTCTGAAATTACAAAGTACATTCCTGTCTTTCATGTATTATTACTACTTTTTTCAATACACTTGTGAGCGATATTATTTAGAGAACTTTCTATAAGTGACTTATCATTCCTTGTTAAAGTTCTCACACTCTGTTGTACGGTCACTTTTTTAGGATGGTACCTCTTGAGTTGTATCACTTCCCTATCTTTTAAAACATAAATGCGAGATTATTTCAGAAGTGCAACAAGAATTTATGCAATGAGGTAAGCATGGTTGGCACATTTCATTTTAAAATCTGGGTTTGTGGCACTTATTTCCACACCGGGCTCCAGATGCTTTCTACTGCTGGCAAATCTATGGTGTTGACAACTTTTCTAATCATTAGGTCGTTTGTCATTACCTATCAAATAATTATATATAAAGTAATGCTTCTGGGTAGAAATTCTTTCCCAGAGACAGAATTAATTCAGCTCCAACTTCTCTTGTATTTACTTGGTTTTTTAACTTCTATTCTAAAATGAATTTTGTGCTATACAGGTTGCTGCATCTGAAATGTACATTTTTTTCTTTACAGAGATATAAGACAGGTTCAATAAGGTCAGTGTTAGGATGAATTGTGCACTGCTGCTGAGCTCTCAGTTGGAGTCCTTTCAAGTCCAAACATAGTTTTGTTTCTAAGTGTATTTTGCAAGGCTTCTTAGTGTGCTTAAAGGTGAGCTCTTTCTCTGAGTTTGTGAATAGCTTTCATGGGAAGAGGGAGGAAGGGAATTCAGGTGACAAATCAGCTAATTTCAGCAAACATTTCTAATTTGTACCTGTTTCAGGTGAAACAACAAATGGTGGGTTGAAATAGCTGCAGAACAGCTTCCCTGACACCTTGTTTTCCAAGGCCAGAAACATTACAGTCCCTCAAACTCCACTTATGCAAGCCTTGTCACTGGGAGCTGTTAGGATGCAGTAACTGACTGTGATGTGCACTTCCCCTGAATGTTGTAACTGGGGATAGTTTACCCTTGGAATAATTAATGCAGGAGCAAACCCCTGGCTTACATATATATGAAAAATGTTGACTCATAATAATGGGTTAAGGTTTTGTTCTAGTTTTGGTGTTGTTTTTTTTTTTGTTATTGATTTTAAAAAATAATTATTTAAATAACACAAAAGCCGGTAATTATTGTTAGAAGCCTACCTCAGACTGAATTGTAAACATTGCTTCCCTTTCAGTCCTTACTAGCAGCAAAATATAAACTACTCTGGAAACATTAGGAGAGAGTATTAACATGTAAAATACCTGTCACTTACTTCAAAGCATTAAATTTAGTCATTAATGGAGATGCACACTAAAGAAACATGATGCACAAGGAAAAATTTCATGATTAATTTGCAAAAAAACCCAACCCAACAATAATTCTGTGTAACTAGAGCATAAATTCTCACATTACAAGTTAAAAACTAATTAAAATGTGCTCAAATAGCTCTAAGACAATTTAAGGCACGTTTCTGGAGAAAACAAACTAATTGATTAATTTATGGTAACTAAAATGGCAGAAAAATGAGGACTTTGCTTTTTGGCTGAGAGAGAACTGAATAGCAGCAGAAATAAACTAGTTTGCTAACAACTGTTTGGACCAACCAAATAGAAGATTGCTTTCTGCAGCTCATGATAGTTGGGCAGACTGGTGACTCATGCCAAAACCTAAAGAGACTATGAAAACAATAGTGGGGAAAAAAAGAATTAAATTCTTTCCCTGTTCTATTTAACAGCAGCAAAATAGGCACTTCTGAGATAATACATGGTATTCAATATTCTGGACTGATGTGTAATAGTCATTTGATGATTTACACTCTATATTGCAAGGCTTTGTTATTCTGGATTCTTAGGCATGCAAAAAAACCCTTAAGAAAACCACCTGCTGATACTTATGTAAACAGATCATTTTTGACCATTTAAGAGGAATTGCCTTTGAGAGGATGCAAGGTTCAATAAAGAATCTGGCTGTCTCCCTAGTTGACTGTAGTCTTTTGGGAAATTTACAAGAAAATCATGTTTTGATAAAAAAAAATATTTTTCTGACTATTTATACATTTAATTTCTAAAACTTAAATGAAAATTGATGCTTTTCCAACATTAGTACAAATGATACCTCTTTTTGTATTTTGGATCCAAGTTCAGTAAAGCACTTGAGTCTTTACGGAAACATGTCTTCAGGAATATCACTGCTGAAAACCTTCAAGTCTTCAACAGAAACCAGTAAGTGTAATGATCTGTTGCTATGGCTTTATAAAACGTTGTGCATTGTCAGGGTGGTAGCTCATCCATGTCTGATTCTGCAAAGGGAGTCCCAGTAGTGACATGGTTCTCCATCCAGGTTTTTTGTGCTTCTGTGGGGTAAAGCATACTTGATCAACTTATTTGCACTGGAAGAAACTGTGTGTGTGTGTGGAATAGACTGCCATTTCATCCAAGCAAGGACAAACCACCAGTATGACCCAGCTAAACATGTGCTCTCATAGTTGAAAATTTATCCTCTAACATCTGTCTTACAGGAATTCAACACGATATTGATTCAGTATGTTGTGGTAGTTTCACTTTTCATTAAGGTATCGTTCAATGACATGAATATAATCATATTAGCAAGACCGCAAACTGCTTAAACTGGAATGATTTGTATTGACTTTATACCCAACAGAGATGTGATATAATTAAAGGTATGTGTAAGGAAGACTTCTCAGGAAGTAGTTAAATGTTAAAACTGAAGATTTAAAACTAGGAGCTTGGTGTTCTGTCCTTGGCACTGTCACAGTGTTGATATGGGATGTTCGGCCAGTCTCTAAACCTCCCTACGCTTTTCCTGCACCTTTAGTTACCAAGTTACACTGAGGTTTTCTCTCTTACAGGGTTTATAAAGTGTTTTGCAACTCTTAAGAAAGAAAATGAGCAATACAAGTGTAGAGTTATAAGCTTATTATTGTATTTATGTAATTCTACCCATTTATTTCAATCAATGAAAAGCCTTACAGCATAGCACTACATATTTTTAGCTGAGCTAGCAGATACCGTATGATAGGCAGAATATGCTTGTTGCTGTGGTTCATATCTATTTCACTGAAAATATCTGGTGCTGGTTTTGGTCAAAAGCAGATTATGGATGAGATGGAGCCAGTTTGATCCAAATGGTTGTTTTCTGTGTTTCAAAACCTAAGCTTTTCATACAGTGGTGGGGAAGACTAACGCAATAAATGGCTTTCGTGACTGCTGTTGTGCCACCACTACAGTATTAACAGTATTTCAGTTTAATCACTTTGCAGAACTGTAACACAGAAGATACATCCAATAAATACATACTTTGCATTGGGATATATTGGCACTACTATGAGATTGTTTTATTTACTTCAATTAGTCATTGAAGTACAAGTATTTTTCCTAGGCAGAGTAAGATTTGTTTGTGATTCATCACAAGAAGAGTGTTTAACAGTAAAACATCTTTGTTTCCATCACTTAAGTCTCTGCACTTTCCGTGGTGCTAAGATTTCAAGCCTTTGGGATTCTCTTTGATGCAAGTGTAATCCTTTCTGGATCACTCTCCTTTAAAATTAGGTAATTCACTGGTTTATACAGCTATTCTACTGTTTAAAGCAAAATTTTATAATTTCTACTCCTACTAGTCTTTTAGTTAAATAATTATACTGTTAAAGCTGAGGTTACAGACAACACTTAAACAAAGGTATCAGGTTGAGTGCTCAAGAAAGCAATCAAGTTAATGTTTTATCCACATTTCACATGCGATAAATACTTGAATATCTATCTCTCTATTCCAAGAGAGTTTGAGTTCTTGTAATATTACAGACATACAGAAATAAATCTTTTCTTACTGTGTGCTTCTGCTATATTGCCATTTGCTATGCCTGCTTTTAGTCTTGTAGTTATTGCATTAGGACATCCTGGTTAAACGTTCTTGTCACACATCAGTGATGGTGTGCATGCAGCACAAAATTACCTTATTCTTAAAGGGGAAAAGAATGAAAAAAAAGAAACAGACAGATTAAATCATTTATTAAGTTTAAACATTGAAACATCTTTATATTAGTAACAGGAGAGGGCAAAATTTACCTCAGAGATTATGCTGCTGTTTTAAAATGTGTGATCTAGTGGTTCCTTATGTCAGTAGCACTCCTGTAAACTACAGGCTCCACTTGCCCTGAGCAAACTTCTTTAACCTTTCATAACAAATGCAGCCTGCATTAAGTACAGCAATATGTTTGTATTACTCCATTGGAAGGAAGGATACTGTTCTTATCACTTTATTTCTGTTGATATTCTAAGCTACTTGTTATCACTATTCCAATAAACACCTCCTGATACAAAATGTTCTTCACAGAGATTTAGTAAAACTAAATAACACCTTCAAGATTTTTTGTAAATTCAGTAATATTTTATTCATGTCTCTGGTCCTCAGCACTGGAGGGAAAGTTAATAAGAGGGACTGTATTGTGCTCTTCGGTTCTCTTAACCCTTTCAAAACATATTCCACCTTAAAATCAACAGTCTTGTTACATTTTTAAATGCCAGACATCTGAGATTTGTAGCAATGTAGGTGTAGACTCAATTTCAGTAGAAGAAAACATAATCTATCTTCCCTCTGTACTTTCTGAGAACCTGTCCCAGCTGGATCTTGGCAGCATTAAAGATATCCATCACTACTAACTATGCTTGTCTTGAAACAACACACTGATCTGCCTATTTTAGAAGCCTTGATTTAAACATTTCCACTTCATCACCACACATGAGTCTCCATACATGGAGTCACATAAGTACTCCCAGAGATGCACTTCGTAATCTGATTAGTACTCCAAGCTGTCGGAGGTGGACGTGGCTGTATGTCTCTCCGCGAGCATCTCAGGAGGGCTGGCCTGAGCAGGTTTTGCCAGATACAAGGAATGTTGCCGTGAACCTCACAATTATTACTCCAAAAAATTACAGACTCTGGCTGTCACCCAAAATATAGCAATTTACTTCTGATGACTGATGTTCTGGTAGCAAACTGTGCATGCTCTATTTTGCATTACTGTGATTATGGTATGTCCTCTCCAATGGCTTTTTCCTTGTTTTCAAGGAGCTTACAGGTATGTTTCTCCCTAGACCCCAGAAGTGCAGCTGTGAGCTGGAGAGACATATGCATGTGATTAATCAGTGGATGATGAGAAATCAATGCCCCATTTTCATTATTTTACGGTGATTAAAATTTCCGAGTTATTCATGCAAAGAATGGCTTTGAGGTGTGTAGAAAATTCAACATCTGGATAGCAATGAGGATAGATGAGTAGGGATGAGGTTTCTTAGGGGAACTTTTTTTCTTTAAGTCTTCTTTTAACAGAAAATGAAAACTGGGGCTATCCTTTACAACAACAGAGGGCTGTGGGATCAGACTTTATCACAATGGCTGGTTCTATCGGTTCCGCCAAAAATAACTTTGAAGGCTCAAAGAATTAAAATGTCAACTTACCCAGAGAAAGAAAAATAATCTGCTGTTTCTACAAACAGCCTTTCACTGTCTCTCTGCAGCTGCCTCAGCAATACTCAGTAGGATAAGAAATAGGTTTTAGTTGCTATTAATGACCATATGAAAATATATGGGGGAGTGTCCTCTGATATAGGAGGCTGATTAATTTTATTTTGTTTTACAAACAGAGGTGAATTATGCATTACTGCACAGCTTCTGAAGGATTTAATGGTACTCCTTACAGATATTTAGATTTATCTGACAAACATATGAGATGCATAAAGAATTTTTTTCTTTTGAAATGTTTAAAGCTGGAGATGAAGATTTAAGTGCTAAATGCGGAGGTGCTTCTTATCTATTAGAGCATAATGATCTATGTATTTTAGCGCTACTGTGTTAGTGATATTTGAAAAAGAATAAAAATATGTGTTTCTTCTTTGTGTGAGATGCATGTTATTTATTTTCAGCTTGTGTTTGTATATATACTCTTAGAGGTATGAATGAATGGGACTTGGAACCTGGCATGAAGTGAGGAAGATATATAGCACAAGCTAAACCTGCAATTAGCAGTGTTTATTGTTTCTGTCTACTGCTTCTCTCCTGTAATAGAGATAAGTAGCGGTTGTATGAAATGCATGGACATGATTAACCTGTTTTCAGACAGAGAGCAAGGGGATCGCTGGAATTTAGCAAATGTTACTTCAAATGGTTGTTGTGTTTTATTTCTTAAAGTTTAACTGTCTTACTGAAATAAATATATGATACACTGTGACACTCCATCTGTGAATCTGTCTGTGTCTGGAGTCTTTCCCAGGACCTCCTTGAAAGAAGATTTTTTTATGTCAAGGGATTCTTTCTCATTACATAGCTCTAAATATTGGAAATAGATTCACCAAATGGCCATATGTCATGATATCTCATCATTACTATCTAACAGATGGTTTAGTGAAAATCTGGCTCATTGCTTTCCGTCAAATCAAGTTATAAGCAACAGCTAATGAAAATTATGTCTTGAGAGGTCTAAGGAGTGTATGCTTTTCTAATTAGATTGATGTTTAGATAAATTTAATACTAAAGTGTCTGAGTATTTCAACAGGGGGGCCTACACAACTGCTGTACCAAAGTTAGGAGCTTGCTTTGCCTTCTTCCTCTCTGACTGGAGCAGTGGAACTTCTTTATCCTGCACTGGAGACAGAGAGATTTGTATGACTATATTTTTGTGGTTTGGAAAGTATGTGAGACTAAAAACCCCACAAGAATGCTACAATATAGAAGCAGTGTTGAACCCTGCTACTGGAGAGGAACTCAAAGGAATAGGCAAAACCTGTGGGGCGGTAAGTTCAGGAGGAAAAAGGGGAGCACTGATAGCAACGTCCAAAACCAAGTGATGCTTTTTGCCTAGTACTGAGTAGAAAAAAACTAAGGAGTAGGCGTAGAAGATGACATAGTACAGGATGCCATCTCCACAAGGCCTGTTCTTATTATGGCAGTGGAGTTTCTGTGTTGCTGTAAATAATAACCTAGAGCTGGTATGAAAGCTTCTACAAACATACAAAAAGAAGCAGCGAGGTTATTTTCACAGTTCTGCACTCCCTGATTTGTGAGCAGGTCTCCACTGATCTTTCTCCCTGCGGATCAGGATTTGCTGCAGTCTGATAGCTATACTTTTACGGGCTTGTTCAAACTGTTCCACAATCTGTATTTTCTTCCCACGAAGATCTGTTGTAATATCTATTCAATTGTTGCATGCACACAAATCACCAGTGTCTGGTATCTATATAGGCAGCTTCTATCCCATGGTGAATTTAGAGATTAAGAAGGCACAGGAACATTTCTCCACTGCTGTTAAGTACTATTTTTAGATATCTCTAGTGTTTTAAACTCTGCATTTGGACCCACATCATACTTGAGCTATTCCTGCTCTTTAAAAAATCCTGCAGACTGGACAATCTTTAAAGGTTTTAACCTGTTAGATGTGGCTGGCGTCCAGGAAATTATGGCAAGGCATACTTTACAGCATGAAAAATGTCTTCTGAGGTGGAAATAAGTGCTCCAGGGGAAAAAGAGTGTCACTACTCTGTAAAGGAGTCATCACTCTTTCCCAGACTTTCTAAGGGACTCTGGAAAACAGGATATTGTTTCTAGACTGCTGCACTCAGAATCAGCATAATTTGCAGCAGGGTTTATGGCACCAGAGAGGCAGATGTGGCATGGAAGGCTTCATTCAAAGAGTAGCTCAGGACACCAGGTTTAAATGATTCTTCTCAGGACTGTGACTGGGTAAAGAAATGATAAATGTGCATCTTTGTGAGTACAGGAAAGAAAGAATGAACTTACAGCACTCCAACTTTATTGGCAGAAAGGGAAAAAATATGTTGGGAGGTGGTGCAGCTCACCAGTCTTACTTTTAAAGCCATCATCTTCACTGTAGTGGCCATAGTCTTAGAACAATTAGAGTTCAGTGTTTCTGCTACAGCTGAGCATGCAGTCTTCTCATATGGGGGTCTGACAATCTGTTTCCCAAAAATTCTCACACCCTAAGGCAAATTATGCATCCCAGCATTTCACTTTTATGGTTAAAAAAAAAAGAATAGAGCAGGCTACTTTAAGCCAAAATTATTTTTCAAATGGAACACCTGTACTGTATTTTAACTTTAGCTCATGAGTTCTGAAAGTGAACACTAGATACATTATTGTCCCAAATATGTGTAGAAAACAAAACTTGGTTAAGTGTTTCAAATGAAAGACTATTTTAATTTTTAAAAAAAGTCACTTTCATACTTGTTTCTGTTGAAGTTTTTGCACTATTAATACATTTTTCATTAAAATATTGGAATAATTATATAAATGTTACCAAACCTCAAATTTCTATAAATTTAATTTCCCAATAACACATGGCTTTGCTTTTAAAAATTTACAGTTTAAAATGAAATGTAAGTATTTTTTATTCTTAAAATAAAAACAACACTAATCTGGATTTTTTCCCCATTTCATTTCCGTTTTTTAACAAGCAAGTTCAGTAATCCAAGAAATCAGTCAGATCATAAAACTATTGGATTCAAACACCCATTATGCTCTTCAAACCCATAACTGCATCTCCAGCTATCTAAATTTTAAAGAAATTAAATTTCCACCTACGTGGTGGAAATTAAATTAAATTTCCACCTATGTGGAAGAACGGGGCTTGTATTTTTCTAATCAGGGTAGGAAACATTCCTGAGGACAGGTGGGATGTCAGACCTTGGCAGCTTGCACTTTCTGGGTACAGCTGCACCTGTATAGCTGTATATAAATTTCATGACAGATGCTTAATGCTCATACAGAAAAAAAATATTCACAATTAACTACATGAGAAGTTTCCATAAGATTTAATTAACATGCACAATGTTCCTGCAAAGGCCTTTAATTTGTAAGGCATTCTCATATTTTACAGTTAGTTGTCTATGTTTCAGTTAATATATCCAGTTTTCCAGAGTTGGTTCATTTCACTCTCATTCAATCTGTTTCTCATGTGCTTCTTCTAAAGGTACTTTGCAAATAACAGCAATAAATCCCAAAAGAATGATATATATTGAACTGGCAACTCTGTAGCAGACATATGTTTGAAATACACTGTAGACTGAAATAGTAGGCATCTAAATTGATATCTACAAAGACAATATCTCCTTGGTTATGGCTTACAGACTGCCAAAGAAAATACAACATTCTCACAGTGCAGCCTAAAAAATCTCTTGGTGCTTGCAAACAGAATTGGACAAAGACAGGAAAATCCATTGCTAGAGGGTTTGACATTTGCTTCTATTTGAATTTGAAATGAAAACTTTAAATTACAAAGGGCTCCATGGGAAAAAGAATCCATTATGAATTCAATTTCAAACTAACTACAATATTTAGTTTAAAAAAAAAAAATTAAATTTACAATCACTGTAACAATGCAAATTTTTATAATAAATAAATATTTTTAATATGTTAAAATAATTTTATTCTGATTTTTTGTTATTATTGTATGCACGTTGTGCCTTTGTACTACTTTTTTATTTACTTTTTAATTTACTTTTACTTTTTAAGTTTATTTACTTATTTACAATAATTTTTTAAACTTTTTTGAATCTTATTGTAAAGAACAACTTCTGCTGACATAGAGCTTTTTTGATTTTTCTCTTCAGAGTGCCTTTTGTTTAGAGTTTTCATAGAGGAGTCTGAAACTTTGAACTAGAAAATAAGATGAGCCCTCAGCACAATGTAGATAGACGTCTGTTTTCAATAGCTGGATGGCAGCTTGGTTGCATTTTGCTGCAGTAATAAAACAACTGCTACTCCAGCTTGTATCGAGTGAGGCACCTTACTTCCTTGTTCCAAGTATTTCTTCCCTTATTTGATATTATAATGGAGCAGTTTTACACATTGATTCAAGGTGTTGAATTGCTTTATTACAACAAAGAAGATACTTGGAAGAAGAAATTAAAATGAAGTACTTAAAATGTTGTTCAGAGCTTCTATTTAGAAAGTTTAAGATATATTTAAAAATGTAAAAAATAAAATGCGTGGGAGCTGTGATTTAGAAACTGCTGAAACCCAGAGGAACTCATTCCTGGAGCAGTGTGAAGCATATTAAGGGCTATGAACTGTCAAGGCCCAGCTGTGTTGGGGAGCTGGGATTTCTGTGGCACCCAGTTTCCCAAGGAGGTGGCTCATGATTCCTGCAAGTCAGGCAGGCCAGCTGGTTCAGGAGCTGGGGCAATTGCAAAGAAGGCCTATAAACTGTCAGAAAACAGGGTTTCTCTCATTTCCAATGGGAAGATATTGAAATAGATGCATTCCTACAGTACATGTCATTCTTCTAATGATTCAGTATTTTTTCATGGGAAAACATTGCATTCTCTAACCAGCTCTCCTAGGGAGGTAGCTGCCTAATCTCCCCGTAACACACAACAAACTTGCTTCTCCATTCACTTCAGTGTAAAGATCACTCATAACTTCTATACGCTTATGCTATGATTTAATGTGCTTCTTTGTTTACTGCTCATTACTGTGGACCATCGCTAAGACTGAAGTTAACACCACTGGGTAGCCAACATCACAAGAAGACTGATTTTAAAAAAGTGCATTCCTGTTTAAACCTGGTTTCCAATTTATTTTCCCCAGAGCAAAGCTACGCTGTCATTCCTCTGTGAGGCTTAGTCTAAATTTTTAGCTTGCACAAACCGTAATAGCTCCATCGTGCTCACTGAATGAAGATTTCTGATATGCAATGCAAAATATCTACTTTTCAACTGAAATTTAATAACAAGCTTCAATACATTGCTCTCAAGCTCCAGTGAGTTCAAGGGAATTTTGCTGCACTGTTTCCTTTCAGACATAGATCAGTTACAGCTCTGACTTTTGGAGTTCAGTTCTTTAGGTCAGGAGGACACTATTATAAATCTGGAGATCACTTTGGGTTCTTGGTGTCAACTGACATTGAAATTGTCACATAAATATTACCAAAAATTTCAGTTTCAGTTCACTTACTGTTAGGACTTAGTATTAACTATGCTTAAATATATCTATTGTGGTTTCCGACTCTTAGAAAACTCAGTGTTTTAATAAAGACAGTATTAATACATAGCCAAAAGGTTAATCATTGTAGGCAAAATGCACTACTGGTTTTATCACTATGTTAACAAGTAACAGACTACTAGTTATCAATGTGGCAACAAAAACAAGTAATAATTTGACTAAAAAGCCTCATATTCCTAATTTCTTGATGCACCAATTCTTCAAAGCAAAACAGTTCTCTAAGATGTGACTAGGATGATAGTGTCCCGAAACAAGGCATTTTTAGGAGAAAATAAGTGTCAGTCTCTAAAAATTTGGAGGAGGGGATAGAGTAACTTAATTGAAGAGAATGATTGCATATAAAAAGAACTTTTACTCCTAAATTACTTTTAATGAGAGGTTGAGAGTGCGATGCAATCACAAAAAAATATCTGCACTAAAATCTTAAGTGCTGTGACACTTCAGGGAAATGTATAACATACTTTCTTCCCAACAGTCAACCAATTCTCCAGGCAGTCATACATAATGCAGCAGAACTCAGCTATGACAAGAGGAAAGTAATATGATTTCATTAAAAATTAGTGAATGAGACAGGTTGGGTACCTATAAATAAAGATGCTCTTTAAAATGTCATATATATATAGGACTAGAAAAAACACCATACATATAATTTATAATGTGTTACACTAGTACTGTGAAGCTGTCCTGAACTAGGCTGGGGACTCCCTTGTACTGGACACTGGGCCAGCACATTGAGACATCCTGTGACCTATCTAGATAATGATTTAAACCTTCTGTGTTTAAAGATCTGCCTCTTTTCAGCCAGACACGGCTAGCAGACACTGCTTGTTCTGATGCAAATCTTATAGCTATCATCCACACCTTTCATGCCAATGTTGAACTACTACTCTATGCTCTACTTCTATTTAGTACTCAACAATCTGCTAAACAAACTAATTAAACTTTAACTTACTAATTAAGTTGAGATTTTTTTTCTATAAGTGAATTCAACCATCACTACATGATCTTTGTTAGTTTATCTTGTTTTCAAGACTGATATTAAGGTGGCAGTCCTGGACTATAAATGGGGGATCCAATCTAGAATCACAGAATCACAGAACGGTTGAGGTTGGAAGGGACCTCTGGATGTTACCTGGTCCAACACCTCTGCTCAAGCAGGGGCACCTAGATGCAGTTGCCTAGGACCATTTCCAGATGGCTTTTGAACGTCTCCAAGCAAGGAGACTCCACAACCTCCCTGGGCAACCTGTGCCAGTGCTCAGTCACCCTCACAGTAAAAAAGTGTTTCCTGATGTTCAGAGGGAACCTCCTGTGCTTCAGTTTGTGCCCATTGCCTTGTTTCCTTTCACTGAGCAACACTGAAAAGACCCTGGCTCCGTCCTCTTTGCACCCTCTCTTCAGGTATTTACACACATTGGTGGGATCTCCCCTGAGCCTTCTCTTCTCCAGGCTGAACAGTCACAGCTCTCTCTGCCTTTCCTCACAGGAGAGATGCTCCATTCCCTTAGTCATCCTTGTGGCCCTTGTTGAACTTCAAGAGATTCTTGTCAGCCCATTTCTCCAGCCTGTTGCGGTCACTCTGGATGGCAGCAGAACCCTCTGGCATATCAGCCACTCTTCCCAGTTCTGTGTCATCAGGAGACTTGCTGAGAGTGCACTCTGTCACATCATCCTCATCATTAATGAAGGTGTTAAGCAGGACTGGACCCAGTATCGACCCCTGGGGTACACCACTAGTTACTGGCCTCCAGCTAGACTTTGTGCCACCAACCACCATCTTCTGCACCTGGCCATTCAGCCAGTTTTCAGTCCACCTCACTCTCTGCCCTTCCAGCCCATTCTTCTCTATGAGTCTGTAGTTCTCTGGGTCCTCCTTCTTGCCCTTCTTGATGATAGGAGTGACATTTGCTTTCCTCTAGTCCTCAGGCACGTCTAATCATGATTGTTTGAAGATTATTGAGAGTGGCCTCGCAATGACATATGCCAGCTCCCTCATTACTTGTGGGTGCATCCCATCAGGGCCCATGGATTTATGCATGTCCAATTTGCTTAAGTATTCCCTGTCCTGATCCTCTTCCACCGTGGGTACGTATTCCTTGCTCCAGGCTTTCCCCCATGTTTCTTGCACCTGGGATTCCAAAAGACTGGTCTTACTAGTAAAGACTGAGGTGAAGAAGGCATTCAGTACCTCAGCCTTTTCCACATCCTGCGTCACCAGGTCCCCTGTTTTCTTCAGCAGTGGGCCCACATTTTCCCTAGTGTTCCTTTTGTCACCTACATACTTATAGAAGCCCTTTTGGCTGCCTTTGATGTCCCTTGTCAGATTCAATTCCATTTGGTCTTTGGCTTTCCTAATCTCATTCCTACATGCTCAGACAGTGCCTCTGTATTCCTCCCAAGCCCTGTATTCCTCACAAAACCTGTATTCATGTTGCTAAATACATAACAGTGAGACAGATAGATGAACTGCCAGCCATCTATATTCCTTAATTGTTATCATGCTTCCAGGTACTGTCTAGTCACTAATGGTGACTAATCTTCTCTGAGACAAAGCCTAGGCATAGTTTTGTGGATAGCATGTGTCGTGGTTTAGCCCCAGCCGGGAACTAAGCACCACGCAGCTGCTCGCTCACTCCCCCATGGTGGGATGGGGGAGAAAATCGGAAGAGCAAAAGTGAGAACACTCATGGGTTGAGATAAAGACAGTTTAACAGGTAAAGCAAAAGCTGCGCACGCAAGCAAAGCAAAGCAAGGAATTCATTCACTACTTCCCATCGGCAGGCAGGTGTTCAGCCATCTCCAGGAAAGCAGGGCTCCATCACGCATAGTGGTTACTTGGGAAGACAAACGCCATCACTCCGAACGTCCCCCCCTTCCTTCTTCTTCCCCAGCTGTATATACTGAGCATGGTGTCATGTGGTATGGAATAGCCCTTTGGTCAGTTTGGATCAGCTGTCCTGGCTGTGTCCCCTCCCAACTTCTCCTGCACCTGGCAGAGCACGGGAAGCTGAAAAGTCCTTGACTAGTGCAGCAACAACTAAAACATCCCTGTATTATCAATACTGTTCTCAGCACAAATGCAAAACATAGCCCCATACCAGCCACTATAAAGAAAATTAACTCTATCTCAGCTGAAACCAGGACAGCATGCCCCTAGAAACACCCCCAATAGGCAGCATGGTCAAGACTGCAGCAGATGTTGAACTTTTACCCATATTTTCTTGTTTATTCCAACAAGCTCTGCCATCTCAAATGCACTCATATACCTTTCCAGCATACCCCTTGGCATGTAACATACACTTACAATATCATGCTATGAAAAAACCCACTCTAGCAGGCTTCAACATTGCTTGTAGAAGCTTTGAATAAAAAACAACACATAAAACATAACATCATATGCTACTCAGAAACAGCATAGGATTGAGAGGAGACATAGGGCCAAGTGCTAGGAGATGTGGATGTGGGTGGTCTGTGCTACTTGGCCTCAAATCTGGAAAGAAATTTCGTAGACTGGAGGTATTTAACTATGTAAGTGTAGCCTAAGAGATCTCGAGTCCCTTCGTGACATATTTTGGTCAGTAGAGATGACTGAATTGAAATTCCTTCTGTAATAAGACTTATATTGCCTGACAGGTCTTTCTCCATTTGGTCTTCACACCTTTTTGCCTCAACAGGTCTGTAAACCTCTCAGGTTTTTTACTGTCAGAACATTTTACAAGATAATCTCTTCTATTTAGTTTGTCAGAAAACAGTTTTATGCTAATGTTGGGCAGTGTAGGGTATTACTCTGATAAAGACCACATGGACAGGTAGGTTATTTTTCATTAAATTTGTTCTGACTTAATCTGGAATTGTGACAGACCTATTTACCATTAACGTTACCTAAAAATATCTCTGTTCTGTTTTAATCAACCACCCAAGAGAGGCCTAACACAGGTGACCTCTTCCAAAGACTGGAATGGAATTATTTGATATATTTGGAGATATTTTGGCATATTTTCCTAAAAGAGAGAGGCTGCCAATAAAAAAGTTGTATCAGGTGGAGGTTTCATTATACTGATTTCATTTCTTATCATAAATTTCTTCTTTGAAGGTTGGCATTGTAAAAATGATATTGTGAATTCTCCTTTTTTGTCTTTGTCTTTCACATAAAAGATGTTTCCTCTTCCGTAAAGAAAAGCTGCCAGCCCTGCACATACAGCACTAGATCAGAGGGTAGATCTCAATTCTACCCATCTCTTACTATTTTAACAGCTAGTATCAAAGGCTCAAATCTCTGTGTCCCCCATTTACTACATATAAGCCTTTGCTTTTGATAGCGGCATGTGTCAAAAGCTCTGTGAAGAAGACCGGGCACCAGCTGGCCAGTTTACATTATTGCACGGAACTGAGAAGTACGTTATGACTGACATTGCTGACTGCCTTTACCAGCAATCAGTAGAGGGAAGGAAATTACGAGATAATGTCAGTTGATGGACTTCTGGACTTCCCTACTTTTGGACTGTCAGAATGCCAAAAGGCATTCCCCACCGGCCAAACTGAACCCAGGGAAGCTTGAAGTAATACTGACCAGAAAAGGGAAATCCTTTGAACATCTGGTCAAAAAAATTGCTTCCACCTTCCATTGAAGAAATACAGCTGTCATTCATCAAAATGGTGCAAAGCCTCAGGGCTCTGTTTGACTCCTTGCCGACACTGGATCAGCAGGTAGCATCAGTTTCCAGAAATGCCTTTTTTCCTCTCCAGTTGGCTGGGAAAAATTAATTCCCTTCTCTCTGATGAGAATTTTACTGCAGTAGTCTGCAGTTTTTCCTGATTCCCATAAAGACTAATTTAAATGCGTGTTTAGAAACTGAATGTGACTGTCATGAGCAGGTTCCAGCTGATACAAAATGTACCTTTCTACCTTCCTTCTGGTTGTGGACACTGAAAAAAAAAAAAGAAGTTTGTGCAGAAGTCCATCATGGTAAATGACTTTCTCTTCCTGTTTAAGGACTTATTTCTGATCTTGAAGATCTTGAAGGCAATTACCAGACAGAATAGGATTTGGCTTGGCAAATTCTACAACCACCCAGAAAATACCAAGTTAAAGTTAAAGTTGGAGACAAAGTTATTTACCAAAGAAACCAATGCTAAAATGAAGCTCTGAAGACACAAAGTGGGTGTCAAGTCTGCCTGTCCTTAGGAAATGGGTAAAAGCTTTCCTTTTCTAGTCACCTTCTCCAATATATGTAACCTCACAAAATAATTTTGTTTCCAGGCTTCTTACCATCATTTTCTCCTTCCTCCTATTCCCCAAAACAAATCTTGTTTCAAGAAGCATTTTCTTCCCAAAGGAGGAAGTATTAAAGTCTTTTAGAAGTTCACTAGTTTCTGCATTACTGTAATTGGTTTTATGGGGAAGGTGAGCAGATGTTGGGATAAATGAAACTAGAAAATATTTGGTAGATAGAAATACAACTGTAGATGAGAAGAATTTTGGTAAGTCACCCAGAAGACTGTGAAAAATTTCAGAGATACATAACGAGGTGGAGTAAATGAAGTCAGTGCTATTGCAGTTGGATTTCAATGCTGATAAATATAAAATAATACTATAGGGGAAAACTGAAGTCCTTTAGAAGAGTCTAAAATTAACAGCACCAGCTCAGTTTAGGGATCTGGCTATCACTGCAGATATGTTAATAAGGACCTAAGTTGAAGAGAGTTAGATAGGAATCAGATGAAGGATAACCTAAGTCACTAGGGTTTGCAAGAACTGGGAAATTTTATTTAGAAATGTTATTACTGTTACACAATTCATTGATATGTTTGCCTGGAACTCTTTATGTGAAATTGGCCACCCTGTCTTAAAAGCAAAAAAGAATAATGCAGAACTCAGAGTGAACCAGAATTGCATGATGAAATTACCAAACCTATGGCTATAAAAAATGTTTTGATCAAGAGAAATTCAAAGGCTATTTTGCTTATCATAGAAGACAGCCTGTCATGGCACTAGATAAAAGAATCTAAAGAGTGAAACAGAAACTACATGTTTGTAGCTTCTGTTCTCCTAGCTCTTAAAAATGTGAGACATTTAAAGAAACTTGAGTGTAAGAAATCTAAAATACATGAAAGGTAATACTTTTCTGCATAACGCATGGCAAAGTTTTTTGACATAGGATGTTCCTAGCACCCTCACAGGAAAAGGAAAGGGAAAGACCAGAGAAAGGAAATAGGACATTTGTATTAGAAGGATTTAATGGGTTTCAAACAACAGTTTCAGAATACGTAATAAACATCATGCCTCAGTGATTATGGATGTTTCTACTACTAGAGTCACTTCTGTTTACTTATATGGTTTTTTTGAATATTAATGCAAAGCATCTGACATGGTCACTGTTGAAAATACATCTGATATAATGTTGAAATGCTTATGTTGTATATCACTGATTAGAAATCAGTAAATAATTATTGCTACAGATGGCAAACATAAAAATAAGAGCTTGCTTTGACACTGGTGCTGGGTCAAATGTTTCTGAATATAAGTCCATCTGCTAGATGCATCTTAATGATGGACAGGCCATTGATAGCCAAAATAAAGTGGACAAAACTGACACAGTAGGTTAATTTGATTATTTGGTACAATATTTGTAATTTTACCACCTCTTTTGTATTTTACACATGAATTTCATCTTGCCCTAAATGAGATTGCAGACACACTGGGATGTCTTCATACATCACCTAGCACAATAATTGATCCTGATTGCCAAAATATAAATAAGCATAGTGAATTACTTTAGTTCTATTTGGAGAACTGAAGCATATCTGAATAACAATATTGACTTTGTCTCATGTTATTGTATGTTAAAAGCAAACCTTAACTTTATCTATTACTAATACCATGATCAGATAAGGAATTTCCCCAGGTCCCTTAGCCATATCCGCAGATCCCATTGAGAGGACAAGAAGAAAAATACCTCTAAACTATTTCTCACTGTTTAATAAAACTGTGAGCCAAATCTACTCATGTAGGTTTCCAGGGGATACAAGGCTGCCAAATCTTTTTACTTAAGTAAATTGTTCTGAAATGGTGGGTCTGTAAATAATCAAAGTGATGCTATACTCCTGCCAGTCACTCTCAGTGAAACAAATGGGGTATTTTAATTACTACACATAACATTTTTGTAACAACAAATCCCCTCATCCCTGCCTACTCTGAGTTCTTTTCAGACCAGTTCAAATGAAAAATGAGATTTCCTACAGTACTTTATTTTAAAGAAATAAGGGATATCAATCCAATAAACCCTTTATGCTGCATTCCAAATGTGTAGCATTTGAGGCACAATGGGATTGTGTAATGCAATTAAGGGAATTTGATCAAGAGACCAGACAAACAAAACATTCAGTGGTAATGACCTGACAATGTCCTTTTCCCTCCAAGTCATGTGAAATTCCCTCCCTTTAAAAAAGCCAACTAAATAAGTGGGTACCCTAGGATAGCTATCCCAGTAATGCAGTGTTGAGAAGCTCAGAAATTCTAGAGTTTTGGGTGGTTTTTGGGGGTGTTTGCTCCAGAATAAAAAAAAAAGGGAAAGAAAAAAAAAAGAAAAAAAGAGACTATAGCCATGAAATAGTCTTTTGAAGAAACCTGAGGCATCACTTAGTGTTTACATTGCAAGAAGTTGTTTCAATGTTCATCCTGTTACCACAAGAAAAGAGCCTGAATCGGATCTATGAAAATACTTTATCTTGTTTCTCAGTTCAGTGTTTAAATTTTTAATTTCTTAGTCTGTTGAACTTTTCCTGGAATAGGACAGATGATGGTAACATACAGAACAGAGTTTCCCAAGGTTCTTCTGTATTTTGTTCATAAGTGAATTGACAAATGAAGTTCAATCTTCACACAAAAACATATTTCTACCTTACGGTTATAAAAATGACCAGTATGCTATCGGGGCCAGATTCCATTTAAATTGCTCAGACCATTAACTTTTTTGAAGTCATTTGAGCTAACAGTGTAGGTAAGGTGGCTGGGATTTGGTGGCTTTATTACCTTAATGATGTCGTCAATTATTACTTTGAAGAAGAGAGAGAACATAGCTTTTTTAAACTCCCCTGGGTAGAAATAAAAGGCATTATTTATTGTAGGAGACACCAATGGCTTTTCATGGGCCAATTAATCTTTTTTATGGAAAGATAACACTAAAGTCAAATTAATGACAAGACCTAATGTACAATGTAATTCCTTATGGCCATTCAAAATGGTTGTTAAGAGTTGAAGAGACAGTTTGAAATCAACAAAGTAAAATACAGTTTAAAAAGTGTGAAGTGTTTGTGAAGAAAAAGCATGATAGATAACAAGTTATTTCTTATGGCAGAAATTGGCCTATTAAAGTGGATGACAAACTAAACATAATGTAAGTTTATGAGGCTGCAAAAAGAACTGAACAGGTCTCATTCCAGGATGAAGGCTGTGTCTTTCATCCAGGAAGTAACTAGTAAGTTTTCTTTTCAGAAAATGTAAGGTTTCACCTGGATGGCTGTGCCCAACTGCATGCCATACTTCTAGGAAGATATAGATCAACACGAATGAATTGAGAGGAGAGAAACAAGCATGAGAAGAGGTTTTGAAATCCTGAACTGCTAGAAAAGGTTGAAAGAGTTGTTTGTTTAATCTAGCAAACAGAAGATTGAGGGAGGGCGAAGTAAGAGTCTTGCAGTAGACAAAAGGTTGTTAAAAGAACAGTGATCAATTTGTTCTCCTTGGTCACAAGAACTGGACAAATAGAAATAGAATTCAATTCTAGTAAAGGAGACTTAAGATGAAACACTGTGAAATCTTTTATTAGAGGTTTGCAAGATCAGCGCATGCAAACACCTACTGAGAATGGTATAGGTATCTGTGAGTTTGTCCAAGTCATGGGGTGGAAACAGATAATTTTCAATGCCTCTTTTTAACAGTAATTTACAATATGACTATGTAATAAAAAGGACTACTGATACTGTCTCATATGCAAAAACATGCTGAAAAGCATGAAATTGAAATTTTAAAAACTCAAACCAGTCCACATTCCTGTGGATACCACTCTCTGAAATGCAAGAAAGTGTTTGGTTTTTTTCATTTTTGTCTTGTTTAAAAGTTTAAGTGCACAAATTTAACCACTTGCCTACTGATTGGCACTACATTCATGAAAATGAATTTTGCTTTCAACTGGTATTTCAAATAGGTATGCTCTTTCTAGGTTCATCTTTTTCATAATTTCTTCATTTGTATTTTTGAATACGATTCTGGTTGTCAACTTTACTTAGAACAATGAAAGTCACGTGATATGATAAATTTATCTGAGTCTTTTTAAAGCTTAATTTTCACAGCTGTATAGCAAGGGCAAACCCACAAATCTTTCAGTCTTCTTAAGAAGATATGTAACTTTCTCCAACAGAGAAGATATTCAGAAGTTGTAAAACAAACTGTTTGATTGAATATATAATCTTCCAAACAAAGTTTCCAACTCCATATGAAATGAAATCATCTCACTTCAAATGTTGCTAACCTCATGCTTGTTGAGTTAACTACTGTTAATATTTTCTAAATATTTATCATCATTCATAATTCTTATAGGCTGTTATGTCCCAAACATCCTAATCTGTCCAGTTGTGTGAAGCTGACAACATATTCTCTGTTAATCTTGTTGTCTTTTTAGAATCTTCTGCTTTATTCTGCTTTGAATCTTTTTATTGTTTATTTTTTTCAGAATGGCAGTTTAAAGGAGATTTAATGTTCTGCTGGAAATGGATGTTTACTATCTATATAGGAAGACTTAGAATACTGGGAACTGCAAGCTGGTCTATTACCTTTGAAAAAATCTCAGTCTTTGTGTATGAAACTTCTTATCTTAATTTCAGTGTTACAATATTTTCTTTTAAGAAATAATTTTAAAAATAGATATAATTTTAAGTGTTTTTCACCTAATCATTTTAAGGATTTTGTTATATTTTTTACAACTTCTGTTTCTTGAGAACAATTATGCACATGTAACTTAGTGGGATTAAGTTTTATTTATGATAAAATTCTGAACATACCGGGATTTGTATTTGGGGATGTTTGAAAGTTACTAATGAAAGCTAATTTTGATTTTGGCTCACAGATAAGTTTGTTATATTGTGATAAAACTGGTTCTTCATACTTTGAAATAATCTGTCTGTTTATTATTGTGTAGCTGACAGCTGGCCTTAGTATATTTTTTGCATTTGAAAAAGGCTAATGCATCTCTGCTGTAGGAGAGATGAATTACTGTCAGAGGAATAATATTGCATTGTCAGAGGAAACTGAGCTTTGCAGCTGAAAGTTCCTCCTGTGACTGGGGTGGGAATGTGGAAGAAAACAAGGTCTCATAAATCACTGCACTCAGGTGGTGAGCGTGGAAGCAGGTCAGAGACTTGTCTATGCAAAACTGGTCTCTCTTCTCAGCAGAGTTTCTCCATTGACTCCACATCCAGTATTGCAGTGAGCTTTGGTGGCTTTAATTTTTCAAAACTAGCAGCAGACTAAGACCCTATTAAAGCAGGGATTGAAAATTCATATGCAACTCAACAATACATTTGTACTTTGCTTGTATAAGTCAACTGCAAAATGCAAGGGACTGTATGTGAAAGCTGCAGTATATTTGGACAAAGGAGCAAGGCTGTGTAATGAGCTCCCAAAGGAAAACCAGATTGATTCATGCAGCAAGGGCCTAGTGAGAGAATACTTGCATTAGGAAAATGTTTTCATAGCTATCAGTGACCAGGAAGAGGGGGAAAATGCTAAAAATATGAGGCTAATTCTCAGCTCCTAGAACTGATGCTGTTCCACCATGTATAACATCACATTTAATACCAGTGAATAATTTAATACCAGGTCTGCCTCCATAGTATGAAAAATCTTTTTCTGTCTCTACATATCCCTGTAGTTCTGCACCATAGAAGGCTGAGTAACAATGAAGTTCTGTGTAAAGCATCAAAAACCAAGATCTATTTTCATTTGTGACAATGAAAGCTAACATAATTTGTATTATTTTGCCTTTATTCGCTAATTTATTTTCACTTTGTCTTCACGTGGCAATTTTCAAGTTAACACAATTTCTCTGACTCAATTTCAGTATTAAAATCAGGGTGTTTACAGGGAAGCTGTCTGCTAAACTATGGAGATTTTAGTAGAAATAGAAAAATATTAATATTAGCACAGGCAATTTGTAATTAGCTAGCAGTGATCCCTGGATGGATCAGCACTGGCAAAAGAAATAATATGTTCTTTAGTTAATTCTTCTGCTACATTTCTGGTATGAATTTAAAATTCCATCACGGATTTGAGATAGGAAGGACTTTGTTATGGAAAATGATTTAGATAGATAGATAAACTTCCAAATTTTTGAATGTTTGTTGGAAGCTTGTTTGGCCTGCTCCATTTTGAGAAATCACATTGGTAATCTTGCAACTACAGCTAACCCCCTGGGACTTTTGATTAAGCCAGAAATGGTCTGTCTTTGTTTCTCTGGCTCTTCGGCTTCTAATCCAACTTAGATTCAACTAGAATCAGAGAGACGAGATAGTCTGAAAAGCAGCATAAGTCTTTTTCAGATCAGCTGGGTGAGGACACTAGAGTCAGATCTGTTCTTACTTTATCTTCAGTCATGTGCTCATCTGTTTTGACCTTTCTGAGAAACAAAAAGGAATTTATTTTGTGGTAAGTTTATGGCCACTGAAGTTAGTAAAAGAAAACTCTTTAGAAAGCAATGGACTGTTGCTTTCAGACAGGTCCCTATAAGGATCCCTTTCTCTCTCACTTTTGACAGTGCTGGCATTGTCTGTCATATCAATACAGCCTGTTTGAATCGATCTGAACTGTTGCCAAGGAAAGCTGTTGCAAAATAATGTGAAGTCTCCATGTGGACAAGCCTGAACAAGCTTCTTCCCAAAGTGAACTAAGCTGAACTGCACAAAGGAGCTCTTGTAAGGAGTAAGATTTTCTGTATTCTTTAATTCCGAGCTATTTCCCTGCGGTCTGCCTGGATGGTTTGCCCTTGCTACTTTCAGTTCCATAGGGCTGAATCATCCTTGGATAAATCTGGCTGTCCCTCATAGCTGCCCAGTACAATCTTTGCAGATTTGTGAAAAGATATGTATATGTTTCCATCCAAATATACAAACATTAATGACTTTTGCCCACCATTATTAGGCTGCCCTGAGGATTTTAAGGTGGATTGCTAAAATAACTCCTTAAGATATCCTTCAAATGTACATGTACATTGAGGAAGTGGTTAATTAGGCATCTTCTTCCAATGGCTGTCATTTTCCCATAGAGCTCCAAACCTTTGTGATGTAAAACTGGAGTCTCATACACTTGTTCCTTTCAGATTTTCCAATAATTCACTGAAAGACTACAATTTTTATGTGTCAACTGACAAACTTATTTGCGTTTCTGGATTCTTCAAGTGGTAAAGAAAATAATTTTTAGCAACTACATCTTTGGGCGACAACTGACTGGAAAGCAGCTTGGCAGAAAAGGACCTGAGGGGCCTGGTGGACACCAAGTTGAACATGAGCCAGCAATGTGCCATTACAGCAAAGGCGGCTAAAGGTATCCTGGACTGCATAAGGAGAAGTGTTGCCAGCAGGTTGAGGGACGTGATCCTTCCTTTCAGCACTGCTGAGGCCACATCTGCAGCAGAGTGCCCGGTCCTGGGCTCCCCAGTACAAGAGAGACATGGAGGCACTGCAGAGAGCCCAGCGAAGGGCCACAAGGATGACTAAGGGAATGGAGCATCTCTCCTGTGAGGAAAGGCAGAGAGAGCTGTGACTGTTCAGCCTGGAGAAGAGAAGGCTCAGGGGAGATCCCACCAATGTGTGTAAATACCTGAAGAGAGGGTGCAAAGAGGACGGAGCCAGGGTCTTTTCAGTGTTGCCCAGTGAAAGGGAACAAGGCAATGGGCACAAACTGAAGCACAGGAGGTTCCCTCTGAACATCAGGAAACACTTTTTTACTGTGAGGGTGACTGAGCACTGGCACAGGTTGCCCAGGGAGGTTGTGGAGTCTTCTTGCTTGGAGACATTCAAAAGCCATCTGGAAATGGTCCTAGGCAACTGCATTGACGGTGCCAGAGGTGTTGGACCAGATGACCTCCAGAGGTCCCTTCCAACCTCAACCATTCTGTGATTCTGTTATATATATGAGATGTGTCACTTGGAATGGAGTTGTGTAGGATTATACAGGTCATGATGAAAAGCTTAAACTTGATTTGTAGAAGTATAAGTCAGTATTTTGAGTATCTTGAGTATTGCCAATGCAGGTTTTTTTTGTATATAGGACTAGATACCTTGTAAAATTTTATTTGAACCAATAATGTGATAAGAACCTTCTCTTCACAGTTTGTTACAATTCCTGTCTGAAAAATATGAGCTAGATACCTGAAAAGAGAATAAAATTAAATTTATAATAGTTGGCTCAACTTTTAATGATTGACATTATTTGGACTCAGCTTAGTTTTAGAAGGTTCAGGTTTTCTCTGGAACTTACTCTATTGCCTGTCCATACTTCACAGCATATGAAAACGATAACATACCATATGGTAGAACTTTATTTTATAACTATTGTTGACCTTTCTTTCAACTCCCAGAGTTTGCTGCAGGACAATCCCACCACTCTTCACCAAGATAACAAGTACTGCAAGTTGGACCTGCATACTGCACTATGGTCATTTCACCTTAGAGTGTATAAACTATTTACAGTGTGTTTATATAGAGATTATGGAAGCTCTGTGATATAGACCATTCACACATTATGAGCAGATTCCAATGCGTTTCAACCCCAGCAGTTCCTCAGTAGAAACAATCCCACCAAAATCAGTGGGGTTCCTCTTGGAGTGGTTAAGTATGATCCAACATGATGAAAGGCATTGGGAACTGGCCTGTGTTTTCTACACTGTAGCTAAACATTATCTTTACAGATTCTTTTGTTCATTTTTTGGAATTGATAGTGATCTCAGTACAACCACAACTGCAGCATATTACACAAGTACTACAAGTACTATAAGTACAGCAATGGTCATTTTCTTCCTGACACTGCCCTTCTACCACCCCCAGCACAGAGTGAGTCGTTCCTATTTATTTCAATGGAAAAATTTCCATCACTTTAACAGAAACAGGTAATGCCTTGGGGGATCAATATCTTAATTACATTCACAGTCATATATGTTGTACTTTGGTGAAAGTTTTAACAATAAAAAAAATTGATTAATCAATCACATCATTTCAATTCCCCTCTACATCAGTGTCTTAGAAAATTATTTTTCTTCCTTTTAAATTCAGTTCTGAGCAGATCGGTTAATGTTTTAACTATGTCAGAACAATTTGATGTTATGTCTTTCCTTTTGAATGTTTATTTCATTAACTTTTTTGTCAAAAATTGATGACTATTGATACCTACAACTACAGTAATATCTATGATGTGGTCTCAGTCTTCAGAGAGGTTTGAGGAGATATATAACCTGGAGGGCTTCCCACTCTAAAGCATGCTCATTTATCATTCTGCTGTCTCACACAGACAGAGATTTTGCACATTATCCAATTTAAACATCCATTTAGAACCAATCTAATTTTTACGCCTTGCTAACCTCAGTAGAGAGATTGTGGTTAACTCCAGCAAGATGGCTGAAACCTAGAAAGGGTATTCAATGGGAGAGAGCCAAAAACTTAAGTAGATACCATTGTAGAAATGACCATAGCAAATTTCAAACACAAACCAAATGTACTGCTTTTTGTTGCCATGACACAAAGTTTTGTTGTAATGTGTATAAGGATGTCAATATTGCCTTTAAATGAGTTTGGGGAATTCAAACAAAATGAGAGGCTAAGGGCTATTTTTTGCTTTTAATTTGCCAATAGGAATAACAATTTGGCAAACAAATGTACTATAAAATGAAAAATAGTCATATTAGGACAAATACCACATTGCAATGTCAGACCAATGTTGTTTTGCCATCAAATTAAGATAAATGTTGTACTTCAATGTCAAACTAATATTTTATCATTTTGTGTAAGTTGAAAAGGCAACTAAACTTGGATGTGAAAGTAACACATTGTTCTCGTCGAGGAAAAGTACAATATTGTCACTGTCATACTGAAATTGTTGTGGAAATAGAGCTAGAATGACTATTAAATCTGTTGCATCTTTCAAACATATAACACTCTCTTGAAAGGATGTGCTTTATTCTGAAATAACTATGGTAACTACTATGGAGACATTGAGTATGAAAGTGCCTCTTGTATCAGTTTGGGACTTTTTATTTCTCTGGGTTTTTTTCTGGGGGGGGGGTTGGACCTTAGTGGTTAATTTCTTCCCATTTTACATGTTGAATCACATCAGCAGGAAAGTCATTTGCAAAAAGACCAAAGGCACTTTTAGGAGTCATTTAGGAATCTTGGCATCCTGACCTCAGCAGGTCTAGACAAAACAATTTTCAATATCTTATATTCTCCATGTATCCAAAAGCCAGACTTCATAGAACTTTCTGTAATTATTTTTTTAACAAAAAAGCATTTGTGATAATTTTTTTAACTAATCCTTTCTTTCCATTGAATTCTGCATTTAAAAGCAGAACCCCCCAAATTACTCAAAAAGTGCTTCAGACTTATTTTATTTCCTCAATGTTTAGTCTGTTTTCAGTTTCTGAAGTTATCTCTATAGAAACCTGAAACTTTCAGAAGGTTTCCCTTTCATTGAGACAAGCCTGCAATAAGTTATATCCATGCTCAAATACATGCACTATGAGGCATCACATTTATTAATCACACTGATTTTGAAGGCACTAATCCTAGCGCACAAAGCTCAGAACAAGTCTCTGCAGGATTGTGACCACAGTGGTCTTCTGTACTGATTTCCTGTTCGTGGTGTGTCAGTACTTTTACACCTTCCCTTTGACAAAGGCACCACTCTTGCTAACTCTCCTTAAGGCTGAATAAATTGAGCCTGTTAACAGAGATATCTAAAAGAAGCTTATATTATTAATGAGAAATTTATACCAGTGTCGATTATTGAGACAATGTAAACTGTGCCATCCCTGCTTGTACAAGTATTTCTAGATGAAGGCAAAGAAATAGAAAATAGAAACAGGTGTATCCATACAACAAGTGATAGTGCCATAAACATGAATTCAAAATATTAGTGGAGCAGCTCTGAATTCCTCTTGCTCATTTCTGAAAAGTCCATGGAAGAGGCCAGTAGAGTGATCATCTCATCTCTCAGTTTGAAAGATACATATAATGTTTAAATATCAAACAATAGTCTGTGTTGCGAAGATTTATGTTTTACTTTTTCTTATACAAGTAAAACATAAATCTTCGATAGAAACTGAGTCCTGAAAATGAAGCAAGTTAGACCTTTTATTAGGATTTTATGTTCCTAATTTCAGACAGTCAGATGCAAAAGTATTTTTAACGGGTGCCTCATTTACCTATTCTATAAGTATGTATAGACACAGATGGCGTTAAATTTGAAAAGTGAACAAAAATTTGTTTAAAACACGAAAAATACCCATAAGTATGACATAAGTGGTAGAACCACAGTTATTAGTCTCTAAGGACAGTAAAATAATACAACACATAAAAATATGTATAATTATGGACAATTTTTAATTTTGTCTCCTTAAAGAACACATTATGTTAAGGAAAATAAAATAATTTGGCAAATTTTTATATTGGGCAGAACTTGTACTTTCTAATGGTCATAAGTTTTAACACACTGAAGTTTTTGTTTTGTTTTGTTTTGTTTTTCTTAATAAGCACTCATAAACAAGGAAATAAATGACACATACATACACATAGCAAGACTAGAGCAGCTTCACCTTAAGGGGATACTAGAGTTTCCACAGTTGTATGAGTTGTGTATGTTAATGACATTTTTTAGACAGGGTTATACATTAAGTAATAGTGAACTCTAACTTTTCAGAGTTAAGTGGAATTTAATCACCCAGCCTCTGGATTTTTGGGGAGTTGAGCAATTAAATTCTATGAACCTCTGAAAATTTGGGGTTAAAAGGGTCTGGCAAACATAAAAATAAGGAAATTCATAATGATGGGTGACCCCAAAAGACTTGGAATTTGGGTAAGCTATGGACAAGTGTCTAAAAGTTCAGATGTTTATCTGATCCTCTGGAGCCTACACAGTTGGGCTGGAAGTCTTGTAGGAGGATGGTTGCTTTTAAGATTTCTAGCACTTCTCCTTCTGGTCATAGTAGAATATAACCCCTAAATAGTCTTTGTTTCCTGGTATATTCCTCCAATTTGTTTCTGGAAAAGTGATTTGAAGGGAATGTATTTTACAGTAATAGTAATATTTTCCAATTTAATCAGTCATTTCTCATGTAAAACTGCAGAAAACAGACTTTAATAAGTAATTTAAAATCATTAATTAAGCCAAGGGAAATGAGAAATAGTATAAAATTAGTACTTTGTGTTCTGACTTGCCAAAGAGCAGACTTCAAAGTATCATGCTGGAAGGGGACTTTGGTTGAGCTCTTGAAGGACTAGCTTGGGATTAATCATGTTAAATGTTTCAGTTATTGACCTGAACACAGTGGGTAGATGTTTCCTAGTGAAAATTGCTCATGTCACAAAACTGGCATTACTGGTATGATGAAGAATGAAGTATTGCTCAGGGAGAAAATGTCTCTGTGATCTGAAGTGATAGGTTGAGAGGGGATATATTTTATATCCACAAATCCAATGTGCTATTTAAACTAAAGGACAATGCTGGAACAAGTGAAAATTAGTATATGGAAAAAATTGGGATGGAAATTAGAAAAAATGTTCTTAAACATCAGGGCAATGAGGTCTTGTAACAACTCTCCCACAGGAACAGCGGAGGCAAGAAATATAACTGCTTTCAAGACAGAACTAGAATAAATATTTTAGGGGATTACAAATTGTGATTGCCTGTGATTACAGACAAGGGGAGTCAATGACCCAGAAAATGGAGTTTCTTCCAACTTTTTAAAAATATTCCTGTGAATTCATGAAACATACGCATATGTTTTAAAATTTGAAAACTGTTGCTAGAGTTCAGATGTAGTGGACAGATGTAAGTGGACAATCAAACAAATAATTTAAACACACTGTCTTTTTTCCCCTGATGTGTGGCATAACAGGGAAAGAAAATGTTACTAGCATTAACTGTAATATAAGTCTTTGTATTGAAAAGTCATTAATAATTAAATAAAATACAAATATAATCTGCCTCGGCTTAAATGTCCTCCGCTATTCTTATTTGTTGATTGTTAAAATTTTTCAAATGTCCCGTGGGACTTGATTTTTCTCCTCAGAGTTCCAGCCCTCAGAAATGCAGAACACAACAGACATAATATAGGAGAGCATTTAAACTCAATTTACAAAACATGAATTAATCTCCAGAAATCACACTGAACCTGAGATGAAACCTGTGTGTTAGGCCTACTTGTTAATCAGGTCTATACATTTCTATGGAATGGGGCAAGAGAACATTGTGATTTTTTTTCCTCTTTCTGTTTTAGTTCTACATTTCCTTTTTCCCCCTCCACCCAGGTAGTTACGTTTTATAGCATTTACATCTCAGCATAGGGTCTGAGGGTTGGCCTGACAGTTAGTTCAAAGCATTGTCAAACAGCTTCAGATAGGATAACTATCCTTCTGTGAATATTTGCATCCGCGATTTAAAGATAAATTTTCTCTCTTTGCTATCTGAATAAGCTATAAGTAAAGACGTAATACTCAAACATGGTTTTATTTATAGCATTGTTGCCTATTTGAAGAAAAACATAAGGAGGCAAAAGTTTCAAAAAGTACTGAAATTCTGTCTTTATTAATACTATCCCCTAAAGAGAAGATACACTAGAGAAAACAGATTTAAAATTTTCAGGTTTTAGTGTTTTGAGTTGGCTACAGCCACACAGAAAACACTGATTTGTGACAAGAAGTGGAAGATTCTCTGTTTTTCCTCCATGTCTTGCTTGTCCTTATTGTTTAGGATAAAAATGTACTACCAGCTTCGGAGCGCTCTCTGACTTTGATGTACTAGGGCTCCTTAAAAGGCAACAACCATACGTACTGTCTGTTGATGTTACAACTTCATGATATAAAATAGTACTTTAATTCTAATGGCAGATCCAGCCAATTATACCTATTTTTATTTGTTTACACTGTGCTTGTTAGGAATTCACCACCCTTTAGGGGCTCTGGGTGCCTACAGTAGAAACAGAATGTCTTTCTGTTGGGACTACAGCATACCTGTATAGATGTTGAGTTCTTGAAAATGCCACTGCTTTAAAACTTGCAGGGTAGGAGCCTGGTCTCTTTCTTTCATTTCTTTTGTGCTTTGTGCATGGCTTCTACAAAGTATTAAGTGGTCTCAAATCACAAAGTTTCATTAGATTTAGACCTTAAGCACCTGTATCGCTATAGAGACACTTTTGGCTGGGAGAATGTTAGTGTCTTTTAGAGCTGGTGAGCTAAATCCTGAGGTAAGGCAAATTAATTTAGTAAACCACTGTTGGTTTATATTTGCCCTATTGTGTTTCATGCAATTATTTTCAGTGAGCTGGACTAGTATGCAGAATGGAAAATAAGATGGAAAGAGAAGAAGTGTTATTGAAGTAGAAATTTGACATTAAAAGTACGAATTGGAATGTTTTCCTGATTATTTGCAGAATATAGTTTTTTGACATGGTTCAAGCATTTGATTTAATAGGTTTTATGTTAAAGTATAAATGAGTATTATGCAACAGTTACATTGACACGTGTAACATTATCTAGGTTTTGACTGCATCCCTCCCCACAACAAGAAGTATATGTAGACAAAGCTGTTTTTGAAATAGTGCTCAAAGCCTTGAAACATTTTATTTTGATGAGCATTTTAGGATGATATTTATTCAACATTTGTAAATGATTCATAAACATAGCCATTCAAGAACAGATGAATATTTGAAAATGGTAGTAACTTTTATTAGAGGTAAAATAATGTATGACTTCTAATGCATAATTTCTGATAGAAAGCAAATGTCATTTTATTCCAAATGAATGATAAATATAAAACTTTCAAAATTAATGTAAGTATATAATTTATAGTCACTAAGAGCAAGAACTGGCAATCTTAACTAAGAATGTCAGTTATAAGCTAGATACATCAAAACAAAAATGCTGTTCAGAGAAATATTTTGGTTCCAGAAATTTTTTTTGTGATGAACCTTTAGTATAGCTGTTATTGTAATTGTTATTATTCACTCTGTCAATTTTTAACACTTGTGGAAGAAATACCATTATTTTTCATCTGAGTTAAGAATGGGTGAACCAGCTTGTAGATTTGAATATTTGCTTAAAATTAGAATTGCCTTTATTTTTCAGCAACAAATAGCACAGTCTTTGAAAAAATGTACATGGGTCTCCTTTTTCTTCCTGTATATATCCTTATCTATGTGACTTATCATTAGTAGGAAGATTGAATATTGTGAGGTTATCTGAAAAATGAGCAAGTATTAGAAAATTCAAAAGAAAAACCATCTTGCACTCATCAGAGTTTTAAGCACATTTCTGGGTCACCCGCATGCAGATGAGCCTTACAAACACAAACTCTTTGCATGCATGAACCTCTGTGATGCTTTTTGCATTTCATTTGTGAATAACCTGTACAAGAGACCATGGAATATAGTTTTTGGTAGTTGACAGAACCCAAGCGAATAGAGTCCATTTCTGAGGCTGTCAGAAATCTGCCTTATCCATATGGGCTTTACATTTGGGAAGACGAGAAAATAGAATCTCTTGGCAATTTTTTGTTGCATTTGTGCCAGACATATGATATTTACATTAAGTTGATGTTTATATGTTTTTGTACAGAAAGATTCATTCTTTTGTGTTAAAGCACTCTCTCTCAGAAACCAATCTGGAAAGGTTTAAACACATGACTAAGTTTATGCATTTTTGCATAGTCACATTAAATCAATGGGATAACTTGCTGGGTGCAGAATTACAACTTGTCCTAAGTCTTTACAACTTTATGGCCTTAAATATTTTCTAAAGCTTCAGTGTTTCTATGCATCAAAGTACTTGAATTTTACAAGAGAAAACAAGCTACAAAAGCAAAATTCCATGCAGAAATACCAGAAAAAAAGTATTTTTTGTGTGCTAAGGAATTTCTTATATATCAGCAAGTTGCATAAAATTAGTCTGAAGATGATCAAATACAATGTCTTATTCAGGCTTTTCCCTTACAAACGGTAATTTTGTCCTCAGATACAAGAATTTGATTTACTTTTACACCAGCAAAAATTACACAATTTTATGGTTGTTGTGGGCCACAAACACTTAGTTGCCTGATGCTACTGAAAATATGCTCACAATTTTCTTAGCATCTACCACTTGAATATAGAAGTCATTTAAAGAAATATTGAAATGACTCTTTTTCTGATGTCTTTAATATTTTGGCACATTAAAAACAGAACTGAATGAGGTAAAATTTGCATAACAGATACCCAGTCTGTGGAAGTGAACTTTATGTCTGTTCACCTGACAAGTGTTTATTGTGGTGACGTCTTCCTCAGCCAGGTATTACAAAGCTATTCTATTCTCAGAATAATGGCAGTACAATGATATTTTAGCTTCTTAAGTGTACCGGAGGGAACAAGAGAAATTCCCATGCACCAGTTTCTTTATTGTTTTGTTTGATTAATCTCAAGTGAACAAAGCATAATTATACTTATAATTGCAAAAAATCAATGAGCTAACCCTGCAAACTGTATCATTTCACCTTTTACATCCCTCTCTATTATACTATTAGGAATGTTTACAATGAGGCAGGTTAGGTGGCAATTCACTTAGTTGTTTCAACTCCTTTCACAGTGGAAAGCCAGTTTTTAATTGGCTTGCACAATGGTTTATTTAGTTCAGAGCCACTCCATTACCAGATTTCTGACATCTTTTCAGTTCCTTCTTGGCAAAATAAAAGCAAAATAAGAATTAGGCTTCATGAACAGAATGGATTAGAAGACATGAGTTCTCTGTCCCCAGAGATGCTTATATTCTTAATTTTGTCTACATTCAACATCTGAATCTAAACAAAACTCTTTAAATGGTTTGTGAAAAAAATACTAATTTAGTCAGAATATGCACTTTTAAACCAAATGTACCATTTATATTTCTCTAATGCTGGTTGGAAAAAACAGTGTATTCTGGACTTCAGAAACCTTTCTATCATATGCTGTCAAAAGTGATGCAATTTAACAAAACATTCAGTTTTGACAAAACAACATATTTTAAGGAAAACACATTTCGTCATGTTCTCCCACCAGCTTTGCTAGTGAAAAACACCAGTTTAACAATAATTTATTGAAATATCACATCCTTCCAAACTTTTTTTTTAGTTTTATGTGCATTGCCCTTCCATTTGCAGCTAGAATCAGATGTAGAAATAAATAGCTTGCGTTACAAAGAAGGCCCTTGTTATGGTATATCAGTCTTGGAGCAGGAAGTACTAGAAATATTGTGAGATAGACGATTCTCAAGATTGCCAGCTCAATTCTGCAGGCCCAAGGGGCATCTCATTGTTTAGATAAGCCATTTAAGGTTTGTCCAGAACCAGTCTTGGGTCACTTAAGAGTTCAGGAAAAACTTCTGTTACATGAGCAATTATTGTTGTACTCTTGCAATCTTATCTTCCGCACAGAGATTTGGCTAAAGTGCTCAAAGGCCTCAAAAAAAATTCTAATGATAAAATTTGTACCATGACTCTACGAAGTCTCTACCCTACAGTTAAAGTACCCATTTAAAAAAACCCTGTGAGCCTACAGGGCATGAAGGGGCTAAGATTTGCTGCTCTATGATAGATAAGCAAAATCAGTCATTACAAAAGCCTGGCTGTTAATTTGCTTTCAGATGTATCTCTGCAACGCCTGATATATCCTCTTATTTATGCAGATACTTCTTTTCTATGTTGCATGCTTTAGGGCAATGTGGCTGACCCTTTAAGGCAGAAAGTAGGCATTAGTGAAATACACTTTATCTTCTGAGAAACATGGAGGGAAGATTAGGAAATACCTCTGGAATGGCTTATGTTCTGATCAGGTGCATTTGCAGACACATCTCTTATCCCTCCCCAAAATTACAGAAGGATTTACAAGTCTTACTGTGAAAGTGGTGTCAAAGACATCTCTAAATCAAGAAAGACATTCTTCAGAGCTTCAATCCATCTGTTGAGAGCTTTCTTGGCAGGCAGCTCTCATCACAACAAGGTGTTCAAAGAGAGGGATTTGCTCTGAACTGGCAAGTTGTAGTGATGCTTCACAGGCATCATATGAATTGTATTAAAGTGTCTTGGGATTTAAATGAAACTGCATTGCTCTTCCTTGTAATTGGCAAATTTAGGGAATATGCTATTGTTGAAATACATCAATATAAATGTCCACAGAAGAGACTTTTGTGCACTGTAGTGCATATAATAGATTTTTGAATGAACCCAAGCTTACTAAAGAACAGCTTCTTTTAACCTAACTGTTTGCCTTGTCATTTTATCATGATGATTTGGTTTCATTACATCAAGGGATTCATAGTTAGAACATATATATACACATAACAGCTATATAGAAGATACGTATATAACAGCTTTTTTTGCTGCTCTTACTGCTACTGCTATGCAATGGAGAAGTGTGAGAAACAGAAGAATTGGATCAGTCAGAGTATATCTGTGCTTTCTTGTAGTCTTGGATATTGGAGGGGAAACAACCCTGAGATTTATGATAGGAATTGTCACAGTGCTCCAGCTGATTTCTCCAAAAGGCAGGAATCCTGCTGTCACAGTACCTGATGCTTTTGACAGAGGTGGAAAAAAGCTGGTTGTATCTGGATAAAACTACCTCCCTAGTAGTTTCAGCAGTTGATTTAGTCCTAAACCCTCACAGGCCCCCATCCTGCAAGAACTATTGAGATGCAAAAAGTAAAGGATACTCAAAAGTCATACTAGGCAGGGGCCAGTGTGAATAATGTATATCATCAATGGGTCATAATTGTCCAGGCCTCATCAAACTCCTGCCACAGGTTTGATGTTACTCCCTTGGGCAACATAACCTGTTTTTGCAACTAGCTCCTCGTACGAAACAGAGGGCACACTTGCCACAAAGGGACCTGTCATTCCCAGCACAGTGGTGAGGATATTTGCACTGATGGCAAGGAAAAGCGGTTGGCCTGCCAGCAGAAAATAGATCCAAATTTTGATGAGGGCTACAAAAAAGTGGCATTAATTGGAGGTGAACAGTGGTAACAGATGCATTGGATTATTGCCACTACTCCCCAGACTTTTCAAGACATGTTCACATAATTCAGGAGCACTGTATTTCACCACCTACAGCTATTGCATATGTTCAGAAATTTTTGCTTCGGCTTTTTACATTACTCCCTGGGACATTGATTTTTTATGAACTGTATACATGGTGAATTTTACCGACATATCTAATCCCACTGACTTCAAGGCTGTTTTCAACTTGCCTAACATACAGCAGGAATCCTTTTGTCATAATCTCAGTGGTCTAAAGCTATAAGAAAATAAAAAATGGTAGCAGGAGGGTGCCAGCTGGAGAACCAGATGGATTTTCAGACCCACTTTGTCCCTTGATTTCTGAAGTTAGACAAATACACTGAAGTTCTGCATAGCTGGGGTAGGATTCATGGAAATTTCGGAAATCTTAAAGGTGATGCCATCTGGATGATTTTCAGAATTCTTCTGATAGGGCAACATTTAAAAAAAAAATTAGAAATGCTTTTGAGATTTTAACACCTAAAGGTAACTAAAATAGTTTATTGACTAACTAAGGATTAAGGAAATAGATTTTTTAATAGAAATATTTAAAAAGTTAGATGTAATTATTTTTCATTTTCAGTACAAAACACTTTTATTAGAACTTCTCAGTTACACTTATGTGTTTCCTTCAAATTTATTTAGGCTGTATTTACACTAACTTTATATCAATGGAACAGACAAGAATTTATTCCTTGCAGATGAAAATCATGGAGGTAGTCAAACTACTCAAAGGTACATTTTTATATAATTTATACAAAAAGATTTCTTATCTTGCCCCTCTCAAAATAGCCCTTTTCCCTCTTCTGGCATGTCATGACAAAGAGCATTCAGCAAAGCAGAAATGTTTTACAGTAAAATACCATGTCTGGTTCCAAAGAACAAAAAACTGAACCACGGGACAGAGATAAGGCTGTGCCTCTTTATTTTAGCTTAATTGTTGATGGGAAGGTCTTGGGAAGGATGAATTGGTCAGAAAATATTTAGGAAGTCTTTTTTCATTAAAAAAAGCTATGCTATTGAATCTAAAACACACTGAAAAATGTATCAGTTTAAAAAAGTTTCAACAAGGATCATTCTTTAGATCCAACGTTTTTCTGGAAAGATAAAAGTTTGTAAATGGTTGTTTACATACTAAATCACTGTTTGCAAAAGTGTCTGAAAGGTTTTGTTTTCATACAATTGTGAAGCAAAAACGTATTTCACAGCCTCGAAGTTTATCAGGAAAGGCTTAATTTTTTGTCCATCTATAAAGGAAAGCTTACCTTATGGGTATCTACAAAGAGGACTGTCTCCAAATTCCTTATCTCCTTCTTGAAAACACTGGAATTCCTTATCTTTTTAGTAAATATTTTATTAGCAGTGTAGAAACAAATTGAAGACTTGCACCTATCTGTGGAGAATAATTGAGTAGATGGGTGAAAAGTGACATGAAGAGCAAGAGTCCAGTTCAAAACCCACAGCCACTCTGTTGCTGAAGAGAACTGATACTTTTTTGTCTACTGTTCCCCTAAAAAGTACACAGCCAATATAAGCTTTTTTTATAATTACAGTTCTACGTTATGCACTGTAATTATACAGTGCTATGATATGCACTGTAATGATAGTGCTATAGTAATTCCCTCTCTTCTGCATAACATGCAAGGGGGGGGTGGTTTATAGCTTTTTGAATTTCTATGCTGGTAAGCCAATCATGTTTCATTTTTTTTCTTTGTAAATTGCAGTAGTGCAATTTTTAAGACTACATGTATTCTTCTGCACTGACAGGTACGTTCCAGTTAACAGCTTTTCACATCCTTGAGAAAATGCTCAAACTTATGGTGCTTTGCTATTCTGGCTACTTTTTCAGTAAAATTCCTTGATTTGTTCCATTGTAGGTCATTGTTCTGTGTTTCATCCATACTTTTTTCCATAGCTCTCTGCCTTTAATCAGCATTCTTTTTTAAGAGTATTAATCTTAGTTTAGGGGTTTTACTTTTTTTTTTTCTTTCCAAGCAGTTTGTTTACTTATGTAAGGGGAGAAGTGGAATCCTGTTTTCAGCTTTAAAAATGAAAAGAAACCTACAAGTCCAGTGGAGGTCTAAAGTCACATAAACTAGGTTAGAAAGAACTTTCTCCCAGTTGGGGAATCTGTTTTCTCCGTTCTTAGTTTTCACCACACCTGTAAGCTGACAGCTTGTGACTATTACCAGACACAGTATCAATCTATCAATCACTGTTTGCTTTTGTTAATTAAGAGCAGATGGCAAGTACTAAAAAAAAGAGTATGTGGCTGTTGATGAAGTGGAGAGAAAAAAATTCTGTCTTGAACAAGTTACATTCTTCATGTGCACACAAATGTATGGACTAGAGCTTATTGGAAAATACTCAGTTTCATTTACTAAGAATTAATGAAATTGTTATCTGCCCACAGGACGTATGGCGTTGCATTAAAAAAGGCAAAAAATACATTATTTTTCGTTGAAACTGAAAAGACTTCAACTGAAAAAAAAAATAGTTTGCTTTAGGTTAAGCCTGAATTGGGCTCTGTAAGGTGAATCAGCCAGGTTAACAATGAACAGAGTCCACCTGTCCCAGGCCAGCCTTCCTGGTCAGGTAAGACCTATCACATTCTCTATTTGCTCTCCTGACTGTAGTATGCAAGTCAGGGAGTTGTGATGCATTTGGCTTATAATGTCTGATCTTTCAGATGTTAGGGAATTTTCTACAACAATTTTGAGATAACCTTGGATGTGATTAGTACAAAATATTCAAATTGCAGCTTTCTTTACTGTGGTCAAAACCCTGGATCAGGAGAGACAATTCCCTCAACTGCAGTGGCATTACTTCTACAAGCAAGGATGAGTGTCCCTGACTGCATCAGGAAATGGCATGATTTATTTTCATATAAAAGAACAGAATACACAGTTCTACAGAAAATAAAATCTCACCAGAAAGAGCAGTGGATCTGCAGCAATACAAATTCCTTCTCTGAGTTCATAAACATAGTGAGAGCTCAAGATCTAGCACCTTTCCAACAGCCAGACTAGGAGTCATATTAGAGTTGGCCCTGCTCAAAGCAACAGTCAGCATCTACATCCAAAGCTATGCAAAATGGCTTTGCTCAAACTAGACTCTTAGTCCCATAGGTCAAACATTATCTTAACTTTCAGATCACATCTGTCTTCTTTTGTGCTCTGCTTTGAGCTTGAAATGCCTTTGGAAGGCTCGCTTGCACAAGCAACTGGCAATTCTGTTTTTCAGCTAGAATCATAATTGAGTCATCTGCATTTCAAAAAGTCTACTCTCAAGAGAGTTTCTCCAGGTTTTGAAGTTAAAAGTAATTCAGATTGTTTGTATGAAAGATTGGTAATTGGCTAAAACCTTTAGCTGCTTCTCTTACTTGAATCCAAGCTCTAAAAACATGGTAATTGCTATTATGCAAATTTAATTTCATGAACTACACCAGTTTAGTTTTTAATAGCTTTGTTTCAAGAGGATGTTTTCCGATTTTGTGTACTGTACTCTTTTGTTATCCTGGTTTAAAAATAAAAGTTTACAACCACAATCTATACTATAGGAAACCAGAAGTTCATAAAGCATGAAAACTTCTAGGAATGTCGTCATCATACTATTTTTAAAGTGTAAGTTTGTTAAGATAAGCAGGAAAAGAAAAGATTATGAAGATTAAGGAACATGGGATAGAATTTCAGCAACAAGAGGGAAAGTAAGAAGAACGGTCCCTTTGCCTAGTTTTATTTAGTTTATATTATTCCTAAGTGAAATTTGAAAAAGTATGCTGATATCATTTAAACTGCCTTAAAGGGATGAGAAAATATCTTAAATAGATGAATATGTCGAGCATAAGATGAGCTTAACATTATGGTCACATTTTACATATGACTGGTGATCCTGGGACACTGTAATAACTTCTTTTATCTTCTGCCTAATGCAGAAAGTATACGTGAATATATATTGAAAAAAATACAGAACTTAAACTCTTCTTTGAGATTATTATTTCCTACTCGAAACTTCAACCATGTAGAAAAATTCAGATCCTTCGTTTACATAACAGTTGTCCCTACAGTAGTTCTTACAAGGCAAAAAGTAAAACAAAACCAAAAAAGCAATCAGTTTTTCTTTCTCTATGCAGTTGCTTTGAGCACAGACGAAATGCAGATGACTCTACCTGCTTCCCAGCTGTGAGGAACTGGCTGCTCCACCTGCTAATTCAAACTCAAAGGGGCCAAGTATCCATTTTGTTTCTCTTGTGCACACACTCACACAGGTTTAGCACATATACACACACATGTACTTTATTTGTCTGTTTGTTAGTTGTCATTTTTAATGAAATAAGTAATCCAGATTGAAAAATGTATCTTCTTCTCTCAGTGTGGGAAAACTGAAAAAACTCTTGCAAAACATTTTTTAAATGCTGGCAGCCATGGATATAAGCCAGAAGAGGCAGCTGGGCTTTATTTTTCCTTTGAAGGGCCCAGAGATGTATACAAACTCATGCACTCCCTCTTTCTCATGCATGCACTGAGTCCCATGGAGGTCTGGGCTATATCTGAACTGTCTTGCTGACCCTTTCCCTCAGTCCCTAGACTAGTGCTCTGAGCAGCGCTGTGACTATAGAGCTTTATATTGATTACTTTCCAAAGAGGGATTGGGATTATAGCTGAATGTTGAATCAAGCCCTTTTTCCTCCAAGATGGTGATGTGCAGATACCAGTGAACGTTCTGGGAAGAAGTACATCAGCTCTGACAGACAGCGCTCAAGATGAGATTGGAGTCTTCCCCTGTGGGGCAGCTTGCGAGGTTGCCACTGCACCAAGCTGTCACAGTTCAGAGCCCGTGTCTGAAGTCACCGTCACATGCATAGGCAAATGCCAAGAACACTGGGAGCAGCGGCTTTTTGTTTTTCTCCCCAATGTTGTTGCAAGTTTCTTGGGTTCTTCCCAATGGAGAGCAAGAAGCAGTTATGAAACAGACTTTTGTGGGATGAGAAAAGTATTTTCTCCCGTATTGCAAGATGAAGGTCTTCATGTGACTTCCTAAAGCACGCCTTAAGGAACTGTGTAGTTTGAGGGTTGGGTTTGAAGTCATGCATTTATTGCTACAGCAGATTGGTGCCTGAGGTCTCTCTCCAGTTTTTTGGTCATTGTGGAGTATATGACAATGGGTCATAGTAACAAAATGTTAAATAGTAATTTTAAAAATATTTAGGTATATATAAGTAGAAGGTACTTTAAGATAAACTTATTTCGATTTATTTCCCATGTGATATGAGATGAATGCTCTGCTATGTGTGCAAAACTCAAAGTTTGCCTCTGAGTCAAAAAAGTGCTTTAAGCTGTCCTCCGTCTACATGGGAAAAAAAATTTAGTCCTCTTTCAACATGAATCTCATGCTTCAGTTCATGCCCTACGGGAGTACATGCTCAGCATTTCAGATCTGAGTCCTCCAAGTCCACGACTGCTGCAGGAATGTAAAAAGTATCTATAACTCAAATGCTGATTGTATTTTGTTCATGTGAAAGGCAATTAGTCAAAAAGCTACTGATTTCCAATTTCTCAAAACCTGTGTGCTAAGGTGCTTGCAAATCACACTTTTTCTCCTTATAAAAACTCTGTAAACTGAAATCACTCAGGGCCAGCAAGGAAAGTTTCTGCAGATAATGTGATTTCACACTGCATTAATCCATGTACAACACATTTTTCCGTAGGAATTGCTCTTTTGTATATGCTGGTTCACTTCTACTTTCAAAAGACAACCAGAAAGACTTGTCTCCAATCTCCTATAGAGGCACAAAGGGTGAGGAAATGGATTATCAACCTTAGGCTGTCATATGGCATCCTAGCAGGCTTATTGTGCAATAAAATGTAAGGTATGGTGTCTTATCCCCAGGCTGAAGCTCAATCTTTTTAAGGCAGGGCCACATAGGCATAACCTGAGATTGACAACTTCGAGACTTATTTCCTATAGGGAAGAAAAAGAGCATGTATTTTTATCACTTTGTGGGAACATGAACCAGTGGAGCTACGTGAAAGCCACAGACACTGGGAAAGAATATGTGAAAATCTGCTTCTTATTATAGATATATGTTAAACTGGGCACTAATTCTATTATAGTATAGGTGAAACTCAATTTTTTTTCTTCTACTTGCAGGAAAAAATGATGTTGGATTTGTTGCTGATTTGGATAGAATTTTACTGCTCCAATATATTGTTTTCAGCAAACCAAGCATATAAAAATGAACATTTATTTCTGGAAGGTTAAGGTGTTGTTTTCTACTAGTGGTTCTTTTGGGACTGTTAGATGATCACATTTTTACTCCTTTTATTACCATACTTGACCCAAGCATCCTTGTGCTACGGAAAACACTGTCTATTCAGACACTTGATCAAAAGATGCATCTGTGAAAGACTGCTTCATTGAGGCCCATGACTCAGAAGAGAGCATAAGTCTGTAAGATTGCCTGAAGAGGATGAACTGAGGCTCCAGGTCTTAATTTCTGTCTAAGGTTGAAAGTGGATGTTTCTAGGAATAAATTCTTCATATCAGAGTTGTTGAAGAGTAGCCAAACTTACACTGAATTACTGAGAGGTGGCTCAGAGACCTCAAGTCTGTCGGATACGTGGGCTCTTGAAATGGTAAACAAACCCCTGAGCCTCCTGGGGTCTGGTGCTAGGTGGGCTCAGCTCAGCTCCTCTTCCTGATTTCACTGCTCGGTGGGAACTGCTGTGGGAGGCATTGGCTGCGATCCTTGTCAGCAGCACAGAGGTACCTGCCAAACTGACAACATTGTTCACTTCACTGGCTTGCAGGCAAACGTATGCTTTTTATCGGGCTAACATGTACACCCTGCTGGTGGTGACAATGTCTTCAGCGCTTTAAAAGTTTTAAAGCAATGCACATGGCTTGTTATGAGACGAGATCTTCAGTCATTTTCCATTGCCCACAAATTGAGGCATACCCACACTTCTGTTTATAATTATGCCACTAGTAGAGCTGTTCACTCCTGGCAAGATTTCCTTATGCAGGAGTACATTTTGCTGACAGCAGGCTGTGCAGTATTTAATACCAATGGCGAGTCCTCTGTGCTAGGATATTCCATGGCTCACATTATATTAGCACTTGTCAAATACTTCTTGATTTATTCAGCTGTGAAGTAAACAATATTCCCATTGTAAGGTATTTCACACACATAAGGCATTTCAGAGTGATTTATCTGTACAAGGGAGAACTGGAGCCTTGGAATTGGAGGGATTTTCAATATGTAGCATCTTTATGAGCATTAGGTATGAAAAGCAAGTTTCTGGCTGTAGCTGCATACATTTTATCAGAATTTTGGGAAGCCATCTGCATGGTGACTGTATACTACTGCTGCACAGGAGGCTGAATGTGGTGGCAAAATAACTGCTCCTCATTTAACGTGAACATCAAGAAGCAGCTGAGCTCTTGTTTCAGAAAAAGATAGCTGAAATCAAAGAGGCCACATGGAGGATACAAGCCATATGCAAGGTGGATTAGAGCTTTTCCCACAAGTAGTACAAGGATCTCCAGAAGATGCATTAGAAAAGCAGAGGCTACTCAACTGGGACAGACAATCCCTCCAGCAGTGAGGTTGTGTTTGTTCAGGCTCAGCTGGAAGGAGAATAAAATAAGCAGCAGATGAAGCGTGGCTGGAGGATCCTTTCTTCCCCCCTCCCCAAAATGAGATAGTTGTCTAAAAATAAAAGAATGCAACATTACTCTTTTGTAGGCTGAAAATAACTGTTTATATAACTGTATTAATTTTTCCTTCTTAGGTCCTTGGATGTGTCTTTTTTGTTATCGGCGAGACAAACAAAACTAAATATGCTTTAATTCCTTCTCCACTGGCCCATCAGTCATTTTAATTGCTTTTTGATCTCATCTTAAGTCTGACTGTGGCTCCATTTTGTGTATATGTGTGTGTGCGCATGTGCGTGGGTGGAAACCAGTATGCCAAGGCCAGGCCTGGCATCACCTTTACCTGGGGTTAGGACAAGGGCCTGAGAGCATAAGCCTGAAAAGAAGGCTGTCTAGCCCAGAGCAGGGGCTTTGTAGACTTTACAAGATATGTCTACAGAAGGAAAAGCCTGAAGCATCACATTACTGCAGCTCTCAGCACTTAATTCCACTATACTATTTTCATTCATCTGTTCCAACCACCTTTGCCTGAAATTCAACTCTTTCTACTATATATATCCCAGGCACTTTATTTCTGCCACTTGAAATAAATGTTGTTCAGGATATTAAAAATAAATATTATTTTAGAAAATGTAAAGATTTCCAAGATCTCATTGCAAGCCACAGTCATTTGTGAATATGCATGGTTTGGGTGATTGATTATACTTGCCTATAATAAGTCAGAAATGGACAAATTTTAAGAAAGAAGTACCCAAGATGATTTATTTAAGAATAAATATAAGTTTTATCAAAATTAATATTTTGAATATTTAAAAAATAAATATTGAATGCTTTTGTACAAGGTGCTAAAATGTCATCTTGTAACTTTTTGTAAGCATGAACTTTTTATGACAAGATACTGGCTTCTCTTTGTTATTTAAGACAGAGCAAACATCAGTAATGTTACTAAGTGATACAAAATTATAAGGTAAATGTGATACTAAAATCTATTAATGGAGAGAACAAACATGAACATTTGCTCAGCTTTTAAACCCTTCTTCTAACATCAGTTCAATAAGGCACTTAGGACATCCTTTGCTGAAGTGATGAACTTGCTTAAAATTCACAAAACCATTCAGTTGACCTTATTGTATGAAAAACATGCAGATGAATAAAATGATCAACAGAAAGTGCCATAAAAAAATTCTGCTGTGAAAATGGTGAAAAGCCCAGCATTAAAAACCATCTAGGGAATAGGAGAATCCTGAAAACTGCAGTTGTTTGTGTTTGAGTCAAGGTGGCCTTGACTGTATGGAGCAGTTTGTAGGAAGGACTTTATCCAGACACGCATTCTGCTGTGTAAGTTGCAGCTTTTCAGGAGTTTAGACCAGAGGACAATAACATTACTTTCTGGCCTAGAAATACTAGTGTTCTTTTCTCATGGATAGAGATCTGGGGAGAAGGGAGGGAAGAAGCAGCCACAAGTGAGAAAACACAGTGAAGTTCTCAGACTTGGACTGAAGTCAAAGCAGCCTTTGACAGACACAAAAATGTGTAGAAGTGGTTTATCAGCTAATTATGCATGCAGAGGCCTGCCTTAGAGCATGCATGTTCTGAAGTCTTGGTCTTAGTGTTCTATTCAATAATTTTAAAGCCTTCAATTTAATATATCTTTGACTCCTTTGCAGACTAATATGCCTCCCTGTGAGAAGGCTTTGAGATACTCAGCCTAAATCCTTCCTTCTTAGTTTCATCGTCAGACTCCCTAAACAGTTCCTTTTCCACTGTTCGTGCCCTTACCTGTCAAGTATATGTGTACTGTTACCATGCCTCATCCCTACTTGCTGCTTCTCCAGGACAAATACATTTAGGCCTATTATTTTAACTTATATGTTGGTCATGTTTATTTTTCTTCTTGCAGCAACCTCTAGTTGCCATAAAGTTCCAGAAGACTTACTGCAGCCCAGCTGCCTACAGAAGGCCCGTCTCATCTTTGGTAACTCTTCACAGGTACAAGCCAAAGAATGCTTGTTCATTCATTCTTTCACCTTCAGAAGTACTGCACAGTACTTTGTAGGATAATGTCTATTTTGCTGTCAAAAATGCTTATATGCTGCACTAATTTTCCTAGATTTCTTCCTTCCTCTGTACTGCATGAAATTAATTTTTTCTCTGAGATTTACAGTTATTCAAACAAAAAATTTGCTTCCCCTAGCCCTTCACTTTCCAGCTAGTACTAATACCTCTTCCAATTCAGTGCTGTCTCAGAATTTCATCTATGCTTTCTATACTACAACTTCCAGATGGAGACAGTCAGTAAGGTCAATTGCCAATCTCACTAGCTGTCTCTTCCAGTGTGATATTTCTTCTTTATTATAATCCTTTATTTGCTCCTTTAGCCATTTCTAAATCTACATTTATATCTTTAATAATTCAGATTGGCTTGGGTAAATATGTCAAGCTAGATTTTGTGACATAGAATATCAAATGCTTTATTAAAATTTAATTCTAACACCCTACATTCATATCATTCTGTGGTCTTTTAATATCTGAAAATCAGCTTATCAGGCAAAGGGTTTTTTTCCTTCATAGCTGATTATTTGACGCTCATTCTCTTTTATATTTTTTTCCTCTCAGAAACTATTATATTATTTTGCTCCATTTCAATTTATTAGTTGATAAGAATTGCTGTCCTTTCCTGTTGGAAATCAGTACACTTACTTTTCTCAGTATTTTTGGAACCTACTTACTTTGCAATATCACTTGAAAATGGAGTTATTGCTAGTTCAGTTGTTTGTTTGTTTATTATTTGCCTTTCAAAACAACACAGAAAATAAATCAGTCATAAGTGCATCTTATACATTTATATGAGAGTTGTATGTATATTCATATTCAGTAATACTTTATTAAAAGGAGATATACTGGAGGTGTGAGGGAGAGGGGAAGGAGATAGTGGCTATGCCTGGTGGTGCAATGGAGGCAAGATCCGTGAGCTAGCAGTTATCCCATTTGCTACATCCAGCACATGCAGAGATGCTACGTTTATCTTCAGAGCACTATAGCCAAAGTTAAGGGTCTCTGTGTTATGATGTAGTGACGGGCTGAGGCATCTATACTGCTTCTGTTTTCAGAACAGACATTGTCTCTGTGTTTCAGGGTCTTTGCAACATGATTGATGGCATGGTGTCAGTGTGCCCAAAATGTGATGTTTTTCATTACAGTTGTTTCCAAAGGTTTAGAAAAACCTGAAGACAAGAAAGTGAGGAAAGAGAGAAGAGCACTTGAGAAGTGTAGTATGACTCAGGAGTGTGTTTGTTCAGGCATATTTACTTTTGCAGTACCTGAATCAACTTCTGGTTCTACCAGAAAGATAGAAACTTAAAATAGTCCTTTAAGGTTCTAACAGATTGAGATGCACTTGAGAGAACTACCCATTTTGAAAACACAACTTTCATTATCTTCGTTCATGAAAGTGGTTAATACTTTAATACAAAAAACCTGAAGGATAGGAAGGAAAAGAGAATGGAATGTATTGGAAAAACTTCTGCTTTAACACACTGGTCTTAATCAGGTCTGGGATAGGATTTGGCTGAGACAGTTACCCAGGTTACTGTCACTTAGAGCTGCCACAGAAAAGTGTATTACGCTGACTGCCAGGACAATGAATGAATCTCTGCGAGCAAACAGTGCCAATGCAGCCAGCTAAAATCAGTTCAGCACTTCAGAGACAGTGCTGAGTGAAGAACACATGCTTTCATGAGAGAAGATAATGATGGGAAACAGTGGCCATTTAAGGGCTTGCAACTCTCTGTGTACCTTTAAATACATGGAGTCTTGCCTACCATATCCCTGTAGGAATTAGTTAAAAGTTGCAGTGATGACTGTTTCACATTTCCTTTCTTCTTCTAGACTAGAAGCATGCTTGTCTAGTAAAATCAAAACAATAGAATTTTACATGGGATAGAAAAGGTGTGACATGAATAACATCATAGTCATAAAAATAGTAGACACTGCATATAAAGCTGTCTGGAGAACAAACACTGTTTTGCAGCAAATTTCAAGGTTTGAAATTTTGATTCTATTTTGGAACAAATCCCAAACTTATTGAAAACTTTACAAAATAAGATTATGAATAAATATTGGGTTTTGAGTCAAAACCAGAAATGCTTTATATGAGAGGGTTCTTTTGACTTAACTATGTGTGTTTGTTTCTCTCTCTTGTGATCTGGGATAGATATTTTACTGTCTGAGTTGGACTAAGAATTTGAACCTGTGTCTTTGTCATCCCAACATCTGAATCAATGAAATGTGAGGATTAATCTTGATCTTTCTTGTGTTTGCCGGTTGGAATACTCAGAAAGCCTTGGATCTGCAAAAATGTTATTGAAACAGATACATTTCTGGAAGACATCTGCTTCAAGAAAATTTCACTTCTTCCAAAACATTTGTTCAGCTTTAATCATTGTCTCTTCCTCCCCTTCTATTACTATGGCTATCTGCCATTTTCGAAGAGATCTAAAGGAATTAGTTGTCCAAATGTCATTACAATGCAGTGGGAGCTAATCATCTAACGCCTGCAGAGTTTTAAAAATGTCAAACTTTCTTTCTTTATGATCAAAGTTTTTAGAGACGCCTCCAACTGAGTATTTCCTGCTATTTGCCTACATTTACCTTGTGCACATAACATGCACTAATTATATGATTGTTGTTTTAATATGCACATAAAGGATTAATTGATAGAGCCTGATTCCTGCAGGCAAGCTATGCTTGTATGAACAAAGGCTTGTTTTTAGACTGCCCTATATTTTCACCTACTCCTGATGATTCTTTGTTCTTTATGTATGATAGTTATTTCTGTAGCCATTAACTGAGTAGAACAGAACAGAATAGAATAGAATAGAATAGAATAGAATAGGACTATTTTAGTTGGAAGGGACCTACAATGATCATCTAGTCCAACTGCCTGACCAATTCAGGGCTGACCAAAAGTTAAAGCATGTTGTTACGGGCATTGTCCAAATGCATCTTAAACACTGACGGCTTGGGGCATCAACCATCTCTCTAGGAAGCCTGTTCCAGTGTTTGACCTCCCTCTCAGTAAAGAAATGCTTCCTAATGTCAAGTCTGAACCTCCCCTGGCGCAGCTTTGAACCATTCCCATGCGTCCTGTCACTGGATACAGGGGAGAAGAGATCAGCACCTCCCTCTCCACTTCCCCAGGCGGGGTATGTCGCAAAGGAAGATGATCTTTACCACAAAGATTAGAGAAAGCTGGATCTTCTGAGACAAGAGGGCTATTGACATCACAAGAAGAAAAGGGGAGTGAAATATAAAAGAATAATCAAATAAGCATACTTTTCCCAAGATCAATACTTGTCTTTGCTGTTCTTTCCCTTGACCCAGTAACCTTCTAAATCAAGGAAAGACATGAGGACAGAAAAGCCACATCTGAGAGGTGGGAACAGAAAGCCAAGGGGCCCCTCTTCAACTTCCCATGAGCGCAGAGGTTCTGGAAGGACCAGGCTGAAGCATTATTAGGACTGGCTTGGTGTCTTCTCAGCAGCCTCTTCTAATAGGTTACATACAGAGCCTTGAACTGAAAAAACCCCACATTAATAACATGAAGACAACTCTCTGTCAGGTCCCTCTTGTTTGCTTGGGCAAAAGTGCAGAAGGACATGTCACTCCCAAATTTGGTTGGTATTTTACTGTCAAGAAAAGTCAAATATGTGAAAATAATTAGGTGTTAAAAATGGAAATTTTGAATGGCCAAAGGTAAGTAAAGAATAGCATATGAAAACCAGTGATAAAGACTTTAACTTGTCCCATTAAATAGGAGTGCACAATAAGACTATCATCCCAAGACTGACCTTGGCCTTTTATTAGTTCAGTAGCTTTCTTTGGTCCAAGAAAGAGCTGTATGCAGCTTTTCTTGTCCAGAGAGAGGTTTATTTTGGCCCAGGAATTTCATTAAATGAAATTTGAAAGAAAAACTGAGCTTTGGGTGAGAGTTGCTTGAAAACACAAAGGGCTCAGGCCTTTGTAACGCTGCTTTATAGAGAGGTTTGCATGGCTTTCCTTACATAGTTAGAAAGTCATGTTATATGACATGATATAACTCTTCAACTATACCTATGCTTCTGAAAGCTCCCCAATATGCTGTGTGTGATGTACAGTCTGACCTCTGAACTCACAGCTTTGCATAAAAATAGCTTAGAGAACTACTGAGAAGCACTAATGAATCCTCATGTATGTGAGGTTGTGACCAGTATCTTTTGAAGTCCTAGTGGGAGTTATTTTTCAGACGGGAGTAGCTGAATGGTTTTGTCCCCACAGAGCTGCAAAAAATAACTTTTGTTCCCTTTATTGATATTAGTGGTATCGCAAGAGTTGTCAACATTAAGGTTAAAATTTTGTTTCCTTTATAAATCTCGTTTGTAGAGGTTTTCACATCTGGGTTATTTCAAATTACATCAAGCTTCAAGAAATTTGGTGTCTAAACTGTCAACATGAGTGTGATTTTTTTTTTAAGGAAAAATGTTTAAATCCATTAAAATATTAGAGCTATGGAGTGGGAAAGCATAGCATGTGTTCCCATGGGATCAATGGGAGTTTTGCCTTTGACTTCAATGGAAACAGGAAGCGGGCCATAACTCGCAATCAGTCTCAGAATTCCCCAGCCCCATCCCGTGCTCCAAAGTTTAGCTAATATTTAAAAGCTGATCCTGGGGTGTGTGTGTGCATGTGCCTTTTCCCTCTGCCAACCTTTTAAAGGATTTTTGTGGAGTTTTAACCTGAACTCACTTCTGGTTACAGTGTTTGTACACCTCTATTGAAATAACACCTCAGTGTCAGAACAATGGCAAACGAGCCACTCATAAACCTCCAGTGCCCTAGATGCGAGAGACTGGTATCTTGTTTCGAGTCCCCTGAAACGTGCAGTCACAGAGTGAGAGTAACTAGAGATGGAAAGACGAGTATTAGGTCGCATGTTACTCTCCCCTGCCGGTCTAAAATTGTTCCCCGCAGTTTACAATCTAGTTTTAAATGACCTGAGTATTAAGGGGCATCCCCCTCTTTCCTCAGGAGTATATACCAGTTTAACAGACCTTGCTTTAAGAGACGTATCCAGATAGCCACTAGATACTCCCTGAACTCAGTCTAAGGGTAACCTCCTCCAGTCTTTGACTTCCACCCTCTGTCAGTTCTTGCAGATGATGATGTCTGTTTCTTCCCATCTCCTTCTGTCATTCCTTTACCTAGCTATATATACAGGGATCTTTTAATATTGTGTTATACTGTTGTTTTTGTTTTATTTTGAGCATGAAGGTATTTTATTTTGATTTCATTGTATTTTTGGCAACTATAGCTAGTACAGGTACTTTCAAAATGTGTGTGTTACAGATCACAGTACAGTAGAAATATCCACAGCTGCTCTTTCTGAAATTGATAACATTTCACAGTATACAAGTAGCTGTCTTCTGTTTTCTGTTTGTTCTTGCACAAACACTGACTATAAAATTTACTATCCAAAAATATGCCTGACAGCTGAAATAACATTCAGCTTTCCCCGTGTTCAGGAATGCTGCATTATATCATGTCAGGTTACATCATGCAGTATCTGACACAAGTTACCTGAAATAATGCAGCTCAAAAAAAAAAAAAAAAAAAAAAAAAAATTCATGAATTTGGGCAGATTTCATCTTCAGTGTAAGATAGCTCAACTGATTGTAGGATAAAATTACTTACCAGAAACATTTGGTTTTGAGTAAGCTCGTTGCTCATGACAGCATACTGTTGCTTTTAATAATAAATGTGTACATCCCTGTTCATCCATTCCCAGGTTGTGCTGTATTCTACAATGTATCTAAGAGTAAGTGAAGATTGGTAACAAAACATAATATGGTACAGTGAACAACTGAGGTTGAGGTAATCCAAGGGAATTTTTTTTCTGTTTCCTTTATTACGTGAGGTGCTGGAACAAGAGCTACAGTAGAATTAAAGTTTTCTTATGCTAAATTGCTTTTAATTTTTTGAGGTTTTAATCAGCAGCTTATGAAGCTCAGAAACTCACAGGAATTAGTCCAATGATGTTTCTTCCACAAACCAAGTGAAACCATCAGTAAATGATTTTGTTATATAGCATTTTACGTCCATGTACACAATGTTTTGGTAGTGAAGACAGATCTAGTTCCACTGAGTGGAATTTCAGTGGAAAATTAAACCTATAAAACCCCTCAGGCTAATTTCTCACTAGCAAATACTGCTGAAGAAGCTAGTGAAGGAGATGATAGTCAAAAAGAATGAGCTAGGTGAAAGCATGGCCCCACCATGATCGGTGAAATTTCTCCTCCGATGTCAGTGAAGACAAGGGTTCAAAATTTCAGTACAAAACCTGTATTTAGCCATTATTATGAAGGATCAGAATATATCCATAAGGCCTAAACTCATTTGCATCAAAGACAATAGCAAAACTCAAACTGATTTTAAAGAAACACCTTCCAAAAATTCCCTCAAGAGCAGTATGGAAAAAAACCCAATTTCTTGGTCCATGCAATATGAAAAAATTCAGGCTTTTTTACAGTGCTTCCCACTCCTGTTGGATTGGCAGGTCAGAGATTACCCTGTGAACATCTTTATTTCCACAGCTCTGGTCCAAACTTATGTGTTCTTCCAGCCCTCAACATTCCAGACCTGTCACCAGTAAAGAGAGTAAAGGAATATTAAATTAAAATGGGAGCTATGCATTTATCAGCTTTGCCTCTGTCATGAAGAGGTCTGATCTGGCACCTCTGGAAGCCTCCTCTTTTTATGTTCTGAAAGCTGAAGTGGCCCACGTAACAAGCAGCCAAATTCTCAGTCTTTTAGCTACTTTTAAACTAAGTTTTAACAGGACTGTCAAGCACCACATGCAGTATGTCAGTTAACACTGTGGAGTAAAATTGACAAAGAGCACTTTATGTACCTTCAGAGCAAGTATATCTTTACCAACACTTTTGAGCTATTTTAGGTTTGTAAGTTGCAAGTATCTCCTGCTCTCAGATTTGATAACAGTAGAACCAAGACTAGAGATGAGTAGCACCTGGCAATTAATAATCTGTCCAGTCTGCAGTCTTTAATAAGCAGAATGATAAAAGTTTAAAATGTCCCGACTCTAGCAATCCCTTCTCCAAATACTGAGAAGTATTTGTTTCACAATGGAAGGGAAGCTTGCTCCCCCCACCTTTAATGCTATGTAAAGATCTCTTAGAAACATGTGAAAAATCGGAGAAGGGTTGATCCTGAGACGAAATACATAAAAAGTAACAGAATTCTTTTTGTCAGTTGCCAAAAATTAAAATCCTCCCATAATTTTGTGAAAGTAAATGACTTTCAGAATGCTTTAATTGTTCCTTTCAACATCACTTTCTTCTCATCATGTCCCAGAACAGCAAAGCCCTGTACATGCTGTGGTTAGCTTTTAAGAACCGGTTACTGAAAAGAAAGTGAACTGAGAAAAGGGGCATTTTAAGAATTCTCTAGCTTTTCTTGTAGTGTTTCCATTTAATAACATCTGCTACTCATAAATCATGAAAGAAACCTCTAATAGCCTGTAATACCAATACATCGTAGAAAGCAAGAGTCTTTCACCTCTTGCAGGTAGGCAAATACTTTCATGTTAAAGTAATAAAAGCAGAATATTAATCTCTTCCTGCCCATTTGCTAGCGCAGTCTGACCTCAGCGTTCCCAGCACCGGGGACTGCACGGTGGCACACCCTGTCTGCTGTGACGCTGACCTGCAGTCAGCACCACGTCCACGCTCGGTCTGCTGCACTTCATGTACCAAACCTAATCTGTGCTCACATTACGCTGCCGGCAGCGTGCAGACAAGCAGCTGGTGCCAGGACTGTTCCTGCTGCCTCGGGTGCTGGGCTGTGATTTATCCTCCTCAATCGCTCTCCACTGTGCATGAAAAAATTGTGCTCTTTTTTGACAGCAGCCATGGGAAGTTCTGCCCATCACCTTTTGTCTGTGTCTGAGTGACTTGCCTGTGGCGCACAGGTGTGCTGGGTAGAAGATGATTTCATTTCACTGACCATCACGGTGATTCCAGCAGTTCATTATATATATATATATATATTTAGATATAAATATAGCTGAACACTAAGAGAGTTGTGAATTTCAGCCCCTGTGTATAACCTTAGAGAGACATCAATAATCTATTAAGTAATAGATTCAGATATAGACAGCCAAGCCTGTGTCTGTTGCCTTAAAAACACTACTAGGCTTTGGGGCATCATCAGAAAAAAAGCGTGTGAAGGGTTATAAAACACCAAAAGGAAATCTTGTCCATGAGATGTGACTGATGAAAGAGTAAGAGAAATTGGTGTTGCTGTGTGTAAACACAAACAGACAAAGTAATAATAATGACTTGACTTTCCATAGTAGCTTCCTGGATAACTTTCCTGAAGTCTTTTTTAACAGATGCACTGAGTTTCACACTCATTTAACTCAGTTTTTATACATAAAGTCAGGAGGAGCATTATTAAAAGCTCTGTGACAAATATAGCAGTAGTATAGCTATAAAAATAGTAAATTATATAGTAAACTGGCTCTGGTGTCATGTGTAGGCAGGATGCACAGCAGCATCTCAGGCACTGCTGGTTTCCAGATGCCACCCCATGGTTTGCACCCCTGGACTGATGTGTGGGCTTACCCTACCCCATCTTGGGTGCAAAACTGTCAGGGCACAGCGTGGGCCAGGGGCTCCCTAGGGGCCAGGGGCTGTGGGGGCTCCCCGGGGGCAGCAGGGCAGAGTCTGGCAGCCTGGGACTGTCCCACCCCCAGCCAGGAGCAGGGCAGCCAGGGGGCACAGGGACTGCCCCAGCCCCGAGCATCAGGCACCTCTCTGGGGATGGGGACAGGCCGAGGCTGGGACAGAACATCGGCCCACAGATCAGGTCAGGGTCAAAACCTTCTATTTGCCTGTCTTGAACTCCATGAAATTTCTGTTGGTCTAGTCCTCAAGTTCTCACTACACTCTGGATTGAAGCTCTGTTGTTGGGCATTGCATTCTCTCCCCTTAATTTAATAAAGTCTGCAACATTGCTGAGGGTGCACTTTGACTCCTCATCCCAATATACTGAACAATATCCGCCCAGGCGTCAGCTTCTGGAATACACCACTCCCGACGAGCCACAAACTAGATGTCAGGATTGCTATCTTCTGAGCCCAATAGTTTCAGTCAGTTTTCAACACCCCTGGCAGTGTATCCATCCAGCCCATAATTCCTCAATTTCCAAATGAGAATGCTATGGGAAGTGCCATATTAAAGTCAAGATATGATACATCCACTGTTTTCCCTCTGTTTTCATATATGGTCATTGTGTCACAGAAGGTAGTCAGGCTGATCAAACATGATTTGTCCCTGGTGGATGCACACTGATTGGTCCTAACAACTTTGTCATCCATGTTGACATTGAATTACTAGGGGCTTGTTCCACCATCTTTCCAGGAACAGAGATGACACTGACAGACATATTCATCCCAAGTTCTCTCTCTGGTCTTTCTTAAAACGGGAGCAACATTAGCCTTTTCCCAGGTATTAGGAATTTTTCCATGCATCATGCATTTCATAGATGATTCAGAATAGACTTACAATCACATCAGCCAACTCTCAGCATCTGGGTGAATCCTACTTATTTTAGGTTGACTGTATCTGGACTGTATGACATTACTAGCAAAACCCATGAATCTCAGAGATTGGTATCAACCAGGCCAGAGCACTGAAGGTTTTAATTTTGGATGGAGGTACTTGCATTCATCATTTGGAGGCACATTTGGGCTTCACTGCCTTTCATTTAAAGGTCACTGAGGCCACTGGGCCTTTTTTTGACTCTTGCACTGAAATTCCATTCTGACAGTATTTTTGCTAGCATTTGTTTCAGTATTTCCAATATGATTTTCCTCATTGTTTACTACCTGTCTATATCATTTCAGTCCTTCCTCTGAAATTTCATTAGATGAAGTGAAGAACTCTCTAGGACAGTTGAGATCTTTGTCCTGTAAGAGATGCCTTTGTTAAGACCCCAGTAGGCTTGGAAATACCACAAATCTTCAAGATCAGTTTTCAGAAAGGCATGAAATTTCCATTGCTAGGATCCACAAATGCTAATTTATTCTAAGACATTAAGGTTCCTAAGTAGGATGATCAACTTTATATTTTTATTAGAAATCTGATTGGCCAAAGTCAATTTTTAAAACTCTGACTTCGCATTAGAGGAATACTTGTTTTATCACTTACACTACAAAGGGTTTAATGAAAGAGACGCTGTTTTACTTTATTGAAATTTTCTTTTTGGTAAAGTTCTAGTCTTTCAAAAGTGTTCCTGAATATTATTCTTCTGGTTTTGCAAACAGATGACTGCTGCTTCTTTGCTCTAATAGTTGCACGAGGCGGAAAAGAATGTTTAAAAAGGGTTTGTTCAGCAAGAAAACTCAAAAAGATCAAAGGTTATCCTCCTTTCTCATGCCATGAATAAATCTAAATCAGCCCTTGCAGAACCCGTTAGCCAAAATGCTTGTGAAATTTTATGTTAATGAATAAATAATTGATTTTTATATCTTATGCAACTTTTTTCTTTTAGACTCTGAAATCTATGTCCTTTTCTACCTACTTTGCTATAACACAATACTCCTCATTAATCTACATCCGTTAGCAAATCATGTGCTGAGGTTTTAAATTCAGCAGGAATCCATAGAATACTATGTGATATGTTGCCAAGGGACATTGTAATACTGAAGAAATTGGATGCAGAGGTTGGCCCTGCAAAGGTTTTGGAGACAGAGTGGATAGAGTTGGTTTCATCGGCCGTGGGGCCACATGGCGCTGAGTGATAATATGAGCTATAACCTTGCAACTCCTCGAACAGCTGAGGTTGCAAGGACACAGCGCAGCATCCCCTCTTTGATGGCAGCAATTCCTATCCTAGTAGCCAAGACTGCCATAATATAGAAGCACTATAACAGTTTTAAATTTCCTCTTCAAAGAGAAATTATTTTTATTCTGGCTGCACAAGAATTCTCTCTATTAGTAAAATAAAGATGGTCAATGTGTGAACCTAAGCACAGGCATGTGAATATCTATACCGTTTAGTCATTGGCAATTAGCAACTGTCACACTTCTGGCCTGGCCCTGGGCCTGGTAACACCTTCTCAAAAAAACCTTGACTTTGACCCCTAACACAGGTCAGGACCATTCCAGGGGGAAATTTTGATGCAACCACCCTGTTTTGAGGGGTAAGAGAGTTTAGCTGTAAGTATACAAACTATGCCATGTGAGATGGCCTCAGAGTCTTAGTTGATTGTCTTTACTAAGCATATGATCATTCATAATAATATTATTCAAAGTAGGTTTATTGGACAAGTCTCCACCATGAAGATTTTCTTAGCTAGAGCTCTCATTAATGTCCACATTGCTGGCACAATACAGCACCTCCCAAACATGCCAGTCACTGCCACTGAGAACACACTTGGGCACTTCGCTTATCTCACAGGCCATAGCAATATGACCAACAAGGTCTTTTTTGCATTCCTCCTAGGTGCATCTTGTCTGCACCCTAACCCAACCAGCCATTCAATACTGGTGGAGTTCATCAATGTGTTACAACATTTTGATATTTGTAATGTTCAAGAATGATGGATGGACTGGACTTTCTAGGTTAAACCATTTTTCACTACTGCCAACTTGATGGAAGGTTGCAATAGCCCACCATGTCTTCTCACATATCACAACCATTGGTGCGATCAAATTGTCCTCCAGATGTGGGCTGTTAACTTCCTGATGCTAAAAGAAGAGTTCAAACTTTCAGGATTACATTGGGTTTTTTTGACAAATTAAAAGTGACTTTCTTTTATGTGCTGATAGGAGCAAATCATCAGTTGGAGTGAATATGTTTAGCTCCCTTTAATTCCATGAGCCTGTGCCAAATTATACTAGCAAATATTATGGCTGCAGGATAGGCAGAATAATTTTAAAACAATCTCCACAGTTATAATTTGTTTGTTTTAAAGAGGAAAACGTTACTTCGTATTTGGTAGGGATCATTTATAGTTTAGGACACTATTAAATTTTAACAGTAATGTTTTTCACTGTGACAAGCAGAGATAATTAGAACTATCTTAAATATCCAGCTTGAAATGTCTTCTTGTTTTCCCTCTATGGGAAAAAGAGTCCTTTTAGAGGAGAAATAGATGAACAGCTCTACTTCTTTATAGGGACATAGAATGAAATAACACCGTAAATAAATTAGTTAGATAATCTTTTAGAGCTTAATGGGAATATGAAAGCAACTATTATTCTTACAAGCCAACTAATGTAAAACATATGACTTCCTAATTAAAAACATAGAACAATAGAGCTATGACTAAAAAAATTCAAGATAGAAAACTCCATAATAGTTTTTGTGGAACTGTGCATGAAAACACTGTGGTAACTCACATAAAAACAATGCTATAAATCATAAAATATAACTTACATAATATAAATAATGTTATAAGATTATTATAAGTGCTTTGTTTTATTATTGATAAATGCCATATTTTAAAATAAAGTGTGATTTTTACTTGATTTGATAAACACTTTAGAGTTTCTTTGCAGTTTTTGGAGCAATACTTTTTTATCCCGTTTCCATCTTCCTTTATTTTTTTAAAGTCAAAATATTTCTTGTGCTTTGAAGACCAAGCATGCTGTCACTGTGGTCTGTAAGCCTGTAAAGAATCTCTTTATTTGAAAAATAGTGCAGCAGATAATCTATTATCTGCTGGAGGCAGAATTACATTTTCATTTCACTAGACCTTAAAACTGCCTAAGAACACAAGAATGGCCATACTAGTTCTCATGAAAGCTCTATCTAGGGCACTATTCTGCTTTCAGGAATGCCCGTAAGTGGACATCAGGGAAAAAGAAGATACATACAAGGATAAATACTTCCCTATAAAATTCTTCCAGCCTCTTCCTACTTCCAGTTCAGGGAATTTCTTGGTTTGTCTATTTAGTTTATCCCTACATGGACTGTTTTACTTCACTGGGGAGCAGTAAGAGCAATACTTCAGGTAAACCTTTTTCTTTTTTTTTTCTGTTGTTTTCTAGCATCAGTATTTTGATTCTGTTAGGAGAATGATAGATTTAGAAACTATTAGTTATGAACATATTCATGTGTGGAACTTTCTTCAAAATATTCTGTGGAATATCTTTCCTCCTGTGTATCACATATAAATTTGAAGACTTTACTAATTCCTTATGGTTTCATAGAAAGAAGGGAGATGAAAAATAGGATCTTTCCTAATTTTGGGAACAAACAGCATCAACCAAGCCAACCCAAACTTGATTTACATATTTGATGAATGTATTTCCTTTCATCAGCAGGAAATGTTCAGAAAAAACAGGCACAGGGTTGCTGACCTTGTACACCACCCAGGTAAACAGGGCACTGGCCATTTAAGAAATGAGCTCCTAAGAAAGCAGAAATAAGAATTTTACATTTCACTGAAGCACCTGTGCTGGTCTGCTACTATAAATGCTCTTCATGCGAGGGAAGTCAGATGCAGGAGAGGAACAGCATGTGTTTCAAAATAGCTGAGATTTTCAGAGTTGCTGACCAATGTGTTTGATCCTAGTAAATTATCAGGTAAGCACATTTTCAAAAGCATATGTCTGTCTGATACTTCTGATTATGAAGCTTTTGCATGAGTTTGTCAAGACGGTATCTGCCTGCTATGCCTGTTAAATTCTTGTCATGTAGCATCAGATACAGCAGACCTGTTGATATCCCTGAGTGGTGTGGTCCATAAACAAGTCAAACTTGAAACTCAGATTGTTCTTTGAGAATGGAATTGGATGAGATAATGTGCAACACAGGTAAAAGTAATACTGTTCCAAATTTTATTTACATATATGCTGTCACATATCTCACTACACGGTAATATAATCACAATCTCCGTTATATCATATCTTCCCTCCGTATTTGTGCATTAGAGGTGTGGTGAAGAAGGCAGGCCTTTCACAGTCATGATAAGAAATGCTATCCCTGAGAGATTAAAAATTTACAGATTCCATTACTGTGTTTTATGAAGTTGTATTTTTTAGGGCATTTCACAGAATAAAATTGAATAAAAATATTGATAATCTCAATATTATGAGGGAGGGGGAGAAAAATACCAACATAGTGGGCCATATATTAAGATGCTGGTATTCTTCCTTTAGAATAGGGTAGGTAAATAGAGTAATTAACACACTTCAGAGCTAGAAGGTTGGACTCAGTGGTCTTACAGGTCTTTTCCAACCTAAATGATTCTAAGAATCTATGATTCTATGATTCTAGAAGAAGGTTAGATGACTTAATTTGCTACACTCAGAGGTGGTGTGTAAGGGTAAAGGTGGATTACGGATTGCGTGAGTCTATAGAAGTAACGACATGTCTTGAAGGAATTGAAGTACAACATTCATAACATCTGTTTAGAGCACTCAGCCTGCAAAGAACAGCCAGTCCTAAGGCTAGGCAACAGGAAACACTAAACAGCTCTTAAACTCTGTTAAAGCCTAGAGTATCCATCCACGTGGGATCCAGAATCTTCTCCCAAGCACAAGCCCTTGATGGAGCAAGAAGAGAGGGGAGAACCTGGAGGGGAAGGTGACCTGAAGCCAGGGTGGAGTCTTGTCCTCACTCCTCTGACTCTCTTTGACCTGGGTTGTGCAGATCTGAGTTGGCTGGGTGGGAACTGGCTTCTCAGACTCCATACTCACATAGTCAGTGTTGCAGAATATCACCCGTGTAGAAGAGTGGCCACTTGTTTAGACCCTGTGGGCTGGATTTGCCCTGTGAAGTGTAACTGATACCCTATAGTATCAACAAACGGAATTAAGAGACATGAAGAGTAACAAAACAATACAACCTGTAGACAGAAATGGCCAGTTACTTCAAATTGATTGGACAGCAATTAAAAATAAGGATTTTTTTTTTTTCACATTGCTAAAGCTGGCTTAAACATTTATAAGCTTTTTTGCTCAGGCTCTGAACTGTCATTTTCACTAGAGCTTCACAAATGATAAATTAAAATTAGGTTCTATAATAAGGTAATTTGCTGAATCCTAGGATATATAATGTTTAAAAAGGAAATTTCAAAAAGGGTTTCTCATTAGACTGCATCTGATGAAGTGTGACCATGAAGCAGACCTCATCTGGGAGTGGACTACAGGGAGACATGAGAGTGAAATAAATTTTAGATTTGCTGATTTTCATCTGGACTAGCTCATTAACTCCAAGTGGAGCTGGATATAATTAGATATGACTAAGAGAAAAGTCAGTCAAAAAAAGGGAGGGATCTTTGAAGAGAAAATACTAACAGCAGAATTTTTCCTTGAACAATGGGAAAACTGTACCTTGTATGTAAGTCTTTAACCTTAATTAATAAATATTCTGGCCCAGCCCCTCTGAATATTCCTAAACACATGAGTGCTGCTACCTATATCTCCATTTTTTTGCTGTTAAAACTCTTCAGGATGATAAAAGAAAGAGAAGGCAGGAATTTACCTTCTTTCATTCCAGTTCAGCCAGAGGTATTATTAAGACAGTAAAGCTGTAAAAACATTGAGCTGCAAAACTGCACACTTTGTGGAAGGTTGCAATAATGAAGAATAAGAGAGGCATTCATAACACTGACCAGATCTTCACTCCTTTTTCTTCTTCCTCTGGTCCCACCTTCCATCCACGGGAGTACCCTTTTCTCCACTGAAATGTTGCCCCATCAGATAATGAAACTAGTAGCTGCTCTAAAAGGTGGAGTAAGTCTGATGTGGTCTGGTTTTCCCAGTCATACATAGTCAGGGCATTTAAACAAATATTAAAAGTTTCAACTGGACTCTTGGCACATTTCTATACAAAAATTATACTCAGTTCCTTCTTCGACTTCTGTAGAAATATTCCAGATTTACACTCGGCAGATGCGAGATGAGAATCCGGCCTAGTATGTCAACACATCAGTGAAAAGAAACATCTGGATTCAAAGCTGGTTTATAAGATCTTTTTCACAACACCCAAGAAAGCAAGGAAACACTAGTAGCAGACGCCCCCCTCCCTGCCAAGATTCTGCAAAAAATGATGGAGTATTTGTTTCTCAGTGAAAAAGATTATGCAGTGGCTATAGTGCAAAGTACATGTTTTGCTATCTAAATATGCATTTTCACATTTAAAAAAAAAGGAGCATACGAGAACTGGCGTGCTTTATCTTGCAGAGGAACAGATTGCTGTTTTGGCTGACTGCAAACTTAGCATTACAAATTACATTAAAAGCAAATTTATTATCACTTAATTTGTGTACATAAATACGAGAGCACCTAGACTTTGCTGTAGGCATTTTTTACATCTTCTAAACTAGCAACAATCATATGGCTGCATACCTTCATTTTCTATGCTGAAATTTAGCAATTGCAAACTTTTTTGCTCCTTTAAGACAAATCAGGAGACCTCCTGCAGCTCTCTTTTTGACAAAAGCCAGAACAAACAGCAATATGTCTGGATAAAGCACTTAGTCATTCATAAAATTAGAGTTGATTGAAAATTGTCACCGAGTAATTGTTAAAAGAACATTGAGTTCTTAAAGATGTGATTTTGCAGTGTTCCTTGCAGATCAACATAACCAAGTTAGCTGCAATTCAGAGAAAAGTCAGTCTAAGAAATGAGGCATCTTTGCAGAGAAAATGGTTGCAGCAGAATTTTTCCTGAGCCCTGGTGAAATAATTCATACCTTGTATGAAATTGCTAATCTTGATTAGGAGACGTGTCAAATACCTGCATCACATCCTCTTAGGACTGTATGTAACCAAATTAGGGATGATCAAATGTTTTCTATCAAATTTGGTTTTAGCAGAAGATTGAATTTTCTAAGAAATATTTTTGTACTGCAAGTGCCTGTTTTCCATGGAAAACCTGATCTTTTGCCAAAACCCCCAAACCGAAACCTTTGTTGCCAACCCCCAATACTTCTTTTTTCAGCCGATAGCTTTCTGAGTTTTAAGTTTTGTCAAAAAGCTGACATTTTCCAGAGATGCATTTGCTTTTGTGTTAGGAGACTGAAACTATATTACATTAACTCCATTTCATGTTTTTATCATGTCTCATCTTATCTGCCTCTTTTCTAAAGTAAACAACTCCAAACTCTTCAGTATTTCATGGCCCCAGTCTTTCTCAGAACATGCACTTCTGCAATAGCTTCTTGGTGATGGTGTGACCTGTTCAGCACACCTCATCGGCAAGGTAAACCAGCCAACTTTTGAAAGTTAGAATAATTTTTTTTAGCATTCTCCAATGTTGTATTTTTAACATTTTATCATATCAGCTGTATGTATAACTTCTCCTCCACATTGACAGAGGTACCTCCTGAATACCTATGTTCGTCTCCTGAATTAACATAGTTAATTCATAGTTAACCCTTACTTAGTTCAAGTATTTTTTCTTCAGTATGCATTATGTTGCACCTGTCAGCACCGAATTGTCATACCTGTCAACATGTGCTCATTTACAAAGCATGATTAAGACCAAAGGAGAGTAAAGATTTGTGCTTGGTCTCAGTTTAATTAACCCCCACCCCAACATTTTAACATGTGGCTATATGCATTCAGTGTAAAACTGCTTTAGTTTAGATGTCTTCTCTAAGCTTGTATTTCCTACTTGTCTTTCCAGATTGTAGGCTCTTTATCTGGGGACTATGCCTGCATAACACTTTCAATATAAAAGAAGCAATCATAATAAAAGCCTATTTTCAGAAATATGGAAAGAAATACAAGAAGCAGCAGCAAGAATGGTGCAGAGAAAGATTTATGTTTTTAAGAACAGACAATCACTTTTGACAACAGACTGAATAGGGAAAAATTTTCAGGAGCCCTAAATAATGAATAGCCATTACTGGCTATGTAATACTTAATCCCTGAAGCATTTAATTGCTATTTATTTATTAATTATTTCTACTTTACAACTAAAACCTATTTAAAGCTAGGAACTGTATAGAAAGAAATAACAAAAATGGTTTCTGGATAAAAAAATTATAAAAATAAGTGATTTTTGCGGCCAGAAGAGAGCATAAAGCTCTTAGTAATTCCTTTATTGAGCTCAAGAATTTCTGCAATAGTGTTCAGCTTTAATCAAATACTTAAATACAGAGAATACATTTTAGCATTTTAATTGATACGATAAAAAAAAATATTGTCTTATTTCCAGGTATCTCATTATCAAAATGTAAGACATCTTGTGACATCTTTGGTGTTTTCTGTATCTTGCTACATCTAAACAAGCATCTGTTTCCTAAAATTCAAATTGACATCTATAAGAAAGATATTTAAAAGCTCTCCAAATATGTGTTATTAAATCTGCCAAACCACTGTGCTTCTCTGTGTCATATCTTATAGCATTCAGTTCTATTTTCAGCACCCTTTATTCTTTTTTTAATATTGGGATGCAAAGTTTCACCTTTCAGCTGCAGATTTCTGTATGAGCAAATTATGATGAATTATTGTTGAAATACAAATTTGAAATATAAATTTTTGTTTCTGTTCTTCCCTTCTGTTCCACAGCTAATGTTTTATCCAACACCCTCTGATGCTCATGGCACAAAAATTATGCCAAAGTCTGATTTTTTCTTTTCTGCTTCTTAAAGAGAGCACTCTTTTGGTCCAGTTATTATTAAATAGGTTGTGCCATGGCCATGCCTGTGTGCTGATGGTTGGTATCAGTCAAAAAAAAAGTGATAAAGCAGAGGGAGATATGAAAAACCTTGGTTTCCTGAATGAGCTGGAGTATTCAATATTGAGTTAGTAACATTAAGTTTACTAGAATAATACTAAAATAATACGTATCTACAACCATGTTTAAAGATTTAAAATGTGACGTGACTATCAGAGATGGTGCCAACATATATTTAACTTCAATGGAAATTACAGGCTTTTGGGCTACATTCACAGAATACTGCAACCTTGTGATCAGGACACATCTGTACTGCACATTGCAGCTTGGCTACCACAAGCAATCCAACTGCTGAGGAGTTGGGCAAATTAGCCTGTGTAGAGCACCCCACTAACACAGCTATCATGTTTCTGATAATCTGTAACATACTGTGGTGTGTCATGCAATGTTTATGTTCCCTGGCACTGCAGTGTACAACGTTTAGGCTCCTGCCATCCCTTGGGAGATCACAGCATATGAACTTGATATAGGCTGTCCATACATTGTACAAAAAGAGACGAGTGCCAGCACTTTGACCAGATAATAACCTAGGCAAGCCAACAGGAAACGTCACGCATAATCCCTTGCCAAGATGTAGGCATTTTACCTTTACCACAGCTAGAGATTTCACTTTATATATGATTCATAGCCATTCCTGTTATTGAGACTCTTTGCTTAAGGAATGAGTAGGGGATCAAGGTCAAAGGAGGAGTGAGGTTGTAGATGACTTTCCATATAGCCCCGTGTTACAACACTCACCTGCCATCAGGTGATTTGGCTACAGGTTCATGTGCTCCCTAAACTGATTTGAAGCCACATCTCCTGCTTCATGGGAGAGAGTCTTTATCCCATAGCTAGCAGGTACATGGGATGGGGAGGGACTCATGCCTTGGATTCATGAGATGAATCCATTCTCAGATGGATTCATGCCTTGCTGGGACTTACTAACATCAGCAGTCACACTGGGTCCATCTGGTTTAGCAGCTGATAGAAGTCGAAAGCAGATATCCAGATAGGAATTATAAAAATATTTCACCAAATACACTCCCAATTTTCAACTTTTTGTTGCTCAGGAAATTTGTGAACAGAGAAGGTATCTGTTGAAGCTATTTCTCTTTCAAGGAGCAATTAAGATCTCACCAGGATAGGGGCAGAAAAAATGCACATATCTCTAGGTCTTTTTTAATCCACATTTCCTCTTTCTTAGCAAAGTCAGAATGCAGAGTGTGCAAAAGACCAAGCATCTTGTGTGACTGCTAGTGTGGAAGGAATAAGTTCTTGTTCCCTGGGAGTAATTAATTTGTTTGCTTATCTGTTGGGTAATGGTTTGTTTGATTGCAGTTTGTCAGATCTGTGGTTTGGCTGCAATTTTGTGTTTGCGGAGTCTGTTTAGGGCTGTCTGTTGTGAGTAGGAAAAACTTCTTGCAGCTGAGGGATGAAAAAGCCTTTCTGCTTTTAATCACTGCCAACAGTGTTAACAGTTTGTTAGCTGCCAAAGCTCTGTGACAGGGTAGGGTTGACACAGGTAGATGTTTCAGAAGCCCAAGCAGTGAAGAACTAGCAGCAGATGAAGGGTAACTTGCAGTGGCAGAGCATTGCCCTATCTGTCTTCAAAGGGAGAGGAAAAGCAAAGGAGGCAAGACTGAAAAGGCAGCACAGAAACCAAGAATTTGAATTGAGTTTAAAACCTTGCAGATAGCTTCTAAAAATGAAAAGTCAGTAACTTTTTTATTTCCTTGTTTAAAAAAAAAGTCATGGTATGTGTGGGGTCACATGATAGCTGAGAATTTCACTCAAAGAGGCTATTGTGTATTTTCTGAAAGCATGTGGTTTGCATGTACAACGGTATATTTTGGAACACAGACGTGATCCAGTTGAAGGCACAGCAATACACATTTCATTTAGGGAGACCACACAACAGTGATTCTGTACCAGTAAGAGATCAGGGTTAGCTGCCTGAGGATCACAGCATCTAGTGCATCCACTTGCCCATTTTATGGGTTTTGGGATGTCAACCTCAGTACAATGTAGTAAGTTCTTGGGCAGTTCTTTAAGGCAACTCAGCTTCTGTTCACAAAATCAGCCACCGTTTTTGGGGATGACCTCACTAGAATGTCTTGCTGAACCAGGCTGCATTTACACATCTCTTTGCAAGACTAACCTAACATCTTAGTCATTTGCCTGGGCAACTGATAAAACAGAAACAGTAGAAAGGCTTCTTGCCTCATCATAATACTACACACAGACATATATGCATTTATTAAGCTAGCTGGACTGGCAGCTAGGATGACAATCATAACTATATTCACTGTTTATTATGCATTTCTTTTATCATTCTTTAGAAAGGGAGTGGTTGGGCAGAAGAAAGAAAGGCTACTTGTTTGCCTTGACATTGCACTCTTGGTCAGGCAGAAGCCAATGGAAAGAGGGACAGATCACTTCATCAAGTGTTACATTTTATTACTGGCAGTCAAGATGGGAAAAGTGAGATGGTCAGAAAGAACTGGGAAGAGAGGTAAAAAGACTTCTGAGAAGAGCAGGGAACAAATTTCAGTGATGGAAAGGAAGTTTCACAAGGAGAAGAGCTGGACTATGTTAAGGGGAAGTCATGCTTGAACAACTTGGTAAACTTCAAGAGGCCTTGCAGAGGGATCCAGATAGACTGAAGCATTGGGCAATCATTAATGGCATGAAATTTAACAAGAACAAATGTCAGATTCTGCACCTGGGATGGAGTAATGCCAGACACAAGTATAAACTGGGAGAGGATTGGCTGGAGAGCAGCCCTGCAGAAAGGGATCTGGGGGTGCTGGTTGATGGTGAGCTCAATATGAGTCAGCAGTGTGCCCTGGCAGCCAAGAGGCCAAACTGCATTCTGAGATGCATTAAACAAAGTGTAAACAGCTGGCCAAAAGAGTTGATTATCCTGCTGTAGTTAGTGTTGGTGCAACCTCACCTTTTAATATTGTGTGAAGTTCTGGACCAGATGACTTCCAAAGGTCCCTTCCAACCTCAACCATTCTGTGATTTGATGATTCTGTGAATTTTTTGTGGCCCAGGAAGACACTAGAACTTACAGACTCAGAGCAAGTGTAGAGAAAAGAATGTATGAGGATGCAGTGTAGAGGTTTTTATTTCTATCCTATCCCATGCTGATTTTTCTTTTTTAAGAAAGATAATTGTTATTCATAGCAGCTAATTTGCATTCATACTAGTGCATGTTACAATCAAACCTCACTTTTGTGTTTAAAAGCCCTGTTCACATTTTTCGACATTGACTTATTAAGGAAAAAAATAAAGATATTTCAAATCTCTAACTACTTTTGACTGCCATCCCAATGAACATCATTCAGCAGCAAGAAACACATGCAGTTTGGGTTGGAAACACTTAAGATTTATGATTGTGCTGTTCCTCTTTCAGTGTCTTTGAGAAGAATGATAGCTGGTGGCAGAGGGATATTCTGCAAACATGTAAGGATCCACAATGGGTAGAAGACTCCAGGATGGAGGAGATGTTGCTCAAGCAGGTTTGTCTTGAATTTGCCCCATAAGTGGTGTCTCATCTGGTGTGTCAACCAATGGAACTTGGTCATCAAGAAGTTCAAAACTCCTAGCCTCTGCTTTTCTCTTAATCATCACTTCAAAATTGGGGTAATACCTCACCAGTACCTGATCTGTGATATGACTGTGACTGTGCAAAGACCTTGGCTTGGATTACATCCAGATGAGGTGCACACAGGAGATCACACAGGGCTCTGCTCAAATGTATTTTCCCAACTGCTCTACTGCTTTCACATATTCCTGCCCTTATCCATTGCTTCTGCCTCTCCTATCTGAGCAGTACTGTTCCTCATTGTCAGGAGTTTTGTGCCACAAGCTGTTATAAACTACTATGGGCACTTTAGTCTCCTCAGTGGTCCAGAAAAATGCAGGGTGGTTTTTACCTTTTCCAGTTCTGGCCTTACTGGTGCTCTGCATCTGGGGTAATACGCATCTATGTTGGGCCCATGAAGATCAGTGATGTCATCTTACCAGCCCTGCTACTTGGTAACCATGGCTGTACCTACTGCTTTGGTTCAGGAAAGTGTTAACAAGCCACTTTCCTGTTGTCACTCTCAGTAACTCTTCAGTGATTCTGCAGTTATTGCTCAGCATAGTATTAAATGTGCTGGCCATCTGAAGGGTGAAGATAAAAGACATTGGTGTCAGATTGCTCTGTACAATGTTTGTAGATAAAAGTGGGAGAAGAATGGGGAGTGGGAGTAGAACTTCTAAGCCATCAATCTTAGGTATTTGGCAATTGTTAAGAATTTTGGCCGCTGAACACATGCCTTGGTCCTGGTCTTGCAGACTTAGATCCTCTCAGTGCACACCCCATTGGATGTGTGACGATCATTCCTTGGACACACCAGTTCATTCCGGAGTTGACTCCTAGGATGAACCCTCTGTGGTTTGGCTCTGAGGAAAAATCACTTCAGAAACCCATCTCAACAGGCAGTTTGAAAGATACAACATCAGGTATGCTTCTTTACACACGCTTTCAGCCTTATCCTTGCAAGATTTGTTTTTCACATACCTAGATGCTCTTATGTAGCAGCTCAGTTTCATGACATAGAAACAGCACCACAGCTGTTAGTTACAATAATGAGACACAATGATACAACTTCATTTTTTCCCATAATTTTTTTGTCTCTGTTGCTTTTCCCTACAGTCCCTTTTGTCCTGCAGGTTCTACCGGTATAGTTCTTATCATCTTTTAAATCCCAGATGAGTGGGCTTTTCCATCCCAACCTTGAAGACTCTGGGATTCTAACTACAGAAATAACAATACAGCTTAGAGTTTGTCAAGGGAAAAAGCACAAAGAGTTTAAAACAAAAGATTTTGGAAAACAGATGCTGGAAACAGCACGTAACAGAAACTGTGCAAAATTTAAAGTATGTTTAGCTTCCAGGATCACAGAACCAGACTTGATCCCAGTAAGCATTGCTTGCATCCTGTTTTTGTTCTACTGGGTTTTGATCTCTGGAAGCTAAGGGAAATTAATGTGGGCTGTTCGCTTACAAAAATGTATGAGACATGGACTGGGGAAACTGTGGGAAGTAGGTGACAAATATTGAGAGTGTGTGAGGTGTTTGAGTAAGAACCAGGTGCTAGTAAAGACCTTCCCACACATTGTGCTAGGTCTCTCATAACCTACCTCTGCTATCTCCTGGCTTTTGCCCTGTTCAGAGCTCTGAGCTAGTCTGAGAGCAAGTAACTGAGTGCAGCTGTAGCTGTAATTTGGCTCTGCCCCAGGACAAGAACAGAACAGTACACATCCTCTGGGCCAGACCATATTTGCTTGAGTCCTCTCTTCCCAGCTCCCATACTTTTAATTTCATAGATTAACCATCCACTTGGCCAAAGATCAGGCCCATGTGCCCAGGCAGCTGACTTTGACTACAGATACCCAAACTGCTTAAACAGAAAATAGAAATGGTCATTGTAGATACCCCAGCTAACTAAGCAACCTCTGCTCTAGGCTATCATGGATCCCAGCTGACATATCCTCTGTTTACATCAGCTCTGGTGATGGTAGGTTCTGTCTGTGTGATCCTGTGCTTGGTTGATGTCCCAGTGAGAACGGAGGAGGGAACAGCTTGTGACTGCTGGGTCCAGCACGCTCTCTCCAGACTCTTCCATAACTGAGTCCAGTACATGGAGGACAAAGACTTCGACAGACCCATGATGGATCATGGGGACCATCAGATGCAGATGGCCCCTCTGTTACCTCTGGCAGGCAATTCTTTATGCTTCATGGTGGCAGTCAGCCATGTAATTACAGGGGTACACAAATATTTTTTCAACACCATGCATCCTTCCTGCACAACACAAAATGCTCCAAAATACTGAATGTATTGGGCAGAAAAAAATGGCCTCCGTGGAGAAGCCTATTATCCCAGGAAACATCTGTGTATACTCTCTACCTATCTCAAGCTGAAATATAGCTGAATAACCACTGACACATTAGCTGCAATGAGAATAGTAAGTGATGATAACTGGGCAGGAGGAACATCAGTTCAATCTCTTTTCCCTTCTCCAAGTACTCTTTCTGAGCAGGAAAATTCATCATTCTTGCTGTTTATGTATCTGTGTATCTAAATTTTAAATTTAATATGGCCTACTGTGCAACTCCAGTAAAATAAGTCAGTGAGGGCTTTTTGTGGAAAGAAACAGGTATGGGGCTGTGAGTCACAACTTCCCAGGGTGTAACAAGTGTAGCAAGAAGTGAAAGCCTCCAGATGCGACATACACTGGGTCCTGGACCAGGAAAGCTTATTTTGAGAGGGGAAGGGTTTAGGTAGCATAAGGCCAGTTCCCAGTCACTGACAGAAGAGCAGGGACAGAATTGCCAGCAACACAAGACTGTTTTATTGGCAAAATGCCTAGGAGCTGGCTGCATGCTTAGAAAATGATAAGAAAATAGAAATAGGTCTCAAAGGCCTTCAGAAATGATCCAGAGTTTGTCCTCAGATGCTCCCTCTCTTCCTCAAAGAGGGCAGCAAACAAGAGGCCCAAAATCTCAAACATCTGCATCTGAATACATTGCAGTCAAGCAGTTGCCAAGTTCTTCATAGTACTTGCAGGATGTCTTCCCGGCATTTATGCAGTCATTATTATCCTCAGTCCATATTAACCCTTCTTCAGAGCCTTCACCTTAGTCAAGCACAGCTGGTCCTTTTAGTCCTATACCAGTAAATGAAACAAAGCCAGAGCCTCGCCCATGGCTCTGAACACAGAAGGTTTGGATGGCTAAAATTTTCCATCCTCTACAGGAAAAAAAGGATGGCCTCGTCTGTGGTTCCTGTGGGCCAGTCCCTGGCCAACAGTATTTTCCAAACCTGTGGGAGAAGTTCAGCTGGCTCAGGCCAAAACTGTGCAAAGGAGAGTGCTAACAGTTAAACAGCAGGGCAGTACTCAGTGCCATGCTATGGTCCTGCAAAGGCAAAATAAACTTAATGCACAGCCATAATGCAGCATACAGAACCTTTGCACATGCTGGCAATAGGAGACCTGTAGAAGAGTTTCCCCCTAGAGCCCTAGCAGCTGTTTTAGATCTACCCACCTTCATTCTGGCTTGAAATAAACACAGTGGGATCTGGGATAATGCAAATGAGGCACACATGGCCTTGATCTGGCTCAAATCCTGTCCCTGTCTCTGTGATGATAACCATGGTGGTGTAGCTAACATTCAATTATGTGGCAGTGGCAAAGTCTGAGGCAGTGGGCCAAAGTAGAGACACAATGCATGGCAGGTCCACAGCTAGGTCCATGACTACAGATGGAAACGAAAGACAAAGGGAAATATATGGCCCTGTGCCTGCATATAAAAGATGCAAGGCTGCTTCCAAGGACAATGACTCTGTGGGCAAGCAGGCAGAAACAGAGCAAGAAGGGGCTGTGAGAAGGCTCACAGCCTATCTGTAGGAGGTTCACTAGCTGTGGGAGATCTGGCATGATCAGACAGTCCTGACTTAGCATAAAGTTAGCTGGCACAAAGTTAGCTCATCAACATTTTTTGGGTACTATAAACTTACTTCGCTGGCTCAAGTGTAAGTTTATCAGCGCTCTGCATCATGTGGTGAGAGTGTTCTTATTCCAGTGGAGTCTGGATTTAATCTACAGCCAAACCATAGATATAGCCAGTGAGAGCTGTAACCGAACAAGAAAATGGATAAGTGCACTAATGGTAAAAATTCGGGAAAAAAAAGTCATTACAGCATGGGAGAGCAAACTGGCAAATATAAGTGCTGAGCAGAGAAATGAAAAGTATCCAAAATACCAAGTGATTACAGAGGCATGATGTTATACACAGCATATACAATTCCTATGGATATCAAGTGCAGAGCATGCTGTGACAAATGTTTTGCAAATGGCCCAGTGGAAGTTGAAATATACAGCCTTCACAGTGGGAAAGACAAGTAAAAAACACAGTGAACGAGCTCATGACATGCTCCCTGTGATCCTTAATGTTCATGTATCACACCAATAATTTCCTGCAGGCCAGAGAAACTTCAGTGTTGCAAATTTTACTGGAAGTCTCTCCTGCCTTCCTTCAGTGTTGCTTCTTTATTACTGGGCCATGCAACTAAGCAGAGAACCCACTCTGATGCCATCTGAATCCTCTCAAGGATATTCTGGAGAACTAAAGTGCACAAAAAAGTGCCCTGTTCCTCAGTTTATAGATCCACATTTTTCTTTAGGTAAGCAATGTCTTATTGTTATTAGGATCTTAGACCACACTTAAATCAAACCAGGTAAAGACAAGTAGAAATTACCGGTATTCATAACATCTCAGATAGACAACGCAGTTACTAGTGTTTATAAAGATGTAGCCAAAGAAATTAAAGAAAAAACAATTTCACCTACTCATACTAATTTTATGTCAGAAAGGTCTCTGCCTTATTCAGGTGACTCCCAGTTCTGAGAAGGTGCCAGTTCCAGCCCTTGAATACCTGTTGCACATCACTTGGAGAGGCACTTTCAGAAGGTTCCCTACACGAACTTCCATCAGCTCCCAAATTCAGGCCCACCCTGCAGAATTTATCTTCAGATAATCTCAGATTGCACCAGCATTTTTGCTGGGTGGAGTATGTTAACCCTTGCAGACAAACTCCCTTTAAATTCCTAGAGGGACTCAGACAAATCTTTCATCCTAATATTCATTCTGTTCCTTTCTTAATTGTGAGATAGTTTGATTGTGCTTGTCTGTTAAATAGAGGATTGTTTTATATTCTTGGTCTGTTAGACTACTGGTAATCTGGAAAATAAAGCTGTCTAGACTTTCATCAGGGTAGAACTCTTCCTTGTTAGGTGACTCGCTGGCATGTTTCAACATGAAATGTGTCTTACATTGGATCTCCTATATCTGTTTCTGTGTTTTAGGAAGAATATGTACCATAAACATCTAATTAGCATAAATATGTGTTGGCAGTTACTGCCTTGAATGGGACAGGAGGTCATGGTGATTGCCATTGACACATAGGTAAGATGGATGAAAACAAAGAGGTAGTGACAAAGCACATCATACTACACTTTTCCAGTAAAGAAAAAACAAATAGAAATTTATAATCTCCACAGTCCTTTTGTACTGATTGACACTTCTTCATATCTTAGACAATTCCTCTACAAGTAGTCCTGTTGTCATAACAAGTTCAGGTCATCTGAGAAAAATGCAGTTACCAAATTTCCTTGGAAAACATTCTTGACTTCAAAGGATTTGTGAGCTATAGTCTCAAACTTGGTCATGCTGCAGATGACACAGCTGTATGGTGAAGGTTACCTCCTTCCAGGTATTGAAACAACTCTGTTTTTATTTAGCAGCTATTTCAAGGCAACTACAGGAAGGGAGTCTGGAATTTACTTACCTTTTGATAGACCTTATCTGTTTAGAAATGGCAGTTGCTAGTGGAAAAGTAGTTAAGAATATATATGTGTATGACATAATATGATATGTTACAATTACAATACAGAAAACAACATGAAATTTGCTGATGGCACAAAGTCAATGAGCATGGAGCAGCATATTGTACAGGAAGAATAACATAAACTCAAGGAATAGAGTAATGGAAATGGGGTAAAGATCTACAACACAATGTGCAAGGATCAACAGCAATTTAACAAGGGTTGAAGACTGAAAGTTTTATCAAGGTGACTACTTCTGGATTTAGCCTGAAAAAATCATTTAAGACTTTTCTTGAAAAATAAGTTAAGATATGGTCATGCAGAAGACTATGCAGTACTGATAGCACTGATTTGTCTGTCTAGTTGCTAGATGATAACTAATTTAATTTTTTAGATTGTTGAAAGCAATAGTTTTTGGCTTTTTTTTTTTTCTAGGATATAATGTTATCTTAAATAATAGCATTTTGGATACTCTAATGGAGACATATTAGATATTAGTGTTATAGTTGTCATGATTTAAAGAGATAAGTAAGGCAAAGTTTGGAGAGAGACAGTGTCTACTGCCAGACCAACTGGCAGAGTTGGAAAAAGCAAGTAAATCTTCAGATAGACTGCTTTTCCTCAGACATAAGAAATGCTTGTGTGCCTGAAAATCTGCATATTTTCTATGCTATATATGCTTGTTTAAAAGCAGATAGTTGAATGACTGATAAATAAGCAAAAATAAAAGACTAAGCATAGAATACCAGATAGAATACTGAGTATATGGAAAGAAAGAGGAAACAATCAAGATAATCATAAAGAAGACTTGTAGAAACATGTATTTTTTTCTGTACTTTCTTTAAGAGGGATTATATGTGCTAAATATAAACCTGTAAACAAGCATTTTTCATGGTTTAGTTTCATGTTGTTACATGTGAAAGCATCCATGCTAAGCCACATTGTTGTATAATGTGACTTATGCAAAATGTTTTTAATAATTATTTGAAGACAAAAGTGTTTCAGATTAGGAAAGGGAATCAAAAGTCATTAGCTTCATTAGAGAAATTTGATTCAGATTTCATTACATGAAAATAAAACAGTAAAAGGGGGAAACTAGACACTGGAAAAACAATATTTACTTTTTCCTGTCATAGAAACAGCTATGAAAATCACCTGCTGTTGCAGGACTCCATGAGCTAATAGATGAAACTTTTCACAATTATTTTCAATTGTGATGTCAATCCTCAAGAGTACACTGATATTTTCCTGATGAAATTGCCTCACGAACAGTACGAAATTCAACTGAGTTATTGGCATGTTTATTGACACAAGCATCAAATGACTTTGTCTACATGAATTGCTCGTCCAAACATTCCCAACCTGTCTGTTTCCCAAAGTGTAGATCAGACACAATTTATCTCATATCTAACCACTGTCAGATAAAAGTGACAGGAGCCATGACACTTACAATAATATGCAGAAGGCAATTGTACAGTTGCAGTGTTTTAGTCCGTTTTGAATCCCTGGCCACAAAGGCCATTGAGATGGAGGCCAGCAACAGGCCTGGGTGCTTTGGCAAGACAGCACCGGGCGAAGCGTGCTTGCCGTGCTCCCTTGACTTGTAAACGACCAGTGTTAACACCTGGGAGAATGACAGTGCCTGCTTGCTGCCACCAAACAATTTAAAATCTCGAGTGGATTTACTGGGAGGATGGGAGGGATAAGCTGAACACCGCTCGTGACTGTGGGAGATGCCAAGGTGCACTCTGAATGCCTGCTCCAGTCAACATCACAACTGCTTCCAGACTGAAAAACACATATAAAAAACCTTATGATAATATGACAACTATTTAATGTTTGTGGCTTAAAACACCTGTAGATGTGCAGTGAAATTAAAACTGGGTGGAAGGCCCTTTGTTTTCAGAATCTGGGTAGCATATCACTGCTAATATTATAATGGGTATATGCACACATATATGTACATTTATACATTCATAATTACAGTGTGTACACAAAATCATGGTTCATTGTATTTAATTTCCCTCTCTACTGGAACTTGCCTGAAATCATAAATACGTCCTCAAGCACAATAATAACTCTATGTATCCATTCAGCAGGGAGCATTATAGTTAAATATTTTAAATATATGTTTTTTCCAGGAATATTGCTAGCTAGTGTGTTTTCCTAATGTTTTTTCAAAATAATGGAAAATTAGTTCATTCTAAAGACTTCATAATAGCTACTTTTCCTCCAGGAAGTTTGTTCTTTGTTCCTTTGACTTTCCTAAAAGAAATGAAGGCACAAAGCCATACATTATACCCAGATTTCTAAACAGTTTCAATTTCTAAGCTTTAAATGACCATAAAGCCATTTGATCCATCTATATTTCAAACACTTATAATTAGAGAGATTTATACTTACATCTGGCACTATGACAGAGTTGTAACAAGGCTCTTTTGGATCCCATTGCCTAGACCCTATCACATCTGACACTGCACTGGTAATGTAGAGGACTGGAGAGTGCTATTAGTGAACCATACTCCAGAGACAGACAGTTATAAATGGTACTTAATATCAGAGTTAAGAAAATGCTTGTGTTATGTACTTAACAGATTTCCCGGGATTGTGTGGAAGGGAAAGCTATACATCTGTTGCAGAAAGAAGGCATTAAATAATGTTTTCCATTAAGAAAGGACTATTTTGTGTATATATTCCCACATTGTATGTCAGAACAGTTTGAAACAGAGTTGAGATCTTTTTGCATTACCACAATGCAAAATATATAAGGTAATAATTTTAGTTTCAAATATGCCCGTATGGTTACTTGCATTTACTGGAGATCTGAAGTCATAAAATTACACTTTTAATATTACACATAATAGCTGCAGTTGGGAAGTTCAGGAATCAGATCTCCCCAAATCTTTCCTGAACTGCGTTTGGACAGGGGAGAAGAGGCTGTGGTCAGGCTGTGGCCGCAGTACACCTGCTTCGGCAGGCTCCGAGAGCATCCCTTGCAGCAATAACAAGTGATCCCTCATTCTTCCCCCTCTAATGCGAGAAGATAGAAAAGGAAAAATTGTTACTGTGAGTTTGAGTTCTTATGTAGGGTTCCCTGTAGAGAACAGCTATGTGGTGCTCACAAGAGTGCAGAGTCACCCTCATGTAGCTTACAGAAGACGGAGACTTATGTGCCCAAAGCACATGGAGCAATTGGTTCACTCTGAAATCCAGGTGGAAGCAGCTGAGTATTAGCATGAAATGAATTTAATGGTCCGGGGAGAAGTCTATGTTTTTGTTCTTTCTTCTTAAGAGGACAGCCAGTTTAAAAAAAAACTCTCAATTTATTTAGGAAAGGTAACTATGAGTAAATGACAGAAGAAGAGTTAGATTTTTTTTTTTTGGTAGGTCCCATTTGTCCGGAGGTCCAGAAAAGCAACCCTGGAAGGTTGGCACTTTTTGTGATAGAATAAAGGGACCCTGGGAAAAAAGTAAGATTTCAGAAATAAACTGAAGTCAGGCTGCAGTGACTTTTCCGTTTTCTTAAAGTTCTTTCGAAAGACTGCAGGAAAATGCATGGGAGTGACTCTACCAGTAAAGAACTGAAGAGGAGCCTAGGAGGGCTGAAGGAAATATCAAAGAATCTCTGATATGAGACAATTGGAACTAGGTGTTATACTGTATATTTGAAATCACTGTGTGACAGTGATCTGTTAACATTCTGACACTGATTGAAACAAATATTTATTAGCTTCCTTGCTTTTGAGTATTTACGGAACAGTAACTGATACTGCAATAAATGATCTGAGAAAAATGAGCTCTTCAGCTTACACTAACAATGCATCCAAATGAAGTGTCCAAAACTGTACAAATGCAGGTGGTGAGTAGAGAAAACACTGCTTTGTTCTGGGGACAAAAGCGATATTACAGGCAAAAAGGGTTTGCTCTATTTCTAACAAATCCTTCCTTCTGATGCACTTGATCTTGATAGTTTTCGTCTGCTGCAGGCAGAGGAAGCTAGCTGTAAAACTGCGTTACAAAAATTCTGAAGATGTTGCACTCCACGTAAGTTTTATTATGAAAAAAATGAAATTTTAAAGCATAAGATGAATGGGCTGTCAGTCTTGAAGCACAGGGAAAGCTAAATTTAAAAGTTGGACACAGTTGTGCAAGACAGCATTATGCCAAAAACTGTAATATTAGCACTGAAAGGAGAGCCACAGGCAGCAGAGGGTAAGGTGGTAAACTTCAGCCTTGATAGTGAACTTATCCCCGCTAAGGGAGTTTGTGAACTAAATTCACAGGGAAACAACCTACTGGAAAGGATTCAATTTGTAATTGGACCAGAGGAAAAAGTATCCATTATAGGATTAAAAAGAGGTCATGCTATGGTGTTGCTGAGTTGGTTCTCTCCCTATTCTGTCCTGGGTCCATCTGATCTCTTAGGACATCTTCAGATGTTGAAGAAAGTTGCAGGACAGGGATGGACAACTGTGCTTTTCACTCATATAGGATAGTTGCTCTTTACCTGTGGCTGAGGCTAAATGAAGAAGTAGATAGGAATTGTGTCCGCATGTGCACATGTGTGTGAGGTGGGGAAAGGAATACAGGAATAGCATCTTCCCGAATGTCTGCTGCTCTGCAAATGTGAGAACTGATTCAAGATCGCTTATCCCTCACTGGAAGCTTCCTCCTTTGAGTGTGTAGGGAATGAGAACCTAAAAGCGTGTATATAAAAAGGGGTAATGTACACTTTGATAATTATCACGCTGTAGGTTTTTTTGTGTCTCTTTGTTGCCATATAAGCTAAAAAAAAGTAAATATGTAAACAGCAGATGCTGTTTATGGTTACCTTTCCTAGTTTACCAGCATCTGAAGCCCTTAAGCAGTGAAAGCCTTCTCATCCCAGCAAATCCACACTGGATTTCAAATTGCTTGTGGCACCAAGAATGTGATAAGTCTTCTCTTTATTCATGCTGATACAGTACTTCAGGTCCTTAAAACCGCTTTCCTGCCTGGAACTGCTGCACAGAGAAATTGCTGTATTCAGTGCTATGAACTTCCCGAGTCCTATCCGGAGTCTTAGAGCAGCACCTGACTTGAGAAGGACAGAAATTGAAACTGTGCTTTTCTGTGCACAAAGAAAAACTGAAACTTATGTCTCTTACTTCAAACTTGTCATGGCCTGTCTTTGTTTGAAGACCAAAAGCCTTTAAACAAAGTATAACCACCTACTGGTGTGGAGAAATTGTGCGTAGCTATTATCTCCTGCTGAAGTTGCTGCTATGGTTTATGTCTGCCATTAGCTGCACAGTAATAACAAAGTTTTTTTCTGAAAATATGTATGTTATCTATTCTAAATATTGCTACTTGGTTTATTAGAGGGTTTATTGTTTTCTTCTAACAAGGAACATTTATAAGTGAGGAAAAAGCCTCCTGATTATTTACTTTCTTGAGGCCCTGGCAGAAAAGGCATAGGGTTGTCATTGCTGAAACAATTGTAGAATGGCCAGAAGATCATAATAGTGTGTCACAAGAAAACGTTTTTAGTGAGATATTAGGCAGAGGTCTGGTGTATTTCTAAACTATATGTCAGGCCTTGAAAGTTTTCAATTGATTTGTCTCCAGGTTTAGTAAAGTGAAAATCTCCGTGGTAAAGGGTTATCACAAATATACCAAGGCTGTGTAACTCAGAGGAGCAATACTCGTACTGAGCACTTATGTGTAGACCTCAAAGAGCTTTTAATCGCTGGATGCTTAACTAATTTGCAGCAGATATCTTAGCTAACAATTATAGCGTCCCTTCAATTCCCAAAGTAGTCGTGGGCAGACTGTAGCTCTCTCAAACTGTTCAGTCACTCAAAGCTCTTACAGAAGTAGCTCTTTAAGGAATACTTTCCAACTGTTACATTTCACTCCTTAAAAATAATTCACACATCAATTTCTGCATTTATTTTGATGTAAAATAATCTAGAAAGCATTTAGCACTGATTGTGTTATTTAAAAACCTAATGCACATGCATGATAACATAACCTTATTGTAAAATCTATTTATTATTCACTCTCCTGTTCAGTAAAATAATATATTGTTAATTGAATAGTAACAGTTCAATTTTTAATGTAATTATTTTAAATAATGCTATAGGTATTTGAAATTATATACTAAGATGTCATTGTTACTGGCCCTGTTAGTAATGGAAAGTCAGAAATACCTTCTTTGACTATACATACACCATATCTTTAACAATTAAAACAAATTAAAAGAATGAAATAAAGACATTACTCTTTATATGAAGAAAATGTTTCTGCCCTCAGGATATTAAATATTAGTTCTGGAATTCCAACACCAGGAATGTCCTTCTTTTACCAAAAGCCTCAATAAAGAAAGAAAGCAAGAAAAAGCTGGACTGTTAGCTTCTAATGGAACCATGCTAAAGGAAAACAGCGTACGCTGGTGGTTCTGAAATGAAGGAATCGCACGCTCAAAACCAGGTGCTAGCTCATTTAGGACGTACCATCTATGTATTACCAGAGGACTTGTGGGTGGGGGTCACTGGGGATCTGTAGCACCATTTGAGATTTGATCTTCACTGAAGGTTGCTTTTTAAATGCACATGAAAGCTTTCTCCTGCCTCTGGAGTGAAGGGTACAATGAGGAGTTGCACATCACGGAAATCACAAGCAATGACCTATGCCTTCTTGGAGATGCAAAGCCAAAGCAGTTATATCTATACCTACTATATATATAGATGTAACTATATATATCTATAATACTATTATATATCTTATCCTATTATATTTATATTTGCATATGTATGTGTATATTTTTATATATTTATATATGCATAAACCACGCACACACATACATACTTATAGATATGTATAATGAGATCATGTAGTAGTAACTTCTCAGACCAAATGTGTTTGAAAGCATGTAATTAGATAAGATAATTTTGATGTTTGTCTTTGGATGTTTTAAAAAATACAAATGGTACTTACTTCCCTTCCTTTCAAATAAAGAAATTTATGTGTTGATCCAGGTGCTCACTTCTACCTTCTTAACAGAGAAACCAAAAACCAAAGCATCTACAGCCGCATGCAAATAATCAAATATTTTTCCCAAGTAATTAAATCATTCATTATTAAAAATGCCTCTGGTTTAAACATCAGGCTGGCATTCAAAGTGAAATTATCACTGAACTTTTTTTTGGTCAAGTAGTTTCTCGGGGCTACACTATAAATTAATAGAGTGATTTCAAAGAAGTCATTTTGTCTGTGGTCTTCTGCCAGAATGCTGCATGTAAATGTTATAAGTGTTAGAAAAGCATATAAAAATGGAAATTTACAATTTAAATCTTCAAACACTTAACATCTTCTTTCTTTTTTAAAAAAACAATTTTATAGAGGTTAAATACTCATAATTTTATTTTCCTATAAATATTTTTCATATAGCACTGTTAAAGAATCAACTTTTTAAGTACGTTAGTATGTTAAACATGCCGTTAACATTTAATGTAGCATGGCCATCATAAATATATAAGTAGGAAGATTTAATGTGAAATGCAAGTAGTAAATTTATATCTTGGTGCTTTGCAAAGCTTACAGTTAATGAGAAGGAGATGAGATACATTTTTAAAACCTCTCCATGATTTCTTTTGATGGGACAGCTGTGTCCTACACACACTGCAACCCGGGTGAATCCAGTCTTGCATTGTCATGTATAATAAAGCTATTCAACACAACATAAACATGGTAATATTGAGGATTCAAGAAACCATATAAAAATTATGTGGAATTGAAAAAAGCATTTTATAAATAATTCCTTGTCTGCTTTTCAGTTTTTCTTTCTGTATTTCAGATTTATGGTTTTTTAATAACTTTCATTATTTCTTGAACTTCTAAAACAGATTTGTTCATGTTTCTCAGCATGATGGACAGTTCTGCTTTAGGCTACAAGAAGTAAACACACATTTAAATTATAATTATCTCTTTTTTTCTGCTTTTCAGACTCTGTATAGGGTGATGATCACTAAAGCAGAGTAAATGCACAGAACTGAACATCAGAAGAGCTGTAGCCTACAGTGTGTCCTCTTGGTAGAACTTTACACTTCTTTACTGGTCCTTCACACTAGCAAATTGTTGTCTATTTGCTCTTCTAAATTACTACTAGAACTTTGAAATCACTTATGTCTGACTTTGTGGCAAAGATGGCAGTCCTTTTAGTCCTCTTTCTTACTGGGAAAGGGAAAAACCTCTAGATTTTTCTAAAGTACTGAGAGAATGAATGAGAGGGGAGAATGTGATTAGAGAACTTCTAAAATGTTTTCAGAAGTAAAATGGATGGGAAAGCATTTACAATTGCTCTTTAACAATATTGCATGTAATTAAAATTGAGAATGTATAGAACATAGAGATAAATGGCAAAAAAATATGCAAAAATAGAAAACCTTTTTTTTACAGAAACTAATACTGTCTGGTATTGAGGAACAGGCTGGATTACTTAATCTTTGATTGAAAATATATTGCTAAAGGTATCTATCTTCAGTAATGCCATTTCTTCAGTGGAACAAATGATAAATGGACCTTGCATGGGTTGTAGGTTCTGGTACCCTACACTAATAAGAAACAGCTATTTTGGTACTTGGAATGCTTTGCATAATAAACATATTGGCATAGATCAATTCATAATCATACCCTTCAGTCACGCACTTCCTTACTAGTTCTGCTTGTGTTTGTGAAGTTTTTGGTGGTGCAAATTTACACTGGCACTAGCACCATTGTTTACTGGGGCATTTAAGTTAGTTTCAAAGATATCAGGTCATAAATATCAAAATGTAGTTCACCCCATTCCTGCTTTCGCTCTCAGTGGCTGTTTTTGTTGCATTTTTCACCTGGTATGAAATATAAACCATTGCAATTAAAGGATTTTTGCATCTTTATGCAAGCTGCAGAATTCACAGCAGAATCCTGTACAAATGTGCATGACTACTGCCTTTCTAAAATTGTAAGGACATTAAGAATTCTCACCAACGTTTCTGTTGTCATTCAACCACTTTAAGCCAGTCTGAAGGAATCAGTTCATTCAGGCCATTTGTTCTTGTTTTCAAACATCCCGCACCTCGTATCTCTTTCCTTGTGACCTGTGTAGGTGCAAGGCAATGCAGAGCTTGAGATCTTTCTTTCTTTAGGAAGGGGACAACTGCATGCGTTTGTTTGTCACACACCACAGTAATATAGGCGCTGAGTTTTGAGCACATTGAAATGTTAATGCCGCTACATATAGTTTAATATTACATATAGGTCAGTGTTATGTGTAAAGGGGAGAATGACATTTCTCCAAGGACAGATAATATTATTTATAACAGAGTTCTTGCACTTTTCAATGATAGTATCAACTGTTTACAGCTGACTGAAACAAGAAGTTGAGTTGGTCTGATAAGGGATTGAGGCTTGGGTCCAAGCCCAGATCCTTTTACCAAGGCTGCAGTAGAGTGTGTTGTAAGACTGTGTAGCCAGGGAGTTGCTGAAAAAGTAGCATAAGTATTTTTAGGTAAAAACCTAGTTCCATGGCAAAATTTTCATTAACATTAATGATTTCAAGATTTCCCCCCTACTGTGAGGCTGATACAGTGCATTTTTAAAATAAAAGCCTTTGCTAATGCCAGAAATATGACTTTGCCTGGACTGAGTGAAAGGCTTAATTTTTTTTCATTTATGAAGATTATGTCTGTTAAGGCAGCCTCTAAAGGTGAAATCACGTACTTGTAATGATTATGTTGATCTTTTAGACAATTTTCTGCTTTCAACATTGTGGAGAGAATAGTAGCTGAAATACTTTTGATAATGAATCATGTAGTAGTGTGAAAATAATTGATCTCAAAGTGTGAAGCTTTCCCGTTAGAGAATTTCATAATTAAAAGTTTAATCAATGGTATTTCTTAGTTGGCAATTACATATAGATTGTCAAAAATGTCAATGAGCTGGAAGCCAACATGTAGGTTCCAGTGGCAACCCGAATTTAAATCTCTATCCCTTTTTTAACTTTGTTCAGACAATGACAGAAAATTAGAAAAAGAGGAGGATTCATTTCTGATGCAGTCTGCAGGACATAAAAAGGACATAATTTACTAGCAATCTACCAGTGATAGCTGCTGATATTCAGAACCTGGTCTCATGGAACCCAGGATGTACTTACTGCCTTTATTTAAGGAGGGGGTCAGCACAGAATAACGTCTCTGCCTCTTTGCCCCGTCCCCAGGCTGCCCTGTGCTCCATGGTCTCTCTTTCGCTGTTGTAGCCGAACCTCAAAAGCAGCTGCTTTTACAGAGGAGCTGGTTACCCTGCCTACAAAAGCTATGGATTATATGGAACATCTCCAAACTCTATCAGTAAAACTTTAATTTTAATTTATTACTTTTAAAACGTGGGTTTGTTTTTTTGTTTTTTTTTTCCCGAGACCAGTGACGTAAATTTTCCTCTTTTTTGCCGCTACCGTACCCAGGCGTGCGTCCGCTCCTTGCGAGGACAGGAGTGGATTTCTTCCTCCCGCCCCTCCGCCGGCGGCAGCGGGGCGGCAGGAGCGCTGCGGCAGGAGGGCCAGCAGAGGGGGCCGCCCGCCGCGCTCAGCGCTCAGCGCTCGGCCGCTCCCCCGGCCGGGGACTTCGGTAGGGGCTCGTCAGGTCCGGGGACGTGCCAAATAAATGGGCCGGGGGGTATCTTAAGAAGAAGAGTTAAAGAAAAACTGTCTCCAGAAGCGTACCGGCAGCTGATCAGTAATAGAAGCCACCCACCCAGTGGGAAAGAAGTCTTTTGTCACTGCCCTTCTAATATCTCTAAAGACAAACAAAAATAAACAAACACAAACCAACAACCTTTTTTGGACCAAAATATAGCCAGATAAATCATTTTCCTGCATTTAAAACATATAGCAAAAATATAATGACAATCCTAATGACAGTATCGTTGAGATCAAGCTTACTTCTGACAACCTGATCTTTGCCATACTGCAGTGATTGGGACTTCTTTGTTTCGAAACATGTTCAAAAGGTCTCTATTGACAAGTGCATGAGAACTGAAACTCTCTCAACTAATGTTTTTTGAAGTAGCCCCTCCTACAAGCATGAATATTCTAGAGGGGATTTAATTTTGAGTTATTTCTTCAAGAGCAAAATATAAATGTGTCTCCACTGTATCAGTTAAATCCTACATGAACATGTAAGATATTGTATGAGCAACTTGTTCAGTTTCATATCTGCTTCAATGCAGTTTACCTACCTTTATCTTTTTTGCAATGTAGCTAATGACTTTTTTAACCAGTAGCAGGATCTGTATTGTAGGTAAAAACAGTCATAGGTAATCCTTCTCCTTTTCTTTTGTTACTACCACAGCAAAATCATTCTTGTTAATTCAGACCAGTGCCTAAATGTAGAGCAGTAGCATGAAGCTGAAGTGCTAAACAATGGACTGAAGTGTTCTGTTATTGGATTTATCTTTTTGTATAGATTTGGACAATGATTCAGACATCATAATCAATTTAGCTCAAATCTTCTGCGTTTATTGCTTAGACAAGCATTAAGGTAGAGTCATATACTACAGAGAGTGCATGTGCTTTGTTTCTAGGCCCAGCTACCCATGAGCATCGTATTCTCACTTCAGTTCCCTTCTTCCCTTTTTGAAAAAGGGTTGGAGTGATTTAACATTAACTAGAATTGCTTTGCTATGAGATTCATCTGCACATAGGTGTGCTGATAGTACACAGGCAGCATACTTCCGATTACCCTCTTCTCCACTCATAAATCCCCCACCAGTGGGAGATTTAGACATGGATCTCTCTCCAACTTCCCAGTAGCTTCCTGACCTCCAGTTTTACCTCTCTAACACTTTTTTTTAGCTCATCTGAGGGAGTATTTTTAAAGTGATACAAGTCATTTGAGCTGCAGATTATGTATATGAAAATGTATTAGTTGATTATAACCAAACCTTTTGCAAAACTATAGCCTGGTAATATATCCTTTCTCTTATTTGTTTCTTTCTCCTTTCATATGGGATGCTCATCACAATGCCATCAGAGTGTTGTCTAGATTGGGGAATCATAATACTTATCTCCTGTCTTTGGCAAGTATAAGCAGCATTTCTACTGGGCTTTTGACAAAAAGGTAGATTTAAAAGCGTAACCAAAAAAAGGGCATGCATGCATTTACCTTGCTTAAAAGCTTTGCAAAGAAATGTGCCTTCCATCTGGAATGATAAACTTGTGAAGGTACTTCACATCCAAAGCCTTTGACTGAACTAAAAAACAAGCAGCCAACCAACATCTTTCCTTGAAAAGATGTCCTTTATTCTTTTGAGCTCCCTTGTGCTGGAAGACATTTATCAGCCATAAGATTTAGAAGATCAGTTAGATATCTTGGACAAAGTTCATGCAATGCACTAGTCAAATGGACCAAGACCTTGAACTTGGCATGAAATTTTGTCAGTGTGCAGTGGAAGATCAGATTGCTTGCAGCAGCCTGTGTTGCCAAGGCATTCTACAGCATTTAGTATAGACTGAGCTTCAAACTTCCTGCTCAAGTACCTTGCATCACTATGGTTTGGCTGAAAAGTGACTAAGAGCAGATCACTAGCTGTCTGGATGCCATATGGTTGTCTTTCTGTAAATTATGTGGATTACAGTCTGAATTGAGTCTTTTACGTGTCAGCAAAGGAGAATGCACTGTGCAGCTGAACTCTTCCCATCAGTATTGATCTGTCTTCTTACTGGGTTCAACTATTCTTTGTTTTGTCTAATCTCTGATGCAACAGTGATGCCACTTGACGTCTTTTCGTGATATTGCCAGCTGAATGGATCAATCGTAGTAATTGAAAACAGGTTATAAAATGTATTAGAGGAAGAATTGTTTCTTTTTAACAGTTTATAAGTGAATAGACCTAGCAGTGGAGATGTTCTTTCCTCTCTCTTCTGATGGGATGCATTCTCCTCAAAAACAACTCACATTAGGTTAGCTGCTTGTTCAGAAGTTAGGGACTTCTGCTACTTCTCAAGTGAGAGATCAGTAATGCATGGTCATCAGTGTCTAATGCTAAAGAGAAGTCCAGGAGAATAAGAAGGGATGATTACATTATTTCCAGTGATTGATGATACTGATGGCAACTCTCCTCATTGTTATAGTCTTACCAACCAGCTTCAAGTCTTACCAGCCAGCCTCACTCTCGATACTGACAGGTCACCTCTCTTTGCCAGGTGACCTGTTTTCCCTTTATCTGGATTTTCTAAGGGTCTGTTGGGGATAAGAGGTATGATACTGGGTGTTGAGGAATGATGTAGCCAGGGTTGATCTTAACCATGTCAGTCAAACAATAGTGTACTTGGAAGAGTGTAGGGAGAGGAGATGCCCTATCTGAATGATTCACTGCCTATTTTGGTAATACTATGATAGCTGCTGTTTGTCACTCTCTCATGTACCAGCAAGGATTTGGGTAATCAAACAGGGAATGGGTCAAGGCATTGTTAGGATGTTGAGAACTTGAGTGAATGTGCTGACATTGGGGAGTACTGGTGGACAGATGACAATGTTCAGTCCATGGTTTCCATTAAGGCTCTGTGTTAGCAGTATGGATTGCGTAGCTTTCTGCAAGTGTGCCATACTTCAAAAAGAGCAATGAAACCACCTGTCCCTACTCTTCTAGTGCTGCTATTCATCTTTGTTCCTATTCCCATCTCTTTCAATATACAACATTTTCAAATTCCCCGAACAAATCCTCTAGTAGATTGAGCATAAAAAAAGTCTTCAGAGCAGGGACTTCTCATATTAAAGATTTCATTTCCATCAGTGCCTCCCAAACTCAGCACCCTGTCTCCATGACACAACCCAGGTGAGAACACATTACTGAGTTTCTTCAGGTTTTAGACTCCACCTGTCTTCTGAGGTCCTGCACTTTTGAACAGTGATATACTTCATAGGACCTAATTCTGGTGGAGTAAAGGGTGAGTGATACAGTAAAAAGATACATTGGGAAAGGCTGGGGAAAAGAAGTTTAAATATTGAAAGTGTAGCGGAAGCAGAGAGAATGGGATAATCTTAAATAACAATTTAATGGAAAATAGTAACTATGCTGATGTTCTATTTCCTTCACATTTTATTAATACAGTGATTGCCTTGTTTTACAGCATTTAATATGACTTCTGCTCTGTGTTACATTTGCTCATGTTCCTATTCAGTTTTCCTTTGCCTTGGAAAAAAAAAGCTCACCTGTCATAGGGAGTGTGAAAACAGCATAGCACAAAGCATTTTTCAAAATATAAATTTTTGATAGTGCCTGCTACAGAAATTTTGGTCCACCCTCTTGTTTTGATCTAGTACTGGTGAAATCGTGGAATGGTGATATGTTTTTTTTCTCTTGTACACAGCACAGTGAGGAGTAAGTGGCACCTGTGACTTCCTAATGCTCATAGCTCACGCATTGACAGGCCCCGATAAAACATAAGTAGTATGTGCAATTTATTTCAAAAAGCCAGAACAACAATATGATGGCAACATACTGATGACGTTACAACTTCCCCAGCATTGCTCAGTCCCTGTAGACCTTTCTGCCTGCTTCTGCTGTACAAAGCCTGCCACCCTCCCTGCTTCCTACACCAGAGAGTGCCTTCAGATGCACAGCCTTGCTTTGCACTCCCAACTACCTTCATGTATATTTTAGGAACTGTGAGTTTATGCTTGCTTATTGCCTATGGTAGTATTTAGAGTGATGGTTCCATATTTATCAAAACATTTATTTAAAAATACCAAATGAGCAATAGAGAACTTGCAGAAGCAGACTGACTAAGGGTAGAGAAAGCAGAGCCACATCAGATGTCACTGCACTCTGCACTTCATCCCTTCAGAGTCATCTACCAAAGCCTCACCACTGTGTTTCGTCTTGTCATGTTACTGCAGGTTTTTTATGGTTCCCACTTCTGACATGAATAAGTAGTTGAGAGGACTTGTGTCACTGTACAAACCCCCAATATTTCCAGCCACATGGTGAGGTCCCACCCACTTACATACTGTCATGTAGGGTGGGTAGTGAAGGGAACCTGAGTTCATGGCACTTTGAACATGGATGTGTGTGCAGCTAGGGGACATGAAAAAGTTGAGTACAGGATATTTCTTTTATACACTTCAGAATCTAAGGAGAAAGATTATACCATGCAACAAAACTCCCCAGAGCTTGGCTTGCTTGGATCTGGATTGCATCTTCAAAGCTGTATTTAAAATTTTGATAGTTAAAGCTGTGCTCATGTTGCCAGTTGTTTTAAAATAATGTTTTTCTATATAAAAAATATTGTTAGCCAGATGGTACTTTTTATAAATTACAATAACAGTATTTTATAAATGATTACAAATCACTGATTGAATCCATTACATTATATAAGTGCGTGAATTTTATACCTCTTATACAAGAGATGTAAAGTACTTTACTAACAGTAATACTCAGATACAGACCTATCTAGTCTCCTGCTTTCTGTGTTTTTTCTCTGTCTCCTGCTCTCTTTTTCCAGCACTTACAGCTCAAGGGAACTCAGTGCCACAAGCTTGGCTCTTGCTCTGGGACCTACCTGGCAAAGCATGGCTGATAACTGTTCAGGGGGCTTCTGCTGAGCATGGTCCCCAAGCAGGAGAGGGACTCTGGTCCTGTTAGAAGGAAGAATGTGCATTTTCACAAGTTATATCCCTCCTAATCTTCATCATTATACCAAGATTACCCTCACCTGATCCAAAGGATGGGGTTTAATTATTGCATAGGAAACATGCGGGGAGAGTTGCAGTTAGAAAATATTTTATCTGCACATTTTGAATTAGAGGATTACATCAAGGGTGTTAAAAACAGAATAGTGTTTTTGACATTTTTTTCCTAAGAATTATACAATATCTAAATGGCAGAGCAGGGGATAAAACCCTAAACTACCAAGAGTGATCCCTTCCCATGTCATGAGCCCAAAGCTTTCCCTAAGAGCCAAGGTTAATATTTATCTATGCCCCATGGCAGTAATTTTGAAGGTGTTGATCTTGGGGATTAATTGCTGCTTTAAACAGGCAGTTAACAATTTAAACAACATTTTTATTGGCATCCAGTAGTTAAATGCCTACTAATGTGCTGATGGGTTTATGATGATCAAAGTGAATTAAGAGTCTGTGTTTGAGTTACATGCTATTAGAGGCACTGGGTCATTTGAGTACCCTGGGTTAATGTAAGTGAGATGTAAAGTAACTGGAGTACACAGAGAAGATAATGTTCATTTTTAAATATTGTACTTCAGACTGTTTTCTGTTCTATTTACAATCAGAAATGAAGCTCTCAGGCTACTGGTGCTCCAGCGACCCAGTGCCTGAGCATACATGCTCCCAAGGACACAGTCCAGGCTCTGGTGCTCATATTTCAGCACTGGTATTCCAAGGGATACAGCACCATGCCCGGAAGAAGTATTGCCAGGGTGTCACAGGTCCTATGCTGCACTGTGTTCACAGAAGTGTCTGAAGAATAGGCTGCAAAACTCGTTACACTTACAAACATGTTGTTTGGATTCAGTCGATACAGAATTTATATGACCACTGGCATTAGAGGAAACCAAAGATATTTGTAATCCCATTAATTATCTCCATTTTTACTGCTTGTGATTAGGCATTTTGAGATCTTCAGTGTGATCAGAAGCCCGAGATCTATATTCTGGCTGCCTGCTATAGATGCCTATCTCAAACAATGTGGCTATGCCTGCTCTCCGCAGGGAACTGCAACCAGGCAGTGTCCACAACTCCACTGAAGTGAGTTTTACATACCTCTTTGGGCATCTGTGCCAGAGCAGGTTGTACAAATGTGCTAGAGGCAATTTCCAAAGGGAAGGTAGTATGCTTTCACTGCGATTGCAGTGCGACATGGAGATGTCTGAGCTATGGGGCTAGTTATAGCTGTAGCTGTAGCACAGGGCCTGAGCCTCAGTCCTAGGCATACCCTAGTCCCCAGGACATAGATTCCTACCTCTATTTTCCGACTCTGTTGGAAAAGACTGTCTCTGACTACTATTAATGACTTGGTTCTAGCAGGCCAATTAATCAGGGCCAACTTGTGATAAATGTTTCAACCATATAGAATTATGACAGCTTGCTAAGTATAGGATGCACTCATCCTAAACTTCATCCGAGAAGTGCGACATGTGGATGTAGCGAGGCTATTTAGCGCGGCACAGCTGGTGTGCCTTGCTGCTGCGATGCCGCAGGACGCTGCTCGCAAACCATAGCTAGCCTCTTGCCTCACTGCTATTTATTTGGGTTGTCTGACTTTTTGTTTCCTAATTAAAAGTGAGACGTACAGTTGGGAAGAAGCTGATTGGCCTCTTAAAATAATTTTGACCAGTTGAATGAGGTTTCTAATTAGTTAACCACGAATTTTGGTATTATGGGGATGCTGCTGGAACGGAGCACAGAAAGCCAAGCCTCTGCCTTATACCCGTATGTGGAATGTGAAACCAGAAGCTGTTTGCAAAAATAAATAATAGGTGTGGGGAGCAAAGTACACTGTAAAAATAAAAGAGATATTTTATTTATAAACCACCTTCTTAAATAAGAAATAGTTGCAATTCTTAATTCCAGACTGTCTCTCTGTGCCTCTCCCTTTCAACGGCTACACTGCTGTTTACTTACCTCTGATACCTCAGATCCCTGCTGGCTGATTCCTGCCTTTTTCTCTGCTATATCTGTCACCCAGAACCTAACTAATAGCTGCTGGGAATTAATTAATAAATAGACTGAATGTAAGGAAGCTGCCACGGTCCTAGAGACTGCAAGATTTTAGGTAGACTGAAGTCCAATATGCTGGTCTTGCTGTCAAAGTATTCAATTAGTATTTGACTAAATTCCTGAAAATACATGGAGTTATATAGATATATAATCTATTTAGTACTGCTAGAGAAAGCACTTGAAATTCTGACTCAGCATATTTAAAATTCAAAAAACACTCTTTGAGAGAAAACAAGTAAGTTTTTAAGGATTTTTTTGGCAAAACCTATCATATATTCACGTAGTCATGGTGAGCTTGTATTTCCTGCACTTTGAATTGAAATGCAATTGTATGTTGTTTTTCCCCAGGTTCTAGAAGAATGTGCCAGTGTTTTTGGTTTTGTTCCATTTATTGCATTTTGTTAGAGTATTTCCATTCAGCCGGGGATTCGCTAGCTTCCAAGCTAGGTTGCCTATGCTATAACTCTTAGTATTGGTCCATGTCAAAAATAGCTATATCGTTCATGTTCTCTCTGCTTGGTTTCTTACTATTTACTCTCTCCAGAACAAGTACGAGGGAAGTGATCCTGAATGCTGGAAGGCTGGGCTGCTTGTGCTGTGTAATATCATTACTGTTGGCTGCTCCTGCTCCTGCTAGAGTCGAACTCTGGCCAAAAGTTAAGCTAAATTGGATGAACACTGGGAGTTCTCATTGAGTTGAGTGTGCCCATTCATGAAAAATATAGCAAGAGTGAGAATTCAAAAAGCTGCAATATTGAGATTGCTCACTCTTGGGACTCTAGTTCATTTCTCATTTGGAATGAAGTACATTTCAGAAACGTCATTGCCTTTACCACATTCTCCTTTTAACCAGACACCTAAAGCAATTAAGCTGTGTTTTTGAAAGTGAACTTAAACAAGAATAGCATTTCAAGCCCTTAATCCCATGTTTTCCCAGTTTAAAGCTACATCAAAAGCTAGGTATCTCACACACATAATTAACTACTAACTAGTACAGCTGAAGGAGGGGTTTCATCGTTCTTTTGACTGAAAGCAGAAGATGTGTTATGATTGTTCCAGGAAAGCAATAATGCCAGATTCTTTACAGAAGCTTGTAAAATGGAGAATCGGTGCAGTCTATGTAGCTGTTTCCTGTTTGTTCATTGGTGTATAGATTACACCTTTTCCAGGCCATTTTTCCCAGAACATTTGATTTGCAGGTATTTTTCAAAAGGTAGATAGACGTTGATTAGAGCACCATAAAACTAAAGAGAAAAAGTTGATGTCCTTAGCTTCTACCACAGCATTATAGCCAATAAAGTTTATTTCCTTTGGATTATTTTAGCTAAGTCTACTCTATGAAAAAATTAAGTTTATTAGGAAAATCAGTTGTAATTAGAACAATGTCTCTACCTCTAAGGAAGAAGGACAGTGCTACCTTGTAAATGCTATATTCTTGCTACATATATTTTGGCCAGGTACTTCAATTCTTGAAGGACGTACATACTGACAGCTGACCTGCATTTATGTCCTTTTCTATGTGGAGAAAATGAAGGAGAATGTTCTACATTCTAAGATTTAATTAGGTCAGAGAACAGCCAAGATTGACTTTTGCAGTTGGTTGATTAGGGCGTCATTCAGGTTGATGGAGAATGTGGCTGATGTGGCTGAACCAGCAGAAGAAATCAGAAGGCTCATTCATGCCTTGCTATGAATATATAGGCTCAAAACCCACATAGTCTGATTCCTATCTCTCTCCAAATCAGGCAGCATAAGGATTTAAACCTGGGACTCACCTCCAAATGCTCTGACCATCCTTGGCAGTGGCATCACTTGCCTCTCTATTGCACCTGAGTTGAAAAGAGCAGAGCTACAGAGAGGCATATGAAGAAAAGACTTTCTGATGTGGAGAGGAAGATCAAGCTCACTGGAGCAGGGTGCTCAGGAATGATCTGTAGGTCTCATATTCCTTCTATGGATAGCGTAAGGGATTCTATCGCCAACATGTTGGCTTTTGTGTCTCTAACCATTATGTATCTAATGCTCCTCATGAACAGGGATTTTAAGCACCTGATTCAGGATTTTGGTTTCCAATAGGTAGGAAGGCTGTAGCCTTGCAGCACTTAACCCCTAAGACTCCAAAGGAGAGATCTTAAGCTGCTGACCCATAGAGTCTGAAGAAACTTTGATTTTTTGTTGCTAGATATTCAACTTCTATCAGTATTTAGGATAACCTTTTTTATTTACACTTGACTGGGGGACTGCAATTTTTCCTTTCCCAGGTGAATCATACTATCATGGTTCCTGCCTTCATGACCTCAAGAATAGATGCACATATTGCACAGTGCTTGGGGCTACATGTTACATTAATTCAGAAACTAAAGGTAATGCACCAATGGGTTGGTGTTTCTCTCCTGTACCTTTCCTAGGGGAGGAATAAGATCCAGGGATAGTCCACAGAATAAGTAAACTGTTCAACCAAACAATATTGCTGATAAACCATTTCCACAGAATTGCGATTTCAATGTAATTTGCAACAGAAGGCACATTCACATGTTAAGGCTGAAAGGCTTGTAGCCATATGAAATATCTTCCTCTTAAACCTGGCAATTGTTTTTGTCTAGGATTTACAGTGGAAAATCACCGTTGTTGGTCCTCTCAACAGCCATTTTAGACTAGGGCATCTATTTTTATTATTTTCAAACAGAAATGTCATGCCCACCACGTTCAGTGACTGTGCGTCACTCCTGTTTGATAGGGTTGGAAGTTGGTCTTTGAAAATGCCTTGAATATCCTGAAAGTGTGAAAGTTAAGGACAAAACTTAGACAGATAACAAGAGGATGCTGGGGGCATTGCCTCCTTCCCCAGTGAATGAGAGCATATTTAACTGAATTAGTCTGCGTGCTTTTTCTCTACATGTGTAAGCTCAAAGATTTGTTCTGAATATAGGAACAACTTGATTTTCGCATGTTCCCAACAGCATGAAAATAAGTTTTCGGAAAACACCTAGCTCTCTTAGCTGCCAGCATGTTTTGAAAGAGTCTGATAAGGCTTTTGCCCTGAGAAGCCTCACAGCCTCTATGTGAGACAAAATTCAGACAGGTCGTATGGCATAACCAGTAGCTCAGATGTTTCTGTGGTAAACCACCATGTTCTTTTAAGAGCTGCTGTTTTTTGCCACTCTGTTAATGTTCCCAGTTGTTTACTTGTTCCCAGGTGTGAAATCAAATGCTGGAAGAGCCAGGCTGGGCCGCAGTGTGATTTGGTGCCCATCGCTGTATTCCTTTGAAGGAAGGACCTGGCAAGCAGCACTACATGGGATCATGCCTTAAATATGCACGTGTAAATATACAAACTTCAGTCCTGAGGAGTAATTTATCTGAGATGACTACTTGCTTGTTCCCAGGAGAGTAAGAAAAGAAAGCATACAAGTAGTAGGAAAAAGTGTCATTGCATGGTGAGTCTTCCCCATCAGCTGCTGTCAATACTGTCTGGATTCTGTAGGGTCAGGCAAATATCCTGCATCCCGTTCTGGTCTCAGCACTATGGTAAATTGGGACCATCTCCACTGAAGTCACTGGAGAAACTTTAGCACATAACCAGTCAGACTTATGGGACTTCAGATCCCATTTTATTCATTTGCATTTATATATTTAGAATAAGGTTCTTTGGAATGTGCTACAATAAGAATAAACATTTTGTGTCCTAGTGTATAGCACTGGTTTACCTAGAGATAAAAGCTTGCTTCTTATACCTACATTTAGGAGCCATTCTGCAGTGACTTCCCTTATACACTGAGGAAGTTGATCTGGACTAACTCCAGTTACAGTGTGTGACATGATGCAACCTTATTGAAACTCATGTGCAGCAATAAAACATATTGCAGCAGAAATGTAAAGAAACGGAAACAGATTTTGGTTTCCTATAATTTCTATTTGAACTCTGAGCATGCATATGATTCTGTGACAAAAGCCATTGAATTACTTTAATGCTAGATATGTGGGAACTGATATCATGTGAATGTAGCCTTTATCTGGATATTGAATTTCCATTTATTTTGCCTTGTAGGATTGATTACATAATGAGCTACAGAATTTTGTATAGCTACTAAATAAACAGTGTATATGAGACTTTGCATGGTCTGGGAAGGAAGCCTCTGGATCCGTCCCTTCCCTGTTACACAGAAGGAAGAGTTCAGGGAATATAAAACTAGTCATTGTGTTGGAGGAAGTGGTCTTAGGAAAATAAAGAGTCTTAAACACATCCATGCCCCTACTCAGTTTCTGGCTGAGCCACTGAATTTCTGTCCGATCCTGGACAAATGATTTAGCTTATATCTATAGTATATAATGTAAGATCCTGCAGAAATACCCACAGTGACTTTGACCGAACTTTGAGAACTATTTTTTTCCTCTCCTCACTGAAATTTTCATGTCTTAAAAAGCTGGGACAGGCCACATAGTTCATGTGCTACAGGGATAATAAACTGTACATTTATCAAATCAGGTAGAAGACACTAAACCATTGAAACTCTTAGGGCAAGATGTTTTGTTTGGTTGGTTTGTTTTTGGAAAGAAGAAAGCAGATACCTTAACACGAATAGGGAATTTTAGAAAATAAAAACTCTTCTTATTTCTGAACCTGTTTTCCTTAGATAAAATGGAATTCCTTAGAAAATTGCACTGCGGAATTACGTGGCTGTAGATCTGGAAACAAGTTTTTTTCTGTATTTGTTGTTGTCCTTCTGCCTGTGTATGCATGGAACCATGAGTGTGCCAGGGAAGAGTGTAAACTGAACCTGGTCTGGCTGGTTCAATGTCCTTGTCAAAATGACTTTGCTATGTGTTTGAGGGAACAGCAAGCTGACCTTGCTGGTCCCTGCGTCTCAGGATTGGGAGCGTCTGTACTTCTAGTTAGGGATCCTGGTGGCTAGCTCAGGCTGTGGTATTGGCAAGAGCAGCCCCGAAGCTTGCTGAGTTTCAGCGTAGCTGACAGAGCTGCTGCCATTTCAGCAGTCATCCTGGGTCCTTGCAAAGATTTAAGTGCATCCCAGCACAATTCCTGCGGCCCTTTCTCTGCTTCCCCTTGGGTTAGAAAGGCTGCAAACTGGGAGTGACAGAATGGCTCCTGGGCTTCCCCCAGGCTCCTGCCATCCCTTCCTCGCCTCTGCGTGAGACCCCACACGGTCAGGCACACAAGATGTCTCAGATGCGGTACTCCCACAACATAGATGTGGCTGTACGTGGTCACTGAGTGAGTGGGGGGACTTGGTTCTCTCTAGTAAGGAAACCTTTAGTGCAGTGTGCTGGTAGGAGATGCTCTGGCTGCTGCATGGCTCTGCCACATCTCCCCACTGTGGCACCTGACCGCTATGCGCTGCCCATGAGTTTGGGGCCTGGGGCCAGGGGTGAATCTAGCTTTGAGAGGCAGGTGCTATGGCAGAAACTAAGCTGGAGACAAATGAGCAAATGCTAAAGATGTCTGATAACTGTGTGCTTCTGGAAGGTCCTTATGGCTGTTAGCCCCCAGGAAGAGGGGGACAGAAGGGGAAGGAGAAGTCACCTTAAGCCAGTGGGAAGGGGCCGTGCAACAGCAACAAAGTGAGCCTGCTCTTCTGTGAAGTCTTTTCTCATCTGAAAAACATGAATTGTAAGTTTACAATCTCACTTTTCCATGTTTGCATGAGAGTAAGTCTGTTAAATACTCTGCAGAAAGTGAATGAGGCATTTGTGTAAACAAAGGCATTTTAAAATATGAACTAAAAATCTAGGAAGCCTTTGTACACCCACCTTTGCTATCCCCCTTTTAGCTGCTCTGAGGCCCTTTCATAAAGTTCTCTTTTTACTTTTAAAAAAAGCATGTATTGTTACCATGTTTGTGCTCTGGTATTTTTGCTTTGCCTCATAGGGAATAGCTGTTTTTATGCTAACCCTCCAGCTCAGTGTCTGATCCTATAGCCTTCTTCCTGACTGAAGCTCTCTGATCTTACGTGAGCAAATATCTTGCAATTACATTTCACAATAATTGCAAAGGCAGTGTAATAAACCACAACAGAACTAATTCTGGTGATGGTGGAGAATTATGAGAAATGTTATATGAAAGCAAGAAAGCAAGCTATAAGAAGTTGGTTTTCAGAGACAGAAAAAGAAAAAACAGAGTGCAAAGGTGGGCTGAACAGTTCAGAGGTGGAAGGATATTCTGATTTTGCTAAAAGCAACAGTAACATTGATGCTTTGCTCTTTGCTTTGTATTCTTTCCTGTTTTTCTCCCTATATGTTGGACATACAGCCATTTTAAAGCAACATAAGATTTTCTCATTTCTCTCTATTATCGTAGGGGATATTTCTTATTGGTTCAAATGCAGTGGTTTCTTTCCAGATGCAAGATGAAAAGCCTCCACCCCAGTTTTGAGTAGGAATAGCTTCCTCAGGAGCAGGTCAGATGCCTGGCTAAATATTCCAGGCAGTTCTTTTAGAATGAAATTGTAGTTGTGAGATACAGGTGGCAAGTGCATGGGCACTGAGGGGGCTTGTACTCAGTATTCTTGCAGGTGGGCTTTTTGTAGCTAAAAACCTTGCAGGTTGTTTTTTCAGTGATGTGCTATTGCTATTTAGAAGACTGCTTACTTTCATGGGAAAAATTGTGCAAAGTGGTCTGCACAGGTGTTGGCTGATATTTATGTAACAACAACAAATACTAGAGCAGGAACTCAGATCCGAATTCCTCTGAATTTCAGGAATATTCCAATCCTGTTTCTAATCTGTGCATTTTTGATTTGTCTCTGGCAAATACCAAAGGCATTATTTAAGTATAAGACAGTTTCTTAAATAGTTACCACAATCTTTTTCTGAGGAAGTTGCCCCTGAGAAAGTTTCTACATATAATGAGAGGTGCATATATAACCCATACAGACTTGTAAATTGGAAGAATTGTTTTGCATGTGATAACTAGGCAGTAGTACAGAAGACAATCTGGAATAGTTCAGCCACCATGCCTCAATGTTTTATAATTAGTTACCTTAGTTTAGATGCCAAACATAGAAAATTATTATCCTTCCAAACTGCCATTTCCCATTACTATTTGGCAGCCTTAATTTCATTATATGCTGTAAAAAACTCTCTGCAAACTCTGTTAAAGAAACACAATTGTCTTAGAAAAGTAGCTAAAGCATGTGAGCGTTAAACGTAACTTTTTTCCCATGTGTCATTCGCCCGACTTTGAATTCTTTAATAGTTACTGAGCAGCGCAGAACTGAAAGTATTTTTAATTTCAGTACTTTGTATATTTACAGAGGGATTACAACAAACTTCTACACTTTATCTACATTTTAATAGGTCAGTGTGAACATATGAAGTGTATTAAGGTGGACTGCCTCACTTATTAAACTTATGTGAATTCGTCAAAAGCCCTTAGCAGTTGCATGCAATAGGGGCTGGAAAGCCATGCATGATTGAGGTCATGCATCCAGCCAGTTTGTAAGATGATCCCTCCGTACCGAGCCATCAGCCATCCTCAGCATAGGGGCGCACTCATACACGCATTCCTGTCAAGTCATCTCGTGAAAGGCTGCTTGCTTCCAGCTTGGCTTGAAAGTGCAACCTTAATAAAACTCACTGAAGTCTGAGAGAAAATAGCAGTTCTGCAGCAGATAGTGCAGGGGAAAGAGACTGGGATATGCATATGCAGCTGACTAAAGCAGGCTACATGCTGGACTGTAACAGAGAGGAAACAATAAATCTTAACTACTATGCAATAAATATCCCCAATTTTAACTAAGGAAGCTATCCTCATAGTAAAATTTAAAAAAATAACAGTTTATTCAAGCTTGAATACTAAAGTGCACTTCTCCAGTCCTTTTTCCAAAGACTTTAAGGGAAATTAAGAACAAATTTAAAGAAAGAGGAAGAAAAAGTTTTTATTAAAGTAGGAAAGGAAAGTAATAATAACATGTCAGTTTTCCTTTCCTTTGCTTTCCTGGCAGCGATTCTTGCTCATATAGGCTGTAATAACCAGCGTCGGGGTCCAGAAGCCAGTGGGAGAAGATTTAACCGGATTCAGCATGGGCAGTGCACCTATACTTTCATTCTGCCAGAACAGGACGGGAACTGTCGTGAAAGCACGACAGACCAGTACAACACAAATGCTCTTCAGAGAGATGCTCCTCACGTGGAACAGGATTTCTCTTCCCAGAAACTGCAACATCTGGAACATGTGATGGAAAATTACACTCAGTGGCTGCAAAAAGTAAGTGTTTCTTTTTTTCATTTCTCACTAAATGGATTTTTTTGGTGATGCTTATGCTGTTCAAAGTTCTCGTTAGTTTCTATGAGAACTGAGGTAATAAGGATTGATCTAGTTCGTGGCTGTGTAGGGGAGGAATGTTTCAGCCAGAGTGCACCCTTCTTAGTGACATTGCACTTGGGAGCAGAATTTTCTTCATGTTACTGTAAGATGCAACTTCTTAAAGCTTTATCTTAAGAGACCATGGATGTTTGTGAGCCAGAGAACACAAAAATCCTCCAGAGACTCTAATGACAGAACTTACTAAGTATTCCTATAAACTCTACTTATAGTTCACAGCTTCAGATCAGATGCCATGCAGGATACCTGCCAGTCTGACAGCAAAAGGGAGCATTTAAAAAAATCAGCATTTAAAGGCACTGGGTTAAGAATATCATTGTTCCTCCATAAATAGATCCTGTAATACTATTCTAACCCAGCTAATTGCTGGAAAGAAAGAAGAAAGTATATAGGCGTTCACACTCCTAAGACATCACAGTAAAACTTTTTAACTGTGTAGATTACACTGGACTTGAAACAGCCTGTTTTCATTTGTGTGTGTATATGTGCATTCTTTCATAGAAAGGGAAAAATGGGTTTGAAGGTGTTGCAGTAACTTAGCAGAAGTAATTATTTTTAAGAATTTGTGCAACAGCTCTAAACTTCTAATGAACTTTTCAGTATTTTATGTATGAGCTGAAGTTTGGGCCTGAAAGACTTAAGTATGTGAATAATTTCACTCATACGAGCAGTCCCATTCACCTTAACAGGATTACTCACTTGTGTAAAATTACATACCTTGCAGGATCTTGTCCATGCCTTGGTAATGAAAATGCCTTGGGATAGCTGACCAGTAAAAATAAATAAACAAACAGTCTTTGTAGATCGTTATTTGTAATATTCCCATTCTCACACTTGCATTTTGACCTGGCAAAACTTAGAAAATTGAGCAATTAAGTGATACAACTAGTCATGTAAGATGGCACAAGAAAACTACTGTATGAATGCATTTGAGAGATACATGATTTAACTCTAACACAAGTTCATACTAAAAATGAACATCAAGAAAAACCTAGTGAAGACTCTACTGGGTGGGCTAAAACTTCATATTAGCATAGTTACTGTTACCTATCTCATTTACAAGTTTTGTTTCATCCAAACAGTATACAAGACAGAAATATGTTAAAAAGCATATACAGCCATCCCCATCCCCCTAACCCTACTAAAACCTTTAGAGAGGATTTCCTGATCTCTTGGTAATTTAATTGCGCTCTTTGCGTATCTGGCTCTAGCAAGAGAGAAAAGACTCTGTCCAGTAAACATGTGACTACAAAATGAAATATAACCAAGCATTTCTTTTTTAGACTACTTTCCTCATTTCTTAATGTCTTGGTCTGCTTTGGGGAATATAAGGCTGGAAATGAGGGGATGTCTTCTGTAGAGGAAAGCATTTCTTAAGAAATTATTTTACTGTACCTTGGGAGGCTGAGGCAAGTACTAAAAAGAGGAAAGTTGTTATCTGTGTTTATGCACATGGGACTTTACTTGAGAAAATTGCCTGCTGAATCATGCTTATAAGACTTTACTTATTCTGTGTTTGTCCACTAGAGACTGAACTAAGATCACTCTTTCACTGTGAACTGAGCATGAAGAAATATGAGTCTCTGGAGTGTGAATATCTGAGTTAGGGTTAGTCCTCTCACACTTTGGAGGGAAGTGATTAAACAGGTAGGAAGCCCAATGAAAGGGGTTTATATTTGAGGACTGTTTTCTTCTGCAGTGATTGTAAAACTGGCTACGGGCAGAACCATCCCCCTCCTCCTTTCCTTCCCAGCCCCCAACCCTCTGCTCCTAGGGGTTTACATAAAACCAGGATTGTGCACGTATCCCCATGTGTCAGTTCTCCCTGGAATGAAAGGACCCATTTCTCTGTGTGATGGAGTACGGCTCACTCTGAACAAATGAGGCTGATGCAGCTCCATTATAGCATCTCTGAATACTGAATTTGCTTTGTTGCTGTTGCCATTACAAAGCATCTCAGCCATAACTCATTTCCTTTCAAAACAAGCATAATGCTGAAGTGTAATGAATATATTAGGTAGATATCTCGCATCCCATTTTTATACTTTGCATTTATTTTCCCCCCTGCATTTTTAATATCAGATATAACTGCTGCTACACTAAAGAGCATTTTACAGTGCACCTGCTGTGAACAAAGTAAAGAATAATTAATGGTTATAGGTCTATGACTGGAAGTAAATAGTTATAATAAGAAATGATGTTTAAGAATTTGAGATATGTTCTGACTTACATAAAGGAAATATGTTTGTTACTTCATGTAATATATATAACTTTCATTAAAATTGTATATAGGCAATGTTTGGCAGGGTGAATTATTTTCTCAGCATAAATGCTCGCCTGTGATATTGAAAGAGTATTTATTAACAAAGTTTGTAAGTATCATGGTTTGCTTAACTGTAGTATTTTAATTTAAAAATGTTTTTCCTTGATCTCTAAACTAGCAGATTTCTAGAAGCAAAAAAAGTATTTTTTATTTTTTTTAACAAAAGCATTTTTTTAATGCTTAAAACCAAAAGTGCTTCTTTGATGACCTACAATTTTGCTTGTAGATAAAAATGCACTTGCTTGGGGAGCCAATTATAGGCAATTAAGTCCCAGCCTTGCCCATTAGCATTTGCATATCTATAGTCAGTGTAACTGGGATTGGTGGGCAAACCAGGGACACGGCAAAACGCTCTGCGCAGAAACTACTCGGAAGAAGATGACTTGGTAAACATTTTTAGAGATTTTCCTAGAACTGTTTATTTTAATACCGGATAACTTTCCCCATTGTTTAAGCTTGGGTTTCATTTCTGCAATATGTTTATACTAATAGTTCAAAACAAACAGTTCATCACATTTTCTTTCTTGCAGTAACTGACTGGCCCACGTGATACTGTTTGGTATTTAATTGCAGTGTCTAAGTATTGCCAAAGAGGAGTTACATGAAATGTTATCATCATGTCTTGCCTGGGAACTTTCTGCTAGTCAGCTTGCTGAACTTATGGTATCAATGGACTCAGTATACGTTCAGGATGGCTATATAGATGAGTGTTTCATATACTTATCCCTCAGTCCAAATAGTAGTAATAATTGTTATTACAGTAATAAGAGAGTTTTACATGATCCAGTCTTGCTTTTTTTCTGGTCATTACCTAAGCAGAATACCATAAAGGTTTAAAATGACTGCTTAATAATAGTGTACTATAAGAAGCTAACACAGACATACAAGTTTGAGTTGAAAGTGAACCACAAACATTCTGGTCAGCCAGTATCCAAACTTAGATTTTTTTTTCCTTTTCTCTGAAAATATTGATGGCACCACTACACTTAAACCAAATGAAGATGCTTCAACTCACTTCCCTTTCCCTTCAAAGTACCTGTGCTGTCACCAGCTATAACAGAAGAAGTATAAAATGATGAGCTGGATTCAGTCATTAAAGAAAGAAATTATGGGCAATTTTTCTGGGGTATCTGTAGCCATTTGATAGTCTACTTTAAAGTTTATTCTTACCATGGTTGTGATAAATTATTTGTCTATGGCATTCTCTGTGCTCTCTGTTGACTTCCTTATTTTGCAGAATTAACATCGCATGTGCTTACTTGGGTTTTAAACATGTAAGGAATCTAGGTTTTGAGGCAGACCAGTCATTGTAGAAGAAACTGGCTTTTGGAAAGACTAGTGTCTGTTACTGTGTGCTGTGGCTCCATTGAAAGTCTGCCCCTTCTTGCCGTCTTTACCAGCAGGGCCTAGCACTGCAACGAAACAGTAATAAAATGCTTATGTGTGTGCAGTGGCTGGATTTTGCCTTGGATTTTATACGTTTTGCTGAAGTGGGAAAATTCCTTACATGTCACTCTTGCTGTGAAACTGTGTGAAAGTGTGACAGAGTCTGCCCTGAAGAGGACAGATCTAAAGAGCTGTCATAATATCCTATGAGGCAAATTTATATTAATATAAAGATGGATGTGACCATAGTGTGTGTAAAATTTTGTCACATTAAGAAACAAATTTTCCCTAGTTGAACTGTTACAAGAAATAGTAAAAATTCCATTTTATCTATGGTTATGTCTCACTGGGCATTTTGTAATGTAACATGTGACCTTAAAGTCCACATAATATTTGGATGTTAAGTGCAACCAGGAGATCCATGATGAACTCCTGTTAATTTTCACAAATAAAATCAGGTCATTAGACTTGGATCTGCCATTCTGCTTGTATGAGCATTACTAACAGCACTGTGTAAGAAATGGCTTTCCAGTAAATCTTTCATTTTTCAAGGTGGACCAGGGCTAAAAGGAAATAGTGAGAAAGCTTCATCCGAAACTGCCCACTAGCTTTCTATTTGGCATCCAGCTTGAACCTGGATTTCTTGTCTAGACCCAGAGGCTGTTACTATTCTAGGTGCTCCTTTTTGCTTTGGAGTCAATGAATTCTTATATCCAAAGCAGAGCCTCATCCTAGTGACATTTGAAGTGCAGTTCCCACAAACAAACTGCAAAACAAATGGTGTGATTCAAATTAGTGGGATTACTTATACAGTATGTACTATGCAATGGGTAAGTATATATAAAAGCCAAATTTAACGAGCAAAAATAAGTTCATGGAAACAAACTGGTTATAAGAAAACTCATGTTTGAGTGTAAAACCAAAATTACTTATTTACCTCCGAAAAATCTCTTGGCCAATAATATCCCTGCATTTCAAAGCTTTATTAATCAAATTGCTGAAGTCTTTGGGATATTCTGACATACCCACAAGAAAGAAGCAAGACTTCAAATGTGGAAATGCCTGAAAGTTTTACATTATTGGGGGATAACCTATTTGGCAGTTTTTTTTAAGCAGCAGAAGAATCAGAGAAGTAGACTGAAGGGCAGTCTCACATGTTGCCACATCTAGTAGCAAATTACTTTAAAAAAATATTTCCCATGCTTGGACAGAAAGCTTTATCATAATGTACAGTAGAACCTGAATGTGTTTATTTTCAGTGATGACAGCTGTAATTAGGAACTTTCTGGTAACAATAAAATATTACATTTATTAGTCATCAGAACTGTCCAACCAACATGCCCAGTGGGAGAGCTCATTTGGAGCACTGAGAGCTTTTCTAAATGAAACTGATATAAAGTAAATGGCTTGTCATTTTGAGGGTGCTGAGAACTCATCTTTCCCATTCCCTTCTGTGGTTTGGAAGCAATCTCTACTTCACAGTGCTGGGTGCCTTGGAAAAAAAAAAAGACAGCCCATGTGGGAAAAGTATAGAGCTGGGTATTTTAGGTCTGCATCATCCCACCCAAACTTCTGGCCAAAACCCACATACCCAAGACAGGTTTTTCTTTACTGTGGGGAATCTCTCAGTGCTGTGTCAAGAGACAGTAGCAAGCCCAGAGGAAGAGCCAACCATCTAAACTGTCCTGTCGAAGTCCCTGCTTCTCTTCATTGACTCCAGGGAAATCCTGAGCAGCTTGCTTCCTGATTTAAATGCCTCAGTTAAGTGGGATGGATTTAAGCTTTACTTCTGTCCATGGCTGTAGCATAGACTTCCCTTGTGACTGCAAGGAAATCATAAACTTTAAGTATTCCTGTTTCCCTTTTCTAACACAGATATAGTACTACTACTCAATTTCACAAGGCAGTTGGGAGGCTTAATATGTTATTTTTTGTGTTGCTTTTGGAGTCTTTCTGGTGGAAGGTATTTTGTGCTATTAACAGTTTATGTATGATAATACTTTCAATGTTTACAGAAAATGATGTGAGATTAAAAAATCTTTTGGAAGGAAATTAGTTTAAAATTAGTAACTAAGATAATTTGCAAAAAATAAGCAGATAAATACGAGTATGAATCTCTAATGCTAAGTATATTTTGCAGTTTGCAGTTGAGTAAGTGCATTATATATGTCCTGCTAACAGTGAAAATGGTTGTCATCCTTGCAATGTTCTTAAAACTCATCGAGCAGCTGCTGCTCCAACCTGTATTCATCTAAGGTGAATAGGGCTGTAGCTTAGTCTTGTATGGATTCTCAGGAAGACCAGTGAGGAATGGCTAGTTTTTCAGAGCTATTGCTACCAGCAATTTTGAATAAACTTGTAGTTATCAAAACTGGGCTCACTTGTGTGGGCTCACTCATTTATTGCAAACATATCCTGAAAGGTGAAGATACTTGAAAAACTGCTTGTATTCTTCTCAATTTACAGTTCAGTTTAGTTCAGTCCTCTTCTCCATATTTGCAATAAGATGCAAACAAGGAAGAGCTAGTACATGAGTACCTTCTAGAACCAGTATCATGGTTTTAGATGTGCTGCGAACCTCATCTTCAGCACCAGCAGCTCAGGTGTCTTGAATAAACAGCCCTGGTGTAAAAGTCTTCCCAGTAGCATAAGAATTTCCTCTTTTGTTAAAGGGTTGAAGTTTGATCAGGAAAAGGAAACTGAAATAGTTTCCTATTGCATAGGAAGCATTCTTTTTCTTGTGAAACAAGCTGTACTTTAACACAAGGTTATTCTTGTGTAACCACATGTGCATATTTTAGACAGTGTTATGAAACACCAGTGCGGTGAATATTCACTTGGAAGGGTAACTTAGAAATGACATAAATTGTTGCACATTTGCACTACATTCTCATTAATGTTCCTGCACAAAGATCGAACTTTGCTGTTCATTACCTTAGTTAGGAATCAGGTTAATCTAAAACAGTGTAAGTCACTCCTAAACTGGGATAAGAAGTCTACCCAGGGACTTGCACCAGTTTAATTACCCCTGTCTAAAACTGATGCAAGTCAAACTAGCGTAACTTCCTTGTCTAAACAAGACTTAACCGTGGGGCTACTACGCTCAACACTGAATAAACATATGGGTACAAACAGTCAAAGCAAGAAAAGTATAGGGTCAGCTGGAAAGATGCTCAAGTTGCACTATTCTATATTTCTAAAAATAGTTTGCTTTCAGAATTAAAACTAACCAACCAACCAACCAAAAAAAAAAGAAAGGATTAAGATAATTTTATAATCCCTAAGAGAAAGTGATATAGAAAATCAGTATTCTAGGCCACAGAGCTACATGATTGAAAGAAATTTCTTATACTCCCTTGACTAGCTTCTAGGAGCAGAAATGAAAAAAAGAAAAAAAATCCAGTAAGAAAAGGCTAATAGTTAGAGAACTATGCTAGTTTTATGGTGGAATAAGTGTGTCTTTAGCAAAGGTACTTTAAAGGTCTGTTATATGGTAGTACATGGTCAGTCATATGGTCTGTGTTATTATTCCTGTCTTAAAAGAGAGAGAAATAGGCTGAAAGTGCAGATACGATCTTGCAGTTGGAAAATCTGGGTTGAAGATCCATGAATAAAAAGTGGCTGATCAAAAATTCTGTAAGAAGTCTGCAGAATTCCTTTCCCTTGGACACCTTGCTCTAGTGCATGACTGTGTGCACACATATACACATGCACATACACACATATATGCATTTAGATTTTTGGAGTGTTTGATGTTAAGGTACATGGAAATCTGTTTCTAAGTGTTGTATCTTAAATCCAGTCTTACATTTTATACCTACTTACCTGCTGTCAGTCCGTTGTTCTCCTGGAATTGACCTGTTGGCTCAAAAGAACTAGAAAAGCTGGTAGCAAGATGAAACCTTCTGTATTGTACATACATTAATTCTGTGTGAAAGAGTCCCCATATTGTGTTGCCAATAAATTATAAGTGTGGCTTTGCTTTTGTCCTTTCCAGAATGTATATGAAGCAAGAATTTTTATATATTCTGGAAAAAATATTGGACCTTTTTATTCCTCATCCCAGACAAGTTTCTGTCCTTACAAGTGCATATATTGCAAGACAAACCTGATTGTTCTTTGTGCATGCATGACATCACTTTCTTTAATAGGACTTGGTGTAACTATATAGTTACAATTTTTCATCAGTTCTTCTGGGAATTTTTATTTGTTGCAGTAAATTCTTGCCATTTTTCATGTTTTGTCTAGTTGTCTTGTTGCAAATAATCTACCAGGTGTTCCTTCTGCAATAGGAATGTATGGGAACAACCAAAATCCACTTGTTCCAGTTAGCAAAATTTCCTTTTGACTCTGTTCTGCCCAAGGATTTGGGTCCTGGCATTCTTCTTCTTCTCTCTGTACCAAGCAGGCAAATAGGCTTGAGAGATTATCCTAGAGATAGGATAAGCTCTGAGCATCCCTGCCAGGAAATTAAGGCAAGACTAGAGAACTGTGGGAGAAAACTGGGAGTAAGAACAGACAACCTTAGAAGGTAATTTGTCTCTTTTTGACAGCATGGCTTCTTTCACACTAGGACATAGATGATCAGATTGGTGCTAATCAATTTTGAATCTAAAAACTATTTCGGCTGCAGGCTGATATGCCATTTATGGACTGATCCTGCCTTCTTTCACATCTAAACTTCCTTTAAAGGCTTTCTCTGTACAAGAGGATTTTCTTGAAAGATATTATCTATGTTACAAACCTTCTGTCTTAGGGATAACATTGTTTAGCAGGCCAGGCTTTTAGTTAACTCATCTGTGATCCACACCAGCCTAAACCTGCGGAGGGAACTTGCAAGATTTCAAAGAGAAAAGCGCTGGTGTCACTTGAGTGCTTCTGCCCCCTATTTTAAACGTTACAACAAACTTTCAGTCATTATCAAAGGCTCTCCAGCCTTCAAAGTGGGGCTCTTTCTTCCTGACTGTAGGTGAAAAAAGTCTGATTCTTGATGTGTAAATATACTATTTTGAGATGTATTTTAATATTTGACCTTTAATACAATCCAAATCCATATAACACATTTTAAATACCCACAAAAATCAAAGGAGAAGTCCTAGTACAATCTCTAGAGATGCTTTTACCTTTATCTTCAGGGTTGTGGTAGACTTGCCTGCCCTTTGGATCATATTATTTATGAATGTTTTAAAGTTGTCAGCCTATGCTTATAAAAGTTTATTTTTCTTTCTGAATCTCTTGTCTGCAAATATGGTCTTGCACAGTGGAGATTTAGGAAAAAGTAATGCAGTTGTTGTTAAATGATGACTTTGTAAATTTTTTTCTAAGCATTGTATTGAATGAATTTTCAATTTGGATTAAACCATCTATGGCTCTATTTAAATGCGCTGATTTTCACTTTTGTACGTTCAGCTTTGAATAGCTTTAGCAATAATTATCTTCTGGGAGTTTTAGTTCTCATGCAGAAGTCTTTTGCAGGAAAGAGAACTGTATTAAATAAATCTCTTTTTTAAAACTCTCCCATCAGCTCAGTGTGTGGGTAACAGTGAGGATGAATAATAGGGTCATTTACATGCCTTTCTCTTCTCTCTTCTGAGTCATGTGTTTGTGTCTCAAGAGGGCAAGGATCTTCAGATAATTTTCTCACTATCAGAGCACTGGTTCTCCTAAAAACCTAATATATTCTATGAAAACCTGTGTAGAAATGACTTTATATTTCTGAAATCTCACAGAAACACTTTATATACAACCTGGTTCTCTGAAGTCTCCTCCAACACCAAAGGGCTCAATGAAGACTGCTACAGCCTTTGAAAATTTGGCATTCGTATGTAGATAAAAGTAGCTGAAATGGGGATTTAGGATCACTGCCATTATCATTTAAGTATTAATTATATTTATTTGTGTCATAGTTAAATATTTACTCTCTACAGTCTTAATTCATCAGGAAATTCCTGTGGCCTTCTAGGCCACATCAGCAAGTCAACACAGTAATGGGCAGCCCCCAAACCATGATGCCTTTGATGCTGTGCCTGGAATTTTGAGGATCTGCTTAGAGGGAAAATCGCTCAAAGAAATGACCTAATCTCTTCCTGAATGAACTATTTCCCTTTGTTCCTTAGCTAAAACTTCATACTTCACTCTGTGTGTGACTTACCATAGTAGAGATAAATGGTCAAGGGCCACCTATCTTTCCTGCGTCACTTCTATGCTGTTAATGGGAAAGGCCATCAATGCTCTGCGAGAAAGTTTTTCTATGTTACTATTTTTGCACGGAAGAGATATGGACTGCAAAATTCTTTATCACGTTAGCCTGTTAACTACAGAGGCGATGATTAAGGTTGTTTCTCTTCACATTTTTCTTGAATGATCCAGTTTGATCTCTTGGCTTTTCCAAGAATTCTGGCTGATGCAATAAATATCCTTTTGTATATTCCTCTGACATCGTTTACCTCCATGACATCGTACAGCTCAACCGTTACAGCCTCTGCCTTCATTTCAGTTGTTAAAGAATTATTTGTACCTGTTACAATACCAGAGTTTAATGCAGGGAAGCATAAACAAGACAACTGTATTTGCAGAGGCACACAAGGCAAGAGGAGTTTGCCAAGTGCCAAAGGCTTATCATTAAAGGTAAAGGATGATTACAGCAGAATTAATTCAATAATCATTGGTAAAAGATAAATTTTTGTAGTTTGATCTGCTTGATGAGCCATTGTGCCAGTCACTGTACAAAGACATAATACATGGCTCTGTCTACAACTGAGAAGTATCCTGTTGAATGAGTGATTTCAAATCCTCATTAGCTAAGTTTTGCTGAGAAAGCTGGCTTTGTTCCACACTCCACTGACTTCCCTGAAACCAGGGTATTAGTTGAGTTTCTGCATCTCACCTCACTGGCAAAATGCTTGCATCTCATTGCATGCTTACATACACTGCTCTAAAGACACAATGTAATGCTTGGGTAAACTACGTGAAATATCTGTGATGAGTTTGTGGGTTGGGTAAACTGTAAATGCAATAAGAATATATGTAGCTTTTTCAAGTGCTTTTTAATGATTTTGAATTCCATAAAATAGTTATGGGACAGGTAACTCCCAAAGAAACTGAAGATAAGTTTGTAACTGCGGACTTTTGCCTCTTGGAAAGGGTCATCTCAGAGAAAGTGTAAGGGTCCTGGAGAAAGATTGGAAAGGCTAAATATAAGGTGGCAGGTGGGGGTCATGCTTCAGAGCAAGAAGTCTGTCTATTTGAGGTTGATAGAGGATTTTCTTTAAAAGTCTGACAGGAAGGGTGAAGGTTGCTGTTGTAATCCATAAATTTGTGTGCTGCCCAAGGAATCAACATGTCACTAAAGCACACACAATAAGATAATTTGTCCTGCAGTGACAGAAAAGTCTGAAAAATTACTCTGGTGTACAGCACTATGTTCAGTAAAATGCCCTGAAATGATGTAGCTGTAAACTATTTACTGGCTATGTGGCCCTATAAAGATCGTAATACTATGTATTTCAGTAGTATTACAGACTGCTGAAGAAAACTTCATCATAGCTGAGGAAGATTTTATTTAAAATAAGACTGTTTTCATTTTTTAAAAAAGAACAGAAAAATTATCTTTCTAAATTTAAGAAAAATATAGGAGTATGAGGCAAAGAAGATGTTCTGCAGCATGTTTTAATGCGGAAACCATGAAGTTTACAGATCTTGCTGGTTGTTAAAGTACCTGAAATGCAGACAGCCTCCAGCTGAAATGTCGGGTAGAACCAGAATGCCATGTGTGGCAGCGCAGGTGGTCAGTAACGCATCACTCTCTTACCAGGAACGCTCTTGCAACTGTCAATGACAACCTCAAAAGTAATGCTTGTGTTTGCTGCATATACTTGATCAATAAGTGACGAAATAACTTATTAGTGTCAAGCAAGCATCATGGAGAGTTTGTGACGAGCTGGAGGTCAGAAATACTAGACAGGCATTTGCCCAGATTTGCCAACTTTAGATTTTGCAAGATCTAAGGACTTGACCCCAAAAGTGCCAAGGGTCCTGTTTTGAGTTGATGGTACTCAGAACTTTCCAGGAAACATCTGGCACATTACAAGCTTTACCCTTATAAAATAAATTGCTTTCATTTCACCATTGACGAGTGTTATCACAAGCATGTGGCTACTTTTCAGTAGACTTCAAGAGGAGGTAGAACCCAGTGAGAATTGCTCTGTTACTCTCAACAAGCACACATCTATTTTATACTTTTGGATAAGTGGATGAGAATGGGAAGTCCAGAGACTTCCTATAGAAGCCTTCCTACAGAGAACAATGTTACAACAATTCAAAGCATCAAAAAAAGGTGAATTATAATTCCTTGCACAGTTCACCTAGGGGATCATATGACCTTAGATACTTTTTTTTGCCAGTGCATGTTAACCATGATGGCATATGCTGTACTGGCCACCAATAAGCTTAAAAACATAAGAATATTTCATTATTGTTATGTATACAGTGAGTGAATAAATTATATCTTTAACTGATTATACAATGTATTTATATATTGACTTTTAAAGTGTAACAGATTTACCAATGTTAAAAAGAGTTATAAAATTAAACTCAAGCAGAGATAAAAGAATTTGTCTGGAATTCAGGTTCTTAAAGCTAGGATTACTGATTGTATTTCTTTAATGCTAAACCACTAAGCCAAAAAAAAGCAGCAGTTGTTACCTTCTACCTTAACGCTTCCCAGTGCTCCCACAAAAAAAATTGCATTATGAACCCTAGAAATGGAAAAAAAAAAAAGTTCCTTGATCCAGGATTTAACACTCCTACACATCTTGGAAACATCTAGTAATTTGGCCACTGACCCCCTTAGGGTATTTCTTAGAAGCAGAATTGAGCAAGACTGAAATTTTTTTGTTGTACTGTTTATGGGCATGAAGATACGACATGAATTCTTGATTTGTAAAATATGAACCAAGTGTGACATCCTTTTCCTTTTTTTGCATTTTTAAAGACTACTTCAACATTTTCATTCATTATTTTGCTGCTGAAATCATGCAGAGCTCCTGAAATTATGACCAAAACTCTTCAGTCCTTTGTCACTAGAATTAGCCTTGTTTTTTTTCTCTGGGCTATAACTCACCATGATGGAACACTGGAAATGTGTTTTAGAGTAAATTTCCCATTTTAATTCTTCTTAAGTTTCAACATGACACCTCCGTGTTATTATGTCAGTGTGGTTTTGAATGCTGTCATGTTTTCACTTCCATAGTAAAATCCTTCTGAAAGGCTATAAGAAAGCTGCAGCAAGATTATTTTTAGAATACTACTTGTAATGCAATACAAGCTTTATATTGTGAGACAGCTTCACATCCTAAGTCAGAATTGCTCAGTGTTTTTTCTATCAGAGTGGATATTAATTTTGGGTTTGCTTCTATCAGGCTTAGTCTGGTATTGCTATTGCATGTTTTCTAGGTGTTGCTAGAATGAGCCCTTACCAAAAAGTATGACTAGAAAAAACAGTAATTTCCTATGGGAACATGAACCCAAAGGAGGTTTTCAACATATTCCTCAAACTCAAACCATTAACATTAAATAGCCTTGAGAGGATTAGAAACTGAAAAAAAAAAGTCTTTCTACTCCCACCCAGAGTGTGATGCTAATGAATTCCTGCGGAGCTTGGCCTGATGCTGCTCACAGTGAATCAGTGGTAAAAATGTGAGCTCAGTTCCTGCCCTGGAAAGGGCATTTCCCAACCTCAGACCCACCTAGCTGAAGCTGACTCCTTCCCCCGGCACTTTCAAGGGTGGCAGAAGTTCCAGGTCTACTTTTTGGCGCTGGCTCTCTGGATACACCTACTTCAAAATGTCTCTGCCCTAATGTAAGGGGATTTCTTAACGGTAAGAGACAGACCTCAGCTCTGTCTGGACAAAACCTATTTGGCAGAACAGGAAATTCCCACATGGTCAGGAGGAATTTTAAAGGGCTGGAAGGGTACGTTGCAAAACACTAGCCTGGCACCCACGGAGACTGAAGTCTGTTATTTATAGAAAAGCAGAGGCAGAAAACAGATGGTTTGCTTCCTCACAATATGGTCTACAATCGCCGCATTGTGTCAGCATAAATTTGTGGGGTACCACATCAAGAACTGAGATGATAGTATGGTCTCTATCCCCAGCCAGGTTTTGCCTCTGCATGCCTAGAAAGATACCAGCTAATGCCGTGTGCAGTGGTGGTTTTATAGTACAAAAAAGACCGCTTTTAGAAAGACCTGGAACAACAGTATAAGTCAGAAATCATGTCAATGGCATCAGTGGAGCGATGCCAATGTCAGTCTGCTGCAGCTGAAAGAAGACTCAAGCCCAGTCTGTGAGAAGCAGACAAACTCAGATTTTTTTGTTCATTTGAGGATAGCGTTCTGTGCACAGCTTTTATTATGTGCACAGTCTTCTCCCAGCACTCCCCAGGCCTGAAAGTGGGATGTACGTCTCATGAGAACAATTTTATAAAGACATTTTCAGTATTTCCTTTTTTGTTCGCGTCAAAAAGAACATAAACGCAACTTTGCCTGTCGGGTTTTTTCAGTATTCCTCTTTCCAGTCCCTCAAAACACTAAAGAAGAAATGACATGCCTGTTGAAACAGGAGCACTCAAACTCATCACGTAGATTATCTTAATTTAAACCTAGTTTTGGATTCTATCTGCCATGTATTTTCAGGGGACATTTGTGTTCTTTGGGTTTCTTTTGCTGAAGCCAGTCAGGAAATGTAGATTATTTGGACATTTCCATGAGATATTTGTGTGACAGAATTGCTACATGGCAGATGTAACCTAGTTAGAGACCTTCCAACCTGAGGGCTTGAGACCTCAGACCACATGACAGAGGGCAACATCTGCAAACCAAAACATTGTGCTTTTCAGCCAAAAGGTTAGAATTCTTGGTTCAACAATGTCATCTGTCTCTTTCTTATCTATCTATCTATCTATTTAGAAATTAATCTTCCTTTTATTTTAAAAAAATGTACTTTTCATAAACTGATAGAAATGTCACTGAAAAATATTTGCCTGCTGATAAAGAGGAAATCAGCAGACTGCTACAAAGTGACTGCCTTAGGGTTGACTTGAGTGAAAGTAGAATCAAGTTCCAGTATTATCTTGCGATATGAAGGAGAAGCCTAAGTGTAATATCCATGTACAGGCACAGTGGAGATGTTAGAAAAGGGATGCACTGTATTGGTGTCCTTCTGTTTCTCTGGGAACAGTTGCTTCTGCAGTTCCTTTTTTTTTTCCTGAAAAAGATAGAGAGAATATGCATGTGGAATGTTGTTGATACAGAAAAGATCATGCCAACTGTCCTCACTGAACTAGAGACATCTGAGTTCAAAGGGAACTATTTGTAACTTTTCTTCCACTGCCCTGGTTTTTGGTTTAATTAAGAAAAATATGTTTTAGCTGGCTAATTTAGTTCATGCTAAAGGAACAAAAAATCATCAAGCTGCTTAAGAAAAAGCTCTTATAGCAATTATGTTTTGAAACAAAAAAGTAGATCCATGCTGAACACATGATAATATTCCACTGTTTTGTTTAGTGATATGCTAGAAATGCATATATTGATGTTGCAGAGATGATCTGAAAACCAGGGGCTCTTTTTCCGAACTTGGTGGAGCCTGCATGACTTGGCTGATAGGGCTATGTGTCATCCCTCTGGCATCTTCTGATGATGATGCCTTTTGCTCCTGTATGCCAGTCACCAAGCCCATGTACATTTTACTTTTGTTTTTCTACACTGCAACATGCTGACAAAATATCTTACTGTGAAGGTGACCAGATAAAATTTAAGAAATTATAAGAGCAACTTGAGTGTCCCTCCCCATAAACAATCTGTTTGCTTGAATTTTTAACCTGTTCATATTTTGCAGCTTGTGCTATCTTTGCTAACAAATGAGGAAATTCAGGTGGCTGGGATTCTTTTGTATAGTGCTTTTTGCAAAATGATTGTTTATTAAAGATATATTTTCCAAACAAAATTTGACTGTTATTGCTTTCCTTTGGGATTTCTTTTGTACGTGGAAGAAAATAGTTTGCCCAATTCTTAAATCCAGAAGTTAGTCTGTAGCCTTACTACCTGGAAGCAAGTAATGAAGGTTTTTTATATTTATTTTAATTTCAGAGCACAGATAAAAAGATCAGAATTAAACCACTTGTCCTTCACAATTCATCACAACTGAATAATGTACATTAAACACAACATGCAGTGGAGCAGGAACACACCTGTTGTTAATACAGGTGAAATGCAACTACAATAAACATTTACAGGATTTTTAGCTTGAAACAAAGTTTACACAATTACTGACAAATTTGAGAAGAAAATGTTATAATGATTATGTTTCAAATTATGAACAACAGTTTATTTATATTTTCAGATACAAACAAAGCATCTAGGATGAAGTCCTAGCTATAGTGATGTCAAAGGCAGAACTTCAAGTAATTTCAGTGCAGTCAAGACTGCATATCAAACTCTGCTGGTTTAATTTCTGGCATTAGGAAAGAAGTAGTGTTCATGCCATAAGTTCAGTGCATATATCTATTCAAGCTATATCTATTATAGCTCTCTTTAGTACTGACAGAGGCTCCATGCTTGCTTTATAATCTTGCATTCGTTTTTTAAATAATGTCAACAATTGTTCATACTTCTATAACCTTTTGTATTCAGGATGTCAACACATTTTACAGGCATCAATGAATAAAGCTTCATAGCAATCAGAGGGCTTGGTGATGGTGTTAATTTTGTTCTTATTATCCAGTGGAAAACCCAGGGTACATAAGGGGTAGCTGATGTACCTTTAGACACTTGGGAAATCTAAGTACAGCCAACAATGAAACCAAGCCTTGAGGCAGCTTCAGTGTTTATATGATAGTTATCAAAATTCTTCACACTAATACAGATAGGTAAATATCCAGCAGTCTCTCAGGTTACTCATCTCATTGCTGTCCAGAAATTTTATTTTTTGTGGCAGTAAATGATGGACTAATTTCATAGCTGCTGTAAATTGACACTGCTAAACCTAGAGTAGTGGAACAGTGTTGATTTAAATCGGCTAAGCATCTGGATGCTCATGCTTGCATCAAAACCTCGATCTCAACGCATCAAACCCCATGCCTCAATGGATTTGCCCGCTTTATTGGAATGAAAGCTAAGCTGGCCAGAGTTCCTGCACACATGCACACTATTTCATTTTCTTACTCAATTTCCAAAGTGGCCCTTTTTTTTTTTTGCTTTCTTAAGAGACCAGCCCTGGTCACACAACCTGATGTGCAAAGGGGCAGTGATGCTATGCAGCAGTGTATCCTCAGCACCACCCATGGAAAAGCCAAACCATTTGACACCTACTTCTGGCTGTTAAACCAAGAGAGCCATTTCCTCTTCTTAGCAAGTAAAGACCTTTACTGAACTGAAAGGATCTTGTTATGTTACAGCCCATTGCTTCCCATTGCTGTAGAGAAGGTATCTAACAGCACTAATTTGTAACATTAAAAGTAAAATCTGAAATTTGTTGAAAATGTCTTACAATGTCCTGTATAATTTATTAGCAACAAAATCACTCTCCGCTGGGGTTCAATGTGATGACAGGTAAAATATAGAGCATGTGCCGCCTTGTATAAATCATACTAGAAACTTATCCAAATGATTGATGAAATGTATAGACCTTGTATTATTTCACATAAAGAATGTACATTGAAACCCTTTGTTTAATCACCAGTAGGAAAACCACACAGTTTAACAGTAGTTTTGAAGCAATTTTTTATTTGTTTCCATTTAATATATGTTGTTTGAAGTCTAGAGGCTCCTGTAAATTCAGAACATAGAAGTGTGTTAGGAGAAAAATGTGAAATCTGTCTTTCACAGGGGCTGTGACAGCTACCCCTGACTTTAACAGGATAGGTGGGTGTTTAGTGTCATTGAAAATCTGTACATAGATTACATTTTCAAAGATGATTAGTAATCAGGGTACACAAGCTGCAATGCTTGTCTCTTAGGAGCTACAGAATCAACAGCTGTTGAAAATTAGACCTGTTAAGAAATTCTAAAGTTCTCTAAAATGAGAGCAGTCCCAGATCAGACAGCATGTAAGGCAACTGATGTTGTATTAAGTCTGTATGTATTACTGTACCGTATTAAACTGTATGTATTAAGTCAACAAAGACAACAAACTTCCATGTTGTTATCCAGGTTCCAGGTTGCAAATGATGGAGTTTCTCTATAGGTTTTATTCTTATTCTTATTTTATTTTTTTCCTGCCCATAATCCTTTTAAGGACTAAAAAAAGCATTCAAGAGGACCTCCAAACTCTTTATCAGTCTGGACATTGTGAATGAACCTGCCTTATATGAACCTAAGACAAAGTCAGTTCACGCACATATGTATGCTCAGCTATTTGCTTGGTCTCTTTGCTTCCTGAGATAAATTTCCAGTAAGCCATGCACCCGCAGGTCCCAGGCTGGTCTGCAGGCCTGCAGCAGAGTCAAAGGACAGGTCTGGGCACTGGGCTGCCACAGAGCTGGGTGGGAAGTTGCTTCCTTCCAGTACATACCCCGTCAATAGACCTGCTTCTGCTTTTCCACTTAGAGCCGAAAGCAAAAATTGAACCCATGAATAGGACTTATTTTCAGTGCAAAAACCACTAAAAAATGGATCCACTTTGCATCAGGCTTGTGGTAGCATAGTTCTAACAGAGATAGTGGAATAATAGCAGAGATTAATTTGTTGTAAAATAGTTACAAAATATGAACATTTTCAAAGGGGTTTCTCCCTACACAGAATTTTGGACCAAATTCCTCAACACTCTTCTTGTGTTGTTTGATACATATTTTTGACTTGGCTCCCAGGCAAAATGTCATTCATGCAGAACAAATAACTATGACAATATGGATATTTAATTGATTTTTTATGAGTGAATCTGATGTTGCCACATATTTGCCTAAATCCACATTGTGTGGATTTTCAGACACATAAAGGAAAGCAGTGTGTTTTATATATTGCTATTATGTGCATATTTCCAAATTTAACACATTTACTATACTGTATACAATTATAGCTGACTCTTCATATGTTTCCACATGTTTTCTACTTTCTTAGAAAAGCTGTGTTCATATAAATATTTAGAATAGCATACTTTTGTTTGATTTACAATTTTTTTCAAGTGTCTTCTAGCTTGGAAGAGCCAGCTTGTTAGGTCAAGCCACTGTTATCTCTGTTACATAGCATGCAAGGGAATGAACTATTAAAATACATAAGCATAAACGAATTTGGTAAAACTGTAAGGAACATCAACAGTAAAGACACTACTCCACTGTTGAGTAGAATACACATCAAATTTTCTGTAGGAAGAAGGAAAGATAAAATTCCAAGGAACAATGATACTGTGTCTGAAAAATTGTAGAAGACTTCTCCATTAAAGATAAATGATCAGGTCTTTTATCAATACCTCAAACACTCCTTGCAACAGAAAGAGAAGCTTTTATGTGAACTTGTAGGATTGTCTATATTTTAATATCCTTTTTGTATGTTATCAAGTCTGGGGAATGTTAATGCTAATTTGATTTTGAGTAATTTCTTTCAGTGAAATAAGGTATTCTCTCTTTCTTTTTATATTTACTGCAATATCCACTGGCCTTGCTTCTGTTTCCGCTTATGTTGGCTACAGATCAGTATAGCATCTCTGAGTTCAACAAAATGTAACTACAAGCAGAACAAGCGTTGTTTTCTTTTGCATATGTACACATAATTTTGAACATATGGTTCCAAGCATATTCTTGATTAAAATTGTCACTAACTTCAATGCATGCTCGTTTTTCATTTTTGTTCTACTTTTATGTTTTGCATTTGTTGCCCAAGAGATTCATAGCCAGCTGCAAGGCTCCTTCTTTGAGCAACACCCGGAATGACTTAAATTAAGGCATCTAGAAAACTCCATTGTATGAAGGCATCCAAAAATAATTAGGTTGCCTGGTACAAGGGACTATCATGAGAAGTGGGACTGAGGGTGGTGAATACAATCTGAATTAACAATCACTTCTAGCATAGAAGATTTTGAGAGATCAGATCAACTTTCATCTGAAGGTATTTTAACTTCTGGTGAGGCCAACTTTTCTTTCAGATAGATACTTACCATACCAGGGAGAGACTGAAAAAGTGATATTTTCCTCTTATTTCAACACATGATCCAAAGACAGTTTGGCGGGCTTCAGTATCCCTTTGGCACAAGAGAACCATTCAAATATATATAATCTTTTTTGCCTTCCAGTTATGATCCAGAAATACCTAAATTGCGTTAGTTGAGCATACTATCTTGAAGAGTAAGATGCAAAAAGGATTGTGTCCCACCTAGGAATTCACAAGTGCCGCAGCAGAAAGATACTGAATGAGACTCAAAACATCTGCAGGTTTGAATGATAGGCTATATATTTTGGAAGAATCCTTCTATCACATTTTGTTTATTTACTGTCACGGAATCCACTTAAATTGACTTCAGAAGTAATGTTAGCTAACTGCACCACAAATGTGAAAAAGAATCTCTCTTCAGCACAGGCTGATTTGGTTGAAAGTTGGCATATGTTAAAGTCATCAGAAATAATGTGGCAGTGTCCTGTTTAACTATACTGTTAGAAAATATATATTTTTTACCTGATGATAGTGAAAATTGAGACATATAATAATCCTGATGTAAACACTGGCAATTTTGTATGTTTCCATCATACTAATACTGACCTCTATTGCTTTGAGGGCAAGGTATAGCTCTTAGTAACACAATTTTAGTTTAAGTTTAGCACAGTTTTGTCATTAAATGCTATCTTTAATCTATCAGATTTGGGGGAATTAATAGGGTGATTTAAATCTTGAATTTCTTATTCTTCACATCTATCAAGAGCATGAAGAGATGAACACACACTGAACTTTGTGTTGAAGTTGCTGAATATCCTGAACAATTGGAAGATGACTAGGAAACAAGATTTTAAAAATAGGAAGGACATGTCATTTTATAGAGAACAATCTTTTTTTGTTGTTGTTGTTAAGCAAAATAAGCTGATCCCTTTTAACTTTTTGCCAGTTTAGTTCTCCATGCTTCCAGTCAGCACAGTAGCACTTTTCTGCACTTGTTTATATAATCTGAGTGTAGACATCCAGAATTGTATAAATTAGTCCTGTCTCTACATTTTTCTTTCTTTAGAAAACTTCAACTAATAAAGATGACATATTCCTTTTCTAGCAGACACATGACATCATCAATGTTTAGGTCTCTCTCCTATGATGTTCTAATTTCAGTACCATCCACTTCTTCCATTGGAAGCTTTAATGTAGTGTTTTGTCTGTCTACAGTATGTCCTAATGTTTAGGCACCAGTAAAATTCATTAAAACTATTTTTGTGTGTGTGTCAAACTCATTAACAGCACTATTAAGTAAGGTTGGTCTCAACATTAACCAAAGAAGAACTCTATTAACACTTTTAACTCTCTTTTTAGTTCAACCCAATGCCTCATGTCTTTGGTCATTTCCTTAACGAGTCATTAAAGTTGTACTGGTATCAATATTTTTATCATCATTATCTGCTGAAATATTACTAGGTTAGAGTATTCAGTGTGAATTACTTTTATTGCATTTCCCATGTGGAGAAATGACAGCTATGAAGGATAAATTAGAAAACACAATCTCTTTGTTGATCACTGATATACTACTTCTCCATCTATCTCTGAATTTTAATAATTTAACAGCCAAAGGTACTACTGACATAAAACTAAGTTATTTTGACCATTTCTCATCTTTTTAAATAGTCCCCCCATTTAACAATAAGAAGCATGACAGCAGCCATATGGAGTCAAATCAAAGCTACATCTTGCTCAGCAAGCTGTCTCCAAGAGCAAGTGCCTAAGGAATAGAAGAAAAATTATTTTTTTACCAGAAGTCCCTGAACCCCAACAAAGGGGATATCAGAAATATCTCACAGATGCTCTCATATTTAGTAACAAACTGGTTTTTGCTTCTTCTCTAGTCCTTGCCTACTATCCTTCTTGACTAGTCTTGTCATGTACTTGTCTAGTCTCCATTTGAGCCCAAATATGATGGGGTTACTCTCCCAAATTGATAAATGTATAAAAAATTATATTTCTTATAGTACATTTAATGTAAAAATTGCTTCAGAATTTAGATGTGACCACTTGCTTTTGTTAAAGTGCTTGGGGATTATTTTCATTTGGTGGCAGAAACTTCCATTTCTAGATGTTAAATAACCATCTGCCTCCCCAGTCTCCACATAAATATTTTTATGGAAAACTGAAGCAAAATGTTTATTCAGTTGTAGGGCCATAAAGAGATTACCTTTACTTTTCAACCTTTTCTTCACCACCTAGTTGCCTTGTTTCTTTCTTCCTTGTTCTCATTTTATTTATTATAACTTAACATCGGATGATCTATTCAAGTGCCTCTGTTCTTTATGGCATAGTTTTATTTCCTCATTAATTTTTTTTTCCTCTGGTCATTCGTTACAGGTAACTTTCCAGTTCTCACTCTATTATTCAGGTAGTTTCAAGAAATTTCCAACATTTAAAAATTAGGTTTCAGTTTAATCAGGAATTAGTATTCATAATTATCTGTGAGAGGAAATGCGATCCTGGCTTAGAAACAGCCAGTGTCATGAGCTGGCTTTGTGCCGCAGGTCTTGGATTCCTTGAGATCCCAGGGTGCGGAGGAACTGGAGTGCTTAGGAATCAAAGCTGACCCAGAAACCTTGGCACTGGGGTGCTACGGCTCCCACAAGCTTCGAAACTCCTGGCTTCATGTCTGTCCAGGCTGAAATTGAGCCAAGAGCTTGCTAACCTTGGAGGACCTAGGAGTCTGGACCTTTGCAGCTGGCAATCCCAGGACTTTCTGGGTCACAAGTCCTTGCGAGTCCATTCAGTGGCTCTTTGCAGAACTGGGAGCCTGGAAATGTCTTTGTGTTGGGCCACACGGGAGCCTGGAAGTGGAGGTGACAAATCCTATCTGGAAAGTAGGTTTCCATTGCAACTTTGTATTTGAACTCCTTTCATTAAACTTTCTTACAACAATAATTTGGAATTGTTTCAAGGGGAAACAGTTCTGGAGCAGTGTTAACTGTGTTAGCTTGAAGGGCCTCTGCAAGTTTCTGAATGTTTTGCTCTTGGAAACACTGATATGTGGAAGAGGAGCATTTGAGGTATCTTGCAATGGCTCCAGAAGTTTATTTCAACTCTTGCTCTGGATTTGCCCTAGAGAGCAAGACTTGTCCTTGATTTTTGATGACCTCAAGGTTATTTTCACATAAGGATATATGCAGAAGTGTGTATAGTATGTGTTTATGTTGGAATTCTACAATGATCATAATTCTACTTCCCCTAAAATCAGCTGGAGTTTGGCAACTGATTTCAGTTAGAACAAATTAGATGTTCGTTCAGAAATAAACAGACTATTTTGGCATGTTGAGCTTGTGTCTTTTCATAATGGGTATGAGGCTTGTTGCTTTTTAAAACTGGAATGTGGTTTGTGTAATTTATGGACATAAACTAAAATGAAAAAGAATTCCAGAACAAAAGTGACAAGGTTGTTAGGGTTCCAGTAATGTGGATACTTACTGGTTTTGGTTAATTTTTTTTTCCTAAAGGAATAAAACACATCTTTAGTCTCTGGCTACAGATGCGGAATGTCACCCTTCCTTAGCACTTTGGATTACCAGAACTTTATCTGGGTGAAAGTCACTTTTAGTGACAAGGTCAGAGTTCAAGTTCAATTTGGATTAGCCTCCAAACATTTGGATGCTTACTCTATGTTAATATTTGAATGGTTATTGGGTAAGAAGTGTATCAACTTCTTCACTATGCAAAATCTGGGCTAAGAATCGTATGGGAGAAGCATTTTGTCCTCAAGATTTCTAATATTTTTTGCCTGAGGAGCCAGGAGGGTTGTGAAGCAGTCTTTCTCTCAGACTTTGTTGCTGTTTTACCAGGCTCTGTATTTTCTGAACTTTCCAGTGCATGATCTAATATGAGGGGAAGAAAAGGGTAGATATTGTCCTGCTTAGTCCAGTCTGTTCGGACTCTTGGGTCTTCTGATCATCCAGGCAGTGGCTGTTAGTGTAAAACTGCATGTCCTGACTTCCTATCTCTTTTCTAGCACACAGGGGTCTCCCAACAAGTATTGGCACCTCCACGCATTATTTAGGAAAAACTTGCTCATAATCCCACACTGCTGCTCTCTCTCTGAATCCTGAATTGAGAGGAAAGCCACAGCCTCGGTCTCTCAAGCCATCTTCTGTGAAGTAGAAAGAGCTCCTGGAGAGGAGCTCTGTGTGACCAGAGGGGTCTGCACTTTAAAAGCATGCACTGCAGTGGGACAGGGCTCTACTAGACCCTTTGTTGAACTATGTCAGTTAACCCTTGTTAACTGAAACAATGCTTCTTGGGATAGGACAGTGCAGTGGAAAAACAGTCTTTGAAACAAAGGTTTAAACCCCAATTTTTTTTTCAGGCATATTATTAAAATTCTGTGAGCAGGAAAGCAGTTAAAAATATTGTGAGGCACAGAAACCAATTCAGAGACCCGACCTGACCCTTAAAAAAAAGGTAGAGAAAAAAAAAAGGTGTGATGTGAGTTTCTATCATAAATCTTTTTAGCTGTCAAAGCAAGCAATACAGTCCATGTTTGGATTACCAAGAACAGAGCCCTCCAGAATTGCATGTCACAGTATGCAATTACTAAGATGGATATGAAAAGGAAACATCAAAATAATATTTTTTTGCAAAAGAGAGGATATTATAAATAGCTAAATGAAGTGTCTCAGATAAAGCAGAAACTATTATGTTTATTACTTTTTTTTGGCCAAGATTCTGTTCAGCAACATTAAAGTTTAGTGTTAAGAATATGCTTAAGACTCATTATGGTAATCTCTTAAACAAAAGTGCCAATGGACATTAGTTGTTAACTTTAGAATCACTCAGGTGATTATAGGACATCTTAAACTACAGATTAACATATAAGGCATGTTTAGTGAAAGCAACAGCTAAACCTATAGTGACTGTAGTGGACCCAGGATTGCACACAGGAGTAAATGGAAGGCCCAGTGATAGTATTAAGGTCCTCCTCCTTTTAAACAGGTTCTTCTTGTTCTGACTGGGTTTCTCTTTAATAGGGAACTACGTTCTTCTAATTAACAAAAAATATTCCTAAACAGAGATAACATTTTATCTCTCACAATTTACTAATCAAAACCGTCTACTAACTTAGTAATCTTCCTAATGATTTAAAAAGACCTAGTTAAGAGCCTTACTCAGTCTGACCTCTACGCTGGTAAGGTGTGAAATAGAAGATGGAGGACCAAGTGCTCTCCTGCTGAGAAGGTACTTGAGGTCTCATAGTTCATGTTACAGAGTTGTATCCATTGAGCCAATTTATAAAGATCAGAAAGGTGTCAACACAGCTTTGGCATATAATAGAATATATAAAGCCTAATCACAGTTTTTAAAGAATATTTCTGCACGTCTTTTGTGCAAAGAATATATCTGGGCTCCTGATGCCAAATATATAAAGGCACATCTTTTCAATTCATGATTCAAACTATCTAAACACCACAAAGGAGTGAAACATATTTCTGTACTGTACTATTTCCTGATAAATAATAAGTACCATGTCTCAAGTGCTAGAACACAGACTCAGACTCTGAGTTCAAACATTATTCTCAAGGCTATGTCCTTATACCTTCAATGCTTAGGATGGAGATGCCTAAATGTCTTATTAGATATGAATCTAAATTAATAATGTGCTTCATGTTTATGTAGCTAATTGGGCAGTTAGAGAAGAAAAAAGCAAATACTGAGTGGAAAACAAAAAAGGAAACGATAGGCAGCATCAAGTAAAAACTTGAAATAATTACTAATGATACCATTTTTGTAAAAATTTTGTAAAACTCTTCGTTCATTTGTTCTTCCTTATAAAAATATTATTTTATTCAATTCAGGTCTCACTTCTGCCTCCTTTATAGAATGTTGCAAAACACATAATCAGCAAAATTTATACAAGCAAAATAGCAATCACAAATATTCCGAAGAGTTTACTTTGTGCTGAATATCTACATTAATAGATGTCAAACTATTTGATTACCCTTAATTGGATTTTAGAAAAGTTTACAATTTCAGAGGACCTGGCTAGGAATTCTTTGCATTATTGACAAAGCTTGTGTTCTGCTTTCTGTCAGTTGAAATAAACAGCTAGAAAATGTGTTTGTCTGCAGCCGTTTTCTGTATTATGTTAAGGAACATTAAAGGGAGAACATTAATTTGAGGAGATTCCTTTATAAATTTTGTTCAGTAAGTCACCAAAGTGTGACAGTTAAATCTGATTTTTGTTCTGACCATATTAGAAAAAAATAATTCTCTATAAGCTTTTATTTTTATATCATGCTGATATGAATGGGAATTGAGATTATATAATATAGTTGACACATAAACAACTAAGTCAGATAAGGACACGAGTAATCATGAACAGATATGATTGCTAAGGAAAATAAACTCAGGGTTTTGGGGAAGCTGGTTGTCGGGTGGTATATAAATAAACAGCAATAATAAACTTATCTGTTTTTCAGACTGACATAGATAAAATGTATTTCCTTTTCTCTTATATTACAGTGGGAAATATTCTGTCACAAAGAACTAGACCCTAGCTGAATCTTTCTTAAAAGCTAATAAATGTCTATCCCTTTTCTTAAGTGGCTGATTTTTAAACATAAACCAGCATGTCCTTATACAAAAACTCTGTCTTTTAAAATTTATTTTGTATCACTCTTGCAGGATTTGAACACAGGAAACACATTTAAAATGATATAATGGAAGAATATAACACTGTAGGTCACACAGATTGGCTCATATTAATTTAAAGGGCACTAGTCATGACCTGTCAGTTAAGGAGTCACAGTATTTTCCATTATAAACCTCCCTTGAAGTTGCTCGTTCCTTTTTTGTCATTCATAAGCGAATCCACATGTATCACAGATGTTTATGCAGATTCATGAACATTTTTGAAAAATGTAAGTTCTATTTTAGATGACATTCAAAAAATATTATAATTGGTTTGCAGCAACAAGTGTGTTGTTCATGTGCCCCGGTACATTTGCCTAAGGAGAAGATTCATTCTTGGGGTTGCCCCCTCCTGACACACCCCCTAAAGCACCAGGCCACTCAGTCCTGGGCTGTGGCTAGCCGGTGAGATAGGTGTGCTCCACGCGTGCTCCACAGTCCCAACCTCCTGCTGATGTTCCCACCGGGGGAGTGTGTTGGCCACAAGGACGCACAGGCGCATCCCGAGGGCGGGCAGCAGAGCAAAGGGCACTACCCCCTGGCAGGGGGCATCCGCGCTCAAGGGCTCCCCGAGAGAGACGTAGTCAATGCGCGTCTTCGTGCTCCTCAGATTGCTGCTGCTGTGGTACGGGAAAAGTGATAGGCACAAACTACAGATGATGGGTTAGTCCAAGAAATACAATGGTTCAAATAATTGACTTGTTTTGGCAGGCTAAATGAATCCGAAGTCAAGAGACCATTATAGTGGCTCTGAAGGGATCGGCTTTGTTTGCTTGTTTCTGCCAAAACAGGAAATAAATATAAACAATATTATAATGCAGTTGCATCCTATTATGCTGTCATTTGTAAATGCAGAAACTGGGTTCATTGACCTGTGATTCTCCTTCCATTTGGTAATGTCAAGATTTATAAAAGATGGTGAGTTTTGGAGATGTTTGCTCAACTTTTGCTGGGAGAAAAAAAATGGAAGAGTGTAGTTTTGCCCTGAGGACAGAGATTTAAAGGTCAATATCCCTTGCTTTATGACTAGCAGTGTCACAGGCTCTTATGTGACTCATTCCCAGAAAAAAATTGTGAAATTAAATTGATTCATCCCTATAACATTTTACTTCTCTCTAAGTCTGAAAAATATCAAAGAAATAAGAAGTAATAATTCATCTCATGTTATATACTTGTATACATCAATTGAGTTGGGTCAGATCACACTTCCTCTTTGTGTGGTTAGAAAAAAAGAAGTTGTTGGTTTAGGCCAGAAGGTGGAAATTTATAGTTATAACACATACACCAAAGTTTGTGAGAGTAATACTTATATTTCAGCTATGAAATAATCAACGTTATGTACTGGGCTGATTTTTCTTCTCAGCCAAGGGATGCCACAAGCTTTTATATAGGCTAGCACTTGGATAACACAGACATAATACTAATTCTTCTCCAAAATTATTTTGTTAACCATATCAAACATAGAGTTAACTATCTCATTGCTACCTAAGATTCCTATTCATATGAATTTAATGAAACGTAGATGTAATAGTTCATACTGTACCTATATGTGTTACCTACTTAGAATAGTGGTTGAACACTTTATCAGCTAAAGAGAACAAACTGTTTATGTGTTACTATATAGCAGATATCTGAATCAGTTATCTCTGCTTATCCTAAATATTATATTGCATCCTTAATTTTGGCCAGTACACCAAAACCTATTGCCCTTGAAAATATACTTGTAGGTCACACTCATTTGCAAACTTAAATAGGATGCCATATTAAATTGTGGATTTCATTTTCAAAAAGTAGAAGTATGCATCAGTACTTAAAATCATTTTAGTTGAAATTACATATTGGATTCATTATCTTGAATTATTCCATGATAGGAATGTTCCATATAAAAGAGTATGAAACTCTAAAAAATTTCTCATGTACTGTTGCTGACCCAAACACAAGCAAGCAATACCATCCATATTATGATCTCAATTAGTGATCCACAGTGAAGGTATATTTTTGGGGGGGGGGGGGGAGGAATCCAACATATACATGAAATATTGATTGCATCGGAGAAAACTGCAATCAAATTCTAATGTTTTTGAACTCTGAACAGAGGTGGAGACAGAACGCATTATTATTCTTCACTTTCACAGACTAAGATATCAAAAATACGATTTCAGCAATCTCTGTCATAAGAAAGAAAAAAAATGTAAGGTTTAATAACAAATATATCTTTGTCAAGACTTGCAATCACACTTGTTAGAACAGAAGACAGTAATTAAAATCATTTTTCCTATACAAATTTCAATAAGTTTTACAAGAATTTAGGAGTGTTTAACAGCAGAGGGCATTCTAATTATCTGGGAAGGTAGTAAAAGAACATTTTAATTTACATAAATACTGTGAAAGTATATATAGATAGTTTATATAAAAGTATATATAGATAAGTTTATATCAAATAAACTGTAAGAAAAATATAAATACAAGGCAAAATCTCACAGTAAAATAGTGAGATCTGCATACATTTTAAGCAGACTGTCTTTACTCTATTATGTGTTTTGAAATTGAAGAAAAATCACTAATATTTCCTGCTTTTAGGGTCCAGATATTTGTTCATATGAAAGCTGTTTTGGACATATGTATGAATGTATGTATGCATTCATGAATGTGTTTATATATATGTATGCCTTCTATGTTTCAGTCTGTGGTCTGTACAGAAAAAAAGTTGAAGCACTTTTTATAGTCAATATAAATATATTCATGTGAAGTTGAAAGGAAACACATACATATATATACAGTTAATATAAATATATTTCCTTTCAGCTTCACAGTTATGAGATGCACAAGTGACTATACCACTTTGGAATACATCCATGTATCATTTAAGCTAAGCATTTAATCTTTTTCTCCTATAGATATAGTCCTGTCATTCTCTTTCAGGCAAAGTTCTTACTGAAATCAGAAGTTTAGTCTGAGCAAGTGTTTCAGGTGTAAGCTTTTTATTGAGAAATAGCTGCCAATAATCCCCTTTTCAAAGAAAGACTATGCACTGACACAGCTTCAGCATTGTATTCTACTAATTTATTGTTTTTAAACTTACACTTAAAAACCCACATTTACGAGCACATAATTTAGAAATTAACATCTGGAAGCTCAGAACAGATGCAGTCTGAGAGTACGGTGGCTGGAGAAACACTTCCCATCTACTGGTGCTCAGGGTTATATTGAATTTGCTTCCTGGAGCAGGAATGTGAGGCAGTGCAATGGCTTTCATATGTTTACAAATGGTGCATGAAAAGCATCACCGTTCAGCATTGTTTGGGTAAGTTAGACCCACAGGTTGTATACTCAGCATGGATTTTTCCTGTCACGAGAGAGGATAAGCTCATCAGGTCCATTAGGTCAGAGGTTGAATAGGAAAGGCAAGAGACCATGCAAAAGTTCCCACCACTATGCCCTACTTGTAAATAAATAGAAGACTTCAGTCTCCACCACTATCAAGTCTTCTCTTTTCACAAACACTTAATTCAGCAGCACAAATAGGCTTTTTTTTTTTTCCTTAAAAGATAAAAAGACACCTACAGATCTTATTCTGTTTGCCTGGGCCTGTCTGCCTTTCTTTACCATTTGTGATGATTGATTGCTTCTGTGTTTCATCAATTAAAAATGTTTTAGAGTACAAAGTCTTCAGCATGTTTAATAGAGTCTGGTTAAGTAAACATCCTCCACCAAAGCAGCACAAGTAGAGCTTAAAATAAATACTGCTACTGTGCCAAGTTCATAATTGCTTGCACATTTAGCACTTTACCATGTCCTAAGCATAGCCATAAAAAAAAGCTTTGTGTGTGTACTTACTGTAGTTGTCATGAAACTATAGCCATTTAAGTATTGCAGGGTATTTACATTTTTGAAATATTTGATTTTCCAGTTTATATCATATATAGTATTTGTTTCAAAGAACCAAAAGCTGAGCCTGAAGATGAGCAGTGGTCAGGCTTTGTCAACAAACTAGCCATGTAAGTGCTTTGATACTAATTTCTTTGAAAGGATCCAATGCATGTGTCACTCCTAGTGTTACCAGTTTTTATTGGAAAGGAAGACTTTCATCTGTGATTTTATTTCAAGGTAGATAAAATCTATTATGGTTAGGTGACAGATACCTGTTTCACCCAAGAAAACTGACCTTAACAACTGTGTGGTTCAAAAATATATCATTGAAAAGCTTTACATTCAATTATATTTGGGGAATATGAATATTTAAGAAAAATCTTTATGCAGAGTAATTTATGTATTCAAATAAATGCAAATTAAAAAAGCAAAATATTTGTACTAGAAAAATTTATAAATTGTAAGAGTTACATGAATGTAATTTCTTACAAGTTTAAGACACTTTAAACTGCTAAAATTATGTATAAAATTATTAGAGTGAATTTGTATCAAGACCAACATATAGACAATGTAATGTCTGTAAAATAAATTAATAATAAGCTTTGAAACATAATGAGGAAACAGCGTATAAAGATGATAAGTGACAATACAATGTTAAAAAAGAAAAAAAATGAGTAGTGTGTAGAATATAAAAAATTACAGATTCTCTTTTTTAGTGACTGTTGACTGTAAGAAGGAATGCTGGCCAAGATTTTGAAAAGCCATTAATGTTTTGTTTGTATCTGCTGCTGATACGATTGATTCAGGCATGGTAAAGAGAACAGGTTTTTGGAACAGAGATACTCAACTTTTCCAGATAATCAAGCCACCTTAAACAGGCAAGATATGCACTGACAGACTTTGCATGAGCCTTTACAGGAATCCAAGGTAAATTTGCTGCTGATCATGTAGTGAATCTTACATTTGTAGTCTTGAAATGTGGCTTGCAGATCATATCCTCAATAACTTAACTTTTCCAGGGTGTGTGTTTCACAAGCTGGATTATATCTTATGCATCCAGAGTATCTAGTTAGGTCCAAAACTCCAGGTTTGTCTTTACCTAAACCTTGAGGAAATTTGGGGTTGGAAGTAGGCATATATAAATGGAATGGCTGTGGCTACATGCTTGTGGAATATCTGCCAGGATGCTCCAGCATTTATCTGTCATTTGTGCCTAACTTTTTTTTCCCTAACAATTTCTCATATACTGTGTTCTCTATCACTGCTGAAAACTTCATTTTCAATCTCATTGTCTAGAGTAAGGATATATTTTTTCTACAATGGCTGAGAAATGTGATCAAAAAAAGGAAAGTAGAAGGAAGTTATGAAGAAAAGATAGCTGAAGTGCTGCCCTTCTAAATTTAGCTTTAGCTTAAATCTGAGTTCCAGTTTTCCTGTCTAAGGCCTGTTCCACCTTCCATGTCTCTTTCATTTTCCCTCCACCTCTCCTTTGGGCCTGTGAAATTTTGAGCATGTTCATATGCTTAATAAATGATAAAAAGTAAAAATTAATAGTTATATTATTAAATGCTCACTAGAGGTTTTGTGTCCTGTGCAACCTTTTTCAGATTTGAAAAGTTCCCATGCTTTAAACTGGAACTGAAAATACAAGCAAGCTGTATGTGTATGAATGAGAAGTCAAATATTTAAAATACAGATTATTGTAAGAATTCCCACTGATTATATTTGTGACATGTTTGACCAAGCTGTTGGCAAGCAGAGCATTCTTGTTTTGAATTCCAGACAATGATTGCTATATTAGGCAATGTTCTTTAATATACATGAAATACTAAATTTGAGGTTTGCTTAAGCATGCAATAACCATTCACAAAACTTAAAAACTAGGTCAGGAAAAGTTTTCCTGCTTCATGACCCTGTATGCATTTGGTTGAAATCATGTCACAATACTTCCAGGCAATTGTTACAATTTATATTGCATTAGCAAAAGGAATTACTGCACTATTCAGAAAAAAATGAGCTTTTAATTGACTACTTCAATTACAAAAACTTGTTAAATGTTGCAATTTCATAGCTGTGCAATGATAGAGTGCATTTGCTTGAAGACAACACAGCACTACAACTACCCCAAAAATGAGTAGCACAACCATGACATTCACCCAACAGAAGAAACTAAAGCATTACAGAGAAAGGAAACTTTAACAAACAGGTTTGCATCATGTAACAGTTCAATTAATCAACTTACTTCGATAACAGATTGAAAAGTGTATTTAATTACATACCATTTATGGTTCAAGAACATGAGAATGAATATCTGATCTAGAAGGGGAGATTTCTGAAGGAAATATTATCCTTCTGTGAAAAGGATGTATTGAAAGCATTTTGTTTTATTTTTGAGAGCTAATTACTCTGGAGAATAAAGATAGACTTATCCAAGTTAAGACAGCAAGTAATCTCTTAGTCTGGATATTTACCTGATATGGATCCAAGTACTGATTTTCAGGTTAATGTTTCCTTCTTTCTCTGTGTTTTTTTCTTTTTGTTATTTTGTTTTCCTTTCCTTTTATTTCTCATCTCCTCTCTCTCCTGAGCGTATGTGAGCATATGTTGTAGGTATATATTATAACATTAAATAGGCACCTAAAGATGTATTAGAAATTGTATCATTATGTACTTATCTAAAATGGAGTATGTGGCTAAACTGTGGAAACAGGAAAAATTTAGATTATAACATTGAAGACATGTCAGCGAAAATGGAAATGTTGAATTCAAAGGCAGTTTAGTATAAGAGTTTCAATTACTTTGCTGTAAATGTACAGGTTACGTAGTCTTTTCTCTGCTACCATGGATCCGCTGGAAGACTACTGCTCCAGTTTGTCAATGGCTTTCTCATTATGGGGAACCTAAATTGGGGTGCAGGGCTCCAGATGTGGTCTTGTGAGTTCCAAATAGTTCAGGGCCTTTAGCAGTTAAGCTGGGAGGCTTCCTCCCTGTTTGGCTGGGAGGAAGCCTCTCAGCCTGCAGACTATGATCTTTTAATGTGCTTGTGGCTGGCCTTCATTGCTGCAAGGGCACCCTCTCGCTCAGCTCCACCAGAACCCCCAGGACCTCCTCTGCAAAGCTGCTCCACAGCCAGTTGACCCCCACTCTGCACTAATGCAGTGGGCTGTCACCTCCAGGGTGAATGATTTTGTACCCACCAATGTTGAACTTTATTAGGTTTCCATCAGCCCATTTCTCTGACATGCTGAGGTCCCTCTGAACAGCAGCCCTGTCCTCCTGCATATCAACTGCTCCCTGCAGTTTGCTGTCATCTGAAAATTTTCTAAGGATGCATTTGATTTCTTTTTACTAATTGATAATTAAACTTCAGTCAGTATTGGCCTCCAGTATGGACCCTGAGGAACAGCACTTGCAGCCACCCATCAGCTAGATTTCAGCTGAAGCAGACCAGCCAGTTTTTCACCCACCTCTTAGTCCACCTATGCAGTCCCCTCCTCTCCAGAATGGCTACTGGGAAGACAGGCTGAAATTCTTACTAAGTCAAGGTACATGGTACCTGCTTCTGTCCCCTCGTCCCCGCAGCCAGCTGTGCCGTCATGAGAGGCAAGCAGAAGGAGTCACCTGAACTGACTGAGGCCTCATTACAGCAATCTGTAAACTGTGCATTATCTATTTTATCTTCTGTTTCTTCTTTAGTATGTAAACAACTGTAGTATGGTACTAATAATTTTAAAATATTGAAATAAGTTACTAATTTAAATGATCGGATGTTGGGTGTTACACACTTTGCAAATATTCAGCTTTAGGAAATAGTTGGATACACACCACCATCCACAACAGGCCACTGATACAATCTTGCTGCACTCAAACAGTCCCTTGGAGTTTGATAAAGTTCTTGGTCAAAACCCCCAGCGCTTAGGCCACTTCAGTCCCTAATTCTGAAAATCCAACATCTCTTCTTGAAACAAAGTCCAAAACAGTGCCGTATTATTTGTGTGTCCAAAGATCTAATGCTTTAAAATCAAGGGACTGAATACAAATTAGGACTTTTTTTTCATCTAAGTCAAACTGCGAGTAGTCAGGGGATCTGGGGAGACTGAAGAATGCAACTTTCAAAGGGTATCAGGCCAGAACTTGGGTGTCCCACCATCTGAGATCTTCCTCTGTGCCAGGATGATTTTTGGGTACAAAATGTGACAGATTGTGATGAAGCAGGGTGAGGCAAAGCTGCCTTAAAAAATCCTTTCACAGCTAAAGTCAATGAGTTCATTGGCTGAAGGGTACTTGCAGATTTGTTTTAACTTTCCACAGATAATGGTACAGGTACAATTGCAACTGTGTTGTATTTTTATTAGGGATTTATTCTATGGTGAAGGAAACATTCAGAACTTTTTAAAAATCTTACATAAGAAAGCCAATATGAAATGAAATATCCACATACAAATTAATTCTATAATCACTTCATCTTCTCTATAAGCAGACAAAACAGTCCTTTCTGTCTCTTACAGATGACTCTGTGCTACAATGAATGTCCCAACTTTTTCAATGAGTTTAAAAAGTTCCATTTTTCTGCCTATCTAAATGCCACGGTGCCATACATTCTCCTTTGAGAGGGAGCAGGACTGTCCTCATGACACCCTTGCTCAGGAAGAACAGCATCGTTTTCTCTGCGGTATTGAGGGAATAATAGGTTAAGTGACTTTCTCAAGGACACAGGAAATCTGTGGTAAAGCAGAAAAAGGAATCCCAGTATCATGAAACCGGAGACAGCAGTGTTAACCACCAGACCACCAAAGCTCAGGCCTGAGGCACACTCTGCTGAGGGGAAAAAAGTCAAGCTAAATGTTTCAAATTGAAACTGGTGGGACTTCCAATCCTTTCCACAGTTACTCCCCAGCAGAGCTGCACGGGACCTTGCACATCGGCTGACTGTAAAAACAAAAGCTCTGAAGGATACATGGCAAGGGGTGTCCCAGGGGACCCCATTGTGTGAGCTGGGACAGCAAGGAGAGGACTTTCTGGACAGCACTGCGCGTTGTGCCACCTTTCAGATGTGCTGTCAGCACGGTTTCTCTGTCAGTAAGAGAACATTTTTTAAAAAAGCAGTTGCAAACCCCTCTAATCAGAGTTGCACTTGACCAGGGGAAACAAAGACAAAAAATGAACATGCAAGTCTCAAAAGGCTTTTGTAATAGCCTGTAGCCTGTGGTTGTGGAGTGGGTGGCTCAGGAGAGAACGGCAGCTCTCTCGTGAGGTTTCGAGCAGTGACACGCACGGCAGTCACGGAGCCACCCGAGTACAGCACTGAGCAGGGACGGTGGCTGCGTACCACACCTTGCACCCTCTCACCACATGGATGGTTGGGTAGGACAGACAAATCGCTAGTTATCCCGATTAGTGCATTTAACTCTGGATAAGGGGGAGACAAGAAGGTAGAGGCTGTTTCAGGCACACTAAGTTAAGACAGGACAAGTGAGAAACAGCAAGAGGGTGTCCAGAGTTTCTTTTACAGGGGAAGGTTAGTCCATCTTACATTCTTCTGTTGACCAGTTACAGAACCAATGCTTAGCTTTAAAATCTGTGAAATTTAACGTATATCCATCATTATCACAGCAGCTAATTTGTTACTGTTAGGATGAATGTTGGATATGGTTAAAATAAACACGGAGGTTGTGTGGAGTTATTTTGGTTGAGGTTTTGTGGTTGGTCTTTTTTTTATTTAAGAAATGCTGCAAATAAGTGGTTTAAATCCAATTATCAGAAAGCTTGAGGTGAATGAATAGTAAACTCACTCTTCATAATTTGCTAGGAAATTCTAACACTGATTAAAATGAGAGTTCTTTTATTTCAAAGTATTGCTTCATAATTAATGGATAAGAATTTGCATGTAGAGGATTGCACTTTCTAGTGTTACTTGTTCTAGTCTAAGCGTAAAAATCTCTTTTCTTTGTCTTTATTTTTCCCCCAGAAAGCCTAATTTCTTGGGATTACCATATTATGGAAAAATATTTCCTTTCATGTAGAAACAAAATTAATGGACTAGTCACTCATATTTTCAGGTAAAAAAAATGTATGGAAATGCTATCTGCATTTACTAGAGAACAAGAAGAAAAATCTAAAAATAAAACCAAACACTGAAAATGGACCTTCCTTTTAAATTCTCACAATTTTTTTTTTTCAGGTAAGAATTCATAATGTTTCAATGACATTTGTAAATCTGTAAACAGCTGAGTTTACCAAAGAGAATACAAAATAGAACCACTGAAATATCTTGTTTTCCTGCATAGAATTATCACAAATATATGAAATTTTCTAATGTCAAATTTGGCAAATACTCTAATATTTCCCAAGCCACAGTGTCATGAATGTTGTAATTCAAATTACAGGGTTTCTGTCCCTAGAAAGTTTTCTTCCATAGCATCTCCAGGACGACACCATTGAAAACTCTTAACGTGGATTTTGGAAAAAGTCGCAATAGGAATGGGAAAATCTGCCCTGGAGTTCCTCATTAGTGCTCCAGTTTCCTGGAAGACTTGTCCCCTGTGTGTGCAGCATCATGCTGGAAATCATTTGTCTAAGTGATGTTTTAGTGCAAGAACATTTTCCAGATGGACCCTGATCAGCATTCCCCCACCTCCATTCTGTTTTCTTTGAAAATAAACTTCCAAAGTGGAGACTCTGATTCAGCAGGAAATTCAGTGGTTAAATTGGAGATACTCTTTGGAAAGAGAGGACTATACGCATAGGTGGTCAGGCTGACGTATTTTCGGGTGAAACTGGACTGTCCTTTTGGAAATATAAATAAAAGAATAAGAGAACACTGAAATACTTAAATTGCATTTTGATGGGCGTTTTTACTCCCTTGCCAGAAAACGAATTAGAGACTAATCCAAGTATCAACAAGCTAAATAATACTCTTTCCTTCTCATCAGAGAAGTTTGATGAAGTTGCAGTGAGAGGGATGGTTGAAAGGTTTAGTGAGATTAAGCTCACTCATGTAACATTGTCACCTGACAAACATTAAACGGCTTTTGTGAAGTGCAATTGCTAAAAGGTAACAGAGTAAAATCCCAAAGTTACACATTTTAATTTCAGTCACAAGAGAAAATATGAAGTGACAGATTTACCTGTACTTTGGTATTTAGCTGTGGTAGGTAAAAATCGAGGAAAAAAAATGCTTTGGTCTCAACACAGGCAAATACCTTGAAGAAAGAGTGTGGCATCTGATTCCAGATCAAATATCATAGCTAGAGCTTTCCTTTGGTTCTTTTCAGTCATAAATGTAGCGACAGAAGCCCTCAAACTCCACGGCTGTATTTGAATTTTGAAGCTTGGCACTGTTTCTGACAGTTGCCAGTACCAGATGTTTCTGAAGACAGTCTTTATTTATTTTTAACTCTGTTGATAGGAGCCATCTGCTTCCCAAATATCTCAGCTAAAGAATGACTGTAATGTATATTTAATAATTAACTGGTAATGAGCTGAGCTGAGCAACTTTATAATTGAGTACACATTTGTAAATCCATTCTCTTCTTTCACTTACCTACTGGGATTTTAAACCTTTGGGATTTGCAAACCACAGTGGTTTTCAGTGCTTTCCATTGGATAAGGACCTTTGTATACTGATATGAAGCTAACTTACTTTTCTTTGATACTTTTCACCAATTCCTTAGACAAAGACTACGAACCGAAAAATCAGCTGAATATACCTTAAAGATACTGCCAAAAGTATATTCTGAACCAAAAGTATATTCAGTATAGATAAAATGGCAGTTAAACCCTGTAAAAGACAGAAGTGGAGCAGAGTAAAATAGAATCAAGTTATACTTTGGTAAATTTGCTTTCTAAGTTTCCCCTGTGCTCATCCACACTGTGTAGAGTTTGACTCAATTTATCAATTATAAAATAAGCCATTCTGATTAATAAATGTTCCTGTTCAAAGCAAATAATGGAAGTTTGTGGAATTTCTCATACAAATCTTAAGCAGGCACCTTGATCCCAATTTTCCCTCCATTGATGACAAAGATTTTTTTGCTTTTGATGGTAGTTCTTATGGATTTTGGCCAGTACATCTCACTGTTAAGAATCACTGATGATCGGTGATTTATAGTTGAATGTCAGCGCCAACTTTGAAAACATGAATGTTCTTTTCTTCAGAATTGCTCTGAAAATCCCTTGAGAACAGCAGAACTGTCTGGCCCTTCCATTTCCAGTCTGAGTAGGAAGTTCAGCGGAACAAGAAAGCTAGAATAATACCAGAATATTGGTACAAAGTTAAAGCTGAACCTGGAGTGAAATCAAGTGTGTGATTTCTTCTTTTTCTTTTTAATTAGGCGTGTAATGCTTATCAGCAGATGATTTTATCCTGGTGCTTTGGTCACATCTTAAGGTTGCCACAAAGCCCTCCTCTGTAATGAGAATATGACTCCTAATATTTTCTGCCTTTATGGTCTGCACACCATGGAAACATCATGTGGATATACTGTACCCTGAGAAGACCACCTGAGAAGCTGGGCTTGGGAGACACAGCCAATCTCTGAACTCCCCCGTTTGCTAGATTAGACACCCAAACCACAGCACATACATTGACCCATGTCGTCTTCTCCTTCTGTGCCCATCCTGGTCTCACATCCCCAGTCCCTGCTGCTTTTAGAGTTGTGGTGGAGAGTACAGCTTTTGCTAGCTATGAAGTGGAGAGGTGAGAAAGGCACTTTGTACACAACAATTATTTTTAAGCACTGTACTGCCCCACATTTAGCCATGTATGGCCATATGATAGCTAAAGGAAAACACAAACAGTGAAACTACTAAGGTACTTAGCATGCCTCTTTTGTCTCTAGAGTAGTCAATGATTAACAGCCCCATTTTTTAATTTTTACTCAGAAAGACATTTCCATTGGCTTCTGGCTGATCTCAGATTGAATTTTATAGCTAAATATTTTGTGTTTTGGGACTTCAGTCTTAAACAAGGACAAAAGCACTCAAACTCCAGTGTTGTCTTTGAATTGTGTAGGTTGGCAGATTTCTAAGGCAGTTTTACCTGCCTTGGCATGAAAAGAAAACAGGGAGGGTGGGTGAGAGTGAATAACCGCGAAGCTGAACTTCTTCAGGGGTGCACAATTTATCAGCTCTATACATAGGAACAAGGAAATGTATAGAGTGAAATCAAGACAGACTTAAACATGTGCACAAAACAGTAAAGCAGTGGCACACAAGGAATTTCTCAGTGCGACATGCCTCTTTGCAAAGCTGGCTCTGAAAAGAGCTCTGCATGGGGCTCATTAAAATTCTGCAGTCATGGTCCACAAACAGAGCAGGACACACAATGAATAAAGGTCTGTACAAACATGGAGTTTCAGGGAAAATCTGATGATTTAGTCTTGAAAACCATACTCTCAGTAGTATTCCTATTGGCTTCAATGGCATGATGGAGTCCTCAGGACTATCTAAAGAAAAATCAGCTCTGCAGTCTCATCAAAAAACCCCACCAGTCCGAATATACAACATCTTTTCACTCCTTCACCCTGTTGCCTCAGTATGGCTAAGCATATGTATCGTTCTCTTCTGTTGTTTTTTTCTTTTTTATTGAAAATATGAAATGGCATGTGAGGATGATTTTCCACAATATTATTTACAATTGTAGTGTAAAGAAATAAGGTAGGATTTTTTTGCTCACAACTTGACAGTAAAACACTGAATTTTTCAAAAGCTAACAGATTTTAAGACCTGAGAGGAACAGGTAGCCAGAACTCTTTCATAACATAAATAGCTCCTATACAAACCCATAGCCTGTACTTGAGTTGGACCGTATTTTCTAGAAGGAAATCTAAGGTGAAATCCTGATCCTGTCTTCTCACAGACATAAACAGCTAGTGAGAAGTAGAGAATTGAGTTCTGGAATTTTTTTGTTTCGTTTAATTCAGGGTAAAATCTACCCTTAATTATAGTTTATAAACACTAATGTGTACAATAAAATGGTAAATGCTATACAGCACTGTTCCTTAAAAAAAATATTTCCTTACAACTAACATACAACAGTTGCTCCACAAGTCCAATGCTGTCCTCCTTTCTCAGGCAGCACCCTCCTTCATTAGTTTCATCTGGATTTTATCTGAATAAAGAACTGCAGGATCTGCTCCCATGGACTGTGGATGAAATAAATTCAACAGGATAACTCATTAAGAAAACAAGTCAAAAGGGATTTTTCTGTTTGTAGTGTGAGAGATGTTGACAGCAGCTAACCTTACCAGCAAGCTTGTTGCTTCTATGTAAACCTGTTCTCTTTCAGATTTTTGGGACATGTTGCCAAAGGACTTTGGCAGAGTCTATATTTGCCACTGCTGATCCCTTTTAACGAGGTTTGTGGGTCATTTGAAAGCTGAAAACCAAAGCGAGACTTTGCTTTTCGTGTTTTGCCAATTTCATTATGCTTTGGCTGGTAGTTCAGGGTCACTTTCAAAAGCCTAATGGACATTTTTATTAGATTTCTACAGGGGTACTACTTACTTTCTTTTCCTGGCAGTTTTCCATATTCACTGTGACTAATGCAACCTCTATTGTTTTTTGACAAGAGGAAAAAAAAGACAATTTTTTTCATTGCCCAAGGAGAGAAGCTGTCAGCTACCAGAAGAATAAAGACTTCAGTGTTTACCTTTCCACACAGCCCAATGACTGCACAGAGGCAACAGGAGATTTTTAATGACTAGAATGAAAGAATATGCAAAATGGCATCAATGGACTGAAAAAATAAACAATTTGCATATTTCTTCTTGTCAGTCCACCTTTTCTTTAGTGGCATATCGCTATGGAAACAAGTAAAGATCACTTTAAGATGTCTATCAGCATTTCAGCCAAAACCAGTCACCTTTTAGCCACTCCTTGGAAGGTTGCTATGTCATCTGGATGCCAGAAAGTGAATGCCAAAGTGATTCAGAGTGCCTAGAGCGCCCAGCTCTTTATTGCTTTCAGGACTGACCTTATGTATGTCTGTAGGCAGAATTGCCAGTGGAACCAAAAGGGCGTTTTGGCTGAGTAAAGAATGAAGGATGGCGCTGCTGGGAGCCAGTCATCTGCTCAGGGCCTGGCCTTAAGAACTGGCTTGGATGTTAGACAGATGTATTTGAGTGGGAAATCCCAGCTCCCTGATCCCAAGACAGCTCTGCCAGGATGATATTTTGTCCCTTCCATAGAAAGAGAGAGGGAGGATTTTTGTAATACTGGGATCCTTATTTACATATTGGGGGTTTGTCTTGAATTCTCCTTCCTCAGGGGACGTGCAGAGAGTAGAATTTCTTGCTTTTCTCCATGCATGTCACACCCATCCTCAGACTGCCCCCAGTTTGGCAAGTGCACATGCAATAGTCTTGTTCTGCAGGGTGTTCTTCAGATGTCTTACCCCTCAGCTGGACTACCTGGGGTATACATTTTGCTTTTTTTGAAACTAATTATATTTTTGCCATACGCATCCATAGGGGACCAGATGCATTATTCAGGAGAGGAAGCAGGGCAGGGAGAGTGTGATATTCTTTATTTACATTCCAGTGAGAGTAGAATTATTGTAAGGATTTGACCCTAGCAATTGCTGCATATGCATGCACAGCAGAGGGTCAGAAGGCTTTCCCTTCTCATCATTTCCCTAGCACAGCAGCACAAATGAAGCATTTATGGTTCCCCACAAGCTCCTGTAATGTGGCCCAAACTTTTTCTTCTCACCTGGACTGAATGTTGCTGGAGAGGATCACATGGCACATGCTAACACATGCCGCTGCAGACGCACTTCCTTGGCGGGTTCAGGACCTCTTGCGGGTCAGTGGCTCCTGTTTCTCCTGCCAGGCTCTGCAGCAGTCCCTCACCACCCGTCAAAGGGCAGTTCATCAGAAAGCAGCACTTTTCATCAGCTATCTTCATCTTCAGACAGGTTTTTCTCAGTGAACACTTATACATTTCTCAAAGACTTCTAGGTACCAATTCTCCTTCAGACACGGCTCTGTCAGCACAAGCTGGGAAATTTGAGCAAATTCTGAAAGGCTCAGCCGGGCACGCATGAGCTCTGCTGCCAGAACTGCTGACCTGCATCACTGCCTGCCAGCCCTGATCCCACCAGACTAATTACGAGATAGTGCTATGTCTTCCTCATACACTGAAAGAGGAAAGCTGGTGCACATTTAAAGTTTCCAAGGGACTGAACACATCGACATATCTAGTGATGCTTATATGTATTTAACATTCTTATATAGATTCTCATATATGTCTTTGCATTTGCTGAGCTTCAGAAAGATTATAGTTTATTAACGAAACCTGGTTATCCCATCTTTTCTTTAAAGGCCTTTGGAATATGTCTTGATTTGTCATAGTTAATAATGTTTTTTCTCAGTGTCAGAGGTTAATGTGCCTTTATGTGTGCCTTTTTAAATGCTCAAATTAACCACTTTTTAAAGTTATAGATCTTACTGGACTTATCATTTTAGCTCAATGGAATAGATAAAATAGGCCTGTAAATTAATTTCTGTAATTTTTCATACATATTTATCAAACACTAGTGTGTCAATTGTCATGAAACTGATACTGAATTTAAATGAAAGATATTTCATGGGTCATTTTCTTAATGTTTAGTTTGTTACAACATCTAACGTGTTACAGAAGTGCAGTTAACATTTTTTTAATGGATTAACTTTGTTAAGTTTAGGAACTCTGTGTTTATCTCATGGTGTTTCAACACTCCAGAAGTTCCAGTATGCTGTCCAGGCGAGGAACAAAACTCATTCGAACATTGTGGCCTCCTGTGTGGATTAGAAATGTCTTGGTTTGTCACCTCTTTTTTATTTCTGACTATCCAGCTCTCTGCAACATATTTATAGTATGAAGCTATGAGACTCCCTCAGGTACTCATTTTCTATGTGTCCATGTTTGTTTCTTACATTTTATTGCCAATATTTTTTTAACAATATTTAGTTTTAGCTGTCAGGATAGTTTGAATCTTATGACAAAATGTGAGATAAGTCTGTGCCATCTGGGAGTTTGGAGTCCAGTTGTTTGATCCTCTGATAATTATCTTTGTAAAACAGTGCAATGCATCCAGATTTTTTTATTATTATTCAATTGCACTGATTTTATAGAACTGACAAGTGGTGAAAGAATACATTTTATCAACTCAGTGCACCAGTCAGATTTCCCTGGCAACTGTTGTGTTAATATTCCATACTTTCTATTCAGGGATCATATTTATATTGGCACATTATTGCAATCTCGTCACTACGGGACCATTAGCCTACTGCTGTCATCTCTGCAGTCTGAAAGGATGGACCTGTCTTAGCTGCATACGATGAGTCAGATAGGGTCCAACCTGCATTTATTTCACTGACTTACTCTATGAACTGGAGACCTCATGATTCAGTTCTCTCTATAAAATGAGAATAATGACATTTTCTTACTTCCAAAAGGTGTTGCATAGATAAATACGTTAAAGAATGTGAGATAAGAAAATAATGGGGCCGTAGTTTGAAGCGGCTAAGCTGATGGCACAGGAATAGTTTTGATAGATCCATTTGGCTTTAAACAAACATAAGGTTTGGATACACTTTTGTTTAAGTAATACTGTATATTTTGACTGAAACTGTTTGACAAATAAAATATGAAAGAAAAGGTTTTTAAAACAATTCAACTTACTTCAACTTTCAAAAAAAGAACCACACAGATTTGAGGGTGGTTGGTTTCACAAAGACATTTATGCACTCTCCCTGATACCAGCACAGAGTCGTTGTGTCTTCCAAAAATGTATAGATAATGCCATTTATATATAGAAGGCCTATATTAAAAAATCAGCTTTGTCTGCATCAATGAAGGGTTTTAAGCTACCTTCACACTTTCAAGTGTCTATCTAGGAGGTATGGGTCAGCACCCAGAATATTCAATGGCTAAACCCTCTAACTTTCTCCCACTGAAACTGAATTATTTTGGTTTGCTAACTGTAAAAAAAACCAAACAAAACTTTAAATGGGTCAATTTCAAATGAATGAACATCCCCAAATTAAAAATCAGTTCTCTGCACCATTGTCTGTGGAAGTGACTGTTTAAATGAGATACTGTCATATCGCTCTGGGAGTGATTTTCTGCTAATGAGAGTGAAAAACACACCCAGACCAAAGTTTTTGCACTATATGTGCCAGAGAAAGAAACAGTTTTCCAGATCGTCACTGCAGATCTGATGGCCTACTAATGTCAGGTGTTTAAGTGATTATGTTTATAACAGGCTTTCAACGTGACCCGGCCTCTGAACTGTGCTGTGCTCAGTACACTACAGTAGTGTCTCTACTCTTTCTGAATATATGGAGTTTTACTGTGTTTCAGCACCATCAGAGTTACATCACTGGACTGCAAACTCACAAGTGCTGTAATTAGATATAAAATCCCTCCCCTCTGAGTAAGCAAAAAAAAAAAAAAAATCATTTTCTGGTACAAAAAGCAGACGTATCTACTTCGAGAACCTCCACATCTCTCATTGCTGTAATACCCAAGTGTCTCTGGACCATTGGCACAATTTCTGTCAGGTAGGCCGTTGCAAGCCCTATTTCAAGGAAAGAAAATTAAGTTACAGTATAGGTTAATTGATTTTACCATGGCAAAAGAAATTTCATCTAAAATGGGAATGGGATCCAGCTCTCTGTGGTCTCAGCTTTGCTCCTGCCGACTTAGATAAATTTTTCTGACTTTGGTCTCAATACTCTCCAACAAGGAGATACTTTTCTGATGTGGGTTTTCTGCAGCTAAGGGTGGCAAAATTACATTCACAAGAATTTGGAGTGGAGAATAAATTCATTACTTGGACTGATTCTAGCTTTCATTCATGTGTGAATCCCTTCTAACCCAAGCAGTAGGAAATAGTTTTCAATAAAGATTTTTAATCAATAAAAGTTTAACATTTAAATATTTTTCTCCTATGAGTTTGACTGATTTGCCTACATTTTACCTGATTATATAATGTTACACTGAAGACTGTGGTTTAGATTTCATTAATATTAATAGTTATCAATGACATTACTGACAAGATAGGAATTATCATAAGGAATGGCTTATTGGTTGAAAATAGTTCATTAGACACCTATGTCAGTAAGCTAAAAATACCAGGTATTTATTTTATACAGGTTCCAGATGATACTGATATGGTATAATGGGTCATATTTATTCTAATGCATTTTTATCAACTTTGGCAGGAAAGGACACAAATATATGGTTTCTTTAAAAGCTCAAAAACCAAAACTAAGTGGCAAGTCACTGCACATAGTCACTGTAAAAAGTATTGTGTATGTATATATTATACGCGTATGTGAATGATATATAATGTAAAACTTGAAATAGGCTTAGCATGATGCATGCTACACACCTATACATATGCAAATATCTTTTTTACTTTTGTGATATCCCATGCATGTTAAATTGCTTTCCTCCAAATGCTGAGGCTTTGTAATATATATAACACAAGGGGAAGTAAACAGCAATCACGATGCTATTACCAAAATGTGAAACTGAGTGTGGTTATTTTCAGACGTGAATTATTGCCTTTAGGTTTAGACATTGGATACATACTGTAAGTGGATTTTTAATGGAATCAGCATCCTGGTTTTTTAGCTAGTTTGCACAAGGTTTTGCAATCGTCTTCCAACAAACATTTATAAAATAAATTGGAGTATAGTAGTTGAAAGATTTAAAACTTATTGGAAATTACTTCAGTAATATCTGAAGGAGTAAGTCCATTCAGGAAGCACTTCCCAAGTACAGACACTTTCCTAGAGAATATAGAACTTACTTCACACAGCTGAGTTGGATAATGAAATATACTGATATTTAGAAGTCAGTTATATTTGGAAATTTATTTGTATTGCAATGATAGCGGCAAACAAAACCAACGGCAGTTTGCATATTTTGTTAGTGAAATACAATATTTTTATTCAAGGGAAGTAATGAATAATTTACCTTGCTTCAGATTTTTATATGTAGTGGTCTGTAGCAATAAGATTATTGCTGCCTGTAGAGGGTTTTGAATAACTGAACTCAAATATTTTGGTCAGATCCGTAACTGGATTTAAACACTTTGAGTGCAACTTAAGCAACATTTAAGCACCTAGATTCAAGCAAATGGTACAGAATCCTTCACTCCTCCTCCCTTCCCAGACTACTGAGGTATTTGGAAGTAAGTAGTATTTCATGGTTAAAACACACATAGATGCTCAAGACTGTGCTGCTGCCTATGCTTTGATGACCTTGGATAAGGCAAACTTTTCAGTTTCTATTTGCAGGTGAATTTATCTGGGTATTCAAACTGGGTATCCCCATACCTATGCAGACTCAGTGCAGCAGTGTGCTTGGAGCATGCCAATGGCATTGAGTTTAAGCTAAAGAATACCAGCTGCAGCCTCCTGCATTTATTCAGATATTGGCAAAAGGACAGACAGAAAACTTAGGCAGTCACTGGATCACTGAAAGAACAGATCCTTGAACTGTAGGCAATATGCGTCTGATTGTCAGCAGCAGCAGCTAGGTCCATTTCTGTAATTAGACACTTTGACAGTAGATGATAACCCAATGGATTTACACACTCAGGAGAAAAACCTGTCTGTGTCATAGTTATGTACTGATCTCATTTTTTTCAGATACTGAAAAATTAGTGAAAAATTAGTGAAAAATTAGTGTCCACTCAAAGCCTAGAGTGGACAATCCAATCAATTCAATGATTTACTGACTAGTTTATTATTCATTGAAAGGATTAAACTCATACTTCCTACAGCAGAGTTTTTGGATAACCTAATTTTTTAATGAAACACACAGGGATCTGAAAATGCAGCATAGAGGGGGACATTAAACTGACAGTAGTTTAAATTAGTAGCCACTTCAAAAATTTGATGCTATCATTTAGGCAAGTTTAGGGTGCAAGCCTTTGCAAATCCAGACATAATGCCCAATCTACTAGAACTGTAACACATGGCTATCCTATTTCTTTTAAACTAAATCCTTTTGATAAAAAGGTAGAAAAAAATTGTCCCATTTATCTCAGTAAGAATATATGTATCACACAGATTTCTCTGATCTACTGGTAATTCATTCTATTCTCTAGAAAATCTATTTTACGGTGTCCTTACCAAATGTGTACTAATGGAGCCTGTATATTACCTGCCTTAATTATATGAGAAAGTGGGAAAAGAAACAACTCTTCTGATTAATTTCAATTACAGATTTGTATTTTTTACAGACTAAATGTAAATGTTTCAGAAAATACAGGGACCAAGAAATAGACAGAGCTGAATAAAAAATATGCCTAAAAACTGATCTTACTTGTCAGCCTTCAGTGGTCACAAAAATGTAATTGCTTTAAGTCGAAACATACCCTATGATTGGTTTTAGAGCATTTTTATAAATGGCCAAATACCCCCAGCTGTCGTTTGAGCTTTTTACAAGAACTGATTAATTGTTAAAATCTTTTTTGTTTTCTTGATCTATTGAGTGTTTGAGAGCTTGTTCTGTTACAAGGGGGTTTTTTAGAGACTTGTTCTACTAGATACTTACTCCATTGTCCCTGGTTGTTAGAAAAGTATTGCCAGTTCCAAATAAGAGAGCTGAATAAAAAAAAAATACTGGGAACACTTAGAGCTCAGGATTTATTTTATTCAAATGTAAACATGAGTTAATCCCCATTTTTCCTAAAGGAAACCAAGGCATGGAGATGCCAAATGGAGATAGTGGCGCAGTAAGCCCTAGACCACAGGAGTTTCTAATTTGTTCTGTGTCTGTTCAGCTTGGCACTATAAAATGAGCATTTCCATCATGCCTGTTTATCTCAGATAATCACATGCTATTTTTCAGTTTCCTTTCAAGGATCACCATGCCAAACACTGTCATGCAGCGATTGCTATTGACATGGGCAGCCCCATGTCAAAGTTAACGCCACATGATCACATTTTCTAACAGCTTAAATTAGAAGCTAGTTAAAATCATATCTATTTAAAATGATAAAGGGGTTAGCAAAGCAAGCCAAAACAAGCTGCAATTACCCCAGCTCAGTTATTATTTGACGGGACATCCAGAATGGGAAAGGGAAACATACTATGTGTACCGTCCAGCTCCAGGAAGTTGAGCTGTATGGGCATATTAGGAGTGCAGAAGCCTTATACAAGCAGTGAAGAGAGGAGGGATCTGTGAACAGTAATGCAGATCAGCAATACTGTGAGCCTGCCTTTACAGACATCACTGTGGGATGCCTAGGACAGATGGTCTGAATAATATCTAGATCTGTGCTCTTTGCAGACGGCCTGTCACATCTGTCACATCTTCCTTTTGACCTTTAGGTTCAAGCGTATATACCAATATCCTGCTGCATGTTAATAACTTGCCATTGGCTCATGAAGCTGAGATGTCCTCTATTATTCTTTGAACATGGCAGAGGAAATACTGCAGAGATGGGGAAGTTAAAAGGTGCTCCACTTCCCCGTTTATAAATTTTCCACACCACCTAAAGAGATTTCTGTTATCCCGTTACCTTAAAACAACACTTATTTTAAGTCAGTTTAAGGTAACAGTTAAATAAAGTCATTGTATTCAAAATAGATAATACAGTTATAGAAGTTTCCTGAATATATACGTGAATTGAAAAATAAAGTATACTAACCTGTGTGTTTTAAGGCTGTATCGGTTGGGGTTTTCTCCCTGTGCCTAGCTAACTTGCTCTCAACTTCCAAGAAGGTGGTAATAAAGGTATAAGTCTTTATCCAGAAGACATAACCTGGAGCAATACCAGTTGGGCGCTTCTGTTGGAAAACCCTGAGAGCTTTCCATTAGAGGGCCTTTCAGGAGCATGTCCTTTGAATATTTACTGTGCACTGGTGATGCCAGTTAGCTTTGCAGCGTTGTCCTCTTGAAGTCTTCTTTGAAGTCCAGGTTTTGATCCCTCTCCTTCAAACTAATTTCTTGCCCTTCTAACTACAAGAATTACTCTCACTATTCCTCCCAACTGAAATAAGAATTCCTTCACTTCCTTGAAGGTCTCTTTTTGTTTGATTAGGTGTTATCACTTGTTCTTGGCTAAGTAGTAAATATCTCCTTGCGTCTGCAAGGACTAAACTTTCCTTTTTTTCTTCTCATTGGTGATTCATTGGCATATTTCAATGTGATATATTTGTCTTTCATTGGACCTTGTATTTGGTCAGCCACACTACTGAATTATCTTTTTGAATGAGGTGAGATGAAAATTTTCTGTTCACTGTCATCCCTGATAATTAATTCAGTGGGCATTGTCCCCAAATAAGTTTATTTGTATATAGATGCATGGCATAATAATAGTTTGTTTAAAGACTATAGAATAGAATAGTCTATAGAATAGACTATAGAATAATAGAATAAGGAGTAAGAAATTTCAGTGAAGAAGCTTTTATCATCCCTTATTTTCTTGGGGTATAAGTATACCGAACTTCAGTGTACTTCAGTTTCTTCCATGTATTTCTCCGGATTCCTTTCTGTTGTCAAGACTATGGAAGAGTTCACTCTGATTTGACAAGTAGTTTATGTGCATTGTTGCTGTCATTAGTATACACTTGTTCATAAAATATTAAGAATAAGCAAAGACAGATATTATACCAAGTCTATGTAACCACCTATGTTTGTTACCTTCCTCTTCCTTTTCCCCTTGCTAGCTATTTAGTACAGGGCATGTCTGGTAATACTTGTTTCTACAGAAGCTAAGACACTGGAATACAGACCTGATCTGAACTACTTGAAGTACTGCAAAAAATAAAAGATGACAATGTGCAACTGGCTAACTCACATTCCTAGGCACCAGAGATCTTCAGCTGCATTTATTTACCATTATTTTATGCTTTCCAGGCACTCAGGTTCCTAGAATGAGTCTAAGCAGTAGCCATTCATTGGAAACTCAGAGCAATATTTCTATCTCCCTCTCTCCCTCACTCCATCAATTACTTGCAGTGCTCATATTTTATCTATTACTTCCAGAAGCTTTACATGCAGCTAAAAGCTGTAAAGCCAGCATTTTCTACCTGGTACCATGTACTTTAGTCCTCCTTTTCAAGCCTGGCAAAAGCCTTGAGAATCTGACCCACAGAGGCACTAGGTAATTTGGTGAAAGCCAATTATTTTTACTGAAAATCAATGCTTATAGAATATAGCATATATTTCAAAGTGCTGCCACTGCCTTCATTCCTTAGAGTCTGGCTATGAAGACGTGTTTTCTGTCTGAAAGCACTTAGAATACTTTCCAGTTAAGCAATGACAATTTTCAAATTCTGTGGTTAGCAGTTTTATAGTGTGAAGTTTTAATCATTTAGGCATTGAAAAAGTAAGTATAACACATTTGCTTTGTATTTGGTAAATAGAAGAAATGTGGGAATAAGTTGAGGAGAAGTGTTGGGTTTTTTGCTTTTGTTTCTAGAAAGGGAAGGTGTGAGGGTGTCAGGCTGTAGCTGTCCATTTAGCAAGTCACACTCTTCAAAGTGGAAAATCACTACCGGCAGTCTTACATGCATGTTTGCTGTCTGAACATGTTGATATTTTCAGCTCATTACATGACCACTTCAAAAAGGACAAACCACAGCGTATGAAAACATGCTGCTCGCCACACCGCAGCCTGTATTCTGGTCTGCCTTTAGGATCCATACAATTTCCTGTTCATGTATTTCCATAGCAGGCTGGGGCTCTTCAGTGGAGTGTACATGAGATAAAGCCTTTTTTCAGTCACTTAAATTTCTCACTGGATACATGTGGATAAACATCTGGCATTGGTTTGTGGCACACAGATATCCAGGACTGAAAAGAGAGCATTGACAAGAGGGAAACTCTATGACACATTACAAGTAAGGGCTTCTCTGCTTTCCCCTACTACAAATTTCAGCTTAATCTTTGGACTGTGCTGTGACTGTCCCTCGCTCTCCTAGCTGCAAAGCTATGGTCAGAATCAGTATCTTCCTTGTGCAGCTCTGCAAGTGTCTCCCACAGCAGTGTTACCCGTTACTGGGTAAATACAACGCCTTTTCATTTGTCCCTGTTTCCCTTAGGGACAAACAAACAAAAGGAAGTACTTTTTCTCATGATGCGTAATAAAAATATGGAGCTCATTGCCACAGGATGTTGTGGAGGCCAAAAATATAAATGGTTTTTAAATGACATTAGATAAATGCACGAGGCTTGGGTCGAGCAGTGACTATAAAGTACAATTGTCTACATATAAACTTACCTCAGGAAGTTCCTAAGCTGTGGATATCTTGGAGAATATACTGGTCTGGAGAACTTATACATGCTCTGTTCTTATAGGGCTTCTACTATTGACCATTGTCAGAAACAGGATTCTGAACAAGATAAACCTTTGGCATAAATCAGTATAGCCATTTTATATCTTTCTGTTCATGTCTTTTTTAATTTCTTAAGAAAATACTTTAATTATTGCCAATGCTAAAGTCTCTCAGTTTGTTTTCTTATTTATCTTCTCCTTTTACCCACTAACTTATTTCCCAAGGCAATGAAGCAATAGAAAATGTTACTAAAATGTCAACCTGTTTCATAAAATTCTCAGATTTCCACAGTGGATTTCTTTACTCTAACAGATGATGGAAGCCATCTTGCTGAACCAGTCTCTGATCCTATGCAATAAGAATACAGCTTGCAACACAATAGTTTATCCAGAAGAAATGCTCCCTTGTTCTTTAGGAAAAATCAATAATTTTTAAAAATTGCTAAATATTGAACTGGTTTATAGTTATACAGCTGCATTCCAGCAAGAATCTACAGGAACTGATCTGGGATCTGTTTGCACAGGCTGCCCAGGGAAGGTTGTTCAGAGTGCAATTGGCTTCACACTTATGAATATCAACTGTTGTTAAACATGCAGATCCTTATCTGGCGCAAATCAGCTCCACTATCTCCAGCTGAGTCAGACAGCTGAGGACAGAATCTGAAATTTGAATAACAATGCAACAAGTGTTGTTTAGAAAAATAAAATAAAGTTTTGCACAAAAACATAATGTGAAGAAATTTAGGTTGAGCACTGAAATAATAGATTTTAAAAGTTTCTCCTTCATGAGTTGCTTACTTTCAAAGGTTATTTTTCCCCCTGAAATAAACTACCTCGCTTGGTCTTGAAAATTCTTAATAACTTAACCACTTGTGAAGTAAGCTGGGATGAAGTCATACAAATCCAAATTATTGTAATGGAAGCAGAATCAGGCCTGTAGTTTCATTCTTCTGCTATATTTGAATCTTTGACTTCTTCCCACCCTCCCCCCAAATTTAAGGACCGTACATTAGCCTCTTTCCATACAACTATAGTGTTCCCACTAACATCAGTAGGAATTGTGCGTGTGACTTATGAATGCTAACTATGTAATTTCGAGTGGCAGTAATGGTATTTACACTGTACAGCTGCATGCACAGATGGGAGAATAGTTCTTTTGTTAAGTTATTTAATTCAGATAGAAAACACCTAATCCAAATCACACCCCCAGGAGGCAGATACAGTAAAGACTATATACTCTGTGACTATTCATTTCAACAAAAGCTTCTCAACTTAAATTCATTCTTCCATTAAATAGAACCTCAGTCTCAATTTCACAGAATTAAAGTAAGCTTCTTTTGAAAGATTTAAATTGTGTTTTTGCTAAGACAGGGACAGGAGATTCCTAAAGAGATAATGAGTTGCTGAAAGATGGTGCTAAATGCTTTTGCTTAAACATGTAGACATAGGATACATAATTAGTCAGATAGCCACAGAGAAAAGGAAAGCTTTAAATAGAACATGAGAAGGAAAGAAAAGAAAGGAAATGTGGTAGGAAAGGAAATTCTATGCTGTAAATAATGGAATGCAAACTATGTAGGATTAGTTTCATCAGAGAGATTGCAAAATAGTACTGGAATCAATGAGGTTGCACACATTTTTTGTGCAAATCTCCACAACTATATTAATCCTATAAATTCTGTCATCATAACATGTTACTAAAATGTCTTGGCAGCCAACAGCAGAGGAGAAACAACCTCCAAATCAGCTTATCAATGCCTTCCCCCTCTTTCAAATAAATAGTTGTTGAAAAATATCTTGAATGTCGTGTTGAACCACACTGCCTCAACCCAAAGCCTGCCAATGCCACATTCATTGAAGTGCTTGAGCTGTTCTAGGATCTCCTCCAGGTAAAACCCACTAAGTGATGAGTAAGTACATTTGCACTCACAGCCTGAGGGCAGGGTTGTAAATGTTCCTAAATCTCCTAAAAGGCTAAATACCAGCTAAGTACCAGCTAAAAGACTAAGTACCAGCACCGTATAGCATCCCTTATCTTGTAAAACTTCCGGGGAACCTGAAATTTTGGTGAGGGAAGACAGAAATTTACTGTATTTGGGATCACATCTTCATAAAGGAAATGCAATGAATCAATAAGTTAATAAGATGAATACTATAAATTCCACAATGAAAAACAGATTAAGAAGCCAGTAGATAAAACTTTTACATTAAATATGCTGACAGTAAAGACTAGGGTAATGAATGACACATTTCCAGTTTGTGAGTTATTCTTACAGCAATTCAGTGGTTGTCAGATTGAGGGATCTGATTTGATCATGCCAGCCCTGAATTCTCCATATTTTTTTCCTGCAGCCTAACAGATGTTGTGCCAGTGGCTTCGTTTGTTGGTTTTTCAAATTGTGCTTGCGTTAAAAAAGACCGACCAATATGTCTACATACTGCTCTGATAGCTGGAAGAAGTTAATAGTCCTGGGAGTAACTTCATCTGGAAGGAAAGAAGGGAGAAGAAATGTCTAGCCCTGCTTTATATTATGAAGGGAAGGGGAAAGGGAGAAGAGAATGAGAAGAGGAAGGAGAAGGGAGAAAATGAAAGGGAGGGGAAAGGGGAATGAAAATTTCCAGGGTTGCTTTAATGACAGGTGATTATCTGACATCTATAAATTACCTCATCTCTGAAAAATATGTATTTGTTAGAAGGAGGTGGTGATACATTTATGGACTTTTCTGAAACCTGTGGCTCCCCAACTTATTAATTCTGTCCCTGATCCTTGACAGCAAATTCACAGAGCTCCGTGATGCTATGTATCACTTGAGGATGTGGTCCTCTATCACCAAATCATAACAGTCACGCTTTAAAGACTTGCTTAGATGAGCATATTCAGCAGTTATCATGCTGTCACTGCTAAAGGTGAAGGCTTTAGTTGCATTCTTGAAATATGATAGTTTGATATTTTTATTTCCCATGTTCCTTATATGAATCACAGGAAACAAAAGCCCTCTTACACAATGACCAGGAAACATTTGAAAGAACTAAATGGATTCTCTGAAAAATAATGAAATCTTTTACACATGAAATCTAGACTCTGTTGTCAGTTTTGTTTTCACAGTCATAACCCATGTAATTAATCACAAACTGATAATACCACTTTCAAGTGGACACAACATCAAAATCCACATTATTTAGAAAAAGGAAAGTAAGAAGCTCTATTTCATTTAAGTGATGACTGATAAAAAGCAGTTCATGTGAAGCCTGTTTGTATTGGCTGTGTCTTGCTATCCCTTTCAATGCCTCTTTTGTATAGAAAATGTTATTTTCTTAAAAGTAGGTGCTGGATCTCTTCTAGTGCTGAACATGTCCATGACTCAATATTGAGTGGTTTTGGTGAGCATTTCTGGTCTCACATTGTCGTGTGTAGACATCTGTATAATAGGTAGACAGTTTCAAAGAAATCCTATCAGGTCCAAATCCTGTTAAATCCTTACTTTGTAAGGATAGCTAGCTCTGTCTCTAAAAAAAAAATCACCAGCTTGATGTCCAGTTTGTGCATGTAGCTGTCTAGTCTTTCTTTGGAAGACAGGCTTGCCAGAGTTGAATGCTGTGCAACTGTTGCATATGTGAGGTGTGAGAACTCCTGAAATCACAACATTTCAAGTCAAAAGTTTATTTATGCAGATAATTTGTGGAGCAATTTTCTGAATATCTTCCTACTTTGCACTGTGCCCAAATAAGAAATCTGTGGGAGTTAGGTACAGGAACACAGTATGGCCCTAAGCCACAGATTCAGAAAAGTCTGATGCCTACAGTGGAATTTTGGTGGTATGGAGGCACTTAAATTTAAGCATTTTACAAATCTGTGATGGATTTGGCATGGGGTCACCCAACCTGAGAACCCTCAGGCCAGTAGGTTTTCATGATTGTGTTCAAAAACTGTCTTCAGAGACTGCCTACTGCATACCTGAAATCTTAAACTCACCATGAAGTACAGTGGCATCCTTTCTGTAACTTAACTGCTTAATTGCTGGGAGAAGAAACTAAATTGTATATCTAATCAATGGTTCTTGCAAAATTCATAAACAGTCTTGGGAAAAGAGACAAGTCCTTAGGACACCTGATATCTGTATCACTGGGCTGCCACATCACAATCCTACTTGAATACTTTAGCATTATGAACCTTGTGCTCTTTATGGCATAATGGTCTTACTTCAGCAGGGGCAATAGAGGACACATTTGACCCATCCTAGTATATATTTCTATGGAGTAAACTCATGCTTGGAAGAGAATTTGTAGGCCTGTAACCCCTCAAACTGAGGAGGGAATAGAAGTCTTGTTTTCTACTCTCTCATGTGATGGTGTTTTAAAGAAAATAAAAAATAGATAATTCAGTTTGCTGTACCTAAGTAACTGACAGCTAATCCAGGAGGAAATATCTAACAGTATTGTCAGCCTAATCTCAGTGAGACACACCTGCCAGTTGGCTGAGTGAACTTCTGCTCACTGCGTTTGTGACTATGAATGACATTCTTAAGAGCTTAATGACCCACTTTCAATGTATGAGGAATTCAGGTATTTATCTTTGCTCCAAAGCCTTCCTTATAGATCTAAACTTTAGCACTTTTGAGATTCTTGTCTTAAAAGATTATTCTTAAAAACATTCCTCTGCTTTTTCATTTATATAAGAGATTCAATCTTGAGGCATACTATTTAGCTTTTATACTGTAGAGGAGTATCTTTTATGAACAAGATGGTGAACTTTCTCTAACTTGACTAGTACAAGCGATAGAAAGGCAAGGTGCATGTTCTATAGTCAACACTGTATACAGTTTAGTTTGGCACTGTTAAGTCTGTGTGCATTTGGCAACATTTGGTTGAACAGTAATATTTTTTTGGTTTGAGGTTGGCTACTTTAATAGTAGTATAGGATTTCAACAATCATCTCTAAAACCATTAATCATATAACTGCTCCTGCCATGGCCTATTGGGATGTATTAGTAAAATGACAGTATTAATGCTGAATTGTTCTAGCGCCCAAGATAAAGGAAATAGTAAAACACAAGTTAAGCTGTACCCTCATCTCACAAACCTAAAGGAATATCCTTGTAAAGGAGGTGACTTGAGTGGGCTAATCCTGGCAAACTTATCAGAGTGACTCACACTCTTTCCTTGTTGAGAAAAGCAAACAAAGAGAGCAAAATTCTACCCTTTATAAATACAGTAAAACAGAGCTTAGACCCCCTCCACCCCCTACCCCCCCATGGCACTAAGGTATATAACAAAGTAGCTATGAGACATCTTGAAATCACAAATTCCTTAAAGATAGCAATATTTTTCTGTTTTCCCAGAGTATAAAAGTGAAGAGATTAATTACGCCAAATAACACAGAATGTAATTATTTTTAGCTCTGATTCAACAGGAGATTTACAGACAGATTAGTGGTCACCAAAGAAGTATTTGCATCTGTTGTTTATGTTATGACATCTCAGATCAAAGTAAGGCTTTAAACTTTAACTTTCCATTTTCCAAGTGACTAATGAAACTGGAAAAAAGCTGAAGATGTGAGGAGGGAAAAGCTATGGAGTATTAAACACACTAAGGACAATTTTGAAACAAAGGGGACATGTAGGATGAAGCCCAGAGGCTGGATCCGTCAAACTTCTGAACACTCTGCTCCTCATCCCCTAGATTATGTACATATGTGTGTGTGCCTGTGAATCATCCCAGTGATCGTGGAAACAGTTCATGTTTAAAATGAAGCCTGTGTTGACCTCAGGCTTTGCTGAATGTCCAGCCCTTTGCAGTACCGTGTCCAGTGTGCTTAATTCTGTGTAGCCATGGTGATACAACATTTCTGTGGCTGTAGCTAACAAAGTTAGTACTGAGTTGCAGTGGCAGAAACAAGTCCAGTAAAAACCCAGCACTGGAAACTCAGCCAAAATAAGGCTCCTTTCTAAACAGATGTTAAGATTTTTCAAGTAAATATAAATCTTCAAGGAGTTGATTTTAAGTAAGCTGGGGGTCTCTTTGAAGCGATAGTTGATGTGGATTCCTACAGTCAAAAAAGACCTATTAACTACCTTGTAAAAGGGGAGATCACCAACAGGAAAAAAACCACAACAACAACAAAACCCCTGCTTGAGCCATTGTCTTTAATGAGATCATGATTAGACCTTTTATGCAGTTAACTAATAAGGAAAAAGAAGAAAGACACCTGTAACAACTACATGACTCAGAACACTATTAATGGTCTGGACATCCCATCACAAACAGCTCACTTGTAAAGCACAGCTCAGGTCAATAACAGTCAAAGGCATTTTCATTTACTAGATTTCAGAGGGCTTTAATGAAATAATTTGCTGGCTTCGGTTCAGTTCATATGCCCTGATCCTGTACTGACATCTCCATGGGAGGAGACTGTATAATAACAGATACTCACAATTTCAACCATATACAAATGCACCAGTACACACATATATGCACTCTATTATATTGGTCTACACATGCATGCAAAGGCTGGGACTGAGAAGTCCTGCCTCTTTTTCAAAGAACAGCCATCATAAATTATATCAATTTGTGTCTTTGTCTGCAAGTTGACTGGATATGGCAAGTGTGGGCTTAGGTGTAGACTGACATTGTCATCTTGGCTTTATTTATGGCCCTTCTTGGGCACAGTTAAGTGAGTAGAAATTGAACAGACACAAAATGTCATTAACTATGAAAAACAAATAAAATTACCAGAAAGACCTTCTCTCTCTCAGCACTCATTTACATATCACTGTTGGTATTACTTGGAAAGAGTGTAAGGTAAAAAAGGGCTAAATAGAAGGTCGACTTTAAGTTGGCATTGTCTTATAAAAATATTTCAAGTCACTGTGTGGATTTAAATTCTTACAGAATGTTCTGTTCCCTTACTGAACATCACATTCAATTTGTCTGGATTAAAATATTTGAATTATTTATTTATGTTGGAAAAACTGTATGAACTTAAATTTAATTTAATGAGCTAAGTAACTTGTCCTTTAATGGTATCAAAGTTTCACTAAATTTGAAAAGCAACTGCAATTTTAAACAAAATTAGGGGGACAGTTGAAATAACTAATTTAATCTGATTTTGGAAGTTAACATAAATATAGTGAAGTGTAGCTGTCACATTTTTTTCAGCAATTCTGATGTTCTGTTACATGTTCTTTTCTTTTTAAGTGAGATAAACTATTTCTAGCAGAAAGACTTGCCTGCACTTTGAATTCCAATGTATTTCTCTCACACAATTTTCTGTGCAGAAACCATACTGGTTTATTTTTAAATAACCTGTAACTATTTAAAATAAATTTAAATCATCCAAGTAAGAGACAATAAACCAGTGTCTTTTTGTGTTTATATCTTATTTTACATAAAATTATCCTGGAAGGATATTTACAGCAATTAAAAGTCACTCTGTTATTAAGCAAACATTTATTATTAAGCAGTCATTTTGCTGATGTACTAAAGGGCAGCTATTCACAGTATCCTAGGAATTACAGATTGAATAAAACTATTCAATCATCTATTTCCTTCCTTGAAAATTCAGGATTATTTCCTAAAGTATATCTCTCCAACTATTAAGTCCACCAGAGCTAATTATATACTGTATATTTTGGTTTTAGCATTCATCTCACTCTTGTCAATAAAAGCTTTACAGTTCATGCAAGAGTAGAGCAGGCTTTAAGTATAAAAGAAATAAAATGAAATACCAATCTGATTAACATTTCAGGACTCGGAAAGCCAGTTTATATTAAAAAACCTTCTTACCACTTTGGCTTTGTGAACCATGTGTTAAAAGACGGGGATTATGAAGATCCATTGCAGTAAAGGATTCAAACATTCTTCTTTGTGCTGGTTCAGCTGATCTACAGCGTGGTCTGTGCCAAGACCCTCTGCCTTTCTTAAACATAGCGATGAAACACATCCACCGCTGAGCCGTTCTTTGCATTTATGACTGGTCACTTCGTTCTTTTAAATGTCACTAATCGTTTGTCTGAAGCATCTTGGTAATAAGAGGGAAATCGGGTTGGCATCATGTCTGAATGATACATAGAAGAGCTCCATTCATGTTTATGATGGTATTTATTTACTAACCAATACAAAACAGTACTGGAGAACAAAAAAATGGTAGGAAACCTTTTTTCTGTCAACACTTATGTGACATATAATTGCAGCTTTGTGATTTTGGTAGTTCACACAGGGCTTACCTTCAGAAAGGCAGTGTTTACCTTACATTTACAAAAGGAAATTAGAGCTGCCGCATGAAGGAAAATGACTGGGACAGCCCATGTTTTAGTTTATTATTTCACAGGTGTATCAGAGACTTCTTGTCAGACAAGCTAGCAGCCTTGTGGAAAGTTCACGGAAGCCAGGAAGCCGTAAGCTCAAACACCACTTGTTTTTTAGCTGCTCCTTGTGTTTCAATGTGTTTTACAGTTGTGCCTATTAAACAGGGACTCACACTCTTAATTTTAGCAGCAGATGAGTTATCGGTGTCAGCTTCCTTTTTAGCTGATAAATTCACTGACTCATCTGTTGAACACAATCTTTTCTGGCAGGATGGGAACGGAAGCTACTTCTTACATATTACAGAATCGACTCTCACATACACGAGTACACTGTCACCACCAGGAAAGTGGGGAATAGACTAAACCTTTGTATTGAGATATCTCAAGAATAATCAGCTCCAACCACCAGTGATCCAGAGTCCATATCCCTTCTGCCTAACAAAAATAGAAGCAGGATTATGAATGTATTGCATTCAAGTAGGGCTGGGTAAATCCCTGATCTGCACTGAGTTTCTGGGAGCTGGGACAAGGGAAAAAAGCTAGACTACTTTTCTCTTACATTTTTGTAATGTCCAAAAAGAATTTTGGTAGTACAGCTAGAGGAATTTCTTTCTACTTCTTGCAAAAATCTGCTTTCACTCGTGAAAGCAGGCTGGTTTGCCCACAAGTCAGTGAAAAGCTGTGCAACCATCCCAGATAAAAGGGAACCTTGCAGTAACCGAGACTAACACAGATGTTTACAAGAACATGAAAGAGAGGAGGGAGAATCACGTTTTTTAAACACTCAGCTGTCAGTACAGATAAGGAACCTTCAACTAAAGCAGAGTTTTGCAGTACGTTTGAGATTTGTTATCTAGTTTTCTTTGGCAAGTAGAAGAAGTCCTACCTGGAAAAGTTGTTCAGATCAGCCAAGCTATTGCAGTGTTCCAGCTGAGCCTCTAGTCCCACATGCCACAGGTTTGTGGACGATGATGAGGAAGATGCTTTCATGCCATGACCTTCTCTCATGTGGCAGCAGTGCACTGCAGGTCTGCTTGAAATGTCCCCTCCTTTGGGGTGCCGTGAAAGCAGAGCTATTGCTGCTGCCCAGCTGTGAAAGACCTGCTACTGGAACTGTAGAGAGACAAAAAGATAAGCTTCAAACAAACTTACAACACCCTGACCTCTCAGGAAGTTCAGTTCTCAACTGGAACTCTGCAGCTTTTGCTCATTTTACATAATCCTTCCTGTATTCTTCCTTCTAAAGAAAACACCTTTGTGATGGCCTTGCAGTCCACTTGCAAAGAAAGGAATGAAGTCCTGCTTTCCTGCTTCTTTGTCATCACACTGACAAAATGAACAGTGCCACTACTTCCACTGTTATCACACAGAAATCCATTAAACATTCTACACATTGTGCAGAACTTTACATCTCCCCTTCTCTTTTCCTGCTGGGAATTTGTGGTAATTTATTTCAAGTGGAACAGAAGCACTTGTGTTTTAGCTTTCTTTTCATGTCTAGAAGCTAGCAGTTTAGTCCAAATGTAATAATGGTTAATAATCCCTATGTGCACACTTGCACTAATGTTAGCAGCATACTTTTCACAAGAAAATAATCTTTGATAGCATGTTAATAGGTTTACGGTAAGATGACAAACCCCAATGTTTGGTTTCAGAGCAGATTAGAATTGCAGACAGCTAATTAATATTAAAATAATAACATTCCTGTTGGCTTTGGAAAGATATTTTTATCTGTTCTGGAGCTGAAAGTCAAAAAGAAAAGTGAAGTCTCAGGGGTGAAAACCTGGCCAAATTGAGGTTAACTGCAAAACCTCCACTGACTTTAATATGTCAGGATTCCCAACTTTATCTAACCTTCCTGTGTCATCCCAGTAGAGGATCATATGATTTTTTTTCCACAGATAAATCTGTATGTGTTCTAACCCCACATTTTTTGACCTCATGGAAATGAAACCACAGCATTACCTGAATGGAAAGAATTGGATCCAGATGAGACAGGGATGCAGTAGGGAATCAGGGGTTTCCTGGCCTGTTGCCCCACAGGTCTCCTGTATGGCTCTGTTTGCTCTAGTACTCTGGTCTCCCCCCAACCTGATCAGACCTTCAGGCATGGCATAGAGTTAACGCTGTTTCCATCAGCATCAATACCAGGGATGGAAAACCTGTGTCCTGAAAAAGAGAACACCTATCCCGGAACTTTTATTCCTGACTTTTGCATGGCTTATATTTAGGTTTTCTGTGCTCTGGGCACAGGGGTTTGCAGGTGGGTGTGGGGTTCAGATGTACTTTGCAGTAACTGATACAGTTTCCTTGGGTCCTCTGGGAGCAACAGGTATGAGTATGATTAGAGTCACAGTCACAGCATTCTTTTAGTGCCTGACAAGATTTTTCATCTGTTTTCAGTACTGAAGAAATTGCCATACTATAATGTTCTGATTACAGGGCATGGATGTTATTGCCAGCTAATGGGCAGAATATATAACTATTAATGTGATTGCGACCTACATCTCAGCAAAACAGCAGCCAAACTTTCCTAAAGATTCATGAACACTTTGTTCTCTGCTATTATGGTACAAAGTGTGATAGATATGAGCATTATTGATGTCAATTCTTCGTTCGATTGAATAGCTGTAGTCATGAGAAATGTTATCTTAATTCCTATATGTTCTGCACATGTGGTTAAACTAATGACCTGAAAGTCTGCATTTATGTATAGCAACTACAAAGTCAGTACAACAGATATTTTTCGTTACCCCTGAGGGAAAAGAACAATACCACATGGCTATCATTATGAAAATGAGATTGAATTAAAATCCTGAATCTGAATACTCAAAGTTTAGGAATATCTGTATTTGATTTTGAGCCCTGGTCATCTCTGATTCTGAAGAGTTACAGCATGTTTTAAAGGCCTGGGATACTTTCCTTTTATTTATAGTCCTGTTATTCTGATATGTTGGTTTATTCAATGTATTTTTGATTACATTGTAAATGCTTCTGAGTTATTACAAAACCGCCCTTCTGAATGTGGTTTTACTTGGCAAGAAAACATTAGTCTTATTGTTATACATGACCTACTTGGGATTTATTGTAAAATTAAAAGTATAGTAGAAGGAAGATCAAGAAAGCAAAACCTATGATAAATGCTAAGAATTCACAAGATCTGAGTGAAGGACAGACTTGAAATAACTGGTGTGTCTCATCTTTGACTCATTGCTCTGTGTTTTCACTACATCAATCATGCCAAAAGGACTGTCACTTTATATTTGTGAACTGTGAAGCTCCGTCAGGGCAAGGGCCAGTACATGTTCCTGGATTACAAATCGGAAATGACTGTGATCGTTATCACTTTGGGCACAGGGACACTGCGTGGAAATTTGCAAACAGAAGTAGCAACTTAGTGAGAGAGGGAGTCTGAGAGCCACCCAGCTGCCTCGCTGGGACCGTGGGAGCAGCCACGGGTACCAGTAAGCCTGGGAGCTTAGTTCACTGATCACTGGGAAGATATTCCTATTTAGATTGTCCAAAGGATACATCCAAACAGTTTCTTACTATTAAAAATTAATTAAAACCATTCCACTTCACTTTTAGTATAATTCTTTGAATCTGTATTGAGCATGCATGAATCTTAAACCATTCACATCTAATTGTTTTTAATTTGGTTATTAAGCATAAGATTTGCGAATACATGTCTGGTGGCTTCTGTTTTCCTTTGTAAAACCAGATATATTTTCAAATTACTGCATACAAACTGCCTCTTTGTCTAGCACTCCATTTCTAATATATACGTCTCTTCCTCTATCACTTGCTACATCTGTTGTTCTGTATGTGTGCTTATGTACATACATAAACAGTTGTTAATCTATGAATTTATTTGTCCTATCTTTGTTAACAACAGCAATAGGAACTGTGCATCAGCCAGAGAGGGAGAAACTACAGACAGTGAGTTAGCAGATATGAAATTGCAGGCTGAAAGCTTCCCCACTTTAGCTCATGATTTCATGAGTTATAAAGGAATGCCTCACAATAACATTGACTTCCAGGAAGAGCTGTGATTATGATAAACTGAAGTAGGAGGGAATATTCTTGCCAGGTCCTGGAAAAAAAACAGGGGAAAAATGCTGCTCCTAAAGCAAGGCTTTAGGAGGGACACTCTTCCAGCATTCCTTTTAACTTGTGTCCTCTTTACAGTGACTTAAGTGCAGGAATATTTCCAAAAGATTTAAATTTTCACATTTTCCCTAAATTTAAACATGTTTGGATGAGTTTTTATACTACAGAATTTGAGTAAAAGAAGAGATTTTCAACCCAATTTTCTTGTTGCTACTACTGAGTTTGTCCTCAGTGTTAAGTACAGAACAACCTGATTCTACTCCTCATCATTGCAACTCCAGTATGGTTATTCCTTTAGCAGCTAATGGAAATGACAATACTTATTCCCAGTATATAAGCTCTCTAGAGAAACCTGCAGTTTTACATTTCTCACTTAGAGGCTGTAGCATTCAAGAAGTAAACTGGGGCAAGGAATTGATCCCCATAATCATATCCTGAATCTCACTCCAACAACTGGGGATGAAGGAGATTGTATTAGCACACATTTACTTAAAGGAAACCTGTGACTGCTCCCTTTCAAAATCCCCAGAGGAATTTAATGAAAAGAGGGACTAGAATTGTCTTTGTATGCTTTGGCTGCTCTCATATTTCCTACAAAAAAGGTCTTATCTTTCTATAGAATTATTAAAGCCATAAAAGGATACATATCTTGAACTATGCCATTTCAGATAAATCAAGGCACTTTTGTCTTACTAAATTTCATAGTCTTTTCTGCAAGCTAATTTGAGTACCTGATATTTTATCATATGGTTTAGTGAACTTCAGATCTTTCCACTGCTGCTTCTAAAACAGGGTTTTTATAATCTATTTAGTGGAATGAACTCATCCTTATTTTATATATACATACATGTATGTGCATATGTAAATATATATACATGTATACTGAACACATGACAGTTTCAATCTGAGATTTTTATGCATGTTTCTCATTTTAATAATTATTGGAAGGGAATATTTGGCAACAATTTATTTAGGTATTTTAATTCACTGTTTGACTTGTATTCAAGCAATCAGTTCCATCAGCACAAGAAGAAACTAAATTTTCTGGGGCTGCACATATTTTGGCAGGACCATCTCCCCCGTATGCAGAGTTACACATTCAGTATAATGCTGAGAATTATAGGTATAATTGGAGGTGCTTAAAGATTAATGGGTATATATAGAATTTCAAAAATGGAAAGAAAAGGTGTTAGAGTTTGTACTAGTAGTTAACTTTTTTATATTGCTGTGGGAAACTGAAGTTCTTAGTTTACTGCTAAATTTCTGGAAATTTCATTTATCTGTGCCTTAAAATTATAAAGTGATTCCAGCAAAGATGTATCCATATCATTTTTTAATGTCTGTAGTAAAACTAAGGTCAACATTTTCATGTATCCAGCATATCTATCGTTAAACCGCTTGTGCCCAGATTATTGTAATAAAAGTTAAGAAACATAAATATAGCCAAACTTTATAGGACACAAATGAATATTGCTGTCTACCTACATTTATAACCCATAATTTAAGGGAGTTATTATGTATACACTCATGTAAATCTATGCACATAAATACTGTGTGTAAGAATATATCAAGTCTTGTCTAGTTATTAATTGCTGATAGTCTGAAGTAGTTCAGCAGATTTCAGGCCTCTACCTCCCTGGGTTCTGCAGGGGAATGGATTTTACAGCACATAGAGGCTTTGCTCTTTGCTGTATTAGGTATCAATGGACAAGAACATCAGTCTTCAACATGAACTGGAATCACAGTGTTGAAGCCAAATGCTGAACGCAAGACATAAAGCAAAATAAAATAATATTTGCCATTATTAGACAAGGGAAAGGAAGAGAAAAGAATGGGGCTCTTGATTAAAATATTCTCATTCTGTGTAGTGTAGATAGGATTCTTTTAAGCATTTTTCACTAAATAAGGCATGCACAGGTGAGGGATCTCATCCGCTTACAAGCATCTTGCTGCTCAGGCGCTCTAGCTTGTCAAAGGCTTCACTGAGAGTCAGAGGTTGGTAGCAGCGTGGTCTGCCATCGAGCAGACCACAAACCACGCTACCACTCCAGATATGTTCTGCTTCTATTTTTCCCTGTGTTTTGAGGTAAAGTTAGCCACATGAACACTAATCATGGCCACAAAGATCACTGGCCCCGCACTTCATCTGTTTTTGGACAAGGCAAAACCCTACCCTGGTTCAGTCCTTCCCAGGTGCTTATGAAACATCATAGGCATCACAGACAGGGAGTACACGATAAGATTTACATTTCTGGTAACGCTGAAACTTTAGGAAGCTTGAATTATTCCCTGTCACTTAGCAAATGATATGCAATCACTTTCAGTTTTCCTCACCACTAGGTTATTTATGATAGAAGCACACACATGGAGCATGTGAATGCATAGTGCAGAGATCATGAGTTCCACAGTGTTTTAAGACTGGTGGGATGCAGGGAGTGGATGTTTTGTGGATCATTCTGGGTTAAAGGTAAGAATAAGTAGTTGCCTGGAACAGTGGAGGTGTTTGATGGCCCAGGGGATCCTCTTGCATTCTTGTAGCCCCATATGTATTGAAATTGCAGTACTTTCAGTGGTTTCAGTGCATCTAAACTTCCCATTTATGCTTTCAAAAAAGATCCCAGATTAAGACTGTAGATTATTGGCAGTCATCATCATAATATAATGTCCTGGGTCTTCAGCTGACTTTGAGACTTTGTATCAGGCGCTGATGAAAGGCAGAGGGTAATCTCCAATGAAGTCACAACCTACATAGGAAAGACAGAAAAAATGGCAATAAAAAGGATTTGTGATTTCTTCATCAGAGAGGACCTAAGATAGAGAACCTAAGAGCTGAAGGTAGAGCTCATGGCAGTGAATAAAGAGATTCCCCTTCTGTGATTTTTATATAAGGCACCACAGAAAGAAAAACCTTGTGCAAAGACTAGAACGTAATGCAGTTGAGTCTTAATTTCACAACCTTTCTTGGAAAAGTGTTTTCATACACATAATACCAACAATACGCTCATATGTCATAGTGATGAATGTAAGACACCAAGCAGAATTAAAAATAGATTAAGTAATACAGTGTTAAAACATTATACTGCCTCCTATAACACAAATAAAAAGTTATATATAGATTCCAAACTATACTACAGCTTCCCAGGTTCACTGAAAGTTTAGCTATAAGCTGGCAGTGCAATATAGCAACCGGAACTTTTAATGCAGTTTAAGATTACATTTTTCAAGAACCGTATGTAACATAGTGAGAAGATATTCCAGTGGAACTAATTTGGATTATAAATCATATGTCCATCTTCAGGAATGAGCCATAAGGTGTCTAAATATACTTCTACACAGAAGTTGTTACAAAATTAGTCATTCTGAAAAGTACTCCTCACCAAAAGCATCTTTGCCAAAGAAAATTAATTAGTTCCACACTTTAATAGAAAAACATTTTTTTAAAAATCCCCCCAGATGTTAATTTGTTTAGGGTAAGATTGCAGATGTTGCCTTTTCTGCAATTATGCCTTCCCCTTCAGTGTATATTAAGGATAGTTCACATTTGCAGTCAACTGTATAATCATAAATGAATTTAGTTTATAGAATTAAGTTGTTTGGAAAGTTAGATCAAGAAAGAAAAATACAGTTGACACTGTAATAAAATTTGTAAAGGTTAACATTAAACTGGATAATTCTTTGAACCAGAAATATTACTAATCAGTAGAAAATAGGAACATATTGTTCTGATTTACTTGTTATAAGTAGCTTCCTTATGGGACCATTTGATCACATTTGATATGATTCTCAGTTATGCTGCTTATTGACTTTATTAAGCCTTAAGGTTAAAAAACTGAGAGAGATCTAATATTCATAAAAAAGTAATTGAAATTGACTCTTAGAGTGTTTTGTATGCTTTTGTAATAACTGTAATTAATTACATTTGAAATGCCAAATAAATTTCATTTATATAGATTTTTGGGTTTTAGTCTAGAAGCGGGCAAGCTTTTAGAGTGATATAAAACTTTGAAAACAAATTGGAAACATTTCTTGAAGATGCCTTAGTAGAAAGTTCAGATTGAATTATCAGGTCAGTACAATCAATACTTGGCCTAAGTCAATATGCTGTCTTTGATATGCCAGATACTTCATGAGGGAGTGAAACTCAGCCTTCTTGCTCCCATAAATTACCCATATATTGAATATTATGCTATTGGGTAAACCTAACTGGGGAAGTCTTCTGGTATCTTGAAACAAAGAACTCTGTGTTCCCCATATCTTGTCTTGACTGGTGTAGCAAGAACTATTTCTATTCATATGAAAGTACAATGCTTAATAAAAATACTTTTGCTTCCAGTTTCCCAAAATTCCAGTGAGATGCCATACAGTGTATTCTTCCACCATCATTATCTATTATTGACTATTACATTTTATGTACTTTACTGCGTAACATAACATGGTACAGAGATGCCAAGCTACCACTGACACAAGCTCAAGTATCCCCAAATTGATTTTCAGAGACTGTAGTTTCTAAAGCAGCCTAGTAGAAGTAACTTGAGCACAATACAGTGCTGTTATTTTATAGTTGCAGAGCTGGTTCACACAATAGTTTCTCAGATGGTTCTGCAGACGGCGTCCCTACTGAGGTATATTCATACATTCAGAAACATCCTCAGTGACTTTACTCATTTTGCTGAATTGTTCTATACAGAACAGTTCCTCTTATTTGTATCATTTTGTGTGTTGGTTTTTTTTTTATTTTGTTGTGTCTTTAATTCATGAGACTCTTTTATTGACTTCCTTCTAAAAGTTTCATTAGGAGATGAGTTTTCCAAATGTCTTCTCAGTCCAATGGCAATTTTACTATAGAGTTTGATTCCAAATATTGAGTCTGTGAGCTTAGGTCTGAAGTAAAGTAATAAAAAACCTGAGAGGAATGAAAAAATAGAACTAGAAGGAACCATAAAATACTATATAATCTGCCTGACCTTTACCTAAAGTATTCTTTTAAGACCCCCAGTGGTGGAGTTTTCACAGTTTTCCCACAGAATCCCTATCAGTATTTTATTACCTGTACTGTTAGAAAACTTTCCCCCTAATATGTAAAAGTTAAACTTCACTTACTGCAGCTTCATGGATGTGGAAAGCAGATTATTCTCTATTTGCAGTTTTATGTCCTTCTAGTCAGTTATTTTCTCATTAGCCTTCTTGTTAAGCTAAACTTTCCTAAGTCTTTCAATTTTCTAGATTTATGACCCTTCTTTGTCTTCCGTACACTCTCCCAAAATAATGTACATCTTTCTTGAATTGCAACATTCAGAACTGGAGACAAAACTCCTGCAGACACTTTACTGATGCTGAATGCAGCAGAAAGATTACTTCGTGTGTTTTGGAATAATCATCTTGTACATCTGTTATCCCTGATTTCTTCTGACAAAAAGATGTCTGGTCATCTGTTTGTTTATCTGAAGAGGAAAACCTGATTTTTCTTTTTTTTAACTAGCAAAAAGATTCTTCTGTATTCACAGTAAACTTTTACTTAACTGAAGGTTGCTATAAAACCAAGCTCAACCACCATGAGGTCAAGTGTCATTAGTACATTGGAAGTCACCTGGATTAGAAACCTCAGTATCAGTCAGCTAGGGCTGAAGCAAACAGTGTTTGGCTGCTGTGTGCTGAGAACGCAGCTGTGGTTTCACTAGTCACATGCTAAAGAAACAAGTAGTGGTTATTTGTATCTGTGAGTCTCCATACATATGAGGACATGTTCACAGTTTTTATATATATATATCTTATGCAGGCTATAAATTAAACATACATAACTGAAGTTTGGCAACGAAGCTGGTGAAGGGTCTAGAGCACAAGTCTGATGAGGAGTGGCTGAGGGAACTGGGGTTGTTTAGTCTGGAGAAAAAGAGGCTCAGGGGAGACCTCATTGCTCTCTACAACTACCTGAAAGGAGGGTGTAGCAAGGTGGGTGTTGGTCTCTTCTCCCAGGTAACAAGTGATAGGACGGGAGGAAATGGCCTCAAGTTGTGCCAGGGGAGGTTTAGACTGGATATTAGGAAAAAGGTCTTCACGGAAAGGGTTGTCAAGCATTGGAACAGGCTGCCCAGTGAAGTGGTTGAGTCACCATCCCTGGAGGTATTGAAAAGACATGTAAATGTGGTACTTAGGGACATGGTTTAGTGGTGGACTTGGTAGTGTTAGGTTAGCTGTTGGACTCCATGATCTTAAAGGTCTTTTCCAACCTAAATGATTCTATGATTCTATGATTCTATAATCAACCATCATTTTTTCCTGAGGGCAATTTAATTGTGTCTATTAATTATGCTTTATAGCCAGATAGTAAACACATGAAATGCCAAAGATTCAGGCATTCAAGGATTTAAGGAAAAGTATCCTTGATGTGTTTGGAACATTTGGTTTGGAAAAAATAACCGAATGTTTCAGTTCAGAAATGCATACATTCATTTCAACATGAGGTAGTTTAGGAGGATATACACACTCTGCAAGTCATTGCTTGTTTCTCTGTCAGGAATAGAATTTGGAAAACCAAAACATTGTGGTTTAGGGTTAAGATATAAAAAATATCTATGTAAGAAATCCAAATGTTGAGTTGCAATATTACAGAAGTCTATGGAACTGCAGAAACAAGTACAATATAATGAATTGCACAAGTATTATGCAAATGATTACTATCATTAAGGGGCAACTGAAAAACTAACAGGCTTATTTTCTTGCTGCCTTAAGGTTAGAAGTCTGGGTATTCTGTATTAAAAAAAAAACAACAGATAAAACAGAATTTCTATAGCCAGCTTTCCTCAAAAATGTTTGTTTGGCTATGGATAGAGTTGCTGGACTACTTTTCTGGTTCCTTTTAGAATTGAAACCTACAAATATTTATGTATATTTCATAACCAATGATTTCTTTGTGAAAGCTTCATAGACTTCATACCCCAACAGGCCTTTCTGTGAGTCTAGTTTGTGTACCAGTCATTTAGAGCTTTCACTTTAGCTCAGCAATGGTTGTTTTCATAAATTCACTGGAATTATCAGTATACATCCTGTATCATCTTAATGTAGATAATCAGTTACCCAGGATCTGAGGAAGTTTCTTCCTCAAATGGATCATTCCTTGTCTCTTTTGGTGCAATCTATATTGCAATCCTACTAAGTCTAATTGAGGATAGATTTGGAAAAGTGGTCATTTTCATTGTCTATTTGATAGTGTATCTACAATTTTTTTTCTGGATGATGTACACGTTCCTTGACATGCTTAAAGCCCAGGTAAGGTTGTTCCAAATCAGATGCAGATTAGCATGCAAAGATTTGAGCATTAGTTATTGCCTTTATGTGCCATCCATGCTCATTTCCCCTGATTCCCACTGATCACATACAGTCAGAACTAGTGGAAGGATGTATTCTGGTTGGCCTCTACTCCTAGAATCTGTAATACTAGAAGGCTGCATAATTTTAAATTTGTTGTTTTATCAATCTTTTCTCATTGACAAATAATTCGTAGAAGGTGCTATTTTTTTAAATGCACGTAATGTTGGCCTTTTCAATACACAAATAAAATCACTTTTCTTGGTGATAAACTCCCTCCTAACCCCTTCGGCTTCTGCAAAAGTCAAAGAAATTCTATGGTATTCTATATATTTCGGCTTGTTCCAACTTATTCCCACTAAGGCTGTTTGTGCATTTATAAAATACAAATTACATCAAATGCCACTTTTATATCTGACTCCCTGAGGCAGTTTGTCAGTGTAGGGAGGTATGACCCTCCCTCAGACAGGAAAACAAAGAAAGAAGAAAAGAACTTTCATTGGTTGTTGTGGTACAGTATTACTAGTACATCTTCAGGTATGCAAAGCAAGACAAGACAAAACAGCTCTTACAAAATATCACTGGTGCATTGTCTTTCTATTATTCCAAATATGTGCAATATATAGTTAATGGTAGGAGAGGGAGAGCAGTCTATTGTTACTTTAACTTGCATTCTTGTTCTAAGGCACTGTATGAAAACCTAATGTCATCTGGATATCATAGCAGTCCTTACCATATAATTACATGGGACCAACATGACTTGATCAAAGTAAAAGAGAAAGCTCTTATTTTATTTATAACCCATCTGCCACAAATCATTATCATTTACTTAGGCCCTAAGTTACAGTTTCCATTTTAATAGTTCTATTAGTGTTCGAGTGGTTTCTATGAAGATTATTCAATAAATATTGTCCAGAAAAAGCTAGATACTTTTAATGCATAATGCTCTGGAATGTTTATTAAACAATAACACTGAACCTTCTGACAGTTTTATTTCTGAGAATGTTATAACGTTATTATGCATCCCACCGGTAATTCTGCATTGCTAAAAACTCCTGTGCAATGTAATGAGTCTTACTGAAAGCAGATGCAGCCGAATTAATAACAGGGACATCAATGCACTACAGAAAGTCACACAGTGGAAGGGGTGGAATGGGGGAAAAAGAATGCAGAAAAGAATTCAGTTTCACTTTTGCAACAAAAAGTAACTGAAACAAGAAGAAACAGTAATATAAGGATATGAAAATCCAAATGTAAGAAGTAGATTCACCTCAAAAGATTATTTCATCATGCATTATATATTTACTGCTTAATGCAGAGTCTCTGGACAAATTGAATTTAACTTAATTATAGGATGAAGGGGTTCTAAGAAATGACTTTAAACCCTAAATGTTCTTGAATTTGCTTCTGTGAATAGGTTTCTGTGTGTCACATTTTCTGTGAGGCCACCCTCCAAGGATCCTTTTATCACCTGTTAAATAGATGCTATTCCTCTTAACTAACCACAAAGAAAGCTCAGTCTAAGGTTCAGTACACTTAATACAAAGACTCCAAAGAAGGGAAGGCTTTCGATAAAACTCAGTGTTTGCCCATAATGAACCTGGTAAATGTTGGTTTCCTGCTATAAAAATAATAAGTGAAATATTGGCCTATTGAAGTCAATGGGAATTTTGCCATTGATTTTAGCAGGGCCAGTATTGCAACCAATAAATCTACTGAGCAAACTAAAAGAAGTGGCTGAAGGAAGGAAGGGGAATTAATGTAACAGAACCTACACATTATTTCAGTCCTTGTTCTACCCTCCTTTGCCCGAGTGAATAGCTGCTGATACTCCTGAGATGTGCTCACAGAAACTATTGTGGCAGCACACTGAACACCAAATATTTACAAAAGCATTTAATGAGTAATTCTGAAACAGGAAAGTCAGCTTTGTTATTATAATGAGTCAATCTCAGATTCAACCAGAGGTTGTTTTAGGGGTCAGTAACCAAGGGCAATTGCCCAAAACTGGATACCATGGGGAGTGTGTTAGGCTACAATAATTAAAAGTACAAGTTATCCAATATGCCTCGATCTATGCCTGTGTTCTTGCTAGTCAAAACCTGCTGTAGCTCCACACAGATGCAGTTAGATCTTTCAAACAGAATCCTTTCTGTAATGTGAGTAAAATAACAGGAAAAAAATTAGTTAGAAATACAAATGTCTTTTTGACTTTTTATATTTATATGCCTATCTGTGTTTCTTTTTATTGATGTGCAAAACTATCTAATTTCTGCTTTCTGATGTGTAATAAACATAGCCACCATATATTTGCATGGGTTTTCCCAGACATCCATTACACACATGCACCACATGGCCCATGTACAGCAAGGCAGTTTCAGAAAGCTGAGGACTAACAAATCAAGCACTGTACAACCACACCACAGACATGCTATAGTCCTATCTGGAAACAAAAAACATTGAATGTGAGGAAATGTATGTGTTGGTACCCCATCATGGGCTGTACCATTGTACTTTGAGAGCCCTGGGTTTCTTTAGGAAGTGAAAGCTATGGGAGAGATGTGAACTTCTTGTTCAGGTGTTTCAGTATCTGGACCAGAATACGGCGAAGCACAACCACCCAGTTTGTGGGGCTCTTTCATAGGGATTATTTGCAACCAAGGGATAGTTTGGAAAAAAAAAAATACTGGTTAGAAAACAGCAAGAAGCAAAGGGTGGCTAAAAATACATTATCTGATGTGAAAGAGATACACAGGCAAAATACTTCTGAACATAAAAGCATGGTGTAGAAATGTGATGGATCTGTAAAATCTCCCTTGAACTAGCTTAGTATCAGTAATATTTATCTCACAGTAATAAACTAAAACAGAGTAAACTTACACTGGGAATGGAAAATGATGACATCCACTGCAGACATTGTTTTGCAATACACAGTTTTCCTTGGCTGTTAAATGTCACTTTAATACTTATCAGAGTATTCAACAATAAATTTTCCCCACCACTTAAAACACTCTGCAGGTTTCCAGCCCAGAGTGGTTACCTGGCAATTCAAGCAAATGTTTTTCTTGTCTGAAACTGTGGGACATCCACTTTGTTTTTGACCATCATGGGTGTTAAGTGCTTCTCCAAACTGGGGTAAACAAACAAACAAATAAACAAACCAACAACAACAGTCTTATGCAGAAAATATCTTACATTGTGGCAGTGTTCTTGCTCTGTAAAAATGTTTTTAAAACTAGTAGGAGGTGCATGTAAATGATCAAATTTCTAATAAATCTTTTGTGAGCTCAGTTGATGTGGCTCATCAGAACATCTAACAGTAGCTATCCCTAAGCACAGGAATGCTTATAGATAAGATGAAAGCAGCCCTTCTTATTAATCACACTGTATATCTGACTCCTGCTCCTTTCTTCAGTCTTTAAATCAACTCCATCTGGTTCTTACTATTTAGTTGTGCAGCTTACCTCTCACGATGAAACACGCTTACTGGTGCAGAAGCAGGCCCAATGTGATTAAAATTATTAGGTAAAACAGTGGTTGCTTAAGTCTGGACTCAGCTAACCACAAAAAACATGATCAGCCACAAAATGAAACTGAGGACCAAATCTTCACTGGGTGTAAATTGGTTGGACTCCAGCTGATTTCAGTGAAAGGTATTGAAAACAATGTTCTGGGACACCTTTCTTTTTGTTAATACTTTATGGAGCACATCAGGCAAGATGCCAGAAAAATGCTCGTACAAGTAAGAAACAAATCTCGTCATATTGCAGACTAGTCCTGGGTTTATGGTCTGTTGTGGCAGGGCGAGGACCTAGGTAGCTAGAAGGGAATGACCCTGCCTATGTTAACTAAAACAAACCAAAACAAAAAATGACCCTCTCTCTGGGGTGTCCAGTTTATTTAGAAGGTCCTAATTCAGATTCTGTTTGACAGACTGCAGATGCAAGCCAAACAATATCAAGACAACAAAAGCAGAGGAGCAAAACAGCTTTCTATGTTTTTTGGTCAATGACTTCCTTATTTTATTGCCATGACAGATTCTCCATTTCTTTACAATGTTTTGGTCACAGCTAAACTAAGCCGCGTTCATTGCTGAGTTGGTGAAACTCTCTGGGAGGATCTAACCCATGAAAAAAGAATATTGCTGAATGACTGTGAGATAGGAACAACACAGGGGAGGTAGGATATGGTAGGATCTCTTCCAGATAGGACTCACATGTAAGTTACGATGTACAAGTAGGACCTGGTATTTCCCTGTGGTGAGCTTTGTTCTTTTAGGGGTTCATTTTGGAGCTGCCATGACATCCCTACCACAAATGCTCACTGCAACCTTGACACAGATGGAGGCAGGCAGGGCCTGCTCCAGCTCATGTCAACAGGCCGTGATACTTGGAAAAACATTGGGACTCTGTGACTGGAAGGGGCTATCCAGATAGTCAGGTCCCTACCCCAACAGTCACAGGGTCATCTGAGGCTTGGGCTCCCCCCGAAAATGTTGAAATTTCCCCTTTTGGCAAGAATGTCAGCTATGCACCTTTATGTCACCAGAATGCCTAAACAGGTAAAAATACCACAGCTACAACCTTTTCTCTTTTACAGCTTGAGAACTACATTGTGGAAAACATGAAATCGGAGATGGTGCAGCTGCAGCAGAATGCTGTGCAAAACCACACCGCCACCATGCTCGAGATAGGGACCAGCCTCCTCAGTCAGACAGCAGAACAGACAAGAAAACTCACGGATGTTGAAACCCAGGTATGTTCCCAGATAGGTTTTCTAAAAGCTGTTAATTGCAGAGAACTTTTCCCATCTTCTTTCTTTTCTAATGCATCACCACACAACACATTTCAACATGGGGCTCCAAGAAACGTACACACTCTTTCTTGGTACCAACAGCAGTGATGACTAACTCTTGCTATGTATCTTTCTTTTGATTTCTTTTGGTTAGTATATTTAGCTCTGTGTGTGTAAGGTAGGCAGGACTGTCCAGGAAACTAAATTAGCATTTGACTTCAAATAAACAGCCCAGCTACCAACTGTGAATGATACAAGTGTCAAGCTAAGTAACGAGTTTCAGGCTAAAACAGTCTTTGATCTCCATTGTTGTTTGCTTCTTTACTATTACAACAAAGTTGTTTTATTTTCTGCAAGATGTTTCCAGCCTTTCAAAAAGTAGTGTATGTCTGCAGCTTTTAAACTGTGAAGAGAGAGGGACAAGCATCAGCTTCTTTATAAAACACTGTGCATTTGTTATTAGTGTAAAATCATATAACATCACATGAATTTAAAGAGCCATCACCATATGATTCCTAGCACTAAAATCACTGTTGTGATTGAAGTGACAAGAGTATCATTGTCATAACACAGAGTACAATTTCATACTGGATTTATTGCAAAGATACGTGCTACTTTTTGCCTTTTGAATTCTTTTATCAGTTTAAGATTCATATTTGTTTTCCTTATTTTTGCTGACTTCCTCTTGATCTTCGTAGCATGTGGTATATTACCAGCTGCACTGCATTCACTGTTCATTTAGAACAGGGGAGTTAAAGTATTGCATTTATTTGGTTTGTTCTAGTAGCATATGACTTCTTGAAAGATCATATTTCCTGTTCTAATGTCCTTACTCACGTTTACAATATCATTACCAAGTTTTTATGTAATCGCATTACAGTACACTGAGAAACAACAGTAATTATGAAAGACAGTTACACTTACACAAGTTCCCTGCACCTTTTTTTCTACATCTTGGTTAATAGAGCAACACTCACTTATAAATGTTGTGATGCCAAATGACACAGTTTCTAAAACATAGTATATTGACTTATGAAAATGTTGGGGAAAATCTTTAATTCAGTATCAACAGAATATCTAAATGGAAACATAAGAGGTGAAGACCTATGGACTGTAGTATCATATGTTCAGTAAAGAAAAAGGAGGTGCAGGAACTCTTCTTGTATCCCAAAAGACCTACCTAGGTGTAAGTGTTGAGTATTCATTCACATTTTCCTCCTTTAAGCAGGTAAGGGACAAAATGTGCATTGCCTCTGTCTCACTTTTCCTTTGAGTAACCACTTCAAGGCAGAGGCATCACTGGCAACTGCATGAAGGAGCAGATGACTTCCTCCTTCTATACCTATTGCTGAAGCATTTAAGGGATGTTAAAAATGTCAATGGGAGTGGTTCTTCCTTGTTGCACTACTTGATCTGACTTTCAGCTCCGTGATGGCATTTCCCACCTCCCCTCTTTCAACAGTATGAGAAAGTCCCTGGCTCTACCATCAATCAGAAAAGAGTGGTGCAGGTGGCTCAAGAAAGTGAAAAGAGACTGCTCTTGGCAGTGATGGAGGTAGCCAGCTGCATGGCAGAGAGGTGAAGGTCTGTAGGATACAAGCAGAAGAAAGGCAAGCCAGGATCTCATGCCTGTAGTAAGAAGTACTCATACCAGAGTAACGAGGAGTCCAAAGGACTGAGAGTAGAGCCTCCACCTCCTTAAAATCTCACTGACCCCTCCCAATCCCTGATCCATCCAAAATCCCACTGATTCCCTTTAGGCTTTCTTCTCTACCTGAAGCTCTACTGATGTTTTGCAGGTTGCTCCATAGATGTATCTTCTTTGGAAATCTGTTGGTGCTTTCCTGTCTTCTTGTGCCTTGCCAACCTTCTTAATACACCTTCAATTTCTGCCAGGTGCCTCTGAAACTGTAGTGATGCCTCCTGGCACTTCCAGATATACCCATCTTGAACAACATAACAGCTGCATACTGATCATTTCCAATTTTTTCAACCTCTGTACCCTTAAAAAAGGACTACTCAAGTTGCTCTGTGAATGTCAACAATTTCAAATGAAAATAAGGCACCTGATTGAGTTTGAGAGCCATTCTTTTTGCTTTATGTTCTGTAACAAATTCCTATCAGGCATGCATGAGAAAATGTTACCATATACTCCTATGATTATACTGATAAATACTCTTCCAAGAAAGGTCTGATATGTTCCATTAAAGAGGCATCGTGTTCAGTTCCAGAAATGATTGCATCTCAGCTGTTGTGTGCACACATACCTACAAAAACAATTTATACACACTCCTCCAGACTGTACGTAATGAACGACAATATACCAACAAAATCAGTTAATATTAATATTATTGCTTTCATTCTTGAAAGCATTCTGTTATTTGCACTTTTGAACTATTTTATCTTGAATCTATCCTCTCATCTAGTTAAAAGGCTTATTTTGTTCTGATGTACTTAGTAAAACTTGCGCTATTGATACAAATCACCACTAAAGTGAAAGACAATTGCATAAAGCAATGTTTAGGATCACAGCCTTCATCTTAAAAATCTGTGTAAGAGTGCAAGTAGTGGTAACATAAGCAGACACCAGACTTCTGCCAACACTGCAAAAGAGAGAACTCAGGGGAAAGCTAAAGTAGGAGCTCTATTTACAAAACAGCAGATGCAACACTTTGGCTTCAGTCCAAGTACTCTTGCACTCTTCTGGTTTAAGCATGCTTTGTAGGAACGCATGTTTGAGGCACGCCTCTTGTTCTTTCCATTGAAATAAAGCTTATTTGGCAGTCACCTTTCCTTTTTCTGCCGGCCTAGTATTATTCTACAGTAAACAGGGTGCTAGAATATCAGCTGGTACATATCAGTGTAGCTTGATTGAGCTCATTTGCACCAGCTGAGCAGCTGAGGTTAAAAAAGGATTTAGAAACAATTTTTGATGAATCATCAAATCAGAATGAAATGGTTGCATTATGTTGCTATAACAACGTAACCAGGACAATATAAACATTAATGTTTTTAATTTATCCTTAAGGTGCTAAATCAAACATCCAGACTTGAAATTCAGCTACTGGAAAATTCACTGTCAACGTACAAGCTTGAAAAGCAGCTGTTACAACAGACACATGAAATCCTGAAAATTCATGAGAAAAACAGGTAGGAATGAGTAGTTGGTCTCTTATACTCTTTCTCTGCTCATCACAAAGTGGTCTGTGCATACTTTGTTCTAAGCAACTGATGAAATGGAAGAAGCAAATATGGTAAGTGGTAAGTATAGGTAATATTTATGACATGGCTAAAAGAGCTAGGGCGTGAACTTACGCTGTATTAGCTTCTGTATAATAAATGAAAGTTGGTTAACTTTCAGTTGGTTGAAAAGTTCAGTTGGTTGAAAGTTGATCAACTACCTTAAAGTGCACAAGAAACAGAAAATCTTCAGTAGTTCATCTTTCTACTTTTAATGGATACAAAGATCTAACATGTAGAAGGATCTCTCTCTCCCTTTGGACTGAATTGTATATAGCGTACTTGGAGCCATGATCCATTTAAAGAATAAGTGAATGATAGACATTTGGGGTTTATGTTGAAATTTAAGAAAAAACTGTTTAGCAGCACATAACTTTTGAAGTAGTGAAATGAGAGTCAAGAATAAGTTCCAGTGTTGTCCCTTTCTGTGCTACACAGAAACACCTCTCTGTGAGAGAGGCACTTCTGTGACACAGGGACTCAGTACCTGAAGTCACCGGATTTAGCAATCCAGTATCTCAGAGAGCGTGTGTGGTGGGTTGACCTTGCCTGGCTGCCAGACACCCACCCAGCTGCTCTCTCACTCCCCCTCACCGATAGGACAGAGGGAGAATATATGATGAAGCTTGTGGTCGAGATAAAGACAGGGACATCACTTACCAGTTACTGTCATGGGCAAAACAGCCTTATTTATTGCCAATTAATAACAGTGTAGGATAGTGAGAAATAAAAACAAATCCAAAAAGACCTTTCCACCCTGCCTCCCCTTCTTCCCAGGCTCAGCTTCACTCCTGACTCTTCTACCTCCCCTCCCTGAGCAGTGCAGGGGGATGAGGAAGGGGGGTGGTGATCAGTTCACACCACTTTACCTCTCCTTCCTCATGCTCTTGCCCTTCTCCAGCATGGTTCTTTCCTACAGGCTGCCGTCCTTCAGGGTAAGATTGCTCCAATGTGGGCTCTCCACAGGCTGCAGTTTCCTTCTGGACATCTCCACCTGCTCCAGCGTGGGGTCCTCCATGGGAAATACCTGCTCCACCATGGTCTCTCTCACAGGCTGCAGGGGAATCTCTGCTCCAGCGCCCCCTCCCCTCCTCTGACCTTGGTGTCTGCAGCATTGTTTCCTCTCACTTTTTTCCCTCACTCCTCACACTGTCTTGTGGTGCTTTTACCCTTTCTTAAATATATCTTCTCCGAGGCGCAAACTTCTTGGCTGACAGGCTCAGCTCTGCCGTGCAATGGCTCCGTTGGAGCCCACTGGAAGCGGCTGGAACCGGCTGTGTCTGGCATGGGGCAGCCCCGGCCCCTCCTCACAGAGGCCGCCCCTTCAGCCCCCAAGCTGCCCAGACCTGGACACCTGCACTCAATACAGTGGGTAAAGCCATTTTCCTTCTTGGCTGCCCTTCTAGAGACCTAAGGCTCATATTCCTGCCCCTGTAATGGCCAGGTTTAAGCAGGGAGGACAGATAGTGTGTTCACCCCGCAGCTTCACTCTCGGCTGCTTTCTAGAAAGAACAACTGTAAGTCTGACTAGGACTAAGGTTTCTATTTCCTGTACCGACATTTGACATTGAAATAAGGCAAACAGCTTTAAAAGTGAGGTAGTTACTGAAGAGTCTTGTGCAAGCTTGAGTGGACTGTTTAAATTGAGGTCAGTTTGCCAAAAAAGGCAGCATGAATCCGGTGCTGCTGGACAGGAATCAGCAGCGGAGGCTGAAAGACCTTGCCCAGGGTTATATGTAAGGAAGACTAACAGCACAATAGGCAAGGAGCTACTGGGAAAAGAAGGCAAAGAACCAGATAATGATGAAAATATTGTTACAAAGAAATGTGTTTGCTAAATGTGTCTAGTTGCAAAGCTGGTCAAATAATACACCATTATTGCTACTGGTTATGAAAACCAATTTAATATATTTAATCTAACAACTGTTTATAACCAGTAATTCCAGCAAATGTTGTTCTGGAGAGGTTGGGTTACATTGAAAACTCTTGAACTCCACAGATTTCCCTTGACCAATTAGAAATATGAATAAATTAGTGGGGGATTAACTTTAACTTCAGCCATCTCAAAATTAAGTAATCCACCTAAACTGTGTATGTGGGCTCTCTGAAGTCCACGGAGAAAGTAGGCATGTGCAGGAGGCAGGTCATTCTACATATTTTACAAACCTATTTCAAATTGGGATTAACCCAAGCATTAGTTAAGTACATAAATACTTGCATTTTTATCTGCTGCAATCTGGTTAGCAACAAAATTTTATTGGCTGCTCAAGACACAGAGTCTTGTGTACTTAATAGTCTGAATTTATTTATTTATCTTAGCAATGTGTCAGGGTGTAAAGCCTTCATGTCCATAAACAAGTAAGTTTTACTTAAGTTCACCTTTGACTTGGCTGACATTATGATGAAATGGTCTGTGACATGACAAAATGGTCTGCCTTGGTTTTTCAGAGGAAAAGGAGGAGTATGTTAAAAAGCACATTTAATACCCAATTGTTTCTCTCAGAAGTATAGTTATATGTGAATAAATGAAAAAGCACATGGAGTTTCATCTTGTAATGAAGCAAGAACCTGGTATACACTGTCCAGGTTCTGTTACTCTTTCCTTGGGAGTGACAAAATTAGGGAGAGGGCAATGTTATGATTACACTAAAACATGGATCATCAGCTCCTGTATCTTTATCTACTCCTAACAAAGAGCTGTGTAATCTTGGCCTTGTAGGTCCTGATCCTGAAATCCATTATGTGTGTGTCAGGTTCACTATGGGGCAAATCTTGGTGGTCTCAGCAGTTACTAGGTTTCTGGACATGCCAATAATTTGAGCTTGCTTAACTTTAAACTGTACTTATACATTACCCATTAGGCTATGTTCAGTAGCTGTTTGCAGTTAAAATGTCTTCATCCCTCTCCATATCACTTTCACATCAATAAAACAGAGAAAACTCCTTTTATCCGCATTGCCTATGTGGACTGTAAGCTTTCTTGGAAAGGGCCTTTCTTTTTGCAGTAGGTGTACACCACAGTGGGAACGAGCGTAGGAACTGTTATCATCGCAAAAATAATCAAAACAGATGGTGTACTGTGGGCAGATAATTTCTTTCTCTGCACTAAAATTTCCTCTATATAAAATAAAAATAATGATCTTAATCACTTTCAAAGAACTGGATTTTGGAAGAAAGTAATGCAAAATCTTATAGTAATAGTAACTGATCATTGATGTACTACAGTTACTTGTATGTTATCCTTAAATAAAATGAACACTGCATATCAACAGGGGACCAATGCATGTTCTTTAGACTAGAAATATATCTGTTCTTGGCCTTTCTCTTTACTTCCTGCCTCTGCTGGGAAGAGTGGCCAATTTTTTTCTTTTTATCTCACTGAAGTGAAAGATATTCCATGGCATAAGTAAAGTCACATTTGCCCCAGAATCATGTTTCTATTGAGTGCTCTCATGCCATAAATAATTTAGTTTTGTGGGTTCCCACCCACTATAATGTAAATGGTGGTTTCTTCCATTGCCATTTTTTCTCCCACAAGAGCCTTCTAAAAATTATTTTGATTTATTCTTGAAAGATTTCCCTGCTTAAGGGGGCTTATGAGCCCCCTTTTTTTTTCCAGAGTTTACCAGCTGCATTTAACTTATTGTGTGCCATTTGTTTCAATATGCAAGCGTGAAAACAAATTTTATTTACTCAGATGAAACAAATGAGGAAAAATATAATGGAATTCTGGATCTTCCAGCAATAAATAGTGGAACTGAAATTTAAACATAATCTAGTTTGATTGTCTGCAAATTCAAGCTGGATTTTAACACATTCAGTACAAGAACTGTTGTATCCTATGAAAGGCAAGGGCTCAAGAATGATTCTTGAATTTCCATCTGATTATGTGAAAGATGAGAAAACACAATAGGTCTATTTGCAGGTTCCGCATATACTAAGAAGATAAATCCAGATTTTTCACTTCACTTCTGCGATTTCAGTGGAATTATCTTGTCACTGGTATAAAAAATAGGCTTACTGATGCTAAGTGACCAATTACTTTACTGGTTTTGAGAAATATAGGGACACATATTTTTATATTTTCTTGAACTGATCAGACAATATCAGACCACCAAAGTAAGTATGAGTGGTCAGCACCTAACAATATAAGGAAAATTTCACTCATGTAAAAGCAAGTACAAAGAAGCTGTCTCAATGAGAAAATACCACTTTTGCACTCAAAAGTAAGCATTTAAATCCTCTACCTGTTTGTCTTCCCATACAGACATAATACAAGAGAACCACATGTATACGGCCAAAAAATTTTTTTCTAGTGTGACATTACTTGTCTTTATTTATTGACTAGCTTAACAAAGTAAATGTTTTTATCTGTATTTTTAATAAATCCAGGTTCTTTAAAAGATTATTTTAATGCAAAAGATGTCCATCTCTAAGATCTGGTCTATATCCTGTTCTCACATGTCTAAATTGAGGCCTCTGAAAACAAAGATTAAAAAAAAAAAACCCTCTTAAACTGCTGTGGTCTGGAATGGATTAGTGAATAAACTACCTACCTTATAAGGCAGATTGTCTAAAGCAGAGTTTCCTTCTTCCCCAGAGAGCTACCAAAGTGCTTTCTATATGTTCTACTTCATCACCTTTCAAAATGACAGCAGCTTTCACTGAAAGTCATTCTTTGAGTTCTGTACGGGCCTTCTACCCTCTCCAGCGTTATCAGAGGGCTTTTTCTGAATCAGCTGGACACAGCATAGTTGCACCAAGACATCCCACTGGCTTATATCCTGACAAAGTTAACACATCACTTGTATGGTTGAAAATAGATTCCTAGCCTTGCCAAGATCAGTGGGTTAGACATTGAACATGGTTAACCTTTAGGAAAATTAAGTTTGTCTGGGTTTGGGGGGGTGTGTGTATTTGGTTTTAATTTAATTGTCTGCTAGATAATGACTTCAAAGAGTCATTGTCCAATGGATAATGTTGTTATTTACCCATGTTAACATTTGTTTCTTCACAACTTCACTCTGTTCCCCAAATGCCTGATTTGTTTCCCCCAAATTGAAGGCTACAATTTTAAAAACACACACACACATATGTTTGTATGTGTGTGTTTGTGTATATGTGTGTGTATATATGTATGTGTATATATGATGCTTCTAGTGAACGGTGATTTATTTTTATTGTGAGTATTGTAGTTCCCATGACTGCTTCATCTGTCTAGGTCAGTAATGTTTTCAAACATATAGGAATTTCAAACATATAGGAAATATAAGAATTTCAAATGTATAGGAAACATAGACAGTAAACGTACTGTAAATAGAGCCAGCCATTACATCATGCCCATAATATTTTACTGGAAAGTGTTATAAAAGAATATTATGTAACAATTTCATTCAACCTTTACAGATTGTTGGATTAATTGGTATAGAGGCAACCTTCTCTTTGTTTTCTTTAATATTTTATGTCAGCAATACCCATTAATGAAAACTAGTAGAAATATTTTCATGTAACTCTATCTTCACAATGCCTCTTTAAAAAATTGAGAAAATATCTTTACCAAGCACTCAGCAAAGTTATTTCTCCATGGTATTTGTCTATTATAAATTGTCTGATGTCACAAGGAAAAAATAGAGAACAGAGTGGTCTCACAACTGTTAAATAAAATATAAATATCTTTGGTTTCAACCTGTTTCAAGACTTTTTATGAGGTTTCTAGCACTTTTTAAAATTTAAATGAGCTATAATAAACATGAATGTAACAATACAAATGAAAAATTCTGACCACATTGGAGTCAAAGGCCATAAGACCAGCTTTTCGCATGCTGTTTAAAGATTTCTTCCTTTTGGAGCAGGCCAGTGCAGAAATCCCCAGTCTGTGTGAAGTTTTTGCTTTTGTTCATTTGGAGCTTTGACCAAAGGTTTCTCATTGATTCTTAGTAAAACACAATTAATGTTTTGGATTTCTCCCAGGAATACAGGGAGTGGTCCTATCCTCAGAACTTATTCTTATGTGGTGTAGATTTATGGATATAGAAAGATCATTGCATAAATGCATATGCATTCCTTAAAATAGCTTAGTTTTGCAGTTTATAATACCAGGACTTTTAATCTACATAGAAAACTGTAAAGGAACCAAGTGCTGTGATACTCCCATCTTTCTACCACATGTGGTTGACACACTACTCATAAATATTAGGATGTATTATTACTAAAGCTGTAAAACATCTGCTTGCTGTCTGTCTCTGTAGATGCCAAACTGGGAAGCTCTAAACTTCTTCCTTCTTGCTTGACATGGTCAGTGTTGCTACAAATAAGACTGTCATCACCATGGGTTCATTTGCTACGGTCCTAGGCTACAGTGGGAAACAAATAATGCAATGCACAAATTGTGGCTGTCAAAGGCTCTTTCTTTTACATGAAATAATTCAGATATGGAAATCATTTAGATATGGACATGCAGATAGGATGTTGCATAATTAGGGAAATGCCCTGTACTGTACTAGGATATGGACAAAGATAAAGGGAACTTTTTTTGTCTTTACTTACCATTTAACTATAAAGCAATATTCTGGCTTCACGAATGGCATCCTGGCTTCAAGAATGGCATCTTCTCTTACAATGACAATACACAACATTTTCGATGGACTGTAAGATGTCAGACTGGGATGTGGCCACACCTAGCACCCATTCTATCATAGACTGCCCAGGGCCCAGCTTGTTCCTATCCAAAGTGCATTGATATAACTTACAATCTATCAGGAAAGTTAAAATCTAGAGTCAAAATGAGCATTTCAATAAATTCCATGAAAAGTGGGAAGAACTGATAAAATTCACATAGAACATTTTTTTATTTTGTTGAACGGTATTTTATGACTAAAACCAGTTCCATCAGAACATTTTCAACCACTTCTGCCTAACAAAACTAACTAGTCTGACCTGCTGCATAACAAAGCTCAAAGACTTCCATATAAATATTCCCCAAAAAATCCACGAGTCTAGAGCATAAAGGCATGGTGTTTAATGTTAGAGTTCAAGTGATGAAAAAAATCAACTACAGGTCTGAGAAGGTGTTAAAATAATTTATTGTCTTTGGCTTCAAAATCTGTACTTTGTTTCAGATTGAAACTTTCTATCATCTGACTCTAGTCCACCGAATCTTGTTATGCTTTCGTTACTAATTAATGAGCCTTTTAGAATGAGATATCATGTTCCCTTTTGTTTTTGGGACCCCACGAAACAGTGTTTTCCCTTCCCATCTTTTCTTTTTTTTCCCCTTTACCCAGATCCTTCTGGTTTTCACAGAACTAGATATGTTGATATTACAAAGTATATTTTCTTCAGTATCTTTGTAAGTCCCACATTTATAACATTTCAGAAAAAGAGGTTTGCTGTTTGGTTTCTTTTATTTAAAAAAAAAAGTTTTATATTACTCTAGCTTGTACAGCAAATCCAGGGCCTGAATTTAATCTTTGCATTGTTATCATTTGTAACAGCTCATGTTAAGGCTCCGTGATATCTAGTAGAAACAACTCCATATGGATTTTATTACATTCTTCAGTTAGGTTAAATGACCTGAAATTATGCAGGCATTTTGCCACTGATCTATTATCCAGAAGTAAAAACAAAGGTGGGGGGAGAGTGCAAATAAATAAAACCTAAGACTGACTTGAACAGGAAGCAGTTTGTTGGCAAGTTTGTAACCACCAGTTGGTTTATGGGCATGAGAAACACCTCTTCTGGCGTATACAGTAGAATTACTGAACAGAAAGTAACAGAGGGATTGAATTAGATAATTTCTTTATCTAATACTAATAAAATCTTTCTGCTAAACTCCCACCACAGCATCAAAGCACTGGCCTGGAAAAAGTTCTTGTCCACTGTTGACAGATATTAGCTGTCCTTTATGTCTACAACTCCTCTATTCTTCTAGATATAGGCTGATGTGCCTTTGATCTTTGTAAATTGTACACTTCCGACTCAGGACAGAGAGGGTACAAGAAAAAGAATATTAGTCAGGAGAAAGCATTTACATACATGTGTAAAATTATTTATAAAAATCTATGTAAGCAGGTCTTGTAGTATGATGCCCAGCAGTTTTCTGTCTGAGGTGCCTTTTGTGGAATCAGAAAAGGCAGACGGGAATATCTATGTGGACTCAAGTAAAAAAAGGGAATCCTACCTTAAAATGCAAACTTCTGATTTATCTTTTGGGTAAACAGTATTATTCTTAAAGTGAAAGCAGATAACACTCATCTGGTGCACAATTCCTTTCCCAGCTTCACAGACCACATCAAATGGTACTTTTATTGTGGGTTCCATATTGCTTGATGGTACTCCATAGCTCCTAATGCTTATCTTCCATTCAGTGGTATGGCCCTTCACAAACTCTTCCTTAGTTTACCCCTGATTTTTGTCTCATCATGTTGACCCATCCATACTACCAGTGATGTCCTCTTCAATGCCCTGCTCTTCTCCCTTGTTTGCCTACCTTAGGCTTTTCTGCCTGAAATTCTATATACAAATGTGTTACTGGCCCTATGCTCGTGTACTTGGATGGGTGTAACAACTAGATATGCAATTCCATGCACTTTGCTCTAAGCACTACAGCATGCAAACATCACAAAATGAAACCTTAGAGAGCAGCTATATTTGACTGCTTGATAGAGGAAATCAATGGGCTGAATTAGTAGATGTGATTTTTTTAGGATAAATGATTTATGTACTGAATTCTATGGTGAAAAATAAAATAGTTCTGTTTTCTGTATTAATAAATATGTTGGCATGAAATAATATCTACTAATTGTTTTATTTCATTTTAGTTTACTTGAGAACAGAATTTTAGAAATGGAAGAAAGGCATAAAGAGGAGCTGGACACTTTGAAGGAGGAAAAAGACAACCTACAAAGCTTGGTCACACGACAAAGCTACATAATCCAGGAGTTAGAGAAGCAGTTAAACAAGGCAACAAGCAATAACAGTGTCCTGCAGAAACAGCAGCTTGAATTGATGGATACAGTTCACACTCTGATCACCCTCTGTTCCAAGGAAGGAGGTAAGAAAGTAGCATTATAAAACATTAGAAGTACTAGGAAATTTCTTCTGAAGTAAGTTCTGAGTTTTTGGAAAGGCAGAACTTAATGTGCTTATTCCAAGAAAGAAAAGGACATTATAATTGAAGACAAAAGAGCTGATGAGAACCCACAAATCAAATAAGGTTTAGACAGTGCTGAGGCTGACCCTTGTTGTAATGGCCATTTTTGATTTTTTGAATTTGAAATCATTGAGTTGTTATACCTTGACTATAGCTGATGTAGGCCATATTTCCATTGACTGCACATTAGCAATAAGGATTTGTTCCTCTGAGCATCTCTCTCCTTCTGCTGGGAGTAATCCAACCAACTGTGGATGTTAACTTTATAGGTGCCTATATCTAATTTACTCTAGGCTTTCTTTACAATCAATGGAGAGAACAGGGTACTAAACGAAGGAAAGTAACCCAGAACTTTATACATATATATGGGTTATAATGTCAATGAACTTGGATGTAGGCACTTATGGTGTTGTAGACATCCAAAAGATTAATCTCTTCTCTTGAATGAGATTTTATTTATAATAAGGGATCATTTTTCTTCCTTCTGCCTTGCTGGATTTTGTTTGTTTGTTTCTGGTGCATTAAGCACACTACAAACACAAAAGATAGAAATAACATAACATCTTTTGAAACAAGGGATTGACAAAGGTTCTAGGACAATTTACAAGTCTGCCTTTCTTAGTAAACGGGTTTCTTACAGAGATTGAGAAAAAAATTCAGGTAGTATTTCAATTTTCAAATGCTAAAGACACTGCAGAATGTCTCTGGAAAGAAATTCCTTTCATTAGAACTGGTCAAGGGAGATGGGTGAATGAAGACCACTCTAAAAGATGGAAATGGGACACTGGAAAGAACAAATTAGTAACTATGAAAAACATGGCAAAGTCATACAGAAAAGAGGGAAGAAGAAATGTAGGGGAGAACATAAGAGAATAGGCATATACTAAAAATAACAGCTAAAAGGGGATTAACAGCTGTGCCTGGTATGGCATGCAGAGGGTTAAAAATACTCGGGGAAATAAAGTTGAGGAAAGAAAATAGTATCTACGTGGGAAGAAGCCATCAAAACCCTTCTGAGAAAGGGTACAGGGTAAACTTAGAGAGAAACTGTAAATGTGTGAATTCTACTAGTCATTCAGTGAGTGTGGAAGCATGGATGAAAGAGGTCTATGCGAGGTTTAAGTACCAGCAGTTTGAAGAGCCCAGCATATTTACTCATTGTAATTCTAGAGCTCTACGTGCCATAAATTATCTAAAAAACCAAAAAGCAAAAAACAAACAAAACCCCCAAACAACAACCCCATCTCCCCAATCAAAACCTTGTCACCTGCATCATTATTCAATACTCTGTTTAAGAGGCAGAAGGACATATTAGATCATTCAAACTACTCAGCTCAAGGCAGTGTGGGTTTGCTCTCTACTATATATTCCCATGCAACTTGTGTGGCTTAAATCTGAACTGCTCCAGTGACAAGGATTACATCTCTTCCTTTGGAAGTGTTGCATGCTTGGGCCTGTGTTGATAGACTGCTTTTTTTTTTTTTATTTTTTCTCCCCCTCATGTTCATTCTAAATGTTCCCTTCTGCTTACTCTGTTGTACTGTTCCCCAGCATTTTGAATTAAATAACATCCGTCATAGTAGGCTGTTCTCATATCAGTAGAGAAACATTGTGATGCAATGCAAATCCTTTATTATGTTTTATGGTCTTTTGGCAAAGAAACCTGGCAAAGCTGTGTTCAGAGTGTTCTGATAGAGCTCAGGAGTACTTTAAAATTAATATCAAAATGAAAGATATATTATTCTCATACAGAGACATACTGCAAGTTCTTTTTAAGGTTAGAAACAGATTTTCTAATAATTTTGAATTTGATTCAAACAAAAACCCAAACAAACCAACATTTTTCCTCCACTTAGTTTCCTCAGCTGCTTCTTATAAAAACTTTTTGTTTTTATAAGGATTACAGAATTGAATGTTTAAAATTGGGCTCCCAGGTACAAATTCAGGTACCTGAAAACCTGATTTTTCAGCAGTTTTTTTACTTCTGAGGAACTATGGAAGCAAAAGATGGTCAGCACAGTTAAATGCCTGAATATGATTTTCATAGCCTAACTCAAAGTCTTGATTTTGGACTCCATTACCTTTTGTGTATTAACATGTTCAGAATTTTCCTTGGATACCTTTTTTATTTAATTAGAATAATTTAAAGAGAAATAATTGCAGAAATGTTTCCACTTATGGTCTGTTTAAGTCTAGCTGACCAACATTGTAGATAAGTACATTCATAGCTGAAAAAGGAGCCAGATAGCTTAAGTTAAAATGATAATACTATCCTGGAGCACAAGACCACTCTAATGAAGGCTGGATACTAAAGCATTTGGTTGTACCAAAAAATAATACCAGCTTCAGTCTGTGCAAATATATGTTGAAGATGGAAAAGTATGCATGCTGGGAAGTACAACTGGAGCTACTCTAAATTCACAGAAAAATATGAAGTTTAGATAGTCTTACACAAGTCTTTGTGCACTAATGTTCAAAACATAAAATATGCTGTGAGAACTGGTGTTTATTTGGAGAAAGAGAATAACAAAATGTGATATATAAATCAGTGACACCACTTCTGTCTTATACTTTGGTAAATCTCAGTCATCTAATTTCACAAGGGATATAGCAGAAATGGAAATGGTCCAGAAAAGAATAGGACATTGGAAATAATTAGAGACCTGGAACGATTTCCATATGAGGAGAGAGAGCTGTAACATACAGAACTATTAGATGGGAAAGAAGGTATGTGGGATGCTGTTATGGAAGCATACAAAATAACTAATGGTAGGGAGAAAAGGAACACCCAGTAACATTGAGAGATATTTTCCATTGATAAAAGTTAGTACTTGATTAAGTTAAGTAAAGGTTGCTAGATATCACTGAGATTGATAAAGATTTTTGGATTATTAGAAAGCTGAAGAGCTAGCAAAGGATGGGTCCCATTAAAAACTTCAGGCTTTTAACTAGGGACACTCATCTTTGAAGGGAAGCACAAGCTAAGCAAGGCATCAAGTCTAGAAGGGCAGATTGTCAAAGATGAGTTACTTCCTAAGGATGAACACAAGACTTGAGAGGAATTGCAAAGTCTGAACCCTGAGGTATTTTGAGAATGGCTTTAAGTACCTTTGTTGGATTTTCAATCATAAATTTAAAATGTAAGTAGATATATTTTATATTTCGTGTATGTGTATATATTTTTAAAAACTATTATCAGTGTCAAGAAACCTAAAAATCTCCCCCACGGTAGGAAAATTATGTTCTTCCTTGCATAAATCATAGTATTCAGGATTTTCCAATTCGTGAAACTGAAATTACTAATTCTGAAACTATTTTTTTCTAAAATAACAATAATACAGCTAAACAACTTCATTTGAAACCAAGCTGGTGATAACCATTGTTTTTTGATTACAAAATATGAGATAAATTTCCTCCAGTAATGACATAATCATATCAGAAGATTTATTTTTAGATTAGTTTAAATAAGTTGGGAACCTTCCAGAAGATTGCCTGCTAGGAACCTGTGAATAATATAGCTGAACAGTGTAGAGATACAGGGCTGAACAGAAACTGCTTTTGTTTAGTTTTACACTCTGAGAAGCTTAGCTAACATAGTCCTTAGTACTGGATGACAACCTAAGAAATCTGCTTTGGTACTTCCACCATGGCTAGACAAACTTTAAGAGAATTTCTGAAGGATATAAAGGCAAATGAGGAAGAGAGAAAAAAGTAAAAGCCACACAAAGGATACATTTTTAAAATATAGATGGACCTAAATACAAAATCCAGATCCCACTCTCAGTGTCAGTTTTGGTACAGACCAGTTTTGGGATGAGGGCCACCTGTAAAACTTGGAATTATTTGTGAGTTTGGTTTCCAAAATACCACCCACCTCTGTCCCAGTGTGAGTGATTCTAGGATTTCAGTTGCATGTAATCCTTAAAATAGACACTCTAATAGGTCAGAAAGCCAACAGAGAGTCAAATATATGCAGGATACCATGGGGACTCACATGTCTCCATTTTGGCCTGTGTCTATGGCTAAATAGATTTGTCACATTGTTTATGTATTTTTTAGGCAAGGGCAACAATCTTGGCAGCAGCTGCCAATAAATTTCTAAAATAGAATTTCTAAAAAACCAGCACTTTCAGACACTAGCCTTCCTATTGAAATGGTTGCTCATTATGGTGAAAATTTAAAGTGACTTTTTAAAGATCAAGTAATCTCCAAATTCAAATATAGATAAATGCCTGAAATGTTTACTTTTCCCCAGCAAAAGACAGAGAAATAGAAACATTGAGGTGAAGACTTAATTAATCACCATAGAGATATTGCACGACTGTCTCCAAGACTGTAGAAGTCCTTCACCTGTAGAAAATGAGTTGAATAGAGATCACATCATTCTTTGCAAAGGTCATCAAAGATTTTGTGATTATTGTCTTTAAACTGTTCATTCATCATAATACGTTGAATATGATTTGTCTGAGGATGGATAAAGCATGTTGGCACATTGCTGTCACAGTCAAACAATAAATTTGTAACACAGTAGCTAGTTTAGTGACAGACTTTCTAAGCTTCCACATCAGAAAAATTACTTATGAAAAGGATATGTAGTGCTAAGCAGAGAGTCACACAAATATTATTCAAAAAGAAAAATACAAGGAATACACTACAAATTATGTTAAGCAGTTTATGTCAATATCATCATCAAAGAAGTGTATACAAGTTCAAACCAAGCAATTCAGAAATTGCATTGGTCCAGTGGGAAATTACGTTTCAAGCTAAATGTCACAAAAAGTGCCCAGTCAAAAGTCACATATATTTTCAAATACATTGTCCTTTTTTTTTCCCAGTAGAAGAAAATAGATCTAGAGTGTCTATTGTGTTAACGTTAATTTGCATAACTTAGGATAGCTGCCCAAGTACTCCTACCCACAGGATAAGGGAATGTAAAAATTCAGTGGGAAAGTATATTTAACCATAAACTTATTTTCCTGTTCCTGTTTTTTATTTTGTCTGTCAGACTGCATAATAACATACCTTGTTAAAATGTTTGGTCTAAACTTGTATACTTCAGAGGACTAATGGAACAGTAGAGAAACTTTTGTCATACATGTCTGGTTTTGTGACCCCCTAGTAAGAAAGAAATGAAGCAGTAGCTTCCTCTTGAATGCTGACAAGAAGCTAAGCGTAATTCTCAAAATAATACACATATATGCTAGGAATTTACCTCTCCAGAAGTACCTATTGAGTTCATGAAGTAAATAATATGGTTAGTGGTTCTGGCATTTCTGAAAAGGTGCAAATCTCCTGGGTTATGGGTAGTTTTCATATTTTAGAAAATTATGCAGGAAAAGTAAGTATGTCCAAAAATTTATTTTAATGGAATGCATGCTTTTAAAGGGCATAGCAATTAATTTATTCAAAACATTAAACAGTAAGTAGTCTATTCCACTTCTTCGACCACAGTTGTTATGAAGTTAAGATTTATACTGAAGTGAAAGAGAGTGAGAACAGAATGAGAACTTCAAAGAAATGACCCAAAGGTTACAGGCACAGGGGAAACTCCATTGACATAAGCAGAATTACCCCAGCAGTGATGCTGGCCTACTTCATTAGAAAGACTTCAAAGGCACCTTATATAATGCAAGCTAGTATTTAAAAAAAAAAAAAAAAAAAATCCCAGTGGGAATCCCACGATAGAATAACAGATTCAGGTGTTCTAAAAGGTAATATTAAATCTTAATGTTTGAACTGTGTTCAGCAAGACAAATTTTCTATATTATATTGATTCAACCATATATTGGAATACAATAACAAGGATATCTAAATCTAATAGATTTTAGACAGCAGTGTAGAAGAGTAAGGTTGTATGATACAGTTCCTGGACATTTTTCTTCTGTGCTTGGAAAGAATAATATTGGTACTCATCTGAGATATATTTTGAGGTGACAGCATGTTTTGTCTGTTACCATTTCCCTAACAATATCTTTTCATTCCTTAAGCACTTGCCTCCTCTTTGTACCTCATCCTTGACATTGCTAAGGTTTTTTTCAACATGATGAGACATAACTAGTGAGGCAGAAACCTAGAGTATGGCCTATCAGTCACTTAATTATTTTTCTTCTGAAGCATAGAGGCAAACAAAATAAGAGTTTTGCTAGATGCACAGAAGTTTCTGACCAACTTTGGCTGCAAGCTGTAGGTCTGAGGTGGATCAGGAGTGTGCCTGAAACATGGTTATAAGAAAAGAATGCATGAATAACGTGACAGACATTTTTTTTCTTATACCTGAAATTGCATTTTTATTACCAATGTGTTAGAACATACTGCAATGTAATAACAAAACATGATGCTTTTCATCTATGAATTCCATTTTTTTATTAAGGTTATTTTTCTTAATATTAATTAAGAATAAATTAAAAAACACAGACTTGACAAAGCTGGAGTGACCACACCAGAGCTTTAAACAAAAACTCATTTAATGCACTGAAGCCATCTGGTGTTCCACACTTACGTTATTCTGTCATGAAGTCCTGCTTCCCAAAAGTCTCCTGATCCCCAAAGGTTTCAAAGCAAATAGCTTCAGCTAAGGTTGATGCTATGTGTGTTTGAGAATACAGAAAACACCCATTTGCTCAGTTTCTCTCTACTTCCTCCTGCTTTAGAGATTTTATGAACAGGCAGTTTCATTTTTTTAAGATATCTTAAAGCAATAACAGAAATACATTTAGTTTAAAAAGAGATCAGAAGATCACTATCAGAAAATGTCCACCCACAATTCACAAAGCTCACTATTATAAAGATGTATTCCACTTTTTGATCTGCTTTTATTTATATTTTGAAAGCTGGAGAAAAATTGAATGTTAATTTTGCACTTAGTGTCATAGAAGAGGGGTCCCCTTACCCTTACTGTAGCTGGAACCAATTGAGCACACGGACCCACTGAGGTGGAAAGAGCTACAGGGCTGCAGTCAGAGTCCAGGTTGTCTGTGTACAGTTGTCTTTGTTCAGTTAAACATACACATCAGCACCAGCTTTATTTTGTGTTTCTTGTTTATTCTGTTCAGGTGCTATAGAATTCCTGTTTCCCTTGGAGACTTTCTGTATTGATATGCATTTTTCAGAGATGCTCAGAAAGCTCACGTAAGAGTGTTTGTCACCTGACTCGCCTAACATTTACAGTGTAGATGTAGAGTCCTGGTCTGGACTTCCTTTAGAGTCAACAAAGGCACTTTTGTCAAGTCACTTGTCTTTGGATGAGGTGAATTGCAGCTGCAAGTACCTTTTTTCTCCATATTATCTGTTAAAGGGTGATAATATTAGTGCTGCTATTTATATGATCAGTATCTACATTGGGACAGATTAATTTTATATTGTTATTTTCTAAAGCTAAATAAATACAATTTTAAGGTATTTTCATACCTTGCTCAGGCAAGGATACCTTAATTTCCAAGTTATGCTGTGTAATAAAATGCAACAAAGTGTATTAGGTAGGATCAAGCCAGACTTTGGTTTAATAGAGATTCATTACTGAAATAAGTCAATTTGAATGTGCAGCATTTGAAATTTATGTCAGCAGGAAAATACTTAAACTCTTCAAAACAGAATTGGTCATTCCCATATTTTATCCCTATTAACTTATTGATGGTCACAGCAGGAGGTCAATATTTATTAGTACTGAAAAATGAATACTTCAAGTACATATTTTTACATTTAAATTCTTGACTGTTAATATTGAAATCAATTACCCACCTTCATTCATTCATAGAGTATTTGTCAGTGCCAAATCCCTCTTCACTCTGCTTTGTGAAAATGGCATTATTCACTCACACCAAAGATATTACAGAGGATATCAGCATATATAAACCAACTAACAACACTGCTGGTGTCACCCAAATAGCTTGTTAGTGAAAAATTTCTTTGTGTGCATACCATTCTTTGGCTGGAAATACTAAATGCACATTAGGGTGCCTGTGTGGAAAAATATAAATCAATTAAAGAAATATGGACACTAGAAATATTAAACAAAGCCAGTGGCTTAATCTCTCTTGTAGGAGTTCATGAAAGACTTCTTTAGTTCTCATCTCTCAGTGAATGGCTGGTTAGTCACAAAATTGCTGTCTCAAACAGAAACTATTAAGGAACTATATCGCAGCTGGATAATTAAGTGTCTTTATCTCTTTGTAAATGGTCCATAAGGCTTTCCATTTCAGCTCACTAATGAGGACCACTTTATGGTATTCCTAAGTGATGTCTTTCAAATGCACAGTGAATCGAAGTATTATTGTTGTTACCAGTCACTAAGGCTGGATTTATTGGGAAACAAACTTGATAACTGTTGATAATTTATTAGGTAGTAAATAATTATGCTCTGGAGAGGGTGAAAGCTCACTATGTTAACATTGTTTTCCAAGACTGAGTCAATTCCTGCAGCACTACAGGAGGGAAATCCTGCTTTAAATGATTTATTTAATAAGTAGTTGGATAGCTTGGGTGCTTTTGCTATGCAATTGTTTGCCTTTCTTACTTCAGACTCTTAGAGGGGGTGTGGGATGGAAAAGTAATATTCTGTTAGCTGCTAAAACATTTCTGTAAATGCTAATGTGAGGCATCTAATTGGCTACACCTTTTCTCTTTCCTCTGCACCTTAAAAATATGGATCTGAAATTCTTGTATGTAATGAACCTTAGTGTTTCTAATGAATCTGAGACTGGACTAGTTCCTAGGCTGATAGAATCGTCATAGCCCTACAAACTGCATTTCAGCATGGCCTGGTAGTTATGCTGGATTGTACTTAAGAGAGGTTTTCACATCCATTTGGGCCTCCCACATGCAGTAAGTGGTATGCATGCAACCATGAAGGGCTAGGGGTTGATGGCAAAGGGGCTATTTTTGCTTACGTCATTGCTCCTTGGAAACAAAATCCTTCCACTTGTCCATCCAGTCTAGTGATTGTAGGGTCACAGAATGAATCAGATCATTGAGCTGCTGCAGTGGAATAATAAACCTGTATAACAAAGAAACAAAACAACAATAAAACAACCAAGCAAACAAACAAAACCCCCGAGCCTGCCTCTCCCTTCCCCTCCCCCCCCCAAAACACTTTCTGCCAGATCTCCTATTAGCTGATTCATTCTGTGGCTATGGAGACAGCCTACAACCAACAGAAATGGGAGGAGCAGCACTGCTTGTTTAAGTGACACCCTGCCATTGCATTGGGTTTTGGGTTACGAAGAAGTGCTTCTTTAGACATTAAAAATGTGTGTGTGTATATATATATATTTACTTATACTGCCATAAACTCTAAACACTTAAATGAAGGCCAGCATTTTCTATTCTAATAATTCAGCAGATGAGCATTCCTGAGGAAGGAATTCTAGAGTTCTGTTTTCTCCCACCTTCTAAAATACCCATGTAAGTTCAAGGTAAGCTCCAAAGGAAATCTTGAATGAATGACACAGGAGGTGCTACTTGCCCATTAATGGTCGAAATGAAAATAGTATTTTATAAATTATTACTAAGGAACAGAAAGGAAATCAGAAAAAATTGTACCACAGTATTGAGCACGATGTGCTCAAATACTGTATAAAATATTGGACCCCACATCTTAAAAAAAAAAACAAAACCAAACAAAAACAACCAAACCCCAAAAAAGATGGAAAGAGCTACAAAGACAGATGATCAAAGCTGTGAAATAGCATTCATTAGGCATATTAGAGATACTTCGGGCAGTGTAAAAGATAATAGAAGGAGAATGCAGTAGAAATCGCAGGTGGCTTGTAGAGCACGGATGCAGAATTACTGACACTTTCAGCTAAGAATGAAGCGTCACTAGCTGAAATACACTGGTTAAAAGCTAACAATGGGAGATTGTCCTTCACATGGTACGTGTATGGAGTTCCTTGGTATGGTACACTGTGAATGATTAAAATTCATGTGGCTTCAAAAAAGCAAATGGAGAAATTCATGGAAGAAAATTCTTTCAAAGCCTATTAAATATACAGATATTATATCTGGCAGAGGAAGCACCTATGCTGTAAATTCCTGGATATGCTTGCCTGCTGTTCTCCAGTCAACTGCTTTGGACATCTGCTCCTACTGAAGACTCTTTTTTGCGCCAGGTGTTAGCCCAGCGCTTGCAAAACCTTAGGGTTCTCTGGGGAGGGAAAGGCCTAAAGGAAAAAGAAAATAAGGAGAAAATAAGTGATTATGAGGGTGTAAGCAAAGAATAAAACAGAAGAGCAGTGAGAGTTAAAAGATCAAGTCTGGTGAGGAAGCCCAGTGACTTCTAGGGCCTCCGATGCTGGAGATGAGACACTGGAGAGGCTGGAACAGCAAGGTAACCTGGTATAACCACTCTCATAACTTCATTTGGGATTAATGGGAGCCTTGACAATAAAGTTTTATAAACGAGAATCTGCAAGTTTATAATCCATAAACTTGATTATGGAGCAATAGTTCCCAGAACAGAAATATGTTATTCCAGTATGTCAAAATGAACTTTTTTTTCCAATTTGCCTTTGGCCAGCTCTTTTTGTCAGATTCAGAGCAATCTCACAAAGAAATATTGCTTTGAAAAGCGTTTTGGTGAATGTATACTTTGCTGGAAAGAAAATATATGTCCAAACTCCAGTCCTAAACTTTATCTCACCTCCCTAATAAAAAATGTGAGTACACAAGCATGTACAAACAATGACTTATCTGAGAAGACTGCTGGACTCCAAGATGTCCAGAAGCAGCTTTCATATTAATATCCCCTGCCTTTTTTTTTTTAAGATGATATTCACACTTTGTGGAGATGAAAATAAAATGTAGTATTAATACAGGAGGAAATAAAGTTGACGTTGGAGAAAGTTTTGAATCAGGTAGTGGTAGTTTGTCTTTATAATAATTTAGAATTGGGTACTAAGTGCATATAAGTTCACATGTAAAAGTTTTACTGGACTAGATAGATGCATAAAAAGTTCCTGATATTTTGTCAATAATAAGTAACTGCAATTTTTTTTAATTCCATACCTGTCAATGGATTGCAATTTTCTAATTCTTTTTCACATTGGCTATACTGGGTGACGATGGTAGCTTTAATAATCCAGAAATACTTTTTGGAGAGGAAAAACACATAGTATGTATTATGTACCTGAACAGACTAGAATCCAGAAAATGCACTATTCAAGTCCTTTTTGACAGGGACACAAATGTGCTCTTACATGTCTATCATTTTAGTTTGTAGGCAACACTGTGGTTATCTGGAGAGCGTATCTGACTTGAAGTGGGCCTCCAAGGTTTGTGCCTTTCCATGTGGTTTGTGTAACATTTGCAGCACAACTGTGTTGCCACAGGGTTGTCTTGTTGCAAGGAATAGTTGAGTTGCACATCACAGCCAGCTATTAGGTTGCAGTTTAATGTTTGTTCTCAAGTGGAAGCTGGTATATACAAGACTAGGCCACTGAAACAACAGACTATACCTCTGGCTGTAAGTCAGCAAAAACTGAGTGGCTGTAACTCTTTGCATATTTTTCCTCCTCAAAATAAAAATAATCTTCACCCTTTCTCTGTCAGATCTGTTTGTGGTTCCTGCTGTTAAGTCTGGGAACATATATACATGTATGGGCCATGTTCCAGGCCTCCTCACTGGGGATATTTGACTGACATCCTTTTGATAACATTAGCAAACTGTTCCTGATTTGATTCTTCACGAGCCAGGCGCTATCTGCTGTCATAACTGGAACTGTGGTGGTGCACAGCAGCTGCACCCAAATGGTTGGGAAAGAGGTCAGAGATACAGGGTCTCTTATAGAAATGTAGGATTCCCCACCATGTGTCTGGAACCATGACAAGATCAAGGCAAAATTTATTTGCAGTCCAGATCTAGACTGAAATGGCCATTTGGCAGTCCTTGAATGACCCTGTCCTGGAATGCTACAGCGTAGGTAAAAGCCATCAATTTACAACCTTCTCCTTTTTGATTTTTTCGAAGCTGCTCCTCTGGGGACAGAAATTTTCACCTCAGATGCTTTTGATAGAGCAGCTAAAATTTAGGTCAATTCTGTTTGCCAATAAGATATGGAGAGAGACTTTTCCTTCCTGGCTTCAAAAGCATGAAGAATTTTTTTAAAGTGTATTTTGGTATGTATAGTGATTACTAAGTCCTGTAAGAAAATTAGATTCATGTAAATAAAACATTAAAACAATGAAAATATAATAATTCACTAAGACACTACAGAAATCTCTGCATATCTGTCCAAATAAGTCACTATCATGCAAAAAAACCAACAGCTGCCTTCCATTTGCTGGCAGCATCACTAAAGGACATAAGTCGCCAGTGATTAACTCAGTCTTAAATGATTTCACAAATATGGCAGTTCAGATCTTAAATAATTTAGTAAATATGAATGTGATTTTATTGATTCAGTCAACATAATGAACTGCAGTTTAACATTCTTTATTGCTTACAAACTGCACTATTCATTCTCCAAATATCTGATGGAGACTTGAAAAGCAATGAGATAAACACTTAATTTTCTCAAAAACAATCAGAAATCTCAATTAAAAAAATCAAGTGTATTATTTTTTGCCTTTTTTTTCTAGTAGAGATGAGATTAGGTAATTTTCATACAGCTAGGAAAAAAGATAAATATTGTAAGTTTTAAATTTTGTATTCCTAGAGGAGAACTTTACATTACTGAATATTTCAGAAGCTATGTATTCTTAGCAGCCAGTTTGTATTTCTTTAAACCCGGGCAGAAAAGCAGGCATCCTTCATTTGTGATAGCTGTTAGGAACTAGTAAACTCATTTACTATTGACTTATTTTCATGATTGATAGCAGAAAAACAGTCTCACCCTACACAGAGGCACACACAACTGTCAGTCCGTTAAGGGATTTCCCTGGCTGTTGCTTTGGGAAAAGGCCCTACATGTCTGAACTCTCTCACTTGCAAGCTCCAGTAACCCTTTCTGAGAAAACTGAAGAGGCTACAACCTTAGGTGCTGACCCCGTCTTTCTACTGAACGCTAATACCCTGTTAGTAGGAGTAGCAGCATAGGTGCTCAGCCCTGGCAGTTCACAGCCTCGGGGTTAGCAGAAACCTCATTGATTTGGGTTCCTGTTCTTCCATGGGGCCGCAGAGAGTTGCACTGCCAGGGCTGTTGCCTCTACATGGGAGCAGCCATCTGATAGAGCTCTGGGCAGTTATAGATGCTTTATTGCCTGGACTTAAATAATTGTCCAGGGCATCGAGGAAAAGAAACAGCTGAAAGACTGATAACTGAAAGAAATAATTCATAAAGTGGGGAAACACAGGTAGTGTAGCCCAAGGAGAAAGTTATTGGGCTAAAAATTAACCAAAACACTTTCAGAAGTGTAGTGAAAGAACTTATTTCTCTTGTTAATTGTCCTTCTGTTCAGGAAAGCAGGATTTTCCACATAGGCATCATTGCTTCAAAGGAGCATGACTTCATCACCAGTTTATTCATCCAGAAAAAGCAACCAAAAAAACCCTCCAGGGCTCCAAATTTTTGCTAAGCATTCAGCAAGACAGCATTCAGACATAGACTTATTCAGACATAGACTTATTCAGACATAGACAAGCATTCAGACATAGACTTATCTTTTTCTTCAGGTACATACAAATTTGGCATAAGCATTGTATTTGAAAATAGCTAAACTAACACTGAAAATCTGTGTAAAGTCAATTAAGAGCTTGAAGCTGAACAAAGAAATGTAATGACTATGTATTTTGTTTTAGAACTACTTTATTTGAGCCTTGGTACTTTTTAAAAAAATTTATTTACACATCTACCATATCTGAGCCAATGCATCATTCAGCAACTTCACTTGATGTATAAAAGATTCAAGGTCTATGTAATGTTATAGAAAAAACAGTCTGGAGCTATAGTAAGCAGAAGTGGTTTGGAAATTTTATGGAATATTAAGTTAGAAAAACAACAGCAAACCATAGTAAAAACATATTTTACCCTAAAAGAACATTACCAGTAACATTCCTGAGTATTAATTTTCTGATAACTTTGGGCTGTTCTTGCAAACTACAGTCTGATGTATCAATAAAAACTGAACTTTGTGCTGGTCATGCTTAATATACTGTCCTGCAATCTGTAATAGTTCAGCTCCTTCACAAGGAGCTGAGCTTTCCTTCCAGTGGGAGCACCAACTCCCAACAGAGGGATGAGAGGCACCCAAGGAAAGCCATCTTCTTGTGGCTACAGTGGTTCACCAAATAAAACCCACTGCTGCAAAAGAAGGGTATTGGGTTGCTTAGTCTATAGAAAATCTATCTGTGATCTCAGGTGTTTCAGCTGTGTGATACTGAGAGGAAGGATGGAAGAAACAGGGCATGTTTATGGCATCTATCTGTCCTTCATCTCTTACATCAACAGCAGTTGATTGTGTTTTTTCTAGTCTTTAAGAATGAGGAAAAAAATATTTCTAAGTATGCTTCCTAGAGATCCATCTCCTTAGAAAATTATTTTCAAATCTAATTCTAATTACTCTGAAAATAAAATCTTATCTTTTTAAAAATTTAAATAATATGAAATTTAGGATATACTAATTTTTTTTTTTTGTCTAACTTTCAGTTAAAAAGGAACCAAATTCAAATTTCCTTTATTGACTCTTAAGTAGTTATTTCCAAGTGGTTTTCAATGTGTGTATAATGGTTAAACAGAGGTAAGATAAGCTCTCTACATATAGATATTAAGTACTTTAAGACTCAAGGAAATGAACACTCTGCCTCTGCACAACTAAATACATTTTTTAGACAAGAGAGACTGATGTCTGCAGTTGAAACAACAGTATTAGAGAAATTCAGGCCAGGAAGAATGGATCTAATCTAAAGCCCCCTGAAATCAATGAGAGGCTTTGCTTTAACTCCTCTAGGCTTTGGCTCCAGCCCCAAGTAATTATTCAAATTGGACTTTGGCCACTGATACTAACACCATCTGCTTACAGGAAAGTACCATGAAATCTTTAATTAACACAAATCATGAAGGCCTCAGTTCTATGTCTTATCTAAAAAATGGCACCTTTGAGCATGCACTGTTGATGTGTAGCTTGCTGAGGATATCATTCCCTGCCATCTCACAGGGAAGTGTGTCATCTACTGTGTTGCCAGCACTACCTTTTCCAAATATGGCCAAGTTTCAAAGCCATTGATTTTCCAATTGAAATTCATATGCAAGTATGTGAACTAGATTTTATTTTTATTGATGGTGTTGCATAAAAATAATAAATATGATGCAAATACATGGAAAGGGAGAAGTAAGGGGGTTTTGTTTGTTAAAATCAAATTTTAAAAGGCCACTTCATTGAGAGTGAATAAGGTGTAGTTCCTTTTGTACCTATAACTCACATTTTCAAGCCAAAAATGAAAAAGATGTGTTTGTCACAAGACGATGAGTGTGTCTGGAGGACTTAAATGTTGTTTCCTTATCGTAGGGATTAATGAAGTGCTGGCCCGGGCCTTGCACAGCACTTAAGGACATGTTTAACTTAAAGAATCTGAGTAGACTGATGAATTTCCATGGGAATACTGATGTGCTTAAAGTATGTGTTGTTGGAATGAAGTCATATCCTTCAGTATCATGTGGGGTCACGCTACTTTTGTTTGTGAAAATGAAGGAACACTCTCAGATGTTACTCCTTCTACAGGGAATCTCCTGGCTGTTCAAGATTGGGATCCTCAAACATCTTGCCCTCCCAGTTTCTCAGCCCAGACTCACGTATGTGGTCTGTCTGCAATATACAGGATCAAGATCTGCACTGGTGTTCTAACATTAATTTTTTTCCTGTTCTGAGCCCAAAATAAATTCAATAAATCATGACTCTAAACAACTGACTTCAGTGGCACTGATTTTTCTTCTTTTTTTCCAATAATTGTATCTAGCAACTTTTACATATGTAGATATGAAAACCATGAAATAATTCTCTGCCAAAAAATAAACTTAAGCAGACAGCTCCCTTGCCCCAAGCCCCTAGGCTGCTCAAAAGGCAGTACCTCATGGAGGAAGGGCACAAGCTCTTTCCTTCTGAGGTTCTGCATTGCTGTCTTAGGTGAGCATCTGTCTCAGATCACAACACTGAAAAAGCTTGTCCACCTCCATGTGCCATCTCTGGGGCATTCTTTGGCAACCTCCCAGATACTGTTTGAGTCAGGAGCAACACCTGCAGCTGCACAGACCTCTGCACTCAGAAGGAGTGTTCACCTCCAGGTAGACAGGATGCTCTGTTTAGCTATTTGCATCATGACTTACTTCTGCTGGTGCCTACTTTGCCATCTGTCTGAAAGTTGCATACTAGATCTTTAATAGAGTTTACCAAAATGTACTACCTGTGTAAGGACCATAGCACAGTTATTACTGTGTATGTTTAAAAGGAATACAATGTGCAATAGTGGACTTCCTTGATACAGAAATGCCCAAGATTGCTGTTGTAACTTATATTATCATGGTTTTTTGTTTTGCAGTTTTTCTAAAGAATGCAAAAAAGGAGGAAGAAAAGCCTTTCAGAGACTGTGCAGATGTATACCAATCTGGTTTTAACAAAAGTGGGGTCTACACTATTTATATTAACAATGTGTCAGATCCTAAAAAGGTAAAGCAAATATTTGTTTTATTTTTCTTATTTGTTAATATGATGTTGCTCTAGCCTTAAAGGAGCATTTGGAGCCTTTATTGAAGTTCTCATTCTGCAAAATGTTGTACTGGTATAAAAAACCTGTGCTATATTCCATCTTGAAAAAAATACAGTAGAGTGAAGAAAATGATAAACTGTATTATTCCAGACGTTCATCTTTCTCGCTGACAGAGAATCCTTCCTAAGCTCCAACATACATTGGATAGTTGACTCACTTCCTCCCACTGGGCAAGTTCAGTTGAATCAGACTATGGCCGCAAATAAATCTGTGATAAAGTTTAGAAGAGAATTAGTAAAGTGCTATAATGAGGAAGCTGATGGGAGGATTATCTGGTAGCACAGGAAAAGAAATAGCAGAATGAGTAGTTTTTAAAGATAAAGATTTACAAAAATCCTACTTCTCTTGTAGGGAGCAGGGAAGAGTATTTTTGGCTGTAAAGAACACAATATGCTGAATATTATTACTGTTTGAAATGATGAAGCATGAATCCTGTTCTTCTCAAAAGAGATCTTTGGGAGGCTTTTTTGATGAAAATTAAACATTAGTCTGTAAAGGAGATTGATTTTTTGGAAGGCTTTTGGTGCTAAGCTACCTGAGTCAGTTGAAGCTAGGAACATGAGAGAATAACCTAGGCCTAACTTATACATGGAGGAATGCTGGCTGTCCCTCTGATGGGTGCTATTGGAAGCAGCCCCCAACAAGGCTAAGAGCTGATTACCTGGGAGAGGAAAATACGGTGGTGTCCAGAAAGTGGGCCAAACAGGAGGGAGGGAACCACATGTGCCTGGAGAATTTATTCTTACTGCAGTAAAATGGTGACGCTGCAAACAGAAAAAGGCAATAATAAATATTACTGATGTTATTGTCTATAGTCATTTTATTATGACATTATGATATGTAAAACATTTCTAAACTGAATTTGGTTTTATTAGAGGACTTTGGAAGCCTGTAGATGTCAAGACGTTATAGTTTACTAAGGAATTAAAGCTCATTAAACCATAAGTAGAATTGGGGTGGGAGAGTGCTATAGGTAAAGATCAATATAACTCTGGTGAATGTGAATGGAAAAATAATTGACATGACATAAAATACGTAGACTCCTTTACGCATTACTGAACAGGACAAGAACAATCAAAGCAGTTCTGTAGAAGCTGTTCAACTCAAAACGGAGATGTAACATCACAGTCCAAATTGCATGCACAAATTGTCAGTGGCTTTTAGTAGTCTTATTAAAGTTCATAAACTATCCCCAGAAGCTGGGTTGCAATGAAAAACAATGGTTACCTGAAAGCACTGTGGCACTGAGGCTTCTGGTATATTTACCTTAAATCCGCTTCACAGGTAATACAAGGACAGTGACACTATGGAAGCCACTCTGTACTTCCGCTATATCCCTGTTTGCAGACACTGCGATCAATCAATACAGGCAGCACAAACTCAGCTGCTATCATTGCATTATTTTTTCCTGGAGGCTTCCTGTTTTAGCAAGAAAATTGGGGGGTGGGGAGGGGTGCGGAGAGAGAGAGAGAAAGTTTGAGGGCATTTCTCCTGCCACCTGTTTCTGTCTTGCCCTAGCGATAACACAGCAAGAGCTGATCCCAGGCACATGAGGAATGATTGCTTTAACAGATGCTTTTTCAGACATTAAGGTCGCATTAACAGTCCGCAAGGTAGTGCCGTGCAGAGATAGCTGAACTAACTCCAGCTGAGATAGCTTCAAAATCACATCAATGCAGCACAGTACCAGAACTAATTAGCCCAGAGGTAGCACCACACTGACACAGTTAGATTGCTCTGGGACCCGAGGTAATATCCTGATAGGTACTCCATGGAGACATACCCGCTTGTTTAAAGCCAGCTTAGTTATCTGGATTACCACAATGCAATGCACAACTCTGACATGTCTTAAGAGGCATAATATATTGTTACCTTCTATAATACTCACAGCCACTGGCAACTGTCTCATTTACAGTAATTTTATACTTCAGGTCACGAAAATACACCTTCCTTTCATTTTATATTTCCTAAGGGATACTTACTGGAATCCCGACATTCAATTAAAAATATCCCTTTGTCATATATACAAATGTTACTGTCAGCTCTAGTTTTTTTGCTGGTTTTACCTTCATATATTCACAGAAAATTATCTTCCATGCTTAAAGCTCCATACCATTTATATGCCTCATTTTTATATGCTTACAAATTTAGATTGCAATTTTTCTTTCATGTTCCCAGCTTCAACAGTTCATTAGTTTAGTTCATTAGTCTTCCAACCCTGCATCAAAAATTAGTGATTAATTTCTGTTTAAAATGATCTTAATAATAATATTCCATATTTTTGAGATGGGAAGAAAAGAAAATAGGCTTAAAGTATTAAGCTAATGAATTGGCTTACTTTGATGTGTGTGTGCAGTGCATCTAAAGATGCATACAAATTCAAAGTCACTTTTCTTCATCCTTTTCTTTTCTGGTAGAGGGTTAAATATCAGAACATGTTAAAAGGTCTTTAATGGCTGAGTGCCTTGACCTTGTCTGGGACAGAAGCCAGTTCAGGACATTTGTTGGCTAGAGCTATGCACAATGAACATCTATAATCAGTTTGGCACTCCTGTTAATACGGCAGGTGTTTGTGTCTATCACCATGGAAAGTGCCAGGCCACACAACGATGGCTAGTGAATAATGTGCTGCTGTAAATCTTTCTTTCACTGTGCCATTTTTCTCTTTTAATTTGCTATATTACTCAGAAAACATCAAAGTCTTTTTATAGGAATTTTACTATATTTTAGTATGAAAACCTCATCATTTGTTCATGCACGTCTTTAAAATGAGTGGTCTTAATACAGTTGAGGATTTAATGCTTTAAAAATTGGCAGTGGATTCATGGGAGCTTGAAATGACTTATAAGGAAAGTAAATCCATCATTTAGAAATTCTCACTGTAAATCAGACAAAAGAAATTAAATCCTGTAGATAAATGTTTTGACTCACAGTGTCTTCCCTGAAGGAGGAATAGGGCCAAAAGGTTTGTCTAGCAAATTGTGGATTTTCTTGTGGTTACCCTAAATCAAGTTCACGTGTTTGCACTGTTCGGTATTCTGTTTCCTTCCTGTACCTACACAGGGACTTCACTTGGCATGCCTGGAGCAAATTAAAACAAAAGCACTTGCGCAGGATTACTATGACAATGCTTATGAGTAGGAAAGATTTGGAACTGATTTGCCTGAGGGTGGAATATGGTTCTCTAGTCAACTGAGGGATGAATTTTTATTTAACTGAATTGGATAGTAACCTTCAATTTGGCAGAGCAACTTAAAGCTTTAAATTACCGACCAGTGCTGAATGGATTAACTCTTGTTGATGTGAATGCCAAAAGCTAAGCTGATGGGTGACACCTCTTCAACCCCCTTACATATTGACATCTTACTTAAAAAGAGGAATATAACTATTCAAGAGCACAGACAAATGAAATTTAGGATAGTTGCAGTGCCAGTATGGCACGGATGAGTACACAGGAATGAAAATCAGGAAAATTTGAGTGAGCAGCACTGAGGAACTTAGTAAGATCTTAAAACCAAGTGTCATACAAAAATAGGAACAAAAATGAATACTATCACTTGCCACATACCAAGAAAAGTGAATGGATAAGCAGTATTTGCATTTTTTCATAATTTATCTTCTATATTTTTGAAAGGATAATGTAAGAAGAGTGAAAAATGAATTAAAAAATTAAATATCCATTTTGATTATTATGTGGATTATTTAAAATTGTTAACACATTTCAGTTAACACAATATTCTAACATCAAGCTTCACCAAAATTTTCCAATTGTTAAATTATCCTTAATATACAGAATCTCAGTATCTAAGTTAGAATTTTATTAGTACAGTGATGGCAAGGTATGATCTTACATGTTCAGTATAGGCCTTAACTTCTGAGCTTGTCCCACAGACCTCTGTTCTTGTGTCTGTTCCTATCTATGTCCTCTGCCAGCTGTAAGGCAGCTTAGACCGAGATCAACTGTTTCTGGTTTGGGACACTGCCTGGCACACTGTAGGTACATTACAAAACAAAGCAAAACAGAATAATCATCTCATCTGTGCTACATTTTGGACTACTTGAATGGGTATTTTCTGTAATAATTCCTGAAGATTCTTTCTTAGACAGAACGAAACTCTGTTAAAAGCTATAGAAACATTATTATCACCGAAAAAATACTAATCTGTTAAGAGGAAGGGAGTGATTTCAAGGGCACTGCAGAGAAAAGAGAAAAGGATCATGGAGGAAATGTGAAGAGGAGAGCTGAGGATGCAGAGGGGGATGATGGGCAGATGTTCTTGGGTAATATGCTGAAAGAACAGGAGACATTACTGGGAGAATTACACTGAACATAAGGAGAGCTCTGGTTGTAATCAAGAGATTGAGGATACCATTGAGGGCATAGAGCATGAATCTATAGGAAAACAGGCTTCCTTAGTTCTGTTATTCACAAATATTTTTTTTCCCCCTAAGATAACAGGATTCCAATGCAAAGGTTTTTTATTGTTTTTTTTAAATTTATTTTTTATTATTATTATTGCATAGGTCTTTTGCAATATGGAAATTGCTGGAGGAGGATGGACAGTTATACAGCACCGAGAAGATGGGAGTCTGGATTTTCAAAAAAGCTGGAAAGAATACAAAATGGTAAGGTGAAAAGTATGGAATAGCTGTACAGTTCACTGAAGTGTTAGATTTCAAATAGTACTTCCTATTATCTTAAGCAGATAGTTCTGCCTATAGTGATGTGGTGTGGTCCTGCAGTCTTTTATGAGCTACCTTTTGTCATGTCTGTTACTTTTGAAAATCATAGTATTCTTTTTACTCAATTAGTTGAGTATTATTTCCCAATTACTTAGGGTTTCTTTCAGATAAGTTATCGAGATTAAAATGAGGTCAGGCCCAGGCATATGCAATAAAGAATGTTGCTGTCTGTCCCTCTGAAGTTTTGACTTGCTGTGACGTGAAGGGGTAATAGGCATGTGATGATGTTGCTAATGCATGGATGTTTTCAGCTGAGGGGAACTCCTTCAGAACTTGGACCATCTCAGATAGGAATGAAAAGTTTTACTGGGGTTTATCCCAAGTCATACAACACCTCTGCCAATCAAGCCAATGTACTGGAAATGTTGATACTTCGAATAGGATTAAAAGAAAATAAATAACTTACCAAATTACAGATGACATGACTTCAGCAGGCTATTTTCCCTTTGCCAACTCAAAAAAATTTTACTCCAATCTAAATAACTTCTGAGTTTTTTCATTTGCTGCCTAATCAAACTTTCTGATGGAGCTCCTTTCTCTGAGTCCCCGAGGACTGTCTTGGATTTCAGTGACATTACCAGTGAAGTTTTCAGAACTATGTTATCAGCCTGGAAGAGGAAAATCTTTTTTCCAACAGTTTTCAAAAAGCACTAAATGAAGAGACCATTTAAAATATTTAAAAATAAAAGGAAGTTCAGTTCAGTAAAAATTTCTATGGAAAAAAGTTCTGCTACAGAACTTAACATTTCAGAAATAAATGTAATGTCAGGTTATTGAACCAAAATGTCATTTTGGATTTTATGGATATTTTCTTTTCAATATTTTTATATTACTTGAAAATATAAATTATAGGGGTAAAAACTAACCATTTGGGTCAGGCCTCTGCTACTAAGGATAACCAGAGGATAAGTCTGTTTCATAATATATGTTTTGCTCTATTTTGGTTCAGAGTCAAATAAAATATAAAACATCAATTTATTCTAGGGGAACCAAAACTGAAGATTTTACCAGTTCTACTCATGAGGAAATTAGAATTTGTATGTGTAACCTAATTTGTTCTCTACATATGGGCTGTTTTAATTTATACATACCTTATGAATTATTGAGATTTACTCAGTTTTTCTCTGCTGTGGTTTTTCTTAGGCCATTTACTAAAAACAGCCCTTCTTTTTAAAGTTTTCCCATGTGGCCTTTCCCTTCACTTAGTCAAACATTTTCATCAAATTTTCCTTTACAACGGTGTGAGCCTGTTCACAATTAGATTATGTTGGTTTTGTCTAGTTCAAGCAGTCTGAATTAATTTTGCTTCCCTTTAGGAATGCTATAGTCTTCTAAGAGATCATTTACGTCTACCAAATAGAAAGGATCTGTTTTGGACTTTTACTGATAGCTATCCTATAAGTCATGAGAAAAGGTGGGATTTAGGTTTGTGTCTGCTTCTGTGAACCATTTCACTGAAGTAACTAGCTTAGGCCCCCTTCTGTGATTATCTTATATCACCAAATGTTGGATGATAGAGGCTGGTGGATGCTCTGTGGATTACTGGAATATGTGACAGTGTCTGAGCTTCAAGGCAAGGACACCACTAACTTAATTCCCTCATTGTTCAGAGAGGGTTCATGGTGTCTGTTGGATCACATCTCCTCTCCTTCCTAGAAACACATCTACCTGGTGTTTCTTCCAATGGAAACCGGGTGGTGTGGTTGGGGGCACAATGGTATTTGGTCTTACTTGGAGTGGTTGAACTTAATAAACTCTTAATAAACTCTTCAGGAGGGATAGGCGAGGCAGGAGAGGTGGTGGGGTAGCCCTATACGTCAGGGAGTGTCTGGATAGTTTAGAGCTCGATGATGGTGATGATAGGGTGGAGTGTCTATGGGTAAGAATCAGGGGGAAGGCCAACAAGGCAGATATTGTGGTGGGAGTCTGTTACAGACCACCCAACCAGGATGAGGAGACTGACGAACTATTCTATAAGCAGCTGGGAGAAGCCTCATGATCGCTAGCCCTTGTTCTTGTGGGGAACTTCAACCTACCAGATGTCTGCTGGAAATACAATACAGCAGAGAGGAAACAGTCTAGGAGGTTCCTAGAGCGTGTGGCAGATAACTTCCTGACACAGCTGGTGAGTGAGCCAACTAGGGAAGGTGCCCTGCTGGACCTCATGTTCACGAACAGAGAAGGACTTGTGAGCCATGTGATGGTTGGAGGCCGTCTTGGGCAGAGTGATCACGAAATGATAGTGTTTTTGATATGTGGAGAAGCGGCGAGGGGGGTCAGCAAAACTGTCACCTTAGACTTCTGGAGGGCAGACTTTGGCCTGTTTAGGAGACTGGTCGACAGAGTCCCCTGGGAGGCAGCTCTAAAGGGCAAAGGAGTCCAGGAAGGCTGGACATTCTTTAAGGAGGAAGTCCTAAAAGCACAAGAGCAGGCTGTCCCCAGGTGCCGAAAGATGAGCCGGCGGGGAAGAAGACCGGCCTGGCTGACTAGAGAGCTCTGGCTCGAACTCAGGAAAAAGAGGAGAGTATATGACCTCTGGAAGAAGGGGCAGGTAACTCAGGAGGACTACAAAGGTGTAGCAAGGCTGTGAAGGGAGAAGATTAGAAGGGCCAAAGCTGAGCTAGAGCTCAATCTGGCTGCTGCTGTAAAAGACAACAAAAAATACTTCTTCAAATACATTAGCAGCAAAAGGAGAGCTAAGGAGAATCTCCAGCCCCTAGCAGACGGGGGAGGGAACACAGTGACCAAGGATGAGGAAAAGGCTGAGGTACTTAATGCCTTCTTTGCCTCAGTCTTTAATAGCAGGGCCAATTGTTCTCTGGGTACCCAGCCCCTGGAGTTGGAAGATAGGGATGGGGACCAGAATGGAGCCCCCATAATCCAGGGGGAAATGGTTAGTGACCTGCTGCACCACTTAGACCCTCACAAATCTATGGGGCCTGATGAGATCCACCCGAGAGTACTGAAGGAACTGGCAGAAGTGCTCACCAAGCCCCTTTCCATCATTTACCAGCAGTCCTGGCTAACTGGGGAGGTCCCTGCTGACTGGAGATTAGCTAATGTGACGCCCATCTTCAAGGAGGGCCACCGGAAGGGGGACCCAGGGAACTACAGGCCTGTCAGCCTGACCTCGGTACCAGGGAAGCTGATGGAGCAGATCATCCTGAGTGCTATCACACGGCATGTAGAGAATAACCAAGGGATCAAGCCCAGCCAGCATGGGTTCAGGAAAGGCAGGTCCTGCTTGACCAACCTGATCTCCTTCTATGACCAGGTGACTCACCTAGTAGATGAGGGAAAGGCTGTGGATGTTGTCTATCTAGACTTCAGTAAAGCCTTTGACACCGTTTCCCACAGCATTCTCCTGGAGAAACTGGCTGCTCATGGCTTGGACAGGTGTACTCTTCGCTGGGTAAAGAACTGGCTGGATGGCCAGGCCCAGAGAGTTGTGGTGAATGGAGTTTACTGCAGTTGGCGGCCGGTCACAAGCGGGGTTCCCCAGGGCTCTGTGTTGGGACCAGTTCTGTTTAATATCTTTATCAATGATCTGGATGAAGGGATCGAGTGCATCCTCAGTAAGTTTGCAGACAACACCAAGTTGTGTAGGAGTGTTGATCTGCTTGAGGGGAGGAAGGCTCTACAGAGGGATCCAGACAGGTTGGATCGATGGGCCGAGGTCAACTGTATGAGGTTTAACAAGGCCAAGTGCAAGGTCCTGTGCTTGGGCCACAGCAACCCCATGCAACGCTACAGGCTTGGGGAAGAGTGGCTGGAAAGCTGCCTGGCAGAAAAGGATCTGGGGGTGTTGGTTGACAGCCAGCTGAATATGAGCCAGCAGTGTTCCCAGGTGGCCAAGAAAGCCAATGGCATCCTGGCTTGTATCAAAAACAGTGTGGCCAGCAGGACTAGGGAAGTGATCGTGCCCCTGTACTTGGCACTGGTGAGGCCGCACCTCGAATACTGTGTTCACTTTTGGGCCCTTCACTACAAGAGAGACATTGAGGTGCTGGAGCGTGTCCAGAGAAGGGCAACAAAGCTGGTGAAGGGTCTAGAGCACAAGTCTGATGAGGAGCGGCTGAGGGACCTGGGGTTGTTTAGGCTGGAGAAAAGGAGGCTGAGGGGAGACCTTATTGCTCTCTACAACTACCTGAAAGGAGGTTGTAGAGAGGTGGGGGTCGGTCTCTTCTCCCAGGTAACAAGTGATAGGACAAGAGGAAATGGCCTCAAGTTGTGCCAGGGGAGGTTTAGACTGGATATTAGGAAATTTTACTTCACCGAAAGGCTTATCAAGCCTTGGAACAGGCTGCCCAGGGAAGTGGTTGAGTCGCCATCCCTGGAAGTATTTAAAAGACGTTTGGATGAGGTGCTTAGGGACATGGTATAGTGGTTGTCTTGGTAGTGTTAGGTTTACGGTTGGACTTGATTATCTTAAAGGTCTTTTCCAACCTATACGATTCTGTGATTCTGTGATTCTGTAATATGTCTTCTCTCAGCCCATAGTTCAGATACAGCTTTCTAGATTTGCTAAGAAATTCTTGGTGTGCTTGTATCTCACTAGGATACCAAATCTAACAGAAATAAACAATATCATAATAATATAACAGTAATAATAAGTCTCTGGGACTTCTTTTAGTTTCAGTGCATTTAGTTCTTATTGGAAAAGAATCTGGAAAACTGTTGAAGTTATTAAGTTACAAGCAAGTACTGACTGCCAGCTTCTGAGCTGGACAGGGACTCAGGCCACCAACCTGCAGTACTGCTAGTGCCCTCACAAGTTATTGGCTGTTCCAGTTTTAGGAGGCCATTGCACATTTTGTCTGACTCTAAGCTGAGATCCTTACAACAGGTAGCTTGGAAAGGGTGCACATGGAGTACTCTCTGCAAAGGTGAGTGACAGCACTGCTGGGTTATAGGAGTCATCTGACACCAACTCACCCTGCAGACAAACTTTGAGGCAATCATTGTCTTTGATTCAGTTTCGTGCTGGTGTCTTCAGCTTACATGGAAGTGCTTCAATTCCTGTTCTATGTATTTTCCAGACACCAACACAGGAAATAGGCAAAGAGAGAGATAAAGTAGCCATAAATCTTTTGAAAGTAGGAAATATACAACTCCATCCATACATAAATTGCCACAAAGTCAGTGATACTACAGTAATAGTGGTACTAACTTTTCCTCCTTGTTCTTTCGGCTCCATTTCCATTGGCATCCAATCTCCACTCTGGAAAATAAAGTTACGCTTTCTTTGGTATCTAAAACAATAGGTAGTGAATACAAAACCTTTTATGCAGATTTATTGTTATGCAAGATTGGTTATGCCATCTTCTTCCTTAGTGACATATGTGCTTACCAGTATTGTTCAGTTTTGTTATTAGTCTTATGCCACGCAGTGTAATTTGTGCCTTTGCTTCTAAGAACTCATTCCTGACTACGAAATCTCTTGGGCCATTTCAGTTTTGTACATTCAATACTAATTGGAAGAAATTCAGAGGAAACCCTGTGAGTTCATCCTCCCATCCTTTTCTTATAAGTGTCCACTACATCTGTTCTTTCACATTTTGCAATGGATTTTCCATTATGCTATTTGTTGCTTATCAGAAAAATCTGAAGTGGAGCAACAAATAATTTCTTTAACAACAACAGTTAAGATCACCCTGAAGCAGGTTTCAATGATTTTTCATATTTCCTTGCCTGAGGAGGGAATGTAAAACACTATTAGAATTTTGAACTCTAGAAGGAGAATATCATTTAAAAAAAAATTGCTTACCATCTGCAAACCTGAGCCACTTTTAGAAGGGGCGTTTCCACAAGCTTACTTTCTAAGACACAGTTTCTGGCATTTATTAGGCAGTCATTAGCAGTAATCAAATCCAAGCAAATGATTAGCTCATGTGCTAACTTGGCTATCAAAACTTCTTGCTCAAATTCCAGCTTTTCAGTTCTTGGATGAATGCACCTTTCCTAGTCACTGTCTCCATTTTTGCCAAATTAGGTGATGGAGTATTGGATTCCCTATTTTCTAGCCTTTTAGCATGTCTAATTTAATAATTCCTATTAATTTCGCAGAAGTTATTCCACACTCAATAGCCCAACATTCACTATCAATTTTCTAGGGGGAGCTTCTTGGGGGCCAAGTCTACTGGGGGCTTCCTTAGACCCTTAAAATTATTTTCTTGCTTTCTGTCATTGGAGAAAGACTCTCAATAAGTATTTGAAATTACATGCCTTGGCCAGCCCACAACAATCCTTTTCCTAGCCAGTTTTTTTTTCCTGCATGTCAGTATTTAATTGTACTGTATGCCTTTATTGCTCCAGTATTGTTATTTTCCTTTCACTGATGAAAACAAGCTATCACTTTTTTAATAATTGATAAAGTCATGAGCTAGATTAGGATCACTTGTACATATTAGACTCACAGCTTAATTTCTAAGCTTTATGGCAACACCTATCTTCCTGACCAGCAGCTGGTTTTTCCTTTGGTTCTTTGAGGCAAGAATGAAATTCAGCGGTAAATTCCACACCGCCTTAATCTCATGTTCCTGATTAACATCTACGAGTCCAACTCCAGTTCAGTGCTTAAAACGAGTCTGCTGCCAACTTATCTCAGAAGTCATCACTAGCATTTGTGTGTGCCTGAAAAGCACATCTACAAAACCACTTCCATTTCTGTTGGGGATTCTTATTTTTCTTTTCTCCTTAAAGCAGTTGGGTCAAATTGATGGCTAGCTCCATAGTGCCAATATGGTACGATGCCAGAGCAGTATAATTTATGCTCTTCCATGGCTTAAATCTTGCAGCACACTGAGAGCCGGGCCACAGAGATGGTTTCCAGAACTTTCTGAGGAAGTATTTCTGGAGGCATTACGATACCTGGAATAATCTGACTTTCCTCTGAGCCTCAGTAAATTATAACTAGTATAATAAGTCTAGTGATCCATGTCTTCTGCTTACCTAAATGACAGCTGAACACCTCTTCAGACTGTAAGTCTTTGATTTCCTTCTAGGCATGATGTTTTTTACCCTTTTTGATATACTTCCTACAGTTCACCTCCTTGAGTAAGCTCTAGTTTGAACATAGGTCCCATCCGTTTCCTGGAAGACCTTCTAGTTTGTGACAAACAGGTTGCTGGTCACCTCATGTTTTCACCTCACCAGTCCTTGCAAGTCCTACAGACTGCAAGTTGTGTATTTGGGCATCTAGATCTACCTGAATTATTCATAATAAGAGCTACTGTTCCAACAAAAAATTTATTTCTTAGTAGCATCTTTCAGTTCATTTGGAAAACTTCCAGATGTTACTTACATTTAATTTATATTTGCAAAGGGTCCAGCTCCTGTTTTAGAATGTGGTCTCCTAATTCCTTTTATGGTCTCCATCTGTTTTAAGTCTTATTTTAATTTCTCTTGTGAAAGTTTCAGTTCCAGTTTTCAGTTTTGTTATTATTCTTTCTGCCCACCTTTCCTGTCTCTAAGCTCTGACATTTTTTTTGTTCCATATTGCTTCAGTAGCAATACTAACTTGTATTTTTTTTCTTTTTCAAAATGGGTCCTCACCATAATTAACATTGTGTTTGTTTGACTTGAGCAAAGAGGCAAAAACTCAAGCTGTTGTACTGTTCCCTTTTGGAACACTAATTGATGATGGATATTTCTCTGATGCAGTTTTGTCCATTTACAAAGATTGTGTAGATTCATTTTTTTCCCCGAACCCTTGAAGAAACAAACAACTACAGACAGAGCTCCAACCCCTTCCAGTCACATTAGATTATTATGTTCATCACTTTCTTTTTCAAGTGAGAGGCTGACTGCATAAAATGCAATGCACAAGGCGCATTTTTAAATTGTTTGTGTAAGCTTCATGATTCTTGTTCCACTATTTTAGTGAAAAACAACTTCAGATGTGTTTTTTTAGAACAAAAATTACATAAACCATATGGCTTGGCTGAGGAGAATGTTCTTGACAGAAAAAATAAATTTGCTCATAATTTGAATGCTCATAGTGTGGAAACAATATCTTTCATAATTCTTTGTTTTGTTAAAGCTAGCTATTCTGAATTAATTTTAAATCCTTTTCTGAATTATAAGTGTTTAAGCTATGTTATGCATTGATACGGCCACAAAATCTTCACACTTCTTGCATTCACAGTAGTCTGATATTATTGATACGTTTGCCATATTCCTTTGTTCTTTAAAAGAGAACTCAAATACTATCAAACAGCTGTGGAGATGGTAACTGCTCTTTCTGTGACTATTCCACATTAAAGGAGTTTGTCAAAAGTTCATTTTTTGGATCTTCATTCATATTACATTTTTCCCTTTAGACTAAAGAAGAGAGATTGCTGGGAGCTAAAAAGTATATTCCACTGCAAGCATATGATGCAGCTCCCTGGGCTCACAGGATGTCAAGTACTGAAATGGCTGTTGAAACTAACTTCACCTGACTTCTGTTAGGGAGATTTAGAAAGATGCTGCTGTTGTTCACAGGAATTAAAACAGTCATCAGCTTTTCAGATAACGATTTGTAATTTTGACAGGAATTTAAAATTAGGAAATCTTTATCGTCATGTGGAAAATGTACATACATATATTAGCTAGAGATTCCTAGCTATGAACAGGCCTGTGGTTTTACGACAGTAAGAGGCTTCCTCCATTGATTTTGGCTTGAGCTATATTCAAGTCATCTATTTTTTGGTCACAAACAGTAACTCAAAGAAATATAAGCAAAGCAACAATATATTACACTTAATGTACATATGGTCAGATAAGTAAACCTTAAACATATGATTGTTGATTGATCTCATATGGACATAAATTTTCATCTTATTACCCCCTAATTGTTTGTCTATGAAGAATCACCCCAAGGGAAAAAGTGTACAGCTGCTCCTGATAATTAGCTAATTGGATTTTATAATAAGAACCTGTGTCTTCTTTCCAACAAGAGTTTTTGTGTTTCTCTGTTTTGCATAGGAGGGATCCAGTGGATGCGAATCCTACTCCTATATGACTCAATTTCTTCTTTCTCAACTCCTAGGCCATACCTGTACTAGTACATTGAGCTGGGCCATGGCCTGTGTGTGAACACAATCTTGTGACACAAGATCCTCATCACTAAATTTTAGTGGAGTTTTGATCTGACTCAAATAACATTCCACAGATAATACCCAAGCAGTTAGGGGTAATGGGCCATTCTCAAATGGCAGTTTGCACAGGGCTGCCTTGTTGTCAGACCTGAGAAGCTTTTACTGTTAGCACATGGGTTATTCTGGTTTGCTTTCTTCTGTGCTCTTCACAGTTTGTCCTTCTGCCTGTGGCTTAGTGAAACAGTTCTGAGGGAAAGAATTGTTGGTTCAAAGAACATGGGGATGCATTTTGAAGATAACCTGGGAATAGGAAAGGAATACAGAAAGTTTTGTAGAAAGAGGAGAGCCTTTATAACACTATCTGTACTACATCCATACATCTGGCTGGCTAGCTGGAGGTATATCCCATAATTCCTTCTGCAGAAACAGCTTCATGTTCTTTCCCCACCAGTAGCATGAACAATTTTATAAAGTGCCTTGCAATATCGACATGGTTCTTCCTGCAAAAATTAAGGATTTGAAGACAGAATGGACCAGTGAGAAAGGCAAGAACTGGGGAATGCATGTCCTTGGAAAAGACAGAAGGCATATTGCTCCGGGTAATGTGAACAAAAAAGATAGGTTGGGAGTGGTGGTGGTGCTGAATTATTATATTGCATGAATAACCTTATGACAGTGAGTTATGAGTACAAGAGGATAAAAAAGGCACACTTCCAACATGAATAATTTTGTAACATATAGTCATAAATACATTTCTTATGATAGTACACTTCAAAGTCATGAGTTATAAGTTGCTTACATCTGAAAAAAATCATTTACTTCAAGAGACTGGGGTAGATGACATGGAAGTCATTGGCTTCTTTCAAATATTTACCAAGTAATTTGGATATAAGGAAATGATTTTTGGTGACTGGAATGTGTATTAAGATATTGTGTGAGTAACGCCTTTCATGGAGACCCACTCTTCTGTGATAATGACATGTCATGCTAGTTTAACAAAAAGTCACTTCTGACTGCAACTGTTACTCAGATAATTGTTACTTTCATCAGAGTTATAAAAAGAGCCAGCATGTTCTCTGCTTCTGAGATCTAAATCCAGCATGTCCAGTGGAGATAGACATGATATCAAAGTGGTAAGAGACCATATTCAGTTTTATGAAAACATGCTCATGAAACTATTCTGGTCCTGACCAAGGCTTAATCTACAGTGTGCATTTCAACAGTGTGATCTAAGGGAGCAAGAATGAAACAATATTTGTTTCAGAGGGCTTTGGATCACTAGACTGGGCACTAGAGAAGATGTTACCACACAAGGAAGCATCTTCTTTATTTTGGGGAATATTTTTGGATGTAAAATTAAACACAATTTTGTGTTGGAGCACAGTGGTGTTTTAAATGTGTTATACTCAGCATAGTCTTCCTTATGCACACTTTACTGGATAACATCAGTTTCAAGTGTTGTCTTGACACATGGCTATATACTTGTGCCTACTCTGCCACCAGTGCTTCAATTTAACACCATTAATGTATACTGATAAGACTCATGTGGTCCTCCAAAGGCTGTTAATATAACCATGTAAGTTATTCCTTACGTGCAGAACTTAAAAAATTTTGTGTAATGATGTCATGATTCAGCTTAATTATGCTGACAGCCTGTAGCAGAGTACCATGAAAAAGATTAATGTTATTAAAGAAACTTTCTAACCAAACGATGGAAATGCTATTTTACAAGAGCTGGGTGAGATTTTGAGAGGTTGTTTTTTTAGTGATTTGAACATTCAGCAGAATTGTAGCAGCGGTCCTCCCAAATGATAGTTGTGTGCTCTCATCACAGAACAGCTTTCTCTTCAGGGAGGAACATCTCCTGCCTGATCTGTTCCATCTGGGACTCACTGGAGCAGCCCTTCACTTTGGGGCTTGTGTCAAATTAGCACTCTAACTTTTTGACTCCGGTGTTGGTTGTCTTCTATTCTTGTTCAGCTATTTAGTGTAGTAGCTGAGCCCAAGCAAGAGAGAAAAAAGCCCATAAGTCTGATGCTTGGGATATTAAGATGGATTATAGGGCTGAGATTCAAGTCCCTGCTCCAACTCACATACAGATGGTTTGACTGTTGGTCTTTCCTGTAGCATTTATGCTCCTAGTGACTATTTTTGCTATTTGGGATGAATCGGTGTCTTTTGAAAAGAAAAGAGAATTAAGTCCTACCTCCAAAAGTTCTTTCTTTTTTCATGAAGTGAAACAAAAGTACTTTTTTTAGATTTTTCTTTTTAGATTTTGAATTTTTAGCCCTAAACCCTACAATTTATTTCTTTGCAGAGAACAAAACAGAAAGTTCTCTTAAGTTCTCAATTAATCTTTCTTAGAATACAAAAATTGAGTTTTCTTTTCTTTAAAACTTACCCACCTCCCTGGGATGCACTTATTAGGAGCTGCACTAAGTGTCTGTATATTCCCAGGATCCACTTGTCCTAGAGTGAAGAAGGTGATTTGGGAGAGAGGCTCTCAATGTAGTTTGTCTCAGTAGGAAATACTCTCCTGTTTTTAGTTAAACAGTAAGAAAGTTAGATTGAAATCCAGGCCTGAGGAAAATGCACTGGCTGTTGTATTTGGGTCACTGTAGGAAACTGAGCTGTTCGGGGCCCATTGCCTAGCCAGAGGTAACATTAGTGTAAGGTTTGCACCTCAAGCCTAGATTCTGTTGCTGTGATTCTTCCTCATCAGGAAATCTGCTGCTACTGATGCTGTGTGTGTTTGAGAAGGAAAAAGGAAAAAGTGCACCTAACACCTTCGGTATGTCTACTAATATATTTGGTCTAGAAAGAAACGCAACAGCGTGAATTGCTGCAGGATATGAACAAGATTTTGAGATACACTTTTCAAACTTGGAATGATTAAATAGGCAGTTAGTTCTTTATTTAAACTGACAATAACTTAGTTTTTGTCTTAGTCTTTTGAGAAGGTACCTCTGGCTTCAATCTAAACATATTTTTAAAACTTGCCACCAAATATTTGTTAGTATTTCACAGAAATAATTCTGAACATTTAGCATTATTTACCCATATTCTTTTAAGTTAACATTATTTAACACTTTTGTTCTCTGAGGAAATTGAAGTAATTTCTATAGACCACATCTTTATTTCAAATAATGCAATGAATAATTCAATGTGATGGAAATGAAGAAGTGTACTGACCTTTTTAGAAATTATCTTCTTAAACAAAATCCCTTCCACATTCTCAGCTACGGCAAAAGGAGCTGAATATTCTTTATGGCTTCTGGGAAGACACTGCTGCTGTAAAACACTGAATTATTATCTGCTTTATTCAGTGAATTGTCTGACAGGAGATGAACCCATAGGATATATTGACTGTGTCTGGTTTCAATTTTGTTTTGTCTATAAAAAGTCAAAGTTTCCTATGAGCATTATCAGACAAAATAAATAAAGTAAGAGAGATAATTGTTTAATGAACTTGGAGTAACATGATTCAAGCAGAATACCCCCATAGGTTTTGCCAAAGCTAATAAAACTCTTTTGCACCCTACTTATTATTTTTGAATAAGTATCAACTTTGTAAATTCTTAAGGTCATTTTTAAAATGAGTATTGAATTCCGTTTCTTTGTACTCATGACTGCTTTAGTAGTTTTGACTCTGTTAATCACCATGCAATTGGAAATGAGGTGATGTAGAACCTGGATGTCATCTAGAGTAAATATTATAAAATCATGTACTTTTGTTTGTGATTCCTGGTTCTAAGTACTTTGATGCATACAAAAGAACAACAAATTACTATTTATTTATTTTTTTACATAACAGTTGGGCACTATGTCAGAATTTACACAATTTACTATATAATTATAAGTATAAAGAACCAGAAAACTCCTTTGCTTCATCCTAGTACATAAATGGGATTAAAACTGTCAGTAAGGTTCTATTTTGTGTCATTTCTTTGCTCTGAAAACAAGTGTTATCTTGTCTATAAGAACAATCTATTCTAAACGTAGTACAAAATGTCACCTGATTATTCCTTGATAAAAAACCTATTTTACTAATTGGTTGTGATTTTAATGTCTTTTTAACTGACTTTCAGATCAAACTTTGCCAAAATATGATCTTCATGCAATTTTCAGCAGAAAAACTATAAATGTTTTCCATTTGTGAACAATAAAATGAAACATGAAAATAATCTATGCTAGGTCAGTGCAAAGATTTGTGTATCCTGTCTGTGGCTAGTAGTGGACAGTTAAGAAAGCATATTATGATAATGTAAGCATATTTCCCAGCGATATTCTCCCAGCTTCCATAGAGTGCTAATGAGGAAAATGTAGGAGAACTCTGAAAACTTTTGGAAATTTCTTAGCTTTCCTTATTACATTAAGCACTCTTTTGGGAACTTAAAGCCTCTGATTTGCCAGTCATCCCAAAATGTTATGCAAATTTCAAGGGAAAAGCAAAATGAGTATTTTTGGAATAAAATATAAAGTTTAAAAAATTAATCCCTCTACTTGGAAACATATAATGAACAAAATATAGAAAGCTAATGACAAAATAGTTTTTCTTAGTAAATTAAAAAGCAATTTTGGAACAGTGCTTATGACCCACTGGGTTTCAGAGGGACTTAAAATGTAGTTAACTACAAACACATTCATGAAATACAGATGTTCCTTTTCCTAGTAGATTGATAGCTGAGGATGACTTGGATCACCTCATGTATTTCCTTGAGTTTAAGTACAAAACTTTAACATAAATAATTCTGGAAGTATTTGCTATAGCAATATGAATGCAAAAAGCAATGAAGTATGTTGGCAGAGTATATATGTACTAGGAAACAAAGACATTTAATGACAACTATGGGCCTGGAATAGGTGACTCCTAACGTTAACTTTTAAGATTTAACACTATGCCCTAAGGCATTCTCAAAACCAAACTCCTTGTCTGTAGAAGATGGCAAGCACAGTCTAAGGCAAGGCTGAAGGCATCTTATCACTTGGGACCCCACAGATTTGAGCAGCAGTATAAACATAAATGGTCTGTTAACTAAAATGTTTGGATTTCATTACTGAATTTTCATTACTGAACAATTAGTGAATTGTCTCATGAACAGCAAAATTAATGAGGTCTGCTTTTCTGTGGATTTTTGTCTTGCATCCCCTGTAGAAGTCCCATTCTTGCTACCAATAATCTCCTGAATCCCTATTATTTTCTAAGATTCTCTGTGACGATAACTTGAGTTCTCCTTTTATGTCCCTCAAATCTCTCCCAGATGTCTAAGGGTCCTCTGAGGCAGTACATGCTCAGCGTCTGAGTTTGGCTGGCTGGTCTGCGCCTGCTGATAGGCAATTGGAATAGGCAACTGCTGAGCTTCTGCTTCAGCATTTCTCCCAGCAGCAACTCATCCCAGGCACTAGTTCTCCTGCAACCTTGTTGAACTTCAAGTTTGTGTGATTTCTATCCTAAGCTCAAAAGTGTTCAAAAAGTATTGCACAAAAGTAAAGGACAGATGGGCATAACAATTGCACAAGCTTGTTTCCTTAAGTTTTCTGGATGAAGAAAAAAAAAAGATTTTTGTATTTGAAGACAAAATTCTGAAATGTACTTTGAAGGCTAAAGATCTTGAAGGCAAATCAAAAGAACCCGGCACAACCATTTTCTTTGCCAGCCTTAGTGCTGGGAATGGAAACGAAAAGCTAAATCATGTTTTTCAGGGTTTTTTTGTTAATAATATGTCATTCTCTTCTGCACACAAAAGCTTACATATCTTGTCAAAGTAGAAGTGTTCTTGTAGCAGTGATAGTCTAAGTAAGATATAAACAAGGAAAGTTGTGTAGTTATTAAATCAGCCAAAGTAGCTGGAAAAACCAGCAAGCATGCAAATCTTTCTTCAGGTCTGAAATAGAGGCAGTAAACTGCAGACTAAATACAGGTTGGAAACAGCTGAGTTTGGCATAATAAAATTATACTGAAGAAATTGTTCCCAACTTTGTGCTTAACAGAAATGTACTGCTCCTCTCTGTTTTAGATCTATGAAAACAGAAAGCTTTGAGTGCCTGTTTGTTTGTTTCTTTCTTTTTTCCAGCCGTATTAGGTGTTTAATAAAATACACTACTTCTCCTTAGGAACATTCCTTCCTTCAGAGATATGTTTTATATTCTACTTACTTTGATTTTCTTTTCATAAGAGCAATGAGTTTGTTTAAAAAGAAGTTGCTCCTGACAAGAAAAAAAAAGAATCATTCTTAGTCTAGGTATTTCTAATCTGAGTTTCACTATTGTAGCTCCTTATAATAGGATTCAGTTTTTCGTAACTAATGTGGTGGCTTTCCTCATAATTTTTTATATTCCTTTTTATATTCCTTCTGTTCCCTTTTGTTGCAACTTCATTTCCTCTGGTCAGGAGAGCAAACCACTTAGTGATAGATTTTCTTCTCAGTGTAATAACACATGTGAAAAGGGAGAAGGAACTGTAAATGCGAAGAAGAAAAATTATTATTATTTCAGAATAATTATATATGGTGTCTGGAGTTTATATAGAACACGTAAGGGAACACAGAATCTTAAAAAAGCCACATGTATTACATCCTGAATAGGCTGTAATCTAAATAAGATAAGACAAATATAATTCAATAGAGCCACAGTTCAAAGGGGAGTCCCCTCAGCTTGCCAGCACTGGGAAAAAGGGAGAAAGGATTTCCTGAAAATCTTCTTTTAAAGGGAGACAGCTGATAAGAATAATAATATATCTTCTGTGAATAAGAAACCATGTAGACTGTAAAGAAATGTACTTTGGCTGGCATATATACACCTATGCTCCAACTTCTATCTTCTGGATTTTAGGGAGACAAACTGCCTCTTAGGTAGTCACCGCAGAGCATATTTCCCTTCCTCTGAGACAAATGGCAATGACCACTGGTGAAAGAGGATGTCAGAGACAAACCACTGACTGCTCTGGTATGACACTGCCGAAGCTGCTAGAACAGGAGAGACCATGTGTGACAGTCATAGGGCAGAGAGAGAAGGCAAGGAGATGGAAAGGATCAAAGGAACAGATAGAAAACAGTGAAAACTGCAGAAGGGTATGTCAGCTGTAGACAAGGTTTATGCAAGTGAGGAACAAGCTTTTGTATTTTAGGAAGTATGTATGAAACCAAATATGCATGCGAATGCGATCAAAGCAGTAGGTGAGATACAGAAGCATCATCATGGGAAGGCTTGAGGAGCAGGAGCTCACATTAGAAGACTGATGTGGTCAACCCAAGATATCACCAGTATTAGCTACAGACAGTATTTACAGGGACTTACACAGGAAATCATCTACTTGAGAAAGAGGATATAATGAAATAATGTGCAGGAAAGGAAAAGCCAACTAATACTCTCCTCCCATATTTCAGTTTGAGTCTTCTTTGACACTCACTACAGACTACTGAATTTCAGTTCTTGCAGACAAACACTTTGTCCATGGGTATCACTTGATGGTCTCTGAGCCAAAAGGCAGACATGCTTATTCAAAACATAAACTAGTATACTCAGCTTAGTGTAACCAAACGTGGCATGTCTTCTCAGCCTCTAATATCAGTGAGCACCAAATATCTGCTCAGGTAGGCTAGTTGAAACAAAAATGACTCCTGAGTAGAGTGCTTTCTAACGTAATTCCCTGTAGGAACAACAAAAAAATCCCTCCATTTTATATTTTTTTGATCCAGTCACAAACTTTTAAGCTTCTAAATTTTTTAAATTAATTTTCTTTAGAAGCTTGCAGCTGGTACACCTATGCATTGCCTGAGTGAAGTACTATCTGTGCTGCAGCTTCACTTAGCTGCCTCACAGCCTCTGGGGAGGCAGGATTTCACCCTCAATAGACCCAACTAGTCAGGGCTGAAGCCAGGGCAATGCAATAAAGAACAAAAGAGAGAGTGAGCTTTTTTCAGATGGAAAACACTGTTTTCAGTGTTTCCATCTCACATTAGGAGTGACTGAAACATCATATAGAGAAGATCGATTTCTTGCCAATGCGTCTCACGGACACATTTCCCATAACCTAACTTCTAGTCCCAAGGGAGTCTCTTAATTTTGCCCCCCTTTAAAAAAATATGTGCTTTCTGGAAATGTTCAAACTTATTCTTGAAAATTACACTGACTCAATCAATGGCAGATCACATGGTTTAATTCATGATCTGAAACTGCAAGCAAATGTTGTCTGTTAAATACCATGATGGGGAGTGCAGAGGGAAAGTAACTTCCTATAATGAATGACAAAGGAAAATATTTGAGATTTGCTACAGTCTAATTTATTCCAAAACTAGGATTGTTTTATTGTTTATTTCTTTCCTATATCTGGCAGTCACAGCTTAGTAACAGAGGGTGAATTTTTATCACAGGCAAGAAAATCATCCGATCTTTCATTTAATTTGATCAGGAAATTTTCACAAGGGTCTTCTAAAATACTCCCAGCACATCACTGTAAGCAAATCAGGAGATTTCCAGTTCCCATTTTTCCTAGCTTAAGTAATATGAATAAGCATAATCATGTTGAAATAGTTCTTCACAAGTAAAGATTATGGTTTAACATCATTTGTATTATTTAAAGAGAATAAAAATGGACCCAAGAGTTCTCATGTATGAACTAATAGTTCATAAAGAAAAATAATTTTAATATATAGTAAATTAAATTAATTACATTAAATAAAACCTTAAATTTAATGTAGTAAAATATGCACTAAAATTTAAACAACTTTAAAACCTGGAAGATGCGCAAAAATACAGGTCTAGGAATACATTTTGAAAACTGGTTATACTTTTTCTTTTATTATTATTTTTCCATGTTTGAAAATTGTTTAGTTTGCTTAACTGGAAATAAGATCATCTGAATATATGAAATGTGAGGAGAGTTAGGTACCTTCAATATTCTACTGCTGTTTATTTTTCATTCATAGAATGAATTCATAGAAAATAAAGTTACAGTACCCTCTCCTGTACTTTGGATAGACTATAGGAATACTCCTAACTCCTTAAGTTAAAGATTTCAAAGCATCAAAACATATATAGATATCTTATTTCACGTCAGCAGGGTGAGAAAAAAAAACTTTGTAGAAGCCAAAATCTTAGCCAATATCAGCTTTAGTGGACCAAGAAAGAAGTAATTAAATGTTACAACTGAGGATCACTCACACACACTGTCCTGTCCAGCAGGTCTTATATACAGAAGAGGATTTCAAACTAAAAACCTCCTGCCTTCATTTGTGGCAGACACTCGACAGCAAAGGAACGGTCCATTCTTCTTTAGACATTAAAACATGAGCTATCATCCACAGCTAACTTGAATTCAGTGTATAATCTAGGCTAATTTAAACTCTTTAACGTTTTGTAGTGTATAGCAGAATTCTGTTTTGACTTAATTGTCTTAATGATAACTAGGATTAACACCATATGAAATGTATTATAGAATATGACTATATCCAGTATTCCATTGAAGGATGTGCAAATACAGCATCATACTATTAATATCTTGTAATTGGAAAGTGATTTTCAACTGATAACCTCAACTGCCCTTTCAAATATCAGTTGAACTGCATGACACTCCTACATGGTACATATTAGTAGACTCATTTTAGAGACAGTCAAACTGGAGTACAGAAAGCTATTATGGCCAGTAATTAGAATGTATAGGTAAAATATAATGATGGTTTTATTATTGTATAAAGATTCTACCAATTACAATAATTACATCTAGCTATTTTGCCAACTTTTTTCTAGGGTTTTGGTAGCCCATCAGGTGAACATTGGCTGGGAAATGAATTTATCTTTGCAATAACAAGTCAGAGACAATATTCTCTAAGAATTGAATTAATGGACTGGGAAGGAAACCGGGCATATTCACAGTATGACAGATTTCACATAGGAAATGAAAAGCAGAATTACAGGTAAGAATCTATTGAAATTCTTTTGACTCTGCTGAGTAATAAATAATTGTTCATTTTTCACTTGTTAAATATGGGAAAGGACAATAACATGATACTGATTTTCATCAAAAGTAAATAAAGAGGGTAAAAACAAAATAGAAATCTGATTTCTCAGGGATGGAAGGTATAGAGGAAAACTAACATATCTGAGAACAAGGGATGAACTATTAATAATGCTAGCTGGTAGAACTGCTAAAAATTGTATAAGTTTTAGCATATCTGAGACCATCAGAACTCAAAACTGGTTGAATAGAAAAAGGATATGGATTCTTCATTGCAACTTGAAGGATTTCTACCTCAGAAGCATAGAACTGAAAAAATTGACATGGGAAGAAAAGACCAAAAATGTTAAAACATCTGGTATTTCCAAACTAAAAATTCAGTGTAAATGAAGATGAAAAACAGAATGCTGGATCTTATTGTGAGGACATAAAACACAAAACAAAGTGTCAGGTACTGGATAGCCTTGATTCATCATGAGCAGCAGCTTGGCATTTATTATAGTTTGAAAAAGACATATGAAATTAAAAACTTTTCCAATAATATTTTTCTCCCATACTTTTTTTAAGATAAAAAAGCAGGAAACTTCAATCCGCTTATTAAAAAAATAAAAAAAACCCTTGGAGACACAAGACATATGGATGACATAAGTGGTTTAATTTTTTTTTTTTAATCATTGTTTCATCTGAACAGACAGTACAATGCTAGAGAAAGAAAATGAGCCCCAGAAAAATATCCTAAATTATTTATTACAGCACATCTAGTTAGCATAAGACTTAGGAGAGAAACAAATATATTGTAAGCCCAAACATTCAAGTCATAGCACGTGAAACTAGGTTGGTATGCAGATTTTTGAATTCAAGTAACTTGATTCCCAGAAATGCTGATTGCCTCCCTCCCCTCTAGTGCTCCAGAGAAATGGAAGTGAGAGCAATTTGCTTTTTCTGCTGACAGGACTCTGCCCAGATGGGACACAAAGTAGTGCCCCTGTCCTCTGCGGTTTGTCAGAGAGCATTACTGCATAGAGTAGAAGCGCAAAAGCTACATTTAGAAGTAATCGGTATGAGTTTAGCTCCTGCATAAAGCAAGGACTAAAGCAGGATCCCATGCCACACAAAGGACAGCTCTGTCCTCCATTGCCTCCAGCAATGCTGCTCCTGACACTGCCCGTGGCATGCCATTTCCCCAGATGTGGGAAGGTGGAGCACCCATTCTGAGGCGCTCTTAAGCAAAGAGTAAATACAATTGAAGGAAATTTCTCAAAACAGAGGCTAGTATTTATACAAAACATAGAAACAGCAGTGTAGAAGTGGATAATGTGGGGCCTTAAACATTAGTAGAAGAAGATGTTCAAAAATGTAAGGAAAAGATGGGACAAATATTTGTCAAGTGAGAAAAAATGTCAAAGGGCAGAGTTACACATAGGTCTAAAAATTACAATGAAAATAGGAGAAGATGTCAAGATTATTACTCAGAGGGTGAATGAAGATGGCTGAGTTTGCTATCAAAAACAGTGTCTTTTTTTCTCACATTTATTCTGTACTGAATAAGGACAACGTATTGTTGAGGAATCAGAAGGATGTTGAAAATTTAACTTATATTAAAGCATATGTTAAGGGAGGATTTCTTTTCAGAACTCATCTGGGTTCATTCATGGCAAAATAGCAAGAGAATTTCTTGTTTTGTTTCAAAATGCTAGACTGTATTTGTAGTAAGATAGTAGAGCAACTTGGAAGTGCTTAAGGGATTTCTGCCTATCATAAGTCCATGTAACGTGCTCAGAGTAGAAGAAGAGGCAAGGAGTTTTGGGGAAGGGCTGCACTGTTGTCCCTCCAACAGTCTGGGAACTCTGCTGGGGCCTGTGACCTGAGACTGCCTCAGGCACTAACTGCCAACCAGGACCAGGACATGGGCTTAAGAAATTATGTACAGTTGCCTATGTATATTTAATTGATTGCCCTTTTCCTGGCACAGTTTTAGTCTGATCCAAGTAGCACTTTCCCAGGCAATTCCTGAACACAATTGTGGGATCCCATGGAGCAGGGGATTTTTCCAATACATACTTGCTCACAAATACTTGTGAACAAGTCCGTGTTAGTTTGTTGGGGAAGAAAGTCTGGCCATGCAAACATGAATAGTGGTGTGCCACTAACTATGAAGGCCAAAGAGCAAGCCCTAGCCCAAGATTTAAACTTTATTTAAATTTTGATATGTCCTTTGTCATCTGTAATAAACTTTGCCTCAAAGAAAGAACCTTTAAAGGACTTGGGCATAGGATTTGCTTCTCTGCCTTGGCTGATAGCACAGGCACTTGGAGATTTCTTAAGTAGATTAGGTTTAATATGTTGATGAACAGCAGAGTAACCCTGGAAAATCATCCTGAATCAGTCTAGGTCTCCAGGATGTCTATATGAACAGGAAAATATTAAGGAGAGGAGAGGAGAGGAGAGGAGAGGAGAGGAGAGGAGAGGAGAGGAGAGGAGAGGAGAGGAGAGGAGAGGAGAGGAGAGAGGAGAGGAGAGGAGAGGAGAGGAGAGGGAGGGGAGGGAGGGAGGGAGGGGAGGGAGGGAGGGGAGGGAGGGGAGGGAGGGGAGGGAGGAAGGGAAGGGAAGGGAAGGGAAGGGAAGGGAAGGAAGGGAAGGGAAGGGAAGGGAAGGAAGGGAAGGGAAGGGAAGGGAAGGAAGGGAAGGAAGGGAAGGAAGGAAGGGAAGGAAAGGAAAGGAAAGGAAAGGAAAGGAAAGGAAAGGAAAGGAAAGGAAAGGAAAGGAAAGGAAAGGAAAGGAAAGGAAAGGAAAGGAAAGGAAAGGAAAGGAAAGGAAAGGAAAGGAAAGGAAAGGAAAGGAAAGGAAAGGAAAGGAAAGGAAAGGAAAGGAGAAAAGAAAAGAAAAGAAAAGAAAAGAAAAGAAAAGAAAAGAAAAGAAAAGAAAAGAAAAGAAAAGAAAAGAAAAGAAAAGAAAAGAAAAGAAAAGAAAAGAAAAGAAAAGAAAAGAAAAGAAAAGAAAAGAAAAGAAAAGAAAAGAAAAAGGAAAGGAAAGAAAAAGGAAAGGCAAGGCACTTTCATTAGAAGATAGGGAGATCTTTTGGCGGTATAAACCGTATTTTCTGAACATGGAAACAATTGTGAAAGCTGATCCATGAAAATTCTTGCTGAACAAGAAAAAATAGAGATGTATTTCAAAAGTGTAGAAATTAAATCAGAAAGGGTGTACTAGGCCTCCAAAGTATAATGTTGAGTAACAGGGATAAATTCTACTATCCATGTTCAAGCCACTTTTCCACAAAAATCAGAAGGAATTTGACTTGGGACTAATGACTGCAGTTTTGGTTCCTGTCCTACTTCATAGTCAAATTAAATCCAGAATGAGCTCTACTCATGCTGTCTATGTAGCCTCCTTATGGTACAACTGAAGTTCCTCTGTCTAGGGAACAGGGAATCAGCTCCATTCACATTATTCTGGAATAAACAGAGAGGGAAACATGAAGAGGCAAAAAGGCTCTGTCCATCTCTGTTGGTCCTTTGAGTTTCAGATGAATTCCTCAATTATTTTTACTCAAACATATCTGAATATTTAAAGAAAATAACAGTACCACGCTGACAGTTCTGGAAATAATGAAGCGTAAGCCACATGCAAATCTAAATTGTTTTTCATGCTTGACAAATGCCTAGTCCAGACAGATATATGTCCAACAGACATTTTGTAAACCAAAATTATGTTGGGCTCTTTTAGAAATTATTGCAAGAATGCGTCCTATGACATAAAATCTCTTTATTTTGCTTGCCAGCATCACTATCTGTGATAGAAGTAACTCCAGAAGGCAGGCCAAATAAAAGCCTGATTATTGAGTCCTAAACAGCTGGCCACCCTTCAGAGAATGCTGTTCTCTCTTTATCTGAGGAGCTGCCATTAAGAATTTAAATGATTCCTCTGAAGTTGAAAACCACAGTTCCCAACCCCCTGCTCGCAGTGCCTTTCCTTCACAGTAGTCGGGCATTTGCCATGTTTGCTTTCAATACCTCAAACACAGAACAGCATACTTTTTCAAAACTTCAGTTGCTGTTCATTTGAAATAATTTTGCCAAACAACTAGGTACTCTCTTATTTTGGAAGCTGTTAGGATTTTCTGCTAGTGACCCACATTAAATGTTGCTCCTTCAACACTGTTTGCAAAAATAAGTAATTGTAGGCTGGCTGCACTCTACAATAGTTTCAAATAATACAAGTTCACTAAGAAATAATAATCAGTAAAGAGACAAGTTTCCAAGCTGGTCTCAGCAGTAGATCAAGGAGATCAGAAATAGAAGGGTATTGAAATGAAAGAAAAAGCTCAAGAAGTGGAACATCTTTCATTTATGTTATGGTAATACCTTGTACATTTAGAAGACACACACACAAAAATTAAGATTCTAGGTCTCATGTTTGAATATAGTAAATTTTTTGAAAAAAACACAAACAAATACCATGAAGTGATAGAATGTGTCTGAGAAAATATGGAAAATTATTTTCATGCTGTTCTTCCAAAATCCAGCCCCAACATTATACAAAGTTCGATTCAGTCTGGATAACTCCCAATTGGTGATTTCAGAAGGGTTCTGTTTTTTCTCTGGGCTGTTTGTATTCTCTTTACTACTTTTTATTAGCCTAAAGAATCTATGATTAAAAAGAGTAATGCTGAACACATGTATGTTAAAATATACTTGTTTCTCTTTCAAAATGAGACAGCTCCAAAAGGGTTTCTGGGAATGCAGAATAAAATCTATTTATCCCAGATGATGACTGCATAGAAGAAAGTTGAGATGAGAAGGTGGATACTGAAGCAGTAAATGTATAATGATAAATGATAACTGAAACAGGAAAATCAGTGTTGCACCACATGTGAAACCTTCAATAGCATGGAAGTATCTAAGTGATTCATTTCCTTTAGAACATCCTTAGGCTTCTTATCTACACAAAATGATTACACAGAGGGCTGTCTGTAAATATGATGAACATTATCTCGCCAGTCTCTTTGCAAGTCTTACACTGTGGCAAGTAAAATCTCCATAGAGTAAGAAGAGTCAGATCTTGCAAGTCCCATTTAGCGTAGTGTTTCTTAAGTCAAAGGAATTATTCATAGAACTATAAAAACATAAGTTGAAAGAGACTCCCAGAAGAGACACAGCCTTTCCTTTTTTCCTGTGTAGGCTCTACCTAGCCCACTCCTGATAGTCTGTTGACATTGTTTGATGTTCTTAGGAGCTATACAGATGTGACACACTGCTGCTCTGACCTGTGTCCTCAAACCCTCCAAAATTAAACAGGAAAAGTAACCATGTGTTGGGATTTCAGGCACCACACTTCATAATCCCACATATTAGTTAATGAAAGCAGATATACTGATGCTGGATTTTGAACAGCAGTAATTTCAGCCTGCACACATATTTGGTTTTGCTACTCATGATACAGCAGCAGCGCTTCCAAGCGATGCATGGGATAGAGAATGGGGGAAATACAATTTTTAATTGGCTGAGCTATTTGTACCACAGAACCCTTAGGGAGGTTGAATATACCCTCACCTCCCTATGACAATATATTCCAGTATTTAGTAATTCTTTTATTTAGAAAAGCTTTCCATTGCTCCAGTGACTCACTGTCTTTGGTCCTATCCATGGAGGAATATGATTAAATGATGAGGCAGTGCTGCTGAAGTGAGCAAGACTTTGGGTTTGCTGTAAGTGTAGGTGAAAACTGATGATGGACAGAGAGCATCCTAACTTCTGTGAGTGAATCATGTACTTAAGGTGATGGCTGACCTTTGAGAGATAAAATTAACGAGAACAGTCTTTATATTGGAACCAGCGTGATAAAGAGATTAGGAAATCTTATGAGAAAATGAAAGAGAGCATAGATACATTATTAGTGGAACAAGCAAGAGACAAGTTGACAGGAGAATATCAGTTATGTAGAGAAGAATCAGATGTATGGGTCCTCAGAGGCAAGAAGCTGATGGAGTTTGTTGCAAACAGGAGGGAGAGTCATTGAAGTGATGCAAAAGACTTCAAACCACTGACATGGTCCTGTGATTCATACAAATCTAGGTGACACAGTTTCCAAGATCTCCAAAATACTGTTTCTCTCCAGGCTTTACTTTGGGAAGCCAGATCAGTTGTTGAATGTAAACTAACAATTGTTAGACTTTATGCGACCTGATAGCAGAGAGTTTTTAGTTCACTGAGGAGAAGCATAGAATCATAGAATCACAGAATGGTTTGGGTTGGAAGGGACCTTTAAAAGTCATCTAGTCCGACTTCTCCTGCAACGAGCAGGGACGTCTTCAACTAGATCAGGTTGCTCAGAGCCCCATCCAACCTGACCTTGAATGTTTCCAGGGACGGGGCATCTACCACCTCTCTGGGCAATCTGTTCCAATGTTTCACCACCCTCCTCATAAAAAATGTCTTCCTTGTATCTAGTCTAAATCTACAGGCCCTGCTAAAAAGTTTGTCCCTATCTTTCTTATAAGCCCCCTTTAAGTATTGAAAGGCTGCAATAAGGTCTTCCCAGAGTATTGGATTTTTTAACACTTGTTTGTTTAACAGTTTGTATATTTAGTTTCAGCAATAGTATTATTTCCCTCTGTTTTCTTAGGCAAACTAGGTAGGTAGCCTGGAGCCAGAGGCCTTGATGTAATGTTAATCTTTGATTTTTTTAAGGTGGAGGCTATTGATTTATTTAATCACCATTGTTGAACTAATGCTGGAATTTGTTACAAAAAATTCTCACTTTTCTTTCTGTAAAGTAGAAAAATATTTTTTATACAGTACCGATGAAAATGCTGTAACAGGTAAAAGGAAGTATTATTTGAGAGTGTGACTTTTATGGGGACAGCTGATTTTCTGCATCTTTAATTTAAAAATATATTCCACATACTATTGCTGTTTCAGCAGCGGGACATTAACAGACCATTGTCACTTTCCTGAGTGTACAAAACCTAATTTTTAAATATTGGTGTGATTCTTTATTATTATCCAGGCTTTTCAGTGGTGCTTTTGCCATAAGTAACATATTTTCTTGTGTCACTTTAGTAGTTTAGATAAAACAGGGAATCAGCCTGACTTGTAAGTTTTTTTCTGAGCCATCTGCTTAGCTGCTTCTGCATTATTTGTATCACTGTAAACCTTCAAAGGGACCATTCTCCGATGGGAAGAAAACGTACAGTGGAGGACACATAGGAAATCTGTAGCAAAGCAAGAAAATAAACACAGATCCTCTGAGACCCAGTCCTGTGCCCAGACCCCAGTACTTTTCTTGCCAAATACGAAAACTACAGAATAACTCAAAAAATAGACATGGTGCAAAAATTTAAACCCATAGTAATTCACTTTTCTTTGGAAGCTTGAAATTCAATTTGCAAGTCTACTTCAGAGGAAATATCCATGCAAAATCCTATTAACAGACAGAATGATATCTGTGGTATGCATACTTTCCACAATTTGAAAATATATTTAATATTTTTTCACAAAACAATGGTATAAAATGGATAATATGGAAAAAAGACTTAATGTCTCTATGTTTATATAAATATGTGGCTGAAATAACTTTTTTCTGTTTAAAAACACCGTCAGTCCAATAATATTCCATGAATTCTAAATACTGGAAGTGCAGGGACTCAATCTGATGCCCATTAACCAGAGGTCTTTCTGGAACCAGGCCAGTGTTGCTATATTATATCAGCGAATAAAGCTCACTGGCACTCCATGCACTAGCTCCAAACGTAAGCAGAAATGAAATATAACATTTTCTCTGACTAACTGAAAGTTGATGCAAATATACTTGTGGAGTTTATGAATAATAAAATTTAACTTAATCCACATAAATCCCTATGTATACTGTCCATCCACACCTCTAACCCACCTCTAACTACATAAAGCTCATTTGTAGTTCATTATACAATAGCCATGACTATCCTGAAGCAGGAACAGAGGTTTTCTTTTTCTGTGTTATAGAATATAATGAGAATGCGTATATACTGAATACTGTAAAGGAATGATTGAGTAGAGAAGGGGAAGTGAATAGTGAGAGAGAATGATGGGAACGGATAGAAGAGGGATGATGTGCAGCTCCTGAAGAGGAGAGGAGAGGGCTCTGTTGGACAGTGGATTAGGGATTAGCGGAGCACTTTCCCCCACCACATGCCCATTTTGGTGGGAAGTTGGCTGGGGAGCAGGGGGGTGGTTGCCAGCACCAAAACATTTTTCGCTTGTATTCCCTTCAAGAAGCAACAAAACGGGTTCATTTTAGCAAAACAGGCCCTCCATGAAGTGGTATGTAATTCTTTGTTATCCCCCTGAAACTTCATAACTGGCAGCTCTGCAAAATCTGTTTGAGTGAAGTACCATGTTTGAGTGAAGTAAGAGCACAGGCTGCAGCCATGAAAGCACAGCTGTACCAGACCCAGCTATAATAGGCATTCAATACCAAACTATATCTGTCCATATGAAGTATAATAATGGATTTTCCAACAGCTATAAATTGTTACAGAACTACCAATGAAATCTTGTGCTAGCATAGTTCACTGAACTGTCTCTTTCACATGATAGAAAGGCATTGATGATTACTTTTCTTAGCGTATAACTTAAATATCTTTAGAAGTGGGAAATTTAATTTGGAATTGTATTATGTGGTTGATTATACGTGTCATGGCACAAGTAATTCCATACACAGATGTATTATTTCTTCTGAAAGAGTTAGTTATTTGCAGTATTCATCATTAACCTGCTTAAACAGTTACATGTAAAATTAATGCTGCTATTAGTCTTCAGGCCCTCCTGATAAAGAGTATCTACATACTCAGTTAAAGTAATACACTTTGAAGAGCACAAACCTCCTCACCTTTCTAAATCAATTGATCACAGGTGTGAACTGCATTTCAGGTGATAGGAAAATATCTTTTTTTTAGAAAGTCAAATGCTGATTCATATAGGCAAGGTCAGCCCAGAAATGATACAGTTTATCAGACAGTATCTGTTAAAAAACACCATTAAAAGCCCCTCACATTTCTTTTTGGGTTTTATTTTAGTTACAAATAACACTAGAGCACCAATATCTAGGATATGGAGGGAAACCAACAGACATGTTCCATAAACTCTGGGAAATTCTTTACTTGAGATTTTAGAAAAGTACTGGTATACAAGCTTTACAAGTTATACACTGTTGGTTGTACAGCAGCCTTGCTTTCTGGGAGGAAAGCAAAGCCTCCAGTGTGAGTTACTCAGAATACGTCTGATATAACAATGACCTAACCATTTTTCTGTATCCACTTATTCATCAATAAAAGATAGAGATCTATTAGTTTATTTTCATTATTAGATCTTTCAAGCTGTGTCTAAATTGTTGCTGTCTTCAGTCTTGCTTTTCTCTATCCTTTTCCCTCAACTGGTTAATTTTCCATTGCCTTCTCCAGATTGATATATTTTCTTCACCAAAACTGGATAACTCTTCTCCATATACTCATTTTCATGTACCTGCAGAACCCACCTTCCAGGGTTTCTCGATAGGCTATTGATAAGAAACTTTCAATAATTAAGTTTGATTGTGCGCTTATGTTTCTAGAAACTTTTCTTTCCTTTGGCGTTTCAGGGCTTTTAAACCACATAGCTGGAGAGAATCTTGTTTTCCAATACGTTCCACCACAGCTATTGCTATGGGACATAGTGGGCATGTCATTACCTCCTCCTCCAGGCTCCTAGATTCATTTTTTAAGAAAAGGAAAATATATGAGTAAGAACAAAAGTATCTTATTTTCCCATAAAGCTTATCTACAATAAAATAAACACATCAATTCAAACTACTGGTTACTTGAGGCAAGAAAAAAAATGGTTTGTAACAATTTATTAGCCTTAAATATCATCCTTGATTTAATGAATTTAAGTGCTTATTCACAAATCAGACATGGTTTTCTACAGGTAGGTGAGATAAAGATTTTCAGTGCTAACATTAAAGTTGTTAGGCCCTAGGAACAGACTGCAGAACCATAGCTGAGACACTCGATTCTCTGTGCATGCCTGGGGAGAGATAAGCTCCTTAGACGGAAGCCAAATCAGGCAACACACAGAGCAGAGAGCTAACCATTAGGAAATTCTGAAAATAGCAAGGCATCCATTTATATCCACTGACAGTTCACAGCCCACAGCCTGAAGGTAGGAGACAATGTCTTGTCTTCCTCAGGAAAGAAACAAAAAACCCTGGGTTAATGCATTCATTTGCCAGAGGGGATCCAGATCATAGTTATTGCTTCCCAAGAGAAAGCAGCAATCTGTGCTGTAGGGGAACAGGCTCGTTGATGAAGCTCTGATACTGTGCAGGGAAGAATTCACTGCTCGGTGAACGAGTAGGTACCGGCTCATTTTTCAATGAGGTGGGAGAGGGAATTCTAAGATTGTGCTCCCTGCTCCATGGATTATGTCTCATTTTGAATTAAATAGGCTTTGATTAAATGATGCAAATATGTTATGAAGCAGTGAGGACTATCCCTGAACTCTGAACACTATACAAACAATTCTGCTACAGACTTACACTTGTACTCCCTCTAAGGCTCAGTGAATCTTGAACAATTTTTTGCAGTGGGACACATGTTGCTGGTTATGGCACTGTTGTGAGGGAAGGTTTGTGGTTTTAAACCTTTCTCTTGCTGAGTGAATAGAAACCACAACTCTTAAATGGTAGGTAACCACTCAGATCAGTAAGTTGTTATATGAAAAGTAGAGAGTAACAACCACTGGTAGCTCAACTACTTACTACCTGGTGAGGATCTCTACACAAAAAAATTTTAGTAGACTTGTGTGAGAACAATATCATGCAAAGCAAGAAAAGTATAGTGAAAGCCCTGCTGAGGGCTACTGCACAGGCACACAAATACAAGAGAACTCTTTAATGCATGTAAGTATTGGCAGAAAAAATATCTATGGAAACTCAGCAGTGATCTTACTTGCTACGTATTGTAGCTCAGTGGAGATTTCACCAGCTATTCCCCAGCTATGAGGGACAGCCAGAGCATGAAAGGGCACCTAAGAGAAAGCTACACAGGCTTTTATAAGGTAATGGCCATTTTTTTGGTTCTCTGATGTAAAATGACTACTCTCATCTTGTTGGTGTTATCTTTATGGGTAACCTCTATTGTTATTCTTGCACAGTGTTGCTCTCTTTTAAGTTTCTGTTGCTTTATGCCACCTCTACATATTTGTTTTAAGAAAGAATGTCAAACAAGTATTTTAACAAAGTTTATAAAATCCTGGTGTGAATGGATCTCACTGTCCCCAAGGTAAGAGCTCTCACTTTTTCCAGTTACAACACCAAGAAGAGCTATGTTTCTTTAATTTACTTCTGTCAAAACATTTACAAAGAGCTTAAACCTACTGATGTTTGCGTTAGTGTAGAATTTAGTATGGAAACCAGTAACATAATTTCTTAATCTCCACTGGGCTTTGACATGAAACAGTTCCTGAATGAAAGAATCTTGTGAAGCTGAGACACTTCTGCATATTTGCTACCCATGAGGATTTTTTTAATATCATAACTATTGTGTGTAGGATATCCAGACATCTCCAAGATCAGATGGCATTTAGATTCAGGCTATCCATCACATGGACATAAGTGATGTGATATTTGGCTCTATTTCTATAAAAAACTACATAACACAATAATTTTAAATGTTACAATAATTTTCTTAATCAGCAGTTGAGTATTCTTGTTGTCACTTTTTCACTGTTTAAGTTTACTTAATTCTTGCATAAGATCATAAGTGTTAAAACTTTCTGCAACTTATAATGATTATCAGAATGTAGATCAGCATAGTGAAAACTTGTGTACAAATTGTAAGAGATATGTGTAAGGACATGTCAAAAGTTATAGATGGATACAGCGTCACAGTGTGAACATTTAGACTTTCATTAATGTTTGCTAATCACTGATACGTTGATGATTTAGGATTGCAACATAATGAACCTATAAGTTTAAGTGTGCAAACAGTAAAGGACCGTGAGGGACTATTGCAAAAGTAAAATGCAGAATGAGAAAAAAATATCTCAGTAAAATTCAGGGTTACAAAATATCTCTGTATTAAAATAATTTATTTAATGCAGATTTCATGATTGTATCTTTCTCCTCACTATTATTTGTGAATGTTGGGAAGTGGAGTATGTTTTCAGGATCCAAATTCAGGCCCAGTCAAAATATTTAACCTGGACATTATTCTTGTCATAACCTTGATCAAAACTGAAGAAACTGACACTTCCAAATGCCAGTCCAGAAAAGGTTGAAATGTGGATACAAAGAATGAGATGTGTCTCTGATTTCAATTAGAAAAATTATATTCTTCCTGTGGGTGACCAAGATCTCCATCAGAGTGAACTTGACCACTAAGAGTTTACAAGATTATGATGAATTTATTTAACATTAGTGACAATATCTCCAGATAAAAAAAATAACGCTGCTTGGAAAGTTTTCCAAAATGTCCGCAATTTTCACCATCAGCCAAAAATTCAAACTTAAATTCTCCACAATGCAGAAGCAAAGAAGAATGGGACCTGGAAGCCCCCTCTGTACAGTTTCTAGTAAAGAGATGTGCACTGTCTGTGCCCACATAGCTGTTGACTCTCTGCCCACTCTCTGAGCTAAACAGAAGCTCAGTAGGCTTGTCAATGTGGCATCGAGCCCAAGCTAATATACCCTGCCCTTGAGTAGGCTCAGTGTCGTGCTTATTGCGACAGTACAACTTCCAGCCAGGATGGAGTGTGGGCAGAATGAGCTCATGTCTACTCAGAGACCTGAAAGAGCAAGCTTTCATCTGCCTGCAAAAAACATGCAGAAATTCTTAGAGTGACCCTTATTTAATCTAGCATATTCGTGGTTAAAGTCTCTGAAGTCTGTTACCAACTGCCCAGCCAACCAGCTCCAGGGTTTTTCCCCCCCTCCTTATCATTAACAGCTCTACTGGCAAGTGTTTCTAGAGTCTGATTCTGACAACACTTTCTGCACTGATTCACTGCATTTTCAGGATAATACCAGCAAAGTGGTGTGATATTTTCTGTGAGTTCACTTCTTTCATGAGTCAAAAAGTCAAATGTACCTGTGAGGCTTGGAGAGCATTTGGGAAAGGGATCATCCCGGATTTTTCCAGAGTCATTTGTTGCATCAATCTTTAAGAGTTTGTTGTTGTTGTGGTGGTGTGTTTTGTTTTTTTTCCCTATCAAATGGAAACAGACTTGATTTTGCTGTTTCTCTCTCTAAAGTAGTGGTAATAAAAAGTGATATTATTCATTATCTGGTCCACAGCAGCAATGCAGCAGATGAGTTAGAGCACAAAGCAGAGGTATACACTACGTCTAAAGAGCTACTAATTTACATAAACCTACAAACAGATAATAACTTTGAACATCAGCACAGAAGTATTGTGGTATCTGATGCAGTGTACTTTTTATTGTTTGGTTGGTCTGCAAAGTTTAAATAAACCTTCTTTATTATCATGGAAGAAGGAGGTACTCAATAGCAATGGAAGCCTAATTAGAAAAAGACAAATGAGTGCCTGGTGCCATACAGAGTCTAGTCTTCAGTCTTCTGTTTCATCAGATACTAGAGGCTGATGTGTTTTCAATTTTAAATCAGTGCTGGAACAGCTCACCACACTTGACCCAAGTACACATGCACCGTTTGTGTTCTGTTTTCTTTTATTTAGCATTATAATTCAGTTGCACTGAAGTAAAATGTCTTTGTACCAATCTCCACGCCATTTGAACCAAAGAAGTCATTATTGTGAATCACAGCTCTTATAAGGTCATGACCTGGGTTTTTAGGGGGAAAAAAGCATGTAAAACATGCTGATCCCTGTTAGCCTGGTCAGTGTGGCACCAGCAAGAACTTGGATCATAAATGGGTGACAGTCAGTGAACCTTTCACTCATATATGACTGTTTATCGGCCACAAATGACGCCAAGGGAGCTGAAATATGTTTTAACAGTCTGTTTATATTTTTCTACAGAGGTCTTAGTGCCACATAACTCATTTTGGCATTTTTTAAACTTAATTTTGCATTAAGAAAACCAAGCAAACAGTGAAGCCAATATTTATTTTTCAAATATCTATAAACATTTCACAGAAAGTCTCTGTGCCTCACTCACTTTTAAAATTTGTTACCTTTTCCTAGGTACTTGTCCTTATAATGAAAGCCTAACCTTTGTATGATAATGGAGATAAAGGCCAGAGGATGAGTGTAGCATGTTGTACAATACAGGCATTAATGAGTAAAGGGATCAAGCCAGACCTGTTGCATATTATTCAGGCTGGAGGTGGGACATGCTTGAGTCGATAAGTATTTTCATTCTACATCCTATTTTTAATATATAAACCTTTAATCAAAAAACTAAGTGTCATATTGCTGGTGTGAACGATACTATATGCATAAGAGAAGCCTTTCCTTTCTCTTCCCCACCTTTTTCTTCTTCTCTTTCCCATTTTCTCATTTTATTTTTTTTTTTTTAAGTGTACTTAGGCCCTCATTCAGCAATGCACTTAGGCATTTTTTTTTATTTTAAGCACATACTAAGTACTTTGCTGAGGCAGGGCCACCAGAGCTCTCACTGAAGGTCAAGTCACTCTTGTTTCATTACAATTGCACACTCTTTAAGATGACATCAAAATGTAAAAAAAAAATAAAAATATATATATATTATAGTCAGAAAGAGATCATGATGATTATGTTATTATTAATACTGCCTTATATTGTTTCCGTATTTGGAAATGATTGCATTTCCTGTCATCTCCACAAAGTGATTTTTCAACATCCCTTACTGTTTACTGATGTCATGAGTCTGAGTACACAGCCACAAGATTAAGCCCATTAATCTAATTAGTAGAAATTCGTAAATTGTGAACTGGCTTATTCATCAAGACTGAACAGGTTCAAATATAGGTAAGTGAATGGAAATCCTGATTAACATTTTGCTTTGAAAATAATATCCCCCCAAAACATCCCTGCATTTTCCTCTGGGATTCACCCAGCGGGAAGCACACATCTCTTGACACGAATCCCATCATAAATCTTGAAAATCTCATGCAGAACCCAAAATATTTATTTTAATGTGTTATTCATTAAGTTATTTCTTTAAATCATAGTCTGTTGGCAGCTGCAAACTCATTCCATTCCAGCCACATTATAGCAATGCTGTAGTATGATTTGAGAGGGTCATTAGGTCATTAACACTGGAAAAAATTCAAAAACAGAATCTGCAAATGCCCAAAGGAGTACAACTGTAAAAGAAGATTGCACTGCTAACACAGAATAAAGTATAAACAATCAAAAAATTGATGAAAAATTAATTGCAGACTATTTCCACTTCTATCAATAATGATTCATTTCCTTACATTCAAGCTCTTCACAAGGAGAAAAAAACCTCATAGATATTTTAAAGATACCTTACTATTGTGCCAGTAGAAACATGGGGAAAAAGGTTATTCAATCTAGATGTTATGTCCAATTCAGTATTGAAATAATTTCTTAATGGTGATTACAGGTTACACCTCATTCAACATTCAATTTGAGAAAAACAAATAAAGTTCAGTACTCATATTTCAAGTCAGGAATTCTGTGAGCTAGTGTGCCTCTCATTGCTTTTTTAGCCAACAGCCTTAGCCATTACATACAACTTCAAGCAATATAGGCCTGTGTGAAGGAGGCATGATTCTTGAACAGAATGACAGCATTTTACTTTCACTGTGTAGAAGTGTAAATGTTTCCATAAAGTGAATCACAAGAGCTGTCTCCTTATAGGAGGTACCTCAGCCTCAGTGACATTTTTGGAACAGGTTATTTCAAGGACATTGTCACATTTTGTTTTATGCAAAATATTTGGAATCTAAAAACATCTTCTCAGTGCTGGTCCTTGGCTTTCCTCTTATTTTTCTGCTCCTCTCTTATCTGATTCTTACCACTTGCTCTCATAGCAAACTGAATAGTTTATGGTACTATATACTACTATTGATCTGTTTTTGCTGCAGGGCAGGCCTGCTTAAGGGTTAGTTATCTCACTGCCTGATTTGTGACCTGAGATGTTATCATGACCATGGAACTTTAGAGAAACAGTCTAATATTAACGAAGGGGCCAATATAAATTAAAATATCACATCAATTTCTGCTCTGAAAGGGGGTCTGAATCCTTGAGATAGTGACTTGTTTCAGGTAGGCTGCAGTTTTCTGCTAAGCTATACAAACATTTGATTGAACCTCCACAATTAAGAAAACACTGAGGGTCCAGTATCCAAGTAAAATAAAAAGCTATCTCCACTTAGAAAGTTATTTATATTGTTCGTCAATTTAAAAAATTAAATAAAGTAAAATAAAATATATATATAATGTATGGAACCTCAAGAATTAAGCATGCACAAAACTCATCCAGCTTAATGACAGTGACTTTCTAATGAGAAAAAGCTTACATATGAATAAACCTCTGAATTTTCTTGTAATAAGCATAGTAGTTTGTTATTCGAGTGCATCTGAAAATAGAATATGTAATTGCTGAGTGTACAGATAATGCATTTTTTTCTGAAAATGTTAGGATTTTAAGACTTAAACTCTATTTTGTAAAAGAATATTTATTAATTAATAACAAGTGTCCTTAAATAGGTTTTACTGATATCATAGCTTCAGGCAAATACTGGGGAAAAAAGAAAATGCAATTAGCTATATTTTTTTTTACATCTCTGTAAATGGAAAATAAATGACACATTTAAATGGCATCTTCACAGATTTCTTCTTCTAATTGCAAACAATAACATACAACATAGCAGAGTTTTAATTAACATAATTCAACAGTAGAGATGGACTTGTGGTACTTAACCTTCTTATAGCACAACTATAGCCAATTTCAGCCATCATTCCAGCACACTCTTTACAAAAAGAAAAACAAAAACCAAAAACCTCATGAAAAACCCCAAATCAAAACCCTAACACCCCCCCAAACCACATGGATTATATACTGTTTAAACATTAATTTCCAAACACCAACATATCTCAGTAAGATTTATATAAATTTTTCACATAGGTCTATCTATGATATTTGTAACTTTTACAGTTAGCTATGATTAATTACTTTCAGTTAAGTAAAATGTGTGATAAATTTTTTACGGTGACCTGTAAATGATATTTCTCAATGACAATACGGGGTAACAAGAAGCCAGTATCTCTACAGTAGTCATCAGAGTAAAAGTTAACACTAACAGCATGCTGATGTATGAAGTTTTCCATTTCTACTTTGTCTAAAACAGTTAATTAGGATAATGTACAACCTATGTAGATGACAGTGGGTAATTAATGTCACCCTCAGTACAACTAAAGCATAGATTTATGAAATCCACTATTACAATATATCTGCATGGATTTCAACAAACTATATTTATGAGACTTTTGGAACTTCAAGCATATTTTGGAAGAATTATTAATTTTAAATTTTACTGGAGTTCTGTGGATCTCTTTTACTGTATTTTCAAACAGGATTAATCAATTTACAGATAAATAAAATTTCAAACCAATGTTCACTTAACTTTTCCACTAGCTTCAATGGCTGTAAAACAGATCTTTAAATAAAAACACACAAACATCACAAGGTTCAGCAATTCAGTAAAGATAAGCAGAAGAAGGTCTGATTGCTCATATAAACCTTAGAAACTTCTAAAATATTAGTTTCTCTGGAGGGTCCCTGTATTTCTGTGCTGAAAAATCCCTTGAGAATCAATTTTGGCATTTCTGCTGTTGGTTTCAGCCAAACCCAGGAAATGAAGTTGAGTAGGGAGAAAAATATTTTTACATTTTAAGTTACATTTTAAGTTAACCAAATTTCTTGGCTTTGCCTCTGTCCTGGGCAAACGTTCAGATAAGTTCTAATTTTGTATTTTATTTTTTAAGAAGTCCATACATCTTGAATGGTATCAAAACAATTTGCATTATCATCTTAGTGTATGTTCAGTGTTTATATGTCTGTCTAAAACATTGATCATCTCTAGTTATTTCAAGTTTGAAATTAATACAGTCCCTATACTTTCTAAATTAACATGTTATGTATTATACAGCCATGAATCAGGACAAAAGTGTTAATTTCTGTAGCAACAGGAAACAGCATTTATATAGATGGTGGGAGAGTAAGATTTTTTTTTTCTGTAGCAAGATTTTAATTTTTCATTATTTAAAAAGGTAATAAATCTAATAACTGAGAAGTTTCATTTCAGATTTCCATGAGTAAAAAAATGGTGAGTGATTTTGTTTTAGTAAGTATTGTGTTGAAAAACAGTTTTAACAGAAAATGGTAGTATCAGATTAATGTATCTCTTCTGTGCTGTGTTTGGTGAGAGATTAGAGTAGAGGGAATTATTTCTGTTCAACACATCGTTGTGATACTAGCCTTTAAACATGTTTCTGTCCCTGTTAGCAGTAAAAACCAGTGTTGCCGTATGTTTCCTCTCCATCACCACTATGTTACTGATACCAGCTGCAAACCTAGCAACTCATACTGCCGCAGTGACTGTTTCTGTGGCTTCTGTACCATGTATTTTAAGTAGCAGAAGCATATGTTTGCTTGTTCACTGTCCAGAATAAACATATTTTTAAACATTTTTTGTAAGCCATGACAAAGCACCATTTGTCTGCATACAGTGGTATGACAGGCCGTGGTAGGAAAAATTTATCTGACAGTAAATCTGGATGTCTTTTAATTATCCCTGCTCAGTATACCTGTTCCCAATGAGTACAGCTCTTTAGTCAATTATTAAAGAAATAGAATATAGAAAAAGCAAATCTGTTGTATTATTTGTGTAAATTCACATTCAGTACAACAGCAAGGCTCACTAGACTATTGTATAGTTTCCTGTAATGTGTAGCTGTGTTTCTTATTCATGGCTAGGTTATGTTTGCTTGTTCACTGTCCAGAATAAACATATTTTTCTCCTTTGACCTGTCAGGTGTGCATGACTCAAACACAAGCTAAAATTAGCACGAGTTCTTCAGGGAGAAAGCAAGCTTTTCTGTTAACAGTGTTCAGTCCCAGGGAAGGATCTCTCTACCATGTAGTGTTTGTTGTCCCATAGACAGGCTGTACTGAAACAATTCTAAAGGAAAACTGATAATTTCCATTTATTGTTGTATTTTATATTACCATTTTATCTTTAAAATTGGAAGATATGTGTTCTTACTCTAGATATATTGAATTAATATTTTGTTGCCTGGCACATTTCACTTGTCTCAACAGAAGAATGGGCAAGGAGTTGCAGTAATGTCAAAAAATAATTACAGCAGTGCTACAGAGCAGCAGAGGAGAAACACAGAGGTCATCTTGTCTTACACTTTTCTTAAGGAATTGTGGGAGGAAATTATATTCATGTGCTGGCAGCAAGAATATTAAGAGCCAAATTAAAAATCATTCAAGTTGTCAGAGCTACTTACTGCATTATTCAGGTTTTCGACAGTTTGCAGAACCATCATGCCTACTGTTTGCAGAGTTACAAACTCTATTAGGAATACAATAAAGTTAAATAAAGAGTCCATGACTTTACCACATACACTGTTTCTCAAGTTTGGCCTAAAGTTAGGAGTGGGAAAAATTTAGTATTGTTAGGTTTTTACAGTTAATATTGCTGATTCCCTCCAGTCAGACACCAGCTGTGACATTCCCTTTCCGCTTCTCTTTGGCACTTTTATGTCAGTCCTTCAAGGATGGGCAGTGATAAAAGGTGCCGAATTGTTCTTGCAACTCAGATAAATGGGTTAGCCACAGCTCAAAATTTTGTGAGAGTAGTGGTGACTAAAGAAGTTTTTGTCATCTTCCACCCTATCCAGTTTCCTCAATTTCTCCAAAGTATTTTCCTTTCTTTGAGAGTGGCTTTTAAATTACTTCTAATGATCACTTACCTCATCTGGTATTAAGTTCTTGTTAGTTAACCAATCTTGATTTATGATGACATATTGGGGTTTGGTTTAATTATGTTTGTTTTCATAAGGAGAGTATGTTTGCCCTATTAAAACCCAAATTAAACATTTTTCCCTGAAAAAGTATGTTATGTTTAAGAAGAAGCTTCATTTCCTAACATAGAAAAAGGATGCAAATGAGTGCCCAGGCAATCTAGCTGTAATCTGAAGGACAAAAGCACTGACTATGATGCCTTCTACTCTGCAACCCAGAACAGTTTGAACTCACAGCAATCTCCCCAGTCACCACAGATGGCTCATGCTCTATCTCTAACAAGGAGATGGTCTTTCCACTGAATTTATGAATTAGCACACACGAGGGATGTTTCTCTTTATCCTTTACTGGGAGTATTAAATGATGGAAAAGTTGTATACCATGGTTAGGCTTCCCAGATAGTTACATTACATTTAGTTCCATGTTTAACAGGATTTTGGCAGACATTTTAGCTTCGACCTCAGCGACAGCAGTTTTGCTCTGGAGTGATTATTTAGATTTTTTCTCCTGTTCACAACACATTATCTATCATTAAATATTTAGAAGAAGTCTTTATACAGTGGTGCTTTTGCTATTCAGGGACAACTGTTACTATTGGGAGATTTCATGCAATTTTGTAATATGTTCAGGAAAAGGCATATTGAGAAACTTTACAAGGAGCCAACAACATTTAATATTACTTCAGTAGACATTCTGTTTTATTCATTGACAAACAAATGATTTGTGATCCCCAAATAATTAATCAAATCGTTTTTGAGAAAAAAACCTGAACTTAAAATAGAGCCGCTATCTGGTTTTGAGGGTGTTTTAGGCTTTTTGGTGGGGGTTGTTTTTCACTTAGTATTATTACAATTAATGTCTAGAATTAAAAGAGTAACCTGAGGATAATCTCTTACTGGGTCCTCCTAAATGGTTGCAGGCCAGTGGGCTTTAGTTCACAAAGGGACTTAATCACCGAAATATCAGTATAAATGGAACTGAGTTGACTAACACAGCAATTCATAAAACTTTACCAAATTCGGCATCTTTAGGAGTGGGTTTCATTTCACAAACTGAAGCTATCTAAAATTTAGACGCAAGTGTGAACCAGATGGAAGATGCAAGTTAAATCCTTCCTCAACGTCACACATTTCAAAACTAGAGGACAAAATAATGGCAGACAGATGGGTTTTAAAAACAAAGATGCCTTTCACATGCCTAACATGGAGGACAATCGGTGTGAACTTATATTTGTCCGCACTTATCTGTGTAGACGTGTTCCCAGGTATCAGATATAAGTGGTGACCAGCAGGTTAGAAGAAGGGCTGAGATATAGGTGCCGTCCGCTCCTATTGAAGTTAGGAGAAAATGGAAACCCAGTGAGGAGAAGGGTCAGAACAGGAAATTCTGGGTATAGGATTCTGATCCCCATGCATCCATTTTATTCAATGACCCTTTCCATCAAACTTAACGATCCCTTCCTTGAGGAGGGATCAGAATTTGGTATTCCTTCCTGCCAGCCATGTGGAATGAGGAGGCAGCAGAGAGAGACATTTTAGCCTGCAGAGAGAGACAAAAGGGAGGTGGGAATTTGGAGGCATTCCTCTACAGTATTTGCCAAAGGCAAGCTTTGATGTGCCCCTCTTCATTCATCACTCTGAATCTTTTAAATCCTACTGCAAGACTCCTGTTTCTCTCTATTTAATGGTTAAGAATTTTAAGCTGTTACTCATGTTTATGAATTCCAGTCATGGAGATTTGTGCTAAAATTTTTAGTACTGTAGCAATGATGAAATTTGATCTTATCATAACTCATTAAAATACTTAAGACCATGCACACTGAGGTAGTTGAGATGGTACTCTACATCTCTTAATGCCGGTTGTTAATGTTTGCAATAAGCTAGTATATTTTTTGTTTATTTACAGATGAAGTATGCATTACTCACCGACAAAGCTGGATATGACTTCTTAGCTATTTCATTGAGGGACTGCTTTAAATGAAGGACTGAGTGATCTCTAATGACTCTAACAGAAAAAATTTAGAGAAAGAAGTAGCTAACATTAAATTCTGGGAGTCCTACAGACATCTCACTAATTCTAGTAAAAATAAATAAATAAATAGAAATTCTAAGGTCAGGTGCTCTATATGCAAGCACTGAAGCAGAAACCACTTCCTACACTTCTAGTAATATTTAGCACACAACTTTTTCACATGGGCTTATGATTGCATTTATTTCTTAATTTTTTTTATATCTCATTGTGTATGTTGCAATCTTCATAACTGCATGTTGCAGAAATATACAAATGTTTTTGTACTTTATTTGGAATTGTCCCATGTTCATCTGTTAAACTCATCAAACACAGTGTGAACACAGCTAAGCTGTATACATTTGAAAGAAGAATTCCAGATGATCTAATCACTTCAAAAGGAAAAATTTCTGTGTAAATTTGAAATGGCTTTTCAGGCTGCCCTGCAGTTGTTTATGTAATATTTTAGAACTATTCTTTCCACACAATATACCTTGCTTTAGTTTCAAGGGGCTGCAGATAGTCAAGTTGTGTTACACAGTAGGAATGGTGAAAAGCAAAACATGCTTAAGAGCCGCCTTCTTCACCATCTATGTGTATAGATCCCAAGCTGCCATTGCTATAATAACACACAGAAAAAATGCAGAGGGAATTTCTAACACTCATGCTAGATAAGAGGTAACAGTTGCAATGTTTTTTAAAATGTGCTGTTTCTTCTTACATACATCAACTAGGAAAGCTGCTAATCTCTAAATGAATGCTATCAGCTGCTATGTTCCTCATAGTGATTTTAGAATTTCATAAAAATGTCATCAGAAGTCCTCAAAACTTAATATGCACGTGCAGTATTTCTCTTACTCCTACTTACTCATGATTTACGTGCTAATGCTTATTTGTTGCTATTTTAATTCCACTGTATACAAAGTAGACTTCTCCTTCTTGCTTATTTGAGCATGAATTTGCTTTTCCCACCTAATTTGTAAATCTGAGCAGTGTTTCCACTGCTTTCCTTGATCTTCAGAATTTTCCTGCTGTGAACAAGTGGTAAGACTGAAGATGTAGTCCTGAAACTGCTCCTTGACTTTTGACTGGAATAAGTTGGTTTTTATTTTCAACTTCCTTTCCTTTGTCTCCTTCAAGAACAACCAAGAACAACTCTACCCTGACTAGCCATCTTTTCTAAGGGAGGGAAATTATGTTCTAGTAGTTATTCAGAGTTTATTTTAAAGGTTCAATCTTATCAATCTGAATCTTAGAATACTAAAAAATTAACTAAGTCTAAGTGGTAAGATATCTACTGCTGCCTGGGAGCTAGCAGGCTCATCAGTTGCCCTAGTGCTATGCAGACTTGCTATCTCAGCCCAGGCTAGTCTGGACCCATATGGCTTGAACTGAAGCTCAGAAAGAGAAGAACTGACTGCTTCAGGACCAATTTTGTTTTTTGATTGACACCTGATTTTGGCCTAAAGTAGTGCCAACTTTGCAGTACCATTTTTTTCCTAACTGTTGGGCAATGCCAATGCAGGGACAAAGGCCCAAAGCAAGAGAATTACTGTTCCACCTTATGGTTCCTCTGTACACTGCTGCAATATGGTAAGCCTACTAGAGTTTGGAGCTAAGCTAAGCTTTAGCCTTTTAAAGTCACTGGAGGCCTACTAGACAAATGGTGTTGAGGGAAAGTCAAACATAACTAGCAAGATCTAAATCTGTGCTGAGTGGAATGTTTATAAAATATCAGGGCAAGAGTACGAGCTTGTAAATAATCCTAATGCCCTACCCCTTTGGGGAAAACATTGCACATCAAGTATTATTCATTTCTTTATTGTTTTCTTCCATTATATGAATTTTTTTATTGGACTAAGTGGGTTTTATAGTGTTGATTGTTAATAAAAAAATCTGGCTAGCATTGTCTTTCTGATTTAAGTAAACAGCATTTGCTTTTTATACTGACTTTATGAGACTTCTGTGAGCTTTGGTGTTGCTGATACAGTGTGGATATATGGCCATTTAAAATCAGATTGTAGATATCATGTGACAAAGTAATTTTTCTATCAACACAACCTCAGGGAAGTTTATTTTGTTCTGCAAAAAATTAGGTACAGCTTGCAAAACAAGGCAAAAGTCCAATGAATGAAGATGGGATCAATTCCAGCCTTTCATTTGTATGGAAAAAAGAAATGAACATGAGCAAAGACAGATCTTAGAGTAATCTTGTCTAAAACAAGCATCCTTCGATAGAGTAACATGGTAATTATGGGCTAATTGCCACTGTGATTGGACAATAGCATAATGCAATGATCTTCCTCGATTCCTGTTCCTAGGCTGTTCCTTGTTAAATTTCTAAGAATCTTCATGATCTTTTATTGAGGCTCACACTTTGCCTTATCCATGTTTGTGCTATCCAAAGATATTTGACTATCCATGGTATTTATATTTAATCCAAGAATTTTTATGTGTGTGTGTGTATACTTATCTATATATAAAATTTACTCTAAGGATTAAGTCCAAAGGTATTTAATTATCAGGCTCAGATCAGGTGACATGCAACATTAAGATCAGATGAAGGTAGGCAGTGTAAATGTTTTGGAAGGATAGCCCTGACAGTTCTCTTTTCTTAATAAATTTTAACATGTTCATGCTTAGCATCTATTGTCTCCATTTTTAAAGATGAAGAATGGAAGAATTTCACTGAAAATTAGGTGACATTTAAGTCAGTCTGAAAGCATGAATTTCAGACTCTCTAGAGCCCCAAGTGCTGGTTCTGTGCCTTCACATCTTGAGAGGGCTTAGTAACCTCACTGTGATATCCAGAAGAGGCTTTTCTGTAATGAGTTTCCATGACAAGTTTAATCAGATTGGCTTTGTTTGGATCTAATATCCACCCACAGATGCATTAAAAAAAAATAAATCAGCAGCCATGCACTTGATTAAGGAAAGCTGCCATATGGTGCCCATGTGCCCCTTCTCCCTCTCATAAGCAGAGCTACAAAGACAAAGTTCTGTGGGAGAACTGGGTTTTATTTAAATCTCAGTCTGGGGGACAGACTCTCCTCCTCACCTCAGAAAAATGCCAATGGCTTAACTACTACTGTGTAGGCTAGAATGGGTTAGGGATGCTCTCTACTCCTGCTGTTAACACTGTGACCACTTTGCAGTGAAGTATCTATCTTCCATCTAAACAAATGGAGGAATGACACTCTGGTAAAGGCATTTACTTTTTTATTCATCCAAAGTCATTGAATAAAGATACAACAACAATCTAAGAGGCAGCAACAACAATCAGTGACTCATATCTGCTCTCCTTGTTCACTGTGTTTGTGGGAGAATTTGGAAAGGCATTTTCTAGGATAGCACTCCCAGCTGTAAATCCCAGAGAGAAAGAGACGTCTCTCCTCCTTTACAGACTTAAGTCCTGCTTCTGCTCCAGTGGCTTCTTATGCATTTTACATTCGATATTTAAAAGATATACTTGCCCCTCTTCAATAACCCTAGAAGAAACAGAACTGATGTTTCTCACCTTCCCTTCAGCAGAGAAGTCTATCCCACTACATATCAAATCATATTCTTGGTTAGCCCTGTGGCTCACATATCCCTGCTTGTGAAGCTTCCCTGAGACAGGTGAAGGATGCTTCTTCCCCTCTCTCTTGCTCCAGTGGCTAGGGCTTGCTCCTGGGATGTAAGGATTATGGCTTCATACTTCTCCAGTAGACACTAAGATCCTGTCTCCTCCTTCCTGCATATGAAACTATTATGGCAAAGGATACCTTCCTCTTCCAGCAATGTTTTATGAAAAAAATGACTGTACTGGTCAGATGTCTGATCTAAGCAGCTATGTACAGGAAGTATTTTTTGCTGTGAGCATCCATCTCCCAGTGATGTCTGTCTCACAGAGATGCTTAAGCAGAGGCAAGGGAAACCATTGTGAGCAATCTTCTCTTCTCTTCTCTTCTCTTCTCTTCTCTTCTCTTCTCTTCTCTTCTCTTCTCTTCTCTTCTCTTCTCTTCTCTTCTCTCTTCTCTCTTCTCTCTTCTCTCTTCTCTCTTCTCTCTTCTCTTCTCTTCTCTTCTCTTCTCTTCTCTTCTCTTCTCTTCTCTTCTCTTCTCTTCTCTTCTCTTCTCTCTTCAGCACTTTCTTGTGCATGTCCCTGCAATTGTGAACTCAGGTCAGACATGTCCAGGTCCCCAGTGTTTCCTTGCTGGGACAGAGGTATCTGTTCAGCATCCCTACAGCTGGCATGCTTAGCTTTGAGTATTACAGGATGGAGCACCACAAACACTCTGTTACTTGCTGGAGCTGGGCTCAGGCTCCAAGCTCATGGTTGTGTTTTCAACTAGTTGACAAGGATCCTTAAGAAAAGGGATATTTAGCATTGCAAATCATTAAGACTTTCATGGCTTGAACTCTAAGTGATTCTCCATTCATCACTCAGAGACAGCTTTGGCAGAACTGGGTTGCTAGCTTGTGCTGTAACTAGTGGAATTAAAATTTCTGAAACTGCTGAAATCCTCTTTCAAGCCCAGGGATTAATAACGTGGCTGCTGTTAAATGGGAGTGCTGTTTCTGTGCCACAGTAAAAAGATCAGCTACTAAAATACTCAATTATTCTCTCAATGTATTGCAGATCTCTGGGCACCTCTCCTCATTCTCTTTTCTGTCTCTGACTCGCTCCACTTTGTTGCATTTTCTGGTGCAGATTCCTTGTGCTCAGTTCTTTTCTGAGGCAGGGACAATGTGCTACTACAGATAGCTTGAAAAACCCTGAATGTCACCATTTTGCACCTGAAACAACAGAGATTAAGCCAAAACACAAGTCATTTCTGAATTTTATGAGTGCACTTCATACAAGGCAAACCTGATGTGGAAAAAGATCTGGATCTTTTATTTTTCTTTTTGGTGACACTGATTGTTTTTTCTTGCTGTTTCAGGCTTTATTTAAAAGGTCACAGTGGAACAGCTGGAAAACAGAGTAGCCTGATCTTACATGGTGCTGAATTCAGTACAAAAGATGCTGACAATGACAACTGCATGTGTAAATGTGCTCTCATGTTGACTGGAGGTGAGTACAACAACTCTGAAAATATGTGGTACGTTGATGCGTATCTACTCTATTTTCCTAAAGCAACCATGGATGAAGTTGCATTCATGGATGTATAAGTACTGTGTGCAAATTCCTTTTATTATTATGACTCCTACTCTTTTCTGTGTATATGTTGTGGTATGTGCAAATACCTCAAAATTCCTATCAGCATGGAAGGGATTATTCAGAGATGCAGTCAGTATACTTCTGCACTGAAGCTATTGCAACAACGTCAAGGGGGAAAGTATAAGTTATTGTTATTGTTGAGGCAAGAAAGGGAAAATAAGAGAGAAGCTAAGAGATTAAGAAGGGGAAAATAACTTTGTGACACGTGGGAGAATCAGCCAGAAAAAGAAAAGAGAAAATGCAGGGAAATAGATAATAGAAGGTAAAGTTTAAAACCAACCAGAATCTGGACTTGCAATATATTATCTATTTCACTTAGGGATGTGATTCTGTTATTGAAATAATTATAATGATTCAACTTTCTGTTTTATATGAGCATAATACACATATACACATATACATATAGACATAGTTAATGTAATGGCTAATTCACTCAGCTGTGAAAGGCTAGACCTGCAACCCGCTGTTCAAATTGTGCACTTAGCCATTCTGGAAGATTTAAAACAGTATTCTTAGTAAGCTGAGTCGAGCTGCAGAAAGAAAGAAGAGTCAAGGTGGGGAAGAGCACAGAGAAGTTATACTGGCTGAGTTTAAAGCACCAGGTCAATCTGACTGCCAGCAAGTATAGTATATACGACTGATACTTTTTCCCTGCAATGCAGAGGAGGAATATCTGAGATTATGTCCCCATACAGACACCAAAAGCTCTGCACAAGAGTGAGAACTTTTGATAGTTATTCCTAGGCAAATGATACTTATTCCTAGTCCCTGTATGGGCAAACTCATTTTTATCTCTAGGACACCACATTAAAGCAGAAAGCTCAAATTGGGGTTCTTTGGTTCATTGACTGTATGACCAAGAAAGGCCCTTATCTTCACATCTGATCTTCTTCGGAGGCTCCCCCTCAGTGATTTCTAACTTTCCTGGAAAGAATCCTATAGCATATAAATTATTCAGTATTTTGGATCAGACTGTTAAACTGATATTATTTGTGGTTACTGGCACTCTGACTGAATCCAGCTCAGGCCATATTCAGGCATATATGAGCCTCTAAAGTTTTCATCTGCTAACAGAAGATGGGTTCCCATCACTGGGAATTTATATCAAATGCATAACCTAGCTCCTCATTCTCTTTTGCCGATTGGAAATGACCCAGTTGGGAAAGTCTTTAAGGAGCTGATTTTTCAAACTTTCCTAACTGCCTCTAGTGATATCTTATTAAAAGTCAGCATGGGAAACTTCTTCCAGTAGACAGGTGATCAGACACTACCTTTCCATTTCTATAAAAAAAGAAGCTAACCAGGTAGTTTGGAGACAGATAATGGATAAGAAGTCAATAGTTTATTTTAATTAAAACTGTTGACCTTTCCATTTAGAGACCATGCTAAACTAAAGTGTCTTACTTCCAGGGCAGGCCAGAGTCTAGTGAGAAGCTCCTAAGTGTGAGTTATGTCTGTGCTGAAGTGCAAACTCATTCATGTATCCGAGCTGCCTGGAAATACCTCTGCTCCCAGACAGGTAATTCTAGGAGCAGAGGTATTGTTTATTTTTCTGCCCTGACTTCTATGGCAGCTCAATGCCCTGCTAAGGTCAGCCTGCTGTTGAATAACCATTCCACAAGGTTCACATGTATTTTGCTGCAGCAGTCCTGTAAATCAACAGGAAAACCACATATTGGAATATACTGGTAGCAAATGAAAGGAATAAGGAGGAAGGGGGAGAATTACCAAAGGCTGAGGAAATCACAAATAGAACGAATCACTGCAGCGTAAAAGGAGATGCAGCTAGCCTTTGGAGATAGATGAGTCTAGTCTTTTGGACTAGACTCTGAGTACTAGTCTTTTGGAGATAGGCTGTGCAGCACTGAGTAATCTGTAGTTCTTCAAGAAGAGAAAGACTTTAATCATGCTAGAGTTCTCCTCAAACACTCTGCTATGCTTTGCTCCTTGAAATGACTTTCTCATTCCTTGAGAAATATCAGAAATTGAATTAAATACCAAAACATTTGTTTAGTGAGTGGATTTCAGTTTTGTACCACAGACAAAGACTAATTAAGAAAAGTAGCAATGATAACAGGTTTTGGAAAACCTCTTTTTTTTCCCAAAAGATATCAGACTCTGTTAGTTTTGGCAACATCACAGAGAGCTCTTTAATGATGAATGATATGAAATCTACAGGCAGGTTTCTAGCTATCTTGACAGTTTGGGTGAGCCTGTTATCTCTATGAGGTGAACTGAATATATTTATGTCAGGAATAAAGGCTGAGATAAGCTGAAGCTCAAGACTGTGATATGGTATAGTCAAGGCTGAAAATACAAATGTAAGGAAAGGAAAACACACATTTCTCTCTGTGATCTTACTAGTTGTCAGTTTTATTTGGTCTATATAAAAACTATTATTCTCTCTCCTCCCTCTTCTCAAGAATAAGAAATTAAATACTGGGAGAATAATACAGTAGCATCAACAGAGGGGTTTTTGTGTGTGTGTGTGTTTCTTGTCCTTTCAAGAGCCATGCTATGCTACTTGACTCTATCTTAATGTTGATTTTAGGGAATTGCTTCAAAAGTACATACATGAGCCAGATTCTTAGCCCCTGTGACCTTTACATGGTAGTTAAATGTTTTAGCTGCTTTTTTGTGCCTTGGAAAATTTAAACTAAGCATGCTTCATTTAATTTAAAGGGAGACAAAGCATATTTATTCAAATAATTTCTTCATTTAAACTTAACATTTGTCAAAATAGTAAAAAAATTTTATATCATGAAAATACCTCTTAAGAACTGGGACTATATCTCAGGCCAGTAAACTGAACAAAGGGTTATAACCCCATAACATTTCAAGCATTATTCTGAAAAGTACCCCAGTGAGGTACATATACAACTTTTTGCAAGAAACAGCACTTAAACTATAACAAACTGCCACCATAATGAAGCACTGAGTAGATGTCCAAGGCGCTTCAGACAGATTTCCAATAGAAGAGCACTTAATGTCTCTTGTTCAGATTCATGGGCACAAGGCCAAGTTAGAGCATCCCACCAGGATACAACCTGTCAGCTGAGCTCCAGGAATAGTCTGTGCAATTGTTTTCAGTCAATGGAAAGTGACTTATGGTAACTTGTCACATAGCGAGAGTCTTAAGGTGATTCCCTTTGTCTTGTATTGGCTGCAGTCTGAGATGTCCACAGAGGCATTTACCTTGCCTCAGGTGATAAGTGAGAATGTTGCTAAACTTCTGATCCCTGACATAGTTTGACAAAGTGACAGGGAGACTTTCTAGATATCTTGCTAATATAGAAACAGCATAAAATTTTTGAAATAACTTTTTTTATTTTACTGGAAGCAGTGGTCCATCCAGACGCAGTGTCCTGTCTCCGACAGCAGTCAGCAGCACATGCCTTAGTATGGGCATAAGAACAATGCAAATAAATGATATTTTGCCTGAGTATTTTCCCAGGAAGGAAAATGGAGGATTCTTGTCATGACTTGGAGGGAATTTCTTGGCTGAATATAGAAATCTGCCCGTACATTACCCAATTAGAAAAAGCCACAGTTTCTCTTATATTTTGTTGGAAAGAAAAAACTTCGAAAGTAGCAACCCCAGCACACTTAAAAGTATCCAACATGAACCCCTGTATATACACCTACTTACATAAGAAAGCATCAATTTTTAGGTTTTATGCATATTGTTGCTTTCATGAAGTTACTTATAAAACACCATTCATAAAGTATCATTTATGTTGCCTAAAATTTTGATAGAAAAATATAACCACCATGCAGATAAGAAGCGATTGGAATATTATTTGATTTATGCTAGAAATATTAGAAATATTTCATTAGACATAGGACTACTCAGCACTTTTAACAAAATTATTATTATATTACTATGTTTATCAGGGTTAAGTATGGACAATAGTAATAAAGTGTTACGAGAACACCAAGAAGTGACTAACTTAAAAATTATTCTGTTGATATATTCAGAAGATCAGAATGTGGTCACCAGTCTGCAAGTTTCATGTTATTTTTACCTCATAAAAAGGTCTTTATGAAAAGAACTGTGTTATCCAGTTGATCCGAAAAGCTAATGCCTTTCCATCTTATATCCTAACAGCTAAATTCTGATTTAACCTTCAGAATGTCAAGTACCAATTGCTAAGTGATAGTCTGGTCACTCCAATACTCTAACGAATAAAAGAATATGGGCCTGGAAATGACTTCCAGAGGCCATTTAGTGCCTTTCTAAGACAGACTCTTCTCTACCTATTTATTTCTGTCTTTCTGTTCATCTTCAAGATTTGTAGTGATAGAGATTCATTCTCATAATCTGTTACTGAGTTTGGCAATACTTAATTTAAGAAATCTTTACTTGTTGACTAAACTAATTCTATGATACTTTAAGTGTGTTCCATCTTGTCCTACCCTCCATCACTGCAAAGAATAGACCATTCCTTTGCATTCCTTTGAAAAGCTGCTTTTTTCAGCAGCTTTTTCATGAATTTGAGATTGTTGGCAATCTGTCTTTTGAATTCTGGACTAAACAACCCTCAACCCTAAATCTTTCTTCTTACATTCACTCTTTTGGACTCTGTCCAGTGGATCCACGTATAGTTTGAGGTGTCATCCAAAACTGCACCCAGTCTTCTAGCTGAGAAGTTACCAATGCAAAGTCAAACAGAGCCTAACACAGTCAGAAACATTGAAATCTTTCATAAAATAATTATGTATTTTGAACAATGAAGACTATTTCAATATTTTTGCATTAGAAATTGTTCTTATTGGCTTTGTTGCCAAATGCACTAAATTTTATGGACAAACCCAGAGGGCTAGAAATAAATATTGGCTTTTCATAGGATCCCTTTATCCCATAAACCCATACAAATGTACCATTCAAACATACTTTGGATCTTATTGAATGGATTATATTGATCTTACTGCATTTGGAGGCATTCTGTGTACTCAGGAGGGAGAGCAGAGACAGATGTGTGAAGAAAGGGTCTGCCATCAAATGTGCAGGGTTTAGACACCTATTTTAGTATGTAAAAGGCAACTAAGAACCTCTTATCAAACATGAGTGATCATTAGCAAGTTCCCAATGCACGCTAGATTTACAGTGCACTCATGAATTGATGAGCACTAGGTTACTAACAAAGAATTTTACATACGTACATGCTTAATTATGATTTATACAAGCCAAAAAAGGAAAGCTGTTAGCTTTGGCATACAAAAGCCTTTTTTTATGTTGCTTTTGACAAAGAAGATTCTGTCATATAAAAATTATACTTGTGACTTCAGAAAACCATTAAAAAAGGTGACCGTGGTTTTTTCTTGTAATATCATTACTCATTTGAGCAATGTTCCTTTATTAGGTAGTTTTTTGTAAGAACTTGTAGAAATTATCTCAATATACATTCATATTCAGCCAAAGATATAGTACAAGCAGGTCTGTGGAGCTGAACTGTCTGGTGATAGGTGGCTGAAGTAAACTGAAACATTCAAAATACATTTATTTAATGAAAAGAGCTGACATAAATTTAACAACTTCCCAGAGGTAATAGCAACACTAATTAAAGAACAAAGCATAGGAGTCCACAAAGCGTGAGCATGCTTTAACTGCTCCAGAAGAGCAGCTGTCTACAGTGGGGATTCATGTTTATTTGTATAGCTGAACTTTCAAACAACTTATCAATGTATTATCTAAATTATTTTTTGTTTGAACAATATACTTTATGACCTAAGGATTTTTATTGCAAACAGAGATGGTAGTGCTGCTTGTAAGATACAAATTATTAGAGGTGGGCTAACCTCAAAAGACTGAACCACCCTCAGTTCAAATAAGCAATTAGTGACTTCGTGATCACAACAACTTGAAGAAAATACCTGTGTTTCTGAATAAAAAGTCTCTTAACCTTCTCATAAAAGCCTCCTCTTTGCCACTTCATTAGTCACTTTAAAATCTTTCTTCTATTATTATTTCTTATAATGCTCACCCTTCATTATTTTAATATCCCATGGAAATAATTGCCAAAAGTTTTCTCTGAGGTTAAAATCTTACTGCTATTCAAAGAAGACTTGATAGTTATTTGGGAAAGCCATTACCTTGTAGTTAAAAATAAACAAGATTCTTCACGGGAGGAAAATCCTGTGAACTCCAGGGAATAAGCCAACATCTAGCTACTGGGAGTCTTTCCTTGGGTCAGACTGTCTCACAGCTCTGGAGCTTCTTTATTTGGTGTTTTCTGCAATGGCAGTGCTGAAGGTATCTCTTTCAGAAACCTCTCTTTTACTTCCCCCACTTCCTCATAGCTACCAATAAAGTCACTGTTTCATTACTCTTTCTCCCAATATACAATGCATCTGAAAAAACATTTGCATCCATTCAAAGATGTGGATTTTGGTGTTGAGACATGCAGTAGGAAGTCTTGTGATAATCTGAGGCTCTATGGGGAATGAAGAGCTTTTAGAGGACTGCAGGGGAGGATGGAGAGAAATAACCATACAGAGAAAAAAAAAAAAAAAAACACTTAAAAAAAAGAAAGACAGAGAGAAAGAAAACCCAACATTTTAATGTAGTATTAGGAAACATCTTTAAAAAAATTCATACAGTTTCACTAACAAGAACAGTATAGTAGAAAAAAAAGATGCTCATGAACACATATTTTGAAAGAAGTATTTATTTAGAAGAAATCTATGATGAGAGATTTGAACAGGTCCTCACAAAAGGTATATAAAATTTTATGTTTCTTTGACTCATTCCATATTTAACATAGATTTTGTAGGGCACCGCTGAAAACCTTCTCCCCAAAAAGGCCATTTACGCATCTATTGCTGTTCCTTTAAGATGAAATGGTAACTAGCACAGCTTGCCATGTCTTCATCCCAAGACCATAAACAGAACCCAGCTGCATCTGTGTTCCAGCTTTGAAAAATGAGGATTAGATTTTCTCTGTTTAACTTTGTCTTAAGTTTCTACAAGATTATACTCTGGTTACAGAAAAACATCAGCTGTACAGCTTTCTCTTTCTTTGGTTATTGGCCCCTTAGGTATAACATTGTAATCAAAGGAAGGTCAATTGTATCAAAATAGAAGTTTGCCAGAATTTATCTGGCATAAATTCTTCCCTCAAGATTTCATTATGAAGTGTTACTTCTGAAAAAAACCCACTAAGTATTATCCAAAATCTAAGAAATTACTTTACAAGACTAGAAACATAAATTACATGGATCTGAATACAAAGGACAGAGTAAATACTAGATCTGAAGGCTAATCATGGTCAATGTCATGTCAGTAGTAGTAAGGCATAGTTTAAAATACCTTCATACAATGCATTCATTACAGCTGACCATACAGCTAAAAGGTTAACCACTGAATATGATGAAATTGGAGGATTCACTAGGGCAGTGCACATTGTCTAAAAGGAGCTTCTCACAGTTGAATTCCATTTCCAGAATTCAGAGTCTGAAACACACTGAAAATTTAAAATTCTGCATTTCAGTCCACAGTGACACCTGCAGAATTCAGCAGCCACTCGCTAGATGATCAGTTTGCCACTACCGGTGGTGCTTGAAAAAGGGTTGCAGGGGGTCCTGGGAAGATTACAATGCTGTGATGTGCAGGCTGAAATAACTTTTTAAAATAAAGTGGCATTTAACCACCAAAAGCAAAAGCCACCACCTGATCTTTATGATCTTATTTGCCTTCATACATGAAGGTAAATGTTCAGTCCAACCATATTACATGGAAAGATGCATAAGACCTGTGTTAAAGATTCGCAAAGGCAAAGTCTTACTATGAAAAAAAACCAGCAGAAATCTTTCTGACAAATAGAGCTCCTAGCCATTGAGGTTAATATATTTTTGACATTGGGAATATTATCTCTTTGCAGTCTGGGGATTCATTCTGCCTTCCTCAGTCTGAACTAAGCATCTTTCTGTTACATTACATAGATACCCTGTAAGGTGTTGGACAGAAAATTCTATTCCCATCAAGATATACAGCAAAACTCCCACTACTTTCCATGGAGTCAGCATGTCACCTAGTTTATCTTTGTCAGTTTGTGTTCTGTAATCTCGATGTTGCCAAGTTTCATGTTATTTGGAGTTTTCCTTAAAATTCTAACTCCAGTGGCAATCTAAAATTCACCTTAACAAGAAAAGATCTTGGGGAGGTAGACAAGAGAGTTGACTGATTAATTTCATCTTAAAGCAACAATTTAAAATAGATCTGAAGATTCACATTGTATTTCACCACTGACTCCATTTTGTCCATTGGTTAAAGACATATATCTTACATATTTTCACTGCAGAAGTCTAAAGGTGAGATGAGATTTTTTTGCATACAGTTTGCAACCAAACCTACACTTTTAGCAAGTTTGAATTTTCTGCATTCAGTTATACAAATAGTAGCAAAACCTCTGTCATTGTTAGTAATATTTACAAGTACTTGACAAATATTTCTGGTTTATTTTCAGTGCGATGTTAGCAGAGCACTCACAGAGGTAGAGGTATGGCTCTACATGCATTTTCTTTGGCAGAAAATTCAGGTTGAAAAGTTCCTGAACTGTTACACTTCTCTTTTATCCTAACTTCTCGGTTTACTACTCCTTCGGTTATGCCAACACAACTGTTCACAGGGCTATTCTGTAAACCAGATTACTGGTTTGCCCTCAGCAAAGTTCTGGGTTTTTTTCTAAACCTGTGTCACCTCACTTTTCAGAACAGTCTTACAATGCAGCTGCTGGAGCAGTGAACTAGAAGAACAAGCATCTGGGCAAGACATTTCTTGCCCTGCCTTTCCAGTAGAATAAAATATATGCAATTGCACACAGAGTTCAAAGGGTTAAAGAGTAGGAAGCCGCATCTTTCTGGGAAAGAGCAGGCAGGGTAGGCAGGCAGAAAAGGCAGTTAGCAACCTTCTAAACCTAACTTTGATATCAATCAGTAACATTTTTCATGTCTTTTTGTAGTCAATGATGGTCAGGTAACTGGTAATTTTCTGCTACCTGTGGACATGTAAATAAAGTGCTTACAAACGCCTTAAAAAAAAAAAAAATTGAATCAACTCTTGTCAGTTTTCGAAGTGCCAGGTGTGAACTTGCTCAGAGGCTTTGCAGGGAAGTGAACAAATGTCAGATGGATCTGAGCGAGGACCCTCCTAACACTGCTGACCCGAAAGCACTTGGTACATTTCAAGATCAAGATTAGGAGGCTCAAGATTTAATATAGGTTTTCCCATTCAAAATAATAAGATTAAGGATTGAATGTCACTGTTCTGGCCCAAATTGTACATGCAATGAATATACCTTGATTGAGGTTGACCATACTGTCACCTAAATGCATGCACACTCAGGTAATCATCTAAATCATCCGTCCATGCACATAGGTATTCTGACTGTCAGCGTCCTACAGCGTTGGTCCTTCCATTAACTTGCTGAGTCTTGTTTATAAATTTATCATAAGTCTTAAAGAAAGAGTCTACCTGTCTCCTTGTACACCATTCTGAATACTGATTATCTAGTACTATCATATTGTAATTGCTATAACAGGGCAGCACCACCATACTCATAACCCATGTTTGCTAAGAACATCTAACCTGAGAGCAAAAGCAAACTGAACAATTGAACAGTCACAGTTAAAGCAACAGAAAAGGACCAGTAAATAAAATTAAATCATGCTTATACTCAAAATAGCAAAACAAGTGAAATTATGCAAAATACTTAAGAATTATAGTCTTTTTCTGAGGTTTGCATGAGATGCTAACTGTAATACTGTCTAAACATGCAAAGCAGTTTATTTGTCTTTGTTGTTCTTGTTCTTGCTCCACATACTGCATATAAAACCAGAATGAGTTAGGACTTAAATACTTTTCCAACTCTGTAAATGCAACAGTGCATTCCCCAGCACCTCTGGCTACAGAATGGCACAAAAGAGCAAAAAAGGAAAATATGAAAATACCCCCACCACCACCACACCAGGAGTATTTATGAGCCTGGGAATACCAGAATTTGCTAATCAGCTAAACTTATAAAACAAGATAAAAATGCTTAGTGCACTTGCAGTTTGATTGTTTGTCTTAACGTTTTCAGGGTGGTGGTTTGATGCCTGTGGCCCCTCCAATCTCAATGGAATGTTCTACACAGCTGGGCAAAACCATGGAAAGCTCAACGGCATCAAGTGGCATTACTTCAAAGGCCCCAGCTACTCCTTGCGCTCCACCACCATGATGATTCGGCCCTTGGACTTTTAAAGGCATTCAGTGGTGGATCCCAGAACAAACCAGGACAACACTGTCCTCGGCAGCACCACTATCACAGTCTGAAGGTAAAAGGTGAAGGGCTTCTTGAAAGCAACACGTAAGGAGGATGCAAAGTCTCTTCATTATCACTCCATAACCTGCAAAAACTCTGCAACAGTCACCCCACATTTTGATGTCTGGGGGAGGCTTGGTTTAGAACAAGGTGGCTGCAGTGATTTTCCAGAGAAGAACAACTGGATCTGGTTATTCTGCCCAAATCTGATGCTTGTCAGTGGCTGTCCTTTTTTTTTTTTTTTTTTTTAATAAGAGATGAAAAAACATACTAGATTATTCAGCTACAGCATCAGAATTTGAAGAACTGAAATGTATCAACCACAGTCTATTAAGTAGAACATTTTTCAGCAGTGAAAAGCCAGTATTATACCCATGAAAAAGGATTATGGAGACACCTTTATTAAAACTCATTTTAAAGCACTCAAGGTGACTACTCCAAATATTGTTTTTCTTAAATGAACTGAATTTGAATGGTGGATGGATTTATGTTAATCCCAGAGTCAAATTATTTGTGTGAATATTATTTTTCATTAAATCCTTTAAGGACATGTTTCTCATAAATAAACTGAGTCAAACGTATGAAGAACGATAAGGGTAATAAGCATAAATTCTTCAGTTGCTCTGTAGAGGTAAATCAGATAATTGGCATAATCCCTGAGCTAGGATTTATAGTGTGATAAAAAAAGTAGCTGTGTTTTGAGATTTTTCCCTTCTTTCATTAAAGGCAGTCTGAATGTCATGTAGAAAAATTAATGGAAGGTTTAAAGAATGTGAAATATTATCCTAAAGAAAATATGGGATTTTGCATGGAATATTTCCAGCAAAAGTACACAGGAAGGCAAACTGTTAGGGTATATAAAAATTACATAAATGCATAGCTTAAGGCAATGGATTCATTTTACAGTATCCTTGCATGTGCGCAATTTATCATTAATTATTTTACTTTTTAATTACATTTTTGTGAATATCAGAAGCATGCCAGTTTACACAGTGCTTAGGCTACAACTATAAAAAATACTCATCAGAACTGTATAGAAAATAAAGAATTGTGAACTTGTAAATAGCATGTTTATATTTCCTGTAACGGTCATTTAATTTGTACAGGCAGCCCTGACCCTTCTCAAAGGGTGCAAAGCCTCAAAAGGATATAAATATTAAAAGAACTTTAGAATACTGCATAAGGTTGCTAACAAGTAATTTTGTTATATTGAAATGTTGCAGAAGTGTGGGGCAAGATGCACAATTCAACTATTGGAAAAGACAAAGTTCCTATCATAACAAACAACAAAGGAGTTGGGTGGCCCATGAGTCTGTAGGGACAACTCTTCCCATTTACAGCCCCTTGTGATTTAGTCATATGGATAAAGTCCATTTGGGAAAGTAGCTTGCAGTCATTCTACTTCTGCTATACGTGAATGGAAAAAGTTTACCCTGATCCCACTGAAATCAAAAGTAACATTCTCATTGATTAAATTGGGACCAACATGACACGCAAAATCTGAATGTAGTGAGTTTTTTGCTTGTCTGTTTGTTGCTTTATTTCATTCATTAAACTGTTCCTGAGATCAGGCACAACAAAGATCTGATTCTTTTTTAAAGGATGATGATAATAAGAGTAACTGCTTTTTTTTTTTTCCATCTTTTTTTTTTTTCTTTAGCAGTTTTTTTCTATGGAATAGAAGAAAACTGCCAGGGTTTTTTAAACACCTCTTCTTAAAGATCACAAGGCCTCACAGGGTTCTCTGGTTTTGTTACAATTTGATGTTTGTTTGGTTTTAAGTGGGAAGATCTTTGGTTTTGTGTATTTGTATATATTTATATATATATTTGAAATAATCTTGCCTAGGGGTTAATTTGCTGTTTTCTGCTGAATAAGTTACCAAACTACTCCTTACTCAGCAGTTTCTTCACAGAGCTGTTTTGTCTCAGCTTCCAGCAGTTTTCTGAAATGGTCTTCATTTATGTGCAAAATATGTGGTCTGTCTTCCTCCATATTCTCAAAAGATATATTTTTGCAGGTTTCCGAGTTAGGAATGCCATTTTTGCAGATCCTATTGCAAAAGGCAAAACACATTTAAAATCAAAAGCATGATATTTACTGTTTATTTATCTGGGTTTGAAAAAATGTGGATTTGGTTTCCTATCCTTTATAATAAAACATTTAAAAAAATTACAGAGTCTGTGATTTCTTTACTTTGAGTATACCTTTCTGTGACAGGATGACAATGTTATACAAGCCACCATGTGTCCTTGTAAGAAATATTAATAAATTTAGACAAAGCCTAGGAAGGGAGTCTAATTAGAGTTTGTCCAGAAATAAATATTTCTGACTTTTCAAATCCATATTTCAGTATTTTTTATTCAATTTCCTTGATTAAAATCATGGGACTATTTTTCTCATTTTAAGTTCAAATCATACAACTCTCTATCGATCTTTAAAATAAAATTTTTCTTGAATTCCACAGGCAAAGATACAAATTTAAGTGTGACGTTTGTTTCTCTTGCCTTATGATATGTTCTTCTACCATCCATTCGATCATGTTGCATGGCAGTGACAAATCTCCATTGATCTCTTAGCCAGAAATGCCTCTTGCTCCATTTGTATGCCTTTTAACACTACAGGGATCAGTTTTAACATCTCTTTGTAGCCAATTTATCCTCATTTTCTCAGGAATTTTTGCTTAATTGGACTTGTTTGTTGTGTTTGTTCAGACCAACCTAGCTTTCTAAATCAACACTAAAGTTGTGAGGAACTACATACATAAAAGCACATTTTGCTCCTTAAGTTGAACATGTATGTACTGCATGAATTGAAGAGTTACAATTAGTAAAAATGGTCTTTCTGGATTTGATTTGTATTAAAATGTCGCTTGCCTTGAAAGATACTAAAAAAATAGTCAATGGTCAATGGTAATAGTAATCTTACTATTTGCCCTTCACAGATAAATTTCTTCCTGTTTTATAAAAGAGGAATACACAAAATTTTCACAAATCAATAGATGTGTTTTCCATAGCATTTGTATCCTTAACTTTTAATATCTTCTAAGGCTGGAGATGTAGTTTAAATGCACACTTTTCTAAGTGTCCTAGCATTCAGTACTGGACTATTAAGTAGGCAAGTCATCTACATTTATAATAATCTGTACAACAGGTTCCCAAGACACAGTTCCTTAAAAAACCCTTCCAGCTATAATAACAACTTTCTTCTCTGCAGATCTGCAGCTCAAACCACAGCCCTGATCATGCCTCAAACAACCTCATTTGGGATTGGCACAGCACTCACTTCTCCTTTGGGAAGAACAAAACTGAAACAGCAAGCACAACAAGAGCTTAACTCTCTAGGTAGGATCAAGCTTAATTTACAACCAGACTGTGCTGCAGTTGTGCCAGAAGGCATTCCTACCTACCAGCTTTTACATGAGCTGGACAGCTTGAGGAGAGAGGCAGTAACCCCTGAATACAGCTGATGCTGCTAGCGTTGCCTGACTCTGACCTGTGGTGCACATACACACACACGCATGCACACACACACACAAATCCCCATGTTTGAAGAAAGCTTGACACAGCCAATCAAAATGACCTTTTTTAAATTTTATCTAGAGGAACTGTAATCTCAGGCCAAAAAAAAAATCCAGAAAGCACCAAAAATGAAATAAATGAAAAGTGCAAATGCCAGCAGGAAGGGAGGATTAAGGGACAGCATGTGGAAGGTAGGGGAGCAAGAGCAGGAAGAGAGAAAACAGGGACATGGGACTGTAATGAAGAGAGGGAAAAGGCAGACAGATAGTGAAGAGTTGAAGGGAAGGGATTACTCGTGAGACATAGCAGCTCCATATTTCCTATGCCACATCTGTCACACAGTGTAGGAACTCCCTTCTCCTCCAGGAGCGTCTGAATCCCCTTCTCCCTGGCTTCTGCTCATATGAGCAGGAATCTATGGGTCTCATTTGTTTTTGCATGCTTTGGGGGTTTTGTTTGTCTGTGTGCTTTTTTAATTTTTGCACAAGGAGTAATTTAGTATGGATCTTTGAGAAGACATGCCAATTATGGTTATGTCAAGATAGGTTTGTAGCAAGTCCTTTAAAAATTGAAAGGTTCCTTTAGAAAATGCTGTATTCTGTTGCATGAATTTTAAGGACCGATAATGAAATAAAACCTATGCCTATTCAAAATCTTGTGAAATTAGAGCCTTTATTCTTCCACTAGCTAAAATGTCTGTTGGGGGCAGACCCTATCCTCCATATAAATGGCCTGCACAGTTTTCTGAACCAGTGAGTTCAATTAAACAATGGATATATACTGTAAATATGACCCCTCAAAAACATTGGTATATTAAAGTACATGATGACCTAGACACCAGTCCTGTGTTTCAATAGAGAGAATCTTGAGCCCCAAAGCATTATCATAAATGTTCTTTCTTTCATTATGTTTCTCACCTTTCTCTCGCTTTAATAGTCCCCCTGTGCCTCCTTTTACACTGCTGGCAGTGCTTGCCTCCTACCACCTGGAAGTAGTCACAGGAAGGCAAGCACCGCATTTAACAGAAGACCAAAGACCTGCAGACGCCTGTGTTCACCACCACAGCAGCACCCGTGGAGAGAGCAAAGTCAGTCCCCGCCAAACCATGGGGAAGGAACCTTTCTTGACAGTCATTTGCTCTGCAAAGCCGTGGGACACATATGCACGCAGAGGACCTTCTTTCTACTTAAACAGAAAACGGATGCTTTGCCAGGTCAGCACTCTAGGAGCCCTAATAGGACCCCAGAAGAGTAACTCATAGGCATCTGCTTCAGCCCAGTAGGAAAAGGAGGGGAAAATACTCTGAAACAAGGAAAAGTAAAATTGGAGAATCTTGATACACTGAGAGAGGTAAGAAGGAGTTGGGGAAGAGTGAGAAAATGGCTGTTATAGGATAATACAGCTAGGAACGCAAAGGGATATCATTAGGAAGCTGAAGGCAAGGCCAGCAAAAGAAGGAAGTCAGGCTGACAAAAAGAGTATAGAGAAATGACAAAGATGAAAGCACAGGAAAAGGAGGAAAATGAAGAAGAATTAGGCAGAGGAATCTGTTAATGTATTTATTAGAGGAGAATTAGTACCCAATTAATTTTTCAAAGCCTAAAAGGAACAGTGTCGCCATTTTACTTTCTGCTTTTACTTAATATTTACAATGCAATGGAGATACATTGACATCTGGTAGAATCTAAAGCAATACTTAAAAAGCAGTCCCTTCTTAGAGGAATTTTTGGTAACATGCTGTCTGAGAAACAGTTCATGCTTTTAGCATGAGACAAGAATCCACCAGAAGATAAATCAGCTTTGCATAATATTTATTCTTCTACTAAAAGATGTGGATCTCCATCCTTTTGCAGCCTTCTCATGCTTAGGTTTAGAAATATTGTCTGCTCTAAAGGAAACTACAAATCTCAGACCTGATCTCATTCAGATGCATTGTCGAACCACCAGTTTGTTTTCTTTTGAGTAATGGAGCAGAACTCCTGGATATATGTTTTACTCTTCTTCTTTTGAAGCAAACCTTTCTTTTTTTCTTTTTTCTTTTTCTGTTTTCTGTTTTCTATTTTCTTTTTTCTTGTTTCTTGTTTCTTTTTCTTTTTCCTTTTTCTTCCTTTTTTTTTTCCATTTAAAAGCTTCTGCTTTGGAGTTCATCTTTCATCCACCAGAAATGATTATTTAATCTCTCTTTGATAGCTTCACTTAGTGCTGTTTGTTCTGCAAAACCCCCAGGCAAAATTCTCCTCCTAGACTCATGCAGTGGTTCTTGTCTCCAGTCTTCTGCTCTGCCCTCACGTGGAACAAGTGTTGCACTGCCAGGCATCAATACTGTCCTTTTTGAGGGGTTTCATTCAGTCCTTCCAAGGAATCTGGAACTCCTTGGAGCAAACTCAGTGCAAGTCCTGGGTCCCACAAATCCTAGCCTACCCCTGCACACTGACCAGCAGCTGCCCAAATCTTTCTGGCTGAAAGCCACATCAGAGCTATCTGTACCCTAGACCAGGCAATGGGGGAGTGATCAGCCCATCTGCTTCCCTCCTACCCATTTCTCCTGGAATAGCTCCCTGTCCCAAGAGTGGAGAGGAGCACGACACAGGAGCCACCGTGATAGTAGTTTCTCACAAGGCGATATCTCTGCACACCTCCAGGCTATGCACACAGTGAAGCAGCCCCTGCGGAGTGAAGGTGCTGGCTTTAGACTGCCTGGGCACAAGCCAAAGATGATACAACTACGTGCCACAATTTTTTAAGAAGTATGGCCTCATTAGCCAAAGGCTATTTCACTAATTTATTCTGTTTATTAGATTAAGACACTAATGCTAGTTTTACCACAGGAGGAGATAGGCAGTTCCCTAAACATGTAGATGGAGATGTGTCTAGTGTCACTCACAGAGGACTGATACACTCACTCGCCTTTAGCATGTTACAAAGGCTTTGGTGTTTGTTTAGAGATTTCAAGGCTTTGGGAAAAGACAATAATAAATACCTTGGACTTTGTGTTGTAAAAATAAATTTATAAGCAAGAGCAGTTTTGAGTACCCAACAGTGTAAAATGAAGAGATGAAAAGTTTACCTCTGTGACTGTGACTATGGGTTTATTAACAGAGGTTTAGGCAGGAACCAGTAGCTCTGTCACTGCTTCTTTTCCATTGTGTGACTTGTGCAAATTCGCATGACACCAGCATCTCTTGAATCTCCTTTCTGGCCACTGTGAGCTGCCCCACAGCCCAAAGACCAGATCAGAAAAACTGCCTCAGTTTGATATAATCTAAAATAGATTAAATGATACTGCTGCCAGCCAATGGATAATGCAAGAAATTGAAGGAGATTTATAAGATGACTTCAACCTCTTCATGTTAACATTTTACACATGTAAGTACTCAGAGAAAAAAAAAGGAAAAAACCTTCTATTTTCAGTACAATTAAGTATAATATAAATATGTAAAACATATAGTTTAAATAGCCCCTGGATGTGGGGAGAAAACGATAGAGAACCCATCCTACGACAAAGCAAGCTATCCTGGCCATCTCAGCTCACTGGGAGATGCAGAGGAGCCCTTATTTCTGAAGTTTCTGCTGTCTGCTGCCACCTATGGTTCGACAAGAAGCTTTTCCAAAGACTAATTCATCGCCAGAATCAACTAAACATGCAATGACAGATCTAAAAAAAGGAAACAAAAGGAACTAATAAAAATGGCATGGATGGTCAAAGTTAAGTCTACATTTAGGTACGTGCTTTCTGTTTTAAAAGTACTGAACTCCTGCTGATTTCAGTTTATCCCAAATGGATTAAAATTACATTGGTTTTTTAACAGTGTAGACCTTCCCTAAGAAAAATAATGATATTCACAGAGTAAAAAATTGCTCCAAAAAACATAGGTGATGGAGAAAGGGGAATCACACAAAACCATTCTAAAAAGTCATGTTGCATTTACTACAATTTGACTAGACCAGGGATATGTATATGGAGGAAGCCTAAGAAAGCAGCAAAGAAAAGAAAGCTGTAATTCAGGACAGGAACTATATTTAAAGAAACCCCACATTAAAATAGTCTTCAAGACAAACTCTCAGCAGTTGTAAATGCAAGAATTCAGTTTGTTCTTCCAACCTAAATTTAGCCAACTTATGCATAACACATTATCCTGAAAGTCTTTAATTACTCTCTCACACACTGGTTTTATGGCATATCCAAGAATCACATTGCAATAAGGGTTTTGACTCATGAAGAATAATTCATTGGGAAAATAAAATATACCCTTATAATTTTATATTTTTAACTCCCCAACTAATCAGCTCATTTTGGTGCCTTTATTTACGCTGGAATCATATTTAGCAATACAAAAAATACTGTGTCTTTTCAAGAGTTCACGAATTCCTTTTTTTCTCTTAAGTGCACCTGAGTGATATTAGCCATAAGATGGTTCAAATTAATACCTTCAGAGCAGCCCAAACTGCTAATCCTGTTGTCACGCATAAGCTATCTCCTTTCTCTGACCTTTCACTTTCCAGTGTTCGAACCAGAGTTGCACTGAGGTTACAATTCACAGGTCACAAGGCCACAGATAACCTTAGATATTAGTAGGACTCCATGTCGTTTTCTTACAGAAACCAGAAGTGAGTCAATATTTAGAAAGATGGAAAATCCAGTTGTTTGTGCCCTTTTGTCTGCTTTGAGTTTCAAAAGCTGTGAACTTAGCAGCTCTCAACAAACAAAAATGAATGCAGATGAAACAAAACAAGAAGCAATTTGGTTACTTGTGGGCCACAAGCACGATGGACAAATACCGTTTTGCACATGGCTGCCCAGGAGGTGCTCCGGCTCCACATCCAGGTTTACACGATGCCCATGGTACAGCAGGGAGGAGCTGCTGCTGTGTTACACACGCAGTGAAGATTTCAATCTGAGCACCTCGGCTGTAAAGAATTGAGTATGTATCATCAGAAAAAGCAGTGTTTTGAATGGAGGTTTAATGGCTGAAAGGCCATTTCTCATGGCAGCTGTGCCCTGGGACTTCAGTTCAGGTCTCATCTGCTCTGCACGCAACCAGGGAGCTTGGGGCCCCATGGTGAAAATTGGGCTGATATCCCTCCTCCTGCTCTTCATCTTCTTCGGGTCAGATGAAGCTCTTGCCGTGAACGAGCTCAGGCACCACATCCCACACTAACTTAAACAACCCTTCTCAGGACCACTATTACATACCTAAAGGGACCCAAATCAGCATCATTATTTCACATGCTTGTGTCTAGTTAGACACTTCCACTTATGAGTTAGACACTGAAATGTTTTGAGGACGTGGTTCTACATGTCAGTTTGTTGCCTTATAAAAAAACAGTGTCACTCTGTTGTGGAGAGCCCAGCTTTGCACCTAATACCACAGATTTCTTAAATGGGATAGTTTCCAGTTGTCTACCCCTTTAAAAGCACATCCAGGAACCAGCACTTTCAGAGCATGTCACACCTAGTGAATAAGAGAAAATTAATGTCATAATGCATAGCAATCCTACTCCTAAGAAAAAGGGAAGCTAGGTAATAAAGTCAATGTAAAGCCTTTTTAAGTACTAACATTTGTGATTGCATGGACAGTCAAGCTGCTTCAATAGCGACTGAATTATCCACCTGGCCATACACTTTCTACAGGTTTTAACACTGTGTCTCTTGATGTCTTTATCTCCTAGAACTTTGGGGCAGGTTCAACGTCTATCAAAATGGATCCTGAATTTGTGGCCTTTAATCTGGAACATAATGTAAATTAAAACAAAACAAAAGAAAACATTATCCTTTGTCCACAAAAATGAAGTCAGGAAAGGCTACTTGGCATTATTTCTTTCTCTATTCTCTTTGTCAGAAACAACACTCAACGAAGCTTTTACACAAAATAGCAAGGCAGGGAAAACAAGGATTTTGGAGTCCACCAGGTTCCTGTATCATCAATGGGAACATGGAGAAACTCCATTTATGCATGCACCTTTCTGACTCTCCTGCTGGCATCTGCAAATCACTATATTAAACTTATTCAGGAAGGAACATGAGCAGCAACTTACTAAGCATGTCAAAACACTGAATGGATTATGAAACAGATCTAATTTGTAAGAAAAATCTTTAGTGCTCAGCAAGAGAATTATGAGATTAATGTTGTGGAAGGGATAAACTTGGTATTCCACCAGGAAATATCAGGTTACTGTATGCATCCCAAAGTATTTATCACCAGTTAGTGCTCTGCACATTGTTATCAGAAACAACAATTGCACAATAAATAGCACTAATACTCAGCCAGCAGGACCCTGCCAAAATGCAATGCCCTCTTTGGTGCTGTGAAATGAGCTTCACTGACAAGAGTAAGGTTTCACCTTCCTCCTCCTGTAAAGGCCACCTCCTTGGGGGAGTCTTTTCAACACTTGCCATCTTTCCTTGTTTACATTCATAGAATCATAGAATCCTTTAGGTTGGAAAATACCTTTAAGATCATCGAGTCCAACAGTTAACCTAACACTGCCGAGTCCACCACTAAACCATGTCCCTAAGCACCACGTCTACATGTCTTTTAAATACCTCCAGGGATGGTGACTCAACCACTTCCCTGGGCAGCCTGTTCCAAGGCTTGACAACCCTTTTGGTGAAGACATTTTTCCTAATGTCCAATCTAAACCTCCCCTGGTGCAACTTGAGGCTGTTTCCTCTCATGCTGTTTCTTGTTACATGGGAAAACAGCCCATATGAAGTGTCTCTACACAAATGCACGCAGTATGGGCAACAAACAGGAGTTGGAAGCTACTGTGCTGCTAGAAAGCTATGACCTGGTTGCCATTACTGAAACCTGGTGGAGCGAATCCCATGACTGGAGTGTGGCTATCGATGGCTACAGGCTATTCAGAAGGGACAGGCAGGGAAGGAGGGGCGGAGGTGTTGCCCTCGATATCAAGAAATGGATAGAGTGTGAAGAAGTGTCCCTGAAGAATAGCCACGAGCAGGTTGAAAGCTTACGGGTAAGAATTAGAGATTGAGGCAACAAAGGGAACCTTGTGGTTAGTGCCTACTACCGGCCACCCAATCAAGGAGAGCCTATTGATGAAGCCTTCTTCCTCCAGCTATAGGAGGCTTCACGCTCGCAAGCCATTGTCCTACTGGGGGACTTCAACCACCCTGACATCTGCTGGAAAAGTAGCACAGTGAGCTGTAGGCAATCCAGGAGACTCCTGAAGTGCATTGAGGATAACTTCTTAACCCAGGTAATAGACGCCCCTACCCGAGGGGATGCAATACTGGACCTGATGGTCACCAATGCAAGTGAGCTCATCAGCGACATCAAGATTGGAGGCAGCCTAGGCTGCAGTGATCACGCATTGGTGGAGTTCACAGTCCTGAGGGATATGGGACAGGCGAGGAGTATAGTCAGGACCCTAAATTTTAGGAAAGCAAAATTCCAGCTCTTCAAGGAGTTAGTCAGTAGGACCCCCTGGGAAACGGTCCTCAGGGACAAGGGAGCAGAACAGAGCTGCAGACAAGGGAGCTGGCAGATCTTTAAGTATGCTTTCCGTAAAGCGCAAGAGCTCTCAGGCCCCAGATGTAGGAAATCAGGCAAGGAAGGGAAGAGACCAGCATGGCTGAGTCAAGTCATGCTGGTCAAACTAAAGAGCAAGCGTGTACTGCACAGGCAGTGGAAGCAGGGACAGGTAACCTGGGAAGAGTATAGGGACGCTGCCCGCTTGTGTAGGGATGGGGTCAGGAAGGCTAAGGCACAGCTGGAGCTGAACTTGGCAAGGGATGCAAAGAATAACAAGAAGGGCTTCTACAGGTATGTCAACCAGAAAAGGAAAGTTAAAGAAAGCATACCTCCAGTGATGAACAGGAATGGTGACCTAGTATCAACAGATGAGGAGAAGGCTGAGGTACTCAACAACTTTTTTGCTTCAGCCTTCACTGGCAACTGCTCTCCTCGCCCCTCCCGAGTCAATGGACAACATGTTGGGGACCAGGGGGGTAAAGCCCCTCCCACTGTAAGGGAAGATCACGTTCGTGACCACCTGAGGAACATGAACATATGTAAGTCTATGGGACCTGATGAGATGCATCCTAGAGTCCTGTGGGAACTGGCTGATGTACTTGTCAAGCCTTTCTCCATGATATTTGAAAAGTCATGGCAGTCAGGTGAAGTCCCTGGTGACTGGAAGAAGGGAAACATTGTGCCCATTTTTAAAAAGGGTAGAAAAGAGGACCCTGGGAGCTACCGACCTGTCAGCCTCACCTCTGTGCCTGGGAAGATCATGGAACAGATCCTCCTAGAAGCTATGCTAAGGCACATGGAGGACAGGGAGGTGATTTGAGACAGCCAATATGGCTTCACCAAGGTCAAGTCCTGACTTACCAACCTAGTGGCTTTCTATGAGGGAGTTACCACATAAGTAGACAAGGGAAAAGCAATGGATGTCATCTATCTGGACTTCTGTAAAGCCTTTGACACTGTCCCCCACAACGTCCTTCTCTCTAAATTGGAGAGATACAGATTTGATGGGGGGACTGTTCAGCGGATGAGGAATTGGTTGGATGGACGCATCCAGAGGGTAGCAGTCAACAGCTCAATGTCCAGATGGAGATCAGTGACAAATGGTGTCCCTCAGGGGTCCATACTGGGACCGGTGCTGTTCAATATTTTCATCAATGACATTGACAACGAGATGGAGTGCACCCTCAGCAAGTCTGCAGATGACACCAAGCTGAATGGTGCAGTTGACATGCCAGAAGGACGGGATGTCATCCAGAGGGACCTGGACAAGCTGGAGAAGTGGACCTGTGTGAACCTCATGAGGTTCAACAAGGCCAAGTGCAGGGTCCTACACCTGGGTCGGGGCAATCCTGTTTCAATACAGGCTGGGGGATGATGTGATTGAGAGCAGCCCTGCGGAAAAGGACTTGGGGGTGCTGGTGGATGAAAAGCTGGACATGAGCCGACAATGTGCGCTCACAGCCCAGAAGGCCAACTATATCCTGGGCTGCATCAAAAGAAACATGGCCAGCAGGTCGACGGAAGTGATTCTGCCCCTCTGCTCTGCTTTGGTGAAACCTCACCTGGAGTACTGCGTCCAGCTCTGGAGCCCTCAGCACAAGAAGGACATGGAGCTGTTGGAGTGGGTCCAGAGGAGGGCCACGAAAATGATCCAAGGGCTGGAGCACCTCTCCTACAAGGACAGGCTGAGAGAGTTGGGGTTGTTCAGCCTGGAGAAGAGAAGGCTCCAGGGAGACCTTATTGCAGCCTTCCAGTACTTAAAGGGGGCCTATAGGAAAGACAGGGACAGACTTTTTAGCAAGGCCTGATGTGACAGGACAAGGAACAATGGTTTTGAACTAAGGGAGGGCAGATTTCGACTGGATTTAAGAAAGACATTTTTTACAATGAGGGTGGTGAGGCACTGGAACATGTTGCCCAGAGAGGCAGTGGAGGCCTCATCCCTGGAAACATTCAAGGTCAGATGGATGGGGCTCTGAGAAACCTAATCTAGTTGAAGGTGTCCCTGCTCTTACAGGGGGGTTGGACTAGATGACCTGTAAAGGTCCCTTCCAATCCAAAGCATTCTATGATTCTATGATTCTATGATTCTATGATTCTATGATTCTATGAAAAGAGACCGACCCCCACCTCGCTACAACCTCCTTTCAGGTAGTTGTAGAGAACAACAAGGTTTCCCCTCAGCCTCCTTTTCCCCAGCCTAAACAACCCCAGTTCCCTCAGCTTCTCCTCAGAAGACTTGTGCTCTAGATCCTTCACCAGCTTCATTGACCTTCTTTGGACATGCTCCAGCACCTCAATGTCTTTCTTGTAGTGAGGGGCCCAAAACTGAACACAGTATTCGAGGTGTGGCCTCACCAGTGCCGAGTACAGGGGGACAATCACTTCCCTAGTCCTGCTGGCCACACTATTTCTGATACAAGCAAGGATGCTATTGGCCTTCCTGGCCACCTGGGCACACTGCTGGCTCATATTCAGCTGGCTGTTGACCAACACCCCCAGGTCCTTTTCTGCCAGGCAGCTTTCCAGCCACTCTTCCCCACGCCTGCAGCATTGCATGGGGTGGTTGTGGCCCAAGTGCAGGACCCAGCACTAAGCCTTGTTGGACCTCATACAACTGGCCTTGGCCCATCGATCCAGCCTGTCTGGATCCCTCTGTAGAGCTTCCTCCCCTCAAGCACATCAACACTCCTGCCCAACTTGATGTTGTCTGCAAACTTACTGAGGGTGCACTCAATCCCCTCGTCCGGATCACTGATAAAAATACTAAACAAAACTGGCCCTAATACTGAGCCCTGGGGAACACCACTTGTGACCAGCTGCCAACTGGATTTAACTCCATTCACCACAACTCTCTGGGCCCAGCCATCCAGCCAGTTTTTTACCCAGGGAAGAATATACCTGTCCAAGCCATGAGCAGCCAGTTTCTCCAGGAGAATGCTGTGAGAAACAGTGTCAAAGGCTTTACTAAAGTCTAGGTAGACAACATCCACAGCCTTTCCCTCATCCATTAAGCGGGTCACCTTGTCGTAGAAGGAGATCAGGTTGGTCAAGCAGGACTTGCCTTTCATAAACCCATGCTGACTGGGCCTGATCACCTGGTTGTCCTGCATGTGCCGTGTGATGGCACTCAAGATGATCTGCTCCATAACCTTCCCCAGCACCAAGGTCAGACTGAAAGGCCTGCAGTTCCCTGGATCCTCCTTCCAGCCCTTCTTGTAGATAGGCATCACATTTGCTAATGTCCAGTCAACTGGGACCTCCCCAGTTAGCCAGGACTGCTGATAAAGGATTGAAAGTGGCTTGGTGAGCACTTCTGCCAGCTCCCTCAGTACCCTTGGGTGGATCCCATGCGGCCCCATAGACTTGTGTGTGTCTAAGTGGTGTAGCAGGTCGCTAACCATTTCCCCTTGGATTACGGGGGCTTCATTCTGTTTCCTGTCCCTGTCTTTCAGCTCAGGGGGCTGGGTACCCAGAGAACAACTGGTCTCACTATTAAAGACTGAGGCAAAGAAGGCATTAAATACCTCAGCCTTTTCCTCATCCTTTGTGACTATGTTTCCCCCCACAACCAATAAAGGATGGAGATTGGCCTTAGCCCTCCTTTTGTTGCTAATGTATTTATAGAAAGATTTTTTGTTGTTTTTTTATGGCAGTAGCCAGATTAAGTTCTAGTTGGGCTTTGGCCCTTCTAATTTTCTCCCTGCATAACCTCACGACAGCCTTGTAGTCCTCCTGAGTCGCCTGCCCCTTCTTCCAAAGGTCATAAATTCTCCCTTTTTTCCTGAGTTCCGGCCAAAGCTCTTGTTCAGTCAGGCTGGTCATCTTCCTCACCAGCTCATCTTTTGGCACGTGGGGATGGCCTGCTCCTATGCCTTTAAGATTTCCTTCTTGAAGAATGTCCAGCCTTCCTGGTCTCCTTTGCCCTTCAGGACTGCCTCCCAAGTGACTCTGTCAGCCAGGCTCCTAAACAGGCCAATGTCTGCCCTCTGGAAGTCCAGGGTAGCAGTTCTGCTGACCCCCCTCCTTACTTCTCCAAGAATCAAAAAACTCTATCATTTTGTGATCGCTATGCCCAAGATGGCCTCCAACGGTCACATCACCCACAAGTCCTTCTCTGTTCGCAAACAACAACTCCAGCAGGGCTTCTTCCCTAGTTGGCTCCCTCACCAGCTGTGTCAGGAAGTTATTGTCTTCCACATACTCCAGGAACGTCCTAGGCTGTTTCCTCTCTGTTTTATTGTATTTCCAGCAGACGTCTGGTAAGTTGAAGTCCCCCATGAGAACAAGGGCTAGCGATTGTGAGACTTCTCCCAGCTGCTTATAGAATATATCATCTGCCTCTTCATCCTGGTTGAGTGGTCTATTACAGACTCCCACCATGATATCTGCCTTGTTGGCCTTCCCCCTGATTCTTACCCATAAACACTCCACCCTATCGTCACCATCATCAAGCTCTGGACAATCAAAACACTCCCTAACATACAGGGCTACCCCACCGCCTCTCCTTCCTTGCCTATCCCTTCTGATGAGTTTATAGCCATCCACTGCAGCAGTCCAGTTGTGCAAGTCATCCGACCATGTTTCTGTGATGGCAGCTATATCATAGTTTTCCTGCTGCACAATGGCTTCCAGCTCCTCCTGTTTGTTGCCCATGCTCTGTGCATTGGTGTAGATGCACTTCAGTTGGGCTATTGATCCTGCCACCTTTTTGGGGGGAGAAGCCCTAATTCCTACGTGACCATTCTCAGGCACTTCCATGGTTTTTAACACATCTATAACCTTTGTATCTTTGCTGCCGCATGGATTTCCATCCCCTACCTCCACTGAGACAGCACACCGAAGGACCTCGCTAGCACACTGTCCCTCAAACATTGGCATGCCACTCTCAGGCTGATCTCTAGCAAGCCTGGTTTTATCCCTTTCCCCCTTCAAATCCAGTTTAAAGCTCTTTCAATGAGCCCTGCTAACTCCTGTGCAAAGACCCTTTTCCCCCTTTGAGACAAGTGTACCCCGTCTGTCACCAGCAGGCCTGGCGTTGTGTAAACTGACCCATGATCAAAACCCCCAAAATTCTGCTGGTGACACCAGGCTCGGAGCCAGGTATTGATCTGCTGGCTCTTCCTGATTCTTCCCTCATCATTCCCTTCAACTGGAAGGACAGAGGAAAACGCTATTTGTGCTCCTGATCCCTTAACTAGCTGTCCCAAGGCCCTGAAGTCTCTCTTGATTGCCCTCGGACTTCTCATTGCAACTTCATTGCTGCCTACCTGAAAAATCAGTAATGGATAATAATCTGAGGGCCATACCAGAGTAGGAAGTTTTCTCTTCACATCTTTTACCTGGACCCCAGGGAGGCAGCAGACTTCCCTAAGAAGCAGGTCCAGTCTGCATATTGGGCATTCAGTTCCCTTCAGAAGGGAGTCTCCTATGACAGTGACCCATCTTTTTTTTTTTATGGAAGCAGTTTTGATGCAGGGCATAGGCCGACTTAACCTCCGTGACACCTCCAAGCTAAGTGAACTATCGTCCTTGTCATTGTTTGGTTCCATTTGCAGAACCTCATACCTATTATGCAAGGACACCTAGGAAGGTGGAGTAGTCACAGAGGAGATGCACCTGCTGCACCGGGCAGGAACTTGCTGCCATTGCCCCCTGTCCCTTAAGCCACTGTATGGGAATCCTCTGTATCATGCATCCCGTCTGCCTGTTGGGCCTGTCTCAGGGAAGGCAGGGTGCGATTCCAGTAGTCTCTCTCTCTCACTCTCCCTGATACTCCTCAACTTGCTCACCTCCTCCCGGAGCTCTGTCACTGAGCAGAGGAGTTCCTCTGCCTGGGCGCACCTCCCACAGGTGTGCTTACTGCTGCCATCCCGTACTGGCATACGAGCAGGGAACACCTTGCGGCCTGGCACCTGGGTGCCAGCATGTTTCCGCCAGAGCTCTGCCTGGGAAGCTGCATCAGTCATGGTGGGTGCAGTGCTTAGAGAGGCCATGGCTTCCTGCCGGGTGGAAACCATTGTTCCCTGGTCAAGCTGGCAGAGCTTCAGCGCCCTTCCTGCATGCCCTTCCTGCATGCCCTTCCACACATACTGCTGTGCCATGCCCTGTTTGCCTGCCCTGTTGGCAGAGGTCCTGGTCACTAGCATTCCCTAAGGGCTTCCTTTATACATGTGGGGGGCCTTGGCCACCATTGTTCTTGGCCCTGCCCAGGTCTTGTCAGCCACTGTTGCGCGAGCTGTGGGCTCCTGGCAGCTCTCTTGGCTCCCCCAGAGGTTCCTGTGGTTCGGGAAACCTCCCTGTGCCCCGCACTAGAGCACTCTGCTGCCGATCGTGCTGGCACCGGAGCTGCTCGCTTTGATGACTGACCAGCTTGAAACTGAAGGTTCCTTAGGTTGTCTTTCTTTTTTTCTTTTTTTTTTCCTCCTAGAAAGTGCATGTGGAAATGCTTTAATAACGTTAATATGGGCATGATCCTAAACTAGCTCCATGCACATTGAAACTTTCAACAGCACTGTTGCAACTAATAATTTTGAAACTTTTTGACTGTTCCTTCATATGACACCTGTGAAGAGGAACCAGAAATTTAGCTAGTGAGAGACATGCAAGATAGCCCTTAATTTTAGGTAACTGCAGCTGCACTACAGCCCTTTGGGACAAAGTGAAGTAGGTGCCACTTGAAGACTTGTAAAGGACCAAGCTGTCCCTCATGGGCTCCATGCCCATACGTCATGGAGCTGGAAGAAAACAGCATAAAGCTTCTTCTTTCCCTTTTTTTCCCTTCAGTTTGCTGTGAGTAGCTGGGGAATAGGAGCATCCTATATGCACTGCCAAGAGGGTACAGGCTGACAAAGGAGACTGATGAGCTTCTGCTGGGGAAAAAGAAAAAAGAAAAGTTTTCTCTCTAAAAGTCATGTAACTGTTTGCCAGTGCCTTGGAAAGACTGGTAGGCACTCTAGCATCCGGGGGCATCGGGTGGCTTGGAGAGGGTGGTCCCCTGTTTAGTCTGATCAGGATTCACATTTAGCTTCAAGAGAAGTCTTCTGCTGTCAGCCAGCGTTTGCTTTGTTTGCTCAGACCAGACTATTGCTGTACTTCCAAGATGAGTCCCCTTGTGGGTGGTTGTCCTCCTCCCCAGCAACGTTGCTGGTGATTAGGGGTGTAAGAGCTGCCTCTGCAGGACAGTCAGTGCCTGGGCTATTCTCAGCCAGGACCCTACTTATTCCAGCTCAGTTGCAGTGCACGACCTACCCAAAAAACTGATGGGCAATTTCTAAAAAACAGTATAAATCCAAAGACTTTCTCATATTTCATAGGCTATGAACTTTGGATCCCCACACATTATTTTCCAGTGGAAACCTGCTGCTGAGTTGTGCTCCTCTGATCTCTTTATTTAATTTTGTATATCCAGGTGAGACACAACCACTGCAAAATGAAACCATGTCACTGTTTGCCAGTGCACAGAGGAAAAGAACAGCAGGTTAAGGAAATATCAGGAGATTCCCACTGACGTTTTCTTAGCAACTTGGATAAACAGAGTTGAGGAAGAGGGGAAAAAAAATTAGTGTTTAAAATGGAGTAAAAGCATATCTGAAAGTGCAGGCCTCTCAGATCCTCCCAGGGCCTCCATCACAAGGAGGCCCTACCTACCAGAAACTGTGGCAAAAGATGGAGCCATCTCCATAGAGATGAAGTTAAAATAGTGGCATGGCATTGGTGATGCTCAGACAAGGAAAAGATTAAAAAAACCCCAAAACAACAACAAACAACATGTTGTCTGTCTTTCTTATTTGATGTCTCACTCTATATGAAGGATGGGGCATGATCAGACTTTGAAGTCCTGGGGTTTTTCTGTGACCCACTGATCACTACAACCCAGACAGTCACTTCATTTGCTGGTGACTGTGTTGCCCAGTTTGTGTTCGCTGGCCCCTGTACTCCCCTGAAAGCTCCTTCACAAACACACAGACTTGAAAGGAGAAGAAGTAATTCAGGAAGTCTCCTAACACAGCAGGGTTACATTTGTAATATGGAAAGGTTTAAGAAAACCAAAGTAGTTTAATTCTATTTTCAGAATTCAGTACCTAATGCAGGACTATCTTTAATGACAGACATCGAGGTGTCAAAGGACTGTGTCAGGTTTCAGACCTTTCCATAGCTTAAATTCCTGTGTTTAATCAAAGGTTAACTGAATCGTTGCTGGTGGTGAAGAGGTACTTCAATGCAGCGTTGTTGTGGGTGGCCTACAATAAGTAATACCATATTCGGGCAGCGGTCTCCTACACGCAAACATATTTCCCATGCGTGTCTCTGTGTACAGAAAATATATGTGACAGTATATACAAACTATCTCTCAGGAGATGGTGCAAAATAATTCTAACTTCAATTATTTCTTAAATGCTTCATCCCTTAGCTGAATAACCTTTTTTTTTTGTCATGACTCTTCAAAAATGATTTCCTTTCAAACAGGATAAAATGAAACAACAGCAATTAGCTTTCTTTAAATCCTGAGTGTCAGAACTCATATCAGCAGAATTCTCTTTCATTGTGTCAGGCTGCATTTTCTTATTTGCCTATTTTTTCTGGGCAGCTTATTACTTCAAGAAGAAAAGGGAATCAAACTTTTGTGAACTGATTGTTTATTGGTTTGGCAATACTCAGCATATATACATAATGTAGGACATAAAATAGAAATGGATTCATATCCCACTGTTGAAACTTATATGTTATTTTTTTCATCTCTAATAATTTGTCTGTATTGCAAATAATTTCTGTGAAAAGAAGAGTGTGGCTGCAGAATCCATGGGTATTTTTTATGTTCAAACATAGTTTTGTACCAAATTTTGAAGAATATTCCTTCCTATCCTTTATTCCTTGTATGGTAGCTAAATTGTTGTTTAGTTTGGTTGATATTAACAACTGAAATGTTAATAGCCTACATTGATTAGCTTTCTCCAAAATATTTCTTTTGAGGTAATTTATATTTTTATACTTCACAGGCCTTGGCAAAATATATATAAAATTTCTATGATACCATCAAATATATTACTATATAAAGGACTGATGTATCTGACACTTATTCTAGATTTGATTTGTAAAGTTTCCAAGTCTAAAAAAGGTGAATGATGTGATTAACCAAGATGCTTTAAAAAATTGGAACCGACAATTCTTTCCACTACAACCAAGCATCAGAAACATGCTGGTCTATTTCTACAAAACAAGGATTTTCACAAAAGATTTGCTATTAAACAGAAATATTCAGGGCAGGGGGATTTCTTTTTAGAAATATTTGTGGTTTCACTGAAAACCTCAAAATTAACTGTTTGGTTTTCCAATGAAAGGTCCACATATTTTGGTATTATGGTGGAAGAATTCTGCTTTTTTATTGACTCCTCCCTTTCCACCCCCAAATTCCACTAAGGAAATCAACACTTAAATATAAATAAGAAACAATAATTATTGGGTTTCTGAAAAAAATCATGGGAAAATTTGCATTTCCTGCCTCTTCCTTGTATATTTTAGGTAACATAAGGGCATGATTAAGTGTCTGAAAGTGTATTCCTATTTTAGTGCCTCTGTAATACAAACATAACAACTGATCCAACTCTACTAGAATCATAATTGCATAAAGGTAGAAGTGATAAGCTGAGCAGACAAAGTGTTCCTTACTGTGACCAAGTGTCTTGTACAGAATTTGATGGTAAAATAGAGTATTTTTTCTTGCATATATTTTTCAATAACACCCAAAAGAAAAACACTATTTTCCTCAAGGTTCTTCAAAAATAATGCACAACTTGAAAGCAATCAAAATTTATGCAAGCCATAAAGGCGCAGTCAACTTCCTACTCTGCATCTTCCTCATCCACTTCCAGGTGGTGCAAGAGGTCTTTCTTGCTGTATATCCCCTTTTGCTTTTGCCTCTGTCCTGATTCCAAACACACTTTCAATCAGGTAGCCCACATGGAAATGAAATTTGTCATAATTAGGAAAAGTACAAATCTCACCATAGCCTCCTGAAAGTCTGCCCCTTCATTCAATGAAAAAAAGGAGATCCTTCATTCAATGAAAAAAAGGAGATCCATTCCACAAAACAAAGTTCTGGTGTTCTGTATTGTCTAGACGATGCACTGAATTTCTCACCACTTTTTGTAAAACATAAGGCCAGCTCTTGAATGGGTTAATAAAGCAGTATGAAATCTGTTGGACACAGAAAAGTATATAAATGGACTACACGCTAAGCCAGCCCCTCCTGATGCTGGATACATGAGGGCGTTAAGAGAAGCGGGAACCTGCATCTGCTCTGTGTTTATAGACAGACATAAAATTATTATTGCAAGAATTGTAGATAATATGATCCAATGTGGATACAAATCTCTGGAGTATCTAAGGAATTCATTCACGTTTTGAGAAGACTTTGATCTGTCAACATTGCCATTTTCTGTTCTAAATAACAATTAAGCCATTAGAGCACTACAACTGAAGCCAAGTTTTCTGTAGATTTCCACGCCACAACAATAGATGTCAGATTGTAACACAGGATAACTCATATGACAAAAGAAATCATCCAAATTTTGCTCATCAAAAAACCCTAATATAAAATCTAATCCAAAAATGACATCTGCAGTTTTAAGCAAAATGGTGTTACTTGAGTGATTAGATATCATGTTTGACCATAAAGAATTCATGGCCTCCCTTTGTTCCAAAAGCTATCTAAGCTGTGAATTTGTATTACTTATTTGTCCAATATTTTAGACTGCAGTGGAAGTAATGAAATGTGTCAATAATTTGTTACTTTAGACTCCTTGCCTCAGAAATCTGGTTTCAATTCCATCTGGACTAACATCTACTTCTAACAAGCTTAACTGTTTCAATATATCCAAGGCCGAAAAAACAAGTCTAGTGCTAAATTGAAAATCTGGGGAACATTTCAGTGAGTCAATCGAAAATAAGAATCATTAGCAGTCACAATTTCAACTCTGAAAACTTAGCAAAATAGCTATTGAACATAGGAGTGTATCCCTAGATTTTGTGGCTTCTTCAGGGAGAGTGAGCCTCAGTGAGATTTCACAATGGCTAAGATTAAGCCTGATGCTGAGTAGGAAAATTTCCACAGCAGCTGCAGCATTCATCTGAAACCTTCACCAAAGCCTTAGGGATAGTGCTGCTCCCATTTGCCACTACTGGCACACACCGAACCCAGTCTGCGCCATCAAGAAGAGAGCAGAAATGCTCCTCACCTCTCACAGTCACTTGTTTTCCCTGGTAAGACTAGTAGCCATTTGACAGAGATGTGTGGGAGACACTTCATTCAAAGAAGCCTAAAAACCCTGGGAGACAGGGAGAGGATTAATTTTGCTGAAGATCTCTTGATAGCAGTTAGAGAAGAAGAAAAAATCTTCTTCTTAAATCTTCACTTCTCTTGCTTGTTATAACACAAATTTTATTTTTTTTATATAGAGGCAAGGGAGATTTCATGGCCTGTTGTCCCATTTTCTTTAAGTGAGAAGAGCAACCTTAATTGTCGGTCATGAGTAAAGGCTTCATTGTGAGAGTTTAAAATAAATATTGAAGAGGCTGCCACTATTTGTAGTTTGCCTTTTTGTATTATTTTTCATTTCAAAACAGAAATTATTTAGGATGTACAGGTTAAAATCTTCCCATTACATGTATTTGTCACTCCTAGAGTAACAATCTCCAGTATTTTCAATACATAAAGAGTTCTTGAACTTTATAGAATAATGTAGGATATATTTATTTTGAGAATCCAGCTAGTACTTTGACTTATTGTAATCCCATGTCACTCATAAAATAATTTATTCTTAATCTGATTTGATTGTTAAAGCTCTTTCCTTAAGGTCTGTTGGAAAGCTTTCATTTGACAGTTGTTAATTTTGCTAACTCTTCTGTCTAATTATGCAATCTGGGAATTTTGCGGTGATAATGAAATCTCAACAGTCATCCAAGTTGCAAAGTTTACGGTTCCTGAAGAACTTCTTCTTGGAGCTGTAACTTCAGTATTCTCTGAAGCTGGCTCCTCTCTGTGTGCTCATCTAGTATCCCATTTTTCCAAGAAAAGTCACCTGAATATGTTTCACCACTGGCAGCCAAAAAGAAATCAGCTGATCCCAGTAGGTCAGCTGTTTTTTGGTGCACTAAAAGAAAAACAAAACCATTAATCTCAAAGTGATTCTAGCCTTAAACATACTTACAGAAGAGCATTGCAAAGCATTGTTAAGCTTGTACTAAACATTGCTTGTACTAAACATTACTTCACAAAGTAAGCAAACAAAATTACAGTTCCATTTACTGCAGTGAACTACACCATCCCTCTGCTGCTCTGCTGGTGCTTCCAGGTGGCAGAATACAGTTTAGAGAAACTCTAAAATGTTTTAAAGTACTTTTTGCCTCATGTTTCTCTTGCACTTCTCTTAGTCTTAATAGTGCAGAAACAGGAGTATTCACAAATGCTTTTTTTTTTTTCCATTGTGTCCAATCCTACAATATCCCAGGAATCCTAAATGCAAAGTTTAAGTCTGATAATGTCTTAAAAATCTTAAGCCAAAAGAGTTTAAGAAACACCTTTAATTTCATTAACCAGTTTCGCTCATCCTTGAAGCAAAGAACATTCATCCACATCAGTTTAAAGTTCTAGGATGTTTATATGATCAAAATATCTGAATAACCACAGTGCAAATTCTGTGTTTTTTGTTTGCTACTTTAGCAAATCACCCTACACCTCTGCAGTAATAATATCCGCCAGGAATTCCAACCAGCTCAAGCATGATCTCCACTTCCTGAGAACATGTGGCTGTTCTCAGGCTGTGGATTTTTCCAAGGGTATCTTTATTTGATCTCATGAAACACTTTTGTCCTATATGAGGCTAAATGCATTGATATATAATTTCTAAGTAAATCCTTAGACCACTTTTTTAATAATGGGGTTATGCTAACTATGGCCCAGTCCTTGGAGATCTTGCTTGTACTAAGCAAAATCATAAAAATATCTGCTTAAGCTTCTCCAATTTCTAACCCTTCTTTCCTTATCAGCTTTGAACAAATATTGTTTGGCTTGATGCCTTGTCAACAATATCATCCCTTGACTCCTTAATCTTTCCTAGGGTGGTTAGCGCATTCTATAATTTTTTGTTTGATTTCCATAAAAGCTGTATTGCTATTTTGGCTTTCTCAGCCTTTGCAGTTAGAGCAGCATTTAAAACACAATCATTCTACACCTCTGCTATTCCCTCAGGTTTGCTTTTAAACTTCAGACTGTCCACACCACCAAAGCCAGCCACGTAACTACAGTTTGTAAAAGAAATTTGATAAATGGAGAACTCTCAAAGAAAATTGATTCCAGCAGTGGGTTCACATAAACTACAGCAGTTAAAAGTGACATACGTTACACTGAAACAAATTTTGGTTTGATGAAAAAGATACATTTTTTGGCTTGATGGCTATTCCTATAGGGATTGAGCTTGTGATTGGAATTACCTGTACAAGCGTAACAATTTATTTTCCTACCAAATCACTTACTGAGGATGTCACTGTCACTAAATGGATTTCAGGACCAATCAGGTTCTGCACTTTCCCTCATTTTTACAATCGACTGGTTTTGGAACCTGCCAGCTTTCAGAGTCTGATACTTTATGTCTGACATTGCTCCAGTCTGCAGAAGAGCTTGTTTCTTTTTACTATGACTCTCCACTGATGAGGTGACCCTCAGTGAGGACAGAAATAAATGTGTTTAGAGAAGATCAAAAAGCCATCCACAGATTATTATTGTATAGCTTTCACACAATGGAAGAACCTAAATACCAATTAGAGCAGGAAACTGTTCCCACCCTGTTGTCTTCTGCGCGTACAAAGATATAAACAAGGCAGTATGTGTCTTAATAATTTACAACCTGCCAACAGAGAACAGATGGATGAGACAAACATATTGAGTTATAAATATGTCGTCTGTTCCCAAGAAATTCTCAAACCTCTAATTGGAGTCAAAAGGCCGAATTTATACTGAGTTTATAACCAGTGAAGGGATGAGAGAGAAGTTCCTTAACCCACTGTTTTTTAACCAAAATTGAGAGAAAAATTTTGGCTGATAGGCTATAATGTTGACACTAGTACTCTTATGCTGGAATCTGAAAGGACTGATTCAACTATACTTGGAAAACTTTGGGATATATAATATATATAAAAAACATATATAATATATATATATATAATGTAATATATATAATATATAAAGAAAATGTAAATGGATTAGTTCTTCAGTGTCTCAAAATCATACTGTACTCTCCTGTGTGGTACTTGGAATCACTATATCTGGAAAAACTGCGTAACTTGTTTTTGCAAGTGATTCTCAACTAATGCTTCTCAAAGGTATTTGTTGAGGTGTGTAAGTTATCAGACATTAAAAGGGTCAAACCTGACAGGTTGGCAGCCGTTCTGTTTCGAGTGGATGTATCGCTCACACATTGCCCCAGATGATGCACAGCAGTATTTCACGCAGTCCCGCTGGAGCTGAAACAGCCTCCAGGCCTCTGAAGATCATGCCAGCAAGGGACAGACCTACAGGCTCTTCTGGAAAAAGAAACTAAGAGCTGGGAGTCCACAACAATTTAAATCCCACATGAATTTCCACTCAAGTGATGGCAGCTGTCCTATTCAGTGCACTGAGTGCAGAATCACAGACCTCCAGTCCACTGGGTTTATTAAAAGGCATTTATAAGCAGCTGTGGGTGGTACCTTGCTCGTGGTTTGTGTGCTCTCAGCACAGAAAGGGGTATTCAGCCACACTGACCAAAACATTGCACAGACAGTCCTTACAACAAGTAATCTTTCCTAAGATCAGCAAGCGTTGCAAACTTGGGACATAGCATTATTGCTTGGTGAATTATGAGTAAAATCAGACGTGTAATAATCCCACATGTACTGTTTAATCCTGTTGCAGAGACTGAAAAATGAGGAGTAACATGATAAAGTTTGATCCTTTTAAAATACCATCTTTTAAATAAAGATTTCTAAGTCTGTCTTATCAAACATTCTGTGTTATTTTATTCTTGTCTTTCTTTTGCGCTTCTAACTTTTCATTTTAAACCAAACTGACGCTGCAATGGTGGTCTAGCATTTTGTGTCATTTCCTATGAAGACTACAGCCCTTCTGCCTCCTCTGGACAACTGATATTTACAGGCCATGACTTCAACTGGGTGGCAGTTTCCAAATGAGAACATAGGAAAGCTTGTATCAGGTCAAACCAAACTCCCCCCTATATTCTCTTTTTCTATAGAAGAACCCCTATACAGCAGCTGAAGTCTAAGACAAAAGGTAAAAGCAGGCCCAGAATGTAGGGATGAGTTCCATGAATATTGCTCAGGAACTTCTTCATTCAGAGGCAATGTCTTTTATTTAATGACTATAGATTTTCTCCCAATATTTTGTCCAATCATGTATTTTAAAGCATTTGAACTTTTAATATTTCCAGAGTTTCAGGCTAAAGATATTCTTATTTTTACATCATCTTGTTCAGGAAAGTGAAAGACAGGGAATGATCATTCCCTGCTCTACACCACTCATTATTGTAATGGAAAATATGTTCCTTCCTTTATCTCTTGCTTTGTAGTAGAAGTTCCTTCTTCATTCATTGTATAGAAACTGTTCCAAACCTTTAATCATTCTTCTTACCTCCTCTTCTTGACCTCCTCCTCCTCCTCTTTCCTCTGCTATTGTATTCCCTTTGCAATGGAGGCAACATAAATGCAGTCAGAATTCAAGATGTAAGAGCCCCATAGCACTGTACAGTGGCAGGAAGTTTTTAATTCCCATTTTCTTTTCTGTCCTTTCCAACATTTGATTTGCTTTTCTGACTACTGTTGAACAATGAGCTGATTAAATAACAAGGTAAGCTCTAAGCTTCTCTAATATGAGCTCTCTCCCACACATGTATATGCACTAAAAAAATTGTAAATCCAGTCATAGATCAGATTTTTTTCAAATGCTGTTAATCAGAAATTTAAATACAAATTTGCAAAACCAGGAAAAAAATCTATTAAAAGTATTTCTCATTTTATTAGAAATAAAATTTATATTCAGTTCTTGTAAGTTATTTCAGATGGATTCCAGAATACTTTTATAGAAAGTTACTAGAATACTTTTACAGAAAATTACTTGCTTTTTAAAAGCAAAGTTTCGATTCCATTTCTAAAGAAAAGAGAAAAATCCTCCTCCTTTTCCCTTAAAAAGGTGAGTAGCCTTTTTAAGGTATAATCTGCACTCACTAGCACTGACTTAAATCCAGGATAACAGTATTGGCTTAACTGGAGCAGATATAGCTTTGGAGCTATGTAGCATTTTGGCAAAGTTCTTTCAACAAAACTTTTTCTGTGACAAAAGCAAAAAATTGTTAACTACTTTCAAAAAAGCTTGTTAGAACAGTGGATGTATTCTCTCTTACGCAGTTGTTGCTAAGTATATGTCATTTGACCCTGAAATTACTTTATGGTGTGAAACAAAGCCCGGGAAAATCAGTGGGAAATCTTCAATTTGGCCCTGCATTTGCAAATTCATTCCTCTCTTCACATATATATGTGCAAATCTATTTGACATCGATGTGCTAAAGCCTACTGTCGTTTCTATCAAATAGTTTTGACTAATTCAGTTGATGCAATATGAGTTTTTCCACACATATCTAAGATCAGAATTTGGCAGAGCATTAACAATGTATCTTAAGATATAAGATATTGCATAACTTTCCTCATATGGTGTACTGCTGAATAAATATTTTCTCTGAGACCAAGATCAAGTTGCTCCAGCATCACTTCCAAATAGGAATGGAGGAATATTTGACTGCAGTACCCAGCTTTTGCTTAGCACACTCTATGTGAAGGTCATGTGTTTGTGGTAAGAACAGAGGATGGCAGAGCAGCCACTTTACACAACTGCCATGTAAAGTTAATTTTAAGATGCCATAGTTGGCACCTCCAGTTCAGTAGAGAAGTACTTACTGGCACTGGCCTTGGTGGCTACTGTGCAGCCAGCACCCTTGAGAGCAATTCTTCATTCTCAAGAATGAATAATTTGGAAACTGCATGGTAAATAGCTTTCATTTCTACCCAACAGGAAAAATGTCATTTGAAACATCAACAACATTAGCCTCTCCAAGGAAAAGTCATCAGAACTGGACCATTACATGAAAAATGAGTAACATAATTTACTCACAAAATGTACAACTTCATATCAGCACAGGAGACTTAGGGCAAATTTGCTCTTGCTTAGAATGGTCTTATTTAGGCTATATGCCACCCTGATGAAACTTTAATCCTGTTGCAAACATGTACAACAACAGGGGTTGCTCCAAGGCCTGGAGATGGCTGGCAGAAGAGGCAAGGATTGAGAAGATTATGCTTCTTTATCTCAGTGCAGCAGTACTTTGTGAAACATAAAAGTAAATCCCCATATGGCTGTTTAGCCTATTCATGTATGACCACCTGTTTGCATACTTTAAGTTGATATGTTCACAGTTCTGTGAAACACCAACGCAAACGGCCGGTTATTTTTTATTCTTGAGACTTGAAATCATTCACCTGTGCATATCTTGAAGCCAGGGCACTAGCTGCAGCACCTGCAATGAAGCATACACTCTCAGGCACACACATGTTGTTCCCTTAAATAACTCACCAATCAGCAGCAAATTATAATATTCAAACATCCAGTATAAGGCAGTACACTGACAAAATGGACATCTGGATTTTATATTAACATTGACAGAGTGTGCTTCGCAAATGTTCTGCTTTATTTATGTGAAATGGAAAAGCAAATACATGATAAATCATGAGAATATATTTATACTATACTGAAGCCACAGAGGTATGGCCTAATTCAGGGTTTGTGTTGCCATCTATGCGAACAAGGCATTGGTTTTAACTCTCCTGGGAGTCCCACCTAAGAGGCCCATGGGAAAATGAGCTTGAGATGGTGCAAGGAGCTTGCTTGTGCCAGTGAGGCAAGAGGAACTGCTGGTGCTGAAAGGAGGTGGGGCCCATGAAGTAAGAAAACTGGGAATGATTATATTGGCAGAGGATTGTGTTTATTCAGCGTTTGCCACCAACAGGACTACTGTGTTCTTTTTAAAGTTTCTCCATGTAGACCACGTGATAGGTAGCAATGATGAGGACATGGGGGCTCAGGGATGGCTTTTGATGGCAGATTTCAAGTTGCAGTTGCCATATCAGGCTTCTCAGCGATTCAGGCTTGGGCATGGAAAGGGACTGTTGGCCAAATAACCCATAGATCAAATTATAGGTTCCTCTCCAACTTTCATACCCTCCATCTTCCCCAAAGAGTCCACAGGATTCAAGAAGAAAAAGCAAGGAAGGAATAAGAGAGTATCTCACTCTGTAACTACTCCAGCTTTCTTTTCCTCTCACAAGCTGTAATTTCACTAGCTTCATGGTTTTTTTGCTTCCCAAAGCAGATCTGTTGGGCTTTCAGCTGCAGTGTCCTTGGGCACTCTGGTTCCTCGCTCCTTCACACTGCTTGGTTTCCCAGCTCCTGCCAGACCCAGTCCCCACTACTCTGATATCAAATCCTAGATTTTATGGCTATGTCTACACTAGTAAATAAAATGGGCTAGGACCCATCCTATGGGTCCCCTAACAGTAAGGGCAAGAAGTCAATACTCTGCCCAAAAGACATAAGTCCCCTTGAAACTGAAAGAGTCTCAGCTGGTGAGAAATTGAGGGAAAGTGTTCATATTCCTTTGATCCAGCATCACTCCATCTGTTGCATGGCCTCTGAAGGCATTTGTGCCTATTTTCCCAGTGGTTTCAGTATATTTTCATGATAGTTGTTCACAAACAGATAGAGCAACTGAGGAATCTTTTGAGCGATATGAACAAATAAGACCTCAGAATACTTAAATCATGTTTGTTTTGTTATTCTGAAATGCCTTTACTGACATTTATGGGGAAATAAGTTTTCTTTTTCCAGAGTGTTCTGTGGCGTCCTGGTAGGTTCAGCTGAACATTTTCCAGGACTCAGGACAAATTCAGGCTGGGTCAAAATAATAAAGTTAATATTTCATGCAGTATATTTTAGAAAATTAAACAGAATGGATCAGCAAAAAATGTGGAATTGTAAAGCTGGTTAATATCATTTTTAAGCATTATAAATGAAACTGAGAATCAAACACCCTTGAAAAGTCCTGTCAGACACTGTAGTAAGTCTTGGATTTACATTCACAAGAGAGGCTGTGACCAAAGTGTGTTTTGGAGATATTTGACAATGATCAGATGAGTGTCTGAGAAAGAATGAAAATAAGACGTGAAAATCCAACCTCATTTAGCCATACTTAGAGGACTTACTTGAAATCATGAAATTTGATTGTTTAAACTCACTTGCTGGAACATTATTCAGTTCAAGATCAATGGACCACGCATTCACTGAATATATGTTTTTGAACTCCACTGAAAAAAAATACTTAATATTGATTTTTTCCTGTAAGTATTTCATTTCTGCTAAAATTATAAAAAAATACAAACTTATTTCTTAATAATAATGTATTTCCTAGTCTGTGAGTTCAGACAAAGCTGATCTACTGAAGTCTGGTTTGATTCACAATTTTAACTAATTTTCAAAGTTTTGATTCTGTTACCAGTGCTTCTGCTAAGTCATGTTTTATTCCATGTGTATCCCACTGTCTTGCAAGAGAAAAAGATCAAGAACACAAAAACTTTCCCTCATCCAGCGGTCCCATACCTTACATCAACTCTGATCATTTTACTTGTTGGAGTATCCCCCTCATCACTTGCCTTGGACTCGTTATGACAACTTACCATAACTTTATGACAACTTATCATGACAACTTAAAGGGATGAATCCAAAAAGGGTAAGTCTCAGGACTGCAATGTTTGACTCATAGGCATTCTGCTGGCATCTTTACAGTGCAAAACAATTGACCAGGCTTTTGAAAATCTCTCTTTTGCACACTAGAGTGTGTCTATACGCACAAAGTAGTACCACAGACACTTGGAGGTGAGCATAACTGAGTAATTACTGCAGCAATGCTAGTTTCAATACCCCAGCTAATTCACTCAGAGCCAGCTCTGCAGCTATGCCCTGTTATAGATGTGGAGATATGGCTCTTTCTCTACCTGTCAGCTCACTAAAGTGCCAAGCATTAGTAAGAATTCAATAATGAAATTATTGATATAAGTATTAATGTAATCTTAATAGGTTGCCTGCATTTATTCTTTGAGAGTAAGACAGAAAGCCATAAAATTCTGCTATTGATTTAGTGGACACAGATTAGTAATGCTGGCATTTAATTTTTCTTCAGTGCAAAGCGGCTTGTCACAAAGACGTAATTGGAAAGATGCAAATGATTCCTTAATTTGGGGTTGATTCTGGGAGAACAAATTCAGCCAAAGGAGGGGAAAATTCAGAAAACTTCACATTGATATTTGGGAAAACATTTCAGTTTTTCATTTGCATTTTGCAAATTACAGTTATTTAAAAATTCCAAAGATAAATCACCAAACACATTTATTTTCAGCTCAAAAAAATTATTTTACACTCTATAGAATATACTTTAGGGTTTGGGGTTTTTTTCACTGAATAAACAAACAAAAAAGGGGGGTTTGTGTGTTTTTTTAAAAGCGATTTCCTTTAAATTTTTATCTTGCATAGACAAAAAGGAAAAATTTCTAATGCATGACTCCCAGACAAATATATAGTAATTGTAAACATGCATGTTTATATGTATGTCCATGCAGTGTCTCACACACAAATTCTTGTTGAGTTGCCAGTGCTACTATTTTTGACACAGAAATTTTCCCCCTATTTCTGCCCCTTATTTCTGCAAAATAGGGAGTAACCTTCATATTGTGATGGCAGTGTTGATTCACTTGAGAAGCCTTTGCATAGACACCAGGCAATGTCCCTGAGCACTGTAAGCTGCTGAATGAGAAACAAAAATTTGGGGGTGTACACCTCAAATTCTGTTTGCTGTTTCCCATCGAATATTTAGTAGAGGAAGAGTGCATCCAATTGCTCCTATTTCAAGGCTTTGTAAAAGAATTTTCAGTCAATGTATTCTGGTTTACAGAAATAACTCTCTCCAAGAATAATCTCTGAGGGCTCTATTAAACAACAAACAGTTCCTAAGCTCTCTGAGCAGAAGCCAAGAAAAGGCCACAGGCGATACAGAGACTGGCTCTGAATACAGACGGCTGATTTGGCAAGACAATAACCAACATACTGAAGAAGGCCTCTTTTGGTTTTCATTTCCTTTAAATGTCTCTCAGCACTGAAGCCGCGAGAGTTGTAGGCAGGCTGGTATAAGTAAAAGCATTTTAAATTATCTCTTTCTTGCCACGGAGCCACTGGATAAACTGCATAATTGCTTGAACTGGTCGAGGCAACTACTACTTTGGTGACAAAAGCTTTTTAATCCAATGTCACAACATCTGTCTGTTACATTTGTTGGTATGAAAGTGGTCTCAAAAGGGACAGTATAATTATTTTTATACTTAAAGCCTTCTTTTTTTTCCCATAGGGGAATCTTCCTTTAACTGGAAGGCATATGGCCCATGATGTTCTTTGTGTTTATTTTTTCCCCGTTGTTGCTTTTTCTGTGTACATCCTTAAACAGCTTTCTGGCTGACCTATGTGCCTGTTGGCTGACATCAGCTGGGAGAGTTGAAGTGTCTTGAGAATACCCTCATCATTAGGACCAAGATGTTCAACTGACACAAGAGCCAAATAATTTTTGGACACTCAAGTACAGATTGACAAAGTTATATGAATAAATTTAGAAGAACCAACTTGTACCTTTACCAAAAATGCAGAGAGACTATAACAAGAATAATTTAAAGTGTCACTAGAAAAGTTCACATATATTTTTAATTAAATTATATAATCATCATGATTATTATGTTATACTATAGTATCATCTCCAGATTTTTCATGTACTGATTTCATTCCAACAAAAAGCTGTAATGGAGTAAATAGCAAACCAGCATGTCACCTGCCATGTTAAATTCAACACAAGCAAAGGACTGACACTGACTAAGCAGCAAGTTCAAGCATTCTGGAAATCTTTCCAGGTTTGTAGGGCTTTGTAAGTTTTATAAAAATCCATTAATTTTAAAAGCCCTAAAATAAAAATTAATTATTTAGAAGCAATGCAATGCAGTAGCTGGAAAGAACCTGGAATATAGAGACAATCACCAAGAACCTCATCTGGGGGAACTGGGTCATCATGATGCAGGAGTTGGGGCAGCTCCATCGACATCACTGGAGTTACACTAATGTAAAAGGACAGCTTACATCTGGGATCTGGCCTAACATGAAAAATAGATTTGCTTAAAGACTTTACATTCTCCTAAAGGATGTGAAAACAACTGGAGTCAGTCCCAATACCAATATGCTTCAATAGCTGTGGTATGTAACACTGCATGTGGATTACATGGGGCAATGTGCATCTCATGGTTTGCCATTTTTAAAGAAGTCATATGTTGGTATGTTCAAGACAATTTCTAAAAAATGTAACACAAAGACTGTCCTAGTCCTCAGTGCCTTGCAAATCAGGTCAGTATTACTCCTCTGATAAAAATGAAGCAATTTTCCTCCTGCTGTTACGTAGAGTAGAAAATGAACCTTTACCAAGGCTATGGTTCTCAAAGGCTGCTTGGCTTTACAAGAGGATACATCACCATAGAAAAATGAACCCCCAGTAAAAAAGACTAATTCTCAGGAGGTATTTTAAGATCAAATGAAAAAGATTCCTAGAATGACAAACATTTCTTATTTTCTCTCCCTGACACACTATGACTGTATCAGAAAAGACTCAATTCAGTTGCCTAAACAAAGGGTCCTGGTGCCATTTGAGATGTCCTAAGGTAGCTGAACAAGGTGTCACTGGTGAACAGGAGACAGGCCCTACAGGACACCTGTATTGTTCTGGAGCAGCAGTTGGAGGCCAGGTGGTCTATGTGACTTACTGTCTCCATTTAGGCAGCTGAAAGGAGGCTGAATACTAACATTTCTGTTAATAGCAGGGCATCAGAGAATAGAAAAGGTCCACAAAACGAACATATTCTGTGGACTTCTCTAGCTCTGAAATGAAGGCCATAATTCATCCTAGCATTAGTACTTTATATTCAGTTGAAGTTGAAAAGAACTTCCGAGAAACAGAGAAATTTTAACATGACAAAGATGGAAGTTAAAAGTTTTGGGAAATTCTTTTATTAAATAATAATAAAAAAAGGTGGATATAAACACCTCAAATCCAGTAAATACTTGCAAACAAGTTTTAGAAACAAATCAATAGGATACTAGCTAGATAGTTGATGATTCTAAGTTTTCTTTGTATTTGTGTGACATACTTTGTGGATATTTAGCTGACAAAGTGCTGAGAAATATTGTAGATGATTTATGACAGTAATAATGTTCTTATATTTCAGGGTTTGCAAGAAATGCTTGCTACTATCTCCCACTGGCTTCAGGATTGCATCCTGTCTTCTCTGATTCAACGCCAGCAATGATAACTCATTCCTTCAGCATGTCCATTTTGGTTACAGCAATGCAATTTACTTAAGCTGGAAAGCATCAGCCCTGGGAAAGTTGCAGCTGGTGCAGATGCAGGAGCAGTTCACTTCCTTAGACCCATCAGTCACAAAACCTTTTGCTTTGCACTTGCAGCCCACACACCATCTAAATTGGTCTCTAGAGGTGAACTCTATCTTCTCACCAATTAAATAAAATTCCATGGGACTGTGTGATGACTGCTTGGGACATTCAGTTAAGGCCATACAGTTGGTGGGATGTACTCGGCCCTAAGTGAGAGTGTGGTTTCTACGCCATTTTGCTTCATGGGAAGCATGCTTCAGTCCCGTCCTGTATTTCTTTCTTGGATAGCAAATTACTGTATTAAAATTCATTTTACTGTTTGGGAAGCCAAAATGAAAAAACTGGGTTTTGTATCAAAGTGAAATTTTGTAAGATTTGTTTCACTTCTTGTGGTATGGAGGAAGTTCCTGGGTACGGAGGCAAGTTACAGATATTTAATTTGTTGGCTTATCTAAATAGTCAAATGTCCATCTTTAACATACCATGTAAAAATTATCATATCTTACTGCTAATTCTCATGGGTCTCTCTTAAATACTGCTAAGCCTTTGAGTTATGCTTTAAATTAAAATTACATCTAAATGTAAAGATTGATAAGGTTTTAATTGAAATTCCTCAGTAATATGTAAATGGAGTTTTACATATATTTATAATACAAAGGCTGGAGGCTAGATGTAGACTGTCTCTTTTTCTAAAAAATACGGGGTTTATGTTCATCTCTCTCTCTCTCTCAATATGATGAATGTTTATTAGGGAACAGTTGTTATTTTTAGATTTGTATGCAAAAAGCAAAACTTGTGAAACATATGGAATTACAAATAGTGTTAATGAATTTGGGAATGATCAGCATTGCTGAAAAATTGGGCTCTTTTAACATGTCCAAGTTTGAGCATTTTGGTACTATATACATTAATATTTTATTTCCAGTGTGTTTACATCAACTACATTTTGTTGAGGAGCCCGTATGAAAGGAAACTTTCTAGGATAGCTCTGCTGTAGTAGCTATTTATGCATTCTTGCTCCCTTGCCCTGATGGATGCTTCCATATAGCTTGTACATTCTCTATTTTAAAAGCACACCCTCTTGGTTTTCAGTGCTATGCTGTGTTGCATACTATAGCCAGATCCACTGCAGTGCATAGATTGTGGCACCCTGAACCATCGGAAAAACAAATAATGACTAGAGGTACATGGATACCCCAAGCGCATCTGCCTTATGATTGCACTCTTGAAGATAATCTCCTGATTGTACCCACTTAATAATATTTTCTGGTTCATATCACAGAGTGATCTTGGAGCACCTGAACTAGACTCCTTTCAGACAAAACAGAGCCAGGACTGCTCCAGCCACAGGTGGGTTGGCCCTGGACCACGTGCTGGTTCACACTGATCTACCCTTCCTCCTCCCCAAATGCAGGTAATGTGTGTCTCCAGAAATATTTCCCTATTTATGCACAACCATTGCTATCAGTTTGCTCTGCTTGCTGATGGACAGGTATCCAACACCTGAAGGAAAACTGACACTCCATCAGCTTGATCTTCAGGATTGTTTTAGGGAATATTTTGTATATATTTAGCAATAGTTGAAAGGAATTATAAACGGAAAGCTTTTATTTTCATATTGCTTTTGTCTGTCACCTTGTTTCTGCTTTGAAAATCCCTTAATCCAAAGAAAATTTGAAAAAGAACCTTTTTCCAGGGGGAAAGTCAGTCCCTTTGTAAAATCACTGATAGCAAAGAGCATCCAATTAACTTCAGAATATATGAATTTTAAAACCCCAATGATTTTAAAAAGCACAAAAGAACCATGTACATTGAAAGGTACGTGCATAAAAAAATTGGATGGAAGAACTAGGAATAAAAAGAGAGAGGGGGTAGAGAGAGAATGTCACCACAATAGCCATACCAGCTAAAATCTTGATAACAAAATATGTAAAATATTTCTAAACCATACTGCAGCCTACACACTAGCCACAGGGTAATAAAGACCTCACATAAGCAAAGGCATTACTGAGCATCTAATCTTCATAGCCAAGATCAGTTCCATATAGTCCCAAAGTTCAGAGAGGAACAGTCAATTACATTTATTGTGAATATATTGCCAAAGATAGACATGGTTCAATCGTACTGAATGGTTCCTGAGGTCATGGAATATCATTTTGCTAAGGCTTCCAGCTGGCAAATTCATTCTCTCACTTTCTCATTTAGTCCCTTGTGTTTATTTTATAATTGCACTCATGACAGCAGAATTACTGAACCCGCCTGTGCAGCCACAAGATGGTTGTTTTCAACAAAAAATGTGTTAAAATTATTAACTGGTCTGTAAGCAAGTGATTCAAATTACCCAGTTCAGTCCTGATCTCATGTTTATAATTTATGTCCAACCTCTAATTTGAATTTTTCAGGGCAGTTTCAGCTTCTGAAAGTCATTGTCCACAAAAAGGAGGTGAACTGTTTTACCAGATTTTATTAGTAAATAATAAAATTCAAGACTACATTTGTAAATTGTGCCTGGCTGTATTCTGGGAAAGCATGGTGGAATTAGTGTGAGCATTTATTGCATTTAGGCCATAAAACTAGCTGGGTGGTGAGGGCCAGCCCTTTGCTATCTCAGGCATTCTCATCAGCTAATCCACTGTCTAAAACATAACAGCAGTTATGTTAACTATAACTATACTTTAACTATATGAGCAATAGAAGAGTTATACTATTGCACAGTCAAATTCTTTTGCCTTCAAAACTGGCACCACTGTCATTCTCTCTCGGTAAGTGTAAAGTTGAACAGCCCATCGCCAAGGATCTCACTAGCTAGAGGGCTACACGCAAGTCTTTGAAGTATGCATGAAAGACAAGAATAAAGGAATCCAGTAGGGTCTGAAAATAAGGGTAGATTCTAGACAAGATTGAGGGATATCATCTTCAGGTGTTTACATGTAAGCATTTCCACAAGAGACACATGACTGCTGGAGATCAATGGAGATCGTGCAAGTAGAGTCCTTAGATGCTGAGGAAGTCAAGGCACTTGGAAGCAGAAACCACTGGCTGATTGGCTGAGTACCTCTCTAGGCACTGCTGACTCTATCAACTAGATGTCCACAGACCATAATTCTGAGTTACACAGCAGATACAGAGCTACCTACATACAGATACCCAAGGTTCTTCATCTGGATTTGCTTCCCTCTGTCAAGACACAGTTTAGTTGCCTAAGCAGAGGTACAGAATGCTCTCTGAGATGTTCTCAGTATCTGAGGTGGCCTCCATCCTCTCCTTCAGGAAGGTGACAGTTTTTCTTAGCTCCTGTGTTTTATGTGTCAGTTCTGTATGGATAACAACCTGAGTAACTGAACCAAGGCCTAAGAGAGCAAGAAAACCCTTCCCAGTTTGGAGTGTGGGGAGAAGGGATTTATTTCAGGATTTTATTTCTATGAATACTTCCACATTGCTCAAGCACAGGATGTCTGCAACAGCAGGTGGACCTGTTTTTTGGAGGACAGTGGAGAAATTTACACTATTACATTCCTCTTATCACTTTATTACTATTTTTAAATCCTATGCCTTGAAAGCAACTTCAGCATTTGCATCTACTATTTTGTTTGTTTTGCTTTCATATTCCTAAATAGCTACTATGGGTTTTTGTACAACAGCACTGAAATTGCCTGGTTTGCAGTATCCCATGTTGCTGCAGCACAGAGCATTGGTTTACCTTCAGACATTTATCTTCCCATTTGCCTAGGGCTAGACACTTTATGTTTTAATGAAAAAATATATTGTTCAGAAATGGCTGCCTTAAGACTTCCTGAATTTTTTACAAATTTGGTATTAAGAAATTGCTGGATAAAATCCAGAAACATTCCAAAGACCAGATAAGGACCTTACTGCTGAGTGCCCCAGCCTGCAGAGGGCATGTCCTAGTGGGCCTGGGTCCAGGGCCAGACACTAAACATTTGGCAGACAGATTTTTTATTGCATTTTCCTTTTCATTATTTCTTCTTTCCCTTAGCATTTGTTAAATTCATACAGATTTAGTTAGACAGCTGAATTCTTGTTTTTCTGTTGAATTTAAGGCCACCTGTTCTTACTCTGGCAAGTACTGCTTATACTCCGTGACACCCTCACATTGTCAGATTGGTAGCAATATACAACATTATAGAGGAAAATGAAGGTTCCAAACTTACATTTAATGATATTTTCTCATTTGTTTTGATGTGGTGTGTGAGCCAGCATTTCTGTGTCTGGCAATTAGGACTCTCAGACAGAGATGTCACGCTCATAATACTGTAATTCTTGGCTTTTTTTTCCCTCATTGTAAATCCTTTACCTCCCTGAAAGTAAAGTTTTCCAGAAGTGGAAAACTAGTCATTCTAGATACTTAACAAACTCTCCAGATGCTACTGTCATGCGAAGGCTTAAGTGAATTTAGCGTTAAGTATTTTTAAAAAAGTGTCAAGATTGTGCCAGAACTTCACAATAAAATTCTGCTGCTTAAGACTGTGAATTCTAACATAAAAATGCAGCCATTTTAACTGCTAGAGTATGATAGGTCATAAAAGATTATTTTTTCTGACTGACACTAAATTGAAAATGGATAATTTTCATTTAAAATAAATAGGGAATCAATTTATGTGGTGCACTTTTTTCATATACAGAAAACAGGAAAGGAAGACAAAGATGTGGAGGTAAGAGAATTTATTTGTAAAACTGTATCTAGTTTAAGAATATTAAAATCTGGGATGAAGTCTTTCTGACTGTGAAGGAGATGACTGAAGTGTACTTGACTTCCTTTAAATTCTACTTACATTTCCAGTTGAAGACATTCCTGTCAGAAAATACATATTGGAATAGGAATATATCAATTCCACTGGACTATGAAAACTAGGGCAGCACGAACTGTCAAGTGGCACATATTCACCCGACTACCTTGAAAAACCTTTTGAAACATTAGAGATTGGCTCCCAAATTTTCTTTGCTTTTGCCACAACTTTGCAGGCTGAAGTTGTGAAGATTCCCTAAGCTGCCTTATTCTGTTGGAGCCCTGCTGCTCAGCAGCTGGAGAGTTTATGAAGCTCCAGCAGATATTTTTGAAAATTTTTCTGGAATGAAATGTTTTAAAATGTTCTTCCAAAGGAAATGTTACATATCTATCTATATTGTGTAGGATGGATGGATCCATCTCTTCCATGCTGAAGCATTTGGTTTTGATACTAAAAACTCCCTATGCATGGGAAATTTAAGTTCTTAAACAGGTCTTGCAAACTCCCTAACACACCTTTTGATGCTGGAGAAATTCCTCACTTAACTGAAGATTACCTGTCCTTTCTTTCAGAGTCAAAACTCTGTGAACATGAAGGGCACTTTAACTTGCATCTGTCTTCAGTCAGTATTTCAGATGATCTTCTGAGATTTAGGAAAACAAATCTTTCCCTTACTGTTAACTTTTTTTTTTCTAAATTAAAAAAAAAAGAAAAGAGACAGGGGGGAGTTTTAGCTTCTAACTGTTGGGAAATAGAGAATCTGACAGGCTCCAGAGCTGACGGGAAGCTTTGGTAAAGTGTTGTTTGCCAGATGGCTACATCTTCTTCCACCTAATTACAATGACAGAAGGTCTCTGAAAATAAGGCAATTTTTTTGTTTTGCTGACAAAAGACCTACTCGTGTAATTTTTCCTCTCCAGCTTTGCATCAATTCAACTGAAACAGGAATTTGGCTTATAAGTGATAAGAAACTGGCTTTAACACTATATGGTTAAATAGTTCAATCTAAACTAAAAGAAAAATATTAATGTAAGTTATTTTCTTTTTTAAAATTCCATTTAACTTTAGGTATCTGAGGCACAAAAGTTAGGGGCAAGAACCTCTTGTGTTTGGACAATGAAAAGAGGAAGTGAAGTCAGAGGAGCACCTCTAGAGAGTGACTGAGCCACTGAGAAGGAAATTGCTCTCCAGCATCACCTAGCTACCTTCATTCACTAAACGTAACATGGAACTAAGGGGCAATGGTCCTAGCCCACATGTATCTGTTAAGCATTCACCCACGTGCAGGTAGCCAATGCAAAGCCAATGCACCACTTTCACTCTCAATTTATAACCTCACTCATATAATAGCTTTATACATCCCCTTGCAGAGGGGCACATTCCCAAAATATGAGTAGTTATTGTACTGCATGAGCTCATGTCAACTACTTTCATCAATCAGTCCTTTAATACTCTGCTCTACTTTTCTTGCTATTGAGTAAACCCAAAGGTATAGTATTTTTGATTTAACAAGATTGGACCACACCTGCCCACCCAAGCTAAACATATGTTAAATAAAACTATATTTTGGTCAGTTTTTTTAATTTAAGATGTAAATTATAACATTATGTCATTGGTCTGTTTTATGGGTGATTAAGTGATGTTTATAAATATTTTATTACTCAGTAATGTCTTTATTCAAAGCATGAACAATTACTAGATCCCTATTTCCAAATTTAACCACACCTGGGGAATTATAGGCATTGGCAGGCAGAAAATTCTGAATGAAAATCATTGATCCTCTGGGCTGACTTGTCTATGTCTGAAGATGGTGATTAGGAGACACTTTGTTAAGCATCCAAAGTTTCTATCATAAACCTGTTCATTTCTTTCTCTCTCATCTTTCATGCCTTGCTGCTTATCTTCTATGAATTGTGTCCAAACTTTTCAAAGATGTCCTGTGTTTAGATCAGCAGAACTTGACTTGCAGACTTCCTGAATGCTTGTATGGAAGTCAATTCAGCTACACAAGATGGAAAACTTCAACCAATGTGCCTTACTATATGCTTCATTCCAGAAATTTTATGTACATAGAACCTGGGAGACTAGTGTGTAGACCGCTCTGCAGAATTCTTTTGCTCTTATGCAAAAATTGCCATTTGTGGGAGTTTTATGAGAGAGGAATGCATGTTTCTACATGTCTGGTTTTTTAACTGAAGGATAAAAATGAATTGTAGCCCTTTTTGGGAAAAAAAAAAGTATACTTTCCTGTTTTGGTTTTTTTTTTAAAGATACAGGCTACGAGTTTCCTATTTCTTCTTTTTTTCTTCTTGGCCACAGTTACCTTCCTGCTAACCAGTGGGACTTTAGGGTGAGGATCTTTGAACCACAGTTGGTCCGAGTGATAAACTGACTTCTAAACCTTAGCAAGAATAGCATGCCAAAAGAAACCTAACAAAATATTCATATTATTTTTAGTGTTATGGAGTACAGTAGTATATAGAGACTTCAGTCTACAACTGTGCTACATTATTCTTGACAAGGTACCTAAGTAAAATGAGGGATAGATTTTTCCCAAAAAACCTTCCAGAGTTAACAGGCAGCACAGAAAATAGATGGAAATGTCTTTATTGATGACATTTATAGGTGGAGAACTGAGACACAGAAAGACTGAACCACTTGATATCACAGAGGTAGTTTGTGACATATTATGGGGCCGAACCCTCATCACTTGGAGCCCAAATGGAAATTAACAAGTCTGGTTTCCAGAAACTACTGTAGATTTAAATATAAAGTCATAACATCTTGTCACTGATCCATGTTACATAAAATTAAGTGATGCTTCCAAGGGTTCTGTTATCAAGGAACTGCTTGATTTAAACAGGAGCAATCCAGGTTCCTGACCACCAAATACATTCTTCTTGAGCACCTTCAGCTTTTAAGGACAGGCATCCATGACAGATCCTCAACTTACTGAATACAGTTTAATGTAGAAATACTACATATTGCCTAACATTTAGTACTTCTGAAGTCAGTAGGAGAATATCAGAAGTCCATCATATTGTTGTCATCTGAAATGCATGCTAACCAGAATCGATACTTATTGTTGTGCATAACTATTTGCAGGTGTGAACTCCAAGGGAGGACAGAACACCACTGAGATTTTCACAGAGGTGGGGGTTATAAAAAAAATTAATTAAGCAAAACAAGTAAATTAAAATTAAGAAAAACATATTGCACAAGATTTAGTGATAGAAGCACTATTACTAGTTCATGTCCTCTTACATAAAGTCCTGAAATTAATCTGGATAAAATACTAAAAACAAATGGATGTGGACTGTCTTACAATAGAAGAAAATATCAAGTATAGTCCATGTCTGATTTCATAAAAACAAAACAGTTAGCAGCTTGTTCCAGAGTAATCTCACAAGATACATGCAAATTCTTTTTAAAATAGCAATCATGAGCTAGATCACACATCATGAGAGTAAGAAAAAATAAATAAAATGCTGTTACTGTCAGTTTCATCCCATACATAAAGATGACATTTTACAGTTATTACATGTCTAATAAAAATACACATATTTGTAACCAGACACCTTTTTGTGTATTAATTTTGTGTATTAATTGTGTATTAATTAATCTAAAATTTTGTTCTTCTGAACTACTGCCCATAATAAGCAGCTCTGGCAATAGAAGTTATTCATTTCCTCTTAAGGGTATTCTCATATTAAATGAACAACAAAATATTAAATTATTTGTAAATAACAAAAATGTATCAATACAGCTTTTCTTACATTTTTCAACAGAGTATTGGATCTACCTTTGCAAAAAATTGCAGCGGCTATATCAATTCAAAATATTTTTTCAAACAATTGAAAGTTTACATGCCTTAAAAATTCACTTTCTGTCCAATGGCATCTTTGTCAGTAATCTCTGTTATTAAGGATAAAAGGGTTATGCAGAAAGGGATAGCTGTTGTAAGAGCTGTTAAATGGTTGTGTGTTTGAGGTGATACTTCAAAGGCCAAACAGCTTGGAGTTACTTCAGCTATTGATAAGATGAGATACGAGCTCGGTTCGCACACTGAATCAAGTACACTAAGATGATAACTGGCAACAGTTGAATAAGTCTTATTTCATTACCTAACCTAGTAAAGCTTATATAAAACTTTGGGGAATAGCTGCAGATTATCTTAAAACTTTCATCTGAAATATTTGTCAGGACTTCCTCTGAGAAGTCCAGAGGACAAAACTATCTATGTCTTTCCCACAAGGTCTTCAACTATAATATAGTCCAAATACCTTTTTCCATTACATAAATTTTGTACCTTGACATTTGTACCTCAACATTTATTGTATTTGGCTCTTTCTCAAACCACCACTTTCTTATTTAAAAATTCTCACAGTTATTGTTTACACCTACATCCCTGCTACAGTATGTAAGAGAGCAACTCTTACTCCCCAATGCATATTATTAGGCACTAAGTTTTTTTAAGTAGCAGAATTACTGGGGTCCTAGATGTTTTGGTTGGTCCAGAGTGGAAGTAGCAAAGTATATATATACACTTGAATACAAGTTACTATTTATCAGGATATAAAAGACTCTCTTGTCAATCAGAATTACAAAATAGCATTTCTGACATGGGAAAGAGTCAGATCATGAGAGAACTCGGGAGTAACCTTGGATCCGTGCTGGGCCATTATTGCATTAAGAGTACAGACTCTTGAAGTTAAGTACAAATAGAGCTAGGACATCTCAATGTTTTTTGCAATACTAGGTTATGTACTGCTTGATTATAAAGGACAAAAGGACAAAGTTGATATGCCATAAGAGAAAGAATGATGGTGCAGACTAGGCTATATTGAGAAAAATTACTAGAGAAAGAATCAAAAGAAATGGGGCTGTATGATACATTAGCAAACACCCTGCTATTCCCACTGAGGATGAAATAAGAAGGCACAACAGGAAATCTGAAATCTAGGAAAAGAAAGACTCATTTTTATCATTTTTATGTTTGTATGGCAATATATTATGGTGCCTTCATTTGAATTAAGTATTCTTTTTTATGTTGGATTTAGACAAGTGTCAAATGATTTAATTATAAGAAATTAAAATTTAGAAAATATTACATAATACACAACCACTGCTGAAAACTGCTTTAGTTTCTAGTTGTTAGAGTTACATAATTATTTCAGAATTTTGTGCTACCACAGGGTGAAATTACCTGCAACCTGGCCTGTTCCACATAAACTTTTTATTAGGTGCTTAGCTGCTTTCCAACCCTGACAGACTGAAATTAACTCTGGATTCTGAATACAATCTTGTGTTTAAAATTACTAAATCTTTATCTTTCAACAGTCAAAACCCAATGGATTTCTCTTTCTAAGGGTGTTTTCAATAAAGTTACCATTTAAAACTTTCTGATTCTTTTGTAATATGGCTGGGCACAAAAAAAGTCGGTTGTTTCATTCCATTAAAAAAATATTTAAGGAGATAGTTAGGTCATTTGCCTAAAATTGGTCTCTTGTCATTCAAATATGACTGTTAGAAATAATGAAATATAGAAATAGAATAGAAATAACTAGTATGTAAAACTAGTTTTCCTTCCAGGTGGACATATGGGAGCTTATTACAAAGTTATGCCTAAAGAAAATTCTGTAGGAACAATGCACTGATGATTTTTCATTGACTTTGAGTTAATGTTTGCATTGTACAGCCAGAAAATGCCACAGACTACTTCCCTTCATGTACTGCCCACAGCAGTAAGAGCAAAGACATATATTTGCGGGGGGATAGGAGAGGAAAGATATTCCCTTTCCCTCCTTCACATCGAGTAGCAACGTGAAGCCAGAACAGCTGAGAAACTATGGTGCTGTGCAGTTAAGAAAGACAGACTAAATTAAGCTCAAGTCCATCCCACAAGGAAAAATGGCAAGGTAGCAAAAGGCAGTAACAACAGTAGGCAACAATACTCATGAAGATGCCTCATACATCCAGAAGCGGGACTCCTTTGTGCTAAGCATGATGAAATAGCAGCCATGTCCTCTACTGTTGAGCACAGATACTATGACACATTGCCCATGTTAGCAAAACTCTTGTGTTTTGAAATCAGGAAGCATCTAGTCTGTAATAAAGGGACAGGGAACTATGGTTAGGATTTAAAAGTTTTGTGTAAATATCCAGTATTATATATAACAATTGCTAATCCATTCGGATGGTACTTTGTCAGATCTGTTAAACCAAATCTGCTGTTGGGTAACTTGTAGTCAAGATGATGAGGTGAATGTTCTCATTGCTGTGAGTGTCCCAAAATTATTCCATTCCACTTTTGGTGAACATAAGACCAGACCATTACTTAACCAGTCTGTACAGTAGCTTTTCACCAGCTATCTTGAAATTTAACTCCAAAATTGATTCCCCTTTCCACAGAATTCCAGGTTTTCAGATTCTCCTAATGAGCCACATGTAATATTTCCGAACATTGAGGGGTTTTGCTTATTATTTTCTGCTTAATAATTTTTTTCCTTTTCCTGTTTGGCTGTTGGGTTTCTATTCAGTCATGTTGGCACCTGTCATCTTGGCAGTGTAGGCATCTATAAACTGGAATCATTTAGTTATTTATTTCTCACTTTCCTGTTCAGTAAGTCAACAATCAGCTTTGGAACTGGTCTATGGTACTTAGCTCTGCAGGCTTAGAGGAAGTGTGCAGTAAAGATTTATGACTGTTCATCTCCCAGCTTACCCATTTATAACTAATTTTCTAAATGTCTGTTGAAGAATTCAATTTCTCCATTACCTTAAGGATAACTCCATGGCAATCTGCCATGTAAGTTCTTTCTCTTTATCAGGAAGATTTCCCTTTCTAACAAGGTGAAATGTGACCTGTTGTCAAATAATATATCTTTTTGGTTTTTTTCTCAGATGAGAACAGTTGGCAGGAACAGGATTATTGCAGCAGAAATGGCTTTTGGTATAAACGTTATTTCTGATTACTGACCACAGTAGTCTCGCAGAGTGACAGGCAAGCAACATTGACCGTGGTGCTTGATCTGATGTCACTGACAATGTCAGCTGCAACTCTGCTGATGAGTATAAGGGAAAAGGGAGGGGTGACAATGGCAGTGCATAAATCATTGTTATAATATGAGTAGAAAATAACATTTAGAAATGTTTCAACTTTGGTATGAATCCTAGCTGGTACTGTAAATTTAATGTCTTGTTCTGGCAATTCCATATCATGAGCAATGTCTCAATTTTGCCTTTAATTTCCATTAAATAATAAATTATTAACTTCTTATTCATCTCCTATTTGGGTATCAGATTAAGATATAAAAACCAAGACAAGTAACCAGACTTCTCATTTTTAGCATTCATGTAACATAAATAACAGTAATGTCATAGACTATGAAGGACTATACCATTTGCTCTAGCTGGCTCAGTTCTCTGCTTTCTTGAGCGCCATTACAGATTTGGGGCGAGCGTGCAGGTTGAGTCCTGGGCCACAGACAAAAATCTGTATTGCACAGCTCATACAACACAAATGCTTCTTTCTCTGCAAAGATGCTGCTCCCAATTTTTATGGGTGTTTCTGAAGCAAACATGAGCATCTCCTGTTTTGTCTTCACGGATTATTTACATCCGTGCTATTCCAAATAAGTAAACTGAGACATGAGCAGTGACAACTGTGGGTAATGCCAGACAATGTAATATAACATCCTTGACTTTTTACGGTCAAAGCTTTCACAGTCGTAAAACAGTTTGCCAGCAGTGATCCAGGAGAAGCCTGTAGGTTTATGAAGGTGTTGTAAATAATTCTGCAGTTAAAACTAGTTCAAAGTAAGTGTTGTGTATTATTACATGGGCATTGAACTCCGAATATAAGTTTTTATAGTGCCAATGCTTTTGTAACTGTCATGGCATAGCTTTAGGATTCTGTTGAATTTCAGTTTTCAATATAAAATTGCTAAATATAAGATTAAATATTATATATTTAATATAAAGTTAATAATTTGATCTAAGTTTAATATGCACTAAATATTAAGTATAAAATATTGAAGCTGCTGTTCAAAAAATTCATTAAAGTTCGGTTTTAACCTTGACATATTGACATACAGTAATAGCGTCAGTAGGATTTTGCTACCATTCAGCTATCTGGCCAAAGTATCATCCATGTAATGCTTGTTTCTCAGAAGGTAATGAAGATCACTAACACCATTCTTCAAAGAGCAATGCACACTGACTCAAATCTGTTCCTATTTAAAATGTCATGGTAAAAAATATAATGAAATAGCGTCATTTCTCATGTAGCATTACATGGTGATACACACTCCACACTCTACAAAGACTGAAGCAACTCTGTGTCACAAATACAGCTGCAAGAGGTGGAAGTGCAGCTATTAATTACGACAGCTTTATTGGTCTTCTTTATATCTACAGAAAGGTGGATGCCTCCAGTCTTTCTACCAATCATTTTTTTAACTATTTCTCTAAACATGAGACAGATTTCTGGTCCTGTGAGTGCTGTAATACCTCACCTGCAATTAATTGGCATGCATGTATGAATATGTGCTCTTTATTTGTTTACTTGCAGACAATTGCTCCATGATAACAGAGCATAGACCATAGGTCAGATATGAGAGAACAGAAAGGAACATTTGCAAAATATTAGTATCTCTAAAATAGGAATAAAAAGTCCAACTTGAGAAAAAGCCTGTTTTTCATTAGAATCAACCTTTAGTATGTCTTGGTACTTTCTTAACACAGCTATCTCTGCAGAGTAAATGTACTCTGGACCAGCTGGCGTGGAATAACCCCTGTCCATAGTAAACTCTGTTTCCCTTCAAAACATGGTTGGCCATATCCAAACTGCCCCCTGAGAATAGTTCCTGGCTTGTGCTGAGTCCTAAACTATGCCTGGGACTTGGTCACGGCTGTGACTGTGCTGGAGGCCGCTCCTGCAATTAAGTGGTATGGATGATGGAGTTTCAGTGCCTGGGAGCAGTATCTGGCAACATTTTTTTACTTAGCAGTCCTAAGAACTACTTCTGGGCTGCAACATCATTTAAAACACCTTCAAATCTAGGGAAAGAGATACCCTCTGCATGGTTTGTATACCAAGCACATATTATTTGTATACCAAGCTGTGAAAATTATTTACAGAGAGAGAAAAGAGACAATTACTTTAATTTCAGTTAATGGGAAAGATCAGGATTAAAAGGTGTGAGAGTACAACTCTTACTCACTGTACTCTTAAAATCGTTCTTATTTTAGCAAAGCCTAAACTAGAAATTAATTTACTAATCAGATGGCTCAGGTTATTTATGGAGCTTTTTGTGGTCTCAACAATTTTAACTCTATTGTTCTGAAAGAAAAGTAAGACAATAGATCCTAGCAGAGTGAACAAAGAAATATAAGTAAATAAACATAAAAAATAAGAAAGAACTATTCAACATCACATTTGTATCATTTTCTTCTACCAAAATTAAGGATTTAATGACTGTTAAAGGTCAATGATTCAAATCTGAAGTTAAATGGCTGGTTTTCAAAGGTAGTGGTCATCTTCTTTTCTCATAGACTTCTAAAGATTAAATACCCAAAATATTTTAAAATCAAAAGTTTGGGACTAACAGTAAGTTTCAGGCATTTCACCCATATGCATGCACTTGCAGAGGCACTATGGTGTACTGGACGTAACACTGAATGTACAAGAAGTCTGCATTTGCAAGTGCTCTATAAAACCGGTTGTGTTTGCATATCAGGCTACTCAGTGGAAAATGGCTCAAGATGAGCCAGGAGCATAACAGTGATTAACGGCCTCCTTTTTGTTGTTAAACTATAATGCGTCAAGCAAAAGAAGAAGCAGCTAGAGAATCCTAGACTTTACAAGGCTTCTGGATTCTGGGAAAATAAAAGATTCACAGCTTCAGTCTGTTTCTCTAAACAGTGCACTTTGCTCGCTTGCACTTTTGGAAAACGCAGGCCGAGTCTGGGCCAACATTCAAGTGACCCTGAGCTTATTTATGGACTGATTCCAAACTAAGCAATGGATGATGGCTTCAGGTAAGATGTCTTAGCTACTAGAGGTAAAATGCAAAAAGAAATACTGACAAACCTGTGAACCAAAACTAGAATTACATCATGTATCTAAATTCAAGAAATTTCTCAGAGACTCTTTAAAGAAGTTCTGTCAAATGCCATATATCATTGAGATAGTAAACCTGCAGAAAGGCAGTATGGATTACATTTCTTGGATGTGAAAACCCAAGCCAATCTCCTCCCAGAGATTTACCAGTGGGATTTTAAATTACAAGGAATTTCTAAGCCAACCCAAATACAGTATCAGCATTGGTGTAGTGCCTATAAAACATTTGAGAAACAAAAAAATAAATTAAACAGATAACAAATGTGAAAAATCAAACACATTAAAAGCTATATGACAACAAAGACACTGAAACTATGTTGATTAAGAAAGATGAAAAAGATCAAGAAGAATAAATTAAAAGCTATAAACTATATCCCACTAAAAGTAAAATAAAAATGTCAAGAACGCATTTATATTTTATTGATAAATGGAGACTTAAATGTGATCAAGGAAATGCTTCTTTATTTTTACGAAGAAAGGCAATAAATCAAAGCCACATATGTAAGACAAACAAAGGAAAAAATAATTCAATGAAATTATAAATAAATAAATAAATAAAGCTGCTTTTTTTCAAAAATGCAAATAAATGAGCTTTGCGGTAATTTAGCTTGCCATTTTTCAATAACATGGTGCAATGATGGAGCTCTTGAAGATCCAATATTTTAGAATATGAAGTGACGCTAAAGAAATATTAATGTTTGATACTGCATTTCCAGCTGAGTCCCTCTTGAGAGTCTCACTGAAATGGACGATGCTGCTTGTCAAGTAACATTTTGAACCTCAGCTGATCTGTATAAAGAGCTGCCTCCACCCCTCTGGAGTTCCAGCCACAACCCCCTGCACCTCCACATGCATTGGGATCTGCTTTGAAAGTTGCAAAATCAGGGCCTGTAGCATTATTTCACGTGAAGACAGGTGACAGAATAGAATTTCAAATTTAAGTACGTGCATGTAGGAAATGTCCTGCTCCTTTTTCAAGTCATGACATCAAAATGTTAGATTACATCGTGCCCTACCAGCTCCTGTCCTACACCACAATACTTCAGTGGCAGCATGGCCTTTTCTAATGCTTTACAGTTTCAAGATACCTCTCCATTTTAATTTGAGGTGACAGCCACTGTAAAGCTCACTTTAAGATGTCTTTATCCTCCACCCTGACCAAACACCTAAGAGGATTTGAGACCTGTAGATCACTCTGCAGCAAGCATGCCACCATCACAGCCCCCTCCTCAGTACAGACATTTCTTTGAATAACTCTCCTCGGCCTAGTAGAAAAGGACGACATGCCATATATCCTACAAATAGGCCTTTAATCTTTATTCAACAGTTGCTGTGTTGAGAACATAAAAATAAGATCTTACATAATCTGAAATATTAAAAAAAAAAGAAAAAATGAAATAACCTTGTTCTGGAAATGAAGTAGATAAGGGAAAACATGCAAATACCTGTGCATGTAAAATGGACTCCCAGTATTTTAAAGAAGGCACACAATACAATTTTACAGTTTCAAGATCTTTAAATTTAGATGTTTGACATTAGGAGACCTAGGATTTTACATTTACTTATGTGACAGTGTGCTTCCCCCGCCCCCGACCTTTATCTCCTGCAACCCTGCTCAGGTGATAACCACCAGTGGTGACTGTAATGGATGCATCTGGTCACGATGGCTGCATTGGCTCAAAGTGGATTCAGGAGACAGATAACAACACAATAGCCTAGGGCTATTGTGCAATGCACCCACCGAAGAAACTAAAACCTGTGGTCGGCATGCAAATATGACTATGGGTCAATCATCTTATCCCCATAAATAGTGAGCAGCCCAAGAGCCCTTTGAGCTCCCCTGCACGGCAGCGGGCTGCACGCCAGGATCTCCCCTTGAGCAGGGACGCCTCTCAAGGTTACTCCTTGAGATTGAGAGATTCCTTGCCGCAACAGATCCTCGGTAAGTGACTAATAGCATGCTAAACTTTGAAATCTTAGCTAAGTGATATAAAGGATTGATTGTGCATATATAATCCTTTAGATATAAACCGTTGACCAAGTCTGGGACTAAGACTAGATCTAGCCGCACCTAGACTCCTCTCTGAGAAGGAGTTTAGAAAGCAAGGGGATCTTTTTCCAAACCTCATGACTCAACGGGAGGGTCTCCCTGACAGTTTTGTCTGACCCTGTCCTCTATGCAGTAAATAATCAAGTGTACCTCGCCACTGAATCTTGTTAAAACACTGTCGCATTGAACTTTGTTAACTCCCTATTCTGTATCAATAAACTATATTTTTACTTCTCTCTAATGAGTGAAGTGCATGCTCACTCCATCCGCAACAACTCAGTATTTTTTATTTACTTTTAGAGAGGAAGTGCTCCAGGTCAGGAATTCAGTCTTCAGGAAGAGACATTAAGATCATGTAAATAGTCAGATACACAGATTATTCTGTGCCTGTACAGTACTCACCCCATTACAGTCTTAACCCTGACCAAGCTTTTGGACATTAGGATGATTCCAAAGGATGTGACAAGTTACACTAGTTACAGCGTGAAAAATCTCAAGAACCATTGAATCACTTCGTTGTATTTCAGATTATACAGTCTCGCTGCTTAGCATCTATGAACAGCTAAAGAATGAGAAAGAGAAATGCAGCACACTTTGGTGAGAAGGAAGGAGAGCTGAATTCACTGCAGGAATATTTCTGAAGCTGACAGTCATGATCCTCTCCCTTTTGGGATCTGACTACTCTTCATGTCTTGCAGAGCACGTAGATACAAGAAAACATCAGTACTTGAAGAAGTAAAGAAATAGCCAGCACAAGTCCACATGATATCTAGGACCAAATACAAGTAGCTGTTGACACTTTTACCTCCCATAATGTATTTTCAGGATCAACACTTGTATAACCGTGAAAATAATTGTAACTGACAGAGAATTACAGTTCCTATGACACACATGCAGGGCTTTTTTTATATGTCATGCTGCAGCCCTCTCCTTTAAAATATGTTGACTAACCCCTGTTTGCTAGAGGCAATTTATATCTCTCCCTTCCTTTCAGGTGTGAAAACTGCTCTTCAAAATTGTCTTAGTGTGGGACATAAGGTTAGGAGAAATCTGTCCTGCTGTAGTGACTGGTCTCATAATGACAAATATCACTCCAGATTTAAACATCTGTTATCCAGTGACTTTTAGTGCTAGAATCAGGGACATGATATCATTACATGATGGAAGTTTTGCCTCATGATGGAAGTATTATCTCAAAATGTGAGTCTGGAACATATCATCACATTTCAATGTACAGAAATTATACCTTCTGTCATATTTAGTCGTTTTAAACCACCTGCAAAAGGACTTCATTCTGAGACTGGTACTTAAGAGGAGCGTGGAAAGACCCACTAAACACAGGAGTGGGAGGAAGATGGAGGGGAAGGGCTTTGCAGTCGTATAACCAACATAAACCTCTCCCATCACACGGCTTAGCACCTCCTTATCACGTACAGTTGAATGCTCAACCCCTGCTCACGCGGTGGTTTGCGTAATGGCAGAGGGTGCAGGGCAGTCAGGAGAGAGCTGCCCTCCTGCCATGCCACAGGCTGGGTGAGCTCTCCCAGCGGCATGGAGTTGCGTGTTCAAATGCATGAATGTTAATCTCAGAGAAAGCACAAATGCCAAAATTCATGTTACTTCATCAACAAAAATGGTCACTAGCAGCGCTATCAACTGCATCAGTCTCTTCAGCATCTGAACACTGAGGGCAGGAAAACATCTAGTTTAATTCCTTTTCCACAGCTGTCTAACTTGTGGCTAGTAGATTGTGTAGGTTGCAACTAGTTGGTAAAAAACATTGGTAGTAGATGGCACAACCACGTTTCTTTGCAAACAGGAATGTGGGTATGAAAAGGTGTTTCTTGCACTTTCCTGTTTTTTACATAGGTGTAGCAATACTTGCATTAACATTCTTACACTTGTTGAGAGTACTTGATTTTCTTTTTAAGAAAATCTTTTGTTAAGTGGTTATGCATGGAAAACATCAACGAGTAATAATAAAAAGCCAGGTGAAGTGAGGATTAGAAGGCAGGATTAAAATTAAATAGCTACAAAAGCAGTAATGGCAACATATAAAAAATGTACTTTAAATCACATGATCAGCTATATTCATCTGTGTTTTATCTGTACAAAATCATCCTAAGAGATGATGATAACCTGGAGATGTTCAAAATAATTCATTGTTGAAAATTGCAATCATATGTTTTGAATCTTTTGAATAAAATTCCCAAGGCAGATAATGTTGTACTTAAAATAACAAAGGAAGCAATAATGTAATTGTCAGCTACATCTATACCAATACATTATTCAACTGTAGAACACATGTCCTAAGAAAAGGCCAGATTGACAGTAATGAGTATGCAGGTGCCAAAAAAATAAACATCATTGCAGAAACCAGCCAGAACAGCACATCTGCAGGAGAAAAAAAATAAGCTGTGGATCTGGCAGTAGCCACTACAAAAAGAAAAGTAATATGTTAGTTGACGGTAGGAATTTAGCAGATCTGAAACCAGTTTTGTACTGAAGATTAACGTCCTGGGAAGAAGTGTCTTTATCTGGAGAGAAGGGCTGTGGAGGCCAGGAAAGCTGACTGTCTGCTTTTCAGGTTTCATGGAGGTCTCCTTTCTGAGACAAGCAAAGTGTCCAGTTTTCCAATCTTGAGCACTTTTTATATCTATTTCTTCAAAAATGTCACATACTCTTGTTTGCACATAATATGCTAGGTGCCCTGAAGGCAATAATCAGATAGCAAATAAATACTACAGTGAGGAAAGAAAAGAATAAAAACCTACATGCAATAGAATATCCACTGCCTTTTATATAGCCCAAAATCTCTCTCATGCCCACTGTGCTCTGTGAGATGTTAATTTTCTGCGTCTCATCACCGGCCTATTTGAACACCCTCTCAAGTCACTTTTTGCCTATTGCTACAAAAAATGAGATCTCTGCTCTGTTTTATGAAAGGAAAGTAGGGTGCTTTCACACAAATACAGAATATCTGGCAATGAGATTACATTTGTTCATTTCATAAGGACTGACATTGATATGTAAATATTTTTGAAATGTTTATGTTCAGTGTTGGTGCCAGTTCTAGATTTTAAAAGGAACCCTTCACTTTTCAAGCTGTCAGTCTGAGAAACATTCAAGACTTTGAGCATGCAAATAGTCATAACCACTAGCACAACATGCAGTGCCAGGATATAAAACATCCCTTTATCTTTACATCAGCTATGCGTACCTGCTATAGGGGTTCTCTATAGTTGTTCCTGACCTCTTCCTGACCTCTAATTCAGTAAGGACAGAAAATGCATTCAGAGTTTGTCTATACGTCTGTATGTCTATATTTTTTATATACCTAGCTACAGGAATGTCACACAAAGCAACCTGCAACTGCAATGCAGATTTCACCAGTATCAAATCTATCTTAAGTCTGGGTACAGAGAAGTGGTGGTGGATCTAGTCAAATGTCTTGAACTCCATCCCTTATAAGCATTTCAGCAGTAGGCCTACTACCTTTTTTCCTCATTTTCATTTCAAGAACAAGCAACAGTATTTTTAACCTAAAAACACCCTTCCTAAGATTACTTTGTTGGTCCAGAAAGGTTTTATGTGAATAGTGAAAGGTTTTACGTGAATAGTTTTATGTGACTTTGTACTTTACTGGGCTAAATAAGGCATGTATCTGCATGTTGCAGTAAAATTGCTGTGCAAAGCATCTCTTTACCTGTACTTAATTTTAGAATTAAGAATACGGAAAATCACATATTGAGTCCTGAGGCTACTAAAACACATTACCTGGAAGAATTTTATTATCTCTTGGTGAGACTTCGTCTAAGTCACATGCTGAATTACAAACATTTTCATTATTGTTTGTTGTGGTACAAGAAAATAAGAATAAAAAAGTAATGGATATTTTACTATTTTGAGTACTGCATATATCTTTTGATAATAATTTCTGTATTAAGATCCATATTACACAGAAGTTTTGTTCCTGAGTCTAGTGTATCTATTATACCCTGTAAAATGCTTAACTTTAATAAATGTCTAAAGGTTTGTAATACATTTCAATTTAAGTGCTTTTTCTATCACTGAAATGTTCCCAAATCGAGATGTCTGTATGTGTGTGCATTAAGCTGTATGGATAAGAGTGAAGCTATGTAACTAAAAGCAAGCAATATCTGTTTTCTTGAAACTTCCTCTAAAAACATCACAAGGTTTCTGACAGTTATGGAGGTTAGCGAAATTTCTGGGCAACGTCCAGTCCTGGTCTATGCTACCCCATGAGATAAACTGACTTCTTACAACTAGACTCCAAAATCCCATATTTATGACACAAATTAAGTCATCCTTTAAAACTCCTCTTTTCTGAATATTTCTTCAGACCTATTTTATGCTTCTGAGCAATTAATGTTATTTTTTACAGCTATTTTCTAAAATACCTGAGAGCAGATGTTCGGCTGTTAGAGCTCCATCAACTGCAATTTACAGTGAAGCAACTGCCCCCAATTAGGGTGGAATATTAACATGTCTGAGAGCTACAGTCTGGAGTAAGGGGAAAGCAGAACTGAACCACCAGAAGGTCTAATGAACTAAAGCTGTCAATTTATTCAGCGCTAGACAAGAAATAGGTGCAAATCTCATAACACTGTCACAAAAATCCCTCCAGAAAGCAATACAATGTGTCTGTTTGCTGCACACATCCCTATAAAATGGAATCAGGATATTCAAAATGAAACATTTCCTTATTTAGAACAATGAGAACATTGCAGGTGAGATCTGGCCCAACACACATCATAGCTGGACAGGCTTTCTGATGATTTCGAAGGACCTAGACACGCTGTTCATAAGCAAAAACATGGGAACAGCCCTTTATGCATACATACAAATATAGCAGTTACCCATATATGAAAGGAGAGTAGATTGTAGGGAGAAAAAGGGAGAGAGGGAGACAGAGAGCCTCTGGATAACATAAATGACCGTTCAGGTTATCACTGGTTGGTTTTTGCCTGACCTTATTAACACTCAGCTAAACAGAAGATTGGGCTAGATTTTAACCTCAGTCATTTCTACACAGCTTCACTGGTGTAAGTTTTTAATGCAAAGATGGGAGTCCAGAACGACTCATAACAGGAGCAGAGAGTTGGGCTCCTAGCTCAGGTGCTCTGTATAACTGCACTTACTGCCCTGTACGGACAATATAAGGAGCTCTGGCAACTTGCAAAGGATCCTGGATTGGGTTTCTGTACTAAAACATGAGCCCTTCCTACAGAGTCTGAGCTGGAGCATAATTTAGACCTATCCATGCATAGTTTTGGGAAATGCTAAAGACATACCCAACAACTCCAGGACAGGCTGCAAATTTCAAATGAAAGTGGTAGTCATAAATTGACAGTCTTCATATGTTCTGACACATAAACCACTTATCACTCTCTCTCATTTCTACTGTACAGGAAAATGAAGAAATCACAAGAGACAGCTTTTGGTTTAAATTTTTTGTAGGGTCAAACTGATGACAGAAACATCTGGCAATTGAAAGTGGCATACTTCTAATAGCTACCTAGGAGATGAGATGTGAGAAGCACTATTACTCAACTGAGACCTAAAAAATTGACTAGACATGACAGAAGAGAGAATCATAGCTTTTAAAGACATCCAGTTGTTACTTTGGAAATAAAATAACCAGCCTTAGTGATGACCTGATTATCATATTGGCATCCTGTCATCTTGTAATCCATTTAAGAATAAAATTGTTGATAGCCTGGTATTTAGTGTTTATCTACTGTGTCTTTTAAGGTTATGGAGTTACACTGGAAGGCCATACTCATCTGTAGTGTAAGTGACAAAGCACAAACTACATTCTACTTAATCTCTGGACAAGTGTTGGAAAGAAGGCCAAATAGTGACATATTTATCAACACCTCTGCCTAGAATTCTTTGCAAGTGATGTATTTTCCACATCAGCCAAACCTATTTACTCCTGACACTCCGTCTGTTAGAATAGAATCATCTTCAGTACCACTAAAATAGGAAGTTATATTTTTTTAATCAGCAAGGAAGATGAATCACTGCAATGAAGGAGCAGGAAAAAAAATGTATGACCTGTCAAATTAATGCATTATCAGCCAAAATAAGTACTTTTCTTATCGTGCATGTTTTCCGACCTCTCGGTGCCCTATAATTACATTGTAAATGAAGGAAAGATGCCGATATATTAAATAGAATAATATCATTTTCTCAAACACTAATGGAACTTCTGTCACCCTCTGACCAACAAACTAAATTTTAAATTGCTGGAAAGCAATCTTTAAAGTACTATTCACATCTGCAGAACATCTTTATTTTTCACTTTGTAAACTTTATATATCATGTTTTCAAAGGCATTTGCAGCCATGTGAAAACTACATACATTGAAACAAAACTAGGTAAGAATTCTGCCTAAGAAAACCCTCAGTGTGCCTCAAAACCACACATTGCCTCAGTCCATCTCTAGTACTGCAAGCCCAAGCTGGCATTCAAATATAATTAATCATGTCCCCAAACTTCAGTAGACAAAAAAACCCCAACAACCTGAGATGTTTCAAATTTGATTTTCATTGTTTTGAATCTCTGGATAGCACATGAGTCATGCTTTCATAGTTTTTGACAAAACCATGGAACTGCTCTTTTTGCAAATTAAAGTTGAGAACCTCGTATTTACAAAACAGTTTGGGTAATACAGCTTTCTGAAAAATTATCAAATACTAAAGCAAAGAATTGCAAAATCAAGGGCATTATCTTTGTATCACCACCACATTTTATAACATATCTCCTTGGTACCTCTAAGCCTTCCAAGAGTTAGAGTTATAACTATAGTATACAATGACACTATGCAATTCATTTTAAAGTTGTGAAGCCTGAAATGAGCTTCTGAAATTCTGACATCTTTAAAATACTTACATCTTTAAATGTGTCCACTAAAGCATAAGAAAAAACTAAGACTTATTGTTGCAACCTTACGTCTGCTTGAGGTTTTGCATTTCCAGATATAGCACCTAATGTACAATTTTATTAAAGCAATTACTTTCTTTGAATTAAAGAAATAGAGATAAGAACTCTTAGAAGGATGTGTGAATTGAAGTGACATTCTTCCATGAAAAAATGGCTCTAAAGAGTATTGTGAAGCTCAGGGCTAATGTTTTGTTAATTATATCTAGTTGGCTACCAACCAGCTATTAAATTATGGTTAGATTACTAGTGGCCCACTTCAGACCTTCAAAGGCAATGCTGTAGCCCATTCACATAGTTGGACTACCAAGAAAGGCGCAGAATCATCCAAAAAGGCAGGAGAAAGATATTGGCTTTATAGAAAGGCAAAAATATGTCAGAATACAAGTTCAGCCATGGAACTTGTCATTCTTGTTTGCCATTGAGAGCACAACTGACCTCCAAAGAGAATGATCATCTGGGGAAAAACTTATAACCAAATGGACTGTTTTCAGGAAGGACACCAAATGAGGAGGGGAGAAAAACACAGAAGTGAAGGAATCAATAGTTAAAATCAAAATTGTTAGCCCTTCCAAAAACTTCCTTTTCATTGATATTGGGAGACAAGACATCGCTAGTCAAACATACAATTTTCACACTGCTGTCTGTTGACAGCCAGAAGTTACTCCCTCACCAGAGCCTCTGGATTTTAAAGAAACGATCAACAGTATAATGTAAGATTTTATTTTAAATTTAATTCTAAGCTTCTGAATAATTTTTTACCTTTTTCAGAAACTGCTGTCCTAATTTTTTTCCCCATCAGAATTATTTACTAAAGCAGTGGGTATTATTCAGTTTTGTCATGCTTCCTTATCAATATTTTGTAGTCTTCACCCAGAAGGACAAGCTCTGGATTTAAAGAGGGTATTTGAATTCAGAGGATTTTGCTCTGAAAGTAGTGGTTGATCTCCATACGTTACTGTTTCATATGCCTGTAACATGGCCAGATAGGAGAAAAAAAACCACTTTCAATCTAGCCCCAAAATATGTTACTGCGTTTGCTTATATTTTTTAGCAGTGTTGTTTATAGTAAGTGCCTGCCTCCTAATTCCACAGTCTGTTCCCATGATATCCCTCAGAAAATCCAAGATGGAGTATATGACTATACTCTTTCAGTTTTTGTTGGTTCTCTGGGAGTAAAGCAATGTTGCGCAAAAATTGGGGTAGGCACAAGGAAAAAGCTGTAGACTGCTGACAATTATTTCACATCTTTTACATTATTATCTTATCGTCCATTTTCCAGAGAGAAGTTTCTAGGTTGTATGGCTGCAGAAGAAAATAAAACCTTTGAAAACCCAAAGCAAGCATTTCAGGTGCATTTCCCTGTGCTGATAGAGACTCAGAAGCTCTATGGCTGAGGATTAAACTAATTTATTTGGATCTGCTCTGATTCAGATTCTTCTCATACATTATATATTACTAAAGTTTAACAGGTTATTAGTTAACATGGACTATCTAGGGAACAAGAAATCAAGAGAGGTATCAAAATTACATGGTAAATTTGCAGACAGTGAGATGATTGGTGCCGTTTTCTTCAAAAAGCTGCACAGAAAACAGAACAGAATTGGGGAACCATTTTCATGTGACTGTCAAATAGACTATTATTAAGATTAAACTATAAGATTAACTCTTTTCATTGGCATTTTCTGGGAGAAATATTTCAAAATTATATTTCTAAGCATTCTCTGAGCACAAGTAACTTCTCATGTTAATTACAGGAATGTTCTGTGTGAACAGAAAGTCATGACTTTTGGCCTCCTACTACAGAAGCCACTGTTTCCATCATTAGGACTGCTAATATACTAAGAATCCATGTTGATGGCAAGTCATCTGCATTCTTTCCTTGCATAGTCAATGCAGCTGCATTTAATGATTAAATTTAAAATCCTTCTATTGTTTTAAGATGCCCATATAAACTAAATATTTCTATTTGAGGCTACTAGGAGTATGGCAGGTACTTCTAACAGGCCTTGAGCTCTGCAGGAAAAAGCAGAATTTCCAAGTGGGAAATGCATGAGAAGGGGTGGGTTGTGAGAATGGGCTCAAGCTATTTCTATGCAGACGAGGTCACTGTTAAATTAAGTTTACCGCTTAAGCTGCCACCTTCCCCAGGCCAATGCTACCAGCGTCCTCAATATATGCAACTCACTCGCAGGCTCACAGCTTGCTCTTCTAGCCATAAGGTGACCCCTGAGTCTGCACAGCCCCCAGATCTACACCCCTTTCCAAGCCCAGGTGCCAACATTCAAGATACTATCTATCTCCACTGCCCATGGTCTATCCTGCCTGGTCTGATTTTGTGCATCTCTGTCTCATACACCAGCCTCCCAAACCAAGGTATTTGCCCTTCCGCATGCATCTCAGATCCACAATCCATGTACGTCCCCTGGCAATGCTTATGCCCAGTTGATGTGGACATATGGGCTTCCTCATCTACCAGAGGCTGAGGGAAAATGCTGGGGGAGGGAAGTCTGAAGAAACATGCTTCCTCTCCAGCAGCCCAGGATGAGACTGGAGAAGAGGAAAGCCTGTTGCAGCTGGGCGCAGGAGAAGGCAGTCCCTGCCACAAAGAGACAGACAGGCCACTGCCGCGCTGAGAGGAGAGGACAGGAGAACCTGCTCCCTTCTGTCCAGGCTGGCTCTGCTCACAAGGCGTTTCACTTATCACAGTTTGCAAACTTGAGTTATATGTCGTATGTGACGGAAGAAGAGAGAAGATAGACTAATATGCAGATAAATGGCTAGATTTTTTTCTTAATTTACTGTGGCACATTTATTTCCTTCAGCCTTAGGGCCTTATGTATTTTCTTGAGCACACAGCAGCATCCTCTGGACAGCACTGGAAATAAGAAAATTTCTTAAATTTCTAGATAGGCAATTCTAGATAACAGCATTTTGATGCCCCTTTCTCTCTTCTGCCTGCATAGACACAAATTTTCTGTCACAAGACCAAGAAATTTTAGACTGATTAAGACAAAAAGAGCTGACATGGAGGAGATCACAATGACTGCACACATTTGCTTGTATCTTAGGACAAATAAGGCACAATTTTTGTTTCTTAATCTTTATTCCTTCAGTAGAGCTCTGGGCAAACTTTATATACTCATTACAGGAGAACCAAAGATAATTTGTCCTGACCCTTTGTTCTAATTTAAAAGATGACTTCCATTTATTTATTTTGAAGTACTGTTATTTTACCCTTGGGATAAGAGATGAACCAAATCCAAAGGCCCTACTTCAGGACTTATTGACTTCAGTGGCCTCTTTTCCTCAGACTTTACTGGAAGTCGCTGGCACACTGTAAACGTTACCCTGAAACCTTTACTGTACAGAAGTAATTCTGTCAGAGACACCGAATAATTTCCATGGGATGATTACATGGAAAAACCTGCTTAATTTGCTCATGTGAACAAGTTTGAATTTGATGTAATAGGAGTGGCTGGAACAGCAGTGGTTATCAAAGTGGATTAATGGTCTTCAGGGAGTCACTGTCAAACTCCTATACAGGTGGCTCATGCTAACAACTTCCCGTGTGTAACAGCACATCCCATGTCTGTGAATATAAACCAGAAATTACTAAGATAACAGCAAAAAATATATTTCAATGTCTACTAACACTAAAAAAATTAAGGTAAAAAAGGAAAATGTATAGTTAAAAGAAGGTTGTTTTTATTTCAAAGCAAACATCAGTTTAAATTTTTTAGAGCTTTGTTAGCAACAGCTTTATAAAAGCTGTACTTTTTAAGATGACTATGTCACCTCATCCAGCTCTGGCAAACAGCTCATTTGGCTTTTAGAATTACATTTATTTCAGCTAAAGGATTAAAATAAATTCTTTACATGTGATCATACTGTTTCTTTGTAAAAGTCACTCCTTCCATTTATTTTTCTATTTGTTCCATTAGGTTGAGAATCCACAATAAAAATAAAATTGCTCCTTTCAAATGATCACAAACATCATTTATTAAGCATCCTTATTAAGCCTGTTCTAGGCATGTAGAGCTTCTGAATTAAACATAACCAGAATTAAATGTGGTAGTAAAAAAGCTCATGTTACCTACTTCCCAACCAATTTCAGTGTATTTGATTTATGATGATTCTGAGAAGTTCTTGTGCATAAACTCATATCTGTGTACTTTACCACAAGGACTTGATCAGTCAAGAAGGATATTAGACAACTTTTTTATTACCAGCTAAGACTAATGCTATAAACTCAGGGATTAAACAACATGTACAGACCCATATCTGACATTTCAGTTTTCAAGTCACATTGTCAGAGCTCATTTATAACATTCTCCCCCTTGGCTACAACTGTAGATTTACACAGTCATTTTCACGGAGAAGTGGTCAAGCCGAAATATTTTCACAAGTTTTGCTGTATAATAAAGGCAGATTTCAAGAGTAACCCCAATTTAGTCCAAAACTATAAGGAATTTTCTGTCTTCTATCAAAGCAACAACTCATCAACACTTTAAAACAGAGTGGGAAGCATGTTTCCTTTTCCTAAAGGCATAGTTTGAATGTAAATTCATCTTAAAATTGATGTTAATATACTTGCTTACTTTTCACAAGAAACAATTTCAAAAATGTGTCTTTATATTACATTTTACTTACATGAGTCAATATGGTTTTTGCCAAGATCATCTATGGTCCAAGGCAAAACGAAAAACCACTAGTCTGTTTCCTTTCTTCCTCCTTGCATTCGTTTGTTTTATTTATAAAGCTAAAGATTATTCAATTTGTTTCAGCTACCATTGGGTGTTGTGGGAGGCAAAGGGCATGCCCTGCGCAGGTGGGTGCCACTCAGCTTGCCCATGGTCGGCATTAGCCAGATGTGACCCAGCTCTCCTCTGCAAACCCGGAGGCTGCGTTAATAGGCCATTAAATCCAACCCAATTTTTCCAGCTGAGAAACTGGAAACAGAGCAGCCAGACACCGCTGGATGGCTTCCTGGCCAGGGCTGGCCTGTGTCAGGTTAGCAGAGAGCAGGGAGGGCATGAGCTCAGCCGTGCTCACGCCGCCGCAGTGCTCGTCCAAAGCCCAGCCCAAAGGGGCTTCCTCCACCGGGAACTTGCTTTAATCCCTATTCGGCAGGCAATAGAGAGAGTAGTCTGTCAGCTCCTTTGGGCTACATCCTTCTGCCTTTAAATTCCCTAGGTTTTTAGCCCTCTTGCCACATTTTAAGATACTTTTGGAAGAACAGTTAAAAATCAGGAAATTTTCTACTACTGGACATCACAGACACCACCCCTGTCACCCAGTCTTTGATTATGAAGCCTGTAATTGTTACTGGACAGTTAGTTCAAGCTCACTAGGATAAAAAGATCCCCAAGATCTCTCATCTTCTCTGGGTTCTGGTCTCACTGCAGGGGAAATACTGGACTCTCAGCCCATGCCAGGCATGTTGAATTATTTTTTTTTCACTGAGAACCAGGAACGTTTTTGAGCAACATAAGACAAGTTCTGTGCATGTGTTGTCCTTTTTATCTATGAGAGAGATTCTAGGGAGATTACTTTCTTTTCCAGTATTACCAGAATGTCGTAAAGACGTTAGTCTTTTTTTTATATTGAAAACAATGGGATATTTGCCACTGGTTTTAATGAGGACAGGATTAGGGCCAAAATCCTAACTGAAGGGTTGTTTTTTTAAAAAGAAGAATTATTTCATACCAATGTACTCTTGGTTGTGCTTTATCTGGCTAAACTGCATACTCTGTGTTAAGTATTTGTTTTTAACTGGATAAGGCCAAAATAATTTTGGTTGGCAATTACTCTTAAATGAAGAAACCCTTAGAAAGCCTTCACAAAAGAATTGTGCTAAACCCTTGGTTTTAAGCAAAGTTTAATGTCTTAATATTTTTTTAATTAATCCTGCATATTTAAAAATTCTATTTGATTGTAACATTGGATAGAAATTTCTCAAATAAAATAGCTTGGACTAAGGAACTATATTCTCAGTCTACATCAAGCTAGTTTTTAAATTCTATGACAAATACTTTTGTTTGTATAAAGTAGTTTGTGTGTGCTACACTATCTTAGACACTTCTTCACGACCACAACCACAAACTTTTTTAACTCAGATCCTGTGAGGCATTTTATTTTTATTTTCTGTCTTTGGTTCCAACAGTGCATATTGGTCAATCTTAAAATTTATAAGAATTGCAATTGTAAAAATGTCAATGTATGCTTGAGAAACAGACCATACAAACCAGGATCCAAACAGATTTTTCCCTACCATTTTCTCAGTTAAAACAGAAAAATATATTTAATTATTTATTCACTTGAACACTATCCAATGCCCTATGAAACATTTAAGGTTACAATAATAAAGATAAGAAAGAACATGCTATCTTCCTATATAGCTTCAGTTTTACTTTGGAGTTAACAGCTCATTATGTATTATTTTTACTAGTGGTAAGTCAGTTTCTTCTTCTGATCATATTGATGTTTCATAGAGTGATCAGTGGGAAACAATATTGAAACCATATAAAAAACTGTAATCCCTCAAACTAGTATTTTTTTATGTGACACATTTTTAATTAAGCCACTTATCTCCTGTTTTGTCTTACAATGTTTCCCCCTTTTAATTCGTAGTGGTCCTTGATTATACTTTGTGAATGACTGTGAAATGTCACTGGTACAGCTGCAGCAAAACTTACATTTCACTTACTGAGCTTGATAGCCTCTTACCCATCTGCACGTCGCTGGCATTGCCAAACTATGGAGCCATACATTTCTGTTAAGACACAAATAAAGTTTGAGTTCAAGATCTTAAGTTATTTTCTCTAAGTTATCTGCACTATATATTCTCTCTTACCTTAAAATATTTTAGAATATTTTATATAAAATTTCTATATAACTTACAATACCTTATAGTATATTACAAAATATTATGGAGAATTATACTGAGTCAAGAATGATATGGCAGCCAAGCTCAGTCTTCTTGAGCAAAATCATCAGATATTGCTTTCATTGTTCCTTACAACACAGATACTTACGGATACTTAAGAACCCATGGCATTCAACTACTAGCTAAGCTTCAGTGCCTACAGACCTAATCCAAACTGATTGAAGGCAACATAAGATTTTCAGTTATCTGCATGGAATTGGTTCCTGTGAGCAGTACAACTTTCTTTACTTGAACATATGATAAAAAGCAAATCACTTTCACAGCAAAGTAGTTCTGATGGGGCACAAGACAACAGTTTTTGAAGGAGGTGTATCCCTGCTTTTTTTTTCCCCTAAACGTAAGATGATTGTCTGGCTTTGAGATTTCCTGTTGAAATTATGAGGGCTTTATATATTTAAACCCTTTAAGAATTCTTAAAAATCTAAATTTCTCTAAGTAACAGTTCATTTTGCACCCCTACCTGAATGAGAAAATTAAATTTCTCCCAGAAAAAAATATCTGAATGTGAATTTAACTGCATACACGTACTTAAAATTCACTCGACGGCATTTTATTCTAGTTATGAAGTTCAAAAAGGCTTAGTTGTCAAGGAAAAAAAGCTGATTTTGCAGTTATCAACAAAGATAAAAATAGCTACATAGAGCTGCTCCTAATGGAATTAGGTGTTACTGTCAAAAATGAGGGGAAAAGATATTGCTTTTAATCTTTCAACCATAAACCATTATATTGTACTATTATAACAATACTGTTCCATTTTATAAACTGTCATTGGTAATAAAACAGTAAAATTATCTACATTTGCTGTAGATTTACAACATATCTCCCTGGTTTAGTTCTGGAAAGCATTTGAGGTGACCTATTGCTTGATTTTGCTCATTATTTGAGACAGGGTTGAAAGCCAGACTTGGGTTTATTACTGTCACCTCATCTGAGGGAATGGCTCCTGGCTTTCAGAGGCTCAGAGCACTTTTGCTTCTGCTACACTGAAGTGTTTCAAGATTGTACTGAAAATACTGCAGCGATTCAGCTCTGAATAAAAGTGCTGGTCTGTATTTAGTCTTCCAGTGTATGAAAGGCCTGTGACATATCTGGACAAAATTATCTTAGTGGCTTGATTTTCAGGAGGTAACAAATACTTGAAATTCTAATAGCACTCTCTTTTTCTTAAATTCATTTTCCCTCTCCAGGCTTCTGATACTCCGTGAGGAAGTTTCAGATCTAACTGTGTCTTCCAAAGGTTTCCTAGTAGTCTATCTCAGGGGTTTGTACTTGAGGTAAAACCCTGGACCTACTGAAAATAAAAGCAGCACTTGATTTTGTATTACTAGTAAAATGTAGCCAGGAAGCCAAAGGAAAAGAAGCACCCAATAAAAATGAGAATCTCATTTTGGAATCAAGCCAATACACATTTCTCTCAGAAGTATCAACAAAATAGCCCATGCATTTTCCCTGGCTTAAACTTTACTATCAGATACATAGCTAAAAATACTCTTTCTCCCTATTTAAAACAAAACCAGAAGGCAACACCCTGTTGATTTCCATGATCACAGCATCAGCGCACCTGAAATGGAAGCTGTGACACGGGGCAGATACAAGTGGTCAAAGAGTTCAGTTGAGTGGTCCAGTTATTACCGCTGCTGAAATATTTGATCCAGCAAATGACAGCTTCAGAGAAGAGCTGAGAGAAGAAAAGAAAGCCAAAAAAGGTCGTCTTCTGCTGCTGCTATATGACTTCAATAAAATCAGGATGAGCCTTGTTTTCTTAAGGTTTTTGTTATCTTTGTGTAGTGTTACCAGAAAGCTGGTTTATTTTAGGAAAAAAATGCTGTTCCTTGCTACAGTGATAGCTGTTTGCCTAAGTTTCCATTATGGGATTCTGATTTAACTTCAGAGCCAATCTAAACCACTCTTTGGGACCACAGAATTAAGCAGGGCTGTGGGGACCTTAAGACTCAGTACCAAGGCAGAAATGTCCTGGATCTCAACTGGAGTAAGGGCTGGGTGCCTGGGATTACCTACAGACACTAGATCTAAAAAAAATCCCCTTTGTACAACCCGTGACAGCAGGAAACATGCATGCCTATCCTAGAGAGTCAGATCTGGTAACATAAGAAATAACTAACTGGCTTTTGGGGTGAGGGGGATGAGACCACCCTTCCTGGCCTCTCTGTGAAGGCTGACAAAGGAGCAGGATGGCACTAGCTTTAAGGGTGAACAATTCTTTAATTTTCATAAGGAAGTGGGGTATTGGGTTCTCCGGTAAGGGAATGAGAAAGGACATTCCCAAGACCATAGAAACAGTGTGTGTTCTGTTCGGCTGGCACAAGGAAATTTAGCTTCTTTTCCCTTTTAGTGTGTCTTTTTTGAGAGAGCTATTTGTATTTTTTGATGTTTCCCAATACACACAGATCTGGTAAAAACTTTTTTTTTTTTTTAAGGGATGCATATGCTACACAAATACTTAGGAAGAACTGGTTTAAGGCAGTAAGAAAAAATCTCAGAGGATTAAAATTCACTGGGAGACCAAACAGTTATTCTTTTGTTAAGTCACAATTGAGAAAACCTATAATGTGCTTAGAACGTGCCCAGTATTTCTGAGGTACAACCACAGAGAACTAAAATTAGATTTATACTTCAAATCATTACCCTCATTTCCAGACAGGTGACTCACATTTTTTGGAATTAACTTTCACCTACATAAGACCTCTCCTCTTCTGTCTGATCTTTAATTCTGGCTACAAGGAGCTGGTCTTGCAGCCATTTCTCTATTCAGCTTCTTGATAATGTCATGGTATGGAGATATTCAAAATTCCTATAGGCATATGTAATCAGAAAACATATTAAATTTGCATTAGTAGCAGTCAAAAAAGCACATTAACCCTCTTGCCTTTCCTGAGCAGCTGGGAGTGATGTCTAAATATTTTCTTTTGCAAAAGGTTTATGTCTACAACATCTGAAACCCTCACTTGCCCTGGTACCTCTGACTAACTCCTTGACAAGGAAAGTAAATCTCCTGTATTCTCATTATGGTCATCAGTGGGACTACCTGTCTGGATTTCAGAGGATCCTAACAAATTATATTACATTGCTTAATGTTGCCACATTGCTTTCATTCTGAATTCACAACTACAGCTATGTAAACACGTTCCAGATTTTAGAGTCACATTTTTAATGGTTCATGATCTCATGCTGTCACTGTTGGTTGTAACATGATAAACACATTGAAGTATAAATGATACATATACTTTAACTGATTTAATCTGTTACTGACAGTAGAAGGTCTTTCCCAAATTAATATATTAGTCTGACTACTGTAAATAGTACCTGTTGTTTTACTGACTAATGTTTTGGTATGCTTTTTCTGGAAACAGATATTTATTTGGTAAGACCTTATTTAGAATTCAGAACAACTGATTTTTAATAAGGAATCCTGAATATCCCAGGAACCACTTAAGAGCAAGTGGGTTGACCTACTTGGGTGGGGGGATATAACAATCAGCAATGGCTGAGACATCCACTAAGGGATAGTTCAGCTTGTGAACTGCTTTGGACAATAAGCATTTTATATATAACTGGAAATGAAGAGACCATTTAGCTTATCTTTTCACCAAAGACTTCCAAAGAAACATGAAATAATGTGTTGTAATATGCAATAGTATCATCATTGTCTTTAGTTATTGCCAACATTTCAGACTCACCTTTTAATTTCCTTAGTATTTATTTTTAACTAGCAGGTCAATACAAGCCAGAGTTGGAGAAGCACTGAGATAAAGATTGCATGACACCTGCACCAGCTCTAAATATGAGCCAAAGCTGTCTTTTACTTTGCTTTCCTGAGCATTAAATTCACCCCAAGTTCTGAAATGCAAGAGGTAATGATTATTACAGACATTTAATTTGAAGAGAACAGGATATGCGACTAAATCTTCATCTGTTTTTAATAATTAGACTTACCAACAGATTTACAGCAGCTGAAGATGTGCTGTTATCACTAAAATTAGATACTGGCCTGATTTTTCAATGGAGAAATAGCTAATAGACAGTGAGACTATATTTGTATTGCTAATGAAAATGTTTTCTCACCCAGGCTTTCAGTCCTGGACTCGGCCTATGTTTCCTTCATATGCTCAGACTTTTCTCACATTTTAGGCCAGCTCTACTGGTAATGTACATTACTGCAATGATCTCATTCTCATGTAGTTCTTCACATTTCTCAGAATTTGGAGAATGAAGGACCAATTCATTTGGCTAGGATAAAATTAAATAGACTCTTAGGTCCAGAAAAATTGGCAACTTACTTGTTGATACTGGCTACAATAACTATTTTTATTGTATTGTTTTGCTTTGCAATACACAGTTACGAGTTGGAAAACACCCTAAAACTTAAAAACAAGCTCAGAATGCTGCAGTCCAAAGCATTAGCATTAGTCTCCACTAGAGCTATTGACAGCATCAATTAACTGTGTTAAATAGTGCAGAAAATGTAAAAATTAGACACATCTTCATTTTGAACTAAGCCCTACCTTGTGTTGTAAGTATACTTTTAAAAAGTACAGTAAAATACTTTTGTGTACATACCGTGTGGCAACTACAAATGCAGGCTGTAAGAGAAATGTCCCAGGAAAGCATTCTAGCTTCTGTATGGCAGGCATCAAGCAAATTAAACTTTCAATGGGGAGAAACAAAGATCCTGAAGTAGGAGGAAAGCAAAATTGATGGCTTGTTCACCACATGCCTCTCTAAGTAACGCAAATCAGTGACAAGGACTAAAATAAGATGTGTAGTATTGCTTTAATACTGCCTGCTAATGAAGGTATTTCACCTCTATGTAGATGTTAGACACAATGTTTTTATCATTGCCATAGATTCATAAATCCCAGCACATAATTTTTCATCCATTATTCCAATGTGGGTTTGGTAAAGCTCATCAAAAAGCATCATTCGGGAAGGATTTTTAAATGATTTTTGGTTTGAAGGAGATTTCATTTGAACAGAGAAAATTCTGCCTCTTCTCTCATTTTCATAAGAAATAATAGCTGTTCGTGGAAAGCCAAGTCAGTTCATCAAACAACTTGAAACATTTTGAAAGATCTCATACCATAGAGAATCTGATAATTGTCTTGTCACTGCAATGGTTAGGAAAGGCTTTAACAGACAAAAAATCTTTTACCTACAATTTCAAAGTATGGTTTCAGTATACCAATGAAGCTTCTTAAAGAGATGTGGAAAGGTTAACAGCGTGCCTTTTTTGCTATAATTAGACAATAGTTTGTAACAACACTTAAAATTGAGAGCCAGAGGCAAAAGGTGTTCTGGTCTTATTGGTACATTTTCCACAATGTTGGGACTGTTTTATTTAGTAAAGTTACTATTGCCAATTTACATCAATGTAGTGAAACTTAAAATCTGTTCTGATGGTTTTCATTTACCACTACATATGCAAATCCTTATCTTTAATTAAACTGGAAGATCTTGAGGGAAATATCCCATTTGTAAAGGAGAGAGAATTCCTGTGGAAAACCAAGAAAAATGTGAGTTTCACCTTCCCCCATACTGCTTTCCAGGGAGGGGGTTATCTCACCAGCAAGGAATGAAGATCTCATGTCAGTCAGAGAGACAGATTCTCTTACATCCTTGCAGAAGGAGTGACTCACAGACATGTGTTGGATAAAGCAGTGCCAGAAGATGAATGACAGTATTAAAAGAAATACCATGATTAAAAATTGGACATATTTCCTGTAACATTAGTATTTACTTGCTGATATACAAGATTAAACAATCATTTTATGACAAGGTTTCATTTCCTGCAATATTTTCATCAAGTGAGGTAATTGGTAGAGGCAGAATGAAAAAAAAATAAATCTCTATTTTAAGTTTTTTAATGAGTTGGTTTTATTTTTTAGCATCCAGAGTTCTGAGGAATCGAATAGCGCTACCAAAGCCAGATAGCACATGGGCAGAAACTAGGTAAGTCAAGTTCCCAGTGTCAGCCAATTATGTTGAATATGTGCTGATTTCTTGGTGCAGGCAGATATCCCCACAGAAACAGTGTTACTCCACCTAGAATTTAACAAGCTGGAATTAACTTCCATACCACTCAGTATATATCTCACCTGCTGTATGTGAGTCAGTCACTAGTGGACTCTCTGTGATATATTTTGGTGAGTAGTTCTATAGCTTGACTACTTGGTATATAAAATACTTTTATATACCATATATATAAATGCTTTTGTTAAGTCTTAGCCTGTTAACTGCTAGTTTCATTTGACCCTGTACTAGAAAAGACAAGAGTGATCACTTCTGCTCTCTTCTCACAGTTTTACAGGCTTTAGCTAGAGCCCCTCAGTCATCTCTTTTACAGTTTGATAAGTCCTAGTCTACAAAAGCTGTTCTTTGTATGGAAGCTCTTCCACACTTTCAGACATCCTTCTCTGACCCTACTCCAGTTCTTATATCTTTTCTGAGATGGGAGGACAAGGTCTGTGCAGAGCAGGCAGGACATAGGCAGCTCCTAGAATGTATAGTGGTATACCGATGCTCTGTTTATTGTCTGTTCAGCACACACCAGACTCCCCAAAGACAGATAGTTCTCACTGCCTCATTTTACACCTTTGTAGCTTGGAAACAGATCATTTCACAGGTAAGGGATTTCTCTGCAAACTGTGTTTCCAAATAATATATTCTGCTTGGTGGTCTGTATATGATAGTAGGTCTCCACATATAGGCATGAAAGAGATAAATGTTGTTTAAACTGCATATGAAATTAGGAGTCTTATTGCTTGCTAGTAGTGAATCAGGAAAAAACACACTTAAAGTGGAATAGGACCATGAAGTGAAAACAAAATGAAATCTGTCCTAGTAGGACGAACACATTTTCATTCTGGAAGAAAGCATTCTTGGCTATGCCTTCTGAAGTGAGTTAGATCTGGGAAAGAAGGGAAGCTTGGTCTGGTTCTGATAGAGATTTCAATACCATCTAGAGATAGAGGAGAACTCATTTAGAAATTCAATGAAATTTGGAACAGTCTTCATCATGAATAGGATTTGAATAGTACCATATGTTTGACTCTACAGATATGAGCAATACTCTCTACACGCTGTACAACTTGTGCTTCCATCCAGCCCCTAATATATATAAAATGAGAAACATAACCCTTTCTTCATTCTCTTTTGCACATTATGGATAAAATTACAAGGCCCTCTTGGACAGCATAAGCTCCAAAGCAGGGATCAATAGTTGATTCAGCTGAAGAGAGTAAAGGGTCCACACATATCTACAAACAAAAAAATGTAGACGCAAAGAAGGTAACACAATAGTAAGGTGTCTTTTTTAAGAAGCTGTATCTTAACAATATGCCAACAGTATATATTAAAATCAGAGACAGAGTTAAGAACACTCTTAAGGTAAGTGTGGAAAACAAACTTAGTCGCTAGCTATTCATAGGACAGACATGTTTATAAGTGTTGAATTTACCAAGAATTTACACCGACTTTGCAACTGCTTAACATGAAAATTCACCTTAAATAACCTAGGTAAGCTTTCATTTAGATTGAAAACTAATTTGCACACAGTAAAACTCCACCTAAAGGGATAAAAAGAAATCATCATTATTTCTATATTAAACATTGTTAGTGTATGTTATATAAACCAGCTCCAGCTTAGTTTAACTCTAAAACCCACAGTATTCCCTGATACCTACTGCTAAGGTACTGCTCTTTATTTTGGCAGTATTGTTGCTTTCACAGTCATAGGCTGAGAGATAAGTACTTGGTGCTAAAACTAGTTTTCATTTGGTTTAACGCATTTTTGTGTGAAGTCTTCCAAATCCAATTGTTTCCACTGAGCTGCTGATATCATAAGCCTTTTGTAGTTACAAATAAGGTCTAGTAATACGGTTCCTCCTTTTGATAATTTACAGTCAAAAAAGGAACTTTGAATTAAAACAGAAGTACAAAGTTATCCTAATTTCAAAATAAAAACTAAAACCTAGGGGTCTTAGGTTTTATTCTTGAATGCATTAGTGCCATTAGCTCTCTAGCACTAATAAGTTTGCCCTAGATACTGAGATCAATGAGAGATAGGAGCTAATATGGTTGAGGTTAACTTATTCTGAGATCTAATTATTTACTCGCTGTAATCTGCAGAAGCAGACAGAAAGGGATTCAGTGCAGAAATGTAAAGAAACATTCCTCCAGATGCCTGCAGATTCCTCTTTGTAGAAGTGGGCACAGGAGAAGATCAAAAGGGATCAGGGTGGGATCAGGAGGGATTGTGTTCTGTTTCTTTAGAGGCATGTCTCTCCTTTCTGAAGAAGGAAACTCTTCTTAACCAGACTTTGAAAACAATGCTGAAAACACAAAAAACATATTTAATGGTCTGTGTTAACAACTTAAAGTATGATCTTTACTGAGACACTAAACAGATTTAAGTGTGACTCAGCCACACTAAGGTTTATGAGCAAGAAAAGTAAAATGGTGTCATTCTGCATTGATAAAAATGTACAAATGAATGACACTTTCTTGTAATTCACTAATTTAGCTGAGGAATAGGAAGGTATTAAAAAGATAACAAGTGGGGAGTGGGGAGAGAACTGCTACACTTAAACATTTTAATGGTATCTTTAGGTTCATTAGTTAGTTTTAGATATTAGCCAGAATGTTTTATAAATCAATCCTGCTATCTGGAAGTGACTCATCAATCCATAGTCTAGATAAGTTTCTTCAGCCTCTAATTGCACAACCTTAGTTCAGAGGAGTTCTGTGTCTCTAGAAATTCTTTCAGCTGGAATTAAATTTGATTTATCCAGCTCAGAAATGAGGAAAAAGCACAAAAATAGATCATTTCATTAGAGAGATTTGGAAAGTGTTTCTACAAGCAGAGCAGAATGAGTATTTACATTCTTCCCTCTATGAACTATCCAGCTAACACCTGTGTGTTTACTTTATTACATTAATTATAATGGAATGACACTCACAGAAAATTCATCTCCCTATTCCCTCTCCCCCACCTTTCACCATTTCTTTGTCCCTTGAGAGAGAGCCCAGGTGGCACTTCTTTGGCGCCCAGGGAGAGATCTGCCTCTTGTCACTGCTACCACAACTAAATAACAATAGGCAGCAGTGTTAGAGATTGAGGAGGTATGGAAAAATTTCAAAACTGTGTATACACCAAGGAATTTCAAAAAGAGGCTGTTTCACCATAAATAAACATTATTGCACAGGTCAAATTCTGCCACAGTGTGTCTCTCTTCAATCCTCCTATATTCATTTGGGCAGCATAAATGAAAGTGAAAATAAAGTTTACAAGGTAGGTTAGAAGCGCTCTTTCTTGGCCACATTAGATTTGTCAGCCATAAATAGTTGTAAATATTTTCTGCTATTAGCAAACATTTTGCTTTTGATCTTTACATAGAAAAAGGACACAATTTAGCCTAATTTAACTATTTTATAAATCTAAGCTAAAATATCCACAGACTAAAACAGTAAACAAAAAAATACCCTAAGGTTACAATTTCACAAGCTGGTACTGTACAAAATTGGTTCCTACTGAGAGGCTATGCTGTGCCTTTGAACAGTGAAATGGGTTTCTGCTTTAACACCTATTTCATTAGTCTAGTCTAGTTGATTCTATTCCCTGATGGATGAAAATTTGATGAACCCTCACACATCTCCTAACTCTTCTTGTGCATTTGAAAGAGATGCATCGGGTATTGGTTTTGTTCTGTTTTAGCTAATGTCACAATCCTTCTTTTAAGAAATGCTAGCCCTCCACTGGCAGGCAGGGGTCCAGTCTCCATGGCCCCACTATGGGACAAGAAGGAGCCTGGCCAGACTCCCCCTTCTCCTTCCCTGCCGTACTAGGTGTTCCTTCCAAATCTGGCCCTAAAGGACCAATAGGGCAAGAGATCAATGAATTTGGCATCAAGGTCACTTGTAAAATGCCCGTGTCTCCTTTGACAGCCTAAGAAGAATGAACTTTTCCTGGCTGCGTCCTCCAAGAGTTGTGGTAAGGTTGGCTCATCTGACCTGAGTTCAGATCCGAAGTGAAAGCAGCAGTGCAAAGACACCACATTTATTTTTTTAATATTAGTTCTAAACAATTTTCACATCTCCTCTCAGTCTTTCTGGAAAAGGCTCAGGTTCAGTTTGGTTTAAGTACTGGGCAGAGATTCAGTAAGACTGCATCCGAAACAGCAGTTTTCCTGAGAAGAGAGAATCATGTTCAGAAGAAAAATAAAGTAGAATAAACAGTTGAAGAAACCTAAAGCCTCTTCCTACTCCCACCTCTATGAAATATCAGCAAGTGATTAGATTATATTTCTCATACTCATTTTCTTTAATATAAGAAAGGGACACACATAGTTTAACTCCCAGCAGTGATTCAGATTCGTCTGGAAAATACAGTTCTCTACTGGACTGTATTTACATTTAACCTATTAGATAAATGCTCAGCCAAAGCCTCCTCTCACTTACATAAAGAAACCTACCAGTTATAGTACAGTTTGGTTGGTATATGTGGGCAGAATTTGTCCCAGCCTCTTCTATATGACCTGCATTTTTGGTATGCTCCTCACAAAGATCTATCTTACCACCTTTGTGCCAAAATATTCTCAGGCTTAAGTAATGCCCCCCCCCCCCCCGCCCCCTGCCCAGCCTTGAGACTCATCATGGCAGTTTGGCTTTGGTACAGGTGCTGAAAACTAGATTAGATGAGGGAGGGAAAAATAACTTGATAGCATGGTGTGGATTGGCATGAAGGCTGCATTGGCACTTGCGTGAGATAGTCAGGTTACTCAAGAGCAGTAAAGCTTCAAGAAAATTTTTCAGGTCATCCCAGTACCTCCTCACTTTAGCAGTTCTTGTAAGAGGTCCAAAATACACTGTAAATGCCCATTTACAACAATGAAACTATTTCTGCTCAATATGGATAAATCACTACCAAATGTATGGTAATATTATTTAAGGAGATAGTGTTGCTTTTCCTAAAATGTTTGTTTCTTGATTGTTTTACTTTTAAATCTAAGGCATGGAACAATAGTTCACTAAATGTCTTTTCCTGAAGTATCTTCAGAGGTATTGTAGGACAAAAAAAATTAGTTTAAATACCTGTATAAGGTCTCTGCCTCTCTCTCTCTCTCCCTCTCCCTGTATATATGTTTATTAAAAATATATCTTTTCAAATGGCCTCCCAAGGCACTGCCTAAAGAAAACAGTAATTCAGTAAGTGGAAGGCATTAGGAAAACAACTGAAATCGAAGTCTTGCTTTAAACACAGACATTGAACCAGCAAGATAACCCTCTGCAGGGATGCACTGCAAATTTGAGGGGCACAGCGCTGAAGGCAGACTCACCAAAGGAATTCCTTCTGAAACCTGGTGTTGACAGGATAACAGCAGTGCTGGCTCTTACAAGAGCAAGCCAGCATATAACTCAATATGCAAGCTGTGACATACATTAGCTAAAATTAAAGAAAACATTAGTCAAAGCAAGGTGATGGATTCTCAGTTGACAACAGGATCAGCAGTAAGAAAGTAAATTCGAATGTGAGATCACATCTCCCATCAATAAGATCAGTCATGATGTATGTGGCTTCTGCTGTTACATTTAGTGACCAACACCAAACACCAACAATTCTCACCAAAGAAAACTGAGAAACAATCAGTTATATGTGACTGCATAGCCACGTGTGGGGATCTCTTCCTTACTAACATTTCCTTATAGATGATCACCAGAACTGAAGAGCTCAGTGCAGTTTTATATTTCCTGTACATTTTAACATGGCCTAAATATGGGAAGAAGGGAATACTCCACAGCTGTGCATAGCTCTAACAGGAGCTTTTCCACAACTGTTGAAAATAATTTATAGTATTTAAATCTCACCTTCTCTTCTGGAAGGCTCTACCTTATTAAAATCATAACATAGGGAAAGAAATAACTTGCACACAGTATATGCTCTGCAACTGTCCAAAGTCAGTGATCAGAGATAATAAAAAGGTCAGGCAGACATAGCACTGCCTGGGTCTGGACAGCATGATGTGAGAGGGACCTGCATGACTCGTTTGAGTGGTATAAGAATAATAGTTGCAATGAGGTGCTCCTCAAGCTGATGTAGAAACCTCTTCTTAACTAGAAGTTGTAAGACCGGTACTTCAAACTGCAGTTCTGGCTTCCCATGAGCTTTAGCTCCTTTGAAATGTGGCTGTGGGCCCATCACATTTCCCAGGCAGTCTGCAAGTGGATGCTTCCTTGTACTTGCAACCTCTTCTGACACTGCTTTCACAAGAAATCCCCTTTACGCAAAAATCAGTGTAGAATTTAAGACTGGCAAAGATATGCTTATTAGAACTTCTCACATTTTTTTATAAAGGACTTAAAACTATAGTGATGGAGGGCTGGATTTTTACTGAGAGAGGCGAGGTGAGAGAGGAGAGGAGAGGAGAGGAGAGGAGAGGAGAGGAGAGGAGAGGAGAGGAGAGGAGAGGAGAGGAGAGGAGAGGAGAGGAGAGAAGAAGCCCAGTCTTGCTAGTTAAAGAAGATTCAGCAAATCTTTCAGTCTGAACTGAAAATTCTCCACTTTCACCAAAAGGCAAACATATAATCAATTTTTTTTTCTATTCGAAGCATAAAGCTATCATCTCCTTTTAGAATGTATTTGGCTTGATCTGCACTTTCTATATGCTGGTATGAACTAACAGCTGTTTTGTTTTTGTTATCTGCTAAATCTATTAACTTAAAATATCCTTCTGTAACACTCTTCTAATACATCTAAAATGGATATATTGTCAGGGAACTGTAGCCAAAACTATATAACCTCTCTTATACATTAAATTTTAATCTGGCTATTGAAACAAGCCCTCAAAATATGAAAATCTATTCTGACCTTTTGTATACGATATGCACATGATTCACAATTGATAAATGAGTTTTTAAACTGGATGTGTTTTTAGGAGGAAACTACTAATTATACTACAAGCCCCATTCTTTTAATCTTCCTATCTTGCACATTTTTTTAAAAAACTATACATTTTCATGAAATAAGAGTTTGTAACTGTTTTATAAACTTTAAGTGAATCTTTCACAGTAATTTTACAGCTATTGATTTCTCAGTATAATCATCTTGTATTCTTAAACTGTTCTTAGGAAAGGAAGCGTGCTACTGTTAATCTTTCATTCACACCAACAAAAAGCTTTTTAAATTTACACCAACAAGATTGTGACTTAAAAATATTTTCTTTTTAAGTATGGGTAATATCCAATTTTCTTATTGCTACCAATCAAAATATAAAACAGGAACTGTGAGACATATGTCAAGCACTGATCAGAAATATAATTAACAGAGGCATCATGTAACATTTATATCAGCAATAGGTATTCTTAATTCAAAATTTAATGTGAAAGATTTTTCTTATGCAACTCTAACCACAGATAATCTCAGATGAATTTTAACAAGTTGTTATGATGACACTTCTCCACTTCTCCTCCAGTATCACCAAAGGCAACTGGAGCCTGGCTGAGGCTGGCGGGCACCTCTGGAGCTCGTCCAGTCCAGCCCTGCTCTGAGCAGGGTCAGCCAGAGCTGGTTGCTCAGGACCGTGCTCCGTCAGGTTTTGAATATCTTCAAGGATGGAGACTCCACAACCTCTCTCAGCAACCTGCTCCAGTGTTTGACCACCCTCACAGGACAAAAGCTTTTTCTAATGTTTAAATGGAATTTCCTGTATTTCAATTTTTGCCCATTGCCTCTCGTCCTGTCACTGGGCACCAGTGAGAAGAGTCTGTTTCTCTCTTCTTTACTCTCCCCATCAGGTATTTATGCACATGGATAAGGTTCCCCTGAGACTTCTCATGTCTGGGCTAAACAGCCCTCCCTCTCTCAGTCTCTCCTGGTATGACAGATACTTCAATGACTGCAGTCGTTAGCATCCTTTTCAGAAGGTAGTGTGGGTATAATGTGTCCTTGTATAGGAATCAGAACTGGATGTTTCGATATAAAAAAGCTCTATGTGTCTTTTGTGTATTGTTGTTTACTTCATTAATAACCTTAATCAAGCAATGCAGTGGGAGAACCACATTTCATCTTTCCCTGTTTGCCATGCTAACCTATTTCTCTAGGCTGTATATAAAAAGTAGCAGAAATTCTTCTGAACTTTGAATCATCTACTGTGTATACCAATATCAATGATTTTTTTTTCCCCACAAAATGTGTCATGGTTACCATAAGTGGCTGTTCATAATTCCATTGGAACTGCCAGACAGAAAACAGAGAACATTTTTGTCTTTCACATTTCCTTTTAAACTTGATTCTCAGAACTTCTGTGTTCCAGTCTATTGTAATAGTAATGTGAAGGCTAATGCGTCTATTGACTTTATAAATAGTTTTCACTTAACAGGAAAGTAAAATTCTTAGAAACAAATTACAGCTAAGATCTTCAGTCACCTGTGAGCACATCTCTTAAGTAGACAGTAATAACTATCTCCAACAGAAATGTATTCAGAAACTGGCTCCAGAAGTATTGTCTACTTGTATCAGATACCACTTCCACTGGAGATGGAACTTCCACTGTAGGAAAAATGTGAAAAGCTAAGGCGAATAAAAAGCTCTGAGCAAGAATGACAAGGCACTGAAAAGTAAAGCAGCATAAAACCTGGAATCACTGCACATGGACCCTTTATGGCACCATGTTAGGAATTGATAAGCATCTTCTCAAAGGAGCTGGCACATTCACTTAAAAGACAACAGCCATTTCCAGAAAATGGTTAGAAATGTGGAGTTAAGAACAGAGTGCTCGTGAAACCCCACCTGGAGTACTGCTTTCAGCTCTGGGGCCCCCAGTGTAAGAAGGACATGGACCTGTGGGAGCGAGTCCAGAGGAGGGCCACAGAGATGATCAGAGGGCTGGAGCACCTCTCCTATGAAGACAAGCTGAGAGAGTTGGGGTTGTTCAGCCTGGAGAAGAAAGGCTCCAGGGACACTTTATAGCAGCCTTCCAGTACCTGAAGGGGGCCTACAAGAAGCTGGAGAGGGACTTTTTACAAGGGCATGTAGTGATAGCACAAGGGATAATGGCTTTAAACTGAAAGAGGGTAGATTTAAGTTCGATATAAGGAAGAAATTCTTGACTATGAGGGTGGTGAGGCACTGGAATAGGTCACCCAGAGCAGTTGTGGATGCCCCATCCCTGGAAGTGTTCAAGGCCAGGTTGGATGGGACTTTGAGCAATCTGGTCTAGTGGAAGGTGTCCCTGTCCATGGCAGGGGGTTTGGAACTAGATGATCTTTAAGGTCCCTTCCAACCCAAACCATTCTATGATTCTATGATTCTATGAAAGTCACAGAATGCATGTATATACTTAGTGTGTATACATATGTGTCTGCGATGGGGAGGAGGATATCATTTTCAGGTCCATCAATTGCAATCAAATCACCTGATTTTGCATTTCTAGTTAATCCCTTTGTTAATTATCAGGATGTTACAGCTGGTTGATTTGAAGATGTCTACAAAAAAAAGAATGTCCCATAAATTATGTTTTCTTTCCATATTTTCTCTTAGTTTTGCCTTTTTTACTAAGGCTTGATACAGAAAACCTGGTAAAATAAGGGCAATGGATTTTAGCAAAATAATGAGAAGCTTTTAAGTCAAAAAGAATAGCAAAATTATTTTACTATAAAATTATGTTTACTTAAAATATATTGTTACCCTCCACTCTCAACCTTCAAAATGCTTTCTATAATAGATGTATCATTTAAGTAATTTCAGTGTACAGCACTAGAGAGATATCATTACAGTTGTTTGTTTCTGCTGAGTTATTGTTGATCCTCAGTATTATACTGTTGCAGTTTAAAATTATTTTATATCTATTTTCCAATATTTGCCCTGAAAAGAGTACTTTCTTCTACTTCTTCATTATTGAAAGTCTATTTTTTCCAAACTTATTATAAAATCTTGATTTCTGTTCATAAGGGAACAAAAATATTTATATTTTCAGCATTTTAAATACACCTCCATATTAGAGATATGACCAAAATACAATGAAATACCTTAGTATGCACCATAAATCTTTCTCTAATACCAGCTATAGTTGGAAAATTTGGTATTGAAAAGTAAATTATATTTGCTTCTATATTTCATCAACATATATAACTATGCCATTATTGTCTCAATAATTAGACATACTATATTACTCATTCTTAAAGAAAAAAATCACTTATTTCAGTAGACAGGTTACTGCTAAAAATATTTCTCTTTTCTTCCAATTTTCTTTTTGTTTCCAAAAAGACTAAATAAATGACAAGTACAATAACCTTTGTACTTTCAAAATGTCTGTATTGTTTTTCTCAGACATCAACAGATCTAGATGAAGATTAAAATACTGAATTAACTCATTTTCTCTGTAGTTATTTACACATTCATCTGCACATATATGCAGTCATATGCCATAAATATATCAGTCAATACTAAAGAAATCTGAGAACAAGAAGAAAATATGGTACATGATTTTTTTGTTCTTTTGCCATAAACAGGATTTCAGAGAGAAAACAGTTGTGCCAAATGCTAAAGCTGCTCAGTGTCAATGGTTTATGGAAGTTTATAATATAAAACACATTCTTCAGGATTTCAGCTCAATTTTTTTCCCTGATGTAATATTAATACTTTCATAAATATGGCTGATAAGATGCTGAACAACATTATTTCCAACTTAAACCTACTTCTTTCTCCCACAGTATAATAATGATGTCATTTAGCCCACTTGAGTCAAAGTAAATCATGCTATTAATGTAGCAGACTGTTAAATGTAAATCTAAAGAAACCTTTGAACTATTTCTTTAAAGGTTTTCCACACTGTAGTGGTTCCATGACAGTACATTTGAAGGGCAATACAGAGGAAGGTCATCAGTCTGAAAAAATGAAAATTTAAGTTCAGGTCCCAAATATGCCTTCCTCTCTAGATCCCAAGTATATCCTCCTCTCTGTTCCACCCAATTGTTATAACTGTTCAACAAACTTCCACTTACCAAGGGACCATTACCATTCCCAGGGAGCAACTTATTGAAGAAAACAGAATCTTCTGTTCTCCTAGTCCACTTGTAAAAGCATGTAGTGGAAAGCAAAATGAAGGGCCACCTCCAACATCAGAGGTACGTGTCGTTTGTGAGGGACAGGTTGGGAGCAACTAATATGAAGGATACAACATTGCAATGATGGTTTATTTTTGTAGAGCTATTTTAGCAGGAGTCTTCAATCTTGTTCTTTAAACATTGTGCAATCAAATAACAAATTGTGGATTAGTAAACTGACCAAGAAGAATAAATATTTAACTCTTTGTTTGGAAATTGGGGCTGGTTGTGGGGCTTCTGTAGTACGAAAAGAAGACAAACAACCAAAACACTATGTTTTGCTAATATGTGCTAATATATGTTGCCCTAAGGAAGTTATAACAGATATTATTTGTTTTATAGAATAAGAGCCAACAAGAATAAGACCATCGTTAAACTGGATGCTATAGAGAGTGCAAGATGATGCATATCTCCAGCACTTTACAAAGCAAATATAAATTCTGCACTTAATGTAATTTGCAAGTGAAGTCTTCTCAGTGTCAATATTGCTAGAGTACAAGAAATGCAAGTTAAAAATTGTTTCCATAATTCTGTGTGATTTCATTTTTATAGTGACTAATCTGGAAATATGGAAAGTCTCAGCAAAGTTTACTTCTCCAACTGTTCATCATTTCCCTGATCAGCTGACCAGAAACAGGACTATTATCCAGAGTACCTGACAGAGATTTAAAGTGAAAACATACATGGCCAGTGTAAACTTAAAGTTTTAGCAAAAGTTTTGTCTTTTTAACACAGATAAAGCCTATGTTACAGTAAAATGTTTCCCTACTGACATAGTGAAGTAAACACTTCTTATAATTAAGGAGGACATAGCAGGAATACTTTCTCTTTTTTATTTTCGAGGTAAACAATTAAAATAAATAATGAGAGAAACTGGGCATATATAGAAAACTGTCTGCCGGTGAGTGAAAGATAATCCCTAAGTGATAAGGTTACAGATTCAAGAAACACATTAGTGAAACCTTTGCATTTTAAGGCCATGACAGTACTGGTAGCCCTTCACTGTATAAAGCATTCGTATGGCACCGGCAGATAAGTTTGCTTGTAACAGCAGTACTATCACATTAGCACCACATTGTTCTGATTTTGTGTGTAGTTTTACATAGAAACCTTGACACTGGACTAATCTGATTAGTGCACTGTGCTTTCTAGTGCTTTGGCTTTATTTTGACAGGATCTAGTGGTAACAGTGCAACTTTCCTTGCAGAAACTAATCTGTGCATATTTTTTCATTGCAAAACTGATGTGATTTTAAGGACCCACTCTAAGCATAACAATATATTGAAATAGTTTATGAACTGAAATACAAATGCAAGGTTTAGAAGCATTTTTAAGAATGTGACCCTGCAAAGACAGGTATGTTTAATTTTAATCCCTGCTCACATTTGTGTCCCAGTCACATAGGTTAAGAATACCAAATCAAGAGAGGTGATGACACTGTGAAACTGTGCCCTTTTGTTTATATTTATATATACGTGTATGTGAGGGTGTGTGTGTACTATACACACATATATATAGACATATTATATATAAAAATATATATAACTACATTAAATATAGAAGTTGAGCATTCACATGAGAAGCGGGAGATTTGAATTCACTCAGACTGGCTGGGATGAAGATAAGGTGGTCTTTGAATCCCACCTCCCTTATGAGTCGCACAGTTCAATTCCTGGTCTAAGGAGTATTTCACATTTGACAATAAATAGCAAATGCAGTAAATGTAGAGATAATCCCTGTAGCCTCATCATTAGGGTACTTTTCTGCTGCTTGAATCCAAATTCCTCAGGCTGAGGAAAACTATAACACTTCTGTCCCATTTCCTAGAGAAGTATTGAAACAACAGTTAAGAAGGAAACCATCCTGAATCCCTCCTGGGTGCAGAAATATCTTCTTCAGCACAGCCCTCTTACTGCCTTACAGGCTGGCTTTAAGCGGCTTGCTGCTTAGGTGCTATGCAAAATGCACCATGAGGTGAGCACAGTCCCTATGGAGAGAGGTGAGCTCCCACTTAGGCTTCTTTGGAGACCTTCAGATGCAGGCACTTCTCCCAGCTGGACTATCTAAGTAGCATTTGTGGGAGCAGATATTTAGTTTTAAAACTAGACCAAAGGCAGTTTGAGTGTCTGACAAAAATACCCTTATGAGGGTCCCAGCTTCAAGGAACCACAAGATCACATGGGCTGTTTCTGACATCTTTTTACTACTCCTGTTTATCCCCAGTTATTATATGGCAAGACTTCATACTTAAATGCAAGATTGCAATTTTCACTCTGGAGAACAGGGATCTAGAAAGGAAATGCTTTGCTTTTAGTATTTATATCTCTATCAGATTCAACCCAATGTTTGTAGGGACCCTTGCACTGTAGAGCACAGTCCTGCAGCTGTGCTCTTCTGGGAAAAGCCTCTGCTTCATGCTCCATATCTACGTGTTAGGATCCAGATTAGCCCATGACACTTGAATGTCTGTTTCCACATAAATCTGCTCGAATACATTCCTGCTTCTGATTTTATCATGCCAAAACCTGGTATTCTAACTTGAAGACAAAATGACTTAACAACTTTTTAAAAATAATGGTAATATATTATCCCTATTACTTTAACTCCTCACTCCCAAAAACTGCACTTGCTTTTACATTTTTGTAACTTTTTTTATAAATGATGACAGATCTCCCATCTCCTTCATCCTAATTATTTCAATATATTCCATCCATGTGGCTCTCATTCAATTGTGTCATTTATTTTGCAAATGAATAGTGCATATGGGGCCATTTTGCTGCATCTAAACAGCAGTCGTTCAGTTCAGTATGCAACTGAACACTGCATACACAGTTATGTCCACTTAGATCATTTACTCTGGAATTATTTAGTTTGCCAGGTATTACAACAGACTGAGTTTAATAGCCAATGATAAACTCTTGGGTTTTTTGCAACAATACCAAGTTTTCATCAGCACTACTGATTTTTGCACTATGCTTCAGATTTTATTCCCCGATGTTACAAAAACCAAGTGGTTAATTGGCTTTCTGTTCTGGAGATAGCATATGCTGCTAGTGCTAGCAGAAGATAATATTTTATTCATACTGTGCCACATAAAAATCGGAATTCTAACCCTTCAGATTCAAACTGATTATAAGATTTGGTACAAATATTTAAATCTACTGTGGAAATACTTATATCATCTAACTCTAGTTACTCATCCTAGTATCTAAGCTACCTTGACAGTAAATGGAACTCCTCATTACTGTACTCTAAATCGCCTGCCCAAGAGGCCTATCATTTTCTGTCAACCATATAGAAAGCCTAGAGTTTTATCTGAGGTGGTTCAAAGAAAACACGATGAGGACTTTCTGCTGAAACCGCCCATGCATTTTTTGTTGACCTATTACACTTGCATTTGTACATCAGCCTCTTTGCACTTCTTAAATGTGCTAGATCTGCAACAGTCTGGTAAAACAGACGTCTTTTCTGATATCTGACCAAGCAGAGAATATTAGAATACTAAAAGTTCATGGCCAGCTGGACACTTCATTATCACATTATAATACCTACATCAACAGAAGAAGTAAAAGCCAGCTGGATTTGTAGCTGCTGTAAATCAGAACTGCTCCACTGATTTCAATAAAGTGACACCCAGTTAGCTGAGTCAACAAACTTAAAAACACTAATTCTCTAAAGAATATCTACATCTCAAGTGCACTTTCTTTGGGGACTGATCTCATCTAATCGGAACAGACTCACCACTCAAAATAAATTGGAGGTCCTTTTTTCCATGAGCAAGGTGCAACAGGATAAAGAATCACATGCCCAAAATATCATTTATCTCAAAATAGCAAATGTTACAGCATTTTCATTCCTGAATATCAAAGAAAAGACAATGCTTGTGTCCTGTCCACTCTACTATAACGCTGTCAGGAGCTGTGGAAGTATACTAGCTGGTCTTTCTGTACAGTTTGAAGCTTAGGTCTTGAGATGTGGCTTAATCTCATCTAACTTTCACCATTGTACGGAGGTTCTCTTCAGGAATGATAAGGGATCAAGGTCCTAACTTAGACAATTCAGGTCAATTCTGAAAGGTAAGTGGGATTAACCCATATAGGAAAGACGGGGGCAGACTTTTTATCAAGGCCTGTTGTGACAGGACAAGGAGCAATGGTTTTGAACTAAGGGAGGGCAGATTTCAACTGGATTTAAGAAAGAAATTTTTTATAATGAGGGTGGTGAGGCACTGGAACAGGTTGCTCAGAGAGGCAGTGGAGGCCCCATCCCTGGAAACATTTAAGGTCAGGTTGGATGGGGCTCTGAGCAACCTGATCTAGCTAAAGATGTCCCTGCTCTTGCAGGGGGGTTGGACTAGATGACCTGCAAAGGTCCCTTCCAATCCAAAGCATTCTATGATTCTATGATTTTTAAGAGACAGAGATCTAGAATAGCCTTTTTGGAAGGAGAGTTTAGTCAAAACCTCAAAAACTCAGCAAAAAAGACAACTGAGAAGATCTATGACTAGAGATAACATAAAAGCATGAATAACGAGAAGGTGGTGAATACTTACTAGCCCTCATATCAGGAGAATAAAGAAGAAGTATAATCAGAAGTCAGGTTGAAGAACAAACGGAAGACACACTTGTTCACATCTCTCTACTTCATCTATGGAGCTCGTTGCCATGAGGTGGACAGGATGCCAAAAGTATGAATGGTTCAAAAAGCTATTAGGTACAATCATGAGAAAGTTCATGGAGTGTTATTGAATGTGGATGAAAGGTTGCAACCTCTGGATCAGGATTTCCCTAAATCACAGATTGCCAGCAGCTGGGAGGATATGCCATGGTGACTATGACTTTATACTCACTCAATTTTTATTTGTTTTCCTGAAGTATCTGCTAGTGTCAGAGACAGGGTCTTGGGCTAGAAGAACCTTCAGTCTGATCCACCACAGCCATGCTTATAAGAGCCCAAACAGGGCTTTTTCTAAGAAAGAAGTTCCCAGACTGTACTTCATTGCACCTGTGACATCCCATGCTAAACAGTAAAACATCATTCACTATTGTAAGACACCTAAAAAAAAGGGCAAGAGTAGTTCAAAGTAAGAGCCTTATCTATGACTTATTTCCCTTTTATCAATTCTGGTTAAACCATTAATGTTTCTTCTAAAGTAGATGTATTTGTAATATTATATTACATAAAGTCTGTCTTCATGTTGTATTTGTGTTGTCACTATTGATTTATGTGCTTTTAATAGATTAGTTTTAAATTTCTTGGAACGTTGATCAAGTCTTTAAAGTAGTTTGAAATGTGTTCTTTTAGTGCTTTTTAATCCAGTTTAAATCATTTAATGATTTAATCATTTTATCCATCATTAAATCATAATGTTTACCTTAGGAGTTGTCTTGATTATGTATACTTCTGTATTTTAGGTGGAAAAAATACAACTCAATACTTTAGACATCTTAAAGGTAATTTAGTTTGTTTTAAAAATCACAAATTCCAAAAATTAATTACTTTGTCTCAGAATAAAGTGGTGTGCCCTGAAAAGGCACTTGCTTTAATTTCTGTAGGTACAGGCTTTCAGTATATTCCCATCCAAGAAAATGAAACACTTTGTTTCTCCATAATGCAGCACGTACTTTTCCAGTGAAACTGACTCATTATGTTAAAAATCTCTCTTCAGGACTGCTCTGCAGGGTAGCAAATGTGTGCACACATGCATGCACTTAGAGGACAGTATACGCATTATTTCTCGCTATAAATAAAACTAACAAAACAGGTTTAAACAAGTGCAAAAGAAAATAAAGAAAATAAAAGTGATATGGACAATCAAGATGTTAATGCCCAGGATGCCCTGGAATGATAGATAGCAATTCCCACATAAGAATGGAGCAAACAAAATTAGCTATAAGTTACTTTGAGGAAAGATACATCGCTGAATTTGACAGAAAGGTTTCCATATGGCATCTTAAGCCATGCTACCCCTACTGAAAAGGAACAGAAAAAACTGTTTTACCTCTACTTAGCAGCCCACGCTGGAGGATAAATTCTACTTCACATTCCAGCTAAAATTGTTACTTTTTAAGCACAAGCAATAGGAAATTTTCTTTTATTTCAATAGATCTCAAGTTCCTTTCCCATTTGGCCTAAACTGCAACATTTAGTCAATACTATTACCTTTTTTCTTTTTTCTTTTTTTTTTTTTAATTTTTCTTGGCCTAATCACAGGCCTCAAAGCATGAGTACTGGTTATTTATGCCTACAAAGCAATTTGGGAAAGGTAACAATTATACTTTTGCTGATCTGCCACTACAGTGAAACAAAAGATGCTTCCCCTCGCCATGTTCACTGTACTAGCAAAAACCATGGACAACTCTCCAAGATGCAGTAACATCAAACTTCTTATTGTATAAACATTTCTCTCACACTTTAAGTGGGTTGGAAGTAGGAGACCAGGGAAGATTAAATGTCAGATTATTTTATGAAGCACCGAAATGCTTGGCTTAGCCAAAATCATGGATGAGGAAATAGCCCAAGACAGAAAAGTGATATAGTCAAAGATGTTACTATGCTTGCGTGTGTCAGCTGTAGGAAAAAGTTAACAAACTTACTGTGTGCCTTTTTATCAATTAGCTGTTCTATCTCTTATTATGCTACACAGAAATTGGTAAAAATTTACCAGCCCGTTATCTGAGTACTACTTGTGCTTCGCTTTTCTTATCCTTGGAGTTACCATGTGTATTAGTTTTCCATTAAAGGTTGCTAGAAAAGCATTAAGAAACCCATCTGTAGAATGAAACAGGGCTGAAGGGCAGGTACCAGTAAGAGAAACTGGATCCAAACACCATCTTCACTGGCAAGGTTAAGCATTTTTCTCTAGTTCAATGTGCATGTGAGATTTCAGCCCTCAAAAGCAACCAAATGGAGAAAATGTAGAGACCCCACACCTACTCGGACACAATGCCACCATCTCCACCACCTTCAAGTTGCCTACATTTAAGCTTACTTAGGTCTTTAATTTTAAAGCATTTACCTTTCATTTGTTTCCCATCCTGATACAGATAATTTGGGAGGCCATGCCATATTAAAACATCTGGGATTCATCAAATGTGTCCTTTTTAACACAGGTTCAGTGTGATCAATCCCAGATGCTCAACAACTAAAGTTACATATAGGTTTTGGCCAAAATGAGATTCAGCTTCCCATACCTTAAAAGCGGAAGTTCTTTAATAGATATGAGTTAGATATAAGTCATTTATTAAAAAACCAAACTAAAACAAAACCAAAAAGAAATAAAGAAAGGAAAAAAATGGAAATGAACCCCATCTTATTTAAAGTACAATTGGGTTAGACAAGTTAGATTAGTTTATATGCCATTTTAGGCTGGACTTTCACTGTTATCAGTCATTAAATTTGCCCAAGACTTCTTATCATAAGCTCCTTCTTTTAGTCACTTACTTTTCGAGCCACCAGGGTAGCCGGCTCAAACTGAAATCTTACAAGGAGATTTGGGCCAATGCAGTTCAGCTTTTCCTGAGAAATAAGACTGGGGAGGAAGGAGATATTAGCTTGCCCATGCGAAAAATATTCTAGAGAACAGTTGTTAAAAAGTCTCTCAAACCAAATGCAGTGAAATAGGACCTTGAGGTTAGGTGGAGGAGAGAGGAAATACAAGGGACCCCCAAGTCCAAAAAGGGCCTTTTGCCATTGCTGTGAAGTTTTAGCCCGACTTTAAGATACTCAGTTACTATTGCCTGGGGAGAATTTTTAAACTCCTCCTTATTGTATGCATGCTTGGCACCACCTAAGCAACGTCAATGCAACATGTCCACTGATGCTGATGAACACAGAACTGTAGCGGGAATGTTCCAATTTCCAGAGATTTTAGTAGGCATTTGATTGAGTTTCATTTATTCCTGGAATAAAGCTGCCATTTGCATAAATGTAGGATGGTTACGTGAACCTTCAGATGGCTTAGTTACAATAACTTAGGCTAGGCAATTGAATGAAGTGCCAGTTGTTGTTTGGAGTCCATAGAGCTTTGGCAACAAATCTGAGACTGCCATACATTTATAGGCACAGAGTCACATAATGTGTAACTGGTGTAGTTTTTAACTTGTCTGCTCTAAAAACAGAGCATGTTCATTAAAGAAATTCTGAGCTGAAAAAACACCAAAAGAAAAAAAAATTAGCTAACTTATCCAAAGTAGGTTTCTTTTCTTCACGAATGCAAGTTTCAAAAGCTATTATCTAGTGAATTTCCAAGGTCAGAATTAAACAAAAGTATTCCCTTAATCCAAAGGTAATTCTCATTTTCTAATTATATTAGTGTCTCATTTCCAGTCCTGTTAAACCTGTCACTGATTCAACAGCCTATATAATAATTTTCATGATTGGGAAAAGGCATTGACATTCAGGGGGAAAAAGGGATTCTTTCTATGGGACTTCAGGAGAATGGTTTTGTTTGGTTTTGTTTGGTTTTGTTTTGTTTTGTTTTGTTTTGTTTTTCCCGTGACAGCTCTCTTGCCTCCTTGAATGTTTGAAATGTCAGTGGCAGTCCCAACTAAGACGGAGTAAAAAGGAGAATATGAGTTATGTGGACAAAGGTGTCTGATAAGCACAGTTTATCACCAGCAGCTCTGTGTAGTGTTGTTTCTCAAACTAACTAATTTATATGGTTAATGATTGCAAGATGTAACTTATGGCCACACGTATCAGATACGTTTTCTAACACCAGCATTCCCAGCTGAATCTGCTTGTGAACTGGAGTGTCATAGGACCTGATCCCTGGGGTTTTTTGCAACTATCTGAGTATACTGAATGGTTTTTGGAGATCATCAAAGTATGCGAGATAGACAGCATGTCTAGTCTTGGAGAGATGATGGGAAGACATTCTTCAAGTCATTTTCAATTATCTAGCTGTACCTTTATTAACCATCTCTCTCTTCTCTGCAAAAGTCATTCTGAGTGTTTTGTTGAGGGTTTTCTTGGTACGTCAGAAAACAGATGCATGGGGTTTCCTAATTTATATTAACAATTTCTTTTAATTTAATACATATGTGTTTTTTTTTTAACGGTGTTCAAAAGGATGGAAGGCAGTTAACAAAAAAAAATCAGAAAAACCTCACAATTGGCCTACCATGCTTGAAATAGCTTTGGATAGTGAAGGAAAAAAAACCTGCTTCTCTTCAGAAAGGCTTATTATATGGCAAAGCATGTCATAAATGAATTGTGTGGCATTGTTTATTTATGCTATGATATTGTCTAGGAGCTTGATCATTCAGCAGAAACCGCATTTCTAATCCTTTACAAAGCACTTAATGACACTTCTTCTGAAGATCTCTGAAGGAGACCAAGGAAGTAAACTGTGTAACTGTATTGTAAAAGTAGCGTCTTATTCAAAAGTTCTAAGAAAATCAAAGTCCACAATGTTTATGAGCTTATTCTCTACAATTATACAAAACTTTTCCTCTAATGATTTTGGGGGGGGAAACAAAACCAATATATTTGCTGTTAAACAAGTCTGACTTCTACCAGCTTGTAATGCAATTATGTAAACGTAAACCTTCTCTTTAGAGATGGCTCATCTTCTGCCTGGCCTCAGTTGTCTAGCACTGAACCAAAATAGAATATGTCATCCACATTGGGAATTAACATTTTTGGGGCAGAGAATGTTCCTATCATGGGAAAATGTGGACTGTTTTCTCAGACTTTCAGATTCCCAGTGTAGCCATGTAGCCTAAAAACACTTCTTGTGCAGGAGAGCTATGAAACTTTTTTTCCAAGGTTCTTACTCTTAAAACTGAGCATGGAAGCTATGGGGAAAGAGGTTCCCGAGCTCAGACAAGGTAGAGTTCCACATAGGCCTGTAGGTTTTAATAAAAAGCAAGAGATCTTCTGGTCAACCAGAAACACAAAGTAAAGGCCAATTTGTAATTTATTCATTCCAGAATAATTTTTTTTTTTTTTTAATATAAAATACATGGACTTTGTTGCTTATTACAACATTGAAAACCAAAGAGAATTGATCTCAGGTAAAAGGGGAGAATGGGACATGGAAATGATGAAAAAAGAGAAATATTAAAGATAGATAGCAAAGGGGTTGGGGATGGGGAAACACACAAGTAATAAAAAGCATGATAAGGGGGGAAAATGCCGAAAGTAATGAAAAACTTCAATGACATTGGTTTGACCCTCTGAGCATGTCAAACACTTCTGAAAATGTTTTAGATTATTTTAAGGTTTTGGAAAAATGAATGAGGAAAAAAGAATGAAAGAAAAGACAGAGTCAATTTACTTTGAATATGGGCATCTCTGTAGCACATTTCAGCACATCCAATCTTACTATCTGAATCCTGAGGAATACTGTATAGAACATATAGAAGAGAAAGAGAGGGAATATAGCAGGAAGAAAGAAGAAACAGAGATTGTTTTGAATCTCCAAGTCCAGACTTCCCTCCTTTTAGTTCGATCACATTGATTAACTGGACTTGAATAAGAAAATAAAGAAGTAACCAAATAACCTGTTTAGTTCATGAAGAGTTGCATCTATGTCATCAAAGTGCTCTGTTAGACTTAGTATCCCTAAGCTGCAACTGCTCCTTGTTAGTTTAAGAAGGCTAATAATGGAACATATGATAAAATGAATAGGCAAAGTCTTCTACATTGAGAAAATGAAACATTTTTTTCTCTGTAATGAGTCATTTAAATATAAAAATCTTTATCATAGGGATTTGTGCAAGTAAAGAACTTAGCAAAATTTAAAAATAACTTTTTCATATACAATGTAACTCTTCAGTGGTTAATTAGCATGGCTAGAGAATTATATGCAACAAGGCTGCAGGATGAGTTACGTACAGTATGCAACTCTTTCCCTACTGATGACCTCTGGAACCTTTCTCTTAAGCAGCTAATACTTTACTTACTTGGAGCGAGGATAATGGGTAACTGGTCTGCTTAAGTCTGACGATTCCTAGGTTACCTATATACTCTAATGCAAGCATCTTTTGAACTCCACATCCTAGAATGTATCAGACCATAAAGATTCAGTAATCAGATAAAGTTGGCAGCCACATTTCTTCAGGCTTCATACATCAAAGACACAGAACAACATTTTGAGTTATTTTAATGTCTGCTGAATAGAACATTTTGAATCTCCAGTTGAAAATAAATGTTTTGTGTCACAAGTCTGGATCTAATCTGTCCTAAGCCTTTTTGGCTGTCACCAAGCCATTTTTTCACAGAAGAGAGGATGGATATAAAATAAATAACACATTCCAGCATGAAAAACAATTACCAAGAGGCTGATTTTCTTCCATTTGCACTGGTGAGAATCCATGCTTTATCTCAGTGAGCTCTTTTTAATCTAAGCACAGCCATACATAGGCAGAAGGAACTGCATCTCTTTCCTATTGCAAACCCAGTTCCCAGGGCCCAGCTCGCTCTTCTCATCTACCTGTGAGTGTAAAGCCCAAAGGCAACAGACATGGAACACATTTTACCTAAATTTGTCTGTCTCTGAGCTAAAATTTGCTTGAAGTTAATTTGCCAATATCATTTTTTAGAATGTGGAGAAAAGTAATACCGCATAGTTTACACTCACGTTTTCCAGATTGAATGAATCAACCTCTGAAGATACCTAAGATGGAAGAATCACAAATCAAGCATTTAGATGGCAAAGTTAGAATTCTGCCAAGGTCATTCTCGCCATACTCTGCCAGTTATTAAATCAGGAGTTTCCAATATCGACAGTAAAAAACAAGTCACTGCAGAATGCAGAAAAGTGGGGAAAAACGGAGGAATGAAAAGAGCAATGCCTTTCAACATAAGCTACAACTGATCTAACTTTGAAGTTGGATCTGACCTCAAAGTGAGCCTTATTTGGAGCAGCAGGTTGGCCAAGATGGCTTCCAGAGGATTCCTCTCATTTGAGTCATTCTATGCTTCTACAATATCACTGTTCAGGTTTTTTACAGGACTGTAAATTACAGGACTGGACTATAATTCCAGTTTTTCATATAAACACAACATATCTCAGACTACAGTACCAAGTGTATAGAAATTAATTTCAACAGTAAAAGAAACAGTAATAGAAACATTACAATCATAAATTGTTCATTGAAGCTACCAGTGAAACATATCAAAGATAGCTGTTTGAGGCTATATGATCACCAGAACTCTGCATGCTGTAAAAAAGAAATAATTAAAACAAAGCTGAAACACATGGAAATAAACTCAAGGAACATATGTCAATAAAAAAGACAAAAATTTCAAAGAAATGTAAAAAATTGCATTTAAATTCACATACTTTCATTCACATGAAAACGTTTTACTGTAAACAACGGATATTGCTTTCTCTTTGCAAAATGTAAAAGCCTTTTCTTCTGCAAAGGAAAAGGGATCAATCAAGAAAGGCCTTAACTGTCGTTGATCTCAAGTGGAAAGATCCTGATAAAATATACCTGGAAACATGCACACAGGACTTCTGATAGAGCAGTTCACTGATAAACACTCACCATGTTTGCTACATTAAGTAGTAGTCATAAAATAAATTAATCTCATAAAGCTTGGGAAGTCAGAGTGATAGCGTGATGCAATGCAATAACTTCAGGAACAAGCAGGAAACAGACCCCATCTCTTGAGTTACAGTGGCTGACACAGAGAAGAGAAAAATATTTCCTCTTCCTTCAACTGTCTGCAATTAATAAGCAAGCGGTAGGATTGATGTCATACCGCTTTTGGCCATCTAGAAGTCTCATGCCCAGTCACAGAGTGATAGGATAGGGACTTTTTACCCAATCAGTGGAGAAAACTGGTATCTCTAGATACATAGATTAGGTGCTGGTGACTATTTCCTATCTTAGCTGCCTTAGTTAACTGTCTAAAGCCAGCTGGGATGAGTCTGGTAAAAGGGATCTGTATTTGAACACAAGGAAATGGACATACTTGTAAGATCACAAACCCATCATTACCACAGTTGCTGTAGATCAAACTGGAATTATTCTCTCATATTTGCAGTTCAATGATACCATTTGAATTGTGGCATCTTACATCCATGCCTGCCTTTGCTTATACTTACAGCAGGGGTATATATGCTATAGCAGGTATATACAAATGTGCAGACACTTAAAAAATCTAGATCCCAGTATATCCCTATTTAAGCCTAGAAGACTTACGCATGTTTTCACTATCTTTAGTAAACCCCGTAGAAATGGCCCATGAACACTCAAAGATTAATAATCTGTGTGTAAAAACCCATGTTATCGTAGTCATCCTGAGAAAACAGTCATTTTGTGAAATTATTCAAAATTTCAGCTAAAAAAATATGCTAAAAGTATCTACAGTATAGTAAGTGGAGTGCATAATTCCCTTGGTTACATGGAATTATTGTCTCAAAACAAAAATGAAGTTGATTTTTCTATTATATTTCTTTCTAAAGTCTACAGTAATACATCATTTCAGAAAAGTGACCTTCATTTTCAAAGCTGAGGTTATAATAGTTGAGACAGTTACACCTCATTTTTACCATATAGCTATAGTATCTCTGTGTTTTACTTTTCTTTAGTCTTCTATGAATACATTCTTACATATTTAGTGTTTCACTAAATGATTGAGGTCACTCAGTCATCAAGTGATTGAGATCAGGGTTAATAGCTTCATACAGAGAAATGGGTTTATCTCTGTTAATATGCTGAAGACTAACAAATTGCTAAGGAAACAAAATTGTTTGCTTAATATTTTCTCCCACAGCCTTTCCACTTTTCTCGGGAATAACATGCTGATCATTTTGCTGTCTTTCTATATACATGACTGGTGCACTGCATGGGTCTCTTCGGAATCAGTCTGTGTTGGAGACAGGGACAACTGCGTTTTCTTCTGTCTATAATTCTAGCATCTGGTGAGGAAAATTTGGCCGTGGGGTGTTGCTTCATGCAGCTTGGAAATCTTCTACAAGGGAAGGGATGGAGCATCCGAGGCTTGAAATGGCAACCAGTTCTCTACAGATACTGCAATGAGGGGCTCCTTGGCTCTGGTCTGGGTGCAGGCATCCTGGCAGCAGCTCTTCAAATACAAAGAGTGAAACTTTAACTTAACAGGAGCTGCAGCACGGTCAGTAGGGTTACCTGAAACGGCATCAGACCAAGGCAGTAAAACAGAACCAGGCTTCTGAACCTTGTACTGAAGCTAAGTCAGTAGAAGGGGTTGGGAAGACAAATAAATCATGATTGCTTTAGGTGGTCTGTGATTTCTGGAAGGGGAGGCTGAACAAGTCTCCTTTCAATGCATGCACCATACACGGTGCTCTGAGGTGACTGGTGGCATTCCTGGTGAAAGAACAACATAAATTATGATGCAGTGCAATGAATTCATTATCTGCTTTTCATGCCACAGCCATATTCTGTCATCCGCCAGGATGTTGGCTTCAAGCAATGCTTGATTTCCCATGCTCTAGGCTGAGCTGAGATCACATGGCTTTAGTTCTTGGACTGCTTCACCACTGATTTTGGTTTTGTTGTTATTCTGCCAATAGGAGTAAATCATGAGAAAAAAAGATGCCAAATAGCTGAAAGACAACTTCAGCTGCTCTGTGAGAAGTCAGGGAGCAGATAATATATTGTGTAATTAATTTTGTTGAGACACAGACTCATTCAATTTGCCACTGTAATGAGTACTCATTCCTTAGATGAATCAAAACCCACCACCTTTGGTCATGGGAAACCTATTTTTGTGGCACTGTTGCCAAATAATCTAGAGAATTCAGTGTACTTACTGATAAGCGTTTTTTGATATGGTCACAACTTCTATGACCCTTTGGGCAATGGATGCTATCATGGTGACACTGTATTCTTACTGCTAGTGCTGGACAGTATACCTCTCCTTCACATCTACACGTCTATACACCTGTCATGTACTACAGAATTCTGTTCCCGCAGTGAGAGAAATAGAAAATAATTAATCAGTAGTCCTGAAAGACAAAGCAATGATGATGTGGAATTCAGGTGGAAAAAAAAGAATAGTCTTCAATATTTCTTTTCAAAGCAGATGAAATTCTTATGCTGACTGATACAGGATCTTGACTGTTACATTGCATCCTTTTATATTGTTTTTTTATATATTCTATGTGAGATTGAGACTAAGTCTGACATTCTAATGAATTTTATCTCTGTAAATTCAGTGTTAAAATCCATTTTAGCATCCTTTATTCAGTAAATGAATGTTTTCTATAACTTCCTCTTATCAGATGACCTGTGGTCTAAGGGAGAGGATCTGGGTGGAGGAAAGGCACATTGTGAAAGAGCAAAGGGCATCTCCTGCGGGATCAGCTCCACCTCTGGCAGAGACCAGGAGGAGCTGACAAGGATGGGGAAAGCTAATCAGCCCAAAATCATAAGCTTGGGACTTTTTTGCTGGAAAGAAGTAGGTTTTAAAGCTGAGCTGAATAAAATCATCATGTTTAGGAAAGGTAAAGCAACTCAATTGTATTCAGTATGTCTGAATGAAGCAATGAGCAAAGGAACTAGAGAAAGCTTTTTATGATTTTTGGAATTTATTTTTTTTTTAAAGGAAAAAGTTAATCCAATAATATCTCCCATTTATGATAAGGTGTCTGCCTGGTTACTATGTCTCACTGATCTCAGTTTAAATGAAAGGAAACAGTGCTGTGAAAGAAGGTCCAGCAGCTGCACAGTCACAGCCCATCCGCTGGGTGGGAGCTGGGTGGCACTGCTAGGGACAGGCCGTGATGCCATTAGGACCAAGAGGCCACACTGCCAAACCAGGATACTGCTTATGACCAAAATCTGGCTCTGATGTCACCAATGCCTGGAGACAAAGAAGGAGATATGGGACTTTTTGGATGTAGATTTTGTTATTACATAAGGAGATGGTCAGGCACGTAGTCAATCTTGTTTAGACACTGAGAACTTGAACCTAGAGTAGAAACATCCTATTGTATTACACTGAATTTTGCTAAGCAGACGTCTAAGTAACATTTCCAAGGAAGCCCGAGAAAAACTTAATTAACTAGCTCTGGCTAGATTATGAACTCTGAGGTTCGTAGCAGAGGAGAATTATCTATTTCAACGAACATTGTTCTCATTCTCCAGCCCTACAGAAGTTGACACACTTGTTTAACTTTAGTTATTGAGTTAAACAGGACTGTTCAGCTAATTATAATACACCACAATTTAAAATATCTGTAAAGGATCAGGCCCTGTGATAATGAATTCCAAATTTAGTCAGGAACTCTGCATTTCAGAGAAGAGTCACAAGTCAATCATGTTATCTCCAGCCCGGTAAACATTTAGTTAATTACATCAAGTAGAACAACTCTGTGAGGAAAGACTGACAGCATCCCAATCCAGAACAGCCTGTAATCTGATGAATAAACCATGAAACTGGAAAACAGGATACATTCATGATTTTTCATGGTCAAAGCACAAGGCAACATCTGTCCCCCTGACTACCCCAACAACTTTACACCTAACTCTTTTTGAAGATCGCTTCCATAGGGACCACTTCATCTCCCTCACACCATCCTTTTGGGATCAGCTCCTCCAGGTACCTCAGATTCTGCACTGCTCTATGCCTAGCAGGAATTGAATGACTTAGGAACCAGAAGAGAGTGCTTCCTATACCTGAATTTCAATGAGAAACCAGTGGAATTTGGTGTCAAAGTGCCTAAATCACTATTAAAAATTAGTGTTAACTGATTCGTTTCAAACCATTTGAAATATTTACATTTATTTCAAGAATTATACATCAGGACTTTATTGTTAACACATTTATTAGCTTATTTTGCAGATCCTGGCTAAAGAAAAACAGCTTTAAGAGTCAAGAACCTGTCAAGCAGCAACTTTATTGACCATGTCTTCAAAAGTAGTGAGAGCATTAAACATAATATTTTACTGGGAAAGGCTGGAAATGCAAAGTATTTTTGGCCTGATAGAGTAAATCATTTTCCTCTTCGGTATGGCAAATAGAGGGAACACTATCAAAATAGATCATCCCTCAGGCTAGTATATTCTGCTTTTTTAAAAAACACGTCCTTCTTCCTCAGGATGCATTTGAGTGTATATGAAAGGCAAACACAGATGAATCAGATTAATAGTATTGGAGCGTGTCAACTTGAGATCATGTAAGGATCAGCGCTTGCCAATAGCCAGCCACAGTCCGAGTGAGAACATAAGGCTCACATTACCCCCATCCTCCCCAGAGCAGATACAAATCTCGGATGTGTCAAGTGTATGTTCAGTGCTGGTTAATCATAGGGAGAGCAGTTGCACCGTCAGTCTCATGACTGACATCAGTACTGCACTAGCCAGGAAAAAATCTTTCTCTACTCAGAATAGCACTTCATGCACTTCATTTTAAAATAATTTCTGGGACAGTCCTCCATGTTAAATATTTCCACGGCTTCCTGAAAGCCTCATTTTTTATCCACCAGCTGAGACTGATTTCAGTCAAGTTTTTCTTTCAAGGTTATGCCAATGTCTATTGATTAAAGAGTTGCATAGGAACATCTGTTTTCAAATCTCTCACCCATTTTTCTGTAACATTTATTCTGATATTTAATATATTTGAACAACAAAACACACACTAAAACATAAATTCAGGTAATAACACATTTGAATATCAATCTTATTTAGCCATCCATACTGTGTGACATACGTGCTCAGGTATATTGATAAATATACAGATAGCAGGGAGGAGAAAATTCAGGATAACCTGGATAAACCACCAGTGAAATTTTTAGTGTTCCTGCTGATAATTTTTAGCTATTAACTGGCAAGAAGATAGGACCTTAAGTATGCAGATATTTGTAGAGCTATGCAAATATGTCAATCACACTTTAAACTGATTTAGATTTTTTGACTTTTTAAATTTTGCCTTTTTTAATTAAAACCAAATATGTGTTCTTATTTTTTCATTTCATTAATATTTTGCAAATAAAAAAAATCTGAATGTATGTGGCATTTTAGTCTTTGTGCACTAAAATATATTTTTAAAAAAACAAATTGGGTTTTCAAGATATTTCAGTAATCATTTCAATATTCACAGCTCTGTTCCAAGACATACAAAACACAACCTTTATATGCAAACATTTCTTTTAAGCATAAAAAGCCATCTCTTATCATTAAAAAAGCTAAATTAGAAAGAAAAACAAGAAAGTTAAAGATTTAATATTCTGCAACTACTTTGGTTTTGTAATGTGTGAAACGGGCTCATTAAATACAGCACACAATTAAAGCTATAGATAAATATTAGTTGTTGGACCTGATTGTAAGTGAACTGAAAATACAACTCTAATTTGTTGTTTTCCAAGGAAACAATAATCACTTATTTATGCATTTCTATTCCAAATGACTTCTTTGAATACTAACCAGTGATTTTGATCTCTCCTAGCAGTTCAGAAAATAAAGGATCTATTTATGTAATATCTGTCTTCAAATCTTACCAAAACCTAAAAACAATACCAATGTTAAAGGGCTGGGTTTGATAGCTAGGTTTTATGTCTAGCTTACTGGTGAAATAATTGCCACAGTGTCAGTCACAAGGCAAGATTGTCCTTGAGGGGGAGTGTTTCAGGAAGAAAACATGCACTCCTTTATGGCTCTGAAAATAAATCCCTCATACTTTATAGTGCGGCTCTGAAACCAAAGCTATTGAATATGTTCTGATATGACAGGAAAGAAATAGACACACCAACATCCCAATTACCCAATTTCTCTGGAAGTCTTCCAGAACAAGCTCCTGTGCTGACTGGGACCCAGAGCTTCTAGAGCCGTGCCTTAAATCCTTCCCACTAGATCACCCCAGTACGTCCAACAGGGTGAAAGAAGTGTGATTCCCTTCTTCCATACAGCCAGAAACCCAACAGAGATGGAACAGAGAAATCAAGACCCAACAGTAAATATTAGTTCCTCTGATGGCTGATTTGGTTGAGTACAGAGCAGAAAGATGCCTGTTCTGGTTTGAATCACCTGCCTATGTTCTACTAGAGGTTTATATCTGCTGGAAAGCACTCAGCCTGGTGAGTGCATGGGCCTAATGCTAGGGAAGCAGAGCAGGGCAGTACCTTGATTTTCATGCAGTAATGTCATTTTCATCAGCATGGAAAGCTTGACCACTCCTGTACAGACACTAGCACTCTGAACCATCATGAGTAAGAGTGGAGAAATAGTTTGGTGACAGCTTCAAAGTCCCAACTTGTCAGCTTTTAAACTTTAAAACTGCAGGCTAGTGATTTACAGTGAGCATAATGGTAACATAAAAATGTTTTCAAGGACATTCTTGGTTTGAAGAAAACAAATCTGAGACCTTCAGGCCCTGAAGCTCTTCCCTTATTGACCCACGTGTAACATTACGGTTGATAACAATCTTTACTAAACAAGACTACAAGTTCTGTAATGAAATAGACTGCAGTATGATCCCCATCAGCACAGATGAAAGACCAGAAGTTCAGATTATATTCTATTGTATTTGTAGACTTTAAGCCTAAAACAACAAACAATTAACAAGTCATTTTGAAGGCAAATACCTCTACAGAAAAAATGTAGTTACTTCCTACATGTATTTGACAAAAGCCATTTAATGTACTATGTGTTGCAAGATTAGGTGTTATTAAATATTTATAGGGAAGAAACACCTAGAGTCTTATGAAAAGCACAGTATTTCTGTAATAATTGTTAGAATGAAATATAATAGCTAGTTGCTAAACGATCCCTAGTAGTTCTTTATGTTAATACTAGGGTAAATGACATTTTCAACAGCAGTGTAAAAGTCAATCCAAAAGAGGTATGCAAAAATTGTCCCCCAGGAGTATCAGTTTACCTTTTGGATCATACCCAAAGCTCTCAAAATTCTTTGAAATTCTTTCTATTGATGTCAATAGGGTCAGGCTCCTAATACGTTAAACTGTTCTATTTATTGTTGAACCTAATATTGCTCAAGGGTCAACAATTTGGTAGTTGCAGTATTTGTCTTGAAGACATGTTTCCATATTTTTTCCATCTTTTTCTACTCCTAGTTTTCTTTAAAAGTGACATTTTTGTCTAGCATTTTCATTGTTTTGTCACAAAAAACTGATGTAGACATTTTTTAATTAAGAAAGGCTCTTCTTGGCAGAGTACCATGCCTTCTTCATTCCTGTACAGTGCGTCATAGGTTCAGCCTCTGCCCAAATTAGTAGCAGTAGTAATATAACTAAGAAAACCAAAACCATGTTCAGATAACTTAAAACACAGTCAAACCTATCCATTAATTAAAACGCAGCAATTGTAAAAACAAGATTTGATATTCAGCTTCTAGAATCTCCTGACACATATGCATCTAATTTTTCAAACTTAACGTAGTATTAACTTTCATTTAGCTGTTTTCTCTTCTTCTAAGCTCATTACAAGTTATGCTGTCATTGTTGGGTTTTATCTTTCAATTATACTCATCTGGATATGAGTGCAAAAAATCCTTTACAAGAAAAAAATTTTTAAAAAATGCTTTTCTTAAGGAAAGATATACTTGGGAGACCAATGAACAGCTATTTGTCCACATAGGCAGCAAAATTCTATTTATGTTAGTAAATTCACATGCATGTGTAAATGCAAATATGATCAATTAAATTCTGACAAGTCCTAGATCATATTTCAGGGTGGAGCTGGGGCTGTGCAGCACTGACAGTGAGAAGATATGGTGAAGTTCTTTCAGTGACTCCTTGTGGCATTCTGGTCTTCTGGAGGAAAACCAGAGAGATTGTATCTCAACAACAAATTCTTCCATCATTTAAGTCCAGATTTGTGTATACCTTGCAAACAGGGAGAAAGGGCAGTGTACACAGACTACAATTGTTGTTTTGAGGTGGTATCTCTAACAGAGGAATAAAGCATAGCTGGTGCAGTGCTTTACAAATTTCCAGAACTATTGACATATTATAACTAGCAAAAAAGGGATTTTTCTTTCTCTTTAAGGTTAAAAATTAAGTCATATTTAATTGCTATTAAATCATAAATGCACACACCCATGAACAGAAATTTGTTTCGTTATGTTTAACATAAAGAACACTTCATCAACATTCTAAGTCTTGCCACTCTATTTTTCTTGTAAGATACCCAGCATGCAAAAAAACCCCCTTGTGATCTATGTATGTGAAACTACATTAACTCGTTTAGATTAACAAAAATAAGGGAGGCAAATCTCAGGCTTGATCACTAGACAAAGTCATTCAATAGCTAACAAAAATAAAGCCTTTTGTATGTAACAGCCCAAAACACTAGCCAGATCTCCATTTAGGAAGCCTGTCTAAGAATTAGGTTCCTCTAATAAAAGAGATAAGGACTAGGAAAGTTCAGCAATATTTTTTGAAATACGATTGGTGGTAGCATTAGGTCCCTGATGCAACAAACCTTTTATAATCATGTGCAACTTTAAATACACGAAAAAACTGTCTTCATTGTTGCTGCTCATGTGAATTATGGCCACATAGTCAACATGTTGCTGGTGCAGCGTTGATACCTTACAACTAAGGTTATCTGTCTGAAACTCCAAGTATGTATAGCAGTGATTCAAGAACAGCAACACATGACCAAAACCAAAAGCATATAATAGAATGTTTCTACTGTAGGTACAAGCTCACAGTCTAAGTTTAATTATATGTCTAACTATCTACCTATGTGATTAAAAAAATCTTAATCCAAGAACATGGAATAAATTTTTTAAGAAGTCAACACAAGGAGAAAAATGAATGTTTAATAATACATCTGAATTGCTCAAATTCATTTCCAAAGGAAAGAGCTGGGAAAGGGTTTATTTCTACAGCTTTGCAGCAATTTTTGACAATAGCTTGAAAACCTCAAGGATGTGAGAAAAGAATGCTTCATTTTATAAGCAGTGTACCTGGAGGTAAATACTTAGAGTCATTGTTGTCAATAGAGCACTGGATAAATGCTTTAACCCTTTTGGTTTTGATATTTTTATGTTTTCCATTCTATTCTGTAAGAATACAGTTCTGCCACTGAGCACTACAAAGAAAACCCATAAATTATATGAATAAGAGGTGGGTTTGTATTTATAATACTAATAAACAAATGCTAAGGAACAGCATTCAAACACTTACTCAAGCATTTCTTTACAATGAAAATACTCTGCCCCAAAGGCCATGCATACATTAGCAGCCATATCACAGGTAGACCTGCTGTGATACTAACCCAGACCACAATCTCTTCCAAACATGCATAAAAGCCACTCACATGCTATGTTCCAGTATGAAATGCCATAAAATAATTTTTGTCTATATCCCCCTGAGATACTGGATCTGTTGTACTTAACTTTTCTTGTTCTCATCTAGTGAACCACGGTTGCCAAAACAGGTTATGACTCTTGTTATTTTAGAACATGAAATAAGTATATATGAAAAAATAATCTCACCAGTTTGGACAGTAGACTATATAAGCATCTAATCAGAGTTATGCTAGCTAGTGTAAGTTTTTTATACATTATTCTTTCCTTCAATAGGTAATGAATTGTGGTAATACTAAATAAGGCATATTGGCAAACAAATAATTAAATTTTACCTGGAGCTATTAATAAAGAGAGTGTGTGCTGGGAAAAATCAATTTTATTACTATCTGAATGTCATAATGCCTTATAATACGTATTTTTTCTTTGTACAGTGGTAAATGAAAGGTAGAAGAGAAATTTTTAATCTAGCCTATAATAGCAATGTGCTTACATTTGAGTCACTGACTGTTTTTTCTCTTACAGAGACAAGAACGCAGTCGTAGCCAGCTGGCCAATCTTTTAAGCTACAATTCCACTGTGAGTAATAATTTCTATACAAATGTTGTGCAAATTTTAGGGGGGCATGGGGGAGGATTTTCTTCCATGATAGAAAAATAAGTAAGGCATTTTTATTTCAATTAAGCAATAAGTAACACTGTTGTGATGACACAATTTATGTTTGAAATACCTGTAAAATAATCACAGTAATTAAAACGTAATAGCCATCATATAGGATCCAATTTACTAAAAAATTTATAGTACTGCTTTATTGCAGTCTGGTCCACCTGTCCTGGCCCGTTATGTACCAGGTACCTTGCTATGAGTTCTCTAAAATGTAATAAAATATTATTAGCACAGGGAATTCTGGACAGATGTCAAACTGGTCCCAGTCTCTGCTGCTAAAGTGTTTCCTGCAGTAGAGCACACAAGGGCTGGAGCTAGGTGAGGCATTTAAACCCAAGGTTTAAACCCAAGGTTTAAATCATGCAAAACCATGTACCTCCACTGCTGATGTGCTGGGAAACACTTGCATTTCCTATGTGCCGAAGTTGCTTCCAACACAGCTACCCAAACATCCAGATATCTACCAAGGGCCCTGGTGCCCAGGAGTGCAAATGAGCTGAGACTTCGTATCGACAAGCAGGATACCCACGTTTGAATATGGTGCCTTCTTCTAGGTTTTTGAAACCATCTTGCAAAATGGGAGGCTACAGTGTCCATCATGTTTCATGACGGACATCTCAGAGTCCTGCGAACTGAAATTTCTCTTTTAGGATAAAACAATGACATTAAATTAGTTAAGAGCATGAAAATGGCTCTATACGTTATTGCATTATCTTGGGCATAAACCATTCTGTTCCACTGTATTTAGCTGAGTATCTTGCTTTCAGGGACCAACTGGTTAATGAAATTACTGGTAGGATCAGTAAAGTGTTCTCTCCTTGCTCCATCTATAACAACTTGATGAAAGTGACAGATTTGGTGTCAGAGCCACCTCACCTGTCTTCTGGAAAATTTAAGGGAGTTCTTCAGAGCAGTTCAGAGGCAAAAATAAACCTGGATTTAGTCTAATCATTATTTCTGAGGGCCACAAATTCTTTATAAAGCTAGCTGATATTTTCAGTCCAAGCATAATGTGTGGTAGGCTGTCCTTAAAACTACTGACACACACACTCTGTAACTTTATACAACTTTAAAATTGTGCTCAGCTGGGAACTTGTGTAAAATACACATGAAAAACTTTTTTTTTTTACTGGCTAAACCACAACAGTAGGGTTCTCTGAAAATGCCATCAAAACCAGGAAAATCCCATGATCTTTCCTGTCTTCTGTACATCTGTCACCCATTCAGTATGACCCTTGGAACAGCATGATCTTCTTGACAAAGGATTGGGGATGTGTAATTTTACTTCAATTGACACTTGAATCATCAGTCTGGATATCAGAATGCCACAGTTGTTTTCTGTCTGAGGTACTGTCTTTTCCTAAAACATTGACCCAGGCAATTCTGTAAGCAAGTATAACCTGCTTAGTATGATGAATTATCCCATGTCCAGAATTTAGCACCGTGTGTTCTTTGTTGGTTCTCTCCCTTACCCAGCAGGAGCCGCAGAGACCCTTCTGTTGAGGACTCTGTCATGAAGAAACTTTATTATTTTAATGACTGACAGTTTGTGGGTGTCATGATAACTGGATAACTGTGCTCTAATATAACAAATATCTTTTGAAAATTCCCAAGAAAAAACTAGTTCAGAGTGACTGACTTGAAAAACAATTTTTAATACTTTTGGATTCTTGAACTTTAATTTTGAGAATTCCCAGATGTTTACATATGGTACTGCAGGAACAGTGCTGATCCTGTATGGGGACTGGGACAGGGTTATGTGAGGTACTTCACAATCTGCTAGCATGTGGCACTCCCAACCCTGATGAGGTTTAAAAAAAAAGAAATAAATTTTTAAAAAAAGCCAAGGCAGACGAAAAGTAGAAAAGGAACCAATACAGAGATGACATGAGCTTTTCAGAGCAAGGTAGCAAATCAGTGACAGTATCAGAACAAGAACTAAAATATCTTTTGCCTGTCCCAACAAACGCTTGTCCAGGTTATAATCCCATCTGAATAACTGCCAAGCATGTATCATATTTAGCCTGTCCAACTGAAATGCCCACATTAGAAGCCTAAATATTCTCATCTTTCTTTAAAAGCTCCAATAAATAAATGCCTAAACAATATTGGGATTTCAAAGTACCACCTGGTTACAGAAGTAGGCAGAATTTTTTTGTAGCAACTGGTACCTCCCTGTTGGTTCCACATGGGATTTATAGATCACTTTTCTTAAAAAGCTCAGCTGTATCTGAATACGCTTAGATAGAATTATTCTATGCAGATTAAAATAAGCAAATGACCCAAGGCATTTATATAAAGAGGAGACAAAAGTGTGACCGAATTGGGAAGGTCATGGAAACAAGCCATGAAAGCTATAAATCTATTTTAAACAAAAATTTATTGAAATATTTATAGCTAAGGCCAGAGTTGAAGAAACCTATACAAATATTATCATTTTGTACTGCAGTGGACACCCGTAGGTGCTCTTCTGAGAAACCAGGAACAGCGTGGCAGTCGTAAGATTTACATTGTTTTAGTCTATATAAATTACACTATTGAAACAAGCTTTTTAATTTAATCTCCTTTCCATTCTACTTCTGTTGCTGGGTACCCTGATTGTTTTTCTAGTGAAACTTAGTCACATAGTACAAATATTAGTAAGCAGAATGTGAAATATAATGAAAATATGATTTAGTTATGCTTGGCTCCAGTAGGCTAAAGAATATCAAACTTTATCAACAGAGATTTTCCTTTTATGGTGGAATGTGATATAGTTGTAAAAGAAGGCATGGCAGGACGAGTTTGAAGTTATGCTAAATTGGCTACAGCAGTTTAATTAGGGATTTGGACATAAAATGGTTTTTATTAAGTCCATGCCTATTTTTAACAACTCCTTTAGCCTTTAAATTTGTGTAATACACAGATGTTTTACAAGCATGTGTTATTTACTAAAGTATGTTTACTGTTGAAACACAGTAGATTTACTGCCAAATAATGCTCCCTAACTGTTTTAAATGCCAATAAGTAACAGATATGTTTTTACTGAAGTTTATCACCACTGTTTGGGCTGCTGAAAATTTCATAAGGTGACTAGAGGTCTTCAAGAGGCCTCAGCTTATAGGAGTGAGAATCCAGATGTTTGTTCTTTCATCCAGCTTAGCTCAAGTTGGATGCAGGAGCTCGCATCAAGAGTGCTTTTGAGCTTGAGTCTCCTACTTTGGAAGTTAGGACTTCCTTGGATTAGGCAGCAGTGTTAAGCCATCATCACACTCAGCTGTCCTAACTGATCCTGTGCTGAAAATCATCATGGAGATAGCAGCTATGTCTGAAAACTCAGTCTGCCCCCTCTTCAGCCATCACAGCTCAGTTACATCAAATGACAAAAGGCAGCTTCAGAAAAGGTGCTAGCAGAGTAACAGAGTTGTGTCAAATATCTTCTCTTCTGCTGCCCATGCTATGGTGTCAGTAATTTACAGCAGAAGATCAGGGCACATAGCAATAGCCCACCACCACCTTTACTGCCATGGCTAGAATAATCTGCTTAAGCCCTTGTTAAGAGCATGTGTGAAATGCATATGTTTCACTTTGGTAGTGTGATTTTATTGTAATGTTACTAGGCAAAAATTAATAATGTATTTTCCCTCTTCTTTCGATTATCATTGTACTTAGACACATAGCTGCGAGCTCAGGAAGTTCTTGAGCCACAAAATATTGGAGGCTGGAAGAATATTTTGGAATGCCTAAATCACTGACTGAGTATATCACTATATGTTTTCTCTGTTCTGAAATTCCTTCTCAGACATCTGGGTTTGGCCCTAGTAAAGGAGATGAAGTTGGTGGAGGTGGAGTCAATGGGCTGCCTGGTCTTAGCACATCAACCTCTCTTTTCTTTGACTCTGAGCAAAGACACGGTGACAGCAGAGAGATCAAGCAGTGCTTGAACAGGGAATCAAGAAAAATAATGAAAAAAGAGGACCAGTTCCAACAAAGGACATAGAAAACAAAGAGAACCAAAACCACATGGTAGGAAAATATTTCTCAATCACATATCATAACCACACAGAAGGCAGGAGACCTACACATACAAATGCTAACACCTGAAAGAATAAAGAGCACCTAAAAGTAAGATGGGACGTGATCTTCACCTCAGTCTATAATCAGTCATTCTTGTAGTCAGGATAAGGGTCTGTATGATCTTGTAAGGGACTTTAATGTAACCATTCTGCCACAGAAGATTGACTTCCCTTATTGATAAATAATGGCAATAACTGAAACAGTACTGTAACTCAGAAAAGCCAGCAAGGAAAGCAAAAGACTAAACAGTTTAAACAGCCATTTCAGGATGGTTTTATGTAAGAAGCAGAAGATTAATAGACACTGAGAAAAGAATTTGTGAACCACCACAACTATAATGATAAAAATACCACAACAAAAACCAAAATACATTGCTTGACCAGTAGTGTTTCATTTCATGCAGTCTAATAGCTCATACTCTGATCTTATATAAATGCTGTCCTAGCATTAAACATACCATTGATTTGTCCATATTATATTGTGATCTCACAGAGGTTCTTTAGTAATTAGTTTAGTTCTTTCAAACAAAATCAGAATTCATTATATTTGTCAGTCAGTGTCTGTTACAAAGTACCATAACAAAAAAATGCAAGTATCTTTAACTTCGCATATTTTTTACTTATCTCTTTGCTCTAGTTTGAAGTCATAACATTGTCAGATTTCACAAGCAGTAGCTGCTCTTATTTTCATAGCACCTGCCTTTCACTACACAATGGCAACTGCAACTGTATTTCCTAATTAAAGCATAAATCTTCCTCCTCCCCCTCTGTGCCTGACACCTGTCTATAACTACCATTTCCCAATTATCTTTACCAATCTGAAATGCTGCAAAGGCACAAAGAAGTTTCTTTTTCAACCCCTCCCTCCTTCACCCTTTTTTTGAGTGGAGCTGTGCTTCAAGCAGAAAGCTAAAGGCTGCACATTCTTTCCACTTATATGCACCATTAACTGCAGCTCATTCACCGAACAAATCACTAATTGCTTCATAATCCTTTTTCTCTTAATGGGCATTTCCAAATGCTTTTCTTTCAACAGCACTATCTTCTGCATCAGGAAGTGCAGGCATTCACCTTTAACTCCCTGCTTTTGCAGCATCGCGGCACTTAATAGATCCCAAAATGGCTGACATCATCTGGGTCTTGCCATCCTGCAATCTTCAAATGTCCAAGCCTGGGAATAGAAACAAAACACTCTAACTTACTTTACAGAAATTGCAGGGGTGAAAGGAAAGCATTAAGCCATAAAGTAGCAAACACTGAGGAAGAGTTTTAATGATTTAGGAGGACTAGAGACAAACTGTTTCTCCAGTCAGTTTTCCTGATGTTTTGTTTGTCTATTTACAGGGAAGGTGAAAAATGGTCTGAAAACAGACTGCAGTGTAACTGTGCTTAAATATTTGTATACATCTTGCCTGCTATGTGAAAGTATCCTCTACAAGACATTAGAATGAAATGAAGTGCTTGCTTGCCCTCCAGCCTCACTTTGTTCTGACAGTAAAAATGGTCACAAATACATTTGATTCTACTGATTTCTTTTTGTAGGAAACAAAAAGATCAAATTAAGTTACTATGCACTGAGCACAAATCTACTGTGTTACTGAGGTTGTTCCAATGAATAGGAAAAACATGCAATTGAATAGATTGTATTGTGAAAAGCAGTACACTTAAATGGAAGTAATTCCCAAATCTCAAACCAAAACTGAATTATTGCATTATAAAGTTTATTTTATTCAATTTTATGGATAACTTTGCCAGATATACATTGTAAAAAGCTATTGTATATGATAACATAACATAAATCAGTCAAATACAGTTTGGACAAGGAAAACCAGAAGGGTGTGTGATGTCTGTACTGGATTTGTGTATCTTACGCACAGGGAGCTTTTCTGATTTTGATCTTCCTGAAAATGAAATCTGATTCTAAACATATAAAAGTAGCCAAGCTAGAAAATGCATTACCTTGGCCATACTGTATATGTAGAGAAAGCCTCGGGATGCAAGTGTTAGCCATTTAAATGTTCAGTTTGGACTAAGAGGTACCCCTTCATAAAGAAAATCATTACACTTCTTCCCCCTCACTTCTCCTTACTCCATTTCACTACAGTTCAAAATACTCTCAACTGAGAAAATGAAGGTTATTTTATTTGTGTTTTTGTTCCTTTTTAGAAAACTAAGGTTTTCAGCAATGCTATTCTGGTGCTGGGGTGAAGGAGGGTACATTATTTGTAAAACAGTAATTTCTTTAGCACATAGATAATGAGTAAATGCACCAAAGATAGGTTCAGTGGTCACATTTAAATTTATGAATGCAGACAAATTCATTCACCAGATTCACTTGGAATATTTAGCATTTTGTACACTCCCTCCTATGCTCCTACACTCACACTTCAAACTCCAGAGAATACCGATATTCTACAAACACAGGCACAATTACCTTACTTAATGCATTGTACCAAGAAACAGAGAAGTTTTAAGGAAAACTGGACCACAGGATTGGAGGGGAACTCCTGGATTATGAAGTCCAACAACCACATTATAAAATTTCTTTATAATTTCTCAACTTTATCACGCACTATTGGGTCATTAGACCAGAGCTGTTAGCCAGCAGAGCAGACTAATTAAACAGATGCCCTGCAGAGTACTTGTACCACACATAGTACTAATATCACATGCCAGATGCAGGCAAGTAGCTTGCTTCAGCTCACTTGTACTAGAGACATGGACAGGATTGTGACAGGGCTTTGCTGAGCATGAGATAGACATGACCTAATGATAGCAGAGACAGAGTTGAATGAATGAGAAAAAAATGGAATAATTTGGTGGTGACTCAGATGAAGCTAAATCTCAGCAATAATTTAGGCTGCCCCTTTCCTTTTCCCTCCATGCAGGATAGCTGCCACAGAAGTGTCATACTAGTGGGTTGCCATAATGGCTTCTCTTAGGCACATATTGCATCTAGGGGAATATTTTTAAATCTTCCAAAGGCAGGAGTTACACCAAGAAAATAGAATAAGAGTAAGTAAGACAAAGTAACATTTTACATGTGCTTCCTGATCCTTTCCGGGTTAGGCCCATGAGCTTTATAAAGGTGAGCAATAAAAGCTGGTGTTGTTGAGTATCCATATCCTGTAGAGCATTCTTTGAAGAGAGGTAAAACATTTGCAGTAATGGAAAATCAAAACAATACAATCTTGCCTCAGAGTATTTAAAAAATTATTTTACTGGGCCATTTGCAATGTTTCATTGCATTAATAGTAGAAAACAAAGAAGGTAATTTTAAAATTGTTTCTTATTGGTCTTCATGATTTTGTCACCAAAAAACTTGCTGGTGACATCAGGAATATATTTCTGTTGTACAGCTCCATCGCCCAGCTTGCAGCACTTTCTGGGGGGCCAGGTGTCTCCAATTTGGAAGAAATTATTAAAATCTGTTCAGCTGGCTCTGCGTCAAAGAACTCTGTAATTGCTTGGTTCTAGGGCTTTCTGCCATCTGAGGCTGAAATGGTAACCATCTGTTAAGAATTCCTCCACTGAGTAATTTTATTCATATTCTGCAGAACAACAACAGAAAAAAAAAAATTAAAAAATAAAAACCTTCTTATAGCTTGTTTTTGAATGGAGTTCTGCATCTCTCACTGGTTCTTGTTGTCAAGTTTCTGCACTGGCTGATTGTACAGCAGAAAGAATAATTTACTTACCATAAAATATTACTACTTTATGCCAATAATAACTCACAGGAAAAAGAAGCATTATTTTGTTATTATTCATTCATCAATATAATGCCTACAAGGTGCTGAGAGCTCCACAGATTAAATTAAAGGAATTCCTGGTATAGGGAGCATAGGATTTGAAGAATGGTCTTCTCTATAAAATAGTTTCCGTGAAACGAATGTTCACATTCTACTATCTAAGGCCACTTTGTCATTTAGGATAAGGTTTAACTTAAAAAACTTGCGCCATCTCAAAGTTAAGTGTCTAATCAAAATCTAGTCCTCTAGGTTTCTTCTGTAGTCAATACTAAGACACAAACACATCCACCAAACAATTCACCTTAAGATTCATGCTTAAGCTGGAAGAAGTGAATCAGCTTGTGGAAGTATATCTCCGTCTATCCATCTATATGCTGCAGAAATCCAACTTTGATGGCCTTTGGACCATTTCTTTGTACTTCAGATCTCTGTCCATACCAAAAATGGTATTTTCCCATTTTTACAACTGATGAGGCCACATACACCTCCTTAATAGAACTTCATTTTCAGACACTGACTTCCATTGCATTTAATAATGGTGACAACTTATGATGGAAAGATTACATTATTAAAAACAATATTATAATGTATATACATTCAGGAACATTAATTCTACAATTTCTAGATTCTGAAAAATGTGTGTTTTGGGTTCTGATTTTGTTGTTGGTTTTTTTGTTGGTGCTTGGAGAATGGAAGGGAGGAGATAGTATCATTCTGTTGCCTAAAACATCTTCTGTCTTAAATGGCAACCACATAAGATAACTTTTCCCCGATAACTGATAAAGACTAAAAGAACAATGTGAGTGGATGACTTCACAGGTGGACAACTGAGGAACAGAGAGGGGCTTATCAGTGAGTTAACCAAAGCTTCAGAGGATATGTAGAGCAAGGGTTAGGGTCGACTCTCAGTTTGCAAATTCAGGTTTTTGCATTCATCATTGCCACCTCTTCAGCTTTCCTGCAGAGCTTCTCTTTGTCAGTTCAATACACAACTGCCACCTCTATCTCCTCACATCTGGAGAAGCCAGCACTCTGCCATCATGTCCCATGTGTCAGGCTCTTAATGTGTAATGAAGCCCCCATCATCCAAGGGGAAATGGTTAGCAACCTGCTACACCACTTAGACATGCAAAAGTCTATGGAACCGGATGGGGTCCACCCAAGGGTACTGAGGGAGCTGGTGGAAATGCTCACCAAGCCACTTTCAATCATTTGTCAGCAGCCCTGGCTAAGCGGGGAGGTCCCAGTTGACTAGAGGTTAGTGACGCAAATGCGACGCCCATCTACAAGAAGGGCCAGAAGGAGGATCTGGTGAACTACAGGCCTGTCAGTATGACCTCAGTGCCAGGAAAGGTTATGGAGCAGATCACCATGAGTGCCATCATGCGGCACGTACAGGACAACCAGGTGATCAGGCCCAGTCAGCATGGGTTTATGAAAGGCAGGTCCTGCTTGACCAACCTGATCTCCTTCTATGACAAGGTGACCTGCTTAGTGGATGAGGGAAAGGCTGTGGATATTGTCTACCTAGGCTCTAGTAAAGCCTTTGACACTGTTTCCCACAGCATTCTCCTGCTAGAGAAACTGGCTGCTCATGGCTTGGACGGGTATATTCTTCGCTGGGTAAAAAACTGGCTGGATGGCTGGGCCCAGAGAGTTGTGGTGAATGGAGTTAAATCCACTTGGCAGCTGGTCACAAGTGGTGTTCCCCAGGGCTCTGTGCTGGGGCCAGTTCTGTTTAATATCTTTATCAATGATCTGGATGAGGGGATTGAGTGCACCCTCAGTAAATTTGCAGATGGCATCAAGTTGGGCAGGAGTGTTGATGTGCTTGAGGGGAGGAAGGCTCTACAGAGGGATCCAGACAGGCTGGATCGATGGGCCGAGGCCAATTGTATGAGGTTCAACAAGGCTAAGTGCTGGGTCCTGCACTTGGGCCACAACCACCCCATGCAATGCTGCAGGCATGGGGAAGAGTGTCGGGAAAGCTGCCTGGCAGAAAAGGACCTGGGGGTGTTGGTTAACAGCCAGCTGAATATGAGCCAGCAGTGTGTCCAGGTGGCCAAGAAGGCCAATAGCATCCTGGCTTGTATCAGCAATAGTGTGGCCAGCAGGACTAGGGAAGTGATTGTCCCCCTGTACCCGGCACTGGTGAGGCCGCACCTCAAATACTGTGTTCAGTTTTGGGCCCCTCACTACAAGAAAGACATTGAGGTGCTGGAGCGTGTCCAGAGAAAGGCGACAAAGCTGGTGAAGGGTCTAGAGCACAAGTCTGATGACGAGTGGCTGAGGGAGCTGGCATTGTTTAGCCTGGGGAAACAGGGGCTCAGGGAAGACCTCATTGTTCTCTACAACTACCTGAAAGGAGGTTGTAGAGAGGTGGGGGTCTGTCTCTTCTCGCAAGTAACAAGTGATAGGACAAGAGGAAATGTCCTCAAGTTGCGCCAGGGGAGGTTTAGATTGGATAGTAGGAAAAAACGTCTTCACTGAAAGGGTTGTCAAGCCTTGGAACAGGCTGCCCAGAGAAGTGGTGGAGTCACCATCCCTGGAGGTATTGAAAAGACATGTAGATGTGGTGCTTAGGGACATGGTTTAGTGGTGGACTTGGCAGTGCTCGGTTATGGTTGGACTTGATGATCTTAAATGTCTTTTCCAACCTAAATGATTCTATGATTCTGTGTGGCTTTATTCCCTCTTCTCCCAATCAAAAATCTGTGGAAGAGACTAGAATGTTCGATTCTTGGAGAAAGCGACTTCTATATGATCATGTTTACAATATTTCAGAGGGAAGGCAAGATGCTGGAATGAAAGCCAGGAGATTGTGGTAGTTTGAAACAGAAAACTTCCAACTTTTATCGCTCACCTTTATAAAGCTCATGGGCCTAACATGGCAAGGATCAGGAAGAACATGTAACATTACTTTTTAACTTACTAGACATATCAAGTATTTTCACCCGTTCTCCCACAATTGCCTGTTATGGAAGCCTTCAAGAACAAGTAGGCTGCAGGTATGCTGTAGTGACTGCCTGCCTTGCACTTTTGAAGCAGGAATTGATTTCTTGTCCTCTGCTAGTCAGTGAACAGCACAATAAGGCCTTGACTGTGAGTTTGCCTTATTGATACTGCATCCTCTAATGCATTAATTCAAAGTTGGTTTTAAATTACATGTCTTTTAGATATATATGAAAATAGGAAAGTAGGGGCTTCAATTTTCTTTTGTCTTTTATCTATACCTGAGTCATTACTGATCCCATAGGAAGACCAACTGACCATATACTAATGTGGGTCTTATTCCTAGGCCCAGCAATACAGTAACAGTTCACAGAAGTCATTCATAATCTGACATTTTTTACAATGCCTTCTGGTCATATCATTGGACCAACTTCTCTTTATCCTCCCTGCTGAAGACAAGAAAAAGGAGTTTTCTACCATATCAGTCTCTGAGCCATCATTAATTTCAGCCAGAGCCTTGGTCAAATGCCAAGCCATTCTCACTCTTCCCCTTCTACTGCAAGCAACAGGGGATTCAAAGTGACAGAGTGCCCAAGAGCTAGGAGGCACACGCAGACAGCTAAGGGGACAGGATGCATGCCCTTTGGTTGCCAGTAAGATGATAATCTTCTCACAGAGACATAACAAGATGCTGGACTTTCATGCAGAACAGTGTTCACTTATCACTAGAGGGACAGATAGATGACCATGAACATGTGTTTTCAATCCATGTGTTTTATGCCATTTGGAAAGTGTATTTTACTGGCGATTGGGGAACTGCCTTATCTTAAAGCTCCTCTTCTCAACAGAGCTCTCCTTACCAGCAAAGTCCAGTCTGCAATTCCTTCCCAGAGCCCTCTGAACAAACAGTCTTTTCTGTCCTGCCATCACTTCAGGACTCCCAGCCCCTGACAGCCTGTGAGTTGATGCCCAATCAAAGCAGACCACTCTCAGACAGCCCACTGAGTTGTGGTCAGCCCCAGGGCTGGACACTTATTGAAACAGCCTGCAGTTGTCCCACCTCAGGTGAAGCATCCTCTGGGGACTGCAGACTAAATCACGTACTTCTTTATAATTCATTAATGTCCTTTACTGGCTCTCAGATCATTGTGGTAACAGAATTACTGTGACCATGAATGCTGTTTTATAGCAAAAAAATAAAACTGGAGCTAAATTGAGTGTGACAGTGACCACAGAGAAGAATAACATTGCTAATGGAGCTCTTGCACTGCTCAGATTCCACAGACAACACTGGGATTATAAAACAAGACTCAGTTTGATTTTATACATAGCAACAACATCAAAACTGACAGAAACAAGGGCTGTGAGATAGAAACATACCAAAACCATTCTTGTGTCAGAAGAGTTTTGGCTAATGAACTGAAGACAGGAGGTCTGAAGCAATATATTCAGTGCTAAGGTTAGTAGCAGCACTGTAACTTAGCCAAATATGCTTTTCGCAGCTCCATTTTGTTTCTAGTGAGGGAGCTGCCTTGTTTCTTTGCTGTTGTTAAATTGAGGAGACTTAATACCAAAAGACAGTGTTTCATGGAACAGTATTATGACAGCAAGCAGAACACTAAACGGTTGGCACTACATCATCATGCTCAGCCCTACCACCTCCAGAGCACAGCATAAGGGACAACGGACCCAGGCGTGCGAGGAGCCGCCACTAGCAGGTGGGAGAGTGCAGAACCCCGGCATGACTTGTAAGAAGGAATCTCCCACAGCAATATGGCTGGCAATGAACCAAGAAGCTGTCAGAGGTGTTTGCAGTTAGTTAACAGGAGTCACGTTAGTATCCTGGTTTGAATGAAGCCTGTTGCAATATGGGGGTCTCCGTTAAGGAAACTCAAAACAGCAATTGTAGCATGCAGGTTCAAATCAAAGACCTGGTGTACTGGAAGATGGAAATGAGAGAAGCAAGAATTGGGATTTCGTCTAATGCATAACGTGCCATGCAAATAGTCTCTTCATGTAATCACTTTTCATAATTCAGAGAATACTGTAAACCTGCAATAACAATTGCTGGGATAATAACCAGGCGGTGCTTTACAGAGAACATGGAATAAATTCTCCTTTCTTTTCAACAAAGATTTAAGTAGAAAAAGATATATGCAGCAGCAATCAAACTAATTGAACTTGTCAAAGTTCAAACAGGTAGATAAAAAATAGAAAAATTAAAATGTTATTTTTCAATTCTTAACATTAAGCTGTCAGTATCATCATAAAAAAAGGATAAATTCCAACTTTAATAACATCCAGCCATCCATGAACTGTGTTGGCACTCGTAGTGTCTTTTTTTGGGAAGAGCAATAATCTCAAAGATTCAAACTTGGAAGTATTTGCAAAATTATGCTAGCAAAAATATTTTAGAGCCTGAAATCCAAAGGAAAAAAAATAAGTGAGAGAAGTAAATGTAGTAATCACGGTTGTGCATGCATAAGCCTATGTAGAAACTCTAATGCAGAACACTTGTACACTTCTATAGATTGTTTAGCTGACATGAAAACTTCCCCAAGGGAGATTTTCAACCCTTAAAAAGCATCCGCACCCTTCAGAAAAATCCCCCTCAGAATATAGTCAGATTCAAGGAGAAATCCTGTAAAAATAGCGTGCCATACACTGATGTAACTCATCATGCGCGTACACTCATTGGGAACAAGTGGAGGCATAAGTGAAGCTGGTTGTGTAATTGAGCTTTTCCAGGGTTTTTTTTCTTGCTTGCTTGAATGCTTGCTTTTGTTCAAACTATGGAAAGAGTAAACTGGAAGAGAGAGAATTCTGATAAACTCCCTTCTGGGAGATCTAAAATTAATTTTTCTTTTTTTACGTTTACTTTCTAGGCGTTTGAGCTTTTTTCCCCTCCTCCTGCAACTGAACAGGCTGCTGCCCTCTGGACCTGTGCCTCTTCAGTGTCATGATACCTTCAGTACTAGGCTGCCTGCCTTCTGGGAAGACGGCATAGACAAGTGGCCTTAGAAGCTACTTCCTTGGGAGAACAAGAGCCGAGGGCACCCTGGCTTGAATGACAGGGCTGACACATTCCTGCAGAGTCAGCAGTATCCAGTGACCCTCCACATGTAGCTAGAACCAGGGACAACACTGACACAGCAGAAAGCCCATCTACCTTACTTAGAAATGTTTCCACCAATGTCTTTCCAAGAAGTACTTCAGGAACCAGTATTACATCTGTAAAAAGGGTGAAGGGGTTGTTTCTGAGCATGCTTCCCTAAAAGCCTGTAAAGGCATTGCACTTTCTTTAGTGTATTAGTTGATGCTGGCTGCTGGTGCACCAGCCCAGCGACTGGCGCACACATGTATCAAGACAGAGCATACCCCTGCATCTGCCAAGATTAAAAGAGAGCTCCAAATACAAGCATAACATTTATCTTTGAAAGAGGCTGCTAGTGTTAGAAGCCAACTGGATGCTCAAAACCACTGAAGACAAGTTCATCTGAGGGCAAATTTTGGCCCTAAAATTGCATTACATGAAGGAAGTGCTATTGGGAGCAATTAAGAAATCAACATCTGCCAACAAATACACAGTTATTTTCTGTTGGAAGTATAGGAGGGAGTGATATATTAGGTACCATTTTGTAATGACAACCACTGTACCAATGAGAAAGTTTTAAAACACTCAAGAGGTCTTTCACAAACTAAATCCAATGCCCTTTGTGTCATCAGAACAAATATATGGCACACAGGGGAAAAACCAGGACACATCAGAAACTGTGTGATTAGAGTAATTATGCTCAGACCACAGTGACTGGGCAAGGTTGCATAAACATGAAGAAAACAAGACTGCATAATATACAATTTCAGTTTTAAGGATTTATACTTCTAGAGTGTTTGTAATTAAAATTATAATGCAGTTAGAAATTGCCAGTTTTCACCTTAGAGAAGTTGCAGTTGAAGTTCAAATCATATAAAGAATTATAATGTATTTTAACAGGAGTTCTAGCAGGCATTTGAGAGTTGTGTGTGAACACTGAAGAGCCCCGTATCTTTATTAGTGAGTATTAGTAACATTCAATCAGAAAGTCTAGTTCTGTCATGAAAAGACAACTGCTTTTCTGATTTGTTTAGCTTGACCAAGGCCTTGCTTTCACCAAGTCATAGATGCAAACATAGACTACTAGGATTGTGAAGAATGGCCTGCCACACAATCTTGGCCATATGACTTCATGAAGGTGTGTTGCAACTGAAACTTGCTGATGAACAAGTACGATTTTTAAATGTCCAGAGACAGAGATTTTTTATAAGCTTTGAGAATTTCTCATTATTGCTTAACTTTTCTGTTATCATATCCAACTATCATATTACTTCTGTGTATCATATTACATTATCATATTGCTCTTATACATAAATATTCAAGTTTTCATGTTGCTCACTCATAAGTATTGACATTTTATTTTAAAGTGAATTTGCCTACTATTGACTTCTATCCATTTGATTTTATAATATCTTTTTCTGTTACAGTACAGCCATCCACTAGTGAAATAAAGCTCTTCTTATAGAATACTTAAAAACAGTGATCAATCACTATGTAAATTTCTCCTTGACAAATGGTCTATCTTTCAATCTCTCACTATAAAGTGTAACTTTTCAAACAATTAATTACACTCTGAATTGTTTTTGGAGCCTCATGCAATATTTCAATATCTTTCTTAAATTTTGTATACTAAATAAGAATATCTATGAAGAGTGCAGAAGCATGAAATACTAAGCTGCACATTATGTACCTACTCCTCCTTAATATCTAGCTTTGTTTATAAAAGATAAAGATTGCATTAACAGCTTCGGTCAGAAAAAAGCTTCAAGACTTTACAGTGAACTGACTGTGCTTATCCACCATGACCAAGTCAATTTAGTCTTTGCTCCTCCAAGAAGTCATCAATATTGTAACCATGACCTACTTTTTTGGTTCCTGTAAGTATGCATTTCTCCTTTGGCCATGAAATACAGTTGCATACCATAGATTAGCTCTCATCTACAAGGTGATCCACATCACTCCAGTCAGTTACTTTATCTCTCACCTAAGCTTGGAATCATATGTAACTAAAATCAGTGATGACTTTATGTTTCTTGCAAGTCATTTATGATAATTTTTAAAAGCCTGGGACCAAGAACCATTCCAACAAAATGCATTTTAACACAAGCTCCCCTTCTATGCCAGTAATAAATCCCAATTTCCATTCACATTTAGTCAGGGTTTAATCCATTTAAAAGATATAATCTGTAACACTCTAGTTTCCTAAATGAAACCACAATGGTTTAATAATTCAAATACTTAATAGAACATTCAATATACTATGTCATTAATATTCTATTGACCAAAGTGATTATACAACCTTAATATGCATAGATCTACCAGCCCATGCTGACTATTGTTAGTTTTACTGCCCTCCCTCCCCCTTAATTGTTTATTAATAGATTACCATACTATCATTTATCAAAGTTGTGATGACAGGTCTATGAATTATTCAGATTTTTCCATATCCCAATTTTGGCTTGACATTAGCTTAGTTTGGATTTTTTTCTCAGTGTTCCCTGGTTTACTGAAAGTAAATATGAATAAATGAGACAGGTCCCAAGCCATATCTTTTAATCTCTTGGACACAGTTTATTTGGACCAGTAATTTGAAAATACCTTAAATTTACTAATTACCTTATGACATCCTGCTAAGATTCTAGTAGAAAAGAAAGTACATGTGTACCATTATGTGATACAAACCCATTCTTTTATCCTAAAGATAAATAATAATTAAATTAACACTTTCAATTTTTCTGCATTATTATTGAATCTAGTACTAGTATTCCAATTTTCCTTGTTTCTAACATACTGTATGAAAATTCCTTTGAGCTCTACTTTACTTTGCTTAGCTAATACTTTTCCTTTCATTTTTTCATTTCAATAGTATCCTTGATGTTTCCTGACTCTTCATTTATAGCCATTGCTATCAAATTCAACTTAGATAATTCCATTTCCTCTCTACACCAGGTTGTTATGCTTATGAGTTGGATTTTCTAATCAGTCTAGACTTTTTTTTCCAAATTGTGGTTTCTGAGGAATTCAGTAAAGTTTTCTTTTGCATTTTCAGACATTAATCCTATTTTTCTGTTTAAATTTTATTTTGGATTATTTGACTCATAATCAATTTCCGCTTTGAGAAATTAAAGTCCCTTAAGGCATTACGTATTTATTTATATGAGGTCATTTGCCTTAATTCATTCACAATCTTTATAATGTAAGTATCCACCAAATTTTGACTTTGGGATTAATTCTTTCCTATCTGACAATATGGGAAGTAACAGAACTTCCCATATTTACTGCAACTCAATAATTTAATAAAAGGCATCTATCATTTCCAAAAAATGTGACTTTTAAATATATTCAAGAAGACAGCATAAGCAGCTGCTCAGGTTGAATTCTACCATGATAATGTATGTTTTACTTTCAGTCTGTAGTTTTGTATTCAGGTATAATTTGCTGATTAATACTAGCTGCCACCTAAGTGACCATATTCTGTTGTATCTGTTGAAATACTCATCCTGAGCAGAAAGGAAAGTAGACAATGTATCTTTCCTTTTCCCCTAACAGATTAAAGCTCATGATTTTTAATATTTCGTTCATGCAAAGCTTCTGAAGAGATCTGATTAACACTACAAGACAAATTTCACCCTTCTCTTTTGCTCTTAGCATAATGCTTCTCTGCCTTATGCATCAATTTGTTCCCTCTGGAAAGGGAGATGCTGTTTCTGCTGAGCTGTGAATGGATTCAGACCACATAATTTCCATCAAAGCTCAAACAGAGAATGAATTCAGGCATACAAATCTACAAGTCTCAGGATTCAGATCACCTGCTCTCATGCACCTAAAATTATTCAGTAACACCTTTTGTGGCCATAACATGGAGTCATAATTGGGGCCATAACATGATCCAAACAGGATCATGAAGTGCTTTGCACCAGGGAGCATGTCAAGTCCTGGTGAAAGATACTTGATTTAAATCACAGGAAAACAGTCCAATAGGTATGCTTAAACTCCTAGCTCCCTTGGACAGAACTGAGTCCAATGCAAAGCTCACCCTCTTTAATTGCAAAGCGTGCACAGAGGAGCACAAAGACAGGTGTTTAGCTAGGAGCAATGACCTACTCATGAGAGCACATGCTCAGGAGATTGGAATATAGGATTTTTAGGTTCACTCCAGCCTTAGGTGGTTTGAATTCACTTTGCTGAACAGCAAGGTGACAACTGCCAGGTTACAAATTTTCCAACTTCAACTTTAAGGCTGGCACAGTACCATTTAAAACCGGATATATGATAATTGAGAAGCCAAATAAAGACTTAAACAAGAGGCTCTTTACTCTGTGTTTATCAAGGATCGTTGCTAATTTTGTTCCTTTGGACACTGGAGTAAGATCAGCACAGGAGAGCATGTGGGATCATCCCTGGTGCCTCAGCTTACCTAAAAAAGAGTGGGGAAATATGTGACGAATGTGGGATTGCGCTGTTATAGGTGACGAATATCACAGCTCTCTATGGTTGGTTGCTAATTCCACAGATACACAACATATTATGCTAAAACTCTTTTTTTTCCTCCTTTAGCTATTCCCATTGCTACGTTACCCACTATTTTATTCTGAAGCCTCTGTCTGATCGCTGCTCCCAAAGGGAAATTGTGCAGAAACCACATGCACATGGGCCTGCTGGGTAGCACAGCGGCTGTATCGCAGCTCTGGGCTAGAAAGGGTTTAGACAGTGGGGTCTGAGACAGAGAGGCCAAATTGCTCTCCCTTGAATGAGTTCATTTAAAGATACCAAAAGAAGACAAAGATACATGGATGGGGCTGAACAGCAACAACCCAAACTTCCCACCATGTAAGGCAGTGTGACTCTGCCAAAGTGTGACCCCACACGGAAACATGGCACTGAAAGACAAGCCCAAAGCACGGAGGCATTCCTCCAGCCAGGGACTCCCACCAAGTCTCCCCATCTGTATTTGTCACAGACATGCTCTATGACCACGAACAGGATAGTGATACACATCTCCCCCTGCTCCCTATAAGACATGTAGGAATGACATAACAGGGTGTTAAAACCCCCAATGCAGCTGGGAAAGCGTTCTTTCTGAGCGAGGAAGACAACATTGCACATTCTCCAAGGATTCAGTCCAAAGCCTTGGAATAATTCAAGCGCGTGTTATGTTTTCCTGGACCCTGAGTGACTCCTAAACTCAAGCACTTCAAGAGATGACAGCACAAACACCTCTGGGGCAAACAAACACTCATGTAAAGGCATACTTACAATTTCCCTTTCCCCAAATATACTTTTGGATGGAATCTGAGACAAGAATTTCTAACAGAGAACAATGTCAAAGAAAAATCTCTCTTTTTATTCAAATGAGCATTGAAAGATCTTTTCTTTGATATTCAAAAGCTGAGTTTGTGACGCTTAACATAAGACTGCAGCTGACCTTGGAAATTAAACCATTGGTGAAAACCTGTGTTTCTAAAGAAATGGGCTACATGCAATGATAGAAGAAAGAAACATAATTAAATAAGATCAATACTGAAAATGTTAGCCTGACCACAGTATAGTGAGGCTATGTATGTATTAACAGAGAGAACACTATTTGGTAATAAAACAGTAAGACCAAAATTTATCTGATAAAAAGACTTTGAGAATGAGAGAAACCCACATCACAGAGACTATGTAATATTCATTGCTGTGTTTCATAAACATTGCAAATGAAAGATAAGGAGTGAGACTGATTAGGGCTATATGGCACTTTTATTTATAACTTTTAACACAATGTATACTGTCTTAAATTTTTTGTGCCCATTAAAATGTGGGCTCACAATTTACCATCTAAAGCTAGTCTCACTGAATTCAGCCTACTGAGAAATGCAAACACTGGCACATACATGGTAATTAAGTACAGATGTGATTATTTGACAAATAATCATAACAAATAATTGTCACTTCCTTGTTTAGAAACCACTAATTTAAAACATCTGTGTGCTGACCTAACCTCACTAGTGCACCCTTTTCTAATGTGGGGAGAGAAGAGGGAGAGAGGTTCAAGCTGTTATCTTTTCTACAAGAAAACTAACCTTTTGTTCTCTGGTTCTAACTTTCTGCTTCACAGAGTTACTTTGCTCAGAAGCATGTTTCATACTGGCTTCTTGTCGTGGTTTAGCCCCAGCTGGCAACTAAGCACCACGCAGCCGCTCGCTCACTCCCCCCCGGTGGGATGGGGGAGAGAATCGGAAGAGCAAAAGTAAGAAAACTTGAGGGTTGAGATAAAGACAGTTTAATAGGGAAAGCAAAAGCCACACACGCAAGCAAAGCAAAGCAAGGAATTCATTCACTACTTCCCATGGGCAGGCAGGTGTTCAGCCATCTCCAGGAAAGCAGGGCTCCATCACGCGTAATGGTTACTTGGGAAGACAAACGCCATCAGTCCAAATGTCCCTCCCTTCCTTCTTCTTCCCCATCTTTATATACTGAGCATGATGTCATGTGGTATGGAATAGCCCTTTGGTCAGTTTGGATCAACTATCCTGGCTGTGTCCCCTCCCAGCTTCTTCTGCACCTGGCAGAGCACGGGAAGCTGAAAAGTCCTTGACCAGTGCAGCAACAACTAAAACATCTCTGTATTATCAACACTGTTCTCAGCACAAATCCAAAACATAGCCCCACACCAGCCACTATAAAGAAAATTAACTCTATCTCAGCTGAAACCAGGACACTTCTGTTTTGCAACACTTGTCATAAAAAGCCACTTTAGGATAGTGGAGTGGGAGGACAGAGGCACAAGACACGATGTGTTGTGATATCATTTCTTCCAGATAACCCAGTCATTTACATTATTAGAGTGCTCCACTGTTCCAGACATGATGAATACACAGATACCTTTTCAGTTAGAAGAACCTTAGCTTAGATTAAGGCAACAACTAAACTGAGGAATATTTCATGAGCGAGAACATGGGTGCTTCATCTCAGCCTTTGCACTAAGTACCAGCAACAAATTGACTTTGAACTGGGCATATGAGAAGATTGCCCAGGACAGACTGGGCGCTCCCTGTCCATATTGTTGGAGAACGATTGCCTTGAGGTTATATCATGGGCTGTAGAAAGCAAGCAGCCATAGAAACCTGTAGGTACAAGGAACTTCAAGCAACACACTCAAGAAGAAATGAAACATTTCAAAGAGAGAGCGAGCCCCAAACGACCTTCTCACTTCGCACGTAAAACACCCTTAAGTTTTTGGTTTGTTCATGAACTAGACATGAAGTCAGTATTGGCATTTAATAACCCCTCCTATCTTCATAAGAGCCACATGAAACTTAGTTGTTTAAATATTAGAAATTAAGGATTTTAATTTGCCCATTTACATCCATAAAATCAAAGGTAATTTCCCTTCAATTAATGATGTTATACCAAGGATAAACAAGCAGTGTCAGCAGTAATGATTAAAATGGTATATTCTTAAGGTTGCACATGTCATATAGCAGTGTTTACTTTGAAGTATGTTGTTTATCTGTACTGAAAAATGTTAAACCCAGTCTTCAAACAATTTAATTTAGGTTCTCAATCAAGTGCTGGTGTGGAGTCTTTAGGAAAAAAGAGCAATACTCTTGGTGAGTGTTTATGTAAAAAAGCACTGTTTACATTTCAGCTTCCCCTCAGAATCTGTAGTGTAATGTTTATGGAAAGCAGCCAGCAAAGTTGTATAATTTGATTATAATGAACAATACCATTTTAATTAATTATTACAACTTTCTCTCATATCACCATTGTGAAAAATGGAGATAAAGGGGTCTTTTATACTCATAGGTTGTGGACTTCTTTCAGTTTCTCTCTTTTTTTGTAGATACTTCCTATAACACAATAGAAATCCCAGTTTTGATGAGTCATTAAGTTTGAAATCAACATATATTGCATTTATATTAGCTAAGATCTCGTTTAACCATTCAGTTGAAGCAAGGCTACTTTCCAGGCCTTATCAGCCTTATGCTCGCTAAAAAGGATGCAGTGAGGACATAATATAGTCCCTTAGGAAGAATTCTGCTTTCTGGGCAAAAGAAAGGTGTCCAGAAAGGACACAGCATTCGCTGTGGTAGCAGTAATGGGAAAGACATAGTCTGAGGCCTCACAGCGCTTTGCTGCAGTGAGGAAATGCGATGCTTTGCTCTGCCACTTCTTGCCCTCCACAGGTAGCTGATATCCCTGAGGACACTGCCAAGATCTACTCTTCCTGGTGAGATCAGTGCTGTTCTCCACGCAGAGCCCCTGGCTGTGGCGGTGATCCGGGATGGGTGCACCCCACACCCTTGGTCCCCTGAATACTCTTGCTGGGAAGATATCAGAGCACACCACAGATTCCTCCCTGTCCACATCCCCAGGTTGTCTTTGAAAGGAGACTAATGTACACAGGAAGATGATAACCACACAGGTCTTATCTTGGAGTTGAGTGAGAATGAAGGGGATCCTGGTAACAAAACAACTAGAACTGGGGATTGAGATGTGAACCACATCCTCCCACTCTGCAAGGATACGAAATGTTCTCTGGGTGCAGTCAAGCTTCTTCATGCTTCTGAATCTGCCTACAGCAATGGAGCATGCAGATAACATGCTTTCCAACATGAATTAATACTTCAGAATACTCTTCTCAACTATGATTTAGAAAACTATATATTCAACTGGTCTCTCAAGGCAGCTTTAAAGAGCAAAAGCCACCCAAGATGAGGGAAATATACTCTTCTAAGAAAAGTCCTCAGTCCTACTGCTGAATTTGTGTGATGACCAAAATCTTCCATGGCTACACTCTCAACGTTAGTGTCATAGTTAAGTCCTCCAGACAGCATGCACAGCTAATCTCCCATCCCTGGAAATGGTAGAGACAGCAATCCCAGATGCATGACCATATATAGGACCTTGGGAGCAACTGGGGATCACATACCAGTCTCTTCTTCTCTCCTACAACATGCCAATGCATTGGCACTATCTTCCTCCTGCCCCCTTCACACGCCACCACCCCCTCCGGCCTTTTTCTCTCCCCCACTCTGATTTTTCTCCCGTGACTCTGCACTCACTTCATGGAGCAGCCCCAGCAGCCCATTCCAGGAGAGGCAGTGGGAGCCCAGCTGGACACGCCAGGTTGCAACCTCAGGTGTGGGACTGAGCCAGAGCCACAAAGCCAGCAGCTGTGGTTGTTCCAGCAGCTCTGACCATCCACCATGACCAAACAGCTGCTTCAGCTCCCTGGACCAGGGGTAACCCCTGATTACCTCACCGGCTACTGCCTAACCTCTCCTCCCTTCTCTCCTCTGTCCTTTTTATCAAAGAGAGAAAAAGACTAAAAACAGCCCACTGCTTCGGAGTGATTAATACAAATTGCCAGCAGAAACAGCTTATTCTTCTCTACTAATAAGGCTGCTTCCCAGATCAAGAGCCCCCAACCAACATCTCTGACAAAAAAGACTCAGGAGACTCCCAAATAGATTTGTTTTGCACAATCAGGCAGCTTCCTAACCTTTCAGCTTCAAAACTCCATATGGTTTGTACTTTGTTTGGTTTTGGTTTGTTGGTTTTTTTCCTCCTGCACAGTCTAATCAACTTTTTTTTAGTGTTTGGCATGAATATTCCAGTCTATTTACCATGGGAATTAGCAATCCAAGGTCTCTGTACTCAAATAACTGAGCTACTTGTGACTGTTTTACAATGACATGATCAGGTTAACACCTTTGTGACCCTGGGTCCATTTACTCTATCAAAGTCAATACCACAGAATGTGTTTCCATGACAATTTTACATGTTTTTAAATATGCCATTTAAATGCATCCATCTAAAGGAGATATTTTGGCCCCACTTTATTCTACAGAGAGAGTTTCATTTTCTGAATAAAGTAGATGATGTTTCCTCAGAGAAATTTCCTATGGAAAAATACATGTACATTTAGAGCTTAACCTGTGATTTTCTGGATTAGTCCCTAAATAACTGCTAAGAATTAGACCTGATATCAGGAGAATTAGTTTGATATAATTTGATTAAATTAGGAAGAAAAAGGATAGAAAACAACCCTGTACTGAGATTACATCAGAAGAAGGAAAGCACTGTTGATGTGACATGTCTGTCTTCCCCAGCTCCCCTTTAGTGTCTGATTTCAGCACACTGAGACTTCTGGTAATTCTGTGTATGGCTGGGGTCAGAGACAGAAATTATCTTCTGTGTCCTGACACAACTGGAGAGAAAATATCCAGTACTGAGGTCAACTTCTCCTTGCCCCGCGAAAGACAAGAACCAGTGGAAGCAGGGAGTAGCTGACTGATATAGTGAGAAATTAAAAAATAAAAAAATAAAAATAAAGAATAGTTACTTTTTTTGGTCCACCTTCTTAGCAGAAAGAAATGTGTAAACTCTACAAACCAACAAGAGGAGTGGATTCATTTAATTTATGGATATATCCTTGACTACGCCACTGGGAAGAACTATTCTATGGGTGCATGGCAAAAGGGCACCAGGAAATCACACCAGATTCAGTGGAAAGCCGAAATTCAGGAAATTGTCACAGCTTTTCTGACTGCATTGCAGCCAGGTAAGATGGCTTGCTAGAGTACATCAACCTGATGTGAAACTTTTCTCAGTGTCCCTGATTAACATGTGTAGAATCAATCTTCATCAAATGCAGCTCTCACACACCTGCTCTGGTTTTGAGAGAATGATTTGATGGGTTACCTATCCAGAAAAAAAATTGGTTAGTACTTGTCTCATAATTTTCACTGACTAATGGTACTGCTCACACAGACCTGATTCTCACTTGTTCTCCTCAATCTCCCTAGTTGATCTCTGGAGGGAAGATGAAATATTAGATGTTCCTTTCACCCTCAGTTGCACTGAAACAGTCAGCAGTTCAGGTTGTCTCTTTCCTGCCTCCTACAATCCAGCTACAGGTTTGTCTCGAAAACAAAGCAAAATACAATACATCACCAGTGCAAAGAAAAAAAAAAAGAAAAAACACAAAACCCGGACCAAAAACACAATCAATCATACTGAAGGCTCAATGTATGTGGTTACCTTGTTATAAAAGTCTTAGCACCTCACATTTCAACAGCTCCTTCATACCAAGTCCCCTGTGTGCAACTTGTTTCTTGAAAGCTCAGATGCAATTTTTTACATTCCTTTAGACTGGGGCTCACTCTACAAGTGAAAGAGCTCATTTACACATCCTCTTACAGGTCAGAAGCAATAGGCCTGCAGAAATTTATTCACCTTAGCTCATCCATGGAATGAGAAAAAGCTTACTGCAGAACTGTGCAACAAAACATTGGCATACAGGGCAGCTATGTTGTCTGATACACTCTTCCTTCAGTGAAGTTTTTTGCAAATTCCTTTAGAAACTACTAGAAATAATTTTTGTCAGCATGTCTTTTATACATTAAGAAATTATAGTGGTGCCTTTCACACACACGAAGAAAAAACTTTTTGTGGTTTATCCATTAAAAATTGATTTTTAGAAATACTTTAGTATATCACATTTTAAATGGTTCTTGAGTGAGTATTTTAGTTATTTCAGGATTTAATTATTTTTCTCTGTCGGTTTATGAATTGGTCAGAATGTGATCTCAGTTTCTGTACTGCATTAGTTACATCAAAATGCTTCCTATGTGACTTCAGGAAAGTCATTCTGATTAGTAACAGATGAGTAACAGTTGAGTAACAATCAAATAAGATTCCTCACCCACAGTGTCCAAAATCCTACTGAAATAAAGATATCTTCATGTTTACTTATTTTCTTTATCTCTAAGGATATTTTCCACTATTATAAAGAGAAATTACATTGATTAAACAATGTCAGAGGCTGAGTAAGAGATATTTGCAGGCAACTACTGAAAGGTAGGTGGAAAAATATTGAAAATTGTATTTAGGATATAGGTAATTATGATTTATCATCAAAACATTTCAATTTAGGCAGAAATAATGGGGAAAACAAACCAAAAGATTATCTAACAGTTCTGCAGAAACAATTACGTATGTTATGGTGAACGACAAGTTGAACATCACAAGACAATATCACATTGTTCCTTCCAGAAAAATGTATAACAGCTGGAGAGACTCCAGAAGAAAGTGACAAAGATCAGAATCTTGTAAAAGTCTTCACTGAGGAAGGGCTGAAAGACATAGGATTGCACAGCTTAAGGAAGAGGGGAATGAGGAAAGAGTGGAACATAGTAGTCTTCCAGTATGCAGATCGTTGTTACAAGAGAAACAACTATTTCATTGGAGGTTCTGCCATTAGCTATGTCCACGATAGACAGGAGAGACAAAGAAGACCAGGGAAATTATTCAATAAGTTTTTCTAGTGTTTATGATGATGAAATATCAGAGTAGCTTGCCTGGAGAGAGGCTTGGGAGAGTCCGTTACTGGAGACTTTAAGAGCTGGTTATAGAAGGGACATAGGTAGACACGGCTAAGTGCTGGGTCCTGCACTTGAGTCATAACAATACCATGCAACCCTATAGCCTTGGGGAAGAATGGTTTTTGTATTTGTCATTGCAACCTCTTCAGCTTTTCTGCAGGGCTTCTCTTTGTCAGTTCAATGCACAACTGCCAACTACCTCCTCACATCTGGAGAAGCCAGCACTCTGCCATCACGTCCCAAGTGTCAGGCTCTTAACATGTAATGAAGCCCCCATCATCCAAGGGGAAACGGTTAGCAAACTGCTACACCACTTAGACACACACAAGTCTACGGGACTGGATGGGGTCCACCCAAGGGTACTGAGGGAGCTGGCGGAAATGCTCACCAAGCCACTTTCAATCCTTTTTCAGCAGTCCGGGCTAACCGGGGAGGTCCCAGTTGATTGGAGGTTAGCAAATGTGATGCCCACCTACAAGGAGGGCCAGAAGGAGGATCTGGTGAACTACAGACCTGTCAGTCTGACCTCGGTGGTGGGGAAGGTTATGGAGCAGATCATCTTGAGTGCCATCATGTGGCACGTACAGGACAACCAGGTGATCAGGCCCAGTCAGCATGGGTTTATGAAAGGCAGGTCCTGCTTGACTAACCTGATCTCCTTCTATGATAAGATGACCTGCTTAGTGGATGAGGGAAAGCCTGTGGTTGTTGTCTACCTCGACTTTAGTAAAGCCTTTGACACTGTTTCTCACAGCATTCTCCTGGAGAAACTGGCTGCTTATGACTTGGACCAGCGTACACTTCACTGTTGTCATGGTTTAAACCCAGTCAGCAACTAAGCACCACATAGCTGCTCACTTACCCTCCCAGTAAAAGCACAAGTAAGAAAACTTGTGGTCTGAGATAAGATCAGTTTAATAATTGAAATTTAAAAAAAATTGTAATGAAAAGGAAAATAACAAGAGAGAGAGAGAGAGGAACAAAACCCAGGGAAAAACAAAAAAACAAGGGATGCAACTGCTCACCACCCACCGACCAATGCCCAGCCCGTCCCCGAGCAGCGATCGCTGCCTCCCAGCCAACTCCCCCAGTTTATATACTGAACATGACGTCGTATGGTATGGAATAGCCCTTTGGTCAGTTTGAATCAGCTATCCTGGCTGTGCCCCCTCCCAGCTTCTTGTGCACCTGGCAGAGCATGGGAAGCTGAAAAGTCCTTGACTAGTGTAAACATTACTTAGCAACAACTAAAACATCAGTGTGTTATCAGCATTATTCTCATCCTAAATCCAAAACACAGCACTACACCAGCTACTAGGAAGAAAATTAACTCTATCCCAGCCGAAACCAGGACAGCTGGGCAAAACCTGCCTGGATGGCCGGGCCCAAAGAGTGGTCATGAATGGAGTTAAAGCCCCTTACAAGTGGTGTTCCCAAGGGCTCTGTGTTGGGGCCAGTTCTGTTTAATATCTTTATCAATGATCTGGACGAGGGGATCGAGTGCACCCTCAGTAAGTTTGCTGACGACACCAAGTTGGGTGGGAGTGTTGATCTGCTTGATGGCAGGAAGGCTCTACAGAGGGATCCAGACAGGTCGGATTGATGGGCAGAGGACAATGGTATGAGGTTCAACAAGGCTAAGTGCTGGGTCCTGCACTTGGGTCACAACAACCCCATCCAATGCTACAGGCTTGGGGAAGAGTGGCTGGAAAGCTGCCCAGAAGAAAAGGACCTGGGGATGTTGGTTGACAGCTGCCTGAATATGAGCCACTAGTGTGCCCAGGTGGCCAAGAAAGCCAATGGCATCCTGGCTTGTATCAGCTATAGTGTGGCCAGCAGGACTAGGGAAGTGATTGTCCCCCTGTACTCAGCACTGATGAGGCTGCACCTCGAATACTGTGTTCAGTTTTGGGCCCCTCACTACAAGAAAGACATTGAGGTGCTGGAGTGTGTCCAGAGAAGGGCAACGAAGCTGGTGAAGGGTCTAGAGCACAAGTCTGATGAGGAGCGGCTGAGGGACCTGGGGTTGTTTAGGCTGGAGAAAAGGAGGCTGAGGGGAGACCTTATTGCTCTCTACAACTACCTGAAAGGAGGTTGTAGCGAGGTGGGTGTAGTAGGCAAGTAACAAGGGATAGGACAAGAGGAAATGTCCTCAAGTTGTGCCAGGGGAGGTTTAGATTGGATAGTAGGAAAAATGTCTTCAGTGAAAGGGTTGTCAAGCACTGGAACAGGCTGCCCAGGGAAGTGGTTGAGTCACCATCCCTGGAGGTATTGAAAAGACATGTAGATGTGGTGCTCAGGGATATGGTTTAGCAGCGGACTTGGCAGTGTTAGGTTAACAGTTGGACTCAGTGATCTTAAATGTCTTTTCCAACCTAAATGATTCTATGATTCTATAAATCTACCATAGTGGAATAAATTTGGCCCAAATTCTGTGGTTCTATATTACTCGCCTGCAAGATGAATGCTGCTGACTTTCTACTATTTACTGTGCTGTGATCTGTGATAGAAAAGCAGTAAGGTAGAATATAAGTGCTATGAAATGCTACGTTTTGTATGGAATTAGAATTTCCCATCTCAAGGTTACACATTACTGTTTGCTTTGACTCTTCATTAGCTGTGTTGAGGGAAAGGTTACTCTATATACTTTCAGGTCGTCCATGGATAGTTTTGAAAGCAGAAGAAAAATGATCAAAATGACAAACAACAGAGCAAATAATACATTGTGACCAGTGAACACTCTTTCTCTTTGACAATTGTGCTTGTTTGCATGTGAATACGGGTATTGATACAAATAGAAACTATTTATCAAAGTCTTGTGTGAAAAGAAACCAACTGTTTATTGGAAGCGAATAGGTTGCAAAATGGGTGAAGCAAACCACTATTTAGGATTCCGCTCATGCTTACAAACCGTATTCAGGGTTCAGCCAGCTCCACTGTAGGATATGCAGGCAGGGCCAAGTCCTCCACTGATGCAGCACTATTCAGCCCTTAATTACATTAGCTAAACACAGGTAAAGGTCATCAAAATTCATCATCTCATTAGGATGATTACGGGCTAAACTATATTTTCTCCCACTAACCTGCTGGTTTTGTCAAAGACATTATGCACTCACGAACCTGTCACTTCATGGAAGTGCAGCATTCTTTTCATCATGTATTACAGTGCTAAGGTCAGTTCTGGTTCACTAAGCCAGAGGAAAATCTATCATTTCCATATCTAAGAGTCACAGTGAAGTGTGTCATTTTTGGCTCCCTTTTTCTGATGTCTTCAGCCTTCTCTAAGTCTCTTATTCCTATTTCTCTTATCAGCTCTTGTTTAGCTCATGTTTCTCTTGGTCTGAGACGCTCTTTACTCTGTCATTACCTCCACTGTCCTCCCACAGAATAGCCATTCCTGAGCAGCTTTTCATCTCTCTGTCTCTCTTTAGCTTGAGCTGTTGGTAATTTATAAATGTGATAGCTGCTTTCAACAGAACTGAACTACTGGACATAGCACAACATGTGTTGGGGGACATCTACAGGCTGATTCCTGCCACAGAAAGTTAATGGAGATGCACTGCTAGGCAAATCAAGGACATCTCAGTCACACCTAGGTTATCTTCCTTTTTCTTTTAATCAGTCAGTCCTGAGATATTATATCCATGCTCCAAAAATAAAAACAATAAATCCTCGATTCCACATGACATATATGCAATTACCAGAAACCGCTTATTACCATCAAAATAGCTAAAGGCAATTATTTTATCTCAGAACACTAAAAATTTATATGATGTAACACTATAGCTCTTATGTCTGAAGATTTTTGATCATTTGGATGTCATTTGGCAAAGAAAAAAAAAAAGTTTTAAATACTCTCACCTCCAAAGCAATATGTTTTATATACAGTGTTCCGATATCATAGCTGTGAGGCAAGCAATAGGTAAGTTTTTTACAAGGTAGTTGTTATAGCTGTGGGGTTGGTTTTTTTCATTTTTACTGGCTTCAAAAAGCCAAACTAGTGAGAGAAAGGAAGGTCTGCTTAGAAGGGCAAGAATATAGGTAAATCTAGCTGAAAATTCAATTTCCCATCCATAAAATGAATATATTTCTTCTTAGCCTATGAGGATGTCATTAAGGCAGTGAGAATGAGATCTTCAAAGAAATGCAGGTGTCCAGCTCCTAGTGAACCCAGAGATGTTGAGAAAAAGAGTAGGCATAATTAGCCTATATGAAGATGCATATTGAAATGTACACAGTGTAACATATTTAATGTTTGCATGAAAAGATTTTGTGAGACACAGAGTTATAGACAAGCTTGGAAGACTTCCACCTACAAAAGTCCTATGGCTTTCATATATCCTCAATGGCAGTAATCACCGATCCACCAGTATAGTCTGCCTCATCTGTAGCATAACTTTGTTGGAAGGAGTGCACAGCTGTCATTACAAAGTGTTTAGCTTACATATTCTCCAGTGCCCAAACTGTTTGGTCACATTTCACTTCAGCCATCACTGCTGAGAGCTCCCTCAGCTGGGAGAATGGACAAGGCAATTTCCTAATTCAAGATCCTCAGGCATACCTTCCTAGTAGTTGAGCATCTAATGAACTTCAGTCCTAAATAAAACAGGAGTAAATGAAGCAACATCCACTTCCACAAAAACTATATTTGATCTATGGCTCCCGATATTTTCTGCTTAACTCTAGTTTGCACTTAACACCCAAGAACATGTTCATAGAGGTTGAACATGTAGAGGTTGAACGTTACAGAGGTTGAACGTATAGAATGTGTTTATATAGAGACAAACCGTAAAGGTTGTCTCATAATGAAATTTTCACTAAAATCCTATTTTTTTTGAGTTTTCAGTGGACAGGAGGAATCCAAACCTGATGTTATCCCTAAGACTTGTAACCAGGAGGCAACGGCAAAGTTGCATTCATAGCACCAAGTAGATCAGTCCTATTCTCTCCTCTGACAGCTCGTACCCAGATTTCAGCAGCAGCTCAGCTGCATGAGTGCCAAGCAACTAGCACAGACAAGGTTTGTGTGCTTTCAACAGATGTTCATGACTGCTCCTAGTGCTTACGCAGCTGAGCTATTGGCAGCATCTCATTACACATTTTCTAGCATAGATAATATTTTCCAGACCATTGATTTCTTTTTCTTCACATGTCCCAATGCATTCAGGTGGCTCCACGCAGGTGAAACAGTTTTCCCACATGAAGCTGAAGGATGTGGGTTTTAGGCTGGGAGCCCTTTGTGGGATACAGACATGTCCTTCCTGTGACTGACTGACTTAAATCACTGACTAATGCCAAGGTCATTTCCCTTTATCCTATCTCCACAAAGACTGAACTCTGCTGAAAAGTGACCAAAGGGACACAGAGCTGATAACTAGTGGAGGAGGGGAGAGAAAGTTTTGGGGAGAAGCCCTTAGTAGACTCTGATAGCCTGTTAAGACTTCTGCAACAGAAGGTTTGTGAAACATCACGGTTTCTTTGGGCTCTGTTAAAAAAACAATATGGTATTCCCATTTGAATCTATCCTAGACCCAGAAGAAAAATACAAAGAAGTACAAATTAATTTTCAGTTTGTAGTTAAAGACTCTAGTCAACTGGGTTAAGCTGCTATATTTTGCAATTTTCTCAGAAACACTACAGAACATTTTTTTATAAAGCCAAAGTGGTACTATTATTTGATGTGAAGCTCATCACAGAGGTTTCCAACCATAGCTTAGTGGTTTATTCACTTTCTTCTTGTAATTATTCACTTTCCTCTCCAGAATACTTAAGAGTTTCAATTTGTTTTCCTAACTGTGCTTTTTGAAATACAACCAATGTATGTGAAAGACAAAAAGATCAAAAACATTTTTCCTTGTGTCTGGAGTGAAAGGTTAGTTCAGTGCTGTGTTGGTGATATTCTTAGTTACTCCAAAAATATAATTCACAGTCTCAGACCAAACTTCAGAAAGTAGTTTTAGTAATGAAATTTAAATCATACATCTAAATGTATTCTTCCCTAAAAGCAACCTGTGCTAGACAGATTACAATACCATCATTAAAGCGTGGGTCAGTTTTTAATATAACAACACTTTCAATGTTAAAAATATTTATCTGTGCTATATGCTTACATTACAGCCACATATATAATAAAACTATTCCTCGCTCTCACGATTTTCAGTCAGCACACAATTCTTCTGAAGTTACTGAAAGAGCTAACTTACAGACGTAATGACGTAAAGATCTCAATTGCTAAATGAAGCCATATTCATTATTTATGTGGCTGAGAATCTAGAAAGTGACAGCTCTCTGCAAGTCATATAGCAATATAAGGGGAGCAAAGCAGGAAGAGTGCCAATATGAGAACTATGATGCCATTTATGAGCAGCTGGATTCCCTGGCAATTGGTGACAGTGTTAGAAGGACCATTCACAAGCTGGGAGATCCTCTACGTTTACATTCAAAAACCATAATAATTTTAAAGTAGATTTCTTTCTCTAAATCTTCTGATAAAAGATTTAAGAAAGAATTTCTCTTTTATATGCCCTTAAATACTTTACTTCCTCGAGGACATCATGATGCAATCTGCTGTGGTTCAGAAATTCAGAACAGGGAATTATTGTATATTACATTTTAATATTAACATTTCAGCAGCCATTAATTACAGTGTTTCCTAATAGCACACACACTGCAGTTCTCAGAGGAACATTTGTCTTCTGAACATCATGATGTTAAACTAGATGGGAGACCAGGTTGCCAAAATGCTCTGTCAAATCACAATATGCAACTATGGAAAGGGCAAGTGAAAAAAAGTCCTTGTCAGACAGAAGGACACCATTGTAGGGTCAGCCACGTGCTAGCCAAAGTCAGCTCTGCTTCTGTTGGTTTTGCACCTCACAGGAAAAGTATCTAACAGGCCATCGAGCAACAACATCTCTTGGCATAGCTCTTTCCCCTTCTACAACAGCGATGGAAGCCCAGCACTGCACTATGGAAGTAAAGCCATGATGATGGCTTTGATGAAAGCCATCAAAGGTGATGATGAAACAGGCCTGGCTACCTTGTATTTCTTCAGAAAATACTCACTAAAATAGTCACCATCAAAAGCTAAGATTATAAATCTACATCTTCAATCTTGAAGTCGTACTATGGTGCCAGCATGCTATAGTACGCCTTTCTAAATTGACTCCCTGAGCATGTTCTCTTCACAGGGGTGAAAGCTATCAGCTTTCATTTTTTTTCCAAGAGAAACATTTGCCTCTGTCAGTCCAGGAAATGGTCTTAGGAGTGTCTCTGTCCCTCATCTGCCTTCTTCAGCAAATACAAAAAAGTTTGAATCTCCATTAGATACTTACCTTTCTGAGAAGAGGTAAGTTTTTCAGGCGTGGCAGACCTCCTTTTCAAAAGGTTTTTTTTGGTCAGCTCCTTTATTTTAGTATGGGATATGTGGCTCCAATGGTATGGGATCACAGATCTGATAACACAGCCTGCCTCTTCTACCCAAAAGCCAAGGTTACACTCCCACATCAGCACTAGCCATCAGCACCCTGATGATCTAGCAGCTCTATATGTTATCTCCAACACTGCACAGACTGCTTTCCTGACCATCCTTGCCAGTGGGTGATATGAATCAGTGTCTAGCTGCTAGACTTTCTATTACCCTATCACCTCCTACATTCTTTCCTCAGATGGAGACCTCCCTCCACATCCCCCTCCCACAAAACCCATCTTTCTCAACCTTCTACTGTGTCCTCTTCACTTGACTAGCAAAGGAAACCCCTGTGTCCCAAAAACTGTGCTCTTTTACTTCACCTGTATTGTTCCTGCCCCAGCGTCCCTGAGGGAAATGTGGATCATAGGACTAGGGGGGGTCCCCAAAGCAGGCACCATGAGCAGAACAGGTTAAAGATCACAGCAGCAAGTTATCAGCATTCAAGTGACCAGCACTCAATAACACCATCTGCAATAACTGCTTGCATGCATCTTTTTGTAGCACAGGTCATCTGAGCCTTAGGGTAAACTGAACACAAGAAGAAGCCACAGACCAGAATATATAGAAAACTGTGAGAGAAAAAACTATTCTCAAGTAAAAAGCCCCAAGCAGATAGGGATGTCGCTTTGCCAGGATGACAAAATGATCAGGATGACAAGAGAGATCATGCCTAAAGGAAGTCTGCAAGGAGGTACAAGGAGGGGCTGCACCTACAGGGCAGGGGCTACATCTATTGGAGTAAACTCAGTTGCAACGGAGAATGTACCCAGGCACAGGGACTCAGTTACCTTTTCTATTAAATTATTAAAATGGTCCCTGGACATGTTTGGGCCTCCCAAACAATCTGGTTTTCTCTCTCCTGTGCATGTTTTTGGAGTCCAAATGGGCTACGTGTCACTCCCAATAGGCAGTTGTCCTGCAAGTGGCCACCTTGTTTTGAGGGGTGGCAGAGTATAACAATGAGAACAAGGGCTGCTCCACACCAGGCAGTTTCAGTGCCGGAGAATGGACATGGACACTTTAGCCAGGATGGCTGACAAAGCCCAGCTGAACAACAGGAGACAGAGATGCATCCTGCTGCATCCGGCACTCTCAGCTGCTCTCGCTGTCCTCCAAGGCTGAACAGCCTCCATCAGTTACAGGCCTCCCTCCCTTTGCTGCAGTCTCGGCAAGCCTATCCAAATGATCCCCTGAAAATAGTATTTCCTGTGCACTGAAGATTTGCCCCAGACTTCTGTAACTCTATGCAGCACTGCTACATTCACTTTTAAGGGGTTCATGCATCACCAGTGCACCACAGCGTGGGAACTCTACTTCATGTATCATTAATCCTGCCTTGGGATAGGAAAATGGTCTAGGTGACCTTTTGAGATCTTTCCTAGCCCTTTCTTCTATGATAAATATGGATTCAGGATACAAAGTTTCCATTTTCTTTTTTTGTTTTTTAAAGTCATTCCACAATTTCTATACTTCACCAAAAAGAAAGAAAACATTTAAGGAGATAATCCAAGCCATGCTCATTTAATGCCTGAGAAAATATATGGGTCTGCCAAGCTCTGTCAGGCTCTGAGACTAATCAAGGAAGCCAATTTTAAATTCTATGGACCTCCCATGAGAATGCTCTGCTAATATTTATATCTCTGCTTTGATTTGGGTGATTGCCCAACCTCCTCAGCTGAACTCATCCACTAACCCAGTGTCAGGAGAAAAGAGGCAGTTGTTTCTCCCTTGTGAAACCTGCACCACAGGGCATCCAGTCCACTTCCAAGTCTCAAGCAGTAGCCACCAAGTCTAAAAGATGCATACATCTAGCTACTCTTTTGGGTCAGGAGACTTGGGGTTTTGTTGTGCTGATGCTTGCAAAGTGAGACTTCCAGTGATACTCAGACTAGCGTAACAATGTAATTATGCTTTCATATCTAAATTCTGAGAGATATTCACTGAATATACAAATATGGATACTTCCCCTTGAGAATTCAGGGATTCCTCCTGGGTAGCATGATCAGGATGCACTTTCTCAGCCAGGATATGGAGTATCCATGACAGTTGCTTCTAATACTACTTCTCCAGCTGTCCATCAAGACATTGCTATTACCAGCATATGGGAGACAAATCACAATATAAGAAGATGCTGGTAGAAGACTTCTTTCTAGGTTATTCATTAAGTTTCAACCATAGTCTATCTGTCTGCATTGTATAGATATACTATGGATCAAAAAAGATTATAAAAACTTTTGAACTTGCAGAAAAAAACTCAAACCAAACTCAAATTATTTACTATGATCAGTAACACAAAAGACCTTATCAACATGGGGTTTATCAACAGTTATATGTAAAATCAAAACATCGTAATGATCATGGCCAGTGAGCAACATTTCCAAACACCTGAAAGACAAAAAACTGCAATTCTTTTACATGGATATTGATCAAAGCCAACTCAAAGAAGAGAAGGAACATGTTCTTTATTTCAGAGTATTAGTTTAGGCCTTCTATATCTATCTTTTTAAGAAAGTCCTTTTGGAAAGCAGAACTGAGTAAGTTTGCTCTTGCTCAGCTTTAAGCAATAGACTCCTGAGTTTCCCAATTCCGTCAGCTTTCCAGATAGCTTCATTTTTAACACACCAGGTTGCTTAAAAACAAGTGCTTCTTTTTAAGTCATATTGTAACACAAGCAAAAGAATAGTCAAAGTTCCACCATGAAAAATGAAAGAATATGCTTCATAAATCAAAGGCTCTGCAGGTAAGTGAAAGGAAGTCACATCTCTGTTCACCTACCAAAAAACCTACAATTGCAGGAAAATGGTTTTCACACCCTAACTACTGATTTTTTTAAACATCAGAATGTTGACAAACTTTCCTGCTCCAAAATATTTATAGAACAAATGCAGTAAATTCCAGGAGAAAGAGTTCTTACACATCCAAGTGTGTGAATAACTTCCATACAAGTTGACTGAATTTTTTGCAACATGAACACCACAATCTTAAACCATAGTTTAACTGAAACTATAAATATGCATTGCAAACACAGTCCAAATCTACCATGGATTTCTAGTCAGAAAATGCAATCTTTCATAATTCACTAATAAGTGATTGATGGACTTCCCATCTTTTACTTGAGAAGGAAGTCCACTCATTTCTGGTAATTTGTTCTTTTTCAGCCCTAGGTCACAAGAATTTCATCCGCATCTGACAGCCATTCCTGACAGCCTCACTCTATTATGGCTTATTGAATTCTGTTAAAAACCTCACAGCAAAAACTTCATTGGAAATTTGAAGTGGAACAGGGAAAAATAAATGTGGTTTTTTTCTTACATCTAAGAAAAACAAATCTTATTACTTTGCAAACCTTTCTGCAGTTGCAGGTGTTTTTCATAGAAGAGTGGAAAACATTATTTTCATTTAAAAGGCTGGTCTGGACTTCAGTTGTACAGAATGTGATCCCACAGGTACTGCGCTTAACCCTTGGATTGTTTCCCCTCAAGGAATAAGTTGTTCCTAGCAAAGAGGTCTTGCTCATTTATGGCCACATAGACATTACACAAGACATCCTTAAGTAGCTCAGCTTAAGTCAAAAGGCCAATTCATGCCAAAACCATATGGATGCAATGGCAGGGAAGCATTATCTCTAAGTACAGAACATTTTCTAGTGCACCAGGTCAGAAGTCCTAAAGAAAGCTTCCTAATTTGTATCAAATTTCCTCAAGTCTATTTCTGAGATAGATATCTCAGTGTTTTAAGAGATTTCAGGAAAATAATATTTTCAAATCCTACATGAAAGAACAAAATTTACTTCAAAAATTGCCTAAAGGGAAGGCTAAACAGAAGCTTCTCAAGAGTCACCTTCAGAAAATATTAAATTAACTTATTCTTCTAACATTAATTGTTGTTATATTGTGGCCTGATATTGCACTGGATAATCCTGTTCTACTGTAAATTGGTCTGACAAGTGGACCAGCTCACTGGTTTTATTTACCATTGATAGAAAAGAAGATTCACAAGTGTCTGTCACTATTTCATTATAATGTCCGTTCCTCCAGGCTTTTATGGTTTTGTTGCAAAGAAAAGGAGACCACTATCCCATATGTCCTATTCTTTGAACCCAAGCCAATTGCTTTTAAACTTTTCCAGACATGCACCCAACCTAGGAAACATTATTGCTTAACTTTAGGAGAACAGCATAGCAAGGAAGAAATGAATTCTTCATTTCTTAACAGGCCTTTCATAACCATAATGACTTTACTTTCAAAGCACATGAAAGCTATAGCTGTTTGAAAGCAATAGTCCAAAGAGGTAAGCTGCCTTGGGTCTGATGTCATCCCTTCATGCCAGATCAGGGAAATTGTCTTGTCTGAGCCTTTTGTATAATTATGCTTTTACACAAACCTCTCTTTCTTTCTGCTTCCTACTATACTGGGGAGGCCTAGCTCTCCCCAGCCATGCCTGCTTGTGTGATTCTGTATAAAAATGAAGTATATTTTCCATTGGGATGAAGCAAAAAGTCCAGGGTCCACCTAATGTCTCCACATCAAGCAGTAGAAAAGAGGTCTGCATCAGTCACCGTCCAGCCCAGAAAATCTTATACTATGAAAGTACACAGAAAAGTTCACACCATAAAGCTGACGGCACTTAAAACAATTTATCCCTCCTTTTCTGGGTACTGCTGTTTTGTCATCCCAACATAGACAGAACTAGTGAGCAACTAACTTGTGAAGGAAAGCACATGGGTTTGATGTTTTCATGCATGGATATTTGCAAGAAGATGAGTCTGGCAGGAGGTCTGGGAGTCAGATATCCCCTCTTGCTGGTTCCTGCTGCTCACAGAGTGAAGAGCTGTCTCTGCTAGACCAGCTAGCTTCCTTCTGCATCACCTTCTGTTACACACTCTTATCAAAAAAAATTTTTGCATTTCTGAAGAGTTTCAGGTGGGACTACCTTACTTCTCAGACTGCAGCCACACGAGCTGTTGCATTGGGTACAGATTCAATCATTCCAGTCTCCAGACTGTCCCTTAATGCTCATTCCTGCTATTTCATTTCCATGATGTCAGCACGATATATCATTTGTTTGACCATTTTATGAGCCAGATTGATAATGAAATGTATTTTATAGCAGGCATAACTGGAGGAGCAGGAAGTTCAGACAGGTGCAGAACTAACAGCTGGGGGTGAACTGAGGATGAAAATAACATAAATCAGATCTTTTTCATTAATGAGTTAGCTTGTGCAAACAGCCTGTGAGTGCATTTGGCAAGACAGTGGAAAAACTGACCAGAAAACTTAAAAAATGAGACATCCTGGTATAGAGGTCAGGTTTACAGCTTGTCCAACAGCAAGTTTAGCAGCACAGATGAGGGGAGAGGGAGCTGTGGCATGGAATGGGATTCGTGACTGAGGATGGGAACAAGGAGGCAGGAGGAAAGGATTTCCTAAACCAGTCTCTCTGCCAAGGCCACCATAGAACCTCATCCTTTGCAGTGTTTTCTACCTTGGTTTACCCTCCCTCCAGCATCAGGTACCCAGGAGCGATGCAGGATTCTGTACCTGGGCCTGAGTTCACAGCACCAGCTTGCACAAACCTCAGCACCTCAAAGCCTGTGTGCAGCCACCCCTGAGGAGCACAGCCCCATCAGCCCACTGTCCACAGAGCACCCACTGCCTGCTCCACAACAGTCCTTCAAGGAGATGGCAGGCTGCTTTCCCGGTCAGGGCTGTCACCTGCCAAACATCCCCACAGGCTCTTCAGAGACTAACTTTGACAAGTCATAACCCAATCCTCAACAGAGTTTATAATTTCATACAGACATGTCACCTTATGTCACAGATTAGCTATCTTCTCACTTTACAGATGTCTGTCTCTCCCCTGTCAGATCAGTTCCTGTGTCTATACAGCTCTCCTACACATGGTGAGAAGTACTTTGTTGTGACAGAGCTTTCTGTCCTTGCAAAGCTGGGGGCTGCCTACGCTCCCGCCAGTGTTTGCACAGTCAGCCTGCTAGGAGGGAAGACAGCCTGGCTGACACTGCAAGTACACCAAAATTGCCGGAATAGTTTGATCCCAAGAAAAGATGTAATTCTTCCGTAATGGTAGCATTCAAAAGCTGTTGAAAGCTATTTGAAAAATCACAGAAGGCAGGGGCATCTCACAGCATAGAAAAGAGTGTGTTAAAGGTTGGAGCAAAGGAGCAGAGAGGGCTGAAGGAAGCAATTTTTTCATATCTGTGTTTGTCTGCATTGCCAAGAGCTCCAGACCTAACCTTGATTCGTATTGACACTGCTTCCCATTTCTGTTACAAGCCACTTACTTCATAGGGTAAATGATATGAGTAGATAACAGCCCAAGAAAAGCAATGTTTCTCGCTGCAAGAGCTGGATCTGGCTTACAAGCAGAAAGATGAGTTTCCTCTCCCTTGCAGGTGGTCAGAGTGTGCACTGGGAGGGCCATAAGGGGCACTGGTGGTCATAGACTTGTTAGGAAATGTAAGCCTATTGAAATCCATTTTAATCCCCAAAACTGAGATAGCACTACAAAGTACTCTGCCTAAGAGGCAGCTGGCCTTTCTACTTCTTTAATCCACGTAAGGCAGTGGTTTATAAGATTTTCAGCATTAGTGCCAATGATCATTATTTCAAAATGTCAAGAATACTATTTAAGGTGTTTCTCCCCTTACCACCCCACCTCCCCTTGCTTTTCTTTTTCTTGCATTCTTGAGAAACTGAATGGGAACCTAAAATCAGTTCCAGTTCATCTCCCCCTGTGACAGATTTCAGCTTCCCCATAACAATGCATCAGAGTGCCATGATCAGTCTGTTAGGCTCTTGACTATAGGCCTAGGCTATATTAATTCAATAGTAGGACTGGGAGGAAATGCAAGTAGGAATGGGAAAAAAGATGACAACCAGATAGCAGGTTCTTAGCAAAAACATCAAAGTAATGTATTTAATGTTGCTACTTTAGTTGATGTTTTCTGAGTATTATTAAACTACTTCATATGCCTCAGTTAAGACCTGAAAATAGAAGTCTTTGTTTAGCTATAAAGGTGCAAAGTAAGCAACAGAAATGACTGTGTAATAAACTGGCATCCAGCCCACAGAAGTGAAAAGCTCCAGTCAGGTAGGCACTCATGTACTCATTTATAATTCTAGACTTAAAAAAACCTACTTTGTCATTTTAGGTTGTGGTAAGAGTAAACTGCACTTTGTTTAAAGTGACGATTCATTCTCCCAAACCAGTAAAAACTCCTACAGGAAAACATTAGCAAGAGTAGTCTGGTAGATCTTCTGGATGAACAGATTTCAAACACAAAAATACCATAGTCTTCACCCTAGTGTAAGAGTGGGAAAACCATGGGCTTCCAACCTGGGAGGCAAAGGCACAAGGCCTATCCCCTGAGGGATGCACTTGGAGAAGCCAGATAGACACGTATATGGCACCAAATCCTAGCTTCAAAGCTCTTCACTTCCTTTCTCATACAGATTTGAAGAAAGAAGTAAGGAAGAATTCCTTTTCAAGTCCTGCTTTTAGTGTATCCTTCCTTCAAAATAAACTTACCAATCTATGTAAACAATTTCCACGGCCTCAGGCCCTAAGAAACATAAGTTTCCTTTTCCAAAGGGTCCCACATCTGCCATTCTCCGAGCAGCCCAGAGAAACTTGGCCAACTCCAGCCCTCTGGCAATACCAGAAAAGTCTATTGGCAAGCCAAGACTCCTGCCCTGTTTCTTTTTTTTACTTTTAATAACCTACATGTCTTAAATGGTGTCCCTCTTGAAAGATCAGCACCTTCTGTCCCTAACTGTTTCCTTATGCAACTCTTATATTTTTGTTTATTATTTTTGAGCAAGGAACAGCACTGAGCTCCTTGTATTATCCTACTCATTCTTGTCATGGGGAAAAAAATGAAAAACACTCAAATGTAGTTCTTAAATACAAATTACCATCTCTTCTCAATTTTCTGCCAGCAATCAATGCTTCTGGAGAGCCCATGTTGACCATACCTCCAAAACACCTTTCATTGTTTTGGAATGTCCTTATGTAGTCTTTATAATTAAGAATTATTTTTAACATTTCCATACCATCACTAAAGAGGTTAATTATCCTAGAGTTACCTTTTTACCAAACAAGGCACAGCCAGAAATGGAGATAAGGAATAAAAATGAAAATCATAAATAAATAAGGTTATAGGAAAACCTGGAGAAAATGCACCACATTGTAAAGCTTTCTAGCCAGTCAAGTCTACTGACAGTAGCAGTAGACACTGAACTCTAAATGTAAAGCAGGATGAAATTTTGTTCTCCTTATTCTGGGTGTGCCCCACTCTACTGTAGGCTCAGGTGATTTCTGAAAGAAAAGAGTAGACGTTACCCAATCTGCAGCACATACCTTTACAGCCCAACTGGCAAAAAAAGGCTCAGCCACAGGGAAGAGACTGAAAAAGTGTAATGAAACAGTCTGTAACTCAGAAGAATAATACAGCAACTCGTAACAGCAGTGAAATGTAATGTTGCTTTGCACTGAGCATTTTTCAAGCATTAATAATGAATTAGAAGAACAAAAAATATTCCAACTTCAGCTATGTCAAATTTAAGTTAGACCGGTTAAACAAATAGTTCCAGATCTCTGCATATTAAATACAAGAATTTGGATGTCTCTGATTGGGAAAATGACAGGAGCTGGCCAGAGCAGGACAGATACATTAATTACCAGCAAAGTGTAAAAACTTTAAAGTAAACAAAAATGATGAAGGCTGCCAAAACAAAGAATTTAAAATCAGTTTTCTAGGATCAAGGCAGTTAATGTCTGCAGGCAGGAAAGATGTTTATTGTAAACACCTAGTTGGGGCCACAAAATACAATACAGTTAACAGAGTTGTAAGAAATGGATAATTCCCACTGCGTCTGTGGTTGTGGATTTAACCACATTGACATGCTACAGGGAAGGGATGCCATCCAGAGGGACCTTGACAGGCTTGAGGAGTGGGCCCATGCAAACCTCATGAAGTTTAACAAGGCTAAGTCCAAGGTCCTGCACCTGAGTCAGGGCAATCCGCAGTATCAATACAGACTGGGGGATGAATGGATTGAGAGCAGCCCTGTGGAAAAGGACTTGGGGATACTGGTGGATGAAAAACTTGATATGAGCTGGCAATGTGCACTTGCAGCCCAGAAAGCCCATCATATCCTGGACTGCATCAAAAAAAGCATGGCCTGCAAGTCAAAGGAGGTGATTCTCCCTCTCTTCTCTGCTCTCGCGAGAACTCACCTAGAGTACTGCATCCAGCTATGGGGTCTCCAGTACAAGAAAGACGTAGACCTGTTAGAGCAGGCCCAGAGGAGGGCTACAAAAATGATCAGAGATCTGGAACACCTCTCCTATGAAGAAAGGCTGAGAGTGTTGGGGTTGTTCAGCCTGGAGAAGAGAAGGCTCCAGAGAGACCTTCAATACGTAAAGGAGGCTTGTAAGAAAGATGGAGAAAGACATTTTACCAGGGTCTGTAGTGACAGGACAAGGAGCAATGATTTTAAACTGAAAGAAGGTAGGTTTAGATTGGATATAAGGAAGAAATTTTTTACGATGAGGGTGGTGAGACACTGGAACAGGTTGCCCAGAGAAGTTGTGGATGCCCCATCATTGGAAGTGTTAAATGTCAGGTTGGACAGGGCTTTGAGCAACCTGACCTAGTGAAAGATCTTTCTGCCCATGGCAGGGGGCTTGGACTAGATGATCTTTAAAGGTCCCTTCCAATCCAAACCATTCTGTGATTCTATGGTTCTATGATCTGAGTTCTCCAGCACCCCAGAGCAGTTTGCACAGCAGCCTCAAGTTTGGGAAGAAATATTCCCTAGTCTACCTGCCAAGTATGGCCTCTGCTCCTCTCACTAAATGAGATAAATGCTCCACTCAGAGAGTTGCTATCTTCTCCATGCAGGTTTGGGGGGTGTACAGAGCTCTGTATATGGTGGCAGTGCTGGTTAGGCTCGTGAGCCTCAAGTGAGTACATTTGCTGCCAAGATAGAAACAATAAGTTACAACAAAGAAACGCAAAGAATTATTTTTCCAGCCAGCAGTGTATAGGCAGTAATAACACTGTGTGTGATAATTAATGAAAGACTTTTCTCCAGCTATCTAGAAGGGTACTATAGATTCAGTCTTGAAAGAGCTGATGGATGGCAATTTGAATACGTAAGGAAGAATTTATTTGTTTAATCACCAAATGCAATAAATTAGGATTACACGTTATTTTAATTCCATGGGAAACACGGTCTACTGCATTTACATTTTCAAAACTATGCTTACAAAGAGCCAGCTCTGTAGCCTAAGAACACAACTTTTTGCTGCCAAACAAGGACACGCATCCAAATGCCAGGCTTGGTAGGAGTTAGATAATACGATCCAGGGTAGGAATGAATAATCTTGATTTACTCCACATAAATGTTATGAGCTCACGAAGGTAGCATTAATTGTTTTGAAGAAAGTGTGTTAAGCCTTTCCAAAGATCCTCATGCAACATCAGTCTAAACTGTGTGTATAAAAACAGAATTAAAACAAGGAGGTTTCATCTTCCCATTTTATCTCGTCATCAACTTAGTGATTCCACATCACTGTCTCTACCCAAAAATTTCCAGTACCTGCTTATACTTCCCTGGCGTAAGGACTCACAAAGCAATTTGCTCCATTGTAGTAGAGCATATCAGGGAGTAAATGGAAAGAGTACTTGGAAGTACTGAGTATCTGCCAGCTGAGCTGGTCAAGCATAGCTGAAATGCTTAAGTCCTTTGAAAATAAAGCCAGCATGATTTAGTGGCCTTAATACATGCTGAAAAGCCCATACGTCTCATCTTAAACATATACTTGAAAGCAGAATTCCAAACTCACCACAAGGAAACTTTCTCTTTTGATTGTTAATATAAGGCTTATTCTTAATAAATTTCTTACCAAATTGCCTGACGAATACGTTGATATACTGCAAGACACAGCATAGTGTTACTGTATTTAATTACTCGTGCAGAACCCAAAATCCCTAGGAGAGAATTAAACTAGATTAAGTATGAAGGATTTACCTTCCCAACAGGTAGATACAAGGTAACTCCTAAGTAAGTCACTATATGATATGGATACACAGATTTATCTTAGGGAAGTGAACTCCATAAGCTGTCATTCCTCTATGGTCAGGAACTTGGGTGATTTTTAACAGTGGTAAAATTGTCCTGCTGAGCTACCTGCCCCTTTTTCCAACTACCAGTTTTAAAAAACAAGTGCTTTTTAAAGCATGTTCAGGGCTTAGTTCCGGGAAAAAATAAAAATTGCAAGAGAAGGAAGGAAATTGCAAGGTTATCAACATTTTGAAAGATTTGGCCAAAAAATTACAGCCCCAGATATTGTCACTGTACTAGCAATCTGATAGATATTGCTAGATCCTTCTACCTTCTCTCATTCTTTATTTTAATACTTGCTACTTTAACTATTATATGGTAACTTTTATTCAGTCATGTTTTGATAAGATTTCCTATTTATATGTATTTCTCTTCATAATGGTTTCTGCAGTTCAGCAAACTTTGGTGTTTTTTTATCCTATCCATCTCCTTTTTTCCAAATAGCACATAATATGAAAACAAAGCAGTTGAAAACTTGTCACAGGTTATAGCAACCTGAAGTTCAAGATAGACTTTATAACTGCAGGTTGCTCCTGCTGTCTAAGCTTCTCTGATCCATGGAGGGAACTTCACAAAAAGACACAAACATTTAGGTGAGTCAAAGTAAATTTCCTTTATTCTCTTTGAGACGTGCAAGTGAAGTTATCTTAACTGGTTAATGGCCTTCCATAAACTAAAATAGACTGGCTACATCTGCTTCTAGAACTGAATTTAAATAGCTGAAACTTGACTATGCATACTTTACATTTAAAAGAGTGGATGTTTCTGGTATGTGGTTAGGATTGCAATTAGAGTGTTCTTTGATTCATGCATATAAGCATTAGCACACTAGCAAATGGGATAAAGCACAGATGTAATTCAGATTTGTGTTTGCCTGTGTGCTGAGAGCATCTCTATGGTTTTAAGAACAGGTTAGACTGAGCACGGTAATGGAAATTTCCTAATGACACAGTAGATACTACTTTTAGTTCTAGCCTGAAACATTTCTTTGATGCCCGCACTCAGGGTAATATAGTCTTTCTGTTCAAATTAGGAAACTGAGACATGAGCTCCAGTCATATAACACTGAAGGAATGGGAACATGGAATCACAGTCTAGCAAGGATTTTTAATATATTTATCAAATGATGGTACAGAAGAGCAAGTCTATTATGTATGTTTAAAAAGGAGAAAACAGTACACACAACTACAGATATCATTTCCCTCCCCCTGCATTTGTGTCTGAATGTGTTCTCTTACCCAAAATAACATTTGATAGGCTGAATATTAAAAGAAATAGAGGTGCCCAGTAAAGGGGTTAACGTGTACGAGTTCATCAAGGATAGACAGTGCTAAATTGAGCCCATGTCTTTGCTGATTTTCTTGGCAATCTGATCAATCTGGACTTCAGTGAATATGATAGACTATTGCATGAGACATTAATAGATAAACAATAAAAAATAGAAACAATAAAAAATTATGAAAGGCTGAAAACAGCTGTGGGTAGTGTTGAAAGCTGAAGTATCAGGCTGGGAGAAGAAAAGGAGGTACAGTGCAGCTCTGCAAGGCTTGATTTGGGGAGGAGTTTCATTAAAGATTTTGGCACAAAAAGTAGCATGCTTGTAAGACTTGTCAGTGACATGGAGTTGGAAAGCAACACAAGAGGGAGGTCAAAATAGCACACAAGAAGAACTGGTGATCACTGGCATTAGGTGGACATAAGGAACAGTACTGGGAACAGGATGAAAGTCCAGGTGCATGCCCATGTACAAAAAGACTAGTAAGAATTTCAGGTGCAAATTGGGACAGTCTCACACTGTGAAATGAGAGGCAGTAAGACACTGTTAGACAATCACAAAATGGCTAAGTGTCCTCAAATACTATAATCTAAATGTGAACCTACAATGTAGATAGGCAATTATCTCCAACAGAGGGTGTGTCAATACCATTTCATAAGGTACCAATGAGATCTTGGGGCAGCTGTGTCTGACAGGAGGGTTGAATGCCTGCAAGTTCTGAATAGAGAGAATGAATAGATTTTGCTAAGCTTGTGTAGAGCCTTTGTAAGGCACAGAGTCTGAGCCCTTTTCCAATGAACTGTTGTCTACCTAGGAAAACAAAGTTTCCTTGTAACAAGTAACCATAGTAGATCATGTTTTACAGAGGAAAGGTAGATGATGTCCACAGTTCTCATTAATACATGTAGGGTTTACTGAAGATAGTTATCTGTTTGTAGTGAAACAATGATAGATCTCAAGAGGATTACAGGAAAAGGCAGAGGTAGGAAGTTAGAGGCTCTCTTGTACTTATCAGTTAGTAGGGAGCAAGGGCAGAAAAGCCAAACTGTCACTGACGGAAGTAAGACCAGATGAAGAATGTCAGTGGCTCCTCTCTGGTCTTTCTCAGTGGTCTTGGAAGAAACACTCTAGTGGCTCATTGTGAGGTGAGACGACCAAGTAAGCTTGAGTGTATCCCTAATTATTCAGGGTAAGGCCTTCAGAAAGGTCAACTTTAGGTGCTGAGGTCAAGTTTGGTGCTGAGACACCTTAAGTTCCTAACTCATCTGGGTTTCCTTCCCAGTACCACTTTAACAGCAGACAGTTTGAATTGTTTCCACAAGCCCAAGAATAAGGGGCTATACTGTTTATTTAGTTGCATTAACATAAAGTGTTAACTTGACACAGCCAGTTGGATAAGGACTAAGACCACCATAAGTATTGTGCTTAAACTCCAAATTAAAAAAACACAATGAGATTTTACAAGAGGTAGCTGATTTAGAAGCCCAGCTTGTTGGGTTTGGATTTAACCAGCAATTGAAGTAAGAAGGCTTCTCTCTCAATCTCCTTAGCAGTAAGCCCAAAGAGATAACCCTTGTCAACACAGTTTTTCAAAATTCAGCGTCCATCAGCTCATGTACTAACATCTGCTGTTAGATTATTGCTAAAGCTCTGTAGACTTTTCATACAGTTGTCACCATGAAGAAGTTGACCTGCCCTCTCAGGATCTCCCTATGTAGCCCACCTACAGGAATAAAGTTTTCATGGTTTATCTGTTACTTTTCTGATGCTCACAGACCTCAAGGATACCCTGTTTCTGCTAATTCTACTGCAAAGACATTTAGAGGAAAGCAAGCTTGACAGAACAAATGAAACCTTTCAGTATCCTTTGGGTGCGTGACAAACAAGAAGTAGGTGAGGACATGTGCTTTCGGTCTGTCTGCTGGTTAGCAGCTGCAGGGTTGTCACCTCAGGATTCTGGGCTTCCTTGAGGTCATGATAAAACCAGTGGGCTTGCTTACTCCCAAATACAAACAGGGGTTTTCTCACAACAGTACCTCAGACACAAAGCCCACCTTTCCAACATGAAGACATGCTCTGTGTCCTGGCTCAGGTGTTATTTTGCTTTGCAAGGCAATGTCTTCCATCTGGGAAAAAACATAGATGTTGACATACAGTCTCACTTATTTTTATCCAGATTTCTGGGGTAAGAATCCAAATTTTTTGGTAATCGTACCATCCTCTGTCTTTCTGCTTACTATGATCAGAGACTCCATTACCATACCTCCATATACTCATGGGGAACTGTTTTCTTCTGCCTAGGTGTTACGTACACTCAGTTTTATCACAAGGTCTTCATGTCCTTGAGTTTGGTTACCACTGGTAACTCTCAAAAGGCAAAAGCTAAAGTAAGGATGTTGCTATGCTTCCTGCTGCCTCAGTGGCTGGAGAAGGCTCCAGCTTCATTCCTGTGTAATGTAGTAGAGGAAGACCCTTGGCTAAACAAAAGGGGAATACTTTCTCTTGCTCATCAATGGCAATGCTGACGATCATCTCTTATCTGAGATCTGTATGGATGTAATAAATTCTCAACAGCACATCTGGGATACCCTCTTTAGGTGTCACTGTACATCTCACTCTACATTTGATTGCTGGCAGCAGCAGGGAATGCAGCCATTGCTGTGCACACAGGATCGATTACTTTGTGGATGACACAATGATGGACAGCGCCAGCCTGCCCATAGCAGGACTCCAGAAACAGAGCATCCCACTTTCCTTGCCCAGGACAACCAGAGGGAGAGCAGGTGAGGGTTTTGCATACAGTCTTGTCCATCTGGGTCTACTCATAATCTGCTACTATAGATCCTATATTCAATCTTGCTTTTAGGAGTTAGGAGGAAACAGGAAAACAGAAACTGGAAAAGCATCTCTGTGCTTCCAGTATTGGCAAGGACATTTGTTTGCCTGGTTGTGCTAAGCATCCACATCAGCAAGCAAAAAAAAAAGCAATGAATCCAGATCCTACAAAGACCCTACCAAGAGGCTCAAAGATGACTGCTACCATCTGATTCATCAACAGCATGTAACACACCATAAGCTTGTTTGTGGTTACCATATTTTGTATACAAAATTACACAAAGATATTTTCTGTGTACAGGGCTAGCGTTCCTGGCTGCAAGGTGTCCTGCTCTGTGGCTAGTCAGCTCTGCTAGCTGCTGCAGACAAAGAATGGGTCACTGCTCCCACTGCCTTGGCATCCTCTCAATGAGTTTGCATTACTGCTGAAGCTACAAAAACAGAGCTTATGGACAAAGTGATTCATTTGTATTAGTTAAAAGCAAATAAAAAGAAAGTATGGAACTAGTCATTACAAAGGAAGTTATCTTTACTTAAGGAGTTTCCAAAGGTATAATAATTTTTTAAATGTCTTATAATTTTAGCCTCCTTTAGTGCAGTCTCAGTTCCCCACACAAGATGGCAGCTCTTCTTTCCTTCTGCTCAGCTATTCCTCAGCACACTGAAAAGCATTTCCCTTTCACCCTGACACTTGCAGGTGCTACTGCAACACAAGACTAACCAAACTAGGGACCAGCCCTGCAACTCTAGTCATTATTCACTCCCAAAACAGCATGTCACACGGTAAAGCATGGTTTGTGAGGAGCAGCCCTGTTTCACTGAATACTCCATTTGTCTAATTCCAGCAAATAACACTAACAACTGGCTTGTACTGCATGGCAGTTTTTGAAGTTTGAAACTGCCACATAAAAGGAAAAAAACAAACACTCTTGTTTTAGTTCAGATTACAAGATATTCACATACAGATAAAGACATGTAACCCTATGCTCAAACTTTGGGGCCGTCTCCTACTACCCTGGCTGTCATTTAGAGAAGTGCAAAGTTATTTGCATTGCATGTTTGCACACTAAATAAGTGAGTGTATTTCAGGCAAGGCAACAGAGAATTAGGTCTTTGCATAATTCAGGCTTGCTAGAAAACAAATACTGAATTTTATCAAGCCTTATGTCTCTTTGACCCCAGCATTGCACTGAGTGCTTCTGTAAAGTCAGAAACTCTGAATTGGATCTAAAAATTAATGGTTGTTAATTACCTGTCATAAATGATGCCAAATTGCCAGCGCTACCAACTGTTTCATTTTGAAACAAATGATGAACCAATTTAACTTGTACAGCTTCTGCTCTGCTGAAGCTCTTGGCTCCTTGGGTAGGTTGTGGGATGCCTCACCCTGTGGTGAGCCAGACCCCAGCTGGTGCTGAGGGTGTGGGTCTCTGCTCCATCGTCACCAGCATGGCCTCTCCCTCTTTCAGAAGAGCCTAGCAGAAATGCTGAAGCACCTAAGGCTCATACGCACGGTCCTCCCAGCTGCTGAGGAGAGATCCCTGTACTCTTACACCATGTGCATGAAGTAATGTAGGCTTGGCCCAATAAATATTTGTTCCAAATATATTAAACTCCTCTAAAGGTTCAACAACCAACAACGCAGAGTCTAAAAGGCAGCAGCAGCAGGAAGACAAGAAGGCTAGACACTTTCCCCACCCAAATTTCCCCCGGCACCCTGAGTTTCGTGCGAGCAGGAGGCCAGCAGGTGTCAGCAAGAGCTTGGGAATGGGATGGACACCCAGCCCCCGGCACTCCAGGAGAGGCAGAACCAGCTCAACTGATGGAAAAAACGACTTGCTTACTATGAAAAAAACGAATCTTTAAGTGGGTGGTTAGCTCAAAAGAATTAACGAGCCCTTTCCTCTGGCTCACTTGAGAAAGCAATGCAGCAAAGGCAGCTGGAGCTGCAGACAGGGCACTTTTCCCCATGCTGGCACACGAGCTTGTCCAGGCAGCCCCAGCTTTACACTGGGGAACTTACTGGGAAGATGCAGGAGTTTGAGAGACCAACTGGGTTTGGGGACTGCCTGTGAGCATGCTTTTAACCCAAGGCCAGATCCAGTCACACTGTAAGTGATGAAGGTGCCAGGAGGGGAATGGGCAGCGGCTGCTGCAGCAAGGGGAGAGAGATGCTCGGGATGCTCTACTGAACGCTTGAAACTGCCATAACTCTCCTCGTTACCTCCGCAGTCAATCCATGCCTGTGTACCTCATGGCAAATGTGAGCCAATTAATTCAATGTGACTTACTTCTCAATTAAGGTGGAAATCAATTTATTTTCATCTCTTGAAGAGTGCCTGAGAGCTGAAAAACACACAAAGATAGTTATCATAGAGAAGCTAACATGTGGTAACTTGTCCTTTAATAGCTTGTTTGGATATCAAAGTCTTTATTTAAATCTCTCGCTTCCAAAAGAAAACCCTGACAGGTCTGGCTAGAAAGACTTAAGAGTTACTGCACTTCGAGATTAACTGTCAATCATCAGCCCTCTGCATGGGTCCTGCACCGCAGCTCTCACTTCTGTAAACGCCAAAAGTAAAGAACACTTCAGAACAAAATCAACACTAAGGCTACTTCAAAATTAGTACCCAGAACAGGAGCAGAAAAGCCTTTTATAACAAACAAATTTCTCATTTGGAGTATTTGACTACCATTTACTAGAAATGGCCAAATAAATATGGTCTGTAATTAAGAAGAAACAGAAAGAACACCGTTCTGATATTTTCAAGAAAAGACATGTAGTCCGGACATCCTAAACACAATGCTTTACATATAGGCAGAATTTCAAGGGTAGAAACAACTAACAAGTAACAAAAGGGATCCCTTTTGTTCCAAACTATCCATCAGCAACTACAGTATATTAGCAGTGCACCAGATAGGTGAAAATCCATCTCATTATTTCCCAAAATGCTAATTCCAAATTAAAAGAATCAAGCCTTTTGATTCTTAATGAGTTTTGATTTGCTTTCCCTTTTTTTTTTTTCTTTCTTCTATACAGAAATACAGCAAGGCAGCAGCATAACCACTTTAAACAAAAACATGACATTTACTGTTAACTTGGATCTCACCCACGCAAAATATGTTACTTTAAGCACATAAGTAGGTCCAATGTTACATCTTGAGGAAAAGGTGAGGAAAACAAAAGAACAACAAAACCATTTTAGTTACAAAAACCTCAGGTTATGAACGCAAATAAAAATGTTGTTTTGCTTGAAATATTTTGATCTGACATTTTCAGATAATTTTTTTGTGTTAGGAGAGGGTAGGTATAATAAGGTTTTCCAGCAGCTCTTCTGGAAGACTAAGTAGTGGTAGAGTGCAAGTGGTGCCACATCACTTCTCTTTAGGCTCGCCAGGACGTTGGTGAACCAGTCAGGCTCCGCCTGTATCCTGTAACCAGGGCACACTGAAACTGTCCCACAACTCGTGTAATTGCATTGGGAAAGGAAAAATGTTTCCTTATATCAGCTGCCTTACACCAACCCATAAGTTATTGACAGTCTATGCGTGTATATTTTTTACCCTTATTATCAGTTTTACAGAAACATTTTTCATTACCAAATAGTAAAAATCCTATACCTATACAATTTAGTAACTGCACTAGTAGGATGATGTTTTGAGTGCATAATGATTTTAATTCACAGACAGTGTCCTGATGAAAAAGAAAAATCCTTATGGAGTTAAGATAAATACAATAAATTACAAGAATGCTCTTGTAGAAAATGGTGCAGGCTGTTTTCATGTAAAGGTCTGTCTCAAGGTGTGTTAAGATCCTTTCCCTGAGATAGCTGTATGAAGTGTAAGGTAATATTGATTTTAATTTTTTTTTTTAATGTTAGAGTTGAAGGCTCTATAGATAGCAACATTACAAACTGGAAACACAACCTGCTACTTCTGGACAAGGTCGTGCAGTCAGTATGGCAAAGTGCAGGCGCTCAGCCACGAACTGAAAATACCCGCTGACCTCAGGGGGAGTTGCACATTCCAGAAGAGAGTCTCAGGAACAACCCTGAGACACCACACGGGCTGCAGCCAACCTCGGCGGCAGCTTAACATGCCCACCCCTCTATTTCCCGCCTGCATCTGCTGCATTTGAGTCTTCCTGAACTCCAAGATGATGTGGCCTGTCACCACACTAAGCAGAGAGAAGCTGTGTGCTCACCCGGGCTGCAGAGATGGAGGAGAGGACTCAGGGCTGTCCACACAGTGCATCTCCCCGTGCACACCTGTAGCCCAGCACCAGTGGAGCCCGGTGCCTGCCCTCACTTCCACACTCCCTTCCAATGAGTAGCAGAAGGGAAGAAACCACCCAAAGGGATAGCTGCAGCTTCACCTGGGAGAGGTACTAGCCCAAATACAGGCCCAGACTCCAGGAGAGAAAATTGTCCCTCCCCTCCCTCCAAGCCTCTACCACCAGGGTGTTTCTTCCCTGGAAAGTTTCACCTTGCTGCACCATAGTGGCAGCTCTACCCCCAGAGGAGACAGCTGTAAGAATTAGTTTAACATGTCTAAAACATTTTGTGCTCTCTCTGCTTGGAAACAGCTGGGCCAGGTTTGCTGGGACTTTTCGAATAAGGCACCCAAAGGAAATGTCATGCTGAACAGCAGGAGTTACAATACAGGGGGTTGCCGCTGGGAGTGTTGAGTAATCTTACAAAAAAGTGCTACCAACACTACCTTAAAAAAATATGTGATCATCTTTGATCCGAGTTTATAGAAATACTTCAAAAATAATTGCTCCTTCATTTGCTTGACAAGCCAGGTTCAAAATTCTGTTTCCCTGGCAACAGCTGAGGACATTAAACTGTGCAATGTGTCTAGGAAAGAAAATAAACGAGAATGGAAAATTACTCCTGAAAGTTAGTTAAAAGGATTTGCAGAGAGAAGAAAAAACAAGAATGGGCAAGCAGTCACACATCAATAACCTCAAAGATCAAATATTTCATCCTTCTAATTTATGCAGGAAATAAAAGGCTAAAGCTGGTAGTCGTTGCTGTTGCTTTTATCATCCAGTTGATTTGTTTGCTGCAGTTAGTGATATGTGCCAAAAACTGGTTTGGCTCCTTCTAAGAGACAAAAGAGGCTGAACACTGCGTGCTTTCCTCCTTAAACACTGCTGGCCAAGGCAGCATTGCACAAGCTGTGCTAGGTAGCCATCTTCAGAAGCATCCACTGGTGCCTTTTGTTAAAAGAAGACACCTAAATCTATGTGCCGGGATGAAATAGCCTGGGCAGCCATTCGTGGGACTCTGAAGCTAATGATCAGAGAACATGGTGAGGGTCTTTAGGGTCCCACCCTGTGCCTCAGCGTGGCCTCCTGCACACCGACCTTGTGCTGCACAGAGTCCCGTGTGCGATGGAGGGAGGGAAGACGAGTTGTGCCCCGCTGCTCCGTTCAGCGGCATGAGCCGCAGCACCTGCCCAACAGCTCTCTTCGTGATCGCAGAGCACTCCACAGGCGATGTCCCGGCAAAGCTGCTGCCAAGCACCCCACAGCGGGATGAAAAGCTTGGCAGCACAGTCTGCATAGAGTGGCCCTGTTTGCAGTGTGGACTTTTTCAGATTTTCATTCCTATTAAATATAGCCCCAAATTTATTAATCTTCCCCTTTACCTGAATTCTCGTCAAAGGACTGGCATAGTTCACTAGCTGAAATATTTCTGGAAAGTCGCAGAACATCAACTGATTAAGAGCTTTCAAAAATTATTCTATACTTTCCAAGAATGAATAATCTCAGAAGAAAATGGGCAGAACCCAAACTACCCCCTGTTCAAATGATAGGAGCAAGTTTCTACACAGAATCACATTTTTTATATTGAATAAAATATATACACTAGACCTTCTGAAGCATACCAAGAGAATATTACTGCAGCACCTACACATCCTCTGTATACCACTAATAATTACCTGGAAAGACAATCTTGGGAGAATGTTACTTGTTTAAGAATCAGACACCAGCTGTGGCATCCAAGATGGTTCGTGTCCATCCACCTCAGAGCTCAGCTCCGCTAGCTGAATGAAATAAAAATAAAATCTGAAATTGCATCAAAGTACCAGGTATTTATTGAGACATTTATTATGTCTCCAGCCCATTTTTCTCTAGATTGATTCAGGAGCTCCTCTCCATCTTTTGTAAATTAAACTTGTTTTCTAGCCTCATTTCACATTAAGAGTGATTTTAGAGTGATCTGACATATTTACTGCCCCTTTCCTCAGGGAACTGCGAACGTACTTAATGCAAACTAGATTACGCTCAGTGTCAGCCATCCCCCTTGGCCACGGAAGTCTCTCTCTGTCCGTAGGGCATCTTCCAGGAGCCTGTTTGAGGGCTGACAACATCAATTGTCGGATTTCTGGTGAAATATCTCCTCTGCAACTGCTAGCCACTGCCAGCTGATAAAATGCAGGAAAGCAGAATGAAAACTGCCACAGCAAGGAACAAGTGGCTCTGTGTATTTTCATGTTAATAGCCCAATGTTATTGCTGATGCTGGTGGGGGGACAGCTAATTCCTCCTGTGCAATTGTCTATGGCTGTGACACTTTATTGTCAAGCTCTTTTTGATTATGTTTAGCAGGAGCCAGTAGGAAGAAATGAGTGCTGCACAAGGTGCAAGATCCTTATGGATCATAGTTTGAAGCTTCTTTCAAGACAAGTTCCTGTTTCCACACATGCCCTCTCGCCATAAAAATTAGAGGAAGGAGATCAAATCTGATCCCTGAAAAGAAAGATCAGAACCCTAGTTATGGGGGGAAAGTGAAGCTAATGGAAAAAAGTCTTTAAAAGAAATGAAAAGAGCAGTCCTAAGGATCAGTCTGTGGCTGAGAAGCCATTCGGCTGATACCACCTATAGGATTTGACCTTGCTGTTGATGTGAAACTCCCTCCATCCTCAATTCTGTAGCCTTAATATGATTTCAGGATGTTAGGACTAGAAAGGCTGCAGCTGGTGCTCTCAATGCCGAGTTATGTGCCACTGACAGAGAAGCAACAGCAGCTTGTTCCAGCTGCCAGCTTCAGTCGCTGATAATGGGAGAGCAGCAACAACTACCATTAAGGTAGCACGGCTGTGCCCACCTCTGCCCAGGGTCCAATTTCACCATCACTACACGGTCTGAAGTCATCCTCTGCCTCCAGCAAAACAACGATTGATGCCTTTTCTAGTAAGCAGATGGAGGAGCTTTCCACTTTTGTTTTTAACACCCCTGGGTGATTGCTGGTTGGCCAAGTTCTGCCCTTAGTTGCAGATCAATATTGACTGAGACTGTTTCACCAAACCGATCATGCTTCCTTGGCCTGTGCCTTTTAAACTTTAAAGGCTGCTCTGAGTTGCTTAGAGAAGCAGTTTAGGTAAGCAGGAGCTGTATGTGGAACAGCAATACATGAACAGTTATTTGAGGAGGAAGGTGGCAAGGCTTATCCTTTGCTTTTGTGGAAATTTATTTCACAGACAGAACAGCCCCAGGAAAGTCCTCTGCCTCCCACACATCATTATTACAATAGAAGGTTCCCTTGTACCAGGGAAATTATTTTTTTCAGTGATGAACTTCATCCTAGAGCTTTACGCAACCATTTTAAAAAAAAACATTTTACTGCTTCCAAGATAAGAACAAGGTCTCCAATCCCACTTCTTTTCTATGGAAAGCCACTGTGGAGAAACAGGAGAGATGTGAAGTGCTGGTAAAAACATTTGGTATTGGTAATCTGTGCAGCAGTGCTTTCTGCTGGCTAAAGCTTCCTAAATACGCTTTCTGTATGTCCATTGGTTCCTAAATAAGCATATAAGCTTAACTGAGGACAATTCTTTATCCATCAGGCTGGGAGACAAGCAGTAGAAAACTTGTTTTATTAAGGCTGAGAGAGGACACTTGTATTGTCTAAGGAGCCTTCATGTGTTGTCTTTCCCAGTAAATGGTGATAAACAGCTATGGGAAGAGAGAGGGAACAACAACATGACAGCCTTCAGGAGCTGACATCCAGCCACAGCCTTCACCCATTCCCCTCGCAGCTTCATACAAGTTTTGATAGACTTGTGGAGAAAAAAAAAAGAGATTTACAGAATATGGCAGTAGGAAGAAGACGAGGTCTAGTGGCAGACATTCCTTTCTTAACCTTTGGGGACCCCCAAGAAGAATCTATCAGATTTTAGTACATTTCTCAAGGTCTTACTGTTTTTCTGTGGTCTGCAGAGAGGTCTAAGAACTGAGGATCAGTTCCTGCCCAGCATCTATTACCAACAGGGGACCATCCATCACTGACTCTAAAATTATTTCCATTCCTTGTCATGACCTGAATCCATGTTGTGACTGATCTAAAGTGTTACCCTCAATTAGAGAAACTTGTAACAATCTTAGCACTTTCTTTGTGATTGCTGGGGAACAGAAGGTTTGATACTCCATGGCAGTGCTAGGTGGCATTTCTTCAGAGTTGGCCCCGCTATGATGTATTAACAACAGGAATAGGAAAGTTCTCTCTGAATGCTGTGGTGCTTATTCTAATCAAATGTGGCAGCAGTTCTCCATGATTCTCACATTAGTTAAAAGATCATGGATCAGAGTCACAAGGTTTGGGTTAAGATGCCATTAAGATAGTCTTTCATCACATCACATCCCGTCACACATGCTCTTTCTTTTTTTAAAATGTTTTGTGCATTTGGAAGACTTTAGGACCAGTTTCTTTTTGGAGTAAAATGCAATTAAGAAATGTGTGGATGCTTAACATTTGCAATCTAGTTTAAAGTATTTGATTGGAAATGTTAAGCCCAGGGCTCTATTTAAACAAAACAAAAGTAAAACCCCCTTATCTTTGATGCTGATTCTGTTTATAAAGTTTTTAGGCTATCAGTTTTGTTCAAAGGACCACTGCAGAACAGCCCAGAGAAACACCATAACAAATGGAAATGCCAATGAACAACAAAGAAGGAGCCAGCAAGGTGCAATAGAACAATTAAAAATCGACATAAAGTATTACCATAGCACTTTGTAAAATCTAAATTAACTATTACAGCAGTAATACACACAGCATTATTAAGTTTAAATTACCCTAAGGCTTATTCAGGTCTGGTGAAAAAACATCCTGTGCAGCCAACGAGACAAGAAGACGACAAAAGAAATCTTAGTCCACAGAATTACTGAGCAGCCTAATTTCAGTGTAACAAACATTTGAGTTCACAGAGCTCTATTAGCCCAAGTCAAGATGAAAAAGGCCAGTGATGTGTGTGGAAATGAAGTTCCACTGCATGTCATTATAGAAGCATATTAATAGGTTATTTCCAGAATTTTTGGGAGACTAGAGAACTCCTGAGGTCTCAAAAGGCTGATTGAAGGTACTGCAATTCTCATCCGTTTTATTTTGGAAAGACAAAGTCTGGTCAGTGTGGCAATGACAGGCAAGGGCAGAGCAGCGAGTCTGACAAGGACGGCAGTAACTTAGTAACTTACTTCAGCAGCTGGCAGTGCTCACAAAATACACGTGTGAGGTGTTGGGAGATACAGGGAGAAAATAAGTGATTTCCCTTTTTAGATGCAGCAAAAAATAAAGTCTTCTGCTTTCCTGCCAAAATGAAAAATGAATGGAGGAAGCAGAAGTATTTAATTATTTTTTTTTTAAAAAAAAAGGGCTTGATTTTTGTTTCATTGCAGAAGTAAGGTTTATAGTGTGAGGTTACATTTAATATTACATATAGTAAATTCTGAAATAAAACACTGAAAAATAAAATGCAGTATTTTTCATTTTCAAGCTCTGAAAGGGAAATGTTTTGAATTTTAACAAACTGTTTTCAATTTCTTCTTACAAAATCTTTGGGCTTCAGGGAGGCTGGTGAAAGGCAGGGTCTTTCTTATGTGGCAGCAAAAGATGCAGTTTTGAAAATTCCTGATGTTCTGTCAGAATTTTGTTAAAACTGAACTACTTTCAAGAAACATTTGATTTTTATATAACTTTATATTCCAATAGAGAAAGTTCTCCATGGAAAATTTTCTCGTAAACATCAAAAAATGTCTTGTGGCATGCAAAAAGCTGCTTTTGTTGAAGTCGCATAGTCAAGCATGGTATTAGGAGTACTACTTTACAAAAGTAAAAGAGCCTATGGTTCTGCAGCTCTGCTCGCCCTCTGCCCCAGGCGTCTGTCTCAACCTAAGAACTCTGTCCACCTTCCACAGAAACCTCTCCTCATTCAGTGCACAGGGCAGAAGGTGTTTTGTAACAAGCCATTATACTTCATTTTTGTTATCTGAGGTTTGTTATCACACACTATCCAGAAAACATAATCAATAAAAAGATATTCATGGCAGCATTCTTTCTAATGTGCAAGGTAAAATGTGGCATTTTACATAGTTCAAATAGAGCTGACTGACAGCTAAGTGGAAAGTTAATAAGGGTTTTCAAACACAGTTTGCTACAATTCTGATAATCCTTTTATCATTTAAAAAAGGGGAAGCTCCATTAGCAAATCTTTCTCCTTAACAAACATGTTTACAAAAAACACAGAGAGACATGGTCTAAATGGTTTCACGTGCAGAGGAACATATGTCTTCTGACGATGTCATGCAGCAAGATGACGGCTCACGGAAGGTGGTTTCAGGTTTCTGAACAGATTGGTGCCAGGATGGTATTGCTGCTAAGTGAACGTGCCAGTCAGGACCAGAGCTGAGTCTTTCATGTTATAGTAAACTCAGACCAGACCCTGGCAGTATGACCTCATTAACCTCATGACTCTTGATCTCTCAATTATGTCCAACTCTCCACTCACAGAAGAATTTGGCACAAGTCTAACTCCAACAGTAATTTGTTTATTTCCATAAATGATCTATTTACGTTGGCTTGGAGGTCAGCATCTTTTTTTAAAGGCAGTCACACTGAGTAGGGATTATCTATTCTTTCAAGATGCTATAATGGTCTAATAACACAGATGTAGGACAGATAGTGTTATACAAAGAAATTTAACCTGTGAATTCCTTTGCCATTCGGAATTTCAGCAAGAAAACAGAAAACGATGAGAAGTGTTGAAAGTGACACTTGAGACTTACTGCAATCATGCAATTATATGAATTAGTCCTGACTAGACTATGAAAATCCCCTTTTTCAGAAGGCAGGTGAAGTTTAGAGAAGAGCAAGCTGCACTGGGAACATATCGAGCATGAGAATGAATAGGCAGTACCAGTGTGGAAAGAGAGGGAGGTTATAGCTCCATGCCTACACAGAAGTTACCCACACCACTCTAATGGAAGAACATTTCTGACTGGTTTTGTCCAGTAAGAGAGCTGTGGATCAATGTTGGTGTCTTAATTCTGTCAGTATTTCTTCTGCAACCTGTGGTGTCATGTTTACAGTAAAAACAGGCACAAGGACCCTTGCTGCTTGTTCTGTCCCAGAGTCACAGGGAATGCAAATCTCCCAAAGTAAATCCAGGGGTCCATTTGGCAGAGAAGTGTGCTGGCTATGGCTTCAAAGCTTCACATGCTTCTTACAAATTCTGTCCAAATGAAGCCACTGCATTTTCACTACAGAAGTACCTGAGCAACCTTGGATAAAGAGCTTCATTTTGATGAAAGATTAAAGTCCTCCTAGAGTTATGCATGTATGTGACTGTACTATGGCAAATGCTCAAGATTATTCATGACAATAAAGATAGACAAATTAAATTTTTGTTAGAATGGAGTGGGCAGGAGCTAACTCATCTAACTTCCAGAGATATTTCCAAAAATGACTTGTGATACTCTGATGCTCCTCTGATTTTCAGTGTCACTAAGGTACTTTTAAAACTGTTGTCATTGTTAGTCTCAAACACTTTAAAGTTAACAGTTTCCAAATGAACTGGAAGAGCACTTTCCTAAAATTGATATAGTAAGATGTACCATGTCCTCAACGGAAAATTTCATCATATATTCAGATTTATTTGGATGATTATGCAATGTTTATTTACCCTTCTGTTAGCATGTGATATGCGCATTCATCACTGCCATCATTTAGCTCTGCACCTCTAGCCTGGGCCACCATGAACGTTTCAAGGTGGTGAATTCTATTCTGTGCCCTGCATCCTGTAGTTTGTCCACCCTTGTCCATATTCTCTAGTCCTAATAACATGGGCTTGTCCATACTTGTTTATACTGTCTATACTGACTGTTTTGTTCAATTAAAATACAAGGTTTTTTTCATCTTCTGAGGGGCCACCACCCTTAATTATATCAGTAATGATCACTTATCTTGCCAGTATGCTCACTGGGATTGTTGGGAGTCCCCATATAACAAGCCTTAAGCAACAGCAATAGATATCAGAATCTGACCCTTTCAGATTTCCCTAGATTTGAACTGCTTTCTGTACTAAAACATTAAATATGCATAGAGACATCCAGTGTTGTTTGTATGTAGAAAAAATATGATACTGTTTAAATAAGAGAGCTACAGCATTTTAATCTGTATCTAATACTGAGATTTCCTAAAAATACTGTTTCACAGCTGGACTTTAGTCGCTAGTCTATTTTTCATAAATGCCAAGGAACTATCTCAAACTAGAGGCAACAGCAGATGGAAGATGCAATGGCTCAGTATAATTATTTGCTAAAGATTAGATACAATTAAACTCAGAAATACTAAATATGCTTGTGATACACATATCTGAACATGCTAAACAAATCACTAAACTTCCAGAATCACCAAGAATTACTTTTAAAATAAACTGTAGAATAGGTAAGGAAAATAGAATATTGCGTCATCACGCCCCCAAAATAGTGGAAAGAAGAGTGTTCCTGGCATTTATATTCCTTAATGCAAGTTTATTTTTTCCATAGTAGACAATGGAAGAAAGGTCTTAGTAGATGTTACTTTCCCAGTGTTGCAGCATTCCTTTGAACATCTGGTTAGCACTTTTCAGCAGTAGATAAGGGAAGCAGTTCTGTCTTCTTCGTATTGTCATATATAGGAGCTACAATCATGCCTAACAGATATCCTTGGAGATGCAGAGAGTAACTTACCAGTCAGTGTGTCCTTTACAGCACACGGGTCATGTCAATCCCCTCTGCAGTCTGCTAGCTCTGTCTGGCACTGACTTAGTTGCTGTGACCCAGGCTGCTTTTGGTCATGCCCATTCGTTCAGGCTAATGGAAAGCACAGCAAGTGTTTGCAGACAAAATTCTGGGTTGAGGACCCTGCATTGATGACCGATTGGATAAAATGCATACACGACATTGGACATAGGGTGAAAACCCCAAATGGCTCTTCATAGTGCAAGTGTTCTCCTATGGTAGAGATTTTTGGGGTTGTTCTTTGCCCTTCTCTTGCCTCTTGAACACTGGGTGTTCCAGGTTACAGCTTTGCCAGGAGGTGGGGGATGTGAAGAGTCATTCCCTCCTCCAAACATCTTGGGTGACTGAGCTCCCTCCTGGCAAGCTAGGGATGTTTGTTTGAACCACTTCAGCTTGAGGAGTGCTTTAAAATGCTGAAGAACTTAAAGGAAACCTAATTTGGCACTGCTAAATTGGAGAGGAGCACCCTTGAAATTGCCCCATACTAAGCACAGCCCATACTATCTGACCGCACTTCTCTTTCAAAGGCTGGAGGCGGGGGGAGGCCCATGTGTGAAATCAAACAAGCAAGGAGTCATTCATAGTGGCAGCTGCACTGGCAAAATGGGAATGCACAAGAAACTCTCTCCTGGAACTGCTCCTTCCTCCTCTAAGGTGATCACCAACCAAGGCAGACTTACTAAAAGAAGAGAAGACAATTTTAGCTTCTTCCACAAAACAGAGAGGGGAAAAACAGACATCTTCTGAGATCTTAGGAACAGAAGAAGGCCTGAAGACAAAAAAGCTACTTTACCACTACTTTGTCAGACAGTCTCTGTGGAAACAACTTAATGGAACAGGACATGAAGACATAAATAGCATGAGATGTTTAGGGCTCATAGGAGCTTGGGCATAGGAGGACATCTAAGAGAGCGAGAGGACATCTAAGAGAGCGACTGAGAACTGTTAATGTATTTTTCTTTTGCAAGGGGAAAAAGTAAGAGTAACTAGTGATTTTGAAAGCTTCTACTGAAATACAGGCCCCACCTCATACAAATTTTTCTGCGTGAAATAGCTGGTATTATCAAATTTAACAGATTCTATGACCAAATAAGTTCAGTCACAGAAATCAAATCTTCCCTTAGTAGTTCTTCTGTATTGTTAACCTGATTTATTTACTATTAAATATTATTCCTAGTAACCAGCTCAGAATCAAAAATTCTCATCAATAATCAACAGAAGAAGGTCTTCCTCCCTTTTACGTCCTCAGCTGGCCAGTTGTTGTGGACCCCTGCTCCGGGTACCTGACTCTTCCCATGACGCTCTTGAAAGACCTTCGGTGCTGGGCACCGTGAACGCTGCTCCCGGTGCCGCGCGCCGGCAATCGCCCGCAGCAGTACTCAGCCTTGCTGGCCTCTGCGTGGATCCAGCCTCGCCTGCACAACACGGCACAAGCAGGACTCACAAGCAGCACCAGCTGGGAGGAGCTGCACATGGAGCCAAAAGACTGTATGCTTCATGAGAGAGCAACGTGGGGGGAACCGACACCAGAGGTGGAGGGGATAGGAGCTGCACTAAGTGTTCATCACAGCACAAGGCCTCCCTCACCTATCTTCATTGTGAATCTCATGAGAAAGTGCCTTGAAGGCTCATAACCAGCACCTCCAAAACAATGACGGTGAGAAATATTCTTCCTACATCCAACTATTTTTATTGTACTTTTAATATACACACAGCAGATATATTTCCTGCTAAGGATTTTTCGTAAGTTGGTTGCCAAACATGTGGAATATTGTAGCCCTGGGGCCCTTTTTACTATTCAACTCACAAAATAGGAGAGCCCTTAAAAGAGAGCTTGAGAGCAGCTATTCCAGCTCAGTGCATTGCCTGGTGCCAGCCTTTGCCTGTGGATTCCACTCACCGAAATGTTTCTCATGCAATTCCCAGTGGGTTTCAAAGTGTATGACAATAAGTCTTTTATCTTTATTATCTCTCTCCTACCATTCAAAATCTCCCAGTCACGTTCTCTTTCTTTCCTAAATCACTATGTGAAGAGAGATACCAAGAGAGAAATAAAGACCATTATTGATATAGTGCAACAATTTCAGCAAAAATATTTATTGGCAATCATCTGGCTAAGAAAAGAGCAAAAATAGATTACTTACATCTGACTTAAGCTTATGATATTGTTGTTATATTGGAAAACCTGTTAAGCCCTCAGGGGCAGATCCACGGGCCTCTGCCACAAACCTTAACGGGCTCCACAGAGAAAAAAAGGTGAGTGCAGTAGCCCCAGAATTACCATACCCAGTCAAGTGATGTGAGTACCGTAACACTCTTCAAACATAAACATGTGCTTCTCCTTTTTCTTTATTTTATGAAAAGAGCTAGAAAAGCTGAGATTGCCTTCTGAGGCTGTTAAATAATACTGAATTTATTATTGTTCCGTCAAATCCCACTCCTAACCATCTCCTGAGCTATACACCACTGGATTAAGTCAGCAGTGACTAGTGATATAGGGAATGAGCTAGAAAGGTCCAGTCCAGTGAGAGCTAGAAACAGTTTACCTCCCTGAGAAGCAAAACATCTCAAGCCAGCCAGTCACGCATTTTCAAGAATCAAAAGCCACTCTTGAAAATTCACCACCTCCTCAAATTTTCTGTGCTCAAATGTCTGACACCACTTGTGAGGGAAGTTGACTTGGTTCGGTCAAGACGAGGGGGTGGGGAGTCTATTTTTCCCTCCAAATCTCTGTTAACACACTGATCTGTATTTTAAATCACCAAATCATCCACTGGATTACTAAAGCATAGCTGTCTGTGTGCCTAAGCAGAGCATGAGGAAGCCACACAATTAGCACACCAGACTGATGAGAAAATGGAGTTGCTATACCTGTCACCCCCTCCCAGAGCAGTTCATTCCAGTTTGGGTGCTGGTACCAGCAATTAGGTATCCTTGTATCCAAGAGGAAAGCATAGCTTGCTCCTGTACTGCAAATCAAATGACGGGCAGTTTTAAATAACGCCTGTGGGGCATGGTCCTCAAGATTCTTACTCCTCTGGTCTCACCTCCTTCTTGCAAAGAATTTTACATCTTAATCATGGCCTATTAATTACTTTTACATAATGTAACAAACAAGGCAGATGTCTGAAGAGTAGTTTAAAAATAAGGTAGCCCTGTAACTTAATTGAATATGTTTTTGAAGTTTTTGATCAAAACTAACCTTGAAAGAGCCTTGGGAATCTCAGCTCTGACTTCACTGGCAACTGAAGCCCAGTCGTGAGCCATGGAAATACCCATACGACAGTGTAAATACCACCTGGTCTCCTGGGAATTCCCATCACTCACTTCCTGACACCGAATGTCAGCCGGGCTCATGTAAGTAACTTCACAGAGAAGCGCTCCTCTCGCAGACCGGCCACGGGACTTAGCTCGGTTAAAGACAAGCAAAGTTAGAGGTCTACCTCTACTAACAATAACACAGCTGCATGCTGTTAAAACAGTTGGTGGTTAAGTGAGAACTAATAAATAACGGTATGTCCTGCCTGTCGCAGCGGAATGCGATAGCGGGGGGAGCGGGCAGAGCCGACAGCACTCCGGAGACTTCGTGTGCATTACCCAAAGGTCAAGAATCACAGCCCCAGTTTACAGCTTCAGTATACTGGTATAACTTTTAAAACGAGACTCCCTGCACTACGAGAAACATCACGATTAACTAGGCAAGGGGATTTCTGCTTTCTGCCACAGACACCTCCAAATCTGGGCCATAATGTCATTTGTTTCAAACAATCCTTTGTGTCAGGGCCTTTAAGGATATGGAATAACAATAGAGCTGAGTATGATTGACTGAGGCATTGAAAATATGCTAATTGCTGTAGCTAATTTATAGATTTTAAAAAAATGCGGTATTTGCCTAATTCAAGGTATTTCCCTCAATGAATATCAAAAAACCTCACAGTAAAATACTGAAAATAGACTGAGATAGCCCTGTTTCCTCAGTTCTGAGCCTGGTCCTGAATTACAACACTTTAAAGCAAATAATGAAATATTTGATTTATTTTATATACAAACTCTGTTTTCCTGTATTTTTTTTCTTTCTATGTGTAGGTTTTTCTGTGATTGAAGAGCTAGGAACATGTTTCCTAAAACATCTAGTCTGTTTTCTTCTCCCTCCTCAAATCATGATTTCAGAAACTAAGACTTTTTTTTTTTTAAGTTGCAAGACTTAGAATACAATGGCAATACTTAGCAACTCTGTTAGAAGTTAAATGCAAATTTTAAACGATCCTTCAAAAACCTGTGGTAGGGCAACTATATGCATCAAAGGCACAATCGCGTATGTTTTATACTCCGTATTGTCAGATTCTAAACAAAACTAGTAGGCTGTAAAGATAATACAGGAGAACAAAGTAATGCACACCCACTAATACATGGAAGTAAATGCACTTTAAACAAACCGATGATAAAGCAAATACTTATAAAGTTATTCATTCAGTTCTGCTTTGTACTGCTCTAATTAACCAGAAGACACCGTCTCTGAAAGGAAAACATTTTGGAAAATTGTGAAAATTCTTTTTTCCTCTCAGATTTGTTACCCTGAAATCTGAGAAACACCAAGAAACAGAAACATGCAGTTAATTTTAACAGGAAAAACTGAAAGCCGTAATGCATGGGAACACTGCCTTATTAATACCTGGAAGATGGTGATTTGGTTATACCTCTTACCTCTGGCTTTGTAACATCTTTTGTCTATATAGAACTGTGCTTTTTTTTTTAACTTGTTATTCTTTCTTGTAGATGTTTAAAATACATTTATTGGCTATCATATTACATCTAGGTGTCTGATTTCAGGCTCTCCTATTCTGGTATGGCTCCTGTCCATCTCATATTGCAAAGTTATGTGAAGACTAAATTCCTTGTTTCCAATGTGCTGCTCAGGGACACGTTTCAATAGCAGCCAATAACGTCATATTATCAAAGCCATAAAACTATTTCTTAGTAAACTGTAAACTACGATACATCAGCAGGTTGGAACCGCAAAATTAAATTGCTCATAATATTAAATAATTTTCTTATCAGAAAAAGATAAACATTAACTGACAAAGAGATATGGTCAATATAAACTTGAATAGCAACGTATTTGTAGGTATCTTTGAAAGGGTATCTTGTTTTCATGATCTTCAGAAATTCCATCATAATGCAAATGAAAGCCTAATGCAAATGATTTCCTGCAAATGTTTGCTTACACTTTTAAATGAAATTGCTTCATTACTGCTTGCTCCTTGTTTCTGTTCACTCCCTAGAGATATTCAGATAAAAGATATATTTATGCTTGAAGGTACAATGGGACTAAAAGCATCTGAGCTTACCTCCACTTTCTTTTCCTGTATAAATTTGATTAAACTGCATAGGTTCCTTGCAGGTATCTAACTCCCAAGGAAAGCAGTGGGCACTATTTGCAAGAGTAGGAAGAGAGTGCCAAAGTGCTTTAAGGCTCTACATGCTAATCTTAGTTTTCTTCTTCTGTAAAGTGAAGACAACTTCAGAGGAGTAACATATTCAAGACAGCAAAGAGTTTTGTCACTTCAGTAGCAGGGCTTGTATAGGAACTTGAAGATATATGGATGCATCTCTGCATCCTGAGTTGGGTTTCTCTCAGCTCTAACAGCTAGGTCTCTCTACCAGACTGTGGTGAAAAATCATGCTGAATTCTCATCTTCAGCCAGTTCAGATTCTACAGGGCTGTTTTCTGTTATTTGGCTGGCTTACATTTAAGTCCGTCTCACCTAGAGTGAGAGGAGTTCTGGGGCTATGCTCTACAATTCATTAGCTATAGTTGCTGCTACTGGATGGTGGGTCTTCCCTCTCCCCCCACTACCCTTCCACAACTAAGAGTCTTTCAACCCTGGTTCTGAGCACAGTTTTCTTGGCAGTTTGTTGGGTATATCTTCTTCATGAAGCAGAGCTGTCATGGTAGGTCATGGATAAGCCCCGATCTCTCATATAGTTGAATTCTGAAGTGACATATAATCAAATGCAAGATTCCCTCTTAATTACACAGGGATAGTTTACTCAGTACAACAGAATGTCAGCAGGAAAGACCATGGGTATATATAGAATGCAAACACAAGGCACTGGACCAACAAATGAGTAGACTGCTTTCTGTTAATGGCTAGAGAGGACCCAGTCCAAAGGCTCAGGATTGGTCCATTTCTTAGAACTCAGACACCTGGATTGTACACGGAACTGCACACTGAATGAGACACAGTTGCTCATTACTATCATTAGAAGTGATATGTTTGACGTGAACTCTAAAAATAAGGAAATCCAGAACTCTAACCCTTCGCCCAGGTTTTCTGTGATCACTGGCAACATGTGGTGTTCTGATACAATGTACTTTAACAGTGTCTTGATGAAAAGAAAATTCAGTCTTGAGGATCCTATTGATAATGGCAGCTGGTTATACTTTACTATGAAACACAGCTTGTTTTCGTTATTCACCGCTAACTCTGAGGAGGAAGACAGTATCTTTCATACACTTACAATTGGTTGAAAATTAAATTCCTTGGTTTAAGGCATCAAAAACATTGAATAACTTATATCAATGTCTGACAAGGTAAAGCAATAGCTGAAGGATACAGTTCTACTTTTAAGATTAAGCATCCTAAAAAAAAAAAAAATTAATGACTAACTGGTCTCTCAGAGACTGTTAATATTCCACAGCATAAGAGAGAAAATAAAAGGGTTTTTAAATAGTATATAACTATGCAGAGAACAATCCATCCAGGGGAAGAAAACCCCACACAACAAAAAAAATCCCAACTTTATCACTGACATTGGCAACCTCTCAGCCGGTCCTTCATAACTTTGTATTCAGGAAATCAGAGGTATTAAGTGAAATGCAGCAATCCAAAAGCAGCATCGAGGTCCTAGGAACATGAGCAGACTTGTCTCAAGATGTCAAAGAGATTAAATCCCAGAACTGTACACAGCCAGGGGCAAGGAAAAGGGAGTTTACAACTTTCAAGGTAAGTTTCAAGCCTGCTCACCTATTTACTTTCTCCAATTGCTATTTCTCCTATATACCTTCTTCAATAAATCGTCCCTCAACTCTGACTTCAAGCACAGGTTTTGAACTTCTGAAAGTCCATGACAGTCACCCTCACAAAGCATTGTTGTGCATTAGAGTATACCTTGTGAGCTATGGAAGACACATACAAAATGTGGTCCAGGCTCAGCCAGCCTAAAACATACCCATGCCCAAAGGGCTGGCTATTGGTTTTTAGAAGTGCCAGTAGGGAGACTAGGCACAGAAATTTAGGTGTAGCCCTTGCCTGTTATTCCACTAAGACTAAAAATTAAAAACCATGAAGTAATAAATTCTACTTTTACTGCAGTAAACCATAAGTAAAGTAAGCAACTCTCAAAGTATGAATCTGACTGGATGACTCAGACATTATTTATACTTTTCTTATTATTAACTTCTTGCTGGCAACATCACCATATAAAATAAGACACCATTCAACACTTTCAAGGCAACATCATTGTACACCCTAAAATTAAGCACCATAAATTTAGTTATCCTCAGAATAATTACATTAAAGTTTCACTGGCACTTTGGACAAGTCTGTGATGTTATAACTTCAGCTTAAAAGAGTGATCAATTTAAACTAAACATTTAACATATTGTCGTGCAACATGGATTTAATAGTAGTTTAGAAGTGTAATCTTGGTGTTTTTCATTAGTCTGTAACTTTTCATTGCCTTTTATCTAAACTATGTAATGATTAAGTCTGTGGGACTATGACCAGTACACCCAGGTCAAGTCCATTAGAAAAAAGGAGTCTGTTTATTAAGAAGTTCTTTGAAATGTGCTGTAATTTCCAAACATTCCTTGGGAATGTAATTCTTTTTTAATACCATGAATTTCGATACAACTACTTGCAAAGACGGTATGAGAGTAAAAGTGCCCCAAGAACCTCAACAGTAATTACAGTAATAAACCTACCAGAGGCCTTTGTAACAAGGACAGTTACAAGCAATTTTGATTTGACAAATTACATTAAACCAATCTTAATTCTTTTTACAGCAAAGTAGCAGCGTTTGGAAGATCACAGAATCACAGAATGGTTGAGGTTGGAAGGGACCTCCAGAGGCCATCTGGTCCAACCCCCAAAGATGGGCAAGAGCAGCAGATGCTGCATATCTTGATATTGGTCAAGTTTTTCTTTTTTATCTCATATGCAAAATTCATTGGAAAAGTATAAAATTAACTGGAAACCCACATGAAAATAAATAGCAACAGCTCTCTGTCAAACTGAATGTGCTTGTGTAACTGGGTCTACTTTATACTTACCTGCTATTTTCACTTGTGATTCCGAAAGTGGAATAAACGTTACATTCATGAAATATGAATTGAGTTGCAAGAACACTGGAACAGGGACTAAAAATCAAATTAATCACGACAAATTGAAAAAGTTACCTGAACAAATCAGAACACAATTTAATAACAACAAAGGTGGTCACACATGAAGGAACAGTCAGCTCCGTGAATACAGATAGCCATTTAGCAGGGAAAGTCTTTGGAAACTTTGGGGATTGTAAGTAGAAGATGAACCAGAAGCACAAGGTACAATACATCTGTTCCTTTTAATCAGTATGGGCAAGCTTAAACCAGAATTCCATCCCCATTTTGGGCATCACACTTGAAGAAAGATGTGGACCTAGTGTAGGGAATCCAGAAGCTGGCAAAAGCATGGTCAGGGATCATGAAAACACAAGAAAAGTTGTGAAGAAGTGAGGTTGTTTGGAAGATTGAGGAGGAATACAGCAGTCTTTGCAAAGAAAGGCTGCCTCAGAAAGGGTGGGATTTGCCTGTGCTCGGCAGTGATAGAGGCTTAAAGTGCTGTGACAGAGGTGGAGGTTAGACCTCAGAAAAAGTTTCATTTAAGCCAGTTAACCCCTGGGACAGATTGCCTGGGCAGAGCGGGGAGTATCTACTGCTGGTAGTCTTTAAGAACAGGTAAAACAGGAACCTGAACAGATGCAGGTAGACCTGATCCTAGCTTAGGACAGGGGTCCCTATTAGTCTTACACTCCATGATTGTCCTTCCACAGTCTTTTCACTTAAGTTTCACTGCACTTCTTCCCTGGCCTCACCCCTTACCTCCGTATTCAGATTTCAGCTCATTCCTAAAGCCTTGGCCACCCTTATACTCAAGAAATCATAGGGAACGATATAATGAGCTGGTGTCATACTCCTACTCTTTATGTGCATTATTCTTCACTTTCACTTGCATCTTCCTTGTATATTAGGGAACATACACCACCCTGTGTGCATGCATGCATGTGCATGTGTACTTTTTAAACACAAGAAGCTCCCATTCCTGATTAGCCTTAAAAAGCCACCAAAATAAAAGTTTGGTAACACATGCTTCTTAATCAAGTTGCATCAGTACACCTCATAATGCCATTTCAGAGTTATGATGCAGTTGGTTATAGCTGAGATTGTACAGTATACAGAGGTGACACATTTCTTTCTAAAATAAAAGTATGAGTAAATACCAAACAGCAACACTAACTTACATTATGTCATCAGTTTTGAAGAGGAAATGACCCCACAGATTAATGAGGAATTCTGCCTAAGAAGTCAAAGGTATGACATAGTCTTATATTATTAAACAAGAGCTAGGTATGATCTAACCTACTTCAAACAGCCCAGCCTTTAATAGAGAGAAGAGAAAAAGGCGGAGTACCAAGAGTCCATATTTATCTCTGGTGTAACACCAACGAAGTCCACAGAATTCCTTGAAGTTCGTGTGCCTCAGAGTGCCACATGGCAAGTGCCGCAGGTCATCATGTAAGCTGCAAGGTATGATGGATGGAAAAAGCAATGCCACTTTCCGTTCCTATTTAGGAAACAGTATACTAAGAAACACGATACCACAGGACTGTATCTCAGATAATGTCTGTTTATTATTATGTAACAATTGATGTATCAATTCACTAAACAATTTTACAAATTCAAATATGAACATACTCCAGGAAGTCCTCTGGAATGAAGAAATCACAAACTTTCCCAGGAAATTAGATTTTTTTTCTATACGTTATATACTAAATATAATTTTGCTGTACATAATATACAAGTAAATACAAAGTTTTATATACAACTTTCTTGAAAAGCAGTCAGGAATTAAATAGGCTATACTTGATTTTTTCAAAATCCTAAAACTAGGAGATCATTCATCCATCTGATCAAGTCAGACTTACTATATTCATCCCCAGACTAGATAAGGGTGGCCCTTATCCTTAGCGCTGACACCAAACATGATCGTGTTCCCAGACCCCCCTGAAGGTACATTCTAAATAGACAGACTTTAATAAATAATGACTAGGAACAGAGCACATAAATACCTTTTAATAAATTAACAAACCTGGATTTCCTTGGACATATGAGCAATAAGAAGAAATCACCTAGCATATTTTTAGAAAATACATCTAAAAATTTCTCATAGTCTGCCTCTGGCTTTACACTCCATGACGAGGGCCACTATTTACTTGTGATGACGAGGGGTCTCTACTCTGGCCAAAGTTGTCAGCAACTGACAGCACTTCACATTTAGCAGTTTCAGACACTCTGTTCAGTATCTTTAACCCAAGTTCTGCACTTCCAGAAGAACAAGACCCTTGCCAACAAATTGAGAACCAAGCAGTCCCAGGGAAGGGGGACTAAAGGAGCTGTTAATTTCCCACTATTTCCAGCGCAGGTCTGTGTCACCCTGTTTACATCATGCATCATTCATCTGCTGTGATGAAATGCAACCCTGCGTTTTAAAAAAAGACCTCCGTAACAGTGAGGATACTATATCTTTGTGAGAAGTGTTTCACATATTTTCCATGGGCACAAACTGCTCCTGCTTCTATTTAAATCTCTGTAGCTCTCTTGGGGGGACATCATTCACTTCAGGAAGTTCATTCAGAAGGTGTTTAGCATAAGAAGAGGAAAAGCCAGCATGGCAGCAGACAGCAACATGGCTCCTGAAGAAAAGCCGAGCACTACTGCTGCAAAAAGGGCTGTCCACAAGATCCGAATGGCCAGCCTAGTCTTTAGCTTGGCGCGAGGCTGGCAGCAGTGGGTATCTGACCACCACTTAAAGCAAGCCCAAGAGCCCTCTGGATGGGTCCCCTCTGCACAGGACTCATCAGCTCAGCCTATACAAGAAAGATCCTTTGAAAAATGGCCAATTCCATCTGTCAAGAGGGACCAAGGAAAAGATGACGAAAAATCCTCAGCAAAGGAATCAGTGACAATAAGAGATGCTGAAAAAAATGCAAGGGAATCAGATGAAGCCCTCAAAAAGTTCAGCATTAAAAGCAAAGAGGTGACCAAAACAGTTGCAAGCAAAGCCTATGAACGAGGAGGTGATGTTAGCCTCCTCAGTGAAAGATACGAGAATAACAATAGTAGCTCAGAGATGACCAAGCTCAAAGAAGAATCAAGCGCTATCGACAAAATTCTTAGTGGCAAATTATCTCCAACCATAAGGAGAAAGTGTTCAAACACGGTATCAGAGCTGACCAAGGGCTGGAAACAGATGGAACAAGAGGACAAAGAGGGGACTAAGGAAGAACTGCTGCTTAAGTGTCATGATGACAGCCTGGATGCAGAGGACAGTGGCTATGGGGAAGCAGAAGACAAACCCGAGCAAGAAGATAGTGACCGAGAGGTGATGGCTGTGAGGATTAAACGACCTGTGCCATCTTTGTAAGTAAAACATCTTTATTACATTATCACAAATGGTCAGCAGACCCTGAGAGAGGTACAGGTTTCCATGAGGAAGATGGGGGGTGGGAGAAATGGTAGCAAATGGTCAAAGAAAAACTACTACTCTTGAAGAAAATAAATAAATAAAAAAAAATCCAGGAAACCTTTCATATATTTCTCTGTGCTTAAGTAGGTAGTCAACAACATCTGACTATAGCCTTGGCTTGTGTGTGCTATATACATATTAGACACAGGAAGTTACATTTGGGAAATATTAATGATATTTAATTTTCACACTGGATTTACTCATTCATCAAAATCACTACTTACTTCTTAATATTTTAGTCCATATTTCAGAATAATAATTTTTACCTCATCAAAAGCCTACAGCTATTCATTTATTTCAACAAATGTTAAATCTAAAGCAATCTACATGACAAATATTATTTCCAAATACTTATTCATTATTTTGTTAAGTATAAATTGTAAATATTCTCAGGAGTAATTTGCAGAGAATGTCCAAAATAGACATGGCAGGAATTACTTTCAAGTACATCTTAATAAAAGCTGGCTTCACTGCTTCTCTTTGGAAGCTTTCCATGGATTTGGAATTCATTAAGTGAAAGAATGGAAACTTTCATAGAAGTTGGGACTCCAAACGTACATTAGAAAGCATCCAGCCTGCCTCGACATCTGTAGGATTGATTTGAATCATGCTATATGCTATAAATCATTTGACAAAAAAGAATATCTGAATCATTAACAGATTCTTCAAATTCAAGGTCTCTCTTTGGGTACACTATCATAAGGGGTGGGGAGGGGGAAGTATGTTCATTGAATATGTTGTGGAAGTAGAAGTTCCTGACATACAGACTTCCTTATGCCTGTAAATGGCGTGAAGAAAAAGGAAGCAGGATCCGTTACTCACCTACGGAGTTATGACAAGTTCTACTTAAAATTTTGAATTAAGTAGCAAATTCATAGCATCAGACAGTTTTGAGTAATACTTATTTCAGTAACAGGCTCATGCTTGAAGATTACTACACAACAGCAGGCACATATTAAATTTGGAGCCCAGGTAGTAAACAAGTAGAGTTCAGCCATAGCCATGCAGTCCTTGGGAAGTCTCCCAGAAGAGCAGAGGAAAGGCAGAGGCTGGTAGAAATTCTCCAGTTTCCTCTCCCAGAGATCTCCAGCAGAACCACTTTTCCAGAAGACAGCTACAAGCAGTTGTGCTGTGGCCAGACTTGCTAACGGGCAGATGCCAAACTAATTCATCACTCTTCTGCCGGTAAAAGATTAAAAGATCCCTGTGTCCAAAGCTGCAAAATGGGAAACTGTAGGCAGCTGTTACAGACACAACACGCTGTTTGCTCCAGTCCTCTGTTTTACAAACTTGGTAATTCCCCAGAACAAAGGAACATGTGGTCGAGCCTGAACTGTTTTGGTGTAAAACCTCACATCTAGCTGTAAAATTGCGATGAAGGAGAGCGTAGCCTCTGGGGCCAGACTGCACCGAGCTGCGGCCAAGACGCAGCCCATGCACTGCTTGCTGGCTTTGCTGGGCGGGGAGGACAGCCAGAGGTGCGACTTGACCCCAGGCAGCAATCGGCAGAGCTCGTCTGCCCAAGCCCGCAGGGAGGGAAGAGGCTGGCACCAGGACATGGGTTCCTACCAGGAGCCATCCCATGGTGGGGCCTGAGTCTTCACGGCTTCTATTCTGCGTCCATCACCCGCACGCATGCAACACGAGCTGAGCACAAGGCAATTTGAGGCAAGAAGGCAGGGTTTTCACCCACCCAACTAGCTTGTGTGTAAAGGACTAGCAAGGCAGCAAGAATCAGAAGATCAGGGCCAGTATGTTCATACTGTATCCTAATCGCCATTTCAGAAATGAAAATCTGGGACTAGTGTTGACAAAAATGCTGAAAGACTTTGTGATCCCTCTGCAAACAGGCAGGCAGGCTGCACCATTCCCACTGCTCACGTTTTATACCTCACTACTAACGAGTGTTTACCATGACCAACATTAGACCATGACTAACATAGTAATAGATTTCAACAATACGGTACTTTTTAGTACAGCTATCTGAACACACACAGTTATTTTAACTATTCAGATTGGGGATTAAAATGATGCTTTGGTGTACAGCTGACCAGTCATCTACCACAAGGAGCAAATGGTTAATAGCCAAACTGAAAAAAGCTCTCCAGTAACCTAGAGCTTGAAAGGTTGTGGGCCCTGCTTTTGGAAGAGACCACGTGCACTGTCCTTTGACAGAAGTTAGGACCTCAGAACAGATTTCACACATACAGTAGGGAAAGAGCATACAATTGCAGCAGATATTATCTGTAAACAACCTCAGTTAAAACAAATTGCTCACTTTAAAATGCCATAGTAGAAACAAAATAGCTATCCTTCTGTTAAACTTTATGTATATTTTCCCTATATGTCTAATTTTAGTGCTGCTACCTAGGAAAAAAATGATTAGCCATATTTACAGAGGTGCAAATGATTGAATTAACACCCTCTATGTTACTTACAGCTATCTCTTCCACTGAAATCTGACACAAAAGTCATTTTCTGCACTTACAGTGCTGTTGTCAGGACTGGAATTTTTAACTACTCATTTTTTAAATTTATTTTATTTTCTCAGAATACATTATTTCAGCCTGCTACTTTTATGAACCTGTCAGTGTGGCTTAATCTTCTTCAAAAAAGCCATAAGTACATGGCTGTTAAAGCAAATCTCCCATTTTCCTCTCTATATTCCAGGAAAAAAGCATCAGTACCAGTATTTTTCTTTTCCTCGCATCAGCACCTTCATCATTTCTAGCTGCACTATTTACTGGAATAAGGTTGCTTCCTTACCAGAAGGCACGTTATTGCCTACAGGCCTAGAAAATACTATTTTATTCCTGCTTAGGAGCCAAAGGGGTGCAACAGTGATATGAAACTCAAAACATTAAAAAGGGATCCATACTTTTCCCCTACAGAAAGGATCACAGGGAACACACAACCTGGCCATTGTCATCCCAGAAGTTCAGAATGCATTTAGGGTGATCATTCTGGTTAACTTACTTGATTGCTACAGGTAAAGCACTTCTTACAGTGGGTTAAATGCTCACAACGTTCATTTTGGATCCACAATCCATTGTGTAGGTGCTGTACAAACATGAAAAAAATGCTTCTACATGTATACAAGTTTACTGTGTTAACTTGTCATTAAGCTAAACAATGGGGAAAATTGCACTTCGGCTATCAGAAACAATTAAATTAGATGATGCATTAAAAAAAAAAAGATAGTAACAGTAAGGTTTTTCCAAACCCACATGGGGCACGATACAAGCAAAAGGATAGATGTTTTTTTTCCTCAACCACTGAGAAGATGATTAGGATAAGAAAGGTGATAATAGTATTCAGCTAGAAAAGAGAATTAAAGGTTTCAGTAGAAAAAGAAGAGAATACTTACTAGACTCTTAAATAAAAAGAGGTAACAAAGCCTTTACAGAGTTACGCTATCTTGCTTAATGGCTTCTTTCCCCTCAACTTGGGGAACTGAAGCTCCAGGGCTTTCTCAGGGGTCAGGGCCCTTGGAGAGGAGGAGGAGCAGCTGGCAGGTGAGGCTGCTGGATACGCTCTCTGTGATGGGATCTGCTCGTCAGCTCCACTGAGACTGCCGGTATCACTTCCTCTAAGCAATTTTGATTCACTTACGGTTCTCCCCCCCTTCATTGAAACCTTCCTACGTGAAAAGCTGGGGAAGCGATCAATCGGAGCTTCAGCTGGAGTTAGGACTGTGCTGGCACAGGGTTTCTACAGCTTTTGGGAGATCTGTAAGTTTCAGGAGACAAATTGCTTTGCGTACCCAAACCCTGTGCCCACAGTTCCTCTGCGCAATGAAGCCACAATTCAGGGCAAGGGCCAAAGGATCACAGCTTTCCCTTTCTCTGTATGACAACAGCTTATATACAGGAGCATTTGGTTTATTGTTGGGAAACAAAATTGTCTAAGCTTTACCCCACTGATATATTTTAATGCTTTCCTGCCAACACCTCCCTGTTAATCATTTACATGCACAAAACCACAGGTACATAGGTGCTCTGCCTACTCTTAGGACGCTCTGCAGTCACACCACAGAAGAAAGGTGCATTTACTTGGCAACACTACGTGCTTGATTCTTCTGATGCTTTTCACCATATTGATAGGAAAGAGTACGTTGGAGCCTTTTAAATACAGTTTCTCAATATAGCTAAGCCAAGCTAATGGCAACTCCACAGCTAAAAGAGTGGTCCTGCTCTCCTACTCCTATCCCTGGCACTAAGTGTCTGCACTTCTTGCTCTAGCACTGTAGTGCTGTCCAGTACTGGCATCCTTCTGGTCCACAGACCTGAACTGGGGACATCTCTATCATGCCTATTCTCTCTTTCAACAAGCTAAGCAGAAAATGAAGGAATGCCCAAGCAGCAAGGAAACAAAATTTTCTGCAGGTTTGCAGTTCTCTGTACTGTTTTGCTAACTGTATTTTGGTTCTCTGGTGTTACTGTTAATATGCAGCTGACATTACCAGGGAGGTTTCAGAGCAGCCTTCTGGGGAGTAAAAATATTAGAAAACAAATTACTTTGGCACAACCAGAGCTCAACATACTCCCTAGCTGAGCTCTGTACAGACACAATGACAGGATGTGGACAGCACAGTGACTAGTTCAGACTATCTATAGCTCCCCCACAATATGTGAGATTGGCCACTAAAGGAAGGAGTATCAACAGCTTATCTGCCTGGAGTCATCCAGCAATATAATCTTGCTACGCATGCACGCACGCACAAAAAAATCAGTAAGACCTGTGAAGGTCTTTCCTCATCCTTTGACCTTGACACAAATCTCAGTAGCCCTGAGTTTCTTTCAGGCTTGTACTCTGCCAGTGGGAATGCGAATTTTGGACTTCAATACTTGTTCAGAACCATACTTCAAATACATAAGCATAGGCAGAGCTCCTGCACTCTATTAGATTTTTGTTGTTGTTTTAAACATCATCATCTATTACAGGGGACAGATTTTTATAGATGCTACCCTGTTTTTCAGCCAAGAAGAGCTGGGGACTCAGTCTGTACACTTACAGTTCTTGTCGTCTGTAACATCAGGGCCAGCAGATTCCAGGCTCTGCTAGGCAGGCAGAAACAGGGAGCTGTGTGACTGACCAAAGGTATAGAAAAGGCAGGTAATCAGCAACAGACTGTTTCACCCCCCTACAGCATTAAGTCATTCTGGGCAAAAGTTTGTCAAACTGGGCTCAAATCTAGGCTGGAGGGTGGTAATATAGATGAGATCAAGCTGTGATCAGCAAATTTGCTTTTGAGTACAAACTGGAACATGGACTAAAAGCCCCCAGAGAACTAATTTAGAAGTAGTGAACTTATGCCACCTGGTGGTTAGCACCTCATCTGGAAAAACATGGTAACCAAGTTAATACAAGAGATTAGTAGTAGAACTATAATTAAATGCCGAAATGCCCTTTTTGTTTCTTCCAGCGCAAGCAGGTTTAGCGAAGAAGCAAGCACCAAAGCCCACAGGAAATACAGCCCCGTTAACAGCCTGAAGGACAGATGGCAAGAGTGGGCCAACCAGCACATCATAACACAGAAGCTGAATCCCTTCAGTGAGGAATTTGACCACGAGCTGGCCATGTCCACGCGCCTGCACAAAGGAGATGAAGGCTACGGCCGTCCAAAGGAAGGAACCAAAACTGCCGAAAGGGCCAAGAGAGCCGAGGCCCACATCCACCGGGAGATTAGAGACATGTGCTTCATCATTGAATCAATGGCTAAGCCACGGCGCGACGGCAAGATCCAGGTCACTTTTGGGGAACTCTTCGAGAGATACGTTCGTATTTCGGATAAGGTTGTTGGGATTCTCATGAGAGCCAGGAAACACGGGCTGGTGGACTTTGAGGGAGAAATGTTATGGCAAGGAAGGGATGATAATGTCATAATTACTTTATTAAAATAAGCATGCCACAACAAGAGCAACTTGTTTTGGAAAACCTTTCTCTACTTCTCCCTTGCTATTAGCGTTAGCACATTTCGAATACAAGATTCCCCCGTTCACCCGCACAGAAAAGACATTGAGCTTTTTTCTGAATATGTATTTTGTAACTACTGCATGATAATGCAAGCATCTGAACGGATTTTTCTCTGTACCAGGAGGGCTTGCAGGACACTTCAGTTAATTACTACATGAAAAATAAAGAGAAAAATCTATACTGAATAGAAAGTAGCTGAATATAAAAACCCATAGTAATACAAATAGCTACAAATGAATTCCAATTTTTACTTGTTCTTACATTCAAGATCTTCCCAACTGCTTAAACTGGGATATCAGGAATATAAACCATGCCAGATCAGAAGCTGAAGGACAATATAAACTCAGATCAAGTTTTTGATCTGTGAAAGTGATCCTGTGCATTTCCTAATTAATCTATTTAAATGCATGTAAAAATAGTTTTATTTGAACACAGAATCAAGGATACCACATTTGTTTCCTTTACAAACAGGATATGCAAATACTACTGCAGTATTATCTTGTGACAACTACTGACACAACTTTATCTTACATATCACATACAAACTAAGACAAAATCCTTCTTTTTATAAATGAGGTTTTATATTTAATGTATTTATATAACTAATTTATTAGTTTCATATTTAGAGTTAGGGATGTTGGACAGAAAACGCCCAACAGAATGTAATGCACAAAAAAGTTTTGAATAGAAAGTACCTCCTATGCAATCTTGTGCAACATACCATCTGATTATCTACGTAAATATGGTTCTTATAAGTACAGGGGAAGATACCATGTAACATTAAAAAGTCAGGTACTTGTACTGTTGTGTAGAGTAAAAAAAGTGACTACAATCAGCATCTTCCATTGAAATGAACTTCTGTTAGAAAAGATACAGAAACAGTGTTCGTAACTAAAATCAAGTAACTTTAAGGAAAATGGTGTTTCACATTACACAGAAACACTGGCCGAATTTTACAGCATTTGCTGTTTGAACCATTCTGATGTCACTGAAATAATATATTTCAGTCCAGGTGATGATGAAGAGGAGTAAATTCTAATGAACTAACACTTCTAGGTCTTAAAATTGCTTGTACTATGCACAAATCTGAGACCTCTGTAAGGTCTATAATGCTTACTGGATTATACAGATCACTGTTTCTCTAAACTACTATTGTAAAAATTGCTATCCTGGTAAAAATGTGCTTCACGTGAAAAGCATTTGTTTCGGAGCACGATGCCTGGGCAAGTAATTTCCATAATGAAAAATAAATGTTTTTTTCCCCATAAGATTCTTTCAAACTGAAAGAGCAAATATCTTCTTACAGAAGAAAAGGTATATGAACATCTTGTCTCTGTGATAAAACAAGTATTGCTAACTTATTATAGGAGTACAGGTACTCCAGTTTGAAGCTGCAATGAGCACATAAATCAAATATTTTATAAGTTAGTGACGCAAGAACTGGTTATGTCTATTGTAAGTCTATGTAAATCATTAATATTTTAGGCACAGTTATATGTTGTGAATCTAAGGAAGAACAAAAAATTAGTTGTAGGATAGATTCAGTGGAACTTATTTAACGATGTTTTCTTGCGATCTCTCAGACTACTCAAGCTGACCTGCAAAACTGACCTCTAAGTGTAATACTTGCATATCAGAATATTTACCTGCATATTCTTACCTTACTCTTTACGTCTTTATATAAAGACCTTTACAGCTGTCTAAATTGTCTCGAGGAAATTTGGTTGTCAAAGGAATCCATGAACTATAAATAAAACCCTAATTGATTATTTCTTGGGTTATTCCTCCCACACACTAGAGAAGAAATATGTGTGCATATTCTGTGAAGTAAAACATCAATATGTTTTTTCAAAATATAAGTACAGTCTCCTGTTCACAGACAGTTAAAAGTATTTCCCTGTGAAGGTTTATCTGTCCAAAGCACCAGAGCAAGATTCCAGAGCGCACGGAAATGAAACAGTTCTTATACAAAATACCTGTACAAAGAATACACACTAAAGGCACCTAAGTGTTAAGTGAATTACATATTTCTGCTCACGAGAACACTCATCCTACCACAGGACAACACAGCAGAGATACAGTTCACCACAGATATTTTTGTCAGTGTTATGTTCATATGTGACTTAAAGCCCAAGAGCACCTCACCATTGTATGAGGAATCATATACATCTACTATCATTCACTGACCTGAGACAGCAGGATTGATATATTTTTGTACTGAAACACTCAAACCATAGTATACCACCCAGAGGTGCATTTCAATATTAGGCATGTTTACAGCATGTAATAAGAGCTTGTGCTTTGATATGAAGTCTATGCCATCTACTACTTCACCTTCAGGGAAATATCTGGAATACAATTAGGAATTACAACATCTGGAATCAAAAAACCCTTCCTGGCTTCAGTCTTGAGCCAACAAACTAGCCTGTAGAAACTAAAGAGTAAATTAAGTTTTTCCACTTCTTGCTCCCTGTTCCATAGGAACATGGAAGTTTGAGTGCCTCTTCTACTTTATCTTCTACTTGCTGAGCACTGCTTCTAATGAAGAAATCCTTACACAAATGGAAGGCAGCAATTATTGCCAACAATTTTCATTCACAAGAGCCATCTCTGCCTTGTTGCATGCCTACTGACAAGAAAGGCTGGGCTGACTGGATCACAAACAGATTTAGCTCTGGCGTTTTACTGCTCTCACCCGATACGATGCAGGGAGGCAGACACCTAACTTGGACTGAATAAACTGCTGGCATTCTCAAATGCAGCCATCTTCCTCCAGGTTCATTAGGGCAAGTTAAGTATTTACTTTGGAGGCAACAATTGCTCCTGACTCAGTCTTAATATCTGAAATTTAGGCATATCTGCACCTAAGTTAATGCTGAGATTCATAAAAGTTTCATCCATTTAAACACTTGCAAGCAACAGATGATTGACATTTGACTTTTCTGCAGGCTCCTGCATGCCCACCAGAAGTCACCGTGGACAAGACTATGCTTTAACAGTTTCATATAATGTGTATACTAATACTGGGGGCAAGAGAGGCAAGGACAGACCTAAGCTCCAGGGCAAACTTCTCAGCTGAATGGTAATTCAGTGACAGAGGCAATGGGGAACTTTCCCATTTTCTCCTTTATGGAACATAGCACAGAGAATTGAACTTCTGTAACTTATTCAAACACATTCAGCAACAGAATGGACCAGTGGCACTCTACTTCTTGAATCTCAATATTTCATTTAGCTGATGTCTTCTTGCATATTGGAACACCCAGATAGATATATGTGCATTTGTACTTACCATATAGAATAAAAACAAGATTATAGGTTGAGAAAGGTAGCATTAGATCAATTGACATTTGAGGGGAAAAAGATTAGTCTTCAAGCTCACAAGCCCTCTTCAAATCTCTCCTTGCCTTTAAATCCTTAGATCAGCTGTGTAACAATGTAATCACTACTATACATCATAAATCTATAGCTCACTGCAGATAATTTCTTAAGCCTCCCATTCATAGTCATCCCAATGCAACATTAAAAACTTTATGCAACAACAACAAAAAAACCCCAAAACTTTTTCCATTTTTCCAATCAAAATATTTCCAACTGGCTATGAAAACCACTCACATGATATGACTATTGATTTGCCTCATACTGCCCTCCATCATTTACCTTTGAGTAGGCAGTACCATGCAAAGCCTTGTGAAGTATGAAAATTATCTGCAGTTTGTGCAAGACATTAAATATTGATATAATTTATGATATATGGAAGTGTTTCATGTAGGTTAAATGTTTTATAACTTTTTTTTACATAAAGATGTGTGACAAGTTTATCCATGCAAAGTAGGTGGAGAAAATAAATCTGAATTCCTTAAAAAACAACTAAACAAAAGTAATCCATAAATTATCCAGTCTAACTCTCCTACTATATTGTAACTGTTACATTCCTGTGAAAATAGAGTGACCTCTGCTGAATAGAAATATTCTACCTAAATTCTAAGTAGTAAGATGATAAAGGTCAGAAACTGCTTGATTACAGCAGACTTTGTAGATTTTATTTAAGACTTTGCTTTCCTATTTCTGACTTGCTTCAAAAATAAAATCCTTAACCTTTCAGATAAAGAGTGAGCACCTCTTAGTTACTCTCATGGTAGCTTAGCACATTATTCTCTTAAATACTGTATTCACCCCTCAAATGTTTTATTTGAAACAAATTTCCTTCTGATAAATAACATCTTCCTCATTTTCTTGTCTGAGGCTTGTGTTGTTCTTGCAAGTGTTGTGTAGTTTGCTAGGAAAGCAAAGGTCCTTCCTTGGTATTTAAAAACTTGTCTCTTCTTCTGTAGGAACTGTAAGGTACATTTTCCATATTCTGAATCAACCTTTCAGGCTTAAGTGACAGCATAGAATTTGTATCAGAAGAAATAAATTTGACTTTCACACCTTTGTATTTTTTCAAGTTGTACAACAGTTGCTGCAGTGGCTTGAAGCGAGTGGATGGTTCACTGGATGTGTATCCCACCTGCTGGAATACTCCACGGCAGTAATTCCTTCTTTAAAATGTTTCTGTACAGCCAGGGTTCAGTATTACAGCTCATTTTTAAAACAAGGGAAGGCTACTGAAATAAAATTAGCTGTAGTGGAAAGTATAACATTTGTGGTGAGATGTTCAATCATCATTGATCACAGAACAAATACTGACAAGCCCTGTTGCCACAGATACTTCAACTGCTATGTATACATTGCACCTCACCAACATCTCAACTAAAGTCGTTCCTGCCACCACAGCACACATTGAAAGTAGTTTAGTTTTCAACAGTGTGTGTACTACTAGCAGCATAACTATTACAACAGAAACTCAACAAGTATTACAAAGCTTGTCAGATAAGCAAGACAGCAGAAAGCAGAGCTTAAACAGACCTGACACTGGTGATACTGCAGTGGGACAGCCAGCAGGACCGCTTTGGTTTGTACACACTACACTAAGTGTACACCACTCACTCAGCTGGACTCTCTCTGCTCCAGTACCACAGTGTAGCTCTATTTCATGCTGCAGTAGCACATACCCTTAAGGGGAGAAAGAGCAGAGGTTTGTTCCCTTAATTGAGCTCCCTATTGCTGTGACAATAGTAAAACACCCTGATGACACGTGTTCATTTACAAAGGAAGAACATAAAAGTGAGATTTAAGATTCAAGTCCTGAATGAGGAATACTGGGGAGTATCCAAATCAAGATTATTAGTTTTTTAATTTGAAACTGATTGAGGAAAAAAAAAAATTTTTACTTCTCTTCAAAGACTGGATTTTATGCAGACATGCCAACTCCCATACAAAAAAAATAAATCTAATGTAGTATATGTAGGTGAGCAAGAGGATGGAAGCACAACCCATATGTGAGAAATCACGTCCTTTTGCAGATTACACAAAAGCAGTAATTAACATAAATAGGATTTGAGATGAAAGATGATGTAGTAAGAAACCCAGGTATCTGAGCAAAACATCAAGTTAGTCAATGAATACATCTGAGCACTGTATGCTGAGACAGAGTCTTCTGGCACCGAACTCTTTCAAAATGTAGCTCATAAAGCCTTCAGCATATGTCAAACCTCAACTCTTTACAATCATAGAAGCAAACAGTGCCAAGAAAGATGGAAAGGAATTATACTGCAGAAAATTCATATTGAATTGAAGGCAGGAGATACATCAAAGACAGTGCCTTTGATCTATCTCATCTATAGAGTCTTTTACATGTGTCATACAGAAGTTAACTACACCTTTGGTTAACAAAATTCATGGTCTTTCATTAATAGATATTCATTACTCTCTGTAGATCCTTTACCCAGCTAGTCACATCACTAAGTGTTACCACAGTCATTTATAAACTTGAATGTCTTTCTGTTCCTTAACTAATTTACTATTTATACAAGTGTGATTACTACTGTACTGCTTACTATACTGTTCTTGATTTCCACTTTTTTTTTCCCCCACGTGCTTTTCCAAGACTGGTCCAGTACTCAGAGATATTCAGCTATTGAAGATTTTCTGTGCTTTTATATAATTCTTCAAAGTATAATTCTTTATGAAATTCTTCACAGTAGCATTTAAAATCTAAAATAGGCTTTATTTGCAATATGAGCTTAAGATAGAGATTAAGCACTTGAATTAATGGGTTTTGTCAGCAAGGATAATATGAGACTTTTTTTTTTTTTCTTTTTTTCCCCCTCTTGAAAACAGCTGAAGACAGCATATTTCACTCTCACCACTTCCCACTGGGCTTTCAAAAACCAAAAATCCCAAAAAGGATAAGCAAATGCATCCTACATATTCAGTAAAGTTATTAAAACAACAGCAATAATCTGCATTTGTGCTTCTAAGTAAACTCCAGCTTCTAAATAAACTCCAACTCAAGTTTATTTTTACATATATTTAGATTTATTTGCTATACATCACTGTGACCTTATAGTACTTAAAATCCACTACAGGATTTTTTTTTTGTTGTTGTAATAATGAGTCTTAACCCCACAAAGACAATAATACTGCTGTGGAAGACCAAAGGGGAGAAAAGCCATTTAAATTTATTTACAGTTCCTTATTTTGTAAACATTTAGTCTACACATTGCACTAAGTTCTAATAAGGATAAAGAGCTATACATAGAGACAGGAAACAAAGCCCTGTATTTCTATTCATATTGAGCATTAGCATATTATAGATGAAACATCTGCCCTTTCTCATTACCATAGCAGTAAGCTGTCTTCAAATAAGTTTTTAAAACTTTCCCGAGATGTAAATATTTTGAAATAATATACAACTACATCTACTTAAGCCAACCCATTTGGCTTTTATTCCATTTCTAGAATAATTTAAAGTGCTATAAGCAACCCGTCAATCAACACTTTTCTATAATAACAAAACTACTTTAAACATTAATTTACAAGATAATATACAATGTTCATCCGAAATAGCTGAAATTTCAGCACAAAGTCAGTCACTGTCACACTTAACAGCAATTTTTTTTTTGTTTTGTTTTGGTTTTGCAGAACATAGAATAAAAGCTTTGAAACAAACAGTTTTGTTGAGCTGTTATTGCCACAATGGCTTATCAGTTTTCTTACAAAAGTGGACAAGAGCTACTGGAACTGTATTCTAGCCTGTCTTTTTTTTTTTTTGAGGTCACATGACAGTAAGTTTGCATATTCCACAAGTCTACTGAATTACAATATTGTCTACCTATAGTACATTATCTCATTTTAATCAGAGCTGGTGCTAACTGTAAATTTACAACATAGACCCACTCAAAAAACATCACAACTATTTTTTTTTCTTTGGACAGGAATAAGCTATATTCTTGGAGTTGATGTGCTACACGGCTACAACAGTATAACAGTATATATCTGACACTTTATGTTGAAGAAAGATGCATCTGTTTCTGTACTTTTAATGCCCTACTATAGCTACCAATGGTTCACTGAGTTTTGCTTGCTTTAGCCTTTTAATTTTGTGGAACTATCATCTTCTTACATTCCCTTGCTATTTTATAAGTCCTTGCCACGTAGCTCAATATTGTCAGTATTTGTCCCAAACCTGCAGATCATTAACAGCATGGGCAAAACACTCCTTAATACAATCGGCATGCAGCTAGAACACGTATTAACTGACTTTTTTCTAAACATAAACAATAAATAAGACAAGTGGCACTGTTGACTTTGGGTATCTTCTAAATTCACCATATGCGTTCTGGTATATGTTAAGAAGGAATGTTAGGTTTCTCTTCCATTTGTGGCACCATATGAATTAACCCATCATTGGTCCGGACCAATCTCCGCAGTACTGATGCCAAATACCCACACGCAGCTTTCTTATATAGGTTCACAGAGGGCAGCTTCATTCATAGACACAATCTGAATACAAAAATAACAACCTATATTCAATGAAGCAGCCCCCTAGCAGGATTGCAGAAAGGTGTGTGTGGGAAACCTGGGAGGCAACTGTAATAAGGATAAGAAAATTTTGTAGGCTGCAAGGCTCAAAGTAACTAATGTTAATTTTTAGTTCACATGGTCTATATTTTGTAAAAGTGTCTACAGCTTAGAAAAAGTAGGACAGTATATTACAGATGTGAGAGTATGAAAAAAGTCTGCTATTTCAAAATAACAACTAGATGGCCACGCTGAAAACTTACAAAAAAAATCAAAAAGGTAAAATGGTGCATTATATTGCTCCTAGGGATTTTTGAGCTGCACTGATTCTTGTCAGGTTTGGGACAATACCCTGTAGAAATAGTTAAATACTCATTCAAAAGCCCAAATTTCTATGTCTTGGATAATGAAGTCTTCTCGCTTAGAAAGTGTATGATTCCCAAATGTTTTACATGAATGACTTCTTCCATGGTAGAGATCACCATCGAGCCAAAGAGCAAACTCCCCTCTGCAAGACAGACAATATATTAAAGCAAAAGACTGAGGGAGTAAGCATTAAACTTATGAACGTATTTTTCATTCAGAATTCTGAAATGAGGAGGAATTATAGAATTCTTTTTCAACACAAGTACCTCATAGCTGTTGATAAATTTGAAGCTGCAAAGACTTTTTTTTACTATTTATTATTAATTTGGGAATATCCCTCTTTCAGATATTCTAAAATAAAAAGCTAACCAGAATTCCTCAGTGTTCAGCCCCTTCCATTTGTATTAAAAAAACCTGCATAACAGTACTCTTATACGTGAGGAGAACACTGATAACAAATAAAGGAAACATCCCAGGAGCTTACACACTTGCATGGGGGAAAAAAGGGGTGAAACAACATAAAATTTCTGAAGCCACTGGCATGTCCTGGGATGGTACAGTTTCAGTTCAAGCCTCTTCTCGTTGCACATAATTCTCACATTTACATACCTTCAGAATCATACTATCTTGTGTCCATTCTGAATATGCCAAGACACACACACACGAGCAGCATGCAAGGCATCATAACCTTGCAGGGCTGAAACATGCCACACTATGCTGAAGACAAACCTCCTGTTTAAGTTTCCTGAACATAGGAAGCTAAACATCTGACATACTACATCTTTCTTGGGTGGTAACTGTTGAGTCCAGAGCTATCAAACTGAAGTCAATTCCAAATTTTCTTTTCAAGGGCGTGCAGACTTACATACTTTTAATAGACTCTAATGACAAAAAAGGAATTATAACTTACCCTCCTCCACCGAAAGCAAGGGAGTCCATGTCTCCTTTAATGAAGAACATGTTGTCTCCCGTCCATTTGAAAATCTAATTAAAAAAAACCACAAACCAGAACAGACTAGTCAGTTAAAATATCTGAACTTTTTGTTTGGGTGGAAGGGAAACCAAACACCAGTAAATACAGACTCTGGGTGGCTAGAGGCCAATTTAATGGCCTCTAGCCCAATTTAATGGCCTCTTAAATAAAATTTAATGTAAACTTTACACAGAAAATCTAGGGAAAAGATACATGGAGACAACAACTCTCTTACATTTTATACTATTTAAAATAAGACCATTCCAAAATAGGTGGTCTTGAAGCACTGAAACTTCCACACAATGAAAAATAGCAAGAAAATATGCTTAGGTTAGATGATATGCCCTTTAAAAGGATGTAGTTTATGAATTTTCAGACAGATATCTGGCAGAATTTAGAATAGCAGAAAAGTCTTCAGTACAACAAAAGAGTCAGGTTGAATATGTTTTTCACTAGGCAAACACTACCAATTTACTGTCCACTTACAGATTCTGTGGAAAAACTAGTACAATTACATTTTTTGGGCCAACTCCTGGAATGTTTCAGATTATTTACTGTTAGATTTATTCAGTAAGTATCTTAATGTAATGCATATGGGGGAGAAGAGCAAAAGCATACAAAGTTATTACTACTTACCTCAAAATCTGGAGAAAAAGTAAACATAAAGGTCTCTCCAGTCCCATAAAAGCCATCACTCACTTTAAATGGTTCAGATGCAAGTGCACCAAAAACCTGTAAGCAAAAATATGCAAGAGAAAATACTTAAGAAAAACTACACAGCATCTGAGAATCTCTAATTATAGTAACTGATAAACAAATCAGGTTGTAAATGTTGCCAGATTTGGAATTCACTACAAGATAAGCCTTGCATGGTATCATGGTTCCAAGTGCATTGATTGAGATATGGTATGGTGCTTTGTGGTACAATAAAAAGAAGGTAAGAGGACTCTTTCTCAATAAAAAGTGAACATAGATAAAAATCAAAGGCACAAAAACGAAACTGAAAATTTCCTGAGAAAAAATGTACATATTTTTAAAATTTCAGCTTAAGAGGTTCTGCTCCTTCATATGTACCTCCTCTTCCACTTCAACTAGGCTATTTTCAGCAAGTTCCTACCTGTAACCGAGTTATTTTTCATGTAATTTATTCATTCCAATCCAAATAACAGGTAAGCACTGCTTACCCTGTCTTACAACAGAGACAGATTTTAACTGTCTCTGTTTAAGCCTTTGCTGGGTAGTAAAAGTATTTATAATATTCAGTAATAAGAACATCACAACAGTAGTTAAAAAGGTCTAAGGACTGATTATTGGATTTTTAAACCTGATTAAAGTAGTATCAGTTTCTTAGGAACTAGAAAAAAAAACCCAACCCTGCATAATTATACAAAAAAAAAATCAACTATACCACAATGAAATACAACCCTCCCAAAATCAGTATTTCTGTTGCTACTAGGAAGCTTGCTTCAACATCTGCAAGAGCAAAGTAGATGTAAGTACCAAAGCACTCCACTAGCATGCACTCATTTGTCTGTATGAGAAAGAAGAAAACCAAAATGAAGTTTCTGTGGTTTTGTTCACATTAAACAGTGAGTTTGAGAAGCATGGGACTGATGACAGTGAGACATTAAAGCTAGTGTCCTGACTTGGATTATGTTCAGGATATAAACTAGAAACTATTTTTCTTCTGCCCATCCTAAGAAACTCCTTGGCTGTAGGTAGGTTTTCCAAGCATTCCTTTCAACGTTGAGCTCTATAGTAGCTGTTAACAAACACAAAACTAGGTGAGCGTGAACTTAAGATCAGAAACTCAAGGATTATATACAGCTGTCAAGCATCTAATAAAGATTGCCCCAGCTCAATTTTGAGTTATCAGTTCAGAACAACCACTGTTAGAAAATTCCTTATTTTTCAGGACTTTTATGTGGTCTGGAAAGTTTCTTGTTCAGAAACTTCTAATTGAAATAGAAGAGAGCAAGCCTGAAAGAAGTGTCATGTAAAGAAAAGATGTGCTCGTTACGAAACAAAACACCCTCCTGCCCTCAATACACAATCTTCCACTGACTAGTTACGAGGAAAAAAAAAATGCTAGTCCTCTAAAGAATAACAGGGATAATTTTCTTCAAACATCCTGATAATGAGCATCATTGTTTAGCAACATAACATTTTTTAGGGTTGTATTTGGTTACTTCGGTGTCACAAAACAATTACCTCCAACCCTGACTTCACGCATATTTTCTGCAACAATAGAATTTGAACTTCAAGACAGTATTTCATTTTTACCTCATCTTTACTACCTGTTCCATTAACTGTAACTGTTAAGGTTAAAAATTAAAGATGAAGGAGTCAGAAAGAATGCATAACTGCCGTAGTCTATTCTGTCTATTGCTGGAGTTCTGCAGAAACCAGTACTCAATTTTTTTTGTTTCTTTTTCTCCTTTTTATTTGTTACCTTTGCACATGTAATCTCTAAAACGCAGAATTGGTGAGACATTTTTCCTTCTTGTGATTGCAAGTGTCTGGGGCAGTAGGCTAGACTTCAGAAACGTGGGTGTAACTTTTCTCTGTCAAACATTTTATGACCTTCAACTGTGCTTACTGTACGCAGGTAACTGAACTTAAATAGAGCATCTTTTAGGATAAAAATCCATAATGAATTAAAATTAAGAAAGTGATTCATGAACAGAACAAAATGGGCTGCTGAAATAAAGAAAATTCCACATTTAAATAACTACATGAATATTTCCCAGCAACTCCACAGCAGTGTGAAGCCATTGAACCCTTCCAATTATTTCTTAAATTATATGTAGCTTCAAACTATCTGAGTCTCTGGATCCTAAGTTCTTTTAAGGGCTCAAGTTATTCTTTGAAGAGCAGCTCCAGTAGCTACCTTCGGGTAGCTAAGACATGTCTTAGTTCAGATCAATACCCTCAGGGCTGACATTACATCTAGTAAGTAAATACAAGTAAAAAATGAAGTAAATACAAGATTTCATTAACAATTGACATTCCTTGAGAGGAATTAACCTTCTGTTAGAGCAACATACAGAGTTGTGCCAATCCTAAACTACGTCAGTTCAGCCTCTACACAGATACGAGCTTGTCACACAACACTTATTTCACTGTTTGACTCAGATCACCTCAGGGCTGTTACCTGTATACCAGTAAAACACGAAGCTAGTACATCCTAACTGTATGGAAAACCTTACATGTTTTACTTAAGAGACTCTGAAGCTTGATTAATATACAGATACAGCAGTATTTTATTTTTAATTATGGAATAACTTAGGTTATAAAGAACCTCAGATGGTTTCTCATACAGTTCCCTACTCAAAGGGGGACTAATTCTGAAGCTATATTGGGTTGACTCAGTCTTGTCCAGTCAAGCTTTCAGTAGCTCCATGAATCAGCATTCCATAACCTCTCTATGTACATGTTCTATATGCTTCCATCAACAAATCTGGGTCTTGAAAGATCACGTTTTTGCTATAAGCAACATTAAAAGAATCAGGCTTTACAGCAGACCAGTTTGCTTCCCAATAGTTATTTTAATCGTTTGAGAAGTGATGTCTATAGGGTTTCTGCATGAGATCGGATTGTTGTAGCTAGTTGTTGAGAGTGGGTACCTAAAACTCCCAAGTTCTAGGCTCCAGGTCTCACCCTTTTCTAGTATATATACTACAATCTGAAGAATGACTTACTGTAAAACTAGACAGTCTTTTGGATGGTTAATTGCATTAATTCCACTTCCGGAACACCACTTGTTTAGTGACTCATGTTCAGGAACTGGGTGTTAATTTCTTTTTATATGGCTGTCAGAGTAGACACCAGAGCTTGGTGTCTTCACTAACAGAAGCACATACCAGTAGATAGACAGCCAGTCCATAACAACTGTAATGTAGATATCTATAGATTTCTTGGGCACCTTTATTAGAGGATCTCCTAGAATTGACTACAGCAGGCAATTTAGGTGGGTTCAGATTCCAACCTTCAACTAGACAATGTTCAGCTTTTACACAAATAAAGCTTTAGTTTGTGAAAGCTGAGTGTTTTGGCTGCTTTTTTTGACGGCCCTTTAAGTAAAATTGTTAATTGATTTTAAAAAGAAATCAAGATTGGAGAAGATTTTGGGAAAAAAAAAAAGAGCAATAGGGTGAGGTTTAGCAGCCTTTAACGAACCATATTATGAAAAGTTACAAGGTACACTTGCTGCTTACTCAACCTAATGTCAACATCAGATAAAGGCTGTCTTCATAAACATGGACAACAAAGAACAGGGTCTCAGAGGAAGTAGTCCAGCAAATAAATTAATTCTAGTTTGAAGGAAAAGTACCTCAACCAAAGATAAGAAAACCGGTACCTTTCATAAACACAGAAACTACAAAGTGTGCAGAACAAGGAATGCCAAAAAGGAGTGAGAAGGTATGCTCAGCAAGAGGCAAGAAACTATCTGGTCATAATTCTGTCATTCTTCAGAAAGGCTGAATCTCATTTGGGATCTTCTCTGAACTAGATAACTTAGAAAACAGGCAGTGATCTCGGAGCATAAAATATGAAAACACCTGGTCTCTCTTAAAACACATTCTGGAAGGACCTAAATAGTATTTATCTTAGCCTATTGCTTGTGAACTATTTCTGGATACACTTTCCTATAAAAAAGTACTCAGATTCTTTTTCAGTCATGGAAAGCAGTTTTATAGGACTATCTGCCAGGAAGGTACGAGATATTAAAGATAAATTAACTGCTTTCAAAAAAAATAAATAGCTGCTTTAAAAAAATGGATGACCCTGATTAATTACCAAAGGGCACAGTAGGCTACCATTGTCTTATTTTTCACGATTGTAGATCCTTGCATCAAGAGGAGAAAGACTCTACAGTGTATTTCCATGGGTTTTGATTTCAAAGATAGTGTAAAATTAATTTTCAGCTGTCAAATGCAAAGACATTTCTCATTAATAGCTTCAGAGGCAGAACTACTGAAAACACCACTCTCACTACATTGGTGAAGGACTCAGCATGTAAAACTTGTCTGAACTTTTCCTTCTGTAGCATATGTTGCACACTGAATAGACATGGATTCCACTCACTCTTGTGCGGAACCTAGGTAAGATCTGGCGTGCACTGTGAAAGATGTAAGTTCAGGTGGCTACTTGTCCCAAAAGTCCAAGGAATGCTTTCATACATGTTCCTGGGCATGAGCCTGTAAGTTGAGATTTGTCACTGTTTTCTTCACAAAATAATTATGACATGACTATGAATTCCCTATTTTGGTTGGGCAACCATGATACTTTCTGAACATTCAAGTTGAGATATTCATATATGGAAGGTCATCTAAATACTTCCAGCAACAGAACACCACTACATGCTGGTGGCAAGACAGCCCTGTCAGAAAAAGGGACATTTTCTTTCCGAGCCAGATAATCAGGTACTAGGAAGTAGATATCTTACAAATTAATCTTGAGAAGCTAATAAGGGAATTGGAGAAGGAAAGTTACCAAAGTATGTTTAAGAGGCTGATGGGTGTGTTGAGACATCTCAAGTCTATTGAACAGTTTTTATCTTCAAGACTAAAGAGTAAGTGAAGAAAAGTTCCCTTTTAAAGAACTTCTGGGAAAGAGTGCTCTACTAGCAAAGATTTAGAAGGGATTTTTCTTTTTAAGGGATCCCTGAGGCAGGAAACAGAAGGAAAAAACAAGTTGTGACTTGAATTAGAAAACATACCTTTCATTTACAGTTTTCAGACCCCCTGAATGATATGAGCCCATGCTTCCTGAAAATAAACAGTGCTTACCAAAGTGGGACAGATAAGTGAAGTAAATGCCACAGATTTTGCAGGGGTTCTGTCAATTCTTCATGACAGCAGTAACTTGCTTCCACGAGAGAGCACAGAAGTTTCAGAAAGAAAGAATCAAAAAGTCTCATGCTACCTGTAACATTCACTTGTTATTAGAATACTCAAGAGAAGATGTTTGCTATTCAAATGGTGAGATGTGATCCACTTTCTGGAATCCACACCGCAGTCAAAGGAGAATAGAGCACAACTACAGACTCAAGGAACAAAAATTCATTATGCAGCAAAGATCCCACAGCCCTTGAATGGAAGAAAGATGTTGGCTGCAGCCACAGAGTGTACCAAGAAGCATTGGCCGCAGCTGGCAATGACATTCCAACTCAACAAGATCTTCCGGCATCAAAAAGTTTTAGAGGCTATATTTCTCGTGCTTTAAGTGCATTAAAAAAATGAATATTAAAAGTAAATTCAGTAATTGGTTATTATGAGACTCATGCATTGTGACAGCGAACTTGTATCATTAAAGTATTTCCTAGAAATGCAGTATGTCAGAGGATGGCTTGACAGTGGAACAAGTTTTTAAAAGCCTCTACATAACTATCAAGAAGAAAACCAGCTTGATGCACACAATTTTATCTTCCACAATGGACTGATGCATCAGCTATTCCTTTAGACTCCTCAAATATTTTTCTTGATGGGTCTCCTACCTCCACACAAACATTTTCCTACCTGTCCATCACTATCCTTGATAACCAACAGCACAGGCGTATCTAATCCCAGCATAGTTCGATACAAAGTCTTCAAGCTCATGCCATGCTTTGCAGTACTGTAGACAAGAGTCCATGGATATCCAATGGTCCGTGGTGGAAGAGACTTTGTGAGCTGTTAACAAGATAATGACAATTCTCTTATTAAATACATTTTTTACTACTTTTAAGAATATATTACATATAAATGAAAGCTAATTATGTTCTTCTGCACTACTAAAGTGGCCTTAAAAGCCAGTTTAAAACTTCAGACCAACTCTAAAGTTTCTCATATATATTTTTGATCCCTGGTCTCTCAAGCAGGTTTCTTTTCCTACCTCTATTGGTGACCTGCAGGAGAAGAATGATTTACCAATTGAACATGTGTTTGGTGAGGTCTCTAAAAGGTTTATCTAAAGACAGTAAAACCATATACTTATTCTTGCATAACAATACTACATCTCAGTACTGCGAACTAGATCACTCAAGTCAACAGGTAACAAGCTGAAGGGTAAAGGATGCTTGCTCTCCTCCTGTTCCTGTGCCTTTGAATGCAATCAGCGTTGATCCAAACCTTCAATAAACACATTTAATGAGATGACTCTGAACTGGACAGCAAGAACTGCAGTGAAAGCCAAGCTGTTTTCAAGGAAGAATGAAATAAAGGGCAAAGACACAGACTAGTGTGGTCATGGTATATTGAAAGTTATGATAAGAAAAAAAGTAACATTTTATCTATGAATTGAGTTGTGCTTATGCATTTAATATCACACAAGGTCTTCCTCCTGGTGTGTTTTACACTATGGTCAAAGCATTTGTGATACATTAAGGTACAATACTGAAAAATTACATATATAAGTTAATACCTTTTCAATTTGTTCTGGCTGTAGTAATTCACTGGGGTCGCTAAGATTTGGCCGGAATGCTTCAGACTCCAGGTCTGTTTTGATATTTGTTGCCTGTTTAGAACTGATATCTTCTCTTGTTGTTATCTACAAAAAGAACAAGAAGAAAATAAGTATTCACAATTCTATTAGCAGGGAAGATAAACTCTGCAGGTTTAAGATCATGCAGTTACCGCTTTATAGTTATGCAACTCCTTCAAAAGTTAAGAAGTCCGTTAGATTTGATCTGACCAAGATTTCCACTGCTTCCAACAGCAAGCTGGTACTCAACTATATACTAACAATAAATTACACAGACACCTACTCAGAAGAAATCTATGGTTTTATGCTAAAAAGAAAAAACAACAAAAAAAAACCCACAAAAAAGTTCTCATACACAGCTGAAGGACTTCAAATGCGTTTCAGAGGTCAGCTTACAAAGTGCTTGCATTTTAATACTAACATAGCATTTACATTAAATGCAATTAAGAAACCCAGACAGAAAAGGAATTGAAACTTCAACATGGACATTTCTCAGTAGTTTATGAATCAATACTCTTTTAGAGTACTTGTGAAAGTTTTCAGGTATCTAGTAGGCATGTGGAAAGACTGTTGTCAAGTATTTTGAGTAAAGCATCTGAACGGAGCCCTAGGAATATTGCTGTTCCATAAGCTGAGTTGCTGGAGTACTTACAGGAGTCAAAGAAGAAAGAATTGAGAGGGTGGGGAGGGAAAAGCAGCAGTAATATTTATGCTGCATAGTGAGCTTTGGGGTCTGGCAAAGAAGCACTATGCACAAAGATCCTGTAGTAGTTTAAAATAACTGCTCCATACATCCACGCTACTGAGTTGTAGATCACCATTTAGTGGAGGTGGCAGAAGGCCACAAAATTCCTCATGAGATATCATAGTTTACGACAGCTTCTTACCCCAGTCCACATTCATTGACACTTTCAAGCTAAAGTGCCATGTGTTGAGAACTAGACTAGCTGAGACCCAAACAAGTTTCCCTCTATAAATCTTGCTGCAAGGATAGTTAAAACTTGCTGTGAGGATAGCAAAATCTGACAGAGGAGTAGGACAAAGTGAAGGAAGTTAGTAACTTAAGCCACTGCAGCAAGACTCATTAAAATGTTGAGATATTTGCTACAGAAAAAAAATCTTAACAAGAATGAGTGTATCTGAATAATTTATCAGCCTGAACCAAGGTTCACTGAAAGTCAGACTGTCCAAATTATTTAAAGCTTGAATCCTGAAAATTTCAAGAAAATACCTGCCAAAAATACCTGCCAACTCCAGAATAATAACCAGTGTTTGCCCCATACCTCAGACTCTAAACATACAGGACAGAACTATGGTATTTCACATACCACCATGATAAACTTTGCCAAGCTTTTGCAAAGAGAGCTTTCTTAGTTAACAAAAGAAAAGCCAAATCAAAGAAAACTCTGAAATACAGATAAGACTATTTAAACAAATATAGCCACCTGAGCCAAAAAAGAAGGATATCCCTTTCCTCTCCCTCAAGATCTATGAAAAAAGTTACTATCACAAACTCCTGTTACTTGAAAATAGGCTTATAAAGTCAAAGTATTCAAAGTATATTCATACAATAAGAATTAATGTTGTAATTAAGTTAACTCAAGAAAAGGTACGCTTAAAGAAAGTGACTATCAAGCAAGCAAGAAGCTCAAGCTTTCCATTTTTCAATGGAAGGTAACAAGCATTTCCAATGTAAACTATGGACTAGTTTCCATATTATGACAAAAAAGTATATGCATTTATTCATACAGCGTCATGTACAAAACGATGACCTACAGACTGCCATTGTAGAGTACTATCTATAAAACATGTTATTTGGTAGTCCAACTCTTTTCCACCTCAAATGCCTTTCATATCTCATATACTATTTCTTCAACTCAAAAGTTCAGCTTTGTTCAAGTGTACAGCAGAAAGCTTATTCCCTTTGTTACTCTTTAATTCTGATTAAAGTGCACCATGCAAAACATGAATACTTTGGATTGAACTGGTGGTGGGGGAGTTGTGGATTTTGGCATTTTTTTGGTTGGATTTTTTGCCTTTTTTTAAATTACTATTACAGTAAAGCAACTTTCTTCTAGGAAGAACACTGCTTTGTAGAAGTGGACGAAGACACGTGTCCGTTCAAAGGTATCTGTTTGACAGAATGCAGCGTAGTTTCGAAACTTTCAAATTTATTTCCTGCTAAACCTTGACAGAGTAGACTGACCTGTAGTCAGATTCCAGGGGCTTCCGAGGTTAGCAACTGCCACGCAGTCTATACCACAAACACTTAAATGGCCTGAGATAGGCTCCAGCCCATCACATCAGATTTTTCAAGTTAGCCTAAACCCTGAGTTTGGGCATTCCAGGTGAAAGGTATTTGGAAAGAGCTCTTGCACTTCCGGGATATTAATACAAGGATTCTCCACCACCACTTGCCAGAAACAGAACTGTTTTGTTCTCAAGTGGGAATGAAAATTTTTTTTTTTTCAAAATTTCTGATTTTCCCATAGAAGTAGAACTGCAGCTTTTGGGTTCATGCTCATTAAAATGTTTTGTAAGTAGTACGGTTACATAAATCAATAAAGCAATTAATTACTGATTATTAAACAAATAGAAATAAAAGAGCTAAGAAAATGTTTTCTTATGTGTAATTACATAATAGGTGAAAAAAAGCCAAGATCAAAGTAAAAACACAGAACTGAAACTTTTTACAGTTTCAGCAGCCATTACTACAGGAAAACCAAATACTCAATGCTTCTAAGGCATTCTAAGCTATGCATTCCATCAGTAAGTTATGTATGATGTACACAGCAGCTAACAATTTTATAATTGCCAAAGAACTAAGAAACACCTAAAGAGAATGCAAGTATCAGTTTAAGTCCATATCAGTAAACCGTTGAAACTTCAAACCAAAGTACTGTTCTCAAAGTCCTGTTTTAGGAACAGAGAGTTCCATTACCAGCTCCATGTGTACGACCTTTGCCATGTCAAACTGCCTCAGTTACCTGCTTGCATAATGGGAAAAATACTCACCTATTCCACAGAAGTTGTGAAGCTTCATACTTGCCAAGTACTGTGAGATTCTTGATGAAAGATTCCTATATAAAATTAAACACCCATGCAACAAGGTTTTGGATTCTTCACCTGGTTTGCATTCTTTTTAGGAAAGCTTCTATCTAACACAACACACCAGTCTAAAGTGGAAGTTAAAACACATCACTCCAAGTCAAGCAGTACTGAGAACAAGTTTTCAAATTCTGACAGAAAATTCCCGTTTGAAAAAGTTGGAAGTAATAATTCCATCATAAAATTACTGATTCCATCATAGCATTGCACAATTAAGTACATCCAAAACAAAGGAATTTTCTGCTGGATCCTTGTAGTGCTGTAGACAAGACAAACCCACTGAGTGTGGGCCTTGCCCTGATCAAAGACACTACAAAGAAAGATGTTTTAGTATCTGGAGATGGGGTTTAAACTACTGAAGAGGGCACCTGGAGACGTCTGCAGAGTGTGCGCAGTTCTTCGCTATTTAGAGCATCGATCCTGCGGTGATACTCAGCCACTGACACTACCTGAATATGGAGACAGGAAGACAATAATTCCACTGACAGTTGAAGAAAAGTAAAAAGGTAAGAAAGAAAAAAGTGGAGGACAGGAATGAAGGGAAAATATGCAATGATAACAAACAAGTAGTGCTAAAAGATGTTTGTTTCTGCAAGGACAATGTGCATGTAGGTGATTATAGACGTATGAGTAGACACAGCAAAATTACAAATTAAACACTAATGGCACTGGCAGTCAGATATATCTCACTGCTCTAGGATGAATATAGAGCTGATATAGGAGCTCATAAAGTTACCAGTATCAGGATGCTAAATTAGAAGTTAATCTGAGTTGCATGCCTTAACCCAAACTCTTCAGCCCAAAGTCCTCTCAAACACTCTTTATGCCCAGATTAACAAATCCTGTGAACCTGGTTTGCTTTTCTGGATAAAGACTAGAAGCAAACCTCAGGCTCCTCAGTAGGTTCTGCCTCTTCTATCTGGCAGTGAAGATACAGTTAAAGACAAAGTAGCAGGACTAAAGTTTAATAACTCCCCAATACCACCCCACAATATCTTTATCCTGTGCTTTCTATTCACCTCCAAACCTTCAGGAGCTGCTCATCTGTCAACACATTCACTCCAAATGGCACCTCCACTTTGGCAGGAGGTATAGAGCCAGCAAGCCTTTAGTCAGAAAGCTCTAGAACATGCTGCTCTGGTGCAACAAGCTGGCTAAAGGACTGCAACAGTCATTTTGATGTAACTACAGCAAATAATGCGATTTTGAGAACAACTCAAAATCTTCATTTGTATGAAAGCATCTTAAAACAGCTGGTGGAGAGATTAAATGGATGTCCCATGTAGTAAGAGTGTATTAAAAACTTCTAAAGCCTACCACAGTGCAAAGGAAGATAACCACAAGTCCAGCAGCTCCCCATCTACCTGCCCCTACTACAAGGAGTTTGGCCAGATACTCGCCACTGTCCTGAGTACAGAGCCCAGTCATGCACGACTGGCTCTTGAGCAGCGATGGTTCACTCTACCCCATGCAACTGCAAGGCAAGGAAAAAGGAATACTTGTGACATCCAGTTTTATTACTAAATAATCAGTAATTACTAGTACTCAATTTATTTCCACCATTTTCTACTGTTTGCTTAAAAAAATAAAGGAAATTGTTGTAAATTGTATTGGTTTGTGCATTCTTCGAGTCAAGTAGCTATATGCAAAGCTTTAACAGTATTCCACTCAACCATATAAGTGACAGTATAGTTTTATCCTTTTATTTGCTATGACATTTCATTGTAAATTACATTGTTCACCTCAGCACCTTATGAATGTAATCCTGAAAAGCAATAATGTGAGGACCCTTTAGCCTTGTTGCTTCTTTAAGCTCAGCCCCTATCACATGAGAGGCAGCAGTTAACTTACAATGGGCCATAAATGTATGGTTATGTAAGAAGATTTCTTGCAGGAAAAAAACCCCCACCTCATAATACCCAACACCATTATATAGTAGCTGTTTCACATACGGGAATGCAGACAATTTTATAGGCAATGCCGTCTTGCCTTCAACTTGTCAAATGCATACTCTATCAACATCCTGCACCCGGGAACTGCTTGTCAACCCTTTTGTTCAGTGATCAAGATCTGACACACCTTTTCATATGCCATGGGGGTGCCTGCATCGTCAGAACAGTGTGCACAAGGTATTTTGATACATTTCTTACCTGAGAGAAACATGAATATTTATCCAAGTATGCACACAATAATAGCTCCTCGGCATCCTGAACCTGTGCACACGATCACATTACATCTTTACATCTGTTTTGTGAATGAATGCCTGCATAGTGGCAGACCATTGGTATGCAATGACAAACATCATAAATAGCATGTCACAGAATGTCAAACTATCAACAGGAAAATTAAGGGCAAGGAAACCAGTGCTTATTTTAAGTATACAGTCCATACTAAATTCTGTAAGTAAACCACAAGACAAACGGTCTCAAGGTTATCCACTCATCACTGAACTAGGCTTTAAATGAGTATATTAAGATACCTCAACAGTTCAGCTACAGTACCTGACCTTCTATAAAATGCGTACGGTTCAGGTCAACATGCTTTATTTTTGCTTTGCAGTGGACAAGATTATGTACTTCAGGATTCTGTAGCTGATTTAATCATGAAGTCAGGTATGTCTAAGCCTACTGGCAACTACCTTCTACAACCTCATTCAGGAAGTGATCGAGATGTATCTTGAAAACAGCTAGCATTTTGTCTCTGCAAGGCTTGAGAGGGCTGTTTTGAAATGTTAGTAGTATCATTAGTTAAAGTTTATTCTGTTTTATAACCTCATTTAATTAATAGTCTGCTTACGCTGTTTCCTCTTCCATCAGAATTTCTTAATTTTCCTTCCTTGCAGTCATACTAATCCTCTATTCTATTTCACCAAGCTAAATAAACCAGTTATTTTCTTCCCTTCCCCCCCCACCCCCACATCAGCTGTCTGTTCTCCTGATCATTCCAGGAGCTACTTTCTACCTCATTCCACTTAGAACTTTCATTCTTAAACACAGAACTTCATTAGTTTTTCACATGGTATTAGAAATACCTGGAAAGCAAGGCCTTTCATTCGTGAGAGACAAATGCAGTTTTGTATGCATCATACTGGACTGTGGATTTCAGTACAGAATGTTTCTTTGTAATAAAATTCCTTCATTTGTGGGCAGGTAGCAGTGAATGCCATTTATCTGTATTTCACCAAGGCTTTTGATGCAATCCTATAGTAGCCTTGCAATCAAATCAGTTATGTATCAAACACGTGAAAAACAAGGCTGAAAAAGTGGCGGGACCACTGGGCTCAAAGGCTTGATGTTATTGATGGTTAAGGACTGGAACAGGCTTCCCAGGGAGGCTGCAGAATTTCCATCCTTGGAGGCTTTCAAAGTTTGACTGAGCACGGGACTGAGTCAACCTGGACAAGTTCTTACATTTAAGTTCTTAAGGTATAGAACAAGGCTTTCCCAATTCCAATACAGTCCATGTCCTTACACAGAAATTGCCAAATCACCCAAAATTGTAGCGATCTAAGTATTCTGACCAGGATTAAAGCGCAGGCTTACCTATATGAGTTTGCTATGTGCTTTATTTGCTGCGTTCACTATGCGTCTTCACTATGCCAGATCAGCATCCAGTTTCCTTGATACCCAAAGCTACTTCTTGAGGATCAGGAAGTGTTCCTCAAGGACTCTCTGATCTCTCTCTAGTTATTTTCTGCTTCAAAAAGCATGCAGGAGGAGATAAGAACAGGGAAACCTCTTATGGTTAACCTGGGCACTGGCTGGAATAGACCGAAACAAATAATATGTATAGGCAGAAGATTAGTGTGCTTCAGGGCAAAAATTATTTTGCTTAGGGATTTGGAACAGTCTACCTCAGGACAATTCCAAGGGCTAATCAAGTTTGAAATGACATGGGAGATATCCTTAGAGATCTAATACTACCTGCTCTATTCATAATAGCAACATTGATGAGAAAACATAGGACGAGTCATATGACTCTTGCAGCGTAAATGCCTTTCAGCTTGACTCTCCATACCATGAATATGAGTTAACCACTTAGCAGAACACACAACAGTTTTAATATTTAATGCAGTAACTCAAATTGTGGGTTTGCATACTAATGATTCAACCAATCAAGAAGTTCAGGATTCTCCTTTTGGAGAAACTCATGTTTCTAAACCTTGTTTTTCTGAAAGTATGTCACGAGTACCTAACTCTTGCAAGCTACACTGGCATACACAGTGAGCAAAACAGAAATAAAAATTCCTAATATGGAACTTATTTGTCCTTCAACGATACACATGAAAACACAGTTACAGTTGTTTGAATGTCCATGAAGGACAGTTTGCCATGCAGACAGTGACACATCAGCCCTTTCAGCCACTGGTCATAATCTGCTATATGCAGCTGTAAACATGAAAACTGCTTACACCAATGAGGCATTCCTCTGCCATCTTAACAAAGCCGAGTGACCTCCACACACACACCTAATGCATGTTAACACAGGGTGGTGTAAATGCTGCCCTCAAACCCAGTACAACTAAACTTTCAGAGTTACAAGTAGCTGAAACCGTCTCCTTAGAGAAAGGGAGGGTCTTAGAGCTGAACAGTGCTTCTGAAAGCTAAGAATGGAGAAAGCATATCGGTGTAAGTGGTTCTCTTCGATGTAAGTTATCTATACCCTCCTGATTAACTGTGAAGATGAAATAAAAAACAAATATTAAGAGAATGAAAGCTGAACAATTTTTCTTTGAATCTTAATACATCTGTGTAAAATCAGATGAACTGGAAGCTTCATGAACATTATTTCTTGAGTACAAAAAAAAGCTTCACCTTTAATGTTCTAGGATATTTAATTGAAAAAAATAAACGCCAATGTAATTTTATCAGGCCATGTACAAAGTTACTTCAAAATATCAGTCCGTCTCCAACTCATAAGTAAATGGGGAGGGGAAAGAAAGGATCAAACCCTTTCTAAAGGCTGTAAATATCTTCCAATGAAAATAAAAGGTGCATTTGTAAACTGAATGCTGTTATGAATATTTTAAGAGAAAACACTCTGTTTTTCAGACAAATTTAGCTTCCTCCCAAAATGTTAGACACTGCTTGAGAGAAAGCAATATTGAATAAGCAGTCTTCTCCATCACAAACAGGATTATTTGGGACATATTCATTACATGACAATAATGCGTTAATACATGGGGTTTACCACATCAGATAAACAGTTAGAAAGTATCATTCTGAAAAAGACTAAGACTAATTTAATTCATTTTTAATGAGAAGAAAAAAAATCCATGCATAACATTTTCATGTGCCTGCTTGTAAATATAAGCCTCAGTTTAACAAAATAGGTAATATGAAGAGTTCAGCTGCAGCTATCAGACTATTTACATGCTCACACCATCAGAAGTCTTCCTAAATATATTTTGAGTTAGGACCCAAAAATACAAGTTATAGATGGAAGTGATTGTAGATGTAAGTCCAGCCTTCTGCTACATGAAGAGTTTAGGAAAACAGATCAATTGAGAGAACTAATATTTATTTGAATTCCAACAGCATCTAAGAATTCAAAACCTAGACCCTGTTCTTTTAGATGGGTGCTGCCTAAAACAAGGCCACCCAAAACACCCAAGAAAATAAAAGAAAGACCCTCTGGGTTCAAGTCAGTCTAAGACAAAAGTGAAATACAAACAGATGAGAACGCAATTGGGCAGCATTGGTCATTCTGACAGCATTAACAAAATTGCAAAGTCTTAGGGGATGCACATGAGAGCAGGAATTAGCACTGAAGCAAAGTATGCTACAGTGAAACCCAGGGATATGATCCTAACGCAGCTTCGCAGGACCACAGCGCGTGCAGGCTCTCGGGGTTCTGGACCCTCCTTACGAAGGAATGGGTTCACACGAGTCCACTCAGGACGCTGGTGTGGCTGCGAAGCCAAGCATTTTCTGTCTCGTGTGGTTTTCAGCCAATTCAGCTCCCTGTCACTCTACTGGTGACAAAGAAGGGAAGGTACAAGAGGTAGCCATTTTAAGGAGAGGAGAGGGACCAGGGAATCACAGCAGTCCCCTGAAGTGGCTGGCACTGCAGTTCTTTCTCTCTTTCAACACCTTTAAAACTGGCCGTCTCAGAACTGTTCTGCACACCAAGGTGTTTTACAGAGCAGGGACAGAAGAGCTGACTGAGTTACATGACAGCAACATTCTCCCTGTGATCAGTATTGTCCCCACAGCTTTGCCGTATAGACTCTTAAGTATCTGCCTCAAAGTGCTCTAAGCCCACAGCAACTGTACCAAGCCATAATTAACATATGCTGAAGGTAAATTAAAATATCTGGAATAACCAGAATCAATAAATGAACTTGAGAAGAAAGCAATCAAAGCCTGCAGCACACAAACTCTTACACTGAGTCTGGAAACCTTTATAACGAGTTATTTTTTCAAGATATGAGAAATCACTAATTTGAGAGATATGATAATGCCAGCAAGAGAACTAAATTTAACATGGGCAAACATTAACAAAGGTTAGGATGTTTGTGCAAAGAACTATGAATTAGATTTATGAAAATTACTCTTAAAGAGGCAGGTCAGGAAACTTGACTCATTTTGTCAAAAGAAAAAAGATCTGTAGCAGCATTACCAATAAAACCCAGCTTTCTAGGCCCAGTTTTCTTATCTTGCAAAATAATTTAAGGAAGTCTGAGCACTAGCAAGCACAGAAACTAGAGGTTCAGTTGCCAAAACCACAGCACCTGGTGCCTGACCTCCAGCTGCCACCCCAGGAGAAGGCAGGCTGAGCAAGGTCACATCTCAGTTCTGACAGTGCCGTGCAGAGATCCTCTCCAGTACAACAAGAAAGTACTGTACATGCTTAGAAGTAGGCAGCTGAATCACAGCCCAGTATGGAAATATTTGTCTCTTTTTCATCAGAAAAAGGATCAACTTCAGATTGCACAGACCATTATAAACATACAGAGAAAAATTAAGCCTCTACTACTCATTTGTTTTCTTTCAACTTCTAATCAACCTTTTCAAATGTTCATCTGCTACTGTACTTTGACTGCATTTATAGTGAGGCCTAATATTCCACAATTATTAAAAATGTAAACTATCTAACACCTAATAATTAAATAGAAGATCTATTTGAGGTATGATGCATAAACCCCCTAATTATTTAGGACAGTAGGTATGGCAAATATCTGTCATCAAGGAAAAGTTCTAGGCTTATTGATCAGTGTAAGAAAGTAATGGATTGCACTCTGCTTTTTTTATTATTAAAGACTCAGATCATCAGCTCACTCTTTATTACTCTAAAACAAAACTTAGTATGGAAAGCTGACTTTAAGGAGATCTTTGTAGCAGTATTATTGGACTGATGCAACCTTGCAGTTCTGACAGCCACAGGGATGAAGTACTAAATTCTCATCTTTCACATGTAAGCCCCCTATTATTATATCTCCATAATAGCCAAAGAACTACAGCCCTTAGCTTACCAACTGCAGTTAACCAATAGATCAAGAACCTCAGAACTTGTGCAAGTCTCAAACCATTCAAGCTATTAAAGCCAACACCACTTTAACTCCCTTTGCATAATATCTTAAGAATATAAAAGTGAAAGATAAATTTTCATTGTTTTTGTCCCCTTTGGTTACACTGCCTGTTGAAGCTCTGCAAAGCATTCAGGGTAGGACAAGCATTCCCAAAGAAGGCAATCCACCTTTTGTTCTCTTGCATTGTCTGATGTCTTTTGTCTAAAGTGCTTTGACAGAAGAATGGTTGCCAGCATTTTTGACATTCTAGAAACTGACTGGCATCTCTTCTGTTGCAGTACAATAAAGGGACACAGTAAATACCAAACAGATTTACTAAAAAAAGTGGGAAACCAATATTACTGGCTTTTTGAAGGGGAAGCATACCACCTTGGTTAGTTGATAAGATTTTGAATTTTTTATTCTGGGAAAGTATCGAACCCCTACAATGCTCAGCCCAAATTTACTCTGTCACCACGAAAACAACAAAGGCCTTTTAGGTAAATAATCCAGGGTGATTTAGTTGCTTCCAGCAAGCGTTCTTGTTTTATTATATCACTCCATTTGGTCCAGCAATTATGTTATTTCATGTCAGATGGGTTTTCATCCAAATTTCAGAAAAACCACTAATTAAACATTTAGTCAAAAACCTGTACTTCATATATGCTGCCAGGCTTTTTAATATGCTTCCCATTTTGTCTTGCATAACACAGAAGTAATGGTACCAATACCCCTTCCCTCTTTTCTGTAAGGTTACACTTGCACATTAGCTTTATGATCATTCATTGAAGGAAAAAAAAAATTAATCAACTTCAAGAATAGAGCATGTCTTGTCGACATAGCAACATTTAAAAAATATTCCTATCCGTAGATACTTCTATACCCTTTTTTTCTGATTTCACTTGTTTTACACATTAAATTAACCTCTCTACCTCTCTCACAGCAAGGATGATTCTCATACGGTCTTCAGTTCAAACTCTCCTTAAGAGCTGATACCTATTGCTTTTATTAGCATAGTTGGACTCTGGCTAAAATAGAGTGTTGGTCCTAACGGAAATAATTGTAACAAGGGATACTACTACTTTTTTTAATTAGCTGGACAAGATATATCTATATATCTACATATATAGGTATATATTAAAGAACACATTCTTGGTAAACTTCAGATACCTTTTACACAGCTACAGGGTATGCTCAAATTACATTTGAGTTAATTTAGGAATTATGTCTCCATTCTACATTCCATTGTCACAGAGGAAAATTAAAAGCCTATTATTTCAAAAATATTTTGTTAGTTATGAACACACATTTACAGAACCAGTCGTTGCCACATCACAATTTCACATTCTCCAAGTAACCTGGCTACAAATAAAGATCAAAATGAAAACCAAAGTCAACAGCACCTCTGAAAGAAGTATGCACCAAAACCCAGAGATCTGTAAAAGACAGTAAAAAGCCTGTCGCAGGCAGAGTCTGAATGAAAAATATCTTCCAGATCTACCAGCTGGTAAAACCACAACAAGTATATTGTCAAGATCACTTCCTCCCTATCCCCAAGATGTTACTGTTTTGCAAGGCTCACTGAGAACCATTTCCTTTATATACTACTACAAATTTAAGTCTTTTTGGAGAAAACAACACCGAAAAAACACCACAGTTACTTTCATAAATCTAATAAACTGTAAAAACAGTTCTCCCTTCATTATAAATGTGAGAGTGGGACTACAGCATACTCATCTCCACAATTTAGAAGTATTATCAGACCTTTATGTGGTTTAATGACTGAGAAAGTATAATCAAATGTTAACTCAGGAGATTTACACTTTTCTAATTAAATGCCAAGGCAAATTACTCTTCATGGTATTTAGCTATAAACCACATTTTTGTTGAAAATGCATTACTCCAAAGGAAAAAAAACCCCACACCAAAAAACCACCCTAAAACTGTTGAACCCCTTAATGCTCAAAGTAGTTTCTCTTATCTAATGCCAATGGAATACCAGCAGTTAGGTTATGCACCTAAAAGTAATGAAAATTTGTGACTTAGCATCCTGTTTACATGTTCAAAATTTAAACTTCCAGAAACTGTCTCTGCACCACAACATTACAAGAATGCAATAACAGAAAGCAACATACTACACTGAAAATTACCAGAGCATATTTATGGTTAACTGGCTGGTGCTTTCTTCCCTTCTTCCCATACCAGAGACGAGACATTTCCCTTCTAAAAATAAATTGAGACTAAAAAAGAAATTAAAAAAAAAAAAATCATTCAAGGCTGTTTGAAAGCATTCTCTGTACCTGCTGTCAGTTCCAGGCACAGGCAGAGCCCCACGATGGTTACAGGATAGTTTGCTAGACACACACATTTGACTGACATGGCAGGGAACAAATGAACGAGTGTACAGTAGGGGGATGTTGCACAAATGATGACGGTACCGAAGAAGAAAGGTTTCCTGTATTCAAGTGTGGTTGCAGAGCACTAGTATGTTAAAAAGGCTAAAATATTTAAAGATACAGAACAACTTAATTTTTTCTTATACAATACTGAAGAACACAAAAAACCCCCCAAGAACTGCTTGCAATACTCTGTTACACTATAATTGTTCATAAACAAGTTCTAATGGTAACAAATTTGCACTCAATATTAAAATAATAGTTTGTCTTACGTAAGTTGACAACTGTGTATAAACCCTGTCAGTTATTTCTTAGAGTCCAGAATCAGTTAAAAATGTGGTCAGTAAAGTTTTTTTAAAATACTCTTTTTAAGAAAGGTTTTAAAGCATTCAGAAACTCTAAACATTTTCAGTTTTGTAAGCTACAAGAACAAAATGAATCCTTTTTGTCTATAAGCTAAACTCGCTGTATGGGTTAAATGCTAGTCCCAGCAATAAAGTATTTTTGGAATCATGATTTAATTTTTTTTTTTCTTAAGGAAGGATGTTTATGTAAACAGGCATGTGCACCAGTAATATGCACAGCAACCTTTTGAGAATTTCTTTGTAGTAGCACTTGGAGACTTCAACCTCCCTCCTCCAAAAACCACCCAGTTTTTTACCAGTGCTCCGAGTCCTGGGTAAAAGTATTAAATAGGCCAGGGCAGCAGCAGGCAGCATCACAACAATATTAAAACATTGCTCACTCATGCTGTTGCCCTCTGATCTAAAAGCCAATATGCCCAAGCACAGAAAACCAGTACCAGAACTTGTGCCTAACTATACTGCAGATTGTGCACTGGAACGCCTCACCTTGTATTAGTATCTAACTCAATGTAATTCAGATGGATAAGATGTTTTTCTTTTCAGTAAACGCCTCCTCAGGAGCTGGTAACTCTAAAAATCAATTTGTTCCAACTTATGAGAATTATTAAGGTGGCAAGTAAGAACACTTTTATCACTGGGACATTGAAATAATACACAAGATACACAGTCAAATGGTGTAAGATTCAAACAATAAACCATATGCCCATTTATTTGAATTTTTTTAAAATAAGCAAGCCAATACTGAGGTAAAACAAAAAATGGACAGCCTTAAAACTGCTTCAAATGAGAAAATTACAATCAATATAAAAAATAAAATATGAGCTACAACCTCCCCCCCCCACCCCCAAAGTCTGGCAAATCTTAAAGGAATGGAGAGTATGCAGAAAAACTATTTCAAACTATCTCTGGACATGTGAATTCCAAGCCAAAAAGCAAAAGCTAGCCACACAACTAACTCCCCCACAGCCTATTTTAGCAGTCTTCCCCACCCATTTTTTTTTCCCCTCAGAAAAACCAAATTCTTCCCTAACACTAGCCAACACACTGTTTCTCCAAAACTGGGGGAGGAAGAAAAGAATCCGGGCCATCACACAATTTTTTATTCTAGAACATTTAACCTTAAACAATTAAAACAACTTGGATGTTTTTAGCTTCCCTCTAAATAAAACTGGCTCCCCCCAGAGCTTCTCAAAAGGATTTTAAAAACTTGCTCAAAAGAAGAGAGTGCAATAAACATCTTTGTTAGATCTGACAACTCACTTTTTCACATAATTATAGTTGCAAAATTTAATGGCAATAAATGCACTAGCAACTCTCTCTATCGGACATCCTGCCAGTCTGTTTTGATGTTCAGTCTTCCAGCAGCAGCAATTCCCACCAGCCAGTAGCTGCCCTGCAGCTGGCAGCATCTGCTGGAGGGGGAAGGTGGGTGGAAAGCAGGTCAGGAGAGTCTGAGCACCACCAAGAAACAGTGCAGTCCTAAAAGTGGCAAAAGTTTTTTCTTGTGACTGACCTCCACCCCAGGAGGGTGGTAAAAGTACTTTAGCAGTCTTTTTTCCAAATTCGTGGAAGATATATTTCTATTAGACAGGGAAAAATGCCCACACAAGAAGCTTGACCCCAGGAGCATCCCCTAATTAAAAAACCCGCCCTTTTATTCTTTTGTGCATTTGTGGGTTATATTACTGATCTGTTAATTTGAATCGGAACCTCATACTTTGTTTCTAGTTAATATATGCCTTGCCATAAAAGTTCTTAATTAAAAAGATTCTAGAGAGGAGTACTGGCACAGACCCAACATATATGCAGAAGAGCAGCAGACACTTAAGAGCTTCCACCTATTTGCTACCTAGACAACAGAGCAAATCAAAACGTATCTAATTACACTGAATGACAATCTTGTTATTGTCACTGTTAGTTTGTAACCAAGCTAAATATCTCCACACAATCAATGTTCAAGGCAGAAGCGCACAGTCCTTTCAGTAACTGTTATTCACAATGTCTTTTTTTCTAATAAACTGATCTGTCTTAAAAAAATATTAAAAAGTCGCAGCAGAGAAGAAGGAGAGTGCCAACAAATACAGATACAACTTATGAAATGTCTTATTTTCACTCCAAATCAATTATCTAGTTTACACCTTTTGCCACACCAGATTTAAAGTTATATCAGAATTGTATAGGTTGGAAAAGACCTTTAAGATCATCAAGTCCAACCATAAACCTAACACTACCAAGACCACCACTACACCATGTCCCTAAGCACCTCATCCAAACGTCTTTTAAATACTTCCAGGGATGGCAACTCAACCACTTCCCTGGGCAGCCTGTTCCAAGGCTTGACAACCCTTTCAGTGAAGTAAAATTTCCTAATATCCAGTCTAAACCTCCCCTGGCGCAACTTGAGGACATTTCTTCTTGTCCTATCACTTGTTACCTGGGAGAAGAGACCGACCCCCACCTCTCTACAACCTCCTTTCAGGTGGTTGTAGAGAGCGAGAAGGTCTCCCCTCAGCCTCCTTTTCTCCAGGCTAAAAAATGCCAGTTCCCTCAGCCGCTCCTCATCAGACTTGTGCTCTAAACCCTTCACCAGCTTCATTGACCTTCTCTGGACACGCTCCAGCACCTCAATGTCTCTCTTGTAGTGAGGGGCCCAAAACTGAACACAGTTTTCGAGGTGCAGCCTCACTAGTGCCAAGTACAGGGGCACGATCACATCCCTAGTCCTGCTGGCCACGCTATTGCTGATACAAGCCAGGATGCCATTGGCTTTCTTGGCCACCTGGGCACACTGCTGGCTCATATTCAGCTGGCTGTTGACCAACACCCCCAGGTCCTTTTCTGCCAGGCAGCTTTCCAGCCACTCTTCCCCAAGCCTGTAGCGTTGCACGGGGTTGTTGTGGCCCAAGTGCAGGACCCAGCACTTAGCCTTGTTGAACCTCATACAATTGACCTCGGCCCATCGATCCAGCCTGTCCAGGTCCCTCTGCAGAGCCTTCCTCCCCTCCAGCAGATCAACACTCCCACACAACTTGGTGTTGTCTGCAGACTTACTGAGGGTGCACTCGATCCCTTCGTCCAGATCATTGATAAAGATATTAAACAGGACTGGCCCCAATACTGAGCCCTGGGGAACACCGCTTGTGACTGGCCGCCAACTGGAGTAAACTCCATTCACCACAGCTCTCTGGGCCTGGCCATCCAGCCAGTTTTTTACCCAGCAAAGAATATACTCGTCCAAGCCATGAGCAGCCAGTTTCTCCGGGAGAATGCCGTGGGAAACGGTGTCAAAGGCTTTACTGAAATCTAGATAGACAACATCCACAGCATTTCCCTCATCCATTAGGCAGGTCACCTTGTCATAGAAGGAGATCAGGTTGGTCAAGCAGGACCTGCCTTTCATAAACCCATGCTGGCTGGGAAGCTGACAAGATCTCAGCTGACAAGATCTCATAACCTAGAAACAGGATAGTAAGGACAATAACTCTATAAACTTGCGTAGGAAGACTGGATGCTGGGTGTGAAAGAACATCTTTGCAGTTTGATTAGATAGCATTATTCTGTTTCACCTAGTAGCTAACACAATGTCTGATACCACAGTGATAGAAAAGTTGCGATATTGAGTTCTACAATCCCTATATTTAATATGCATGCTTTTTGATCAATATTACATTAGTAAAAAGTAATGGATGTCCCCTGCTCCTTCCCTCTTAAGGGAGGGAGGTTAGCCCAGAGAAATACTGGAGCGGGGGGACGGACGGACGGGGGACATAATTAATCAGTTTATTTAGAACTTGCTGTTGATTCCACATGAAGTGGCCATGTAGGTGACCAGTTTTTGTGATGAAAAGCCACAAGTGTGGTGCACTGACGATAAGCATCCCCAAGCATCTCCTGAGAAGATTAGGAGGCATATGTATAAAGTAAGATTGTTCTCAGGATTTAATACTCCAATTTCAGAAGCAGCCCTGAAAAATTGAGAAAAACTTATAAATCCCAGGAAACAGACTGTATAACTCAAGTACCTCAGTGCAATTCATAAGTCATTTGCATTTTTGACTGATGAGAAGAAAGCTTGGTTTTACGCTGTTGTATTGGTTTGCCTGGCAACAAACAAATCAACAAGCAATGACATCAGTTTCACTTTCAGTAGCCTATCTACCTGTTAGAATGTATTTTTAAAAAGATGAGATTGCTATTTACATCTAACAGGCACGTTTCACAGACTATAATAAAAACTCCCATCACCAAAGAGCCCAAAAGAAAAAACTGAAAGCGGCCTCAAGTAGTGTTTAAAATAGTGTAGTTTCAATACACATTAGTATAATGACAGAAAACAACTCTAGAATTATAAACTCTTATAGTCTTATTTATTTTTTTAAAATATAGAATAGCATTTTACAGCTCTGGTAAGAGATGTACATTCTGTATGTTTACTCCTTGTATTATAGTTTTAGGATATAAGTTACCAAAAACTTCAAAATTAGGAAGACACCTAAATTTAGATGCTCAGGCCACCTAAATTGTCATCTTTGGAAGGAATCCCACTAGGTGAAAGAAAGGCAGTTTCGTATTTTAATGATATAAGGCATACAAAAGTCAGCTGAATTAAGGTCTGGTTTATCTTTAATAAGAGGCAGACAAGTTCTATTTGGTACAAAAAGCCTTTCAGATGACTAAGGAAAGAGTGCCAAGTTCAAGAGTAATGAAGTTAGAATGCAATTGAAAAATAAAAAAATAAAAACCAGGTACTGCCTCCTAAGCAAAACTACTACTTTTTCTTCCAGAACAACTGGATCTTTGTAAAAGTTGTTGGAGGTGAAGCTAACAGGGGATTACAGTTAACTGAGGTCTGATCCCTTCCCCCTTTCCTGCTACAAGGAACACACTAAGCAGTACAAAAGCCACCTCCTGGGGTATCCAGTACAACGAGGACTGGCACAGCTGCTTAGCTGGCTGATAATGTTTCCATAAGAAAGGAAGTCTAATTTGAGAAGCCATCCTTTGTTTCCTTTCAACACCTTAGGGGAAGGGGAAAAAAAAAAAAAGCAGCATTTTTCCATCCACAAAATTTTCCTCAGGATTTTCAAAGGTACACTGAAAGTCATTAAGAGTCTCAAAAGCACAAGCTTTTTAGCTGAATAGTTCTGCTTCAACTCTTAGCAGAGAGGGACTGCCCCAGTTCTCTTAGATACATGAAATAACCATCAGTTACAATTCCACATTCATGATTCGAACCACAGGACAACTCCAACTAGTGAAAACATCTGAATTTTCACTTACAAGTTATAAATAGATTCCAAAGAGATTAACTAGAGAAAATAGATAGAGCAAAGCAAGAAATATGCCATGCATGAAGTTGAGAGAGAGTACAATATTTGCTCAAGTTAATTTCAAAAGCAAGAATTGAAGTTACTCATCTCTACAAAGGACATTGCATTATGTTAATGTGCACCAGAGTCTCTCTCTTCAATCACAAGAAATTAATTTAACAGAAACATTTCTAGTATTGCACATGGCTGATGAAATTCAAGAGATTCTCGTCCTCCAGTACAAGAGCAAAGCCTATTAAACATGCTTGCTAAAGCACAGCAACACCTGCATAGTGACATATCCAATTTCTTAACAGACAATGCATGATGTAAAAACCAAACAATGATCTAGCTTGTATATCCAATATACTATCATAAAGAGACAACCTTTCAAGAAACATATTGGAAAAATATTCTTATTTTGAGGACTGTTAATGTGATGCATCTTTACACATTGTGTGCACTGTTTCATTCAAGAAGCCTACAACTTCCAGGCTTCCTCTTCTCTCTGCTGATCCAGTATTATCCAGCTTGTCATACAGCATTATGCTCATACCACATTTTAAAACGCAAGACACAACAAGCAGCTGTCTCACCAGCATCAAAGCACTGAAGTATAGAGTAGGAAATGGAACCAAACATGATTAAGAATACAGAAACTTAAGACAGCAGTGCATACTGAAACTGAAATGCCCATTTTAATATAGAAATGTTGTAGGTAACAGTCCAGATCCACTGAAGAACTTAAGCACTTATGTCCAATACTTCAATCTTGAAAAATCTTCCTCACATGTTACCTGACCAGGAGGCAGGAGACATAATCACTGTTTGTGATCTTCATGTTTCTACAAATACATAGAAATAGAATTTCTAGACCCTCCAGAAGTTACAGGTTTTTTTAATGTTGAAATGTTGACTATCTAACTCACGTACCATTTCATGAAGGCAGAACTTCATCTGCAACTAATGGCTTGATCTAGCAAATTTTTTTCAAACCATGTCTAAAGTTCCAACTGAAATTCAGTTTGACAAGTGAGAGTTACTACAGAGTACTGCTTTCCAGAAGCACTGTATCTATATTTTCTACAGACGCTTAATATGCAAAACCAAAGGTAATGATTATGAAATGCAAGTCCAGAACATGACCCAGTGAATGTGGCAAAAATAATTTGCAAATATCTGTGAACTCATGCTTCGTTTTGGAAGTTAATTTCTAGACAGCTTTACATCAAACTCATTTTCTATATTTTCCAAACAATTGAAAAGCTAATGGAAACAATAAAACAGATGAGCTTCCAACTACTTTAAGACCAGCTTGCAGGTCCTAAGACAATAAATTTCCTGTTTTCAAATATCTTGTGGATGAGTATTTAGATTTATGTGGACCTGAAGTATGACTCTATCCTGAATAATACCAATAAATAAGACCAAATGACAGAGGGAAGCAGAGGGGAGAAAGAACAATCAACACTTTAAATAATTAAGGATTATTCTAGTACAGAGCAATTTCTGTTTCCTTATCAGATTTCAGGTTTAAATAGGAACTGATTTGCTTAACTGATTTCTTCACAAGTGCCCAAGATGAAATTTCTTTAATGCCTCTGAAACATTTAGCTGTGGCCACACTCAGTAATTATTTTTTTTCCATCAATACTCTGTCTGATGACCAGAGATCTGATCCATGCAGCATAAATCCTGTATTTCCAATATTACATGATGATAAAGACATTTAACAGCTGTAGTACCTTACATAGATATTGTTTTGATTGTTCCAGGTTCAAATCTGCAATCTAAAGCTAGATGAGCAGTCTATGTCAATAAGTCATTATCACATACAGAAATAAAAAATGTATTTATACACATACAGTCAATATAATGGTGCATCCCAGTTTTCCAGCTCCCTATCAAAAAAGTTAACTACTTAAAGTTAATAACATTCCTTGAACAATAAAGGGACTTGATCTGTTGTATTCTTTGAGAATTAGCTTCACAGACCAACAGATGAAGCAATAAATAGCAAATTAAGGTATTTTGATCTGTATAATTTCTTTTCCTTCTCCCCCTCCCCCCCAAGAGACCAACTAGTCCTTTAGTTAGATACAAATAGAAGGTGCAATAATTTTATGATAAAACTCGCATGGGAAAGCACAAATTGTGTCATTTCTCCTTTATGCACTGTTTCTTACGCAAGTAGTCATTTCCATTGTTTCCTCCCTAATGCCCTCCTCCCTGTACTGAATTGTTAGAGCACAGCACTTTCCTTTGTATCTAGCATTATTAAAACTGTAAAAACCTTGCTTGGAAAATTAGTTTCAGTTGTCCTTCCTTCCCAGATACGGTAAACTGATTCTCTAAATATTTTAATGGGATTATTTACATGTCCATGCCAACTTCCGTAGAAAAATATTTGAGCTTATCAGCACACTTTATGTGTACACAAGTTTATTGGAAAGTTGATTTACCTCATTTAACTCTATACTAGATCCCTGATATGGTTAATGACATTTTACATGAGTACTTGTTTTCCATGTCTTTTTCCGCCAATGGTCAACTTCAAAATGCCACCTGCCACTTCATATAGCAACAGCAGTGGAAACAAGCCCGTCAAGGTTTTACAATCCATTTTAGGAAAACAATAGTAGAATAACGGGATAATTGGAATTTCTGGAACTGATGAATCACAGAGATATCACTTCCCACCTCCACCTCTTCTTTTTTTTTTTTTTTTTTTTTTTAAAGAGTGCAGATTTTTTCCTGAATTAAAAAAGTTAGAGTCTGCAAGAAAGGTTACAGAAAAATGCATACTGGGCAGCATTTCTCATAATCTTTCTTCCAGTTGTTCTATGACCAAGCGTGGTTCATAATTTGTGCTCTAATCTGTTGGGGGTTTTTTGTTTGTTTTTGTTTTTTTAAAATATACAATGTATATGCAATGGAATAACATTTATCCTTTACAGGGAATGTCAACAACACTTCTCTTAGAAAAGCAAACTTTTATGCAGCCATGAGAAACTATTATCAGTTATTTTACAGAAATAGTAAATAGTTGTGCTACTTGAAAACTCATGTCTCAACCAGGATTTGGAGACTAGGAGAATTCAAGCAGTTTTTCCTTTTCACTCATCTTAAACTTCTTCAAACGTAAGACCAATCCTATTAGCAGTGCTTGAGGACCCATCCCTGCTTTCAAATACTGTGGTACCATGCATTTACCAACACCAGCTGACAACTCTGTAATGCTTTTAATCTGTGGTACTAACTGGCACCAAAATGATGTTAATGCATCATCAGCTATCTAACAGCAAGCGCTTTAACACTACGTCATTAATTTCTATACACATTACCCATATATACAACTTGAACTTAAAAAGGAAACAAAATTAGACCATAAAGTACCAATGGAAGTTGTTTCCGAGGCACTGCACAACAGAAACAGTCAGCTTGCTGTCAAATCTTGCCATGTTTAGATGCAAGTACAGAATATGCTTTGGAGAAAGCATTTGTTTATCAACACACAGGTTTCTAAACATTATTAATTATTTGTGCTAACAGATAAAGAAAACCATTAGCACTTGAACTTACACACACTAAAGAAAAAAAAAAGAATACCATGTTAAATATACTTCTAACCCCCAAGGCTCAGTAGAGATGGTAAAAACACAAAAAACCCAAAAATAAAACCACCACACAAAAAAACAAAAACCCCCACACAACCCAAAACACCCTCTTCCTTGGTGTATGCCCATTCACTTAAGTACAAGAAGGTAAAAGAGATACTTGAGGAAAATGGATGGGGATAACACCACCAAGAACCTAGCAGCACAGTTTCATTTCTTACATAAAATATAAAATAAAATTCTTGTCTATTCATTTCTAGCGGACACCAGAGACAAGTCTTTAGCACAGACTGATCTTAAGTGAAAAAGTATCCTTTTTAGAGAGCTTTGTCAACGGGACAGGCAGAGGCCTCTTGGGATGGCAGGTACTGAGGAACCCCATCAGCAACAGGAGCTATGAGGTACCCCACACAGAGTTTGTTTTAAACTCTAAGTAACTGATGACTATGAATTAGTCACCTTTACTGATGGTAATGTTAGATAGTAGTAGATTCATGGTTATTTCTAATAAGTCAGTTACCTATTAAATGTGTAGCATACAATACAAAAAGAGTCAGCTAAAGGATTCCCTGGATTTTATTTTTTTTGGACACTTCATACGGTGCAGTATTTGATCAAACCAGTGTTTAATATGACAGCAGGAGTCTTGATCTCTTTGCTACTAGATCAGCTGAGGTTGTATCTACTGGATTACTTCAGGGAAAAGGCTGATAGGAAATAGACTACTCTGTATACAGGTAGAAGAAAGCATAAGCAGATGAAAAATTGGAGTAAGTTCAGAGTCCTATTCATTGATTCATTTAATAAACTTATAAACCAACCCCTACTACTTGTTTCATACATTACTGATCTTTGCTTTTCCTTGTTCCTTCTTCCCATAATTCCTTTTCCACTAAAAAAAGCACAGTACTTCCTTAAAGTCTCTAGATAAAAAGCTGCAGCTGAATGTGTTAAGATAGGACTATCAAAGAAGCAAAAGCTGTCTCAGAGCACCACACCTGGGTTACCCATTAATCCTCTTCCCTGTTTCTCCAGTTTTAAGATACTGTACAATAATAGCAGAGAGAGCACTTTTCCAAAAAGAAAGCTACTCCACTAGTTTACTCTTTTGATAAATCAACAGTACTTCATGATGCATTTGTACACATCAGGATTTTGCTTTCCATTTCCCTTCCACCCTGAGTTTTCCCATCAGTTTTCTGAAGAAGGCAGCCTATTTTTCATCCCAATACTCACAAAAAGGTTTCAATGATACTGTTCACCCTCTATCTTAGATTACACCTGGATCAAGACCTGACAGAGAAAAAGCCTGTTGGGTTAAAGGAAGGAAGTATATTGATTGAAAATAATGACTGAAATTCAACGGGAGTAATGGGTAACAACAACAGAAACAATTTCCTGTATGTACTGATACTTTCTAGCACATATGTTATAAGCCACTGAAATGCAGTTGTATGTAATGACAGGTTGAACCATCTGGTACTGTCAAACATTTCTGATAAAAAAGTTATTTTTTAACAGCTTTCAGATTTGTGCTAGAAGTCAGTCATAAGGAGTCACATTACTCAAGTTAAAATGCACAGAAGACTACATTAGCATATTTCTTGTACTTGCATAACATCTTTTTTTTTTTTAAAAAAGTTATCTCACTAATCACACTAACTTCTAAATCCAGAAAATAATTATTTGATAATCTTAAGAGAACCGAGCTTGACATAATTTTCACACTACACATATGGAAATAACGGTATTTTTGAAATATCGTGTTCTACAATTGTTTCCAGAGGAGACCTAAATAAAGGCTTAAGGCACGACCTCATTCTGTAGTAAGTAACTTACAGTTTTTAATACATGTAGGAAAAGGACTGCCTCTACTATCTTCAGAAATACCTCCTAAAAAGTTACAACATTTAATCCTGAATAAAAATTTACACTATTTTCTGTGGAAATTATTCTGTAATTATATTAGGGTGCTAAGTTACTGAAGTGGTCATTAAAAGAGAAACATACTGTGCCTTAAACCATAATATTGATCACTTGCCACTGATCCCCGTGTTCTGAAAGGCCAAGTTTTAAAACGTCAAATACTTATAAAGGCTTTGAGCAAGAGTCAACACCAAAATACATTGCTGGTAAAAATACTAGAGCAATATATATGCTGGAAACATGAAGATTCAAAAGACATGCTTTTATGATACTCATTTCAATGTCTCAAAGCAAAAATGCTCCATGCAAAATCACCGAGCTGCAGAGACAGTGTTTTGTAACCACAGCCTAATACTTCGGCTAAGTAAGTGAGAAGTTTGAAGTCAGAGTTCTATGATTCTAAGTTTTGGAGCGAAGAAGAAAACTGTTACCTGTAGTTAGACTATTGCAGTTTTTAAAAATTTCTTTTACACTCTACATAAAACACAAGTACACACTTCCTTAATTTCAACATGCTCCATTGTGGGGTGGGGGGAGAGGGAAGAAAAATAAATTAAAAAAAAAAAAAAAATCAGTCTTACAGTCAGAGATTGCAATTGCTGTCCTGAGACTCAAGTTAAACAGTGCTGATGGGATACTTCTACAATATATATATGACAAGAATCATCAAACTTTTGACTGACACTTGAATGCACAAGACTACAAGTGCTTTAACTGTATGTACACTACAAAACACCATGTAGACATGTAAAGATGTGTCCATAGAAACACAGTGGACACAGATTCACATGGAAGAAATGTGTTTGTTATAAAAAATAGATAGTTCCAGTTACAGTACAGTATATTACTAAAATCCATGCAACAGTATCTTAATGTATGAAGAAGTTACAACTGAGAAGTTAATTACTGGATTATTGGAAAAACATGTCATTAATAGATTAATTTTCCTTTTTTGTTCTCTCATCCCTGTTTTGAGACTTACCAATAAGTATTCAAACATTCTAGATACAGGAATAATAAATATCAGAAAACTGTCAGTTTACTTGACTGAAAACTAAGTCTGCTTCATCAAAGTTGCAACTTCTTTGCTGTACTCACATTCCTTTTAACTCTGAGTTTTAAGTTACAATCTGCTCCATACAAAAATGACTTGTAATTGTGAAATGTTGCCCTGAACTGATGTTAGAGCAAAGCATTAGGATGGCATAAATTAAACAGTCATGGTCATAATAAGCAGACTAATAAAGCACATTGCTTTGTTTTTCTTATTGGAAAGGATTTAACACTATTTTAACCATATTACTATGAAAGTATTAAAAAAAAAAATAATAATCTTTGACACTGTTCTTCCTTACCTCCCACTCTTTAGCAGCATCTTCAGTAGTAGATTCTTCACTATTTTCAGGCTCTTCCTTCTTTTTTACCACTATAAATCCAGGTTCCCGAAGAGATTCCCCATTATCTTCTGCATATATCTCTGGACTCCACTGGATAAAGAAGACATACAAATGATCTGTCCTAGAGAAGTCAAGTAATGATACAGAAAAGAAAAACAAGGTAAGTTTGTGATCTTTTGGGTCATGTCTAATAATTATGAAGTATTTAAGGTTAAAATGAAAATACTTACTATTTCATGTTTTACTAGATATTAGAGACACATTTGAAAAAAGCTAGTTAGTATTTTTTTTTTCTTTTTAATTATATGAAGCTGACACTGGAGGAAAAACAGGAAACAAGTTGGCAGTTGACTAACTGTGTTTTCATATACAAGTATGGTCCTTCAACCACTTCTGTCCTGTTGGAAACCTCTGTTTATAATTTAAATAACTTCCAAAATAAAACACTAAGATTTTTTTATTTTATTTAAAAAGCGTTACATAAAAGCATAAACAAAATTGGAATTTAAAAATGTCTGCATGTCTGTTTTCCCCATACCTGAAGAAGAGCTGAACACTCCAAAGACATGTAACCAAAATTATACAGACTGTGAGAATTACTACAGATATAAGGAAATAAGGCTGAAAGTATGCATATATATATATAGCTAGATCATAAACTACAGACTATTCTAACTGCAGTAAGTCCCAAGATTCAAAGTTACCTCCTTTTAAGTTATCTGCCACAAATGGCATGGTTCTCCAGTTTGGAAGAACAAAATGCCCAAATTCCCAGAATAAAGTTATTTACAATCCTAATAGATGTCAATCTATACTGTTTAAGCATTTCCTATGGGTGCACAGATGGAGCATTTAGAAAAAGGATGTGCAATGAATCCACTACGTCTTCATCATGGAAAAGACAGCTTCAGAGCTAGAGCTTTATGGCTCTGGTTACCAAGAATTTGAATATTCCTTATGTCTCTCTTCAGAGATATTTGCTACAGTGAATCTGCATACCAGATTAGCATGAAGAACAATATTTGGACTTCCCGCCCCAATCCTTGCAAAACTGAATACTGGAAGAACAGCAAGACATACAGAGCAGCAAAGGCTCTCAAAACGCCAGCTATAATCTTCACATGCCTCTATGTCTAAAAGGATGTAGCACACAGGTATGTAATAATAGTCTCTGAACAGAGTCAGTTATTTAAAGTCACCTTTGTTAAAATTAAGGTTCCTGGATAACATTGATGAAAGGAAAAAACATGCAAACAAACAAACCTTTCTCTGACAGTAAGAGAGAATAAAACATTTCCAATGCATAAGGCTAGATAAGGTCTATGACAAAGTCAGAAGAAGAAGCTGCAGGCTCCTCATGCACTGAACGAGGTGTCAATTTTAAAAAGTCTTACAAGTAGGAAAATAAAAAAAAAAATCCCGATTTTAACTTTTTAAGAACTTGAAATTGTGTATAATTATAGCAGTTAAAAAAGCAAATAAAACTATGTTTAAGGAACTCTAAGACACTCCTTCCCAGACTGGCTCATTTGAAATTAAGAACACTGAAATAATGCAGGTTTGTCAGATACCTACTTTTTCCTCTTTCTTACCACTAGGTGACAAAGACAACTGGGTTGGCACTAAATATTTTGACCTATGCAGAGTAGCACTCAGCAAGGTTAACACTGAATTAAGAAAACAAACACCCCACTACCACCACATGTGACTTTTTGTGTACAAAAACATAGGACACACACTGGATGGATAAAGAACAGATTACTAATTCCCCATGCAGTTAGAGAGAGAAACCCTTCATAGGTGGAGTAATTTCCAAGGAGATCAGACACAGACTGTAAACTAAGAACTATTTCTTCTGAACTAGGTGATAAATTCTGCTTTATGCTGAAGATAAGTACTTGCTCTGCTACATTAGAAAATGAACCAAGAGACAGTAATAATTTTAATTAGCTGACCTAGACATCATTGTCATATGTGAAACATTTACCTGTTTTCAAATTAAATATGGTATGAATAAAACAAGAAAATTTGAGTTGACTGTAACCACAAAAGGTCACCTGGCCCAGACAGGATTAGCTATACCAGAATCAGTGTGACAGACATTTGTCTCAAGAAATTGCATAATCTCCACCACTTAGGGTAAGCGGGGGTGATGTTTAAAAGCAGTTTAGTGATGCACTAGCATAGACTCAATTCTCCCTGTTGGAAAACTCAAATATTTTGATCTAATTTCAGTCCATTACACATCTCCATTCACAGTGGACATGAAAAAACAATACTGCCTTTCTTGTTGCAGCCAACTTTTAAGTATGAAATGATTTTATGTTTGTAATCAACCTTTTCTCCTTTAGATTAAAGAACCCCACTTACTTCTAATTTTCTTTATATGTTACACTTTCTAGGCATTAATTAGTCTTGCTGCTTTCCTCTGGACTCTCTCCAACTGATCCATATCTGTCCTCAACTGCAGTGCCCCAACTGGACATGCTATGCCATTCAGCTCAAAAGAAAAGATGGAAAAGTGACTTGATCATTGTGTGTAAGTATTTATACAAGATGATAGCTGATAGTTTTTTGTTGTTGTTTCTTTCCTTTTTCCCCCCTCTTCTGACAAGGATATAATAATCTCCAATACCCCCCAAAATCACATTCAACTAGAAAATAAGTCACAGTTTCCTAGCAGTAAAAGATCATTTAAGAATTCAAGACTTTACCAGTGAGTGAGCACGGACATCTCATGTCTTTGAATCACTGCAACAAATTTAGATATTTTTCTGGTAGATATGTTTCAGTTGCTTCCTGGAAAAGTTTTATGTTCCATATATAAAGATAAGACAAAAGAGTCCCAGCTAGCTCTTCTGAACTCAGAGCTCTAAGAAGCAGAGAGAATTTTTAGAAAGTTTCCAAATAACGGGAAGCACAGATAATGGCAATAAAAACTTTGTTGCAGAACTCACTTCCTTCACTAGATATTACTTACTTGATTCTTTGCTACAAACACAAGCCTAAATAATACCATGAGAAACTACTGGCTGAACCTACAAGTAACTGAAGTAAATCAGTACAGCTTCAGTATGGTAATGAGGTATTCCAGAGTTAAGTACAAGCCAGTCATCAATATTCTCAGTTGTTGACCCTTTTTTGTGTTGTTTTATAGACACAGTCACTGAAAAATTTTGAATGGTGAAAAAAAAAAAACAACACCAAAACTCAAAGACCTACTGGAAAGTGTTGATTTTTACAGTCTGCCCCTTCTTACCTTTCTTGTGGAACAGCAAACCAGTACTCATGTTTTTTATCCCTCTGTGCATACTGTTGCATTGATGCACTTGCTTGTGAAACAAATGTTTTTCTCATGGGTTTTCCAACCCTGAGACACAGAAACTTGTGAGATCGATGCCGTCTTTTTTCTTTCGTAAGAGAAGAACCTATTAGTAAAGAAAAAGTAAGCTATCCACAATGTACAAAAGAGCTTAACAAAATTATTAGCCAATTTTGTATTAGGCAATACACGTATATAGGACATATATATAAATAAGTAATAGGAGATGAGGTAACATAGGTAGTAATAATTATCTGGTTTTTATTATTACATAAATTGCATCAGCAGAATTAACTTCAGAGTACAACACATTTGAATAATTCTAACATTCATTTCTGCTTCCAACCCCAGATCCCATTATGATAGCCTTTCATCCATGCTTGAAAGTATTTCAGAAGGTATTCTCAATGCATATCCCTCAACACTGAATCAGACAAACCTCCCACTGTTAAAAAGATATTCCATATACATGCAAAAGATACAGAGTTAAATAAGTACTTCGGCTTGATTCACATATGTCAAAGCTGTTCATTAGTTACTTTTCATTTAAAAAAGAAAGGTTCTGGCACTACTAATAGAGGATTGAGATGAATTTTAATTTGTTAGCTATATCAAACACTTCAAAGGTGTTAGTACCACTTCAGGATGAAGTATACAGGGTGTTGTGGTACGGGATTTTTCCCTCCAGTAGTATATTTAATTGAACTAATAGAATTATATGATTACCCTCAAGGTCTGGATTGTCTAGTCAGCACAAGGCAAAGGAAGAAGCCTTCTCGAAATTGTTTCTTTGCTAGATTAATTGCCCAAATCCTAGAACATGAGCTCCAGCCACAAGAGACGTTTTAAAGCAAGGAAAGAAAATGTAAATTTAAGAGTTCTTATGATCTGCTATGACAACAAAGGATTTATCCTACCTCCGGTGTTACACGTACATACAAATATGTTCCAATTTTCTAGGACACTCATCTTTTCCTTTACAACTGAATTTCTCCTTCAGTATCCATGCAGAATACAGATACTCTAAGCACAGAAAACATCACCTTCTTGATCTATAAGCATCTCTACTGTATGTTTTCCTCAATCAGATTTTCACCATAAAGTTTAGAACAGCATTGTTCCACAAAATAATATTTTTTTCAGTAAATATTTAAATGTGTGCCTCCTAATTTTCAGTTACAGCATTTTAGAATTATACCTGCAGTATACAGTATGGTAGAATAGTCATAATATGCATGATTTGGAAGTATTTTATAAATCTGTAAGCTCAAAGGTAAATTGTCAGATAAAAAAACCACCCAAACCAAAAAGAACCCAAAATAAACAAAAAGCCCCCTGTTTCATAGGACTGGCACATGAACTTTGTGGCAGTGTTAGAGAAGTACTCTTAACATAATCTGATATTTGGGATTTTGGTCCTTCACATGCAGCAGTTTAGAACTTCTCTGACCTAGTGCTCAGAGAAGTGGGATTTGTACCATACCTTAAAAAAGAAAAACGAGTGAGATTATAGTTCCAGCTAGCAGAGAGAATGAAAACAAACAATTTAGCCCTGCCCCCAAATCTCAAAAGGAGTATTTAAGATGCTCTTTTTTGGTGTGTTCTCCAATATATTTTTCTGTATTTGACACAGAATTAATCAGAAAAAAATATTTTAGTAATGGCTATTGTGTGGCTCTTTCCCCCCCCGCCTTTCAATCTCTGCCAATATCCAGCTAACTAAGCAGCAAACAGACATGTTATCTTTAATGAGATTTCAGCTCGTTTATACACACACAAAACTACAGACCATTACAATTTCTCCAAAGTATCAGCTACATCTAGCTTTTATTTCAGTCCACTGGTTAACATAAGTGTCCATAAAAATAGAAGAGAATATAAGAGAGCCCTGAGTTATAAAAAAACCTCCAAGGGAGACCTTTTTAGCTATTCTAGTCTACTCATAGTTACCAACTCGCATTGCATCACCTGTTCAACATTCAGAGCAAATCAATCATTAATTCCAAACTCAGAAACATTTGACCTCTGCAAAGATCAAGAAATGGTAGTTCCCAAAAAACTAGATGCTCAAAACTCCCACAAAAGAGAACAAATTCAACGAAGTCCTTGCTATATGCAGGAGATAAAAAGACTATCTAGGTAACTTAATGATACAAAACTCATAGTAGGACTACTTCAGAGTTTTAGTCTGATAGACAGGATATTATAAAGTGTTTACAGTGTTTCAATTTTTTAATGACCTAGTGTTTTAGTGACCTACTGTTAATAGGTCTGTCATATTTAGTCTTTGACAACCTTCAAGAGTTAAGCAATAGATCTATGCTTTTACCTTGGCTCTATTTAAACTTGCCTGTAGACAAAGCCAGTAGAAGCTTCACCAAATCTATCTAGATTGAGAAATACTAATCCATAATTTACTGTTTTATTTGCATTCTGCTAATACAACATGCAAGAATAAGAGACATACAATAATGCCAACTGAAGTTGGACTGAAGTCATTGGCACAAATCTCCAAAAAGTAACCTGTGCTTTTTTTAAAAAAAAATTTTTTTCTATTTTACCCCCACAACCTTCAGTGAGACTGTAACACCACGTGAAGGTTTCTAGCCAGCACTCCGCTGTCTGACTGTATGCAGATACTTTTTTGATTATATATGAATATACTCTGTGACTGTACAGACCACATCACGCATGAAAAACCTGCAGTCACTCAATGATAACATCTTCCAGAAAACCAACAAAACTAAAGCATCTAATACAACTGAATTACAAATAATACTCAATTGTAAGAAAAGCAGCATTTGTGGCAAACACTTGGTGCTTGAATTTTTTAAAAGTTACAACCAGCAACTACTGCTAGCTGACATTTTTGCCAGAGGATTTCCTCTACTATTTAAGGCATAAAAGCCAAACTTATCACAGAATGATACAATTATTAATCTGCTTCAAATTTCAAAATTCAGTTACTTCCTTAACAGAAGGAGGAAAAAAAACCAACCACCCAAAACTATCATATCAGATTCTGGAGTGTAAGATGAATTTCTGTCAAACGAAGAATACTCCTCTCTATTCAATACAATCTCAATTTTTAATAATGAACATAAACAATTTGACCTTCAAATGCACTTCACATATAATCTATTAGTTTGTGACAGGCATTATAGATATGTTTTCTTTCTGGCCCCCAAAATATTGCACAATTAAAACTAGTTTATCTCCATTAGTAAGATGATAAGGCACCAGAAAGTGACCTATGAATTTTTTAAAAAGCAAAATCAAATACATACAGAAACATCTTTAAGTTACTTTAAAAAAACACAGCATTTTTTTTAATATGAATTGAGTAACTTCAAAAGACTTTCAAGATAACTTCCAACTAATAATCCTAGGGCCTAATCTTTGCAGAGGAGTAATGGTACTCAAGAAATAAACCTAGTTGTTCCCCATATTCATAGCACTAGTTTCTTACCATCTAGCTCTTATTTATCCTGAGAAACGCTTTTTGTATGCTCAACATTATAGTAGTCAGCATGAAAGTATGACAAGATGCAAGTGAAACAAAGTTCTGAAAGTATCAGTGTTAAGACTCCAGTGTTCATTGCTCACATCATAAACCTTAACCACCAGGTAGACATGCTATAAATAAGGTGAAATTCATTCCCAGAAATTCATTCATACCCGTGTACACTGGGATCAAAATTTAAGTGACCGCTAGCTGATTGCTAAAGAACATTTTTAATTTTGAACTCTACAGTGACCAATGCATCATGGATCTAATTTTACAGGCTCATTTAAATCTCCCCTACAAAGATACTGTGGTTTAATATAATCATAAATATAATTTCAATGAGGAAAAAGTGACAGGAACAAAGGTATCCACGTTTTCAGTTTCCTGAGCAATATTTTCTCCACCGGTTTATATAAGGTATAACTTAGGTATATCTTCAAGCCAATAAGAAATACAAGGAATATATGGAGAAACATGTTCTACAGAATGAAAAGCAATGAAAATTGTGATGAGCTGGAGAGAGATACATTGTAAATCTGAAGGCTAACACCGTATCCATAAATACTGACTCACCTTCTAATTGCCCATCTCCTGCAGCCACAGTTTTCTGACTAATTTCTTTTTGTGAATCTTGTTGCATGTTTTCTCTTTGTTGTTTGGTTTGTTGCATAGTGTGGGTCTTCCAGAGGTTGCGGAGTTCCTCAACTTCTGTCTCTGAGTCTTGAGTTCGCTCTCTCACTACTTTCCCTTTGCTAGTTGTCACTTTCTTTTGAGAGTCTGTGGTATCTTCACAACGTGGACATTCCTCTACAGTCTTACTCTCTCCCTCTGGTTCTTTTCCTAGTGAGGAATCTTGATCATTGCCCACTTCTGCCTCTTTACCATGTTCTTCACTACCACGTGATTCTTGCAAAGACTGCTGGAGGACATCTGAAATATTTTCACTAGGTTCTTGTCCACCCTTTATAAGCATTTCAGCACTTTCTGAACCTAAGCTGTGGGTACCAAACTGTTTAACATTTACAACCATTTCGGCACTGGGTTTTAAGTCACTGGCAGCTTCATTTGAGTCTGAAATGATTGTTAAACATTCAGCACTAGTCTGGTTTATTGTTTGGACAGATTCTGATGATGCTCCAGAAGATTTGTCTTGTCGAAGCTCATCTGAGGAAACAAGTTCCTCACGTATTGGAGAGAGTTCTGATTCTGTGAAAACATCTTCTGAAAGAGACTCCTCTGTGCTCCTTGGGGCAGTACTAGCACTGTCATTGCCTGTATCCCGAATCCTGGAATCCATTTCATCTGTATTGCTCTTTGCAGCTTTCTTGGAATAGCAAAGTTCCCTTACAGACAGCTGTTCTACATCTCTGTTGAGCAAATAAGAATGTTGTTATAGCAGGTGCCTTTTACATCAAGCTCTTTTCTTTACTGAGTTTTGTTTAATGCTGAAAAAATTTAAAGGTGCTCCTAAAAAAAAACCCCACCCAAACAAAAACCCAAAACTTCCCAAGGACTTCCCATCTTCATGACATTACTTTCAGAAGGAGAAGCTCTCCTATGAAACCAACAAGACTGTTTGAAATACTTAAAGTGTAAAAACAAAATAAAAAACAGGGGAAAACCAACAAAAAGCTACACACAACCATAATCTCTAAAGGTAGAAATCTTCCACAATCTTTTAAGCTTTGTCTACCAAAGAGGCCAGTACAATTGTATAGATCTGTCCTACTCTATTATGAAGTTGACACCTAGCTTACCGGTAAGAAATGAATGGCAGAAGTCATCTGGTCTAACCTTAAATAGTTAAGCTAGTCAGTGCAGAACAACAGGAACCATCAAGGTAGATCTTCCCTTTCTGCCCATGGAAATACCTAACAGTGATTAGTGTCAGGCACCTAACTTTGAGGATACAGTTCGGCAAAATAAACCCCAAACTGCTTGGTACAACTGAACAATTTAAAGAGCAGACATCAAACGTTGATAAATAGTGTAAGAAAAAGACAAGCATAAAAGAACTTATTTTCCCCAAAGGAAATAATCTTATTCAAAATAAGCTAACCAGAAATTCTATGAGTTTTAGAAGAAGAGGACTACAAGGGGACTGTGAACATGCTCAGCTATATCTACAGGACTCAAGTTTTTCCACTGCTGTCAAAAAAACCTGAGCAATACATAACCTTCATAAATTTCTCATGTTTAAACATACTTTTGACTAGACTTCTCAATGCCAACTCCCTTGCTACCACAAGCACATTGCATCTTCCATTACCTAGTATCAAATACTTTTAAGAAGCTTATACCTTGACCTCCCATCTTGAAGAAGGATAAATCCAATCCATGTTGCTACACAACTTTTTATTCAGTTAGGTCATATTACTGACATTACTGAGACAGTGCTAAAATTCAGGATGTTTGCAAAGCATATGCACTCTCTTACCCAAGTGTTAACATGAAGCTGATATTAAGCTTGTGCTGATGTAGTAATTTTGCTTACAAAGCATGTGGATTAGAGTTTAGGATTTATCACCTATTAGACTGGGCCGTTTCCTTAAATTTTTTGGGATTATGCTGGCAATAGGTGCTCTCAGACAAGCACAACCTAAGGTTCATGAAATGCATAAAATATCTGTATATTTTCAGATATATTTTTCCAGTTTCAGCATAGGTTGTGGCTTATATATAAAAACCATACAACATGAAATTGCAGTTTTAAGAACCAAAGAATCCATCGGGTTTGTGATCAGTTTCCATTATATCGATAATCTTATTTTCAGTATTCTGATTGTTTTTCCAAGTTTAAACAAGTTTGACAGTTGACAAAATTGGGAGAGAAAAAGAGGGTTAATTAAAACAGTGGAATATTTGGGGAAAAAACACAAACAGTGGGAAAACATGATTTATGTCTCAAATACCTCAATACACACAGGTCATGTCAGATCTAACTGTAGCTGTTGGGAGTTCTGGTTACAGACTTAAACTTGAATTTTATTTTTCCTAAAATTTACAAACATGCCTCAAATTTTGATGAGGTTAAGGCAAAAAGACTGAAGAAAATGCTAGAAGTTAGTGTTACATTTAATAGTTTATAAATTTGACAAGAAAGAAATCAGATTGGACATACAGGGCTCTGAACGCACAGTGTGACCTTTCATTATTAGACATGTTTTCATTCCATATGCATTTATATTATAAACAAAACAAAACAGGAAACGCACATGCTACAAGAGCACAAAAATCAACAGGGCATGGAAGGTAAATTTTTAAGCCAACATTGAGTCATTAAGAAACTAAACATGCTAGGAAAAAGATGTGTTTTGCAACTGCAATATTAAGATTTGAACAGGTAGATTAAAAAGAGTCATCTAATTTTCATAACCTCTTGACATCAACTGACATCAACTTGCTCTAGACATCAACTGAAGTAGGAACTACAAGCAACTTTTTAAAACTCAATCTGGAAAATAAACTTCCAGAAAGCAATCATGCTGAAGGCATCATCATACTACATCAAAAGCCCCAAAAGCACTACTATAGTAATACATACATTGGTTGCTCTTTCAAGAAACACATGACTTAAGACAGCAAACAAGACCATGCCAAGGTACCAGTTTACTACCAGGTCGCTGCTGAAACTGAACTTAAAAATGGTACAAGACAAGTTATTTCTTCTGGGTGTCCAGATAATGTAAGATTATCAAGATGTGCTTAGCATACTACCAGTAAGAACTGTGAAAGGGCGTTTTTCAGAGTTACTAAGTATCTTTATACCTTACTTAAAATGGTTGCATTTTTTAAGAGTTACACATCAGGGAAACAGCTTTACCCTCTCATACATATAGACAACTCTGCCTCGGTTAAAGGAGTCCACTTCCCTGCAATTAGATGGTCAAGGTAGTCTGCAAATGTTTGTGCTTTATGGGCTGTGACAGGTAAAGGTGGCACGATTTTTTAAATTTTTTTTTAAAATCCTTTTTGGCTTTAATGTTAGAATTCATCCTGTTTCTGAGGACAATATAAAAATTAGGCAACAGACAGAATGGAACAAAGGGTTTTCATAATGCTGCTTAAAGTCAGTTTTAAATGCTAAACACCAGCAATTAAAGCTCACTGATCCAAATTCACTCTGTTCACCCCAACCAAGGCTACACCCAAAGGCAAATATGCAGTTCCTCCCCTAGCCAAAAAGGGAAAAAATATACTCCTAATGCCATAAAAATACACACAAACTTCAGAAAATTATTTTTACAATCATTTATCAGAGCAACAAGAGGGTATGTGAAGCTAGTGTGAGAAGCAAGTGGAAAATGGTAAATAATAAAGATTTGCACCTAAAGCTGTTTAAGCTGGACTTTTCTATTCTGTACATCAGTTTTTACATTACTGAAGAATCAAAGGCATCTGTTTTCCTGGTGGGGAAGGGGCAGAGGAAGTGGTGTGGTACCTTTTGCTATACACTGAGTCTTAAAAGAGACTATTGGAGGAAATTAGAATCCGTGTATATAGAAGATTTATTCTATATAGCATACAGAATGTGAGAACTTAAGGTAAAGCAAGCTTTCTCAAGAGTCTTTCCAAGCCAATATTTGATGTTCTTCTTAAAAAGGAAAACAACAGAAGAAAATGTGGTTTTGCTAGTTTTGTATGGTCAGCAATATGGCTACAGTTCATATTTATTCAAAGCTTTATAAATACTATTCTATCTTACATGGTTAATGAATCCTTAATTTTGCTGTCCACAATTTCCTTATACAGAGCAGCTGACATCACTTCTTCCATTGGACACATGATGCCATACTCTTCACAGCCGTTCTCTTGGACCAGAGGATCCATTTTATGAGGATCAAACATTATATTATTTGGCGTCACTAGCAGCACACCATTGACTGTACCCTAAAATGAGAGGGAAAAGAAGTGGTAAATTTTCTCCTTCATATTTCAGCTCATTCTCTATTTTTTTGTAGGAAAAAAGCGTTTTCTAATTTGTTTTTAAAGCATCTTCATATTTATCTTTATTTAAGCAACTTTATACAGTTTCTTGTATTTTGCAGTCATCTAGAAACATAACCGTTTTTCTGGGAAAGCAAATTAATGCCACCTACTTTCCCAAAAGAAAATGGTTTTGTTCCTCACAACTATTTAATAGCTGGGTTGAGTAAAAAAAGAGAAACCCTTGCACCCTAAAGGATAGGTTAGGCAGCTCCTCTGAGGTAAAGATACATCCTTCCCAGGTAACCACAGGGCTTATTGCTAGTTTTGCAAGAAACTTCAAGCACTGTCTAAAATCTGACTCTGAACTTTTCTCACTTTCTACTATTTAAAGAACAAAAAAAAAAAGAAAGATCTTCAAAAACTGTCATTTATCTTCATTTTCTTTACACAGAAGCAACAGCAGCATCAGATATAAGTCATTCTAACTTAATGGACCTGTTGACTGGTTGGACAAATACTTTTATAAAATGAAACTAGATTAAAAACATTGAAGATTTTTAAAGATGCAGCTGCATCAGGATGCACCTTTGGAGGGATTTAATCACAATGATACTGCTGCAGTACATGAATAAGTAGATTTTAAACTTCTAGTATAAAAAAAATTTAAAGTTGATACTCATATTATGAGCTGTAGGATTCTTACACAATACAGGTACCAAGCTAATTTACAATACATTGAACTTTTTTTTTCTCCAAGCATTAGAAACACATGCAAACACCAACACCAGTTGCCTGCTAAGTAAATTCATTAAACTGTTAGAACAGTAGAGTTTAAGATAAAACTATGAACTGGAGAAAACATAGGTTTAAGGGTGATAGTGATCCTTCAGTTATAGATCTTGAATCCTAAGGACTTTACAAATTTAGAAAGACATTCAAAACTTTTGTGCAAGAATCATGAAAGAGTTGCTTCAAGTGCTGCTGAAGCTTATCAGGAATTGCATAAATATCCAGCTCACTGATATCAACTGTTCAGAGTTATTAAAAACATTGTGCATTGGGGGGGATTGTTTGTTTTCAGTTTTGTTTTAAGAAGACATATCAGCACAGCATGAAATACAACTACATTCCTTCCCATTTCCAGAAATTTGTTCCCAGCACTGTGATGGTCTATTACCTTCACAGCAGAGAAAAAAAAAGATACCATATAGTGAGCAGACAATTACAAGTTATAAAAAAAATAAACCAAAACCAATATTAAAGCCTACAGCAATGACCAATGGTATTGCTATTATGGAAAAATTGGAAACAGGCTCAAAAGCAGCTCAAGCATTTGTACTTAAGTCCTCTTAGTTGTTCAGAGCCTAGTGGGGTTTTATATGTGCCTTTTAGTGTACAAAGCATATGCTAAAGACTTTAAAGTCAGCGGAACATATTTGCATAATTCTAAGGTGTTTAAAGACACTGAAACAAAACTGTCACTGGTATTTCTGTATTGTGGAAATAGACTTTCAAGGTGCAAAAAGAAACTCCAAGAGAATGACTGTTAACAGAAGTTTACTTTTGGTTATATCCACTGTACTCTAGAAAATAAATTTAACATGACTGCAAAAGTCAGTGAGTCCACTCAGAAGAACAATTGCTTCTCTTTAAACAAATACTACTTCCGTAAATCCAGTACATAACGCAAAACCCAGTATCATTTCTAAATCTGAGCTCTTTCATTAACGACCACACACAAAAGTGGAATTTTATTCTTATTCTCCAGATCTGACCCATAAAAGTCAAGGCCATAGCCTTGATGGCAGTTGGACTAAATTATTGTTGTAGGTCCCTTCCAACTGAAAATGTTCTATTCTATCCTTTCACTTGCCCACATGCTGCATGTGAATCTTCAGAATAGTCAGGCTTGAGAGGAAAAAAATGGGTACAGTTGTATGTCTGCTCTAGCTGAAGGGTTTACATGTTCAACGCCAACTTCTAAAATGATTTATTAGTAGAAGCAATGAGTAATCAAGTTCACTGGAGAACTCTTCATTTCAGATTAAGATTTCATCTTCACTTGTTCACTATTTCATGAACAAATGATCCTTGATAAATTAAGTCTACAAGAAGTCAAAGGCTTTTGAGGCTGTGGAGGACTTTAGGTAATAAAAGGAGATGACATTTTTCTATCAAGGGGTGAGCTGTCACAACTGACATATCACCCATGTCAACAAGGTCCCTGGTTTTATTAAAAAAACCCACAAAATCCAATGCTTTATCTGTGCTCTCAAAAGCAAATTAAAAGACTGCTTAAGCTGACAGTCCAGGTCAAAAATTGATTAAAGAATATTTTATTGCAAAATAAGTTATAAGCTTCATAAGTCAATTTTATATTGCGTATCTGAACACTAGTCACAACATGAGAATAACATGTATGAAGAACCAGTTGCACATCTTCCCCTCATTTCAGTTACCTTGCTTCAGATTCAATTTTAGAAGTTCAGAAAACACTAACTTACTCCTCCCAAAACCCACAGGCCAAGCTTGTCAATATCTTAAAGAAGTGTCACCACATCCAGGACAAAAGTCTGTTTCCAGGGCAAATTTGAACTTTTAAAGAAATTGTATAGTACCTTGTGGTGTTTAGTCTCAAACACTGAGGAACAGTAGATACAATCTTTCTGCAGGCAAACATTCATCCAAGGCAGTGCGCAAAACATCCAAAGCAGCGTGCAAGACTACTGACTACGTAAGGAAAACAAGTTTAAGAGACTTCCTATTGTAAATGGAAGCTTCCTAGAACAGTCTGACAATGACCTGTCTGATGGCAGAAAAACCCCAAACCTGTATATCAGGCAGTTGTCCTTGACACGTATGAAAGATTCTAAAGCCTACCTCTGCAGCCTCAACAAAAGATACAGCTAGAAACCTAAAAGCTTGCTTTTCTTGGTCTTCGAGGAAACCCTCAACACCAATAGGTAAATACTCAGCATAAAAATTGATCTGAAAGTGTAATTCCATTTAAAATTTATTACACTGATAGAGAAATAGAGAATTAAACCTTTGGAACTATCAGGCTTTTATGTGTACGTGACCAAGAATCTGATCAAACGCTTACTTGCAATGACTACAAGCAGTTGAAAGATTATACAGGTACCTTGAAAACACTGGCTTTATAGAACCTCAACAAGAGATGACCTATTTAATTGTTATCTATTTAAAAGATGACAGGAGGCAGTCCAATGCAACATTTCTGGCTCACAAATTATTTGATATGGTCCACAGTTACGACATGAACACTTGAGGGCACTTCTCTAGAGAAGAACTGCTGCCCCAAATTTACAGGCTAGAAATGAGATTCTTAATAATATACTAAACTTCATTAATATTTCTGTAATTTTTTATTATTACCACCAAGGATCACTGAATGTTAACCTAGGTAACTAGGTAAAGCCCAGGTAACAGCCAGACAAACATTTTGTTTGGTCCCAAGTTTTAGTTATTCTTTTTTAGACATGCCAGCATTTCTGCCACTTTCTCTAACAATTTCTGTGACTCTTCTGTAAGTCAAATAGCTTCTGTCTTTACCACTTTCTAACTTTTTTGCAGGAGAAGAGTTTCCTTAAAAACCTGGGAAACACATATTACTCAACAGATGGAGTTTCTAGCATGGACAGAAACCAAGTGTTATTGATTCTGTGAGGAAAAAAATGGATGACATCAGAACAAAACTTGTAAGTAGGAGCATACATGCATCTAGCCAACCACTGGTCAAGAATTCCTCATTGCATTATGCTAGTCTTCCCTGAAAGATGGAAACTGAAGCAGCTCCAGCCTTTGAGAGCTAACACCACAGTTTTGTATAAGTAAAGACAAAAGTGACATATCCTCTTTAAAGTAGAGTACCTGAAACTTCATTCCCTTGTTGGTTTGCCATTATGGATCAGATTGACTTCTATGTTAGCATTCCTACAGTACATATACTTCAGAACTATTGTCTCAGAGTAAGCCAGCGATGAACTCATCAGCATTTTAGTACCATTGTGGTGGGTTGACCCTGGCTGGATGCCAGGTGCCCACCAAAGCCGCTCTGTCACTCCCCTCCTCAGCTGGAGCGGGGAGAAAAGATATAATGAAATGCTCACGGGTCAAGGTAAGGGCAGGGAGATCACTCAGGAATTACCATCATGGGCAAAACAGACTCAACTTAGGGAAATTAGTTTAATTTATTACCAATCAAATCAGAGTAAGGTAATGAGAAATAAAACCAAATCTTAAAACACCTTCCCCCCCACCCCTCCTTTCTTTCCAGGCTCAACTTCACTCCTGATTTCTCTGCCTCCTTCCCCCCAGCAGCGCAGGGGGTCGGGGAATGGGGGTTGCGGTCAGTTCATCACACACTGTCTCTGCTGCTCCTTCCTCCTCATGGGGAGGACTCCTCACACTCTTCCCCTGCTCCAGTGTGGGGTCCCTCCCACAGGAGACAGTCCTCCACAAACTTCTCCAACGTGAGTCCTTCCCACAGGCTGCAGTTCTTCGCAAACTGCTCCAGCGTGGGTCCTTTCCACGGGGTGCAGTCCTTCAGGAACAGACTGCTCCAGCATGGGTCCCCCACGAGGTCACAAGTCCTGCCAGCAAACCTGCTCCAGCATGGGCTCCTCTCTCCACAGGTCCTACCAGGAGCCTGCTCCAGCATGGGCTTCCCATGGGGTCACAGCCTCCTTTGGGTATCCACCTGCTCCAGCATAGGGTCCTCCATGGGCTGCAGGTGGATATCTGCTCCACCATTAACCTCCATGGGCTGCAGGGGACAGCCTGCCTCACCATGGTCTGCACCAGGGGCTGCAGGGGAATCTCTGCTCCAGCGCCTGAAGCACCTCTTCCCCCTCCTTCTTCACTGACCTGGGTGTCTGCAGGGCTGTTTCTCCCACATATTCCCACTCCTCTCTCTGGCTGCAGCTGCACAGGGGTTTTTTTCCCCTTCTCAAATATGTTATTCTAGATGTGCTACCACTGTCACTGATGGCTTTGGCCAGCGGTGGGTCCATCTTGGAGCTGTCTGGCATGGGCTTTATCAGACATCAGGGAAGCTTCTAGCAGATTCTCACAGAAGCCACCCCTGTAGCCCCCCCACTACCAAAACCTTGCCACACAGACCCAATACACTCACTTTAGCTTCTGAACCAGACTTTTCTGGTTACTCATACACATTTATGCACTATGGCAGCAGATGTCACAGTTGTTCTACAAAATACCCAGAAACGGGTAACAACACTGATGCCAGGAAAAAGCCTACAGCATATCATTCTTTAGTGACTTACTTTCAATAACCTGACCTTCCCTGCTATCTTACAACCACTGAAGAAGACTGATAGCCTAAAGTCTGTTCCCCATAAAATCTTCTGGGTTCCTTGCTTTTGGAGCAGGGAGAAAGTTCCAAAGCTCCCTCTCTGGCCTGGCTGAGCTGCTGAAAATACTTTTAGTGTGAATATATTCTTCAGAGTAAAGAATAGCATGGGGGCCTACTTACTAAGTTGTCCTGGTTTCAGCTGGGATAGAGTTAATTGTCTTCCTAGTGGCTGGTGTAGTGCTGTGTTTTGGATTTAGGATGAGAATAATATTGATAACACACTGATATTTTAGTTGCTGCTAAGTAATGTTTACACTGGTCAAGGACTTCTCACCTTCCCATGCTCTGCCAAGTATACAAGAAGCTGGGAGGGGGCACAGCCAAGATAGTTGATCCAAACTGACCAAAAGGCTATTCCATACCATATGATGTCATGCTCAGTATATAAACTGGGGGGAGTTGGCCAGGGGGTAGCGATAGCTGCTCAGGGATGGGCTGGGCATCGGTCGGCAGGTGGTGTGCAGTTGTATCACTTGTTTTTCCCTGGGTTTTGTTCCTCTCTTGCTCTCTTGTTGTTTTCCTTCTCATTACAATTTATTATTGTTGTTGTTATTTTTTTGTTGTTGTTCCAATTATTAAACTGTTCTTATCTCAACCCACAAGTTTTCTTACTTTTGCTCTTCCAATTATTCTCTCCCCCATCCCACTGGGGGGGAGGGTGAGCAAGCAGCTGTGTGGTACTTAATTGCCAACTGTGGCTAAACCACAACATAAAGCCCTTCCTATGCCCTCACCTACCCATATCAACACAGGGAGATGAGCCCAGCTTCTCCTTTATGGTCATGCTGTGTCTTCAGCACAGATCCCTTCAACAGTAATCAAATATTTGTTGAACATTTTAGAAACAGCTCTTTGACTTTATTTTATACAAATTCAATTTTCAAAATATTTTTAAAAAATATTTGTACCAATAACGTAGCTAGAGAGAAACAGATCAGCAAATCAGAGCATGAGCATAAGCAAAGAGATTGGGCAATGGCATGCACACTACAAACTCCTACATGACTCCAGTATACTGCCAGCGTTTGCTCCAATCTCCTAATTTTCTAGTCCTGGGGAAAAAAGAAAAAAAAAAAAGAAAGTCTATAAGCAGCTCAATTGTTGATAGAGGACTGTGGGAAACAGTTTTTTAGGACAACCCCCACCAAATAGCCAGTGACTTGTTTCTCTTGGATGATACTTCTAACTAGTTGTTGAGGAAAAAAAAACATCAAAAACTCTGTCAATGAAACTGAAGTAAAAATTAGACTCTGCATATAGCTACTAAGTAGTTCAACATGATACCATTACAGGAAATTCTGGTTCTTGAACAGAACTCCCCAAAATAGCACTTGTAGAAGTCAAGTTTCCTGTATGTAAGACAGATCCTAAAGACACAAAGTAAAAACTTCTGTTCAGGTGAAGTTCAGATTTAACAGCCTCAATCATAGAATAGTTTGGGTTGGAAGGGACCTTTAAAGGTCATCTACTCCAACTCCCAGGAGAAGTGCTGAGCCACTTTATCACTGAAAACCATGTGGGCACACTAGGTTATTAAAAATAGATCCCTTTAGTCTTAAAGCTGGTCCAGAAAATATTAATCCAGATAAGCAAAAGACATGCACATTGAAAGTAGATTAAACTGTACCTGCATGCAGATATTCGATTCTGAATTGGTTTTAACTTCCTTCCATTACAGTTCCTTAAACCTCAGGAAGTGTGAGCTCTAAATACTGTACAATATCTGACACAGAAATTCCAACAATCATGATAAAGGGAGAATTAAAGCCAAACTTTATGACGTCGGTGAGCCCAAACATTAAGACTAGGCAGTTCAGTAAAACAGACTTTTAAGAAGGTTTGAGAGGACTTCTGACAAGCATTTTTCAAATAGAAGTTACTTCCAAATAATTCCACTATGTTCTTGAACACACAAGGTAGAACAAAAACTGTAATTCATGATTTATGAAGCTTTTATCATGAAGAAAACAATTTAGTTTTATTCTTTGTTTCTTGTAGAAGTCAAACCTCGCCAGTGTCCTCCTCTTCACTTCATGAACAATGTGTTTGTGCTTTTTGTGCCCATATCGCCAGGTTGTTTGTTTGGGTTTTTTTTTAAGCCTTAGTATTTGTCCTGGTTTCAGCTGGGATAGAGTTAATTTTCTTCCTAGTAGCTGGTATAGTGCTGTGTTTTGGATTTAGGATGAGAATAATGTTGATAACACACTGATGTTTTAGTTGTTGTTAAGTAGTGCTTACACTGGTCAAGGCCTTTTCAGATTCCCATGCTCTGCTGGGCGCACAGGCAGGACAGCTGACCCAAACTGGCCAAAGGACTATTCCATACCATACAATGTCACGCTTGGTATATAAACTGGAGGGAGTTGGCCAGAGGGCAGCAATCACTGCTCAGGGACAGGCTGGGTGTTGGCTGGCAGGTGGTGAGCAGTTGCACCACTTGTTTTGGTTTTTTTTTTCCTTGGGTTTTGTGTCATCCTGCCCCCCCCTGCTGTTGTTTTCCTTTCCATTACAAATTTTTTTTTTTGTTCCAATTATTAAACTGTTCTTATCTCAGCCCATGAGTTTTCTTACTTGTGCTCTTCAGATTCTCTCCCCCTTCCCCCTGTGAGGGGGGAGGGTGAGCAAGCGGATGTGTGGTGCTTGGTTGCCGACTGAGGCTAAACCCATGCCAGTATTAGTAATTTTCCTTTTTACCTACTATTTTTCAAAACAAGGCAAGTAAACTAGCAAGCATAGGAAGAACAAAGAATTTCAAAGTTCCTCTAGTAGTTTCAATCAAGCAGACTGTTTAAGATACCTTTTTCTGCCTCAAACAAACAGTGCAAAGAACAAAAAAACAGAGCAGCATACTTTTCTACAAAAGAAGCAAACAGTGTGGCTGCAAGAAAGGGCTTGCCTACATATGCAATGAACAGCAAGTTAAGGTGTGACTCTGCAGCACACTGGTTAGTCGACACCAATTTGTTGTCTGACCAGGATGTGGCATATTCGCACCACACTGTTTCTAACTGTGCCCAACACCCTGCCTCTAACAGCAGCCATAACCAGATAACAGAGAGCAAATATTATAACAGGGCAAGTGTTTCCAGGCTCCAGACACTGCATCTCAGAGAATTCCTGTGTGCTTGTCTAGGAAGTCACAGGTGTGGCTAAAACCCAACTCCAAACACATACAGAATAAGCAGTCTTGAAAAGTGAGAAATGAGACAGTCTTATCTTAACACAAGCCCTTTCGCACATGTGAAATTAAACACGTTGAAAAAGAGGCTTTCACTAGATTTTAGTTTATGAGCAGTCACAGTGATGACTGAGACTTCACATCTGAAGCCCTATAAAACAGTTAACAATGAGCTTCAAAATCACTTCCAGAGTGGGAAGCAGAGGATGAATCTTTTAAGCTTTCTCCAGAAAACCTTTGAAGATTTATCATCCTGCATCATCAGGAAATATATCAAGGAGACGATAAGATGACATGCCAGAGGACATTCCTACCACATGTGACACAAAGACTAAATTACATACTAAGCTTATGAAATCTAGCACTCAAATCTGAGCAAGTTAGCATTCATTTCTCTCCCCACCCACCTCCCCAAGGTATGGACTGATATGGCAGTGGATTATACAGCTCTTTAGAAACGGAATTCTCCTTGAAGCTCTTCGAAAATAGGCTGTAAAGATGCAAGTCAAAAAACAGATGCTGTGAACGCTCCTCATAACATTCTGATGAGGAATTACAGCACGTAAATAATGTCGTAAATTTTAACCCTAGATTATATTGTTCCAATACAGCCAATTTCTAACAGAGGCTCACAGTTCTCAGTTCCTCTGCATCAGAGCACTTAAAACCAAGAAGTAATGACTTGTCTAGGATCAACCTAAAAAAAAAGTCACCTAGGGACAGAATGCAAGGAGTGAAGCAAGTTAACTGTGAAGTAGAACACAGTAACAAACAAAGCTTTTCTAGTACTTGTCTCACCAGCTTTTAACATGTAATTTTTGCCAATATACATGTCAAAAGGCTTCAAGTCTAGGCATACATAGATCTGCAATCGTTTCTATCAGCAAAAAAAAAATAAATGCAGTTTTAGGAGATTCTTATTAATCTGTTTATCATTAGTGTAACTTATCTGCAAACCTATTGCTGAGCAATACAGAATCAGCAGTATTTGTATATACATACCCAAACTTCAGGTGAAGGAAGAAGTACTACAAGTACTTTGAGTTTCTTTGCATTCATTCAGCTTGAGTGAAGGCATGATTTTTCATTATTCAAGTGTCTAATAGTAATTTTTCTGTGGGGTGGGAGAGCAATACATTTTGGTTTTTTCCTAATGCGTTCTGAGGTATAGTCTTTTGACATGATCTCAGTCCCTAAAAATCTGCACAAGACTTGTGCACCTCTGAGCTGAATGGAAGTCAATTAAGTGCCACTAACTTGGAGGTGTCTGTGTAATGACAGAGAGAACCGTAACTACTGCTTCAAAGAGAATAAATAAATAAATAAATATCAAGATTTCTATCATACTATACCCAATACAGAAGTGTTTGTTTACAGAATGAGAGGTTAATTCTGCTTGCACTGTTCTGCTTTAGGAAAATGGAAGTGAAGCTACCAACTGCATATTTCCGTATAGTTTAAGGCATGTTCTTCTCCACCGTAAAGAGAATTACTTATGACGGATACTAACATAAGGAACAAAACAGACCTCATGCCCTCAACACAAGAGAATCACTGAAGAGCAAGGCTACAGGGAAGTTTGTCACAGGTTAGTCACATATTAACTGCTTGCATCACGTCTAAGAAACAAGTGGTCTGGGAATCTAAACGAAAGTGAATAAAAAAAAAATAATACATTTATAGAGAGAGAGAGATACATTTATATATATAAAAGCTGATCCATCTACCTATCAGTAACTAAATTTTACTGTATGCTTATGGTTTAAGTGTACTTTATTTCTACATCCCAAACAGTAACAGTAAAACCTGAACATTTAAGTACCTTGTCATTAGTGATGTACTTGCAATTAATTTTGAGAAATTTCTCTGTAAACGCTTCCTCCTCTTCAGAGGTGGATGATACCACTCTTGTAGGACGAACACATGCATGTGCTGGTGAAGCAGCCAACTCCTTCCGTTGGACTCCATCTGGATCCTAAAAGGGAATATAAAAAAAACCCAAACCAAAAACTTAGCAATTTGCCTTTTTCAAGATTAAGAGATTTTCTGTTGTGTAATTTTTGTTCTTTTTCTTTGACATGAAAGCAAATGTAAAAATAGGGTTCCAAATCCACTGCAGTTTAAAGGACTGCTTTGATCTGACAGTGTGTATAACTAATGAAGCACAGCTTAACCAGCCCATGATAAGAAATGCAAGTGGGCAGAGATACTCAGAATCAATCTGGGAATAAACAACAAAATAATGACCAGAACTCACATAAGGAAACCATCCAATATACTGTCACATGCAAAATTTGAGCAGAAGTTAGCAGAAAGGATTATTTTCCAACTTCAACAGAAGTCCTATTAAATGTCTTCTGTTATCCTTCCATAATATTATACACTACTTTATGTTGGAAGGTCAGCTAGTCCAACCCTGTGTTCAAAGCAGGCCTAAGCCTACATTAGATCAGGTTGCTCACGGCCTTTCCAGTTGAGTTTAAGTCTTCAAGGCTGGAGAGTCCAAGCCTCTCCAAGAAACCTGCTCCAGTGTTTGACCACCTTCACTGTGAAAAATATTTTCCTGTTATTTAACCAGGACCTCTTGTGCAGCAACTTGCAGCTGTTGCTGCCCATCGTTTTACTATGAACCTCTGAAGACCCTGACTCTTCTGCTCTCTCTAACCTGTCTACTAGGTAGTACAACACAGAAATCAGGTTGTCCATTAGTATTTTCTTCTCCAGACTAAAACAACCCCAGCTCTCTCAGTCAATCCCTGTACCTCATATGTTCCCATTCCCTGATCATCTTAGTGGCCCTCCACTGGACTCTCTCCAGCATGTCAATCTTTGTCCTGTACTGGAGGTGCCAGAAGTGGACACAGCACAGCACATGCAGCTTCACAAGCCCCCCAGAAAGGGGAATAATAATTTTCCTTAACATGTTGGTATTCCTCTTTCATCTGCCACCTGGCATATAATTAGCCTTCACCATCACAAGTGGACATTGTTCAACATGTCCACCAGGACACTAGCCACAACCTCTCCTTGGCCCTTAGTCTTTTTCTGCAAAGCTGCTATGTAGCTAGCCAACCCTCACCCCATACTGCCACATGGGGCTCTTTGTCTCAGGCAGGTCTTAGCTGTTGTTGAACTTCATGAGGATTCTGTTACTTCATCTCTCCAGACTCTTGATGTCCCTCTGATGAGCAGCTCTTGCCCTTCTTTCCAGTGTATTGACCACTTTCCCTAATTTTTGCTGCCCGCCTCTTCCCCAAAGCTTGCTGACAGCACATTCTGTCCTCTGTCCCACAAGTCAGGTCACTGATGGGCAGATTATAAACAATACTAGCCCCAACAGGGACCCTCAAGGATTTGTAACTGTCCACCACTACAGAGAAACAAACAACAAAAAATACCCAACCACACACAAATGCTGAATCACTTTGAGCCCAAAGATCCTGCCAATTTTTCCAGCCCATCTTGTAGTCCACCCCTTCAGTTCACATTTCCCCAGTATTGTAACAAGGCTGCTTTGGGACAGTGTCAAGAGCCTGGCTCTAGTGAAGGTAAGTAACAGGCACTGCTCTTCCCTCATCTGCTGAGTCAGTCATCTCACCACAGAAAGCAACCACTTTGGTCAGGCATGATATATGGAAAATTCACTCTGGCTGTTCCCAACCACCTTTGTCTTTCACGTGCCTGGATATAACTTCCAGAGGGTTTCCTTCATGACCTTCCTGGGCAGATAATAGGAAGAATTATCTATCTTGCTGTCTATCAGCACATCCAACAAAGTAGTGAACGTGGAACCCTACCAGGGACAGGACAGACAGTGAAAAAATTGTTTTCAAATAACAGCTACGCATATAGTAGACAGACTGCACCAAAGCCTATTTTATAGTCATAGCACAACCCTGTTTTGGAGCTTAATCAACATTTAGAGACTTCCATTTCATACATAATTGCTATTTTTTGTTACTAATAAAATATTACTATTTATAAAAACTGTGAACTTCTATGCTCCCTTTAGTTTTCTGCTTTTCTGTTCAGTTCTATTCACTAGTACAGATTGCAGCTAAATGCCTTTAATCATACCCAGGAACATTATGCACAATTGTTTTCAGTTCATCATCTCTCTGGCACTACTTTAGTCTTTGCCTGCATCTTTCAATTTTAGTTAGAAAGCAAACAAAAAACCAAAACAACTTATAGAACACTGAACTGTATTTTGCTGAAAAAGCTAATGAAGATATAATTAAAAAGCAAACTTCTTGGAGATTAGTTCTCCTTCTATATATGTCTTTCTCCTAAAAATTATGTGGTCACCTTTGTGACTGCATATAATTTAGCAAGTGGCTGCAAGAGTCCCCAGCTGATATCCAACTCCATTGTGAATAAGCCAGCTATTTTTCATTCATATTGCCATGTGACACAGAAGCAGGAATAATACTGGTGGCAGACTTTCAAATTTAATGACAACACCCTTGTCACTACATACTATTTTGAAGTGGATTTTAAGCTTTAGAGGTAGTAAGGCCTATTGGATCTTCTCAAATATGTGCATCTGACTGCTGAATGAAAAAACCCTTCACTAAACCCAGCAACATAAGAAAGGCTTAAAAAAAAAAACTAAGCTGAGCTCTTACATAAACACCGACACTAACAAACTTACTGAAATACACACTGACATCTTAGCTTAAGTGTAGCAACTTAACAGGGTTATGCAAGTCTTGTATTAGCCACATGGTTGTGTTAAGCTACTCCAGTGTTCGATCAAACAGAAACAAAAGAACAAAGCACATCATAGTTCATATTTTGCCTCAACAGATGTTCAGATGTTGGTTAGTCATCTTATTCAATTTCTAGCAAGAAGTCATCAATTTCAATGACCATAGCACAGACAGAAGACCCCTTTACATTATACAGGTAGAGTAACATCCTCTTTACCTTGAAATATGCTTAAGTTTAAACTGCGAATCTAAAGTCAAAATTGGAGGAGAGTCAAAGACAGACATCAATACAGAGCATTAGAGAATGTATGCTAATATCTCTCTTGTTCATAAGGATAGCAATCAGCAAAGAGAGAAAAGAGAAACATGGAAAACAGGTGCTATGATGAAGAACAAAACCCTCCAGCCTTAACTGCTCAAATAGAAGTGAGTGCTTTTTGTGTTGCTGGAGAGACTGTTTAAAAAACAAAACCAAAAACACACACACGCAGACACACAGAGTCCACACTGACAAGCGCAAGTGATTTCTGGTCTTTGCTTTCTTTTGACAAACTGTATCTAGGAACATACCTTCCCTCCTTACATGTAATTCAAAAGACCCCAGAAACAGAAACTTCCATAAACACTTTATTACACATTGTCACATTGCTCATTTTGTTTGACTTTCCCTGAAGCATTTAAGAACTGCTTGTAGTGATCCATGACATGTAATGAGGTGCACAAAATAGTTCTGCAACAATATAGTAAGTGCCAGTTAAATGAAATTTAACACTCAAATTGTTGCCAACATCGAACTCCCTACACTAAACAAAATAACCTTTTGCATAAGAGGATTTTAACTTTTAAAATACTTCAAATCTACTTTGTTTCTTCTACGCTTTCAAGCTTTTATCTCTGCTACATGCATATAGTCAATAAAAAAGTTTCAAAAAAATTACAGGTATGGTTATACTATTAAGCCTCCTTATCTACTATATGCAAACAAGCATATACAAAATAATCCACAAAAACAAGAGTAAGGTATTTTTCTGACATAGGATCTAGTGCACTGTAGGAAGAGCTCTGATTTCTAGGAGTAAAACTAACAATTTTCCCTTGAGTAACTTCTCACAACATATGCTATATGGATAGGCTGATCCTAGCATTTACAGTCATTCTGAGACCAATATAGAAGAATGTATTCTTGCAGACTAGTCTATTTACTGTGCTACTACACCTTCAGTTTGCCATAAAACATGAAAGAAATTATTCAATACAAATGACAGCAGACACCTCACAAGAAGAGGTATACTATGTCAGAGTAAAGGTATAACAGCAAAAACCAAATAGTAATTTTCAGAGGAGTCAGCACAGTCTTTGTAATGCAGCTTGGGAACCTATTCAGCAACAAAGCAATACCTTTATATTTAAAATTCTCTGGACCAAGTCATGCAAGCAAATAAATAAAGAAATGCTTAAAGTCTCAAAGCTTCCTAAACTTTGAGCACGCAGAATCCTGGAGTAGACATTTGACAGCTTGACTGAGCACCATCAAGAAGTGCCATCAAGAAAATTTGTAATTTGAGAGATAACATAACAACAACTGGGAAAAGAACAGTAGTGACATATGAAGAAACATCCGAATAAGGTCATAATTGCATAAATTGCAGAGAAGCTCAGGCTCTGATACTGCATCTTCGTGGCTGGAATTCTCCCCATGGAATTCTGTTGACAGCAAACCAATGTTCCTGGAAAGACATGCTTTTACAAAGCTAGCTCCTAGCCAAAAATCTACATTCAAGCTGAATTATAGAGCAGCTTTGATGGTTAAACAATTTTAGTATTTGAAAATCTACAAAGGTAGAACTACTGAGTAGAAGTCAGCTATAATCAACTCTGTATTAGCCCTTCACTGAAACAGGCTTTTTTTTTTTTTTTTTTTACTTTGTTTTGCTAAGTTTTCTTTACTTCGTTTTTTCTTTACTTCGTTTTGCACTCCACAGGGAGTGGGGGGAGCCCTTACCTTTTACCTACTTGAGTATTCTTGCCAATGTATCATTGCTACAAAAACTATCAATAAGATTAGAGACAAATGTTTAACTTTCTGAAAGGTAACAAATACAGAAATGCAACAGGAACTAGTATTTAAGATATCAGTGTGCAAGGATAGTATTTTGCTACAAATAACTTGCCTTCAAATCAGTTTTCACATAGAAAACTGTCATTTACAAAGATTAAAAGCTTGTATTTACTTTAAAAAGGTACTATTTTACTTTTCAGCTCCAAGTGTTATGAAGTACCTTCTCCTCAAAATGAAAGGATAGTTTAAGAAGAAAGCATAGCATCTGTAACATTTATCTTGTAAGGGAAAATTAATTTCAAGGACAACAGGTATACCTACATTTACTGTAGCCTTGTCAAGCTCTGCTTCGGAAGATGTAGGTGATAGGGGACTTATAGGACTTAGAGAGGGGGAGCTGTCCACACTAGAAATGTAGTCTGGGTCAGGAACATACAAAATCTATAAAGAAGATATAATGTAGTTAGAAGTTATGCTTTCAGGTTTACTTCAGATTTCCCACTAGTTCAGGTATATTTGCTATGCTTTCTCAAAATAAGCTATACAATATCATTCCTGCTCCCATTAATTTTAACAGAAATTATGAGTTGAGGGAATAAACAATACCACACAAAGTACTTCTTAATTTTAGCTTTTAAAGTTTTTAAATGCTATCTTGAGATAAGATCTTTAGTCATAATAATTGGAGGAAAAAGTTCAGATAGAAAGCATTAAAAAGTATACAGCATGCCAGAAACACCCAATACAGTGTCCAAGGAAGACCCGCCCAATTATTTCTCTTGCTATTACTCTACTATTTAAGCAGCCAAGAAACAGGCTGGGGAACAAGTTCACTGACATAGCTCTTAGCACTGAATGTTACCAAAAAAAAAAAAAAAATCAACCTAATTTATTCGCCCCTTAAATAAATTATTTTGGCCATCGCAGGCATTCAAGCTACCTAGGCAAAGTTTTGCAGCAATCAGAAATAAACACAGGATTTTTTCAAACAGAGGGCTAATACCATAGCTGACCTATCACTTGCTTCCAGACCTGGCTTTCAAAGAGAAATTAAAAGTGAAGGCAAAAAAAAGGGAAAGAAAAAGATGTAAGCAATAGTGACCTATAAGAAGCAAATGATAGTTCCTACATTGCCAGTAAAGACAGCAAGTTTTCAGGTGGAATGGAAACATTATTCCATTTATTAAAATAGAACTGTAGGCAGCAACATGTAGTCAACAATGTCGTTTGTAAGCTGTACCCTGAATTTGTCTTCTGAGCTAGAGTTGGTAAACAGCCTGCTGTATTTGCAAAGTAACAACTTAGCTTGTACCCAAGTGTTATTATACCATTAAGTATATTTAGTTTTAAAAGTCCCTTGATCTTATTTAAGAGACAGGTAGCTTCATTACATGTTCCCTTTTTAGGCAGTTATTTAACAGGCACAAGGAATTCACAAACTAGAGAAAAATGAAAAAGTCTTTTACAAAGCCAATAGGAAAGCCTGTAAGAGAAGTACTTTAACACTTTCTCTGGTAGAGACGAGAAATATAGGAAAAAAGGTCTTTGCTGGATAAGTAACATATATAGCGTAATAGTACCTGTCCAGGAACGACTGCTCTGGAGAAAAGCTTATTTAATTGAACCAGTTCATTGGGTGTTGTATCAAATTTCAAGGCAATACTGTTTAAAGTATCTCTTGATTCCACCTGTATCAATTGGGGGAAAAAAGAAAAAGAAAAACAAACTTGTAAGCAGTTAGTTCAAATAGTGGCTTACAAATTTTATCACATGTAGATTTATCGAGATTTTGATGAACTTTTAAGTGTTCATATCTTATGATTGCCCCCCCAACAACCCAAAAAAACATAACTACCCCCTAACAATTAGTCTATTACAACCCCATATAAGGACACCTGCCTTCCCACTATGTTTCCAGGTGGCAGAAGTGTCAGTCAAACCCCCTGAGCTGTAGGCTCAGCTGTTGCACCGGAACTTCTGGTCTATAAATTCACTGCTGGGTACCACTAGACCAATACACGATTGACTGGTTTCACAGAACCCTTCATTCTCCCTCTTCGACTCCTCTTCTCTGTTCTTCATTTATAGAAAAGCTGAAGCAATCTCTATAAACACGAACATGCTCTCTTCCTATTGAAATAAGCTTCTGTTAACCTGACTTTCAAGTAAAATCCATCACTGAGATAAAAAGTAAAAATACTGAAGCAAAACAGGTCAACCAGTATGACAGCAGATGGAGCATAAGCATTTAGAGCAGGTGATACCCAAGTAAGGAAAGGATTTTTTCAAACTCTTATTTTCACCCCCACCTCCAAAAATGTATTCAATATGAACCAACAGAAGAAAGCAAAGGGAAAAAAAGTTTTATTCACAAGAGGATTTCAGAATAAAGAATTCATAGCAAGCATTTAAGGATGGTGAAGATCATATGACAAGGGAGCATACAACCAGAAGAAGTTTATTGCATAATGGCACAGGGCTTCATAAACACTGTACCAGTAAAAATAAATCTTCCCAGTTAAGATAAGATGAAGCAATATAAGCAAATCTACATTTGTGTTGCTAAATATGGAGCACAGCTAGAAAATTTGCACTGACTCCTGTCTTAAATGTCTTCTCATTTTTCCCTCTTACTACATCTGCAGAAAATACTAGTTATATAGAGTGGAAGGTGTGTAAGTATTAGACTAATTATTCACACATTTAATTTTCCTTCTGTTTTAAGAAGGAAAAATTCTATTCCTTCTATTCACTCAAGTTTTCTTGACAATTAGAGAAAACAATGCATTCTCTTTTAAATTCCTTTTCCTTTACTTAATTTTCAAGGGAAAAGTAGGGAAGGGAGAAAAAAGTGAAAGACAAAACCACGTTCTTCTTCATAGTGTATGTTCTACACACAACTGTTTTGAGAAAGTCAGTGGATATCATTAGTTGACTGCATACCCACTAGGTATCTTCTGCTCTTCACTCACTTCCTTAACAAAAATGTGGGACACCATGTCTTGTATGCTTTGTCAACTGCTGCTAGACTTAAAGGTAGATATCCTTTACTTCTGCTTGAACCATTGAATGGGAGCAGAAAAAAGATTGAGGGTAGGGTGAGGGGAGGGAGTGAAAAGTCTTGGAGTATACATGTTTTAATAGATTTTGGTACTGCTCGCTCTGAGAGTAGACCTTGACCTCACACAGAAAAAGGCAGCATTTGGAACCAAAGTACTAAACCACTCTATTTCAGTGGCTGTACTGCAGTGGAGGTAAGTAATAAAACATACATTGGGCTAGCCTACTTCCAGCCGTACTCTATTGTGGACTGTTCCAGTTGAATTAGTATATACCATATAACTAATAAGCATTATATCTTTTGCTGTCAGTAGAATGTAACAAGGCACATTCATTCTTTACAGAAGCAGCAAACATTGTGCCAGAGTGGAAGAATATGTATCTACAGATTATAGCGCTAGTTATTACTGGGTGGTTAAATATTTAATATTTCAATATATTTTATTTGCATTGCGAGAATAGCTGGCAAACAGAGTTCTTATTGGCTGCAAAGCAAAAGTAGTATATAAAAAGTTAAATAATTGCTCCTCAAAATGCATTCCCACTTAAACATTCCAAAACTTAGCACTGAAGAGAACACTAGCCCCAAAAGAATTTAGGAAAAGAAACACTTTATCTTCATTAACTTTTTTCAAAGTTATGTCATGTTAGTGAACACATGTTGACAGCACAGTAATAGAAAAGTATAACTGACAGATATAGAGAAGCAAACTATATCCTTTAAATAGAGAAGTCGGTTGGCCTGCAAGAAGTGCTACAAATATAATGCACTTTGAAGGCTGTTATACTTCAACAGATAAAAACAGAGGGTGGTTTGGGATACTAACATAATTAAGGTCCACAAGTAAGAGTTAGAGAATTCCTCTCCATATAGAATTCATTATCATTTTGTAAAGGTGCATTTGTCAGCCTAGATTCACTAAAGAAAAAAAAGATAGGTATTGCCAAAGAAATGGCAATTCGCTTTTTTTAGATAAATTCCTAATTCTATTATGACAATTCTCTATATAGGAAGCCATTAAGCTAAACAAAGCAGCAAATCTCTCTACTGGTATTTCAGGTACTAAAGACTGTATTGTAGTACCTCTTAGTAATTCAGTACTGCATGATCACACGGATATGCAAAAAATAAGAATATTCTTGTATGCCACTTTTAATTGGTACTAAAGCAGAAATCAAAACAGGACCCTAACCTCACCAGATATGTACTACTTGTTCCATAGATGATAACAAAACTGACAACCAAATCTAAGAACAGTAGTGTTTCCATCAGAAGCTCTACATAATACAGAAGGTTTGCTAAAACAAACTGTAAAGTGAGATTCAAAAGCTTTGCCTAATTCAAAAATTTGCTCTCACATAAGTGTTGGAGGACAATGGTTAGCTGCTAGGTAGATATTCCTTAGGTGTCACTTATGATTGAAATATTTGAGATTTTAGACTAACTTATGATATGATATAAAATAAATTAAAAGCATTCAATTAAAAACCACAAAATTTAAGCCCTTTAAGACTGCATTCACTCTTTTCAGCCTTCAGAAATAAACCATCTGGTGAGATCTCTTGGCAACTAAAGGGTTTATCTCAAATCATGAACACAAGAATGGCAAATATAATCTTCCTTTTCTTATTTGGCTGTAAAGTTTGCACAGGCAAATCTCCACACTACATGGGATTTCAGAGACCAGCACTGATACCTTCTTAAAACAAAGAAGCTGTTCATGTAATAAAGACTTCCTGAAGTATCTCCCCGTATTCAAAGGCCTATTTTCCAGTTCCTTGGGCTTTCTACAATTTCAAAAAATAGAATCCGAACAGCCAAAAGCCGAAAGAATAACTTCGTTGAAAAGCGTAGTTTAAGAACTAACAAATCAAAACCGCACTACCACGTACCACGGCCACCCCCCAGGTTTTCCAATCATTTTTTCCCCCCATCAATTCAATACTGGAAGAGAGGGAAAAAATCATTCCGTCTCTCGCAGGAAACAAACTTTCTATACATTATGCATGTAGCTATTTAAATGCTATTCTGAATACTAAGAATTTTATATAAATATTTGGCTATTAAAGCACTATGCTGAATCTTCATGGGACAATTTCTCCTTTTGAGAAGAAAGAGGAATGATGAACAGCAATTATATTGTTTCATGATTTTAACAGAATGGCAAGACTTGTTCAAATACAGGTAAACCTCTGAAAAACAACCACCACACATGTGAAAACACTACTTTATTCCCTGAAACAATCTGAAATGGACTTGAGCAGGCCAGCTGGTGCTTTGAAGTGGTTCAATACGTATCATGCATTGGCTTTGCTTCCTTCAGTATACTGACTTGAATATAAAGATTGAAAGATACCGATTAATGAAAACATAAAAAGAAAACAAGAATTACTTAGTCAGGACTGCATTAAACTTGATGCACACAAACTTCCGTTGAAAAAGAGCTTCTTAAAAATATAAGTAGCTTTCCTATACTCAGTAGCAAGAGTTTCTAGTCATCAACTCTTATGTAGAGATAAGACACATAAGGCCTTACTACCTAGTTACTTTTACCTTACGTAGTCACTTACATATGTATACACATAAGTCTAAAATTCTAAGTTAACTAAAATCAGTTTTTACTAATATGACTAGATACAGAAAGAGCCACACCTTCCATCTTCCTTTTCCAATAAAATCCCAAATGAAACACCCTTTTCAAATCATTGTGTCCCCATTTGAGCAGAGGTACATTCCCTTACCCCTTTTCCACTTACAGGGCACTACTTGTATACCCATGTTTGCCAGTGTGCTTCTGTGCACCAGTAGACAAATAGCTTCGGAGTCACCACTGACTGTTCAAACTGCCTTAATTTCTGTCAGTTTAGCAGCTGGCAAAGTTGTTTTAAAACCTTATTGAAAACTATATTCTCTACTGATATTTTAATGAACTTTAGAATCATTGCATCTCAACAATCTGAGTTCACTCATTCTTCCATTAAAAATTATATACTGAATACATATGAATCAGAGTGCACAATGAATTATTTAAATTTTTTTTTAAAGTATTTCAAGACTAGTTGTCCAAGAACCAGGAAACAACAAAACAATGGTTTAAGAGTATTAGAAGGAACTAACAAAACTGAAGAGATAGGAAGAGTAGAAGGAGGGGTGAGGACAAAGGGGAGAGGAGGACAACTTTGGTGTACCCAAGCCTTTAGAAATAACAGATTATGACTATATTAACTAATTTTTAATAGGTCTAATTTCTATAATATGCAACATCAGGAAAACAGAACTTGTAAATATCATAAAAGCAACTCCAAAAATTATTTTAAAATTAGGCAAAAGATACAACAGATAAAGTAATATGCCATCATTATGATCCACATTTTCTAAATTCCCCAAAATTCAGCAAAGGACTATGACAGTGGCATGCTCAATGAAAAGTGACAGTCAGACAAGAACACAATCCCTGGCTTTGAGACAGAAGCAACAAGAATAAAAGAACGAGCTCCTAAGCATGTAGTAGTCTAGACAGCATGTAAAGGCTTACAACAGCAATAAAACTAGCTGCACCAGAAGAGAGAACCTTTAGCACTCTCTATCCAAGCTAACCTAGGATTGAAAGCGAAATCCGCGGTTACTCTAGAAAGATATTAGCAGATACTCACCATTTACCTACTCTCAAAATAAAGATGTTCAGCAAGTCATTACAACAAGAAATTCCAAGTATTCATGTGGGTTCAAATTCTAGTGAACTTTCACCTGTTTGATGGTCACTACAAAAACACTTGCCACCCACGCCCCTTGAGCTAAGAAAGTAAAGCAAGGAGGAATTTTGGATCCTTAAGAAGCTGACTTCAGAAGCCCCTGTAGTTTTGTTCTCAGTATACTTATCTAACTGGTTTCTAATTAAAACAAAATAAAGAGAGTCAAGACCCAGCTTCTGGATGTTGGACTTACCACTAAATAACTGGGAAAAGATCACGTGCAGGAAGACTGGCAGTTGAACACTGAGGAGCCTGGCTTAAAACTGTCTTAAGTCTCCGGTCTACTATAGGCTTGCATGACCTTCATTAATTGGCTCTTCTCATGATCTGGACAACACACTCTGTGTGTTACAGTGCTTATCTGCTACTTCAGGAGAAGAGCATGGCCTCCAGTCCCCAGAGAGTTGAAGGAGAGGGAGTGGGGCAGGGGAAGGGAAATCTTACAGTGGAGCCTCCAACAGAGATAAACCAGATCACCTGCCTCCATTGCTCACTTGTAATTTCCCCCCCCACCCTCAACAAAAAGTTATTTTCCTGTATAGTCTATTGCACTTGAGAAAAAACTGTCTGTAAATAGCCACAATTAGTTCCTTTTTCTCCTCAGAAGGAAGAGGGGTTAGAAGGCTTTTGTTGAAGTCATGCAACTGCTACCATGCTAGTATCACTGGTGATCACTGGCCAATATTGTCTGCTTATCCTCCTTTATTTATCCGTAGTTGGCTCTTTTAACACCTGTAGACAGACACTGGTTGTGTTTGTACAACATATAACACAAAATACTTCTAATGCAACGGTAAAATAATGGTGTCAAATAAGCAACATAAAAATGCTATTTTTACAACATAAAAAGGACTAAAAGCTAGTAACAATAATCCACCTAAACTATCTGCTCTGTTGGTCCTTAGAGCCTGTTTACATGCATTAGCTGTGTGCAAAACAGGAAAACAATTGGCTTGGAGCATCAACTATGAATTCTGAAAGAACAGATAATACCAATTTGCATCTAGTCTGTTGACTGACATTCAGAAAAGAAACCATATTCACTTAAAAAAAAAAAATAATCTCTTCACTGTCTAAGCAATAACAGTGAAGATAAACCAGAGTTTTCTGGATCCTTTAGAGGCAGTCACTGAAAATTAACTTAGTGACATTCTTTTAAACCTTCTAACCTGGGTAAGCTTAAGACTTGCTCCTTTCACTTAGTACCAGATCTGTTGACATCTTCTCGCTGGTGCTACACTACAGTAGTTCCAAGCTTTTCTGCTTTGGGAATTTTAGATTAAAATCTTTAACATTAACTGCCTTTTGGCTTTATCTTTAAAGAGAAACTATATTTTATTATTTGTCCCCAAAGTAATGATTTTCTTTTTTAAAAAATTCTGTTGGGAAGTGTATTTCACCTTAAAAACCCATAGTTCGCATCAGTGAGATTCTATCTCACTCTAAACTTCAGGAATACAGATAAGCCCTTCCCTCCTAAAATGACATAACCACTGGAAAAACTAACACATTAAACTATTATTAAAAAAACAAAGCAAAAAACCTCCACTAACTTTTCAACAATACCACAAGGGAGTCTGGTTTCTGCCTTTGTCCTTCTAGTACTTCTCAAAGCAGCAACATATGCGGACATATAAATATGTGTGTGTTTATACACACATACATGTGTGTGTGTGGTGTTGCTTTGAGAGGTAGTAGGATGAAGGCAGAAACCAGACATAAGCTCATCTCTCCACATGGTATAAAGTCATAAATAATTACAGTAGCAAATTATCACAATAGTTTCCAGCCCTCTCTTATGCATACAGTGAGCATAACCTTGGTTCCTAAAGGTTAGATCTGTGTATTTTATTAAGACATATGTGCAGGACACATAACCAAAAGCTCTGAAAACTTGATGTTACTAAAGTACTTCATGAGTGAGAGGTACAGCAAGACCAGACAGAATACTACACTTGTGAAGTTGAAACGCACCATGTTCCATACACACAACAGGTTCCTTTAGAAGCTGGACTAAGTTTAAAGACAAAGTCTTTGATTCTTGTCTTTTTGACTCACAAGAAAATGATACATACTTCAGTATGTATTAAAAAAAATTATTTTTGCAAATAAAACCCCATCTACTGGAACACAAAAACATGCAGAAGTACATGACAGCTGACAGGAACATACTAATTTAAAAAAGGAAAGCTTGGTGGTTTAGCTTTGCCTGGAATCTTACATATCAAGGTAAATGCATGCACATGGTGGCAAGAGACAAGTTAAGGGATTTACTGACTGAAGAGGAACCCCAGTTTTAGAGTTACACCTGAGCATTTTTTCCAATTATTTCAGAGAAAATGGGGTTAATGTAATAGAAACAACAGCCACATTTACTTTACCATTCTTCAGCTCCTAGAACTTAAGCAGAAGAAATTTATTTTCAGAATTTCAGCTTCAAGGAAGTCTTTAGTATAGGCTAGAATGATATTCAAATTCCCAATATAAGCCACACTAATGAAGTGCTTCTCACTCCAATACACACATCCTCTGTCTCTCTCCAAATGACTATCACAGCCTTCTCAGTAGTTAAGCCATATCACAGCTTGGCTTAATGTAACATTAAGAGTGAAGTCTGCCCCACAGCTCTTATTCTTGAAATAAGAGAACACCAAGAGGTCAAGTAAAGACTTCTTATAAATAAATTCTCATTTTTATTTTATCACATCCAGTTTCAAAAGCATTCAAAGGTAACTGTGACAGACTTCCCTTATTTTAATGTCAACCCTATAAGCATTATTTATAGGCTTAATTATATTTCCAGTATATAACATAAGACAGATACTTCTCACTTCAGTTTCCCTTAGTAACCACAAACGTGAAAAGCTGACTGCAGCATGGTTTGAGGGTCATTTCAAGAACAGAACAGGCAGAGAAAGGCTCCATTTTCAGATACTGCTGCGGAAACAGATCTGTATAGTAAAAGGTACAGATCTATGAAAATTATTAGGAGAATGCCAGAAGGTCAGTATCAAGATATAGCTTCAGCCCCCCGCCCCCAACTTCATTCTGTTATTTCTCCTGATGTCAACAATTTATTAATAATGCTGAAAGCAGGGAACTTGCAAATGATTTCATAATTAATGTTATTTACTATTCCTAACTAGTACCTAAAAGTGAACTAGTCAACAGATTGATTATCTTGGTTTTTTTTTTTGAAGAAAAAGTAACTTAAAGAAAAAAAGCCAAATAAAAAAAAGCATTACTGAAGTACTACTAGCCAATTCCAGATTTAATTCCTGTCAAAATAAGCTATCAGATACACAGATTTCTAAGATTAAAGGCAATGCACATTACTGTTTTGCTTATATTTTGTAATGAAACTTTAAGTCTGCACTTGCTATGCAATGACATTCTAACAATAAAGCAGTAACTTACAGAATATTCAATAGTCCCTTTAGGCTTTTGAAAAGACATTCGTCGCCCATCTTTCTTGTCTGGGGTCTTCTTCTGGCCAGTGTCTGAAAAAAATTGAGGCAACGTGCGTGTTAAATTCATTTTCCTCTCTCAGTACTGTCACAGGCTGCTGACTACAGCCCCGTGGGCAGACATCTAATTCACCAGTTACACAGCTTGCTCCCGGTGACTCTGTGTAACAGACAACCGGCTGCTAGAATAGGGACTTCATTCCTCTGCAATGCTTTAAGAATTTGACCAATATAAACCACTGATAACTGGGAATCAATTAACTGCATAAGTACTTGATGCTATCTGGGAAGCTATCAATGAAGGAAGACTAAATAGGAGATTGACCCCACGAGGCAAGCAACATTTAGAATCATGGAATCGTTTAGGTTGGAAAAGAGCTTCACGATCATCAAGGCCAACTGTTAACCTAGCACTGCGAGGTCCACCACTAAGCCATGTCCCTAAGCAACACATCTACACATCTTTTAATGTCCCTACATCTCCACGGATGGTGACTCAACCACTTCCCTGGGCAGCCTGTTCCAATGCTTGACAACCCTTTCACTGAAGACATTTTTCCTACTATCCAATCTAAACCTCCCCTGGTGCAACTGGAGGCCATTTCCTCTCATCCTATCGCTTGCTACTTGGGAGAAGAGACCGACCCCCACCTCACTACAACCTCCTTTCAGGTGGTTGTAGAGAGCGATGAGGTCTCCCCTCAGCCTCCTTTTCTCCAGGCTAAACAACCCCAGCTCTTTCAGCTGCTCCTCATCAGACTTGTGCTCTAGACCCTTCACCAGCTTCACTGCCCTTCTCTGGACATGCTCCAGCACCTCAATGTCTCTCTTGTAGTGAGGGGCCCAAAACTGAACACAGTATTCGAGATGCAACTTCACCAGTGCCGAGTACAGGGGGAGTACATTTCTGGAACTACTGTGTTTAATTGGTTTTATATCATACCCAGTCTGCTTTTGTCTAGAAGGTAGATGATGCAGAGTTCCCGCATGTTCCATCTAATCAGTTGGGATTTTTTGTCTAAATGCTGTTTGATAAGTACAGAGTATTTAAAGCTTTTTTATGAAACAAAGAGCATTAGTGTTTAATTTCACAATTATCCTGTCTGTAGCAAACACATACAGCCTATGCATAAACAATAAAGATTCTAAATAAATAACACAAGTTAGGAACTCTTCTGCTTATTGGGGCATTGTATTTTAATGACCTCCACTTCACAAGCCAAATCAACAATTTGTACCTGAAGTATACTCTACTTTTTGATAGTAATTGGCTTGATATTTATGATGAAGACAATGCAACAGTGTACTTACATGATTCAACAGAAAGCATTTAATTCCACATCTCTAGAAAAGTGGGGTTTTTAACATATCCATTTATATACACACATGCATTTTTTGAGATAAATCTCTTAAGTTAGGTCTCTGTCACATGGCCTCCACCTTCAACAGTTAAATATCTGCTATTAAGGAGCCCGAAATACTTACATGAATAAGATGTTAGGTTTTTATACTACAACGGGATTAGTTATACTCTCATTTTGATACATTCAAATTTCTGTTACCATAACTGAATATATTTAGTCAAATATTTCCAACCAAATTGAAAAGAAGAAACAAACCTTACAAAATATATTATTATTAATATACAAAATATATTATTTTTAATTAGCATCCTGACTACAACACTGGAAAAGAGACTAGACAAACACTTGCATGAACTTCATATACCCCTTGAAAGTTGTTTTATACCCCTTTGAAAGAACAGGAAGTTCTGCAGTGTCAAAAAAATAAGAAATAAAACGCACACACAAAAATAAAACCTCAGTAAATACCTTACATTTGCTATATTGGGCAAGATGCAGAGGGCAACAATAAAAGTGATTCTAGCAGATTCAACTTCAGTACTCTGCTGGGGTGTTCTTTATATAATAAGGAAATAAACATGGGACTGATTCTACTTTTCTTAATATATTGAAAAAAATCTGAGGGAGAATGTTCCCATACCTACAAGATAAAAATTTATCTATAGATGGTATTAATTATGGTACTTTTTATATCTACGAATGACAGTCAAGACTTTAAGCCTACTTTTAAAAACTTTCTAGAACTTCTGAAAATCTAAACACTGTAATTCTGCATCCTACTTTCTTCATTCAATACATTAAATGGTATTTCTTCCCTTATTTACTAACTGCAGCTTTTAAAAAGTTACCCAAAAGAAACCTTTACTTCTGATTATATTAATATTTTTTAAAGATGCTACAAATGTCTCTAGGGGAAATTAGCCAACTCAGTAATGAATAAAATACTCTAGAAGTTTGTGTGTATACTAACAGTGGCCAACATTCTCCTCTTCCAGGTCAAATATTTCGCTACCGAAGTTTCTACCTGACCTTGGAACATAACAGGTGCCTCCTCAGCAAGCTACTGAAAAACTGCAACAGCTGCTTGACTGTAGCTGTTCCAAATTTTTCAGCCCATATCAAAGCTTTGCCAGCAACCTAATCTTTTTCTTTCAATAGCAGTCTGGTTCAAATACTTAAGCAAAAGTCAAAGGATGCAGCTGAAGAAAGACTGATCTCATCTAGGATCCCATACATGCCTTAATAATCTATACATGGAGCTCTCCTATTGCAGAACAAGCATCTTCTTCCCCTGTCCCTCCCATGCTATTAGATAGAAATAAAGAAGCCCCATACTACAAATGAAGTGTGTATATACATTTGTATACAGCCCAACGTTGTTTGTGTGGTTTTTTTCCTAACCCAAATTTAAGTTTCCTTTTTCTTCTTACTAGTTTGTATATAAGTGTCTGAAGAGTTTGCAGACAGGTGCCACTCAAAGAGGTCAAGTTAAGTTATCTTCTCCCTTTCCAGTAATTGAACAGTAGAATAAAGTCTTGCACAAATAACCACTTCTGTTCCTTACAGAAGTAAAAAAGGAAAGTTATTTGTTCTTCAGAGCACAAGGACCTACTGTGCTTTAGACTTCAGAGCACTCTGGTAACTTCAGGAAAGTAAGAGCAACCGGGGAGTAGGGGTGGGGAAGGAAGGTCCCTGTTGGAGGCACCTCAGAGGAAAGCAGATGCCAGGAGAACTCCTACCACAAATTCCCCAGGAGCTTATAATCTGCAGGTTTTCATTGTTTTTTTTTAATGTCATCCCCTCCCATACCTAAGACAGTAATTCCCACCCTTCCCATCAGTGTCCGCTTTCATTCCTTCCCTCTGTGATAGCTTTATTTTCCCCCTCACTATATGGATACAGGATTCAAGTGTTTCATAACCACCTGCAACCCAAGTCCCCCAAATCAAGAAGAGATGGAGGCAGGCAGCGCTGAGCTACATGTGCGCTGACTACCCAGCTGGCCAAGCACCAGACATAGCTATCAAACACCACACCTCTGCCTGCAGCCCGAGTGCTTGAGCTGTCTGTTCATACAGAACCTGTCCATTTCACCAAATGTCTCAGAAACAAAACTAGGAGGTACTTCAATTGTGAAAATAGGTCACAGTAGCAGAGACATGAATTCAACCTCCCTGATGGCATACTGCAAAGCCTCCAACTATCTCTCACCGAATGAGCGGGCTATTTATTTTTGAGAGGAAAGTAAGTCTTTCAGCCATCCTTGTGCCCCTAGTAGTCTAGGAAGCATGTGAAAGTGGAAACAACTGCCAGGATAGGATGCAGTGGTCTGAAAAGACCTCAGCACCAATGGGAATCAGTCTCATCCTTTCATTTTACTTATTTTCCTGATGATAACTCTGTTGCACGTGAGCTCATCTTGTTAGGTTACCCACAACCATTATCTCATCTGCCAGCAGTAAGCCAGCAAGACTACCAAAGGCTGATGTTCTCTGACTACAGGTATAAAAAAAAACCTGACACCACCAACCACACTGCGCACAACCTCAAGAGTCAACAGTAACTTGTTTAGCAAGGGGATCTGTGGTGCTAGGTTATCAGATCTCTAGCCATGCTGTTTTAGACAGAAACAAGACCAGACTTGTAACATCAGGGTTGATGCTCTAATTCTGAACTACCATTTCGCAGGACTGGGCCTCCACAACAGCTTGAAACACTGAAGTGAAAAAGTACATGTCAGATCCACAAATTACAAGAAAACATTACAACTGTCTAGGATTTAAAGACTAGAACCAGAAAGATAGAGAAGGCAGTGTTCAAAATGACACCAGACCAATATTTAGTCTGAGTGCTGGATGCATGCATACAGAAACTTAATCTTAAATAATTGTAGCATAAGAATGGTTATATATGATCATCAACATAACCGGTGAAAAGGACTTAATGTTCCAACATATTTATACAACACAAAAAGAAAGGGGGGTTAGGAACATTATGTTTTAGGAACATACAGCTTTCAATAAGGCAGCTTTGACCTTAAAATATATAGTAGTCAGTGCCATTATTCAATTGTAATTGAAGACAACTGAAGTTAAATTCCAACATTTATAGGTGAGTTCTACTAACTGTCTTTGCATGGCCCTGTGCCACTGAATTTTGGTTGACTGAAAACATTCCTGTGGCACTGCTAGTTCAAACTGACATGACAAAAGTGACATTTCTCATTTCTTAGTATGCCATCTGAGCTGAATTGTAGACCTTCAATTTTCTGTTTGTTGATGCTTCTAGCACATCCTTTGGACTTCTGGCAATAAAAGCTGGTAAAGAGAACTCAAGATTTGTACAGTGAGTAACAATGCAACGCTAAGAACTGCTTAGGAGTATCTTCAAGCTCTGCATAGAGTAAAATGTATTAAATTTTCTTTACCCTACTATTTTTCTGCATGATAAGCTTAAATTTCAAATAACTTGCAGTGTTTCTCAGCTCTGATCTTCTGTTCATTTCAATGTCAACAGACATTACAAAGATCACTTTTTCCAGAGGACTAAATTGATAAACCAAAAAAGCATCCTTTGAGATAAAGCAAGTAAGCTGGACAAGTGAAAAATTAATGCAAATTGTTTACAATTAATAATTGAGCTTATTATGGTCAAGAAGATGAGAAAAAGATGATTTATGCCCACCCCAATGAGAACTGCAAGTTATGCATTAGATTTACATGTGTTTAAGAAAAAGGCAGAGGCGGCAGCCTTGTTAAATGCTTGTCTAGGACACAAATTTTCACAGTTCTTAAAAAAAAACATGCAGCACATATGGGGTAAAGATTTTTAAAAAACTGAATCACAAGGAAGTAAGGAAAGAAAAGTAGTCTTTCTCTGAAATATTCTCGAGTACGTTGTTATTCAGCAGCACACTAAACAACTTTCTAATTGATAAAACAGAAGAAGCATAGATATTGCATCTTTATTTGATTAGTTCTACTTAATAACAATTATAAACTATTCATAAAGAAACAAAAAAGATTAAAGTAGGAAGTTTTTATATTCCATAGGGCTTGGTGACTTGGGGTTCCTAATAGCAGGGGCTATATCTCAGTAGAGCAACTGTCTCATTGACCCTTCTCCCCTTCCTGCAGTTAGATATGCTTATGCTAATTACTGGAGTATTATTTTCAGTTATCTTCTAATGTCTTAGGAACCAGAAACAAAGAGGCCCTAATAGTAGCCTACGAGATGCTAGTAGCCTGCAGTTTTCTAGCCAAAATGGTAGTTTTTCAGACCAAGACAGTGTCATAAACAATGCCCCCTTTAGTCTCCTCTTGCTAAGCAACTGCTACTTACTCTGTGATTCAGTCTTTCCTAGTAAGTCATGTTCTCAAAACTCTTGATCCTTATCACTGCTCTTCACATGATTCTTTTGTTCACATTTTTCTCAAGCAAAACCCCAAACTAAATGCATCCGAGACCTTGTTAATGCTGCATCAATACTTCAAACACATCAAAATAGCTTTTTCCTGCAATACAGATTCAGCACTGATTGAAGTTCATTTTGTGATCCCCTTAACACATGACCCTCTTCTCTGCTATCCAGTCAGCTGCATAGCACATAAGCAGAAATAATTAAACGCATGATTTCAGGATGAAAGACAATTCAATAGAAACAAATTTAAGGCAGGCCACTTCTCCAAAAGAGACAAAGCCAGCTCCATGCATGACACTCCTGGTATGTGCCTCACATAGGCTTTCTTCTAAAATAAGATTTCACATTCAGGGCAAACAGAAATGCTTCACCAAATTTTCAGATTATGCCACAGTATGTGTTAAAAATAGTAAGCTTCCTTCCCTATTTCATCTAAAATAGGTATGTATACAGTTTAATACATTAGAGACTACCTAACTGCAATTTCCACCTACTGTACAACCTCTCTGCAGACCAAATGTATATATTAATGAAAACTTCCAAAAATCATGATTTCTCTACTGAGCAAAGGAAGTCAACTTTTCTGATAATTATTGTCCTCTTTCAGATATTTAAGCCCATTTAGTTGTACATCTTCAAGTCTACACAATACCCCATAAGCAGTTTGACCACCAAGCACCAATATTAAGTTATCCTTAGACTCTTGAAGAATTTACACTTTGCCTTATCACACTTAAGCCAATGGTACCTAGTTTTTCTAAGAGCTCAAAATCGGTCAGCTTATCCTAATGACGTAGCAGACTTATGCACTACAACTGCTCTGCTAACATGCAAACAGTTCTACTGTGTATGTGAAGTTAGACCGAATGCTTTGGTAAACATCTTGCTGTACAAGTTTATTGCATTAGGTTTGCAGATGACATCAAATTGGGGGACCAGTCAACATACTTAAGGGCACGGTTGCCATTCAGAGGGACCTGGACAGGCTGGAGGAACAGGCTGACAGGAAGCTTATGAAATTCAACAGGACAAGAGTCCTCTGCATGGGAAGGAAGAGCCCCTTGTGTTGTACAGGCTGGCGCTGCCCGGCCAGGGAGCAGCTCTGTTGAAAAAAACCCCAGAGGCCTTGGTAGGCAGCAAGATGAACACAAGCCAGCAGTGTGCCCTGGCAGCAAGGAGGGCCAACAGCATCCTCAGCTGTATTAACAGGAGCACAGCCAGCAAACTGAGAGTGCCAGAGAGAAGCAGCTATTCTCCTTAACTTGGCACTCAGCCTGCTTTTGGAATACTGGCTCTAGTGTCACTGTCCCATTCCCCACCCCCTCCCAGTCCCTTTCAATATAAGAAAGGCATTAATAAACAAAAACTATTTCAGTGAAGGGCCACCAAGGTAGTTGGGGGCTCTGAGAAGAGACTAAGAGAACAGAGCTTCTCCAGCCTGAAGAAGAGATGGTTTTGAGGGACTGTAACAGCAGCCTTCCTCTACCTTCTAGATCGCTTCCCCACAGGTGTCAAGAACACAGAGCCAGGCTCTTCAGTGCTGTATAGTGGGAGAACAAAAGACAACAGACATAACGGACAAACAGGAGAGCTTCTGACTGGATAAAAGGTAAATATCTAATTGCCCACAGCAGTTGTGAAGTTTCCATCCTTAGATGTTTTCAAGGCCCAGCTGGATAAAGCACTGAGAGACCTAGCCTGAAGTCAGTCTTCCCTACTTTAAGCAGGGCTAAACAGTCTTGCTTGCAATTAGACTTATCTGTAACTATGATTCCTCCCACATTTTTCTGGCAGGCAATGCAGATGCATGAGGCCACCACCAAAATAAGTTTTGCAGCTGGTTTTAAGGCCACCTCTTCCCTTACCTCCCCAAACCAAGCCAGAGGGAGATCCACATATATAACAGTGAGGTGTGTTGCTTACTGATGAACAGAAAGGTATTATTCATACATGTAGCAAGACAAAAGGCAGCCATGAGCATGCAGGTTCTCAATAAAACACCAGCTTCAAAACTGTTTTAATGTTAGAAATGGGAATTAACCAGAAAAATTAAGATAAAAATGCAACATGACACATTAAAACAAAAACACAATATAGTCAAAGGATACCAAATTACGAGAATAAACCCTACTTAGATTATAAACTAATCTAGCAGATGACTGAAACAGATACAAACTGAACTTCAGTAAAACATCCAATACATCAGAATCTTATTGAACAGTAAAAAACAGACCAAAAATTCACTAAAGGGGAGAGTGAAATAGAAACTAGTGGAATGGAGGGGTATATTAATGAGTTCCCAATGGACTAGTTTTAAAAACAGTTCAATTTCACACCAGCAAACAAACTCAGAAGCACAATCACCAGCAAAGGCTGGGCAAAAGGACACACAAGGAATTCTGTAGCCCCAAAGCCCAGAGGAAAAAAAAGCAGGGTGAGATGTAGTAGTACAAAGCATAACATAAGTAAAAGATCGTTTAACATCACATACACCCAAGGAATAGTCAAGAATTTCTATATACTAGTAGCGCATAAGTCAGAAGAAGAGATTGTGCATAATTAACATATCACAAGATGACTGAGTCACCAGCCTGATACATTCCAAGATCGCATTTGCCTCTTATGCCTGTACCAACTGAAGTATTTTCAGACATGAAAGCGAAGCATTAGCGTCTTTGTAAAGGGTGCTGGTACATTTCACATGTGCTTCATCCGGAACAGTGTGTACAAGAAAACTTGCAGAATTGTGTCTCCTCAGTTTAAGCCTCTCTCATACTTTATCATACACCTGTTAAAGTTAATGTCTTAAAAGTGAAGTACTGAATAAGGATGAAGTGAGGAAATAACCTACCTTATTCTTATATCTGCTTTATTCTGAGACAGATTTTGTAGAAAGGAAGATACTAACTTTTACAGCAGGACTTGACAAGTGTACTATAACTTGGCCCTGCACATTTATCTTTCTAATGCACTGCTGCTACCTTCACCATAGTACAAAGGACTGACAGGTCACATGGCTTACTGGAGATACTGTGTATGGTTATCTTGCCAATCAAGACTCGAAAGCTGATAAGAGAAAAATGTAAATAAACCCCCAGGCCACATGGTTCAGAACTGAACAATCAAGTTGAGCCTGAGGGAGAAGAACAACAACAACAAAAAATCTTTTAACAGAAGGGAGCTAGAACAACTTCTCTGACAGACTGGTTAAGAGGATTCTCTGAACAAGCAGCTCTGAATGACTGATCTTAATTTCTTTAACTTCTGTACTTAATGAGACATATACTACAGGAAGTCAAGGCTGTCTGGGCAGGGTACCTTCTCCCTCCATGAAGTGACCACAGACAGAAGTGAGGTGAAAATGTCTAGGAAGGAAGAAGCACGAGACTCCATGTACGGAAGTATATCCTTCACAGAATCAAAGTGTTGTCTGGAATAAACCTCTGGAGTACATCTACTCCAACCTCCAGTTTGAAGCAGGAATATTGTCAACATCAAATTAGGTCAGCTTAAAACTGTAAGCTGTCCCAGTGATGGAACACTCTCCTTGTGAAGTTTTTTCTATTGTCCAATTTGAACCTCCCAAGCTAAAACTCGTGGCTGCTGCCCCTTCTTTTATCATCTCTTACTACTGAGAAGAGCGTGCCCCTTTAGGTAGATGTAGGTTGCAATTAGATTGTCTCTAAGACGCCTTGGTCTCCTCTTTGCAAGACTAAAGCCTAGCTCCCTCAATCCCTCCTCAAAGGTCATATGCCCTATGCCCCTAAACATACCGGGTGGACCCTCTACAGTTTCTCAGCAGCCTGCTTTAAGAGTGGTGTACCAAACCAAAGAGCATATTGGAAGTACGGCCTCAGCAGTGTCACAGAAAAGAAGCAAAACCATGTCCCTCACTGCCAGCCACACTCCCCCTTACACAGCAGACAAAGCAAACAGCATACTAAACTATGAGACATGCTGTTGGCTCATTTAAGTAAAAGGTTTGTATAGATGAGACTCCAATTAAACTGAACGTTCAAGTTAATTCTGCAGTAAAGATAATCCTTAATCACACATTCCCTAAAACCTTGAGTTGCATCTTAAAGCAAATAAAATTGCATGCAACTTCAACATGTTAACACCTACAACATATACCAATAAACAAGAAAGCTACATTCTGTTCTAGCTAAAGTTTCTAGGTAAACCCAGGCCTTGAATGCAAACATACCAACTCTTTCTAGAAATTATCAATAGACTGTCTTTAGAAGTTATATTTCAAAGCCTACAAGGCTTTTTTTTTTTAAAAAGGAATTTTACATTCCAAAATTATTGGTAGTGCCTTTACTAAAGCCAAATGCTTTCTCTAGAATTTCTGGTTCTCCTTGCAATTTTATCCTCCACCACAATCATTAAAAGACAGAATACCTTTCTAAACTTACTTCACTGACTTGGCTGCTGACACAAACAATGTAAACTGGTTAAACAGGTTTACAGCCTCCTACAGCACTACTCAGTCTCCCAGTGTCTCCTTTCTCCCTACTAAGAAATACTGTAAACTGTTCTGCATGTACCCAAAGAAGTACACAGGCTCAGAACAGTGATTTAAAGTACAGCATTTGAACAGACTTGACTCCCTGAACTTGGAAACCTTATAAAGCAGCTATTCAACTGTTTAGAAAGACAAGTAAGAAAACAGTAAACATAAGCTTACTAATATTACATGAATAAGATTGAGATACTTTATTGTAGAAGTGAAATTAAAAATAATTAAGAATAGAAAAGGTTGTTTTTTGTTTCAGAAACATGGAAACAAAGTTTTAAGGTACTTATGAAGAACTGTTCTTTTAAGAAGTAATGCATAGTCACAACCGAACCATGCAAAGAAAATGAACACTGAAAAGATCCTTCTGAAAGTCCTAAGTGGGGGAAAAAAAGCTAGAGCAATAGGTAGGCCTGGATCCAGAACACTGCATACAGAGACTGAACATTTGGAGTAGTTCGAATTTGCCATTAAGGTTTAAGTTAATGTCAGGGGACCCATTTCTAATTAAAATAGAGGTTGGATTTCAGTTGAACTATTGTAATCGTTACAGCTTCCACAGCACCCACTACCAGGGCACAGGCAGTTTGTGAAAGCCAGCAACATGCTTGCCAGAAGAAGAATTCTACAGTCACAAGAATTTGTTTCTGCCTATAACTGATAGAAACCCCGTGAAGGAGAAGACAGCATGGGAGGGCCGGGATCTAATTGCCTCACACACTGTGCTTTGCCTCGGTTAGGAAAAACCCAGAGAATGGTTCTTCTGTCAAATAGACACATCAAATTCTATATACACAGAAACCCACCCCACATTCTGGAACTGAAGTCACTTTTCGTTAACACAAATTTTAAGTATTACATTATTAAAGTATCTGAGGAAATACACCTCCTGCTCAAAGCTAGGGAAAAACCAAAACATTTTAATGCAGTCTAAGTTAATCCTTTGTCCTAGAGCAAGAGGGAAAGAATAGTCATAGAGAGCTTCTCCCTCCAAGAAATCACATGTATCACAGGAGATGCTTTGGACTAACAGCTGAACACGTGGCCTTGTGACCGATTAAAAGACCAGAAGATGCTGCAGAGTTTTACTGCCATTTTGCTTCTGCAAAAGAGTGCAAGTAATCTTTGTCTACAAACTGTCAAAGGCTAGTTGAGACCTTATTCAAGGTACTTCATTTCACTGCTGAAAAACATGTCACTGTCTCTTTCTGTCCCTGTATGTCTTGGGGGAGAGGGACACGGAACTAAGAAAGAAAGAGTGGCACTGTAAATATAGCTGGTTACCTATTATCCTTTCTCTGAAAGAAGTGTGATCCAAAGCACACAAGGAGACATCATCTACATCTGACAGACTGCATAAGCATTCCTATTGCCTTGCCTACTACAGCAAGTAGCAGATCTTGTTTCTCTTGATAAAAAAAACGATTCTACTCCTCCAAAATAGCCTAAAGTAACAAAGAAACTTAATGGTCTTAAATATTACCTTTCAGCAGAGACATGACTTCAACCTTACCTATACACAATGACAAACATACAATCATCCGCCTATCACAGAGCTTCTTGAAACAGGAAAAAAAAGGAAAGGATTTACTATTCATTGTATACTGCTCTTCATATTTTCATAAAGCATTTTCGCAAACTTAACTTCATATGTCTTTTTCTCTCCAAGCAGTCCTTAGACCATGCTGCTTCTACTAGTTATGTCATGGTTTGTTTTTAATCTCCAATCAATAGCATTACCTCCCTAGAGTCCTTATTGCCCCATCCTCTCCTGCATACACAGTCTGTGTACGTTCACTGTCCACCCCTCCAGTTTACATGGCATTTCTTGCCAATCTGAATGCTCACTTGAGATGAGTAAATTACAATACCCACGCTTACAGCCCAACGACTTTATCAAGAAAGGGGGTGACAAAAGCAGCCCTCTTGCTCCCAGACACAGGGCCAAAAGAGTCACTGTCTCCTGAGGGACCTGTGTGACCACTGAAAGGCAGATGTACTACTTCTGCCCTTACCATCACCAAACCTACTTCCAAAGTACTCCTGCCTGTTCTTCAGGAGCACATGAGAGGCAGAAACCGCTCTGTACACAAAGGAGATCTCGAACCAAGGAGTTTGTCCTCCAGTCGGTTTCCCTCACCCTGGTCAATAAAAGTACCAGGAAAGCAGGGGGCAGGTGATGAAAGTAAATGTAGTAGTACTACCACTGAAATCAGGAAGACGTGCAGCAAGAGCAAAGCTGGGGTTTTGTTATTAGACCCGCCTTCTGGTGCACCCCGTCGGGGCGCAGCCTCCCCTCAGGCAGGCGCCGGCAACAAGGCAGGCGGCCGGGCACCGCGGCGGGGCAGGCCGTGGCCCATGTGCCGGTCCTCCCACGCCTCCCTTCGCGTCTTCCACCGCCGCCCCCTCCTCCATCGGCTACGGCTCAGAGCCGCCCGGCGCGGCCCCGGAGGCAGGGGGGAGCAGCCCGCTGTAGGTCTCCCTGCCACGGCTCGGCAAGGCTGCGAGCCAGGGGCACGCGGGGAAGCCGTGGGCCGCTCCCCGCCGGGGAAGGGACCTTCTCCCCCTCCTGCACGCTCTCGCTTCCCCCGGAGCTCGCTGCCCTCCAGAGAGGCTCAGAGGGGGCGGGAAACCCACCCCGGCGCTCAGGGAGGCCCCTGGCCGGCCGCTGCCCCTGCCGCCCCCCGCACCCCCCGGCCGCTTCCCCGCCGGTACCTGGCGCCGGCTCGGCGGGGCCCGGTGCCCCGCGGCTCCGGCTATCCTGGAAGCGGACCTGGCGGAGGCCGCCGGGCACAGCCCCCCAGAGGCGGCTGGCGGTGCCGCGCAGGAGGCGGCCGCCCTTGCCGGTGAAGGTGGTGAGGTAGTCCATGGCGGGGGGGCTCCTAACGGCCGGGGAACCCCATGGCCGGGCCGGACACGCAGCTCCGCGCGGCCGCCGGCCCCCCTCCACAACTTGTGCAAACTTTGGGGCTCGGCCCCGCCTCCATTTAAAGGGGCCGCGGCGCCACCGCCGGCGCTGGGCGCGGACGGGCGCGACCGGGGTCCGTGCGGGGAGCGGGCCGTGACGGCCGAAGCCGCGGCGCCGCGGGGGTCTGAGGCCGCCGCCCCGCCACAGGCGAGCCCGAGGCCGGGGCAGGGCCGCGGTGCGGGGCCGCGGTGGCGCGGCGCGGGGTTGTGCGGGAGCGGGCCGCGCAGGCCGCGGCCGCCCTCCGGCGGAGAGGCAGCGTCTCCTCAGTCGGACGCCCCTCCCGCAGCTGCCTCACCGCCCCGCAGCTGCCTCACCGCCCCGCAGCTTTCGGAGGCTCCTTGTTTTTCCCCAGGACCGCGGAGGGGAGAGGCAGGCCTCCCAAACTTCCCTGTGCTGCAAGAAGATGGCCCGTCTGCTGCCGGGGAAGGCTTTTAGGGGTGTAGGCCGTGAGGGCGGCTTCACGACGGCCGTGAACAGGAGCGGTGGACGCCTGGGTCTCCTTACCGCCCCTGTCACCACGACACTTGGGACATTGCTTCCTTTTAGTCTCAGGCAGGCTCACGGCCACCTGTACATCTTTATGAACTTATCCGCAGCCTGGGGTTTTAGTTATGTTTTGTGAAAGCTCACTGCTTTACAACGATGTGCTGTGAAGCTTTCTATTAACTTTTAGCTTTTGTGTCTCAGCTTCCCTTTGCTAAGAAGCATGAAAATCAAGAATCAAGGCAATCTCTTACTCTTAAATCTTCTCACAGTCATGGATATTAAGATATTTTACCACTGTAACTGTACAACAAGACCAGCTGTGACACTGTGTGGTTTTGCTGTTCTGCTTTTGATCCCTCACACTCTCAGTCTTTCCTGCCATCTGGGACGCCACCGTCCTCGCTGTGCTAGCCCAGCCAGTCCTCCTCTGAGCGTCTGCCAACATTGCTACCTGACTCAACCTTTGAACTGGCTACGTCACTTTAGTCTTCCAGCAGAACTTACTAGGTATACAAATGTTTCTTCCTTTCTGAAAAAGACATTTGATCTGCGGTGTTCATTTGTATCCTCGCATTCTTTGTCCTCACAATTCTTGGAACTTTTAAGGTTTGAAGAAATAAAAAGTTAGAACGTGATTCAACATTTTAACAGAGAAAGAAGTGTCTCAGGCATTGAATCTCATGATTAAGATCTGCCTTACGATGTGAATTCTGCACATACAGAGGCTGGAAGAACAGCCATATTATATTTACTACCTGTGCCTTAAGAACGCAGAACTGTAAGCTAATGTGCTTATATTCTAATCAGAGTATGATGCAATTATATGCTGCATGTAGCTGCAAATGAAAGCACTGTTTAATAAAAAATGCTGTTGTTGAGCCAAATCTATTGTGTACATGCAGAACAGAGGAACAAAGTGCTGAGCTATCTCAACTCCTATTCACTTGTAGCAGCTGCTCAATTAAATCAGAGTTTAACGTCAGCATTTTGGAGTGCTGATTTCTGAGGGTTACTTCATGTAAACAGTACACTCAAATCAACCTTTCTCCTACTTAAATCAGTTCCTGCTCAGGAGATAATGATGTTCAAGACTTTTTTCAAATAAAACCTTTACACTGAAACAGAAGAATACATTTTCAGCAGAATTAGCTCTCTCTCCCTCCCTCTCTCCCTCCAAAACCTGCCAGTAGAAATGGATGTGTAATCTGTCTGTTCCAGGACTAATGAATAAATCAGGAACTGCAGAGTCACTGCATGGTCTAAGTACCACTAGATGTTTAGTATATAAACTATTCTGCCTGCCAGATCTGTCTTGCCCTAAACACTGTAATTAGTTTTCATTTCATTACAGTGTTTCTGGTGTTAAGAAGTTATGGTTGGTCTTCTGCCCTGTTGATTCTATATTAGGCAAAATTTACCTACATCTTTGCACCACGCATGAGTTTACAGCTGTGGTGCTCAGCACTTTTGAAACTTTCAGCTGGCTTGTCCAGCAGTATTCTAGCCACATACGCACCTCTGTTATTGTATTGATTGCATGTATTTCCTCTGTGGTTTGAAATAGTTCTTTTTTTTCTCTTCCAAGCCCATATTATGCAGTGTTTATCATTATATTGCAGTGATAGAGGCTACAGATTCAGATTCAGCCAACATTTTTATGAAGTATTCAAGGTAAATGTTTTGATAACTATGAATTTGTTACATTTTAGCTGCTTTCATCTGCTTTGTTCACAAATAGTCTAACCGAAGTATAAAATGATCACCTATTACTGCAATGCGATTTTCATAGTATTGAAAATCATTGCCCATACTCAAAAGCATCCATTTAGCAATGTTTTTACTTAGGAAGAACAAATTCTTCAATTGAACTGTCTTAACTATAAAAACAAGATTTAGGTATCTGTGCTCGTAAAAGGCAATACTACTCTTTTTAAGATGTGTGACACTTATTGACTACTGATAACATTTCAAGGCATTGAGGTAATACAATTATTATTATTACATTGTGAAGAATATAGTCAGAGCTATACTACTTCAGCAGGCATCTTCAACACAAACATCCAGCAGTACTATTATGAGCTTTAAGATGCGGTTTCTACTTAGTTGTGCCACACCTATGATAGCAAGATTTTTGACAAAGATCTTCCATCTGAAAACTGACCAGGCTTAATCCTGTGTCATTTATAAAATGTAATATACTGAGATTTAAGATTACAGTCCACATTTCTATCTGAAAAGCTTTGCAGCATTCCTCAACTTTTTAATTGGTAGGAGCAACGTACACCCTACATACATAAGCAATGTGTGTCCCTTTTGCCATAAAACTAAAATAAATATAAATATGTTCTACAATATTTATAATAATTTTTTACACTTAGATTGATCCTGAACAGCTTTACAGAAGCTTGATCATACTGCCTTTATGTTGTCAATGTCTAGAAACAACAGGATTTTGCTGAGGGGGGGCTAACAAGTTTGTATTTGACCTGTGAATGTACAAGGATCTCTCCTAGGGTTATTTTCTGGCCTGTGGTATCAGTGCAGAAAGCGTATCTCTGTAACTCCACAATCACTTGAAACTGGCCCTCCAAAGGAAAGAGCTGGTCCTACTTGCTCTTAATTGCTTGTGCCTGTTCCTGTGCTACCAGTGTGAGCACAAGCATTCATTTGGCAGGTGAATGAACTGTGCAGTAAAGCTGATCCAGTTAAAAGTATCTTTTAGTGTAGTCAAAACTAACTAAACATATTTATTTTTTTGTGGGGTTAATATTACCCCCAGTTAGCTCTCCAGATCTGGTTGACTTGTGTGTAAACCCCTGTGGAAGCACAAGTTGCAAAACAACAGAAGAGTAGAAGTGGCTGGAAGAGAAGAAAGGGAAGGAGGAAGTTGCAGCCCAGCCTCTTTGTCTTCAATGTATGTTAGCTCAAAGTGATAGTGAAACTGTGGCACAAGTGGAGCACATACCTTCATATCAGTATTACACACAAAAACATCTTCAGTAGCTACAGAAATGTCTGACGGAATATGTCTGCGTTTGTGATGCAACACTTAATAACACATTATGCTAATCTGTTGCTGTAAATAAAGGCACAACCTCGTCTTGTAGCTAGATCCCAAAGTCCCAAACCAGAGCAGGCAGAGAGCTGCTTGAGCTGCATCCTAAAAGAACTGGTGGTGTAAGGAAGAGAGAACAGGGATCAGTTATGGTCAAATAGCAAAGGACACAATGAGGAAATATTATTTCCAAGGTCTGAACACAGAATTATATCTAAAAGTATTTCAAAGGAGAAAAAAAGATAAAAACACAGCAAGTGGTAGAGACCTATCATTTCTTTGGGGACAGATTTGTTGCTTGTGAAAATAAGTGCAAATTGCAGCAACTAATCCAGGCAAAACGCCAGCAGATGCTGTGCAAGCTTCCTTGGGTCCTGGCCAGTTCACATGCCTGGTGTACAGGATATGGGCCTCTTGCAATTCGCCTTGCCAAATTTCCAGTGCTACCAAGCTGCAGGCAAAAGTACACTAAGCCCTAGCACAAACCCCCTATTTTATTTTGTGAGAAACAAGGTTTGTACATGCTTTCCGAGGTGAAAATCTTGATGTCAGTCATTTGGCAATCAGTCAGTGTTCATCTGTATATAGGCAACCTAAATGCAAGTATGTAATTTTGACAGTTTGAACCAAATGCCTCATGTAAGCTTCCTTACTCATTCTGAAGGCACCAGCTTTCATGTGATGCTATGAGGATGCTGTATGCCTTTGTTAAGTATTCTAAATTACCATGTCTGGTCAAGACCCTACCATTTACGTGGTTGCAAAACCTATAATGAGTGGCTAAAATGGGGATTTGAATTGGAACATGCATAAAAGCCTAACTTCTCTCTTAATTTTTAATGAAACCTATTTTTAGTAATGTAAAATAATTCAGGAATTGTTTTTTTCTAGTGAAAAAGCTAAACTTTTAAGACACAGAAAAACAGACTGCAGTCTGCTTCCAATGCTGTTTCAGTAAAAATTAAATACAATGCAGAATGCACATGCAGTCCCTGAAGGAGGGACTAGAACTGAGGCATGCAGAACTCCCACATTCTCAGGCGTATTTCCATATGAACCCACTAATTTGAATGATGAAGTATGGAAGTACGCAGTTCAAGAAGTAAAAACAGTTGCACAAATCTATTTTTGTGATTAAGAAGGACCAAATAGTTCCAAAGGGCAATTCAGTGTCACTATAAATTTGGGAGAAGTTGAAAAGAGATAACCAGGTGACACTAGGTAAATGGGTGTGTTTAAAACAGGTTTTTCGCAGAGAACTGTGGGTTAGGTGTGGCTGTGCATACAGGTTTCACAATACCACATCCTCTTTTCAGATTAGAAACTTGGCAAGAAGAAAGCTATCCCCTGCATACTAGCCTCAGAAGTGGTAAACCTGGAATTTCAAACTTCAGCAGGTAAGGATATAATTCTGTTTTTACTAACCAGGTCCCTGTAAGATTAGAATGAAATGGGGGCCAGTCTCCACCTTGACCATTGATGCTGTTCACTGTTCAGCAGAAAATGTCACGTTGAAAGGACAAGACAGAATAAACATGGGGAACAAGGGAATTTGGCAGTCCTTGGTTCTGGAGTGGGATACTTCAAGTATAGGTTACGTTTTGCATCTGATTATTCTTGCAATAACACTGAAAAAGATAGGAAACCATTACAGCATCTCTTTTAGGGGAGTTGCTTTCTCAGTAGAAAATGGAATCAAACTCCTACTTTATTAGTATTTCAAATCTGGCTCAATAAATCTTTCATTTGCTTTTGTAGAAGCTGTATAAAATAAAGGTAGCACAACTAGACATTAGGTTTCTCCAGGCTGAGGAGAACATTTGGACCTTGGGCACCTCAGCCTCCCCCTACAATGCATTTAAGCATCAAAATATGCAGTCCTAAGCACAGCTCCTTAGGTTTAATTTAATAATATTTCAGTACCGTAACATTCACTGTGTTTAGTTTTTATCTTATCAAATCTAAAAAGTTTCAAGAGGCCAAGTCATTCCTGTCAGATGCCACTGCAACATCTGACCTGTTTGTGCTTTGTCTGTTCTGATAATAGGTTGTAGTTACATAAATGTTATGTTTTTGTTTGTTAGGTTGGTATCTAACCTCATCCAAGTCAGACTATTTATACTTAGGACAGCCCAACAAGTCCTTTTCACCTTTTAGGAGAAAGCAATTTTTCCTTTTCTAGCCAGATTTCAAAAATCTTCATACCATAATTTAAATTAGATAGTAAAGATAGAAACAGCATACAAATAAAACGTACAATCAAATCTAGGACATTACTGAAACAGAAAAAAAAATGTTAATTGATTCACAAGTGTTCTGTACTGGCATAGATAGCATAGTTACAAAAATGCATACTAAGCATATGAAACTCAACAGAAGTGAGTGTGAAGTGAGTGAGTGTATTTTACTCCATAAAATACACTTAACCTTATGCTGCAAAATAATTTGATCAGATTTCAAAAGCATGCCACAATTTTTTGACACTTTTGGAAGCACCAAATTTCAGCTGCATATGATCTGAATTTTCAGAGATTCAGGTAAATAACAACTTTTGTTGCCTGCAGTTCCCCATTTTCTCTGAAAAATTTTATCACATAGTCACTATCCAACTCTTATTTATGCTAGAAGTTTTTTTCAAAAAGCAGTGACAGAATTAGCATTACAAAAATGTAAATTCTAAAACTAAATCTGTATTTTTCTTATTTTCCCAAAGTATAACATTTCTGCTTAGATGTTGAAATGGTCCATTCTACGATAACGTATCATGTCAGCATTTGTTAGAATACCAAAGATATCAACACGGAAGTTTTCAAATACAGCCTTGAGGACAAATGCATACCATAGTGGGGCTTTTCCGTGTTTATGGCAGAACTTTAGTTTCAACTGCAATTACACAGCTCTATATATAGACTACCTTATCAAATAAACATGAAATGACCTCCACGTCTTCAGTTTGTACTTATTTGGTCAATAGTGGCTTATTATAAACAGAATATTCTGTTCTGTTCAGGGAATTTTATGAAAATTAATTTGGACCCTGAGAGGTATGGATGCATGTGCATGCACATACAGATACCTGTGCAGTTTAAGGATGCTCACTAGGTATAACACTAGCTGAACAAAGTTAATTTTCAGTAGACACAGATGTCTCCCTGTCTTCATGTCATCATCTCATTGACATTTTGTTCTTTCATCATGTGTTTTGAAACTGAATGTGGAAAACACTGACAGTATCATTGATGACTCCGTAGTATTTACTAGCTAATCCCATCCTCCACAGAGGCATAAATTATGCAAATGATAAATAATTGCTTACGAAAGGTGATAAGAAAATTGCTTATTCATCAGGTATTTGAATCTTAGGCAAACAGTCTTGACTTAATCCTTTTTTTTTTCTTTTTGCAGTATAACTGTAACTATTCTTTCCTTAACATTCATTAAATGCTTATCATGTTGTTAAGGTACTGTATCCCTGTAAGGAGGTTACTGATACTTGCTCAGAAACAATAAAGCCAGATTCCAATTCACAATAGACCTTTTTACATTGCCAGATTGGTTCATAATAAAATAGAATGTCCCTCTGGTAGGACAGAGTTGTTAAAATTCAATTCCATTGTACACCATTTCTGAAGACTAAGCAATCATAACACAACTGAGATTTCAGATCAAAGCATTGATTCAGATTGTTAACACAAAAAATGTCTGCTTTGTGATCAATGTCTTGCCACCTCATGACCAGCTGTATTCCTCATATTTATAGCAAGATCCACATACTTTAGAAAGCCATAGTCCTGTCTTGGGGGGAAAAGCTCACATTAATAATCACTGAAGTGACTCTATATAATGAACAGGTTCTGTTTCAAGACATATCGACTGCTTGTCACACGCTCCCATTATATTTACTTGGCACCAGATCAGTTTCCAATTCAGAAAACATCATGGCTTTTAGTTACAGGTTATGAGTTTTAGTTACAACATTTAGTTCAGACATGAAGATATCTAAGATACAAGGATCCTTTTAACGGATCTGAACAAAATGATTCTTCTCAGACACCTGGAAAAAGCAGACTTAAGGACAGCTGATGAGCAGTCACATAATGCCAGTTCTAAGTAGCAATGCCGTTTGAAGTACAGTGATATTTTTTAGATAAATGGGTCAAAATCAGAATTTATCAGGAGTCAGAATAAAGCTAATGACAACAGCTGATCCTTCTGGTGGCAATTCTCTTCTTGTAATAAGAATTACTGATCTTCTATTTTACTTGTTCCTGCTTAGGCAGTGCATTCTAGGATTAAGGATTAGTTAAAAAAGAGTGAATTCTGTTCCATTCTTTGCTATCTGTTTTTGTAGTTGTTTTCCTTAAGTAAAGTAAGTGTATGAAAGCCTTTTGTACATACCTTTTCCTGAGCCATCTAAATCTGTGCAGGACATTCCTGAAATTTTATTTTGAATGAAAACCAAAAAGGAGTATGTTGACCTTATTAGGAGGAAGTTCTGCTTTTTCTTTCTTGTTAAATCTTGCTTCTTAAGGAACATCTGGTTTCTCTCTCCTTCCCTCCCCCACTGGCACCACATCACAAGCATATGCCTGATTCATTTGCTCCCATAATATCATGTAGAAAACTTGTGGATGGTTACTCACTCTGTCCTTTTGGGGATAATTACTACAATTTATCCTAAAAAATCAAATACATTGCTTCTAGCTAGCTAAATCATTTGAAGGCTGTCCATTACTGTATTATCTCTGAATTAAGAAACTGTATCCTATACACATTAGTTTTTCCCCTAAGATTTAGCAGCTTAACTCTCGCCTCTCTCTCGCATTTTAGTATCTTGTCTTTGATTACTGACACAGTTTTCCCCAGAAATGATTTGCAGTATGTTGTCTCTCTTGCATTCAGCCGCATTTTGCTGCAATGCTGTATACACCATTGAGAACCTATGCACATACACAGCTTTACAGATCCTATTTGCCTCTGATTAATTTCCTTCAATTTATTTAGATGGGCTCTTCTGTAGGCTTCATTTAGAATGCCTAATGGCATATCTCACTGTCTCCTTATATTTCATCTGAGGATGAAATATTGTGTACATATATTGTGTACAAAATCCCAAAGAAACACAACTGTTTTGACAGGTAATTATCAGTTATCTATCAAGGTTTTTTACTCCAGTGCCTCAGGATCAAGACTCGGAATTGGTAAGTGATTTGGCTGACAGTGGTTAAATGTGAAGCACTAATAACATGCTGCTCATCAAGGAAACAGGTTGCTGTGTTTTGCAGAAGTCAAAAGCTTATTTCTCCCAACTACAGGTCTTAATGAATTATACTAGTTCCAGGTTGGAAATATATAGAGTGTACTGGTTTAGCCATGAACCTTAGTAAGGTCAACAAACCTCAGTGAATGGAAAGGTGATGCTGAGAAAAGAAGGGATAAAAAACTATTGTCTAGCCTTGATCTGTTTTCTTATTAAATATGAAAGGAAAAATTCAGATATTTGAATAATGATGGAACTTGCCTCTCAAGTTCCTGCTAATCTGATGTTAAAGTCCTGCACTGGGTATGGTTCATAGCTCAAGGTTACTGAAGGAAGGTGTGCTTTCTAGTAGCACAGTACCCTAACTGTAGTGTAGAGCAACTGTCTCATTTTTTAGTCCAGTCCTGAATTATTAGTCCAGCTAATCAGCTGGCCTGGGTGCATGATGCACTGGTGCAGAAATAAGGTAGTGGTGTTGAGTGCTGAGATGTTGATGCTGTTGCAGGAAACCAGGGCAATATAAGTAAGTCTCACTCTGCATAAAATGCAATTGCTTAATTTGTATTAGTAACCCAGCATAATACTGGTTGATTATAAAGACTCAGTTCTTCTTAAATAGAGAGTATTAAATATGCTGTTGTGGTCTTTCTCATCTGTCTCTTCAAGCCGTTCATTCTGAAGTTCAGTAGTGCTGACAAATTCTTAATTGCTGTAATTAAATATAATCTTTATTAGGAGCCTGAAAGCAATTCTGAAAAAAAACTTTAATATTTTAGACTTGTTTTAGATCCCCAGCAACTTTCCTTTTTTTGCACAGAAAGCCTTGTTGGGCTCTGTGGTAGTAAAGGACCTCTGGTGTTACTCAAGACTTCATGACGAAATTAAATTGTAATAACAGAATTAGAAGACAGCTGGATAAGTAAAATAGCAAAGTATCAACAAAATTTTTACGTCTTGGTTTGTAAATCTATAGTTTTTCTTTGAAGGAGTCAATAAGCATGTGGATAAGAATAATCAGTTGACAGCAGTGTACTTATATTTTCAGAAATCTTTTTACAAAGTCCCTCACCAAGGAAATGAAGCTGTTGTAGGATGAGAGGGCTTGTCATTTAATATCCTTTAAAGTTCAGTAAGCAAGAGGTCAGATTTCACACCAGAGGAAGAAAGATTATCAGTGCAGCCCAACAGTGATCCATGCTTTTCAATTTACTGGATTATTCGGCTAAGAGGAGAGAACAAGAAGGTGGTGGAGTTTGCTGATGATACAAAATTATGTGGGAAAGTCAAATCTACTGAAAAAAGTTAAAAATTATTTCATAATACAGATCATAAACAAAATGGCGGGTGAAATTCACTGTCAATAAATGCAGAGTAAAGACAAGTTTTCCTCCAAGTGCATAACTATGTTTATACATACACATAGTGATGAGCTTTAAATGAGCTATTACCATCTAGTAAAGAGATATATGAAAATGTCAGTCAACAGACATCTGAAAGGCAAAATAAATATGAATTATTAGAAAAATATAGTTACACTACTCTTTAAATTCTTCTCATGAATATAGATTGTACTGCTGGTCACCCTGTCTCAAAAAAAGATGCAATGTACCCAGAAAATGTACTGAGAAGAGCAACAAAGGTGTCAAGCTGCTTCTCTCTAGGAAAGCAGATTAAAAAATACAATGTAGGTAAGTACAAAATAGATCAGAGAAAAACTATTCACTGTTTCTCATTATAAGAGAAGTAGGGGCACCTAAAGAAATTGCTAAGAAGATTTAAAGAAAAGGAAACATTTTGTTACACAACATAACTGAATCACAGAATTCATTACCACAGGATGTTGTGTATGCCAAAACTATGAATGGTTCAGAAAGCAATTAGAAAAATTCATAGAAAGTCCATCAAGACCCATTAAGCACAAGAATGCAGATACAGACTGGTTTCTGGAAATTCCTAGGCCACAGACTGCCTAAAGCCCAGAGGAAATACCAGCAAAGCATCTTTCCATACTTGTCCTCTTCTGTATTCTTTCCCTAATTACCACCTGCTGCTGGCCACTGTGGGAAACAGGATACTAAGCTGGATGTGAGCAAAACATTACCTTTACCTCTCCCCACCCAGCCATTCTGATGTTAGGACTTGCCATGACACTGCCCCAGTCCCCTTGCCCTGGAACCAGAAGTCCTCCACAAGTTCTTTCCTTGGGTCATTTGCAGTGTGAAGGGGGTGACCTCTACAGACTGAGGAAGATCAGAAGAACACGTCTCGGGGCTGAGAGAGATACGAGACACCTGAATTGCTACAGATCTTGAAGCACAAAGGGAGAAAAGCTATTACTTTGCCTTCATTTTTCTCCCTGTTTTAATCTCCTGAAGTGAACAGAAGTTGGTGTGGCTTCTCCATCTCAGTTGCCTTATCCAGAAAATTGGAATTCTCACTAACTGCCAGCGTTGATAACTTTGTTTAAAGAGGAGTCATAAACATAAAGTGTATGGAGTAGCAAAGTCAGGAACCTGTATAGAAAAGAATCCAAATGGACTGTCAGGAAATTCTCAAATGTCTAAGCATTAAGAGTTCTGAAGTTGTGCTCTACAAAGGAAAGCAAGTGTGGAAAAAAGAAAGAACCAAAGGACAACCACCAGATTTTGCCAAACATCCTGGTTATATTATATTGGCTGTAGACTGGCCTGAGAAGCAAACTGTGACTCTGAAAGGGCAGAGAATGTATCCTACAGCAGCTTTAGATTTAGCATAACAAATATCCCTCTGTGCTGGCACAGCTGCACTGCCAAGCTTGCTGGCAGGCAGGGAGAGGAGCCTGCCCACGCCCTGACTCCACAGATGCTGCTTCACACTCTGTAATACAAATAGTTGGCACAGGAGTTTCACAGCATTCTTCCTCCACGTGCAGACATAAGATAAGTGATTCTTTGGTTTTCAAAACTTAAAGTGAATCTTCAGAATTCAGGGCGTTTAGGAAGAGAGACCATATTTTAAATTTTTTTGTAATCAAAATATTTTTACTGTCATGCAAAGTTATTGGAAGGAGGAACAGAACTGTTACAATTGAGAGATTAAGTGGCCTACAGAAGAGAGTGCTACTGAGAAAAGCCTGTAACCCAGTATGAATATTTCATCTTTTTAAAAAATGAACCGGGAAACAGTCTATCATCAGGTATAATGGTCTACTCATATATGACTTACCAAACAGAATATGATACTTTGCCAAAAGACAGCAGCAGCAGTACCCAAGATTTACTTGCCAAAGTCTTACAACTGTGACAGAGTCAGTCTTCTAATAAGTTACAAAATTCCTACTCGCAAAATGTACAAGATTGAGCTAAAATAATTTTAAAACACAGTCAGATGGAAGATATTCTTACTGTTGATGCACAGCACAAAGCACTAGGAGCTGTTACTTCGCTTTCTTTGGCCAAGCACAGAGACTATGAGCATAAGCACAATTTTTTCCCCAAAAATTGTGTTCCATGCCCAAACAGAGATAAATCTGAGGACTGTGCCAAACGGCTATGATCAGTTGTGACTTAAGCTTCCAACACTCAGGTGTTCTGATTGCTCAGCACTTTGAGAAACTGCCTATCGATTTGGTTCAACTACCATCTGTATCAATAGGTAGAAGCCTACATTTTACCTTACCTCTCTTACTGCTACTACATTTTCTCTCTTGACACGCTTGTTGCTGATGGGACAGTATGGGATAACGTGAGAGTGCTGGCCATTTTTTAAGAGCATCTTTCTGATAGCTCAGCAGCGTAGTGTAACTGGAGTGACAGCACAGAACTAGCCCTTGCAGATCCTACAGGAAACCACAGGAATCAGATATTATTCTGAATTATCAGAATTAATAAAGTATTTTAATAAATACCATCATTATTCTGACTTCTGTTTTCAACACTTCTAGGAAAAGTGAAGGGAGGCAGAGAATTTGCATTTGTTTGGCATTGAGATTGTACTCGGCTCTTTAAAATACACAGATATAAAACAAACCAGTGGGCCAAACAATTCATAATCTAATTGGATTCCTGCAAACTGAAGTAATCCTGGCTTCCTGATGCCAAAATCCTTTCTGATGAAATGATTTTGCCTCAAAGGTGAATACAGACATCGCAGATACAATTTAGTAGATGCATAACGTCCCTTCACCTACAAATATTTTAAATTCTTAGTGTCCTCCATGCTTCCCATGTCCCCTAGATTAAGAATATTCTACGTGATTATTGTTTTGTATATACTTCATTATTTGACTGTTTGACTGTTTGACTGACTGTGTTTTTTAAGGGAATTGTATTTTCTCTGTTTTTATGAAATTCAACTGTCAGAAACCTTAATAAATATATCTATAATTTTATTTAATGTAAGTGCACCACTTGTTTTCATATGATACACATTTTCAATTTATATGTAATGAGCAGTTCTTACATTGAGATATGTTCCTCCAAAAAATTCTTTTAGCCTCAGTACCATAAAGTTTCCAGGCTTTTTACTATGTAATTTGTATTCAGCATTCTCTGCATAAGGACATCAAACTCAACACCACTTCTGGCATTAAATATTTTATTTCAAGCTATTATTCTTTTAGTATCAGATGTGTTTTATTTTATAAGTCACAGAAAAACAGTATTCTTTCAAATAAGATGTATAGTAAGTTTTACACTGAATACTCTTGGCCTTTCCTTAATTTTTGTGAAGACTAGTGTTTTGCCTTTACATTTTTAAGCCAGCAGGTAGAAAACAAGATAGCAAAAAGTCTCATTTTATAAAGTGTGCTTTATATGCTTTTTATGCATGCAGTGTTTACTTATGTGATCAAAAATGTTGAGGTCAATTGGAACTTGTAGATAGAACATTACAATTCACTATTTATCAACAAATTTAACATTTAATATTACTTTTAATAGGCACGATGACATCAGGGAGCACAAGCTATAGCATTCACTTTCCAAGGTTATTCAGACTGGATGACACAAGGACTTGCTGGTACTATAAACATTCCCCACCCCTCCTACATGGACTGCACGTAAGCCTGCAAAACAACCTTCCAAGTGCTGCAGGCCCTGGATGAGTGGTTTCACAGATGCATAGAAAAGATTTTTACTGAATGAAATAGCAGAGGCGAGTAAGCCTCTAGTAGTGATATAAAAAGGGATTTCAGGAGCAATGTAATGATCTGTGTTCACCATAGCTAAGTGCTACCCATGACACACTATGACCAAAATGGTCTGGATGTGGAAGCTGTCTTTCCATTTTCTAAACTGGTCTGACTCAGGACAATGGTGTCTCAGTCAACAAACCAGCATCACTGGGTGGTTAGCCTGGATGATATTCTGTGCTGGGAGACACAATTTATTACACACGTTTGATATCCACAGCAGTGTTTTGACTGTTTAAATGCTTTTCCATTTGTTTGGATATCAAGATATTTCTTCAAGTATCAGCATTATTATCCTAAAGAAAAAGAATTAGGAACAGAAATTGTGTGCAGCTTGCACAATCACGCAAGACTTTTGAAAGAGGTAATTAGACCTTAGAGGACAGACTGCCATGGCATATTGCAGATAGGAAGATCTTGCTCAATTTTGTGGTCTGCCATGCCTCTTGCATTTCACAAAGGCATTTTGCATCATTTCAGGGTAAAAATTCTTATAAATATTAGAAAGCAAAGCAGCTATGGTTTGTTTTATTGCAAAGCAATATTGTCCTTTCCTCCCCCAAAATTCATTTTTCCCTTTTCTTAACAAAAATGTTCATACAAGCAGATGTTAGTACCATTACATTCTCCGTCACTCCCCTTTAAATGAACTGCTCTTCTAACACTTTTTTAGACTTAGTGTCAAACAGAATCTTGCAGAAGTTCTGAGGCAATTAAACTGTAACCATGCTGGCCAGTCAGCCCTGCTGTGAATCAAAACGCACTCCATTAAAAAATATTTTATTGCTATCTACATATATAATTCAGAGTTGGATTTCTTTAATATCAGGATCTTCAGACGGATCTCCAGTGTTTGAAAGTGCTTTGTTTGTAAGGTCTTTGCCTTTTGTTTTACAGAACTCATGCTTCAAGAAGAAAATCCAAATATTAGTCTAAGGTTAAGTGCAAACAGATCCATAGGGATGATCTCCAAACCATTTTCAGATTATGCTCTTCCTCCTTTCTTTCATACTGATAGACACTCAACCGCACCCAAACTTACCTGAGATACTGCTCTTTACATTTACTCCCTGTTACAGGTAGTCATGTTTTTAGGAGGTGAAAAAAAGAAGAGAATTTCAGCGAACAGTTATCAGTTTATCAGTTATCAGTTTATCAGTTATCAGTTTATTGCAGTAAGTGCAATAAATTCTCCTTCCATTAGTTAGCAGTTGAATGATCCTGTGAGCCACTTCATTACTTACAGTAAACTAGCATGCAATTGATTCTGTTGTAGTTTAGTAATTTATATTCCTCAGAACTGTTTTTTTTCCTCTTTCATGGTTTCACTTATATAAAACATCTGAAATATTTTAACTAGTGCCATTGTAGTTCTCTAAATTAAGTTTTCAGATGTTCAGTGGGCTGGTTCTGTAATGAAAATATGGTGCACTCAGTGAAAAGAGGGCATTACACAAGTTGAGACTGAGCTCTTGCAGTGCTGGGGAGAGAACATTTGATTTCTCTAATAACTGATCAAACTATCACAGCAAGGAGTCAGCAGAAAACTCTAAGTGGCAAAGTGTTTTCATGTATGACAATAAGCAAATTGCGGACTGCCTACTTGGAAATCTTATTCTTTACATAACCACTGAACAAAATATTAAAAAGAAAGTGTACAAACAATCTCAAAATAACAAATTTTCCCATTCAAAATATGGCTGTCAATTAAAACAGCTTTACTAGAAAACAGTAATAAACTGCCTGACTCACCCAGTTTTCTCAAGGAGACTTTAGTTACCTGCCATGAACAAAGTAAAGCTGTTTTTCAGAGCTATAATGCTAAATGCTTCATTTTTTTCCCTCCCTTGTCTTTGATATCCATGTTGATGAGAACAGTCTCTTTGCCCACATAACCACTGTCTGAGCTAATAATAATAGTTTTATACAGCTGATAACACAGATACACATGAAGTGCCTGAAGCTGCATTGAGGAGACACTTACCAAAATGTGTATTAGGGATCAAATAGCATCTTTAAAGGCTACTTTTCTTAAAACACTTGGCCTTGCTTGATCTCTTTTAATATGAAGGACTGTGTACTGGATCGTTCAGTGGGTATACTGGGGGAAAGACGCTAAGAACCATTCCTCTCACAATAAATTGAGTTCTGTGGCCTTTTTTTTTACTGTTAAAAAGGTTTGACAAAGAGTGTGAACATTTAAGGTCGTATCTTCCATTACAGCCCATGGCTATTGTTCTGCAGGACGAAATTAACAAGTGAAGGAAGCAGTTGTTTACCACATCTGATATGATTTTCTGAAGAAAGGACACAGTATCATGACATGATTTTCCAAAGAAAGGACACAGTATCATGATTCACATACTCTGAATGAATTCCTTATACGTACAGGAACAAATCTTGCATTGCTGACCTCTAAGAAGGTACAATCTCTGGTGTTAGCTTTACAAATCATATCCTTGAAACTTCTCCAAAGGGCAGTCTCATGCTGGTACATTCCTCCAGTGCAGAAGTACTTGATTGGAGATGGCACTGGTGTAATGGCTTAACTCCAAGGCCCATGAATCTAGTGAATGGGCATGGTCAAAAATCAAAAAGATGCTCTGAACCAATTTCTTCTAGCATCTTTGGTCACACTCTTAACTCAGCTTTGGTTTGGGGTCAAGAGGGAGGCTGTTTGAAGAGCACAGGGTGAGATGTTTGGAAAGCACTGAGTGGGGAATCCATGAGATTTTACAGCAGAAGCCCTGTGGTGCTACTGCAAGTCCTGCACTTTGCTTCTCTTATTCCACTACAAAATCTTATTTCCAAACATTAATAAACTGGCTAGTACCCTGGGCAGAAGAGGGTTCATCAAGAGAAAAGTGAAAGGGGAACATTCTTATTAATTATTTTCAGAGCAAACCCAGCATGCAGTAGAAGAATTAAAGTAAAACTTTTGACCAAGATTTGTTCATGCCAGACACACCTTTTTCTTGCCTCCTTACCAAATACAAAACCATGTGTCTCCCTGAGGGCATTCTGCAGAGTTTTGAGATGTAACATTTTGACAGTAGAAAAGTACAAGTCTAAATATAGTATATTTTGTCAAACTTTGTTTAAAAGAATGTTCCAATAGTTATCTGTTCAACACTGTACCTTGCTATTGGTTCCTATGCAAAACCCTTTATTAATGGTGATTCTGCAAGCCAATAATAGCAGTATGCAGCCACAGAAGGGACTGATTGTTTTGGCAAGTGTTCAGGCCACACGATGGACCTTAGGTTCACATTTATCTTTGTCATAGTCTGGAGTGCAGGAGGTCTTACTTTTTTGTTTCTTCCTTTTTGTTTACTCACTGGTTCCTCTTCTCTGGCACACAAGAAACTATGTCCTTGAAAGGCATAAAAAGTACAGTTAGCTACTTTATTTCCAGAGCATTTCTTTCCATGATGGATTCTAACCCACAGCTCACAAATTCCTGTTTATACGGAACGAGGAAAACCTAGCAGTGAGCAGGCAAAAAGGAGACTATAACAAGTCTTTGAGGTGTGGAAATTCAGTATCTGAAAATCCACACAGCACTGAAATCACAAATATCAGAGATGGAGAGTTTTAAGGAAAAAGAGTAGAACTAGTAAAAAGACCACTTTCTCTAGCAGTCTATGCTTCCAGCATTAGAGTTCCCTCATTATACACAAAATTTCACAATACCACACATTTCATACATAATCCTGTGAGGGGGTAGTGGAGGCATGGGCACAGTTACTAGAAGAGAGGGGAGGAAGCATGCCCATGCAATTTTTATTGCTCTTTTGAAAGGTTTTTCTTAGTGCAAATGAAGGATTCACAGACGGCACTTCATTCTCTCCCCCACTTCTGTTTTTGATGGAACCCCCTGAGCAGGAGAAGGTGATCTCCAGGAGTAATGAGCAGGTCAGGATCTCCTCACAAATAACATCACCTACTGCGGGAAGCCTAAGAAATGTAATTCTTCATACTTTACTGAAGCTCTAAGTCCAATCTTTGACTCCTCCTCTGTGACTGCAGGCATGTATTCTGCCTCCTCTGACTACCTAGAAAATACTTTATTTTTCCCCTCTCTGTTTTCTGATTTACTGTTAAAGTTACATATTCCTTGCAGTAAGTTTTTGCTCACATTGTGTAAACAGCTCTTCAGGCACTGCTATGATACAGTACATGCCTACTGGAATGAGAATGAGAGAATGATAAGAAAACAAAAATGACAGAGAGACAAGGAAAAATAGAGAAGAAAAAATCTCAGCAGTGATGAAACATAACATGGTGCAATTTTGCAGCATCTTAGGTTATAAGATGAGATCTCAGATTTTAAAAATACTTTGGACCAGAAATTATGTCTTCTGCACACTCTTTGATGACAGCAATTCTTTCTACTAACTTTCTTTGCAGCAGCCAAAGTGTGCTGGAAGACAGAGTTCCAATTTCAATGTAGGAAACATAACGTAGTGGGGGGACACCCTACTCCCACCTTCCACCAGCACTTGTTAATAGCAGGTGAAGACCCAGCAGGACACAGACACTGAGCTGTTTTTTTCAGCTCTTCTCCCCTGCCCTCCCCCCCAAGCAATGCTTAGAAAGCCCCCTGATCTGGCCCTTGACTGACCAGACTATCATTTTCCTGCTGAGGAAGCACAAACATTTCAGTGTTCCCCATTCCTCTTTGGGAAATCTGCGCTGGCACTGTGACGAGTTGACCTCTATGGAGAGGCTCACAGCCTCCATCCACATGGGTTATGAGAAACCGATGCCACATGTGGCAACAACAATGGCACAACCCGAAAAGAAATACCCAAATGCTTGTACATAACTTAGTACATAACATAGCTTAGCAAAGTCACCCCATGGCTCAGGCTTTTCTCAGTGTCGGTTGTGAAGACTCAGCTAAAGCCAAGGATCATCCTCAATTTTTTTTCTAACTTTTGTCATCAAACTTAAACTGACTGCACTGCCTTCTCCTAGGCAGCTCTTCAACCTACAGGCAGTACAGCTCTGCCCCTGGCCCCTTGGAGGGCAGGACAGGATTGGAAAAGATTGCCTGGATAAATAAACACTTAGAGAAATTTCTCCAGTATCCATAAACATATATGATCATTTCTGTGAAAGAAGTGGAAAAGTGCAAAGGATTTTCGATGTTCTAGACATTTTTCCTCTGAGTCATTTCCACATCTGGGAATCTTTCCTTGCAGCCACATCAGAGACAGACCAGATCTTGCTCTGAACTCAAAATGAGGAACCCCTCAGGAAGAACTGTCCAGAACTTTGTCTTTCCAAGCAGCTCACACATGCAGCTCTCCCTTTGTAACTGACCTTCCAGAGGATTTTTTTTAAATAAACAAAATGTGTATTCCTTTACTGAGTGTAAAGTTATTATCTTTAAAAAGGCTGAACACGTATTACAGCCTTCAGAAGAGATGTTGTTTTATCCCCTCAGAAATGGATTGGCAAAGAGAAGAGCCCCCAGTATGCAAGCCCTAAGGAAAACAGTGGCTAGTAGCCATGCTGAGATGTGTTTTGAGAAGTCTTCTGTCACATCGAGTCCCAGCTGGCACATAGCTGATGTCCCCATCCAGCTGTGAAGGGTGGGGATCACAGAAGCCCAACTAGAAGCTTCTTTTAGTTAGGGGCATGAAATCTGAAGTAATTTCTTAGAAATCCCTAGGACGCTAAGCCACTGCATAGAGAGTGCCAGTCCATGGCTTTTAGAAGAAAATAAAAATAAAAATCTCTGAAACCTCCTGAATCTCAGTGGGAAGGAAAAGTCCTCTGTCCCTTCCAACTGCAATGAAGGAAGTTCCAGACACATTGTAGGGGAAAGTCTGTGCTTACATGGTTGAGAAAAATTGTAGAGCCTCCCCTAACTTCCACGATTCCTTTTTTTTTTCAAAACCTCCTAAAAGGCACCAACTAATGAAGCTATGTTGATGAATTGAATTTTTTACAGTCTCTCATAATATTCTTGCTGCTAAATTGGAGATATATGGGTTTGACAGATGAACTGTTAGATGAATAAGGAATTAGCTGGATGGCTGTGTCCAAAGAGTTATAGTCAATGGCTCAGTGTCCAAGTGGAAACCAGTAACGGATAGTGTCCCTCAAGGATCCATACTGGGACCAATACTAATATCTTCATTAACAACATAGCCAGTGGGAATGAGTGGACCCTCAGCAAGTTTGCAGATGACACCAAGCTGAGTGGTGCAGTTGATTCACTTGAGGGAAGGGATGCCATCCAGAGGGACCTTGACAGGCTTGAGGAGTGCGCCCATGCAAACCTCATCAAGTTCAACAACGCCAAGTGCAAGGTCCGGCACCTAGATCAGGGAAATCCCCAGTATCAATACAGACTGGGAGATTGAGAGCGGCCCTGTGGAAAAGGACTTGGGGATACTGGTGGATGAAAAACGGGACGTGATCTGGCAACGTCTGTTTGCAGCTCAGAAGGCCAACCGTATCCTGGGCTGCATAAAAAGAAGCGTGGCCAGCAGGTCGAGGGAGGTGATTCTCCCCCTCTACTCTGCTCTGGTGAGACCTCACCTGGAGTACTGTGTGTCCAGCTATGGGATCCCCAGTACAAGAAAGACATGGACCTGTTAGAGTGGGTCCAGAGAAGGGCCAGGAAAATGATCAGAGGGATGGAACACCTCTCCTGTGAAGAAAGGCTGAGAGAGTTGGGGTTGTGCAGCCTGGAGAAGAGAAAGTTCTGGAGAGACCTTCAATATATAAAGGGGGCTTATAAGACAGACAGAGAGAGACTTTTTACTGAAGCCTGTAGTGACAGGACAAGGGGCAATGATTTTAAACTAAAAGAGGGTAGGTTTAGATTGGACATAAGGAAGGAAGTTTTTATGATGAGGGTGGTGAGATACCAGAACAGGTTGCCCAGAGAAGTTGTGGATGCCCCATCATTGGAAGTGTTAAAGGTCAGGTTGGACGGGGCTTCGAGCAACCTGATCTAGTGAAAGATCTTTCTGCCCATGGCAGTGGGGTTGGACTAGATGATCTTAAACGGACCCTTCCAACCCAAACCATTCTACGATTCTATGATTTGCGTTCCATAGTTGGAGTAATGTTTCATTTGGTGTGAAGTTCCTACTAGGTCTGCCTGGTGGGCTACATAACAACCAAAGGGTGAAGTGCATCAAATCCCATTTTTCTGGAGGTGGTTCCCTTTCCCTTTCCTGTCCTACTGCATGGGTCACAAAGTCTTTGAATGCTTACAGTTTTATTCAGGGACACATATGCAATACAGGCCTACACAGTGTCCTTTCAGTTTTCCTCAAAACGCATTCACCACTGGTCCCTCTTTTTTTTCTTCTTTTTCTTTCTCCTTTTTTCCTCCTCAAAGACTAGTAAATTATATTGCTTAAAATCAACTTTGAAAAGAACAAAATCTTCAGATTTATAATCATATCTCTAATCTACTGAAGAAAAGGAGAAGACTCTAAAGCTAAAGCCCTACATGAGCTGTCTGTCCCAAAATCAGACATGAATGAGGGTAAAACATGAAGGCTGTTTGTATATAAGACACCACTATACACAAAAAACCCCCACCACACCTTGTAAAGTGGAAGTTATATATTTGTTCTCCACTTGGCTTTAAGGTAGCAATCACTTATCAAAGTGTAAATGTATTCTAAGGACATAATGTTCTCATTTATTATTGCTTCTGAAAGCGTGCTCTGTAATTTCCTCAGTAAAGGGTGCAGGTAAATATCCTGACAGACAGACAAGCAGGAGCTGAAGATCATCTGTGACTCAACTTGGATTCAACAGTCTGAACCTAAAAATTCTGGCTTCAGTCTATTATTGTAGAAACTCTTGGTCCACTAGAGGCAGATCCTTCAGGAAAGACACCGCACCGAGAACTTCAGAGTCTTCCAAGCTGTATCCCATGACAATTACAGTTCTACATAAAGAAACTGGAATCACAAGCTATACCTGCTATGTTCTTCCGAAGATTTTGTCACTAAGTAAAGACATAAACTGTCAAAGGGGCTTTTGGCAAGAGTAGCAATTTCTCCCTGCTCTCCTCCAGTCCCTTTTACATTCCAGAGAGAGACTCTTCAGTGCAGTCTGAATCTGCAGGTGATCCTTTTGATGTTACTTCCCTTAAATTTCTGCATGGCAGCTACATGCCTACAGAGGGGGCATATTTGCCAATAGTTGAAAAATTACATTCAGGCGTCCATGGAAACTGTCCACAGCTTCTTTTCATTTGGAGCTTTTCAAATCTTCGCTAAATTGCTTCACCAGGACAAAAAGCACCTTATAAATTGAGTTCTCAGGAAGGATATTTAACAGAATGCAGTTGCTTTCTCTATGACAAAATTATTTTTTTCCTTAAAATAGTAATTAGTTAACCAAATATTTCATAGCAATAGAGGAGAAAGGATATGCAGTACTACATAAGGAAAGCACATTTAAAAATAGGAGCTGCGGTTTCTCTCTATCAATTATGGACTTAAATAAAAGCAACAAGCAACCTTTTTGAAAACTTTCCAACCCCTGAATTTAAGTTAGCATTGAAGGAAAAGACTGCATTCACAGAATCACAGAATCGCACAGGTTGGAAAAGACCTTTAAGATCATCAAGTCCAACCGTAAACCTAACACTACCAAGACCACCACTATACCATGTCCCTAAGCACCTCATTAATTTTAATTTACTTCTCATTTTTATTAGAGGTAATTTAAAGGTAATTGCATCCTTCTCCTATAATGCATGAAACAGTGCAACAGAACCTATACTCAAGCAGTAAGAGCAGCCTGACTGGGATGCTGGTGTAACTCTTGTTCTGACGGTGACTTCTGAGTACTCTGGATGAAAGCTGTAAGTTTTGACTGCAAATTGTTTGTGGGCACAATATTGATGCTAGAAGGGATGCCCATCAGGACAAAGTCACTTGAAGCAAAGCACATTTTAATCTCACAAAGTGGCCAGACCTTGGAGCCATATGAAAATACAAACCAAAAGCTGCATGCAATGGAGGAACTGCATGAGAATCCCTCATCACTAAGGTGAGCACCATCATCCTCAGCCCCAGATTCCCCTCATCAGACTTTTGCCAATATGCAGATTTTTCACATGACCTTGGTCTGTTTATTGCAAATTGCAGCAAAACTACATTTCAGCATCCCAGATGGTAGGTTTGGTCTTCTGGCTGAAAGTATTACAACTTGTCTTGGAAATTTTAGATCTGGGCTCGCTTTCAAGGGAATCTCAAGTGTATGTTCCAGCAAACACATCAATTCATTAACTAGCCAAGCCTCCAATATTAAAACTCAACCCCAGTCTTCCTTCTGTGGCAGAACATGGCACTGTTGACATTCTGATCAAATCCAAACGTCCTAGGGATGTAAAATGCAAACCATAAGAATAGAGACTTAAAGGAATAAATCTGTATAGAGGTGAAGGAATTCAAAACCACAAATACAACTTTTCTAATTACACATTGCAATAAACCTACATTTTGTGGAGAGATTATATGCTTGCAGCTATTTGTGAGGTTACCAGTAGCAATGTAATCCTTAATTCATATTTATAAACCTGACATCCATTCTTGGTGATTCAGTAGATTGTGAAAGTGTTTTTTAAAAAAAGCTATCTCAATAAACCCTAAGATATATTTTAATCCTTTTAAGGTAAATTGAATGATTCTCCAGTGAAAATTTACTACCTTGACATGGAGAGGAATGAGAAACAGAAAATTCTAGTTGAAACTTTATGTTAGAATGCTGGACCTGCCTGAACTTTTATAATAAGGTTATTTTTCCTGCTCTTGCTCTCTTACTAAGGAAAAGAGTTTCAAGTTAATACTTCCATGCAGTTAGATTTCACTTTTGAAAACGCTGCTGTTGTGAAGAGTTCTTTCTAATAGATGGTACCAAGCTCACACTTAGATCTGCTGCCAGACACCAAAGAGATCAAAAATGCCCCTAGATGAAGGGGGTTGGACTAGATGACCTTTAAAGGTCCCCTCCAACCCAAACTACTCTATGATTCTATAATTCTAAGATCATCTGTCACAGACTATCCTAGACTGAAAATGTCCAATAAATATAATGTATACAGACATCACAATCATTTTTAAAGGAAACTTACACATACTAGAATGGAACAAAATGAAACATATAAGGTACATCAAAGTTGTTTAGGGAATAAAACAAACATTTCCTCCTGGGAAAGGAGGAAAAAGGTTTAGAAGAGAAATGTTTCCTACATTGCTGTTTGTAATTAAAAAACTTAAACAATCATTCAGTAAAGCCTCCTTTTGCCCCAAGATCTTCTTTGCCATTTCAGGTATCACTTATAACTGAATGTTATAATAATTTGTGGTGAGGTTATGTTACATGCATGCAGATTCATGTTTTAATTTTTTTTTCCTATACCAGATTGTTATTAATTACACTAATAAAATATTTTGAGCACGAAACTCTTGCTAATCTTTTGTAATAGGTGGTATTCTGGAAATAATTATTTCAATTTTTTCTTTTCTTTTTTTTTGTATTCATAGCTATACAGCTTTATATGGGAGATAAAATCTCTATATAAAACTCTGAAATGCCAGAGATATTCCTGAAACACTTGAGCGCAGTCCCAAAGCAAGCTATGGTTATTGTATTTACTTTTACAGAAATTAAGTGTGTGTTAGGCACTTTACAAAAACAGGGTTAAATTCTAAACCACATCTAGAGTCTGCTGAATCACTACTATTCTAAGGATAGTTCATCAAGAGCCCCAGTCTACAGTAATCAAACAGCTCTTCTGAAGTATGCCTGCTGGGAATGCCCCTAAAATGCCAGCCACCAGCTGGGAACAGCTAAAGCACAGTAGCTACTGCTCTGATCCTTTCGGTTCCTCCAGTTTTCTTCAGGGAAAAAAAAAAAACAAAACAAAAAACAAACTAACCACCACCAAACCTACCTCGATAACATTATTTAATTTATGAGTATCTGCTCTTAGCATTTTGTCTTGCTTTGTAAACTGTCTCTTGTTATTTTGATTGGCTCCAAGTTATCCCCAGATTTCCCATTCTGACCTCTTTTATGTCTACGTCTTCACCCACATCAGCTCAGTGAGAGTGATCCAAAGGCACTTTCAGGGCCACATTCCCTGGGCATCCACATAATGCGTAGGCTTGGGGTGCTCTCAATAGTGCTAGAAGAAAGTCCTAACAGGCATAAGGGACTAACTAAGACCTCAGGACTGCTGATCCTTTGCAGCATTCTCCGTTGGATACTCACTGGCAACGGGATAAAAATTTACATCTGAGAGTGCCTTAGGTCACTCCCAGGTAGTGACCCACAAAGTACCATCACCTACCCTGTGCTCCCTCCGGGCTCGCAAACCTTCACGCATAGGAGTGTTCTTGCAAAAAAATGAAATGGCGCAAACAAAAGAGTTTCTTCAGCTTGCGTGTGACTATCTCAAAAGCCAGACCTAGCAGAGCCTGGTTTTGAGCTGGGACGTGTTCTGCGCTGGCCATACGTGCTTGGCAAGGCTGGGGCTGGGGGCCCTCCGGCACCCTGGTCAGAAGACTCCTCTTATTGCTCCTCTTCCCCTTCCTTCAATCTTCATTTGGAGGCTGATGGAAAAATACAGAGTATGGTTTTCTTTGGATGGCTCCTGTGCTGCTTACAGCCAAATGTTGTTGCCAGAAACACGTAGTTTCTTTGGGGGAAAGGTGGGGCTTCTGTAGAGACAAGAGGCTGATCTTGATATTGGTGATGAACCCACATACAAAACAGGGAATCACTGACAAAGTGGGCTTGAAAACAAAAAAATGTTTCCTTTACTGCCAGACTTGGCAAGTGGGCTCAAGGCACTTGAACAAGAGATCTCTAACGCAGTGTTCAGAACACATGGCCTGAACAAGAAACTGGTTCGTAGAATGTGATATTTGTAGGAACTTTGGGTTTTGTCATGTGTGGTTCCAAAGTTCATACAAAATTGTGACACACTAACATATAGATGTGGTTCATCTCAGACAAAGCATTACCTAAAAAGGCAGGGCATATACAGCAAAATCAAAGTACCAAAAAAGAGGGAATAATCTTGCTTTGTAACTCTGCTCTCTGTTCTAGCGAGCATCACATGCTTTGGGGTTTGAAAGTATGGATTTACAATTATATCAGAACGAATCAATTTAGCACATTTAAATAGAGTTCTTTTGCAGGTATATACGCTACTTATTCACCCTTTGATATTCTGAACTTAATTCTTGTTATCTGGTTGTCATGTCTGGTCCAGATTGGAAATAACAGCAACAAATTTGACAAGAAACTAGTCTATTGCAAACATATATTTCCTGGTTGCACGCACTGTGCAAAGGAGCCTGTTAGCCCCAAATATAGGTGCCTATGGAACTGAAACCATAAAAGTCAACCTTTGCTTTATGTAAGAACTCAGTATCCTCCAGTGGAGTTCCCATTTCAGAAAATCTACAGTCAGTGGAGTTTTAATATCCCAGCGCATCGGTCTGGTGTGAACTCCAGCATATGGGCCATGGGCTGAAGCAAAATCCCACTAAAGCTAATGCAGTGTCATGATCTGCACTGTCAAAATGCCATGAATGAGGAAAGATGGTAAATTATGCACACAAAAAGAACGCAACCCAATGTAACATTCATTCCCTCTCCTCACAGCTGAGTAATTTCTACAAGCATCATGCAGTAACTCTGGTTGCTCTAGCCAAAAGGCAGTAGGCACCCTGCCCACACCTTCCTGCACTGGGTATGTCAGTGAATCAACTGCAATTTCATTAATCAGCAGCGATTCCCTCTCCACCGTTTTAACAAACTTCTGAGAATTACTAATCAGAAAATAGCTTTTCATTTTCACGGCGAGGTAAAAATTACATCTTTTATTTAAGCATACAACCTAAATAAATTCACCAGAACTTTTTTTTTACATAAGGCTATGAATGCAGATACACAGATCTGCAACTAAAATAACTGACTTGACCTTGCATTATCCCTGGTGAAGTTAGTTAGACATTTAACGGACTGTACATTTCAAAGAAAAATAAAAAGCGTTTTTCTGAGATGAGGAATTTAAATTACTAAATTCTTTTCTTTTTAAGGATTAGAACTTTCATACTCATTTTTAAAGCAGATGAAGGAATATAGGTTTTGGATTCATAAGCAAGTTCACTTAAGAGCAAAATTAGTGTTCCTTCCTTTAAGAACCAAGGTAAAACCAGATTTTCTTGTATATATGCAGAGCGTTATTGGTATAGAATTTATTCTGTATCTTGGAAATGCAACAAATGCTGATCCAGATGAAAAATAAAAAGAAAACAGAGAATGGTGTTAGCAGTATTGAACTATGTTGTCTTGTTTTCTTTACCAACCAAGAAATCCTGCAATAATAAATCAATCACAATGTTACTTGATCTTTATTAACAGACCATTAAAATTGTTGTCAGTGGACTTGCTGACTCTTTGGCAGGGCAGGCTGCAAACTGCTTTTGAGGGCACATATTGAATGATTTCCCAGTTTTTTTAAGGATAAAGTATGTTCAGGCACATTTTGTAAAATACCAAAATAATTGATTGTAATACATAAAAATAGCCGTAATGGGTAGTTCAACTTTTTAATGAAAGATGCATAACATTGTCTTCCTTCAGCCAAAAAGGTTTTTGATTTTAAAGACAGCCACTTCCTTGCAATTTTACTGAAACATGCAGCTCTCCTGCCCACTTACGACTGAGTGATAAATTACATTCAAATCTCTGAAGTTTTCCACATTATTTTTTTTAAGCTAAAATAAATCAAATTCTGGGTTTTTTTAATCTTTTCATCCTGCGGTATAAAACTACCACAAAAAATGGTATTGTCCTGTTTCTTTCTGCCTTCAAAGAGGAGCAAAAAGATTGTTCCTCTGAGTCCAGCGTAATGTAGCAAACCTCTTATTTATGGTACGAGTATTTTCGGTGCAGCAAGTTCCTTGTAATCATGGGTGCACTGCCAGGGGCGGCACGGCAGGCTGCAGGCAAAGCATGAAGAGCTAACGCTGAAGCACTAAGTGCCTCCTGGCAAGTGACCCTCTAGCTGGCCCACCCTTCCCCCAGATACAGGGTAGGGACCAGCCACCAGCTTGGGGCACCCGGATGCACGTTGGAAGGCATGGGTAGAGATGGAGATGAGGTGGAGATGAAGAAGCCCAGAGGAAATGACGCCCTGGGAGAGGAGACGGCTCTGAGGGGAGGAGCAGGGCACAACATGGGTGCTCTAGTTCTGACCTGTGCCTTGCCCGCTGAAACACAGACAGGTGAATACCACTTACGGAGTGACCTACTTGTTGTACACTGACCCAATTTGTATTGAATTATGCTCTGATTCTTATAGAGTTGATCTGAACTAATTTTTGCTGTAAGCATGTCTTCAGCTTGATTCTGCACTGACTTCACTTCTGGAGGGAAGCAGACGACACCAGAACACAGCCATGCCTAACTAGGATTTACCAACTTACACAGTACCAGAAGGAAGGGGCAGAAGTTGGAAAGATGTAATCATACAGAAATGTGGAAGAATGATATATGATAATGAAATCTTATTGACTGCTTAAGCGCTCAGCAGTTTTTTGATCAGAACCAACCTTGCCTGAGGGCATCGTCACCACTTCATATGATGACCCATATCCTTTTTCTGATAAGTTATCTTGCCTTCATGTACCTGTTTACTTTCCAGAGTAAAAGGTGGTAATTTCTTCTAATGATTCATTCTCTGTGCCTTTTACAAAACACCATTTTTCAGGTTTTTTCTGCATGGCTTTTGAAGATAGAGTTAAAAATATAAATACCAGTTTATATATATATACACACACACACAAACATATGTCTCTCCAGTACATTCTAAATGACTAATCTGAAGGGACATGATTCTCCTAAAATAACAATGTCTCCAATGAAGTACAGCAAAGCAGTACACTAAGGATCACCAGACAAGTCAAGAAGTGGCATCAGAAATAATCAGGCAGGACATAAGAGAAACAAGCATGCTATGAGGGGGCAGACACTTTAAACCCTGGAAGTGTGAAGGGCAAGCCATATTCTTATTCAGCATTCATGTTCCTTCAGAGTTTGAACCACAGCACATGTCAATACTGCTGTTGTTGCTACAACAATTTAAGGTGAGAAATTGAAATAGTCTAAATTAGGCAAACTTCAATTATTAACAAATACAAAGGAATAATGGAAAAACTAATTGTAAAAAGAGCTGGTATCATCTATACAGGCAGAGATCTGCCCCCATTGGTGTCTTATAACAGGGAACAGCTGCAGTGGATGGCAACCAACACCCCGCAAGCAGAACCCCTGACGGTGTCACCCTGCCCCAAGTGCGTTCTTGTGCCTCAGGAGAGCCACAACACTGACGCCCGTCAGCTTGTATTTCAGGTTGTACATACAAGGAAGCAAAAGGCTCAAAGGGGAAATGCTCACAGCAAGAAACAGGGGCTGAGCAGGGAAGTTGCCTGCGTGCAGAGCCACCAGCAAGGCTGTGAGGATCCACACCGATGCCTCCTGGGACATGCAGTGAGGAACGAGCTGCCCCACCACCACGTCCCAAAGGCAGACAGCAGTGCTTGAAGCTATGGGCACTTCAGTATGCGTGTAAAGTGAGAAATGGGTCATGAGCTATATGGCTGGAGCTGCTGAAGAAATGGGATCTACCCGACAACTAGCAGCAGTGACGCAGAAGAGGTTTTGAAGGGATATTGAGGTAGTCTTTTACGATATGTCTACATTATTTGAGAAACTGAGAAGCTACATAGGCTGCCTGCTAAGACTCCACCTGATTGCCAACTATATCTACAGATGATTCGCTGTAGAAGTATCTACCATCTGTAGTCTGAGGAGGCAGACAAGATCAGCACTACACACTACCTCAGACTTGCCCAATTTTCCTTTAATTAAATTCCACTGAAATTTTACAAAATGTCGCTAATGCATCCACCTATGTCACTGAACGCAAATCCCAAATTCATTCACCCATGCTTTTTTAGAAACAGTAGCCAAAATCAGTATACCCACAAAAGCAGTGGGTTTTGCAGTTGAGTGGCCCTGGATATTCCTTACTATTTTCCTAAGGACCTCTTTGCAGAAGGAAGTTTCCCTGTAAAATATAGCAACCACAGTATTTTGTCTGCACTCAGCTGATGGACACCGAACTTCTTCCTACCACTCACACTTCACTTCTCTAAAGTTAAATCTGTGATACAGACAACCCTTATGACACTCTTACTCTGTCTGAGTAATATTTTATAAGCAGTAATATTTTATAAGCAGACTTAAGCCACATTCAAGAGCCACATTTAATCCTTCAGGGTACCTCCAACAGAGAAAGCCACCTGGCAGGCAGGCCCAGGTAGAGAGGGAAGCTGTAGCAGACTGACCCACTTCTTCGTCCTGAGGACGGACAAGAACAAGACATGAGACTGCTACAAGGAGAGGGTAGGCACAAAGGAAAATTTAGGGGGGGGCCTCCTCTCCCGCCTTTGGGTTGGCAGCCACAGCATATCCAACATCAAGCCCATCTGGGGGCACAGGCAAAGAAGGGCCAAAGGGCAGTGGTGAGAAGAGGCAAGGGCAGGACCTTGCTGAAGGGAGATGCTCCCAGGACCACCTCAGGGAAGAAAAAAAAAAAGAAAAAAAAAGAAAAAAAAAAGAAGAGACAGTGGTATGCAAGCATGAAGAAAGGTCCAAGAAGGTCTCTTTCAAGGAAGATCCTGGTTTACATGTGTATTTGGTGTCCATACTTTAAAAAAAGATGTATTACATAAACATTTTACTCAATTCACTGAACTTGGACAAGAAATTACCAGGTAGGCTTGCAGTCAGAGTCCCAGGATTTCTTGTATCAATCTTAAGTTGTAAAGTTTGTACAGCTGGAGCCACCACATTTTTTTCTTTAATTGTGACTATTCTGTGAGGGTTGTCTAGCTTTGTAACTTGATTGTTTGTATTAGGATTGCTTTCCCATTTTGCAACATAAAGCAGACACTCTGTCCACCTCCTGCCTCTCTAAAACAAAAATACAATCAGAGGAGCAAGGAAAATGGCTTTTGTAGGCTCACTCAGTGCACCAGTACACTGCAGAGTTACCTAATGCACTCTCCATTTTGTAAAATGTTGAAATTATTTGTGTTAATTTGCTGAATTAAAGGCTGGGGTTGAGCAGGAAAAGGGAAGATTGAGTGCACAGTTTGCACAGGAATTATTCAGTATTAATAAAACTTCCAGCTTAGCGTAAACCAATTTTATTCACCGTGAAAATCAAAGTCTAAAACTGTCTTGCATTAATGCAGGAAGAAAAAAACAATAGTTTTATTTTGTTGCTGCAGCCAATGAAAATGTGGAAAGCTGCATGAAGTCAGCTGTCTAATAGTACTAACCCATCAGGAAAACATAGTTTCATAATTAAAAAGAAATAATTTCCCCTGTTTTCTACCTTTCTATATGAAAGACCCGATTGATGGAAACTAATCCACAGCAATGCTTTTAGCCGAGGAGCCGCTGCCAGGGAGCCGCCAGCCGGGAGGCAGCAGGGGCAGCCCCACACCGGCTGCTCGTACTCCCTCGCCGCCGGCCTCCACGCGTCTCCGTCACCTGCCAGGTATTGACCATGCAACGGGGGGAACAGGCTGGGCTCTTTCAAAGTACAAAGTGAAAGGTAGGCTCCTCTCACCTTTCATCTGAACAGCGACTGCAGCGAGAAAATCCCTGCGTTCTCCCTGCACTGACAGAGCATCACGCCTTCCAGCACAAAATACAGAGGAAAACTTGATGTGCATTCATGTAAATGGGTTGTCACGGGTATACACTCTCTGCCTGTTGTATTCAAATTTCCAGGTGATCAGCGTCTGAGTATCATGAACATCCTGAAAGCTCCGTTGCTTAATTGAACCAAATCTCTCCTACACAACTGGACTTATTCCTAGATGCAAGTCAGGAATAATTAAAAAAATAAGATCTTCAATAAGTAAACACTCCAAATCCAAGTAATGGTTCCACTTATGAAATCAAGGCTAGAGATCTTTTTTCCATATTTAATATATTACTTGTCTTTGACCACCTAAGTGTAAGTCACACCAGCTGTAAACAAACCCAGCCACACTAACTGGACACCTAAACAAGATCCAGTCTGTCTTCCTTTTTTCTGGAAATTATATGTTCATTTCTCCTTGCAGAAATACATTATTCCAGCATCAGTGCAAATACAAGGAGTCAACTCCAAGCACTGGTATGACCCTATAAATACCTTTCTGCACCTTAGCAAAATGTTTCAGGCCAGCTGAGTCTCAGCTTTTGGAGCAGGAGCTTTCGACACCTGAAGACCAGAGCAGCACAGGGAACCTCCTGAGGCCACAAGCACCCAGGACTCAGCGTCGGGATCCTCCTGGATGTGGGACACTGAACCCTTCATCCCAGTCTGACCTGGCACATGCACGCGCATGGATGTGCAAAGATACACTTTGGATCTAAACATACCCTTTTGGCCAATCTGTTTGCAAGATGGACTCATGACAGAAACAGATTCAGTAAGAAGGGCTTTCTGATCCAAATTAACTGTCATCAAATATGGGTGCAGAAGATTGTAATTAGTAGTTTATTAAGAAAGACTTCATTAAAGAGAGAGAGGAAAAGAGAAAGAACAAAGCAGGCTTATCTCCTGAATCATGAAAGGAACAAATCCACAAATGCTGACAAATTTCTTCTAATTAGTCTTTAGTAAACAGCTAATGCCTCATTAAAAAAGAAAAAAAATAAAACAAACCCCAAAAAACAGCCCCCCAAAGTACTCATTCTGCTTAGTAATGAATCTGTGCTATCTGCCATAGACTTTCCTGAGGGCAGAAAACTGTTCTCTTCTGACGTTACCAAGGTTATTTATATAGACATTTATCATAATTTCTTTGAAGTTCATGTGAAAAAGATCCTAAAAGGTCCTAAAACTGTATAATCTATATTTTACCATTAGTGACTACAGAGGGTTAGTGACTCATTCTCGATCTCACCCTAATCAATGGCATTACTCATTCGCTTTGATAGGCACAAGATGAAACGCTGAAGCTGAAATCCTAATTTCCTCAAATCAACAGAATTTTTCTATCCATTTTACTGGGTTCAGGATTTCAACCTGAAGCTTTGAAGAGAACAGAAGTTATTGACTCCTTTGCAGAGGCCTAACAGAGTGTCTGTGTGCCTTAAATCCCTCTTAAATCTGGCCTGAGGGCTCTGGTAACATATAGTGCTTGCCTTTCTCACCTGAATAATGGCAAACTTGGCCCCAGAAAGTAATAGAGCTACATACATTTCTACCATATTTTAAAATGCAAAAGTCTACAGAAAGAGATACAAGTCTGCTTTTTTTCAAAGATGACTGCATACCCTGTATGTGCACCTAGTTAGCAGTCTACGCTCATATTTAGCCCCGTGTTGAATGCCAAAATCTGTTTCCTGCTTACACTCCATTATCATTTACAGACATTGCGGTATCAGCTTCATGGATTACACATGTGCTGCCCGGGGTCCCTTGTTAAACAACTAGCCCCAGGAGCAAACTTCTTCTGTTTAGAAAAAAAAACAAAACAGGAACATATTCCTTTTATAAAGCCAGTTGTCTAGACAGCATGCATTATAAATAGACCAAAACATTCTCTTCCATATATATTTCTGATTCTCATTTGGTTAAGTAGGAAGAAGAGAATCCCACATACTTTGTGTTTTTATACATATTTATATTATATATTAAAAATAGATCTTGTACACTTCAGAGTCAGACTAAATCAATATATAAAAAACATCCGTGAACTTACTGGCCCACATTTAAATGCTGCATAAATCTAATTTGCACAGCTCCGACCTCCTGGAATGAGCTGTTCCATCCCCCTTTTAGGAGTTTTTCCTGTTTGCTAGGTTAGCATTTCCTCCCAGACAAAAAGCACTGATGTGCCACATATCTCTAGAGAGTCTTCTCGGGGGAAAAAAAAAAAATGAGAAAGAAGGTATGTACTTCTCAAATGGACTGTTTAACATTGGGCATGCATACTTTCCAGTTTCATTTCTTCTAATAAGTTTCAAATGGCTTTGGATTTGAGAACAGGACTGTTAGACAAAATGACAAAAGACAGTGGTAAATTAAAAATCCAACTTCAAAATCCAGGTTATTCATTTACCTAAGGAAGAATCAGAAGCATTTTTGCTATACAATAAAAAACCCCTCAGGATACAGTATTTTGGCTTTGTACTATTCCCTTTCATGTATTAATTTTTATTTACCCACATTATATAGTTTAAGCTTCTCTATGTTGTGTTATTTTTCAGCTGCAATCATTGCCTAAAACCACAAGGTGAATTATCAGATTCAAAACCAGAGAGACCCAAAATATAATCTGTCATCTGCTAGATAGCTGCTTCTTGTGATACCCCTCCTCTCCAAACCGCTCCCAGCCTCAGCAGTAGGTCTCTTTGAATTACTAGCCCTCAAAAACTCTTCTGTTTCTCCCCTTCACCGATGGGGAAGCGCTGACACTGAAGTCACCGATGCACGTAAGTGCTGAGAGCACTCTAGTCGGAACAGCACTGACAAAGTGCCTAGCCTCTTGGCCATGCTTTCCTGCAGGCACCAGGTTTCATGTTGTCCCAGCTATGTGGCCAGCAGGACTTCAGGCTACCCTGGATACGTCTCCCGTGAGCACAGTCACCATTAAAGACAGGAGGTGTCAGGATCCTCAGTCTACGGGCCATAGCATCCTGCATCCCTCCTGTGATTATTCAGCAGACTCAAGACTATTTGAAGTCTTCACCAGTAATATGAAGGGTGACCCAAGCAGCTTTTTCACAACAAGGTATTCTCTAACCACAGCAGTGGGATGGGAACATAACGAAAGAGTGAGGTGTTAAAACCAGCCACTTCACAGCAAAATTTGTTTCTTTTTAATTGAAGACAAAATACAACACTAGGGTTTTTTCACTGGTGGACGAAGGCCAATATCTTCATGAAGAAGTCGTCCCAGGTATACATTTTAAGACCTAAGCCTTCGTTGCTGTGTGAGTATCTTAAGAGCATTGCATGGATCCACAAGAGTCCATGGACTATAAACTGCAAGCCACAGAATAATTTAGGTTGGGAGTAGCCTCTGGAGGTCACTCCAAAATCTCCACTGCTCTCCCTTCATCCAGTGAGCCAGTCATCTTGTCAGAGGATGCATTCAGTTTGCTCAGACACTATTTGCCCTTGGTAAATCCATGCTGGGTGTTCCCAGTCATGACCTTATCCTTTGTGGGCCTGGACATAGCTTCCATTTGATCTCTCCCAGGGACTGAGGTGAGTCTGACTGGCCTAGATCCTCCTTCCTGAAGACGGGTGTGACATTTGCTTTTTTCCAGTCCTCAGGAACCTGCCTGCTCTGTATGACCTTTCAAAGATGACAGAGAGACCTTACAATTGTCCAACTCCCTCAGCACCTTCAGATGCATCCTGTCTGGTCCCATGGATTTGTGTATACCCCGGTAACTTCTGCATATTTAATAACTGTCTTTTGACAGTTTGAATTGGACCTTACAGACTGGACATTTAAGACATGATCTTGTGTATTTACAAAAAAACACTTCTTACTTGGTTAAGCATACCTGAAAATGTAAGGAATACATATAAACCTGCTTTAACAGTAAGTTATGTAGATTCAGTTCGTCCCAGGCATCCTAGCCCCTGAAGTATGCAGTCTACTCAGTTTCCTATTCATCTCTTCTACCTTTTTTTCTTTGCTCTTCTGCTCTTTACTTCTGTTTTTACCTGTCCCAAAGGTTGGGGATATTTTTTCCACATCCCTCACCACACCCCAGCCACTCCTACTGATGTTACAAGCCGTACCCCCAAACTCAGGAAGGATGAGATGAGCTTTCAATACACTGCAGAAGTGAAGGCATCTTTGTAATTAACCTTTTGTAATCATATAGAAAACAAGCTAAAAACAGGAAACATAACACATAACTCTTCCATCCTTCAAAAAAGTAATAAGCAGATTTCCTTATTAAGGAATAATATTCAATTGTAAACAAACTTTTTGTGGTAATAGATGTCACAATACTAGTGCTGCATTCACCTAGTCCTGGCACATGGGACATCCAGATGATGGTACTACAGTAATTCTTAATCCATGCACTTTATAAATGGGAAGCCTTTTATCTTACCTATCAAATACTGCAAAGCAGCAATGCAGAATCTCTCAATCAGTTCCACGCCCAGAGACACCTGTTCCTCCACTCCACAGCATGGCACCATGGCTTGACTTCACAGTGTCCTTACTGGTACCAACGAAGGGACAGAGCCTGAATGAGTGACACCTGCCTTGTCAGGGAAGCCCCAGGTGACAGTCCTGGTGTGAGCCAGCCACAGATTCAGTAACGCTAATGAAACAGTTCAGCTAAATTCCCAGTCCAGGGGTGCATACAGACGCACGATCACATAGGTTAACTGAAAAGATATCGAACCCGTTGGTCTGGATAGACTATGTGGACATGAAGGTATCTTAACGTGAGATGGCGTTAATGGCTGCCATCAATCAAGGCTCCGATCTCTAGACAATATTAGACCTTGTCTCTAGGCAATGACAGTTCTTAAACTTAATGGGTATGCTAACAGCCTTCATTCAGGCTACATGAAAGCAGCAGCTGCCTACTTCAATGGACTGAGATAACGAGACAATAGAAGCTACTGCCCAAGGCAATCGTGCACATGATAAAACCTAAGTAAGGCGATACTTTTAATATCCCCAACCATCTTATTTTAAAAAATGTTTAATTCGTTCTCCATTTATCCAGGGAGAATAGAAGTCAGCATATCCATTAGCTTCCACTGTATCTGAAATTGCCTACAAAAAATTCACAGAAGAGCCAGCACAGCTTATTAACTCAAGGGCAATGCTACTTCTGTTGCTTCCCGGATCTGTGGACAACCTGACCACTTGGTGTTACCCAGGGCAAGCATCCTGCAAAACCACAGCAGCTCACAGGCACACCAGACAACTAACATGGGCATACAAATGGCTCTGCACAGTCAGCTAAATCCAAAGGGATTTTCTTAGCTCTGCTAGGCCTACCAGAATCACTATTTTGCACCAATTTTCTCAGCATGCATGGCTTCGTCAGCCTTCTCTCAGCTGGGTCTGAGCCAGCTGAGTGCACCTCTGTTCAAGCTAATGAAGTCTGCCAGAAACGGGAGCACTGAAAAGTGAAGTGAAGCGATGCCGAATGGCTCTGTAAGAGCCAGGCTGTGCTTGGCAAGGATGGCAGGCAGACCCAGCTCCATGCAATGCTGCTCACATGCCTTTGCATCATGCTTCTCATCCAGGCCTTCCCTCATCCAGGTGCCACAGGTCCCTCTCTTCCCCCTCCCATTACCCCGGGAGATAAAAGCAGGCTGCTGGAGGCAAGTCCTCAAGCAGCCACTTTGCAGAGAGACAGAACAGGCTGCTTGGTTTTTTTGTGGGATCAAGTTAATTTTTTTCTCCTTGTTCTTTCAAGGCCTGCTGTTTTTGCCAATATTATTTCATAAAGAAAATCTTAGACTTACTCTAGCTTGGAGTAGTAAAATACTCACCTGTCCTCTGAAAGCTCAAAATCATCCCAGTCTATGAATGCAAGAAAAGATACACCAATGAACAACAACAACAAAAAAACCCACACAACAACCCAACAAAAAAAACTATTGAGAGGAATGAAATGAACTCATATTTCTACATGATTTTCTCTAATGTGATTTCCTCTGTCAAAAAAAAAAGAAACCTTCTAGTTCTACATAGTGAAACTGTGAGATTCTCAAACCATATAAATATCACCAGTGTTTAATGTTATAATATAAAATACTACTATGGTATACAGATTTTAAGAGAAAAAAAGGCAATGATGAGGTTTTTTACTACGTTTCTAGAAGCCTAAGGCATAGATTTATTTAAAATACATTGTAACATGATTGTTTCCTCAGAATTAGTATACAGCTAACATCTCATATAAAATTGAATGATTAACATGGTAAAACAAACTTACTTAGCAAAAGAAAAGCTCTGTCACAACATTGTATTTTAGGCACAACACTGTATTTATAAACTCTCCCCAAAACATACTGGAAGTGCCAAATCTACGCAAATCTACGCTTGACACACAATTCATACAGCCCTGCTAAGAAATGAGTGAAACCAGGCAGTGCCAGGGGTGTAGGCGTGCAAATACCATCTGAAGACATCTTCGTGGGAAAGTGCCATTTTGATTGTGTAACTGGAGGCCCAGAATTCACATCAAGGAATAATTATATTCTCTACTACAGTTGCAATGATCTGATTAATTCAATCTAGTTGATAGATGTCACCAGCAATTTTTATTAGCAAATTGGCCCCGTTGTATTTGCAGACGTGACATTAATGCTATTTGGGGGCCGTGTGATGTCAAAAGAGCAGGATTTGTGCCTGGCTTATGTCTGAGAAAGTCATCCACATAATAAGTCACGAAGGAAGCTTGCTGAACACGTTGTGCCCTTAAAAATGCTATTCCAGGAACAATCAGTCACCATACAAGTTCATTACTGCAATTGCCCGTCCTACATGAACTCCATAGGCTAATAGGAATGATCTCATTTGGAGCACAAAACTAAGAGAGGAAGTAGGACTAAAATATCCAGCAAGGAATCACTCACAAAAAAAACCCAGGATGTTTGTATGTTAGTTTTAAGGGTTAAAAATCTTTTCAGGCAGAGCGACAGGATTCTGCGCACTTTTGCAGCCAGTCAGAATCTTTGTGGTTGCTGCAAAGACCTATATAACAAACATGACACAGACTTTTTTTTATTTTAAATCATCTTTCCATTATTCAGCTCTTTTTGCACATTTAGAGATCGCAGAGCCCTCATCACCTCACTTCTGCTCATTTTGTATCATCACATAAATCTCCAGTCTGTTGTGCCTGCAGACCTCGTAGCCATTTAAATATGTAACCAAACCCTGAAGGCCCAACTGTGTGTGCTGAGGGCAGAATAAAGCTACACCAAAAGGTTGTGGGTGCTGAGAAGACACTTTATCTAAGGACCACTCAAATGCCCCAGTCTTTGGGAGTGACTGCTGTCGGGGTTGTGAGGCAGGGCAGGCAGCTCGCTCCCTCTGCTCCCCGGGCACCAGCAGTGTGCTCTGGATGAGCCTGAACGGGTCTTGTTCCAGCTTCATCCCAGGAGGATGGTTCTGGGCCAAAAATGAAAGGAGGGTCCTCAGCAACCTTCTCTTTCATATAACCAGCCTGAGGCTGGAAGCAGTTTGTCCCTGAATCCCTAGCCACATTCATAAATGATGCATCAATTCTGAATTAACGTACCATACAGTCATAAGTGCATAGATGCTTTCTCTTTAACCATACAGTAACTGAATATTTAGAAAAAGGAAACAAAAAGGCATGTTGTGTTGATTTTTTGCCTGTGTTCAAGGTGCTTAAAACGCTCAAAGTTTGGGCCAGCGTCAGTAATGGCTGACAGCCCTCCAAGGTATAAGCACAGGTTAGGCAATCTTCAAATCGAGCTGTAGGTTTTGTTGCCGTAAGTAAATAAAAGGCTTCCTTGTGGCACACACAACTGGTTTTGTAGTTGTCCTCCATGACTTGCAACTGAATGTAATGGCAATGATGGGTACATTAGACCCGAGCACTGAAGACTGGAGACCCTGCTTTATTAGCACGACAGACCGCACAACCACAGCCAGAGCGTATTCTCAGTACCTTCTTACCAATTAGGTTAAACGCAGCTCTGGAGAGACCAATTCATGGCTGGGAGACTAATGTTTACTTTATGATTCTTCACCCTTCAGTCTCTGTGCCGTGGCTGCTACTACAGCAGCTCATTAGTTTTAACTGGGATAGTCTTTTATGACACACTTGACCAGTAGAAGCCATCCCCATATCAACAGGTCCTTTCAGAGGCACAGATCCCATCCACAGCCACCAGCCCGAATTAGTGCTGGGCTAGTGACCAGAGTGGAAAAGCTCGATATCCTCTTGTTAATTCAATGAGCTTTTACTAGCATAATTGCAGCATATTAGCTCAAAGATGGGTAATATTACTTTTCCTAACAGATTAAGTATATTTTTTTTCAGTTTTTACTAACATTCAATGTTATATAGCGATATTCTCTACAGAACCACAGAAAAATATTTGACCTCTCAAGAATAAATAATAAGTACTTCTCTAAATTCAAAATATCATAACACTTATCTTTACGCCAAAAGCTATCTTTACGCCAAAAAATGACATAGGTCCTGCAGTTTAATATTTCAGAAGAAAAGAGCTTTGCTGGAGGACATGCATGGAGGACATGCAATATATGAGGTTGTAAGGTGAATTGCTGTTCATCTTTTCACAATGGAGGACAGATATGGAACATTTACCTTATCTAATCCCTTGGCTGCACCAATAAGATCATCTAATATAAAACATAACACTGTTGTGTAAAACATAAAACGCTAACAATGGATTTTTTAAATACCCTTCTGAAAAGTACGAAGACATTAGATAAATAATAAACAAACTCTAAGGAATCATGAACATCTACAACTTCGGGACATCAAAAACGTCAGTTCAAGCTCTCATGTCATGGCTTGTAGGCCAACTACAGATCTTACTCAGCTCGCTACCAAAAAACCCAAGAAAAATGAAGATCAAAGACTCCTGATATATCCTAAAGTTGCAACTCCCTCCACGCCCCATAAGTCCGTATTTTAAGAGGGTAAATAGACAAAATTTAACTGACATTTTAAAATATCAAAATGAGTAAAATTATATCCTAAAAATTTGTAACCATCTGTTATAACCCACTCCTCTTAGTCCTGAATACTCTATAATACCTCAAAGTTATTGCCTCTCGTATGCCCGTAATAGAAGAAATTGGCTTCTGCCTTGGATATGCCAGTTAGGCCAGCTTCAATTAACTACTTTTAATTCCCCAGTACTTTTGTTTTTCTTCTAGTACTGGTCCTTGGAAGGACTTTCTTAAGCACACTTCCAGATCTCCACTAAGCTGCTGCTGAAGCCTCTTGCTGTACTGCCTACAACAATGTTGAGAGCAGTGAGAGAAGCTAGGGTCGTTGCCTGCCTAGCACGTAACGCAGCGCTGTGCCCAGATCTCCAAGCTCGTGTTAATCTGATTTGGTAAATGCATATGCTATGGCAAAGCTTTGTGCAGAGAAGCAAAGGGTGATGTGTAAGCAGAAGAGACACAGTTCTGCACAGGCACAACTTGCACCTTAATGCCTACAGTTGGATCCCTTTGGCTCAGTTTATCACCTTATATGCAAACCCAGACATCTACAGGCAGGGCAGGTATCTTCAGACCAGCCTTCTGGGCTGGTTCTTGATCCCACAGGGCCAGCTCCAGCACAGCATGGACACACTCACCATTTCCTCTGTGCTACTTATCTCCATGCCTTCCTCGGTAGCCTCTCAGACTGGAAATCCTTTGAAGCAGGGACTATATCTCTTGTCCTGTTTGTAACCCACCAAGCACAAGAGGTTTGCTAATGGGACTCCCAAGTGTCCCAGTAATTAAGAGTTTGATCACTCACTATTACTCATGAACTACTATATGAGATAGCTACTGGGAAGACACTGTATTCATTCAAGATACTGTCATTGCTTAATAAAGTAATCTTATAATTAGTTTGAATCAGTCAAAATTTTTAACTCGAGGAGTAAATTGTGTGCTTTAACAATGTCAGGGTGTCCTCACTATCAAATTTCATTAAGTGTCTAATCTTTGAGAAACTTTGCATGATGAGGAAAGTAGTTAATTCATTATGTGCTCATTAGTAAAATATTTAGAGAGAAAGATGATTTAGAGAGTAATCAAAATCTTCTAAGGTTTGAGAACAGAACATACAGAAGTATTTTTAACTTCTGGAATGAGCCACTTCTCCACAATCACATCCCTTTCTTGATAACAGGAATAGTTTATGGTCATATTTATCAATGCTATGAAAAAAATCACAGCACTTATTTACATGATAGACAGAGTTGTGTCTCACAAGTTGTACTCTCATACTGACAATCTAGAGCAGGAACTGTAACAGAAGACCTACACTTACATCTTGAAAAAGTATTTTTGCTGCTACATTAATGTTACAGCAGAAGTTATTTGATTACACATAGGCACAAGACAGATGTCTACACATGGTTTTGGGTGGATGGCTGCAAAACTGTAACAACCGTGCAACTGCATGCAAGAAAGATCTGGAGCGAAGAGGTTTATTTCCTTCACTGCTGCTGATTGCATTGCACAGCAACCAGAACCTAATTTCCACTCCAGTTTGCACCTCAAGAAGTTTTACTTCAGTGATCAGATCCCGATTCACAAAGTTATTAGAAATTCACAGATGGTGCTCTCACTGCATGTTTTGATTTGAAGAGAGGTCAGTGGTCTCCAAGAGGGCCATATTTTAGTTCTGCAAACAGTACAAACTGCCCCTTCCCAGGCTAGCTTCAATACTGTGAAGTAGTTTGGCTGAATTCTTTCCTAAGTGTTGTTCAAGGTTAATTTTTCCTTTAAAAAACCCTAACACAACAGACAAAGTAAATAATTATTAAAAAGCACCTGTTTATTAAAAATCATCATCATTTGGAGAGTTCAAAAGCAGATGTGGACACCATTTGGGCACTACAGTGGTAAACAGCTACAGAAAGCAGAAGTAAACATTTCCAATTAAGTTAGCAAATTATTCAAGTTGTAAGAGAAATTCCAGTTCTTGGATTGAAGCTGTGAACCCAGTGGGGCCCATTTACTATTCCACTGTCGGTGCAAATCTGTTGGGGCAAGAAGTGGGGGAAGAAACAAGCAAGTTGCATGCCCTTCTCTCCCGCACACCTCTCTGCTTGAGCAGAGCGCTACGCACACACACGTCCTGCCTGGAAGATAGGGAGCTGTCGAGCTGTTCCTGCTACCTACATAATTCCATACTCCTATTTGAATCACATTAATTCCTAACATAACATCTTTATGCAGGTAAAGCCGATTTCCCCCTTACCCCATACAGCCTACCGAATAGCACTGTGCAGAAATGATGGGCCAGATTCTGCTTAAAGCTTTGATGAAGCAAACTCAGAGTAAATTTTACAAACACTGAGAGCTTGTGCAGATTTATACCTTTACCTAAGGATCACGACTGAATGTAGTAGTGTAGACTATTTGCATTCTACCTTAAAATAAATTATACATATTTGTATCTGCCCCCAAGTTTTGTGAAGCTTACTTGTTTTTAAATTATCTGTGTTCGCAAATTCTACATGGCTAGATGAGGGAAGGCATTTAATCTAATTTGATAATCAGATTTGTCGGCATTGATATTTTGAAGTGGTTAACTGGGTAACAGCTAATTTCCCTGTGGGATGTGCAATGCACTGACTACCCTCTCCTCTCCCCAGACAATGGCAGCATATAAATATCTGCTGCATTTGAAAAACTCTTAAATCACTAGCCATTAAGAAACACTAACAACTTGACTTGGCGTCATACACAATTTATTATGAAGAAACTATTACAGCCTGTATCAGAGCATATGTGGAACCTCTGAAATTCTTGTGGTTTCTTCCCAACTTCAGTGATTTCCGATAGGATTTCCAGTTGGTACAAACTACCAGGCTGCCAGTACCGCCATTTACCAGGAGATTTTACTTTTCTGATTAGGATGGTCTGTCCTCACATAGCTGTACGGTTGTTCACAGACAGTAATCAGAAATACGAGCTGGAATCAGGAACAAGGAATGTTGTGAGATACCAGAGCAGATAATCTGCCTTGCAAAGCAACTAATTTACCTGCTGGTACTGCTGGCATTATGAAAACAAAGGGGATCAGCATTCATACAAGAGGAGAAAGCTACCCATTCATTTTAGCCCATGGTCATAGCGGATGAATTTGAATTTCACAGGAGTGGTTCAGTTTACTTGAACAGGAATTTGTGTATATTTCAATACAAAACTTAGAGCATTGCGGAACTGTCAGACAGACGCTTGGTTTCTAGATAAATGACATGATGTCATGGATTTCAACAGCCTTTTGGGTAGGGCTCTGCTAAGAAAGGTGGTGGCAAATTGCTTGATCCTGCTTGGGCCAATGAAACAAAATCTCCTGAAACAAAATTTTAAACCATACTGAGATGAGCAGAAATGATCTGTATTGAATAGTTTGAGCTGAACCTGTTCGTGCGGTATTGATGACAGCAGGATTACAACTGTTTGTCAGATTATAGCCTAAACAGACCAAAAATATTCTCATGAAGATGGCTTTGACTAAGCCATACAAATACAACAACATAAAAGTACATTTAAACCCTCTACCCCACCAACAAATACTACAGCAGTTTACAAATTATGCTTCAATCAAGTTGTGTTTACTAAGAGAAGGAAGAAGCTTTAGAATGTCTTTATCTTGCATACAATCTCACTTTTTCAAGTTAAGAAGGATCTGCTCCAAAATTCACAGAAAATAACAATATGACAGGTAAGGACTCTCACAAACTTTAGGACATATAACAGGAATTATACTGTTTATAGAAGTTTACAAAAAGAAAGTAATTCTCCGTCAGTTCTTTGCTGTGAATTTAAAGCTGTTTAAAAGGAAAAGGCACACATCATCTTCCCTCCCCCTCCTGAACTCCTAGCTTCAAAGAGTGGGAAGAGTTGTTCTCTGTTTCTTTACATCCTTACACCCGAGCAAAGCAGAAGCTCTGGTAGAGGGAATACCAGTAGCAAACTGAAAACACATTGCTTCCCCCACCCGCCATTAGTTCAGCAACTTGTAGCGTTTCCGCGAGTGGGATATGCATGGGGGCAGGTTACTTCAAGCAATGAAGTCCAATTACACTTTAACTGAAGACCCTGTTTGTATTAACAAACATGAATATAGCAAAAGAGGAAATTATTTAAGAACCTTAATCATTCTGTATTACCTTTATCAGTGCTTCCTGAATACACTGTGTTGTAACGAACTCCTGTTTATTTAATTTTCTCTTGCTGTGATGGTAGACTGCATGACAACAGCTTTCCCATTATGCTAATATGTCTCAAGTGTTAGCAAACAACTAACACTAGCTAGCTAACAAACTCCTCAGAGTTGCAAATATCTTCTTTTATTATTATGAATTTCCCCACTCGGATGGGATCGCATTCCTAGCAACTTTTCTACATATATCACTCCAGCAGGATCATCATAGATGTCACATAAATTAAATTTGCTTTCAAATAACATTACTTGATGCTAAATAACCTAGATTCAAACCAGCATCAATAACAATTAATACATTTATCCTGTATGCCTTGGGGTTTCACATAAATAACATTAGAATATTGTCCTGATTCTTCTCGTCTGTGCTGTATCAGAAGTAAACAAGCTCAGAGAGACGGATCCTTCTGCCACAACCCGAACATGCAAAGAATCCCAAAAGCAATCCACTCTCCCCCCCAAAAAACCCCACCAATAAAACCCCTATACATAGACACCATCTGTATGATGGATCTTATAGCAAAAACAGGTTAGTTATGTCTGAAGGTCTATGTACACTAGCCTAGGGAGGAAAATTATGCTTTATGCTTTACAACAGAGTCGATCTGCAAATAATTGTTCAATTGACTTACTCTGGCAGCAAACCCTACATTTTATGCTATCACCTGGTGGCACTGTTATACAGCCTTCCAAATCTCTGTTTTCAGTGCCTGGCTCCTGGGAAGGCACGGCGTGCTGGTGTTACCCTGGGGTTACACAGGGCCTCCAGGAAGCTTTGGGATGGAGGAAGCCAACTGACCCGGACAGTGGTTTTTGCTTTGGACTTTAAAGACACAGCTGCCCTCCCCAGGCATGTTGTTGGCGTGACATTTGGGGAAGAAAACATATCTACATTATATCTCAGGGCTGATGTTGGTATAAATAAAAGCGGTTTGCACATACGTTCCATAGTTCTGATACTTCTGCCTTAAGCAACCAACTAGCAAGCTAACTGAAGACCTGGGGAGGTTTCAATAGAATAAATATCAGAAGAAAGCTGTAGTATTACTGCAGATGGTTTTAAGGCAACTTGCTTCATTGAGCAGCTGAGCATGAAGATCACGGAATATAACCCCCAGAAAATAAGAATAATTGCAAATCTTAACAATCTGTCCTGTTTGTAGAAATAATATTTTTTCACTGTTTCATTTAGCAAAGATAAAATAATCTATACATTGTGATTAAACAAAAGAAGAAAACACAAAACCACCATAATGTCCATCTCCTATCTTCCAGAGCACAGAGATAGTATACTAATTTACAGGTAGCTTAGGAACGTTCAAAACTGAACCATCACTTGTGCTGTTAAGCAACAGATGCTACTATACATAGTTTTGTATTCATACATACTACATGCACTGGTTAGAAAAACATAATCCCACTGAAGTCTCTAGCACCTAAAAATCAAATTATATTTAGTTCTTTTCCTCTCTGTTTTTACATCATATTCACACATAAGTCATCCTGACAACAGAAGAGGGGCAAGTAACAAGTCTAAGTGGGTGGGTACCTAAAACATGCTAAATGTTTCCACCTTTTCCCCCTCACAAGAGTATAACTGAAGGAAAGCACTTCCTATCGGTATATTTGAAATGGGATTTCTGTAGTTTTACTCATAAAATAAATTAGCTAGAAGTTCTCTCTCTGTTCTTTAAAATTAAAAATGTCTTAATACCAAATGTGATTGACAGGATCATCATTAGCAGAACAAGAATCAGAAGTACAATGGCTGATTTTATTAACAGAACATTGGATTATGGCATGAGACGGTGCTTTTTTGGTATACTGCATCATGATTTACACTCTTCTCAAGTGAACTTTTTTGTAGCTCCTCTCCTCCTCGCTCCCTGGGCTCCTTTCTCATTTGCTTGCACTCCTACCCTTTTGCTGCTTTCTTCTTGTATTGGTGCTTCACTGACCCTACATTCTTCATACCTGCAGTGCTGCCCACTCCTTGTCTCCAACACCTTTACCTCTGCCCACCTCGGATATCTCTTCCTGTACCCAAGCAGAGCTTATTAATTTGTGGGTTATTCAGATGAATTATAGATCCCTCAGACATATGATTTCAACCATATGAAATAATCTCTCAGCCTCTCTTTTCTAAGTAATATAGATACAAGTTGTAATAAAAAAAAATTTGTGTTCTCTCACAATGTAAGACAGCTTCACTATTCATGTTTAAAGAAAAAAAAACCATTAGACATCCTGTTTTCAAGTTGTCCCTAACTGTCATTTAGCAAACCCTCACAGAAAAATACACAAATTAAATCACTAAAAAAGAACTTACTTACAGCATGTTGTTCTTGCCAGTATAGAGAAAAATGTTTATTGCCCTGAAGAAGAAATTGGCAAACTATCCAAAAGAAAATGAAGTTATGCATTTTCTGTCTCTGGTAAATGAAATAAGAAAATCAGTTTGATGGTGTTTATGGCAGTAAAATAGTGAAGGAGATGGGACTTCTAAAAGACCAAAGGCAGGAACCCTGTTCAGTGAATACTGAGCCACTGAGCTGAACCCAATCCACCTTTACTAATGGAGCTTATTGGAAAAAGTGTTTTCTGGCAGGTTAGTTACAATCAAGTGTAATAAGGACATGCTATTCCTAAGAATATGCTATTCCACTGGATGTATTCTCATTTAAAAAGCCAATCTTTCAGAACAACCTTGTCATGGAAAAACATATTCTTCCTCTCTTGCAGGAAACCGCTGTAGGGTTTGAGGTGAGCCTTTTACTTCTCATATTATCTACCTTAACTGTCATGCTTTTTACTTGTGAGGAGTTGCAATCCCATCTGTAACCCTTAAAGAGAAATGTAGTATGTAAAAAAAGGCCAAACTACTTGGCTTGGTTTATCTTCCAGCAGACAATGAAATCTTTCCTAATCAGAAATAAGGTTTATCTTCTAAAACCCTTCCTTATATTATCCTTTTCTATCTGACAGGTTTGGAATGTATGCATTTAGTACTGATAAAAAAACCCCACAATGAATCAGTATAGGTTTAGATCAACGTCAGATAACATGAGAAAGTTGTTCTATCTTACCTAAAAACTATCAAATCAAACTCAGCTGTGGATTATGTAGGTTCAACCCTGTGTGGGGGTTCATCACCTTCTACTAAACCTGAGTTTGGGCCACACCATTAGGTGATTTTTCGTTAGCTCAGCATCGTCAGTGGTGTCATTCAGTATTTCCTCGGGATTCACAGTGGTTTCTCTTTGAGATCCCAACAGTTTTCAATACCCAGCTGATGTTAACATTAGCACTACATTGGGAAGTCTTGACTTGTGAACAATCAGTGTTTCATGTTTTATTAAAAAAAGTTTCTTGTTCTTAGATAGAACATTTGGCACTTAATTTATAGAATGAATTTAAGTCAATTTCTCAAAACCTCATTTAAATTTTCTTAGTACATTCAAGTTGTATGTTTTCAAAAATGACTATCCAGAGGACCTATTTTCTCTCAGACTTATTCAGAACAAGATTTATCAGAAACTTGGCAAACTATTGAACAACCAATCTCAGCACTGTCTTACATACAAATGAAAAGGGAACAACATAATTTAAACTGTAGGTAGATCACAAAAGCACCCAATTACCTACCCAAGTAGTCACACATGTTCTTAAGCAAATGTACGGCTAAGGTGGCTGAGAAACTGCAAATCAACAACTCTTAGAACAAATCATGCTTGCCACATTTCCTCTGGCAGAGGAAAGAGACTGTCATTCTATCTTCTGCAAATTAAAAGAATAAAAGAATCTCTCAAGCATATTAATTAATGAGATTCACTGGAAACATAGTGGGCTGCTGCCACTATTCGGTTTTCATGAACATATCTGGCCAATTAGCATCTAAATTTACAAAAAGGCTTCTTTCATAAATGTTGAATATTTTATACTTGTAAAGTCTTTGCATGCTCCTATGTGCATACTAATGCTCTGTAATTGTGGAATGCTCAACAGTACAATAACTCCATGATAAAATCCAACTGTTCTTCATGGCCCAAGATAAAAATCAAGGTTTGGCAACACACTCAGTTCCCATAGGATTTTGGGCGGGGGGAAGAGCATAATAACAAGCCAGTTAGTTTGTTAAAATCCAAAAGGAACTTCATAGCAAGCTGTCCTGGAAATGAACCTAACCCAGCAGCTCTGTCTCCTGAAAATTGCATCTCATTCTTATTTATCTAGCAATATAAAGGGAAAGCTTGAATGCAGGAAATGGTAAAAATTAGTTAAAAAAAGAAAAAAAAATTGGCAGCAGAAGAGGAAGCTTTTCAAACAGCTTGTTTGGACCCCAGTATGTGCTGGGAGATATTTGGTAGCTGCTCATATTCAGGACACAGAAATATTAAATGGTGGGTAGGATTTGTCCCAGTACAGTAAGAATGGCTTCAATTAGGTCATTGCCAGACTTGCAGGAAAGCAGTCTGCTTGTAGGGAAGGGAGACAGTCCCACCCCATCAGTGCAGGCCACCTTGCCTCGACACAACCGCAGCATTCGAAACACTGCTCGTGGCGATAGAGAGTGGTCATGTGTCCTGCACCAAGGGCTGCGTAGGGTTGGAGGTTGTCCAGTGCTACCCATGCACAGCATCAGCCGGATTTGGCCACTCTGTCACTGTATTCCAAACTGACTTCTGCTTTAGTGTAGAGTGTAGCGCAGTGCTTTTATTCTAGAATAAGTAACATCAGACTTTGATCTTAGATTTCATGCTCGCACATATGTTGTATGGAAGGAAACTTACTGGCTTCACCATCTCGATGTTAGCTTCAGAGGGAAGGGAAGTCACTTTCCAAACTGAGATTACCTGCAGTATTTGTGCTTTGGTCCTTTCCAAAATGTCTTTTTCTACCCCGCAGGCTTTTTTATGGATTGAAAGAAAGCTTAAGGGAACAAATAAAAAAATACGCCAAGACGTTTGACACTATCAATAAACTTGGGTCTCTGATTAACACCCAAAAATCATAGCTTTCATAATATTTACACAGAGAACAGAAATGATCCCTAAAACAGAAATATCAGACTCCCCTTGCACTAACAGATCTTCCATGGTATTTTAAGAACTTTAAAATATCCCTTTTTTTAATTTTTTTTTTTTTTTTTTTTTTAGAGTGGAGAATCAGAAGAACAGGTAATGAATTCAGCTACTTTAAACTTTTTCTTTTTAATTTAAAAAAAATCACAAATTTTTATAATTGGTTTTAGTGCATTTTTTTTAGCTGTATAGAATTATCAAGCTGTCTGGAAACCTCACATTTGACTTCAGAATGAATAAAATATGAACAATCACAACAGGTGCTTTGGTGTGATAATATTTCCTCCTCTCATAGAGAGGTTTACAAGATAAAATAACTGGAAATCAGTGTACCCTAGCAGTCCATGATGAAGACTGCAAACTTAGGCTCTTATAAGTGGCTGAGGAGAGCGTTCTCGGCCAATGAAAGCAGTAAGCTAGGAACAGCCCTCTGCCCGTGCAGAAAAACTCACTTCCTCAAATGTCAAGTTTGAATCAGGTTGGGAAGAACCTCAGGAGATCTGAAGTCTAAACACTTGCTCAAAGCAGGGTCACCTATGAGATCAGACCAGGTTGTTCAGGGGTTTACCCTGTTGGGTCTTGAAAACCTCTAAGGACAGAGACCGCACAACCTCTCAGTACATCCTGATGCACTCCTTGACTCCCCATGGGAACGAGTTTTTCCTTATATCAAGTCTAAACCTCCTATATTTCAATTTAGGCCAATTGTCTCCCATCATCCTGCCATGCACCACTGCAAAGAGCAGACTACCAGATATCTTCTTGGTAGCCTCCTTGCAGACAGTGGCAGGCTGCTGTAAGGTCCCCCTGAATCTGTCTCTTCTCCAGCTCCCTCAGCCTTTCCTCACAGGGCTCCTGATCATCTTGGTGACTATTGCCTTTCGAGTTTTTCCAGCCATCAAGTAGTCCAACCACCTAGGCCATAATGCCCCAACAAGGACACAGGGATGCTCTGGAAGACAATGACCATGACAAAACATGGTATTTGCTAAAGTAATGGTTGATGGTATCTACCAGTCTCACATCATCCACAGATCTCTTCATTTCATCCCAGAGGGCAATAAAGTTTTAAAAGCATGATTTACCCACAGTAAAGCCATACTAGCTATTCCAAATCACCTTCTCCTTCACTTGTCCAGAAATAGCTTCAAAGAGGATCTGCCCCACGATTTTCCTAAGGACTAAAAGTGAGGCTGAACAGCCTATAGTTCCCTGGATAATCCTTCTTGCCCTTTTTGAGAAGGGGTGCAGCATTTGCCTTTCTCCAGTCATCATGGACCTCTCATGATCTCCGTGACCTTTCAAAGATGATAGAGAGCAGCCTCACAATGACCTCAGCCAGCTCCTTCAGCATCCTTCATTATGTATCCCATTGGGTCCCATTAACTTCTATGGATCAAGATTTTTCTCAAGAGATCCCCGACTTGGCCCTTTCCCACTACCAGTAATTATTGTCGTCCCTGAACCCTGTCTCCAGGCTCAAAAGCCTCAACCTTATCTGCATTTGCTATCACTAAATCACGCAGCTATTTCAGCAGTGAATCCACATTTTCCTTGTTTGTTCTTTTACTGTTAGAAGGAAGACTCCGCTATTTCACAATACTCAAAAGGATGGTGCTCAAGGCACATTTGAGCTGTTAAAAATCATGTCCTTTTTTTCAGTCATTTTTCCCTTATACAGAAGGCCTCCAATGAGAGACAGACGGAAGGTGATGCACCCTCTATCAGCCTAGAGCTTACAGGTCAAATCAGTTTCTCTTTTTTTCTCCCCAGAGATTTAAATTTTAGTATCCCAAGAGTACATACTATTAGCTGCTCTTGCAAGTTGAGTAGCTTGCCTATAGAACTATAAAAGATTTCAGCTTTGTCCTGATGTAAAGCAGGGAAATTATAAAATCCTGAAATACTTCTTGCCCAAAATGACTCAGCAGATGATATGATAGCAATCTCTATGATTAAAAACAAAACCAGGATGCTAAGAAAAGGGGCATGCTGAGATGAAGGGACATTAATGAGCATCACTCTTCTGGTGGATGCTGTCTCTATAGCTCAGAACTCATTTATATTCAAAGGATACACAGAGTATCTGTAAAGGACAAAAGAAGGATACAACACTAAAAACTGCCTCTTAATGGCTCCAAGTTTTAAATTCTAAAAAAAAGAGAAAAATAAAGACATGAACAAACACTTGCTTGCTCATCCAGAGTAGCTATGTGATCTGAATCAGTAATAAAAATCTTCATGAAAGGTGAATGAGTAAGAATTTTGCATAGTTACTGTTGCCATGAAAGCCACTTTCCTTATTATCCACAGGTTCCACAAATTATTCCCCTTTTCTTATCACTCACAAACAGGTAATGATGTGCTAGGAAAATGGCCTCCTCTAAAAGTTTCTGAGATCCTATTTGAAAGGAAGCAGTCAGAATGATGTTCCTCAAAAAATCAGTGAGTGTTCAATAAGAAAATTGTAAGTGCATTGAATGGGACACTCAGACTCCGCAAATGTGCGCGAACAGCATCTGGATCCTCTGAGAGAGAGTTGGCAGCTTCATCTCCCATCTGTCCTTCCCTAAAAGGGAGAGGACGCAGCCCAGATTTACAGCATCTACTGCACCAAATTCCACCACTTATCCAACAACTTCTAATATACCTACCTATGTTTCATGCTTTGTTAGTATTAGCAACAAACAAGAAAGGTAATTGTGCAAATAGGAGAAAAATTGGATATTCGGGAGCTACTGAATGTCGTTGCTTTCTGTAGTTCTACAGAAGAGGGGAAGCAATTATATTCAATTGCCAAATGATAAGAACCACCTTTCGAAGACATGTTTGGAAAGAAAGTGGAGTATTTGCAGGAAAACCTCTCTACAGTAAATACACCAATTATTACCAGATCATGTCCCCTAAAAGGAATAAGGTATTTCTAGAGCACCCCAAATAAAATCTCTCACAGCAGGAAGGGATTTGAGCACTAAAAAAGAAACAGCCACAATGCCATGGTGTCTGCCCTTCACATAAGGTTGATGCTTATTTTTGAGAAGGCAAGAGGAAGCCCCCTAACTTTGTTTTTAATCAGTGACTACAATAGCAAGTAGTCCCATGAGATAAACCCCATACGATTCTCAGCTTGGCTGTACATAAGCATATATTTTCAGGTGCAACGATGTTCTGCTTTTCCAGTTTTGAGTCCAGTAGCAGGCTCACTGCGATGTCTGACCAATGGTCTATGGCCGTCTCACAGCAGCTCTCCAAAATGGCTAAGCTGTCCATGAGGGACAAAGCTCCATCAGGATAATAGATCTCTGACATACGAAATCACCACTTGAACTCATGTTATTCCCACATAATAATTTTATATTAGCAGATAGTGTGACACCATATACATTTAGTAACAAGTGTGGATGCATTCATACTTAATCTGGTAGCTCTGACATACTTTAAAGCAAGTAATAATTTTGTGGAAGCAGCCTGGAATGTATGTAAACAGAAAGAAAGTGAATCTACTGCACATGTAAACAATATGATATTTATTTATGCTTGCAAATAACTGTAAAAGTCATGACTTAAATTGACTCAATCGAAAGCATATAGCACAAGGGTTAGGTATAGTTACAGCCACTAAATAGTAGCTGATCAGTTTTCATTTAGTTCTCCCTTTTGTAACAGGAGGAGCAGACTGTGACTTACTAGTCACTTGACAAAAAGATTTTGTTTTAGGTTTCCCCATAAAATCTTCTCTATTATGCTCTCTATCACTCTATAAACACTCTCTTATACTGTTTTGTGCATTAATAATAATTCTTGTGACCAGTCATTACTTACATTTATATGCTATTAAATTATTTGGAAGATCCATCTTCTTTTCACAATAGTACTTTCTGAAGTACTAAATTAGTAGTAGTGACTAAACTAATCCCAACTAAATTTAAAGTGACTACCCACTGAAACTTTCTCTCTTACAAACAAGATTAAGAGCCCACAAGAAAGTCTGTCTTTTCATATTTATCACTTTGCCATTAGTAGTCAAAGCTACCAGACACTTGTTTTAGAAATGCAGTCAGTTAATATGTATTTATTCAGAGTTCCTTATCCCAAAAGCTTCATTTTTCTTCCGCACTGATTTTATATCAGTTAATTCCACTATTCTGAATAGGCAACAAATGTAGAATACTAATACAGCCAGGTCAAGCTAGCAGAAAATATTTTCTCTATTAAGATTTCTGCTGACCTCATTTGCAAGAGAGATTGGAGAAGAAAAGGGTTTGTTCCTATTTTCACAAGTGGAACATGAAATAGATTTTTTAAAAATGAACCACTGGAGTGAAGGGAACTTTGGCAATTAGTATTTCCCAAGTGTGCAGCTGTAGCAGCAATACCTTCTACTGAAGACAGAGACTATACCAACAAAAGATGTCTCCTGAGATAGTTGAGAGTTGTCTTCTAAATGAAATAAGCTGTGCTAGCAGAAGTCTGTATAGCAATGTTTGCATAAAGGCTTTTATAAGATATTAGAAGATATAATAAAAATTGCTGCATTCCTCCTCTCCCCACCAACACTGTACTCTAACAACATTTTCTAGTGTAAACTACTGTCCTGCTTCATGATTTCTTTTGCCTGATTCCTAGAATCAGGAAAATATTTTTATGCAACCATCTTATTTTTAAATACTGTATTTACTCTATACCAGTGCTGCAGTTTTATTTTAATGGCAAATAGAATAAATGAAGGCCTTTTACATTTACAAAACCAGGGTTACTAGGTAGATAGTCTACTGGGTATATCCTCTTAGAGGTATCTAAGCACTGTACACCAGGCTTCCATGGCTTAATGAGAACCAGAGCATACACCTCAAGTGCATGTCTTTATAGGGTAACAACATTAGCTACTTCACTCACCTTAATAAATTGCTAAACATATATCCTGAGGCATAATACCATGAAGTGTGGTCCTACAACCCTTCAGCTGGGTCCTGCAAGCAACACAGCTGTGATGCTGCACCTGGGATAACTGTAAGCCACTTAAGAAGAGCTAGCTGTAGTCCGGGCACGGCATTAAGCTGATACAGCCTTACTGCTTCGCATTCAGGTTACCCATGTAATTCTCCATTGTATATTCCAGCCCACTTTTTAGAGTGCTGAAGACCCAGATACCTTCTTTTTTCTCTTTTGAGGGAGTTGCTCAACAATAAGCACTTCAGAAATAAGTGGCCTGAATTTTTAAGTGCCTGAAGCATCTAAAAATCTAATTTTAGGTTTTTATTTTTAAGTGTCTTGGGTGCTGTTTCTAGAGTTCTCCAAAAACCTTCATCCAACCCACCATGCAGACTGTTTTTCCTACACTCGCCTTATTAATCTAGGAGTTCCCACTCAATTTCTTCACACCAGTTCAGCACTGGAGGTGCAGGAGCCTTCCTGCCTGCTGAGCCTGCCATATGGAAGAGTTACTTCTCCCCCTCACTCACTCTCCATTTTCTGTTTCATTTCATCCGAGCACACAACTTGTTTCCCATTGCCTATTCCTCTCAGTTCTTCTCTCTTACCTACTTTTTCCTCCACTTTTAAGAAGTGCAACTGCACTCAATAAGTTTGGGAAGCATCTGAGATGCAGTCTGTGGGAAAGGTGAAATGCAAAATAAGTATCTCGTGGATAGCTCTCTAAAGTAGGAGCAGTGCTGATGAAATTTTAAAGTCTCTTGGAATTACCAGGATATCCCTTCCTCATTACACATTCAGCTTCTAAAGGTCCAAGGTAAATCTGTGTACACATAAGGTGACACAAAAAATTAAAAAATATTCTGATGCTACAGAGTATTTAGGAACACAGTCTGTTAGACAACTGCCCATATTTGCTCACAGTAGCTGCAAACATACACAAGCTGCTACCATTTCTTCTGCAAAGCACGTGTGTGCAAGGTAAATGCTCACGTGTCTTTGGGTCTGCAAAGCTGAGTGAGATGTATATAAAGACCTCTGAAGTGCTTTCTGCATAGCCAAATCAAAAAAACATTTTTTAAAAATAATTTTGATTTTACTCTTTCCATGACTTGATAAAGTAAAGCTGCTTACACATTTCTTTATACATAATTTTAAGCTGCATGGCTATTCAATCAAACGGGCAGCCATTAACAAATCTGGCTAGGCCTTAAAGTTAAGTTTTAATAGGCAATGTGATGCTGACATTTATATTTTAAAACTTATAAACTGTATATATATACATGTCTAAATATAGGAGTCATACTTCTTTTATATATCCAGATTTTAACTCAGTTCTCATATCTATAAAGTACTTTGAAGACCATGATAATTACTGAAAATAAGTTGTTAAGGAAAATGAGAGTAACACAAGACACAACTGGCATTTGTTTGCTCAAGCTCTGTTAGTCACTACCATATACACTGTTATTTGCCAATTTGGTCTGAGGTTAATGTAACAGAATACTAATTTTAAAACAAAAGAAGCAAAGCCAGCTGAGAGCATTAGTTTTCTAACACATTTTCTTAATCCATTTATCACAGTAATGATTAGTTCATGTTGCTCGATCTTGGACACAGATTGCTTTTAGGAGAGAACAACATGCAAACAAGGGCAAAACAAGGTAAAACCCTGTGTAATTATATTAGTTCAGCAACAGGTCTAATGTGCTTAAACCATTTAACAGCCAACTGTACATAAAATATCACTAGAATCTGATATTTTTCTGTTTCAGAGTCCCAGCCCATTGCAGGTGTGTCAGTACATTCATCCTCAGAAAGTAACAAACTATTTGATTAGACTTTGACTATTAGAAATAATTTTTGAGATAAGTCATAGAAAATGACTTTTAAATCAAGGGGGTGATATAGGTCATAACTTAAAGTATGCTGAAGTTGATGGGAGCTCTAAGAAGATAATTATTGTTTCTGTCAGGTTATCAAAGCCATAGACTCAGTATAAGAACAACTCAACCACTACAGTAAACATGCTCATCTGGTATCAGTACTGTGCTGTCCAAGATTAAACCTTTCATTTTCGCAATATTCAGGAACGTGTGCCATTAAATGTTTGTGAAGATACAGAGAAACTCTTGTTTCTTCAATTTGCCTGTCAGCAAAATTCAAACATTATGTAGTATGCAGTAATGCTGGCTCTAGCAACTTATTCCTTGTGATTTAGGCAAGTCACAGAGACAAGGCTGTATGTATAAGAACATAAAACCAATACATCTCCCATACTGGGTCAGTCCAGCCAGGCCACCTCGCCCCCAGTAATTTGTACAAGGATAACGGAAGATGACATTTAAGACAAACACGTAAGCTTGGCCACTTTCTGTTGTCTCTTCCCCTCATACTTCCCCAGGGTCTACAACTGTTGTTCACAAACGTTAGCATCTGTTTATGGGCAAGTTGCCCATGAATGCTGTTGTCTACGGACACGCTGTCCATGTTCCAGCATGATACGCAGAGAGGCTGTGGAGTATCCACCCCTGGAGATTGTCAAGACTCGGCAAGACAAAGCTTTGGCTGTTCTGATCTAGTGTTGGCTGAAGTCCCACTTCAAAGAGGACACCAGACTATATAACCTTCAGAGGTCTTTTCCAGTCAACAAGTCTGTCAAATCAACTGCTGTACAATATTCAAACAAATTAATCAAATGTATGAACAACATTCTGTTATTCCAGCACTGAGGTTAGATCCTGAGCAACTAGTGCTCAGACCTTGTGATCACTAGAAGCACATCAAGGTTACTAAGATTAATGGAGTTCACATTATAAGGATTTTGTAAAGGTTCCCAAAAGAAAATGCAGGTGAGTCAAATTTAACAAGTAGATAAATGCAAACCTGAGGCTGTGCTTCCATACACAGACTATGTTTTGGGTGATCACAGAAGAACATTCAACTATGGTCAATTTACCAATAATATTTTTTAATCCTGTGTTAGATTAAAAATTTATTTTGATGATGTGGTGGATTTCTATTTTCATTATTACTCTTATGCAAAACTCCCCCATTCCATCCCCTGCTTTAGGTATGAAGCAATCTTGGCATATCTTTGATATTCCTTTAAGATTATTTGGAGAAAGGAGGAGAAAAAAAAGCCACAGACCAATATTTCTTAGAGAATACATTTTAAAGTAAAAAGCCACTTAAGTGCACCGATTTAACTATGCTTTGTCAGAAAGCATGTTCTATACTGAAGTATAAAGTATTTATTTTAGGGTGCTATTCTCACACATGATACGATAGAATCTTCTTTAAAGAAGGATTTGCAATCTGAGATTTTTAAAGTAAAATTTTATTGTCCAAGATGCTAATGAACCCATCAATGCCTTCACTTTGCCTCATTGTTATTTATTTTGGGGTAGACGGGATTGAGTGATAATTGAAACTTCTATGAGTTTTCAGAAGGCAGTTGTGCAGCCCAATTTGAATGCAGGGCATCAAAAAATGCAAACACATACAATCATTCACCCCTTAAAATACCGCCTTCATTATTAAAATGTGTAGATTGCTAATGCAGTTTTCTTCTTTAAGAACAACATAACTTACGATGACAGCCAACTTCAAGGGTTCAGACATAACACAATGAAATATGTTTAAGGCAACACATTTTTCTTTACCTTTTAGACAAGTTAAAGACACACAAACAGTTACCTTGGAACAGAAGAAATGATCACATTATACTGCCATAATTCAACAGCACACAGACCCACAATTAAAATATATTAACTTGTTTTTCTTAAATCTACTGACATTTTGTCTCTTCAAAGCACAGCATTAGCATCCATCCCTCTTGTTTGTACCACTCCCATTAGCACATCTGCCTCTCACAAGCGCTAATGAACCCGGCACAAACACTACAAGGCCACTCTCAACTCAGTTTTAATCAGGTGAGAAGCAAACGTTGCTAAAGGAACAGTCAGGCCCAGTCCTGAAATGATTTATGGGGAAGCAAGTTATAAAGCACCTTCTAGGGTGCTTAAGATGGTTTTGTAAGAATCATGTAGATGCCAGAAACCCAGAAGAATACCCAGAAAACCAAAATATTCAGAGAAAGATACCAAGAACCCCCCTAATTAATCCTAATTAATCCAAACTGGAAATTCTTTCTAACCAGGAGCCTTCTAAACAACCTCTGCCAAAACTCTGATGCAATCCATTGCCAAAGGCAATTATGTTCTTCCTATATCCTTCCTCCCAAAATTGCTTTTATGCTTTCTCCAATACTTGTTCTTAAGAAAAAAAAAAAGCGGAAGAAAGAATTCTCGTAAACAATGCAAGATAAATAAAGCACGTTAATTCTTCAGGGTAGTTTGGAATCAGCATTAAGATATGACATCTTAATGCTTGCTGTGGGCATTTGTAATCTTAGTAGCCAACTGCAATTAACCAAAAGAAATAAAACACAAATAAACAGGAAGACCTTGCCTTTTTAATAAGTATATTTAATTTTTTCTGTGAAAGAAAACTCACCAATGGTGTAATATCTCTTCAACTCACTCCTCCGTGGATTGCGCCTTTGGGTGTTTGCGGTGTTGTTCTGTTCCTCCTCAGAAGTAGCTGCCTTAGTAGCAAGCAAAGATTTACTGGGCTGAGGTGTCTGAGCTTCAGCTGCCACTGGGTTGCATCCTGGCCCACTAATATCCACCGACTGGGACTTTTTCTTTAATCTAAAGGCAATTTAAGGCAGTAAGGTATTACTAATTATCATTCTATACCTAGATTATGTATAGAATAACAGCAATATATTCATTGTACAACAATTTGTGCATGTCACAGCAGAACACAGAACAGCAGTGATAAATTAGGCCTTCTATTAATTTCCCCTTTCAGCTCCTGCTAAATCAGTGACAGCACTTCCATCTCACACATAGCTACAAATGGTAAACTGCCCTCAGATCAGCCTGCTGAACTGCTTGAAGGATCAGTCCCTCATCTATTTCGGAGAAGATGAGCTGCCAACAATTAACCTATCATTAAGTTCCCTGGCTTAAGTTTCCACAGATGAGGGGAGTACAAAGAAATTAAATCATTTGCACAAAGTTGCTGAAAGCCCCAAGAGAAAAGAACTGACTTACAATCTTCTGAATTGAGACATAGCTCTACAACTGTATTTCTCATTCTGCAATAGTTTCAACATGTTGTTTCTCACTGAAACTCAAGAATCCCACTAACCCCAGGTACCACTTTGGGCACTGCAACAGCAGTGGACAGAGGAAAAGAAATTCCCTGTCCTGCAGAAGAAATCAGTGTTAATCAACTTGTTACTGGCATCCAGGTAGAGTATGACTTCTTAACCACTATCCTCTGAGCCCGATCATCCAACCAGTTTTTTACTCATCTAGTTGCCCACACATCCAGACATAACAGCTTAACTTGGTACAAGTATAGTGTGAGAGACAGTCAAAAGCCTTGCTAAAGTCAAGGTAAATGACATTATCTGTCTCCACTCCTCCCCAAATCTAGTCATTTTATCAGAGTTCTGCGTAAGAGAGACTTAGAAAAACTCCCAAATCCGACTTCAGAGTGGTGGTGAGTACACTCCCATCACTGAATCACCATAGTTCTGGCATCTATGTTGCTATCTCTAACAAAAAATAAAGGTTATTATGCTACTAGAGTTATTGAATAAAGACAAATGCTCTGTTATGATGAAGCTTCACTACATACACATTGAATTTTGTCAACACTTTTCTTAAATTAAATCTCTGTAAATGTATATAGTTGACTACATGATTTGATCCTGGCAACAAAAGAGGTTTATGGCATTGCAGTGAGATATTGATTTGAGATGAAGGGATCATAATAATTCTGAAATTTTGAAGCAAGTGAAGTAAAATGATAAAGTTCTGTAATACCAAAGGATAATTTCATTAGGGTAACAATTTAATGCTAAGCAGCCTCCCTCTTAACTCTGTGATTCCTTGTTTTTAAAACATTTTCTCCATGTATTGGTTGCAATTAAACAGCATGGATTCCTGCACTGAGAATGGAATCTGCTAGTTTAAGAGATTAACTGATTAAATATCATAATAATAATTACTACTGTTAGTAGACTGGAAAATCTTCAGGTCAGGATCAAGCTCTGGAAGATATATTAAAGTATCAAAGTGTATGTAGAATTTTATGAATGCCACTATGAAGGCAAAATTACTCTACTCATATGGGGTATTGCTAGTCCAGGGAAAGGACTAGCAGTTAGAAAGTTTGCGGTTAGAAATTAACTTCTCTATGTGGTCCAATGAAAAAGACTACTTCCACTGTAACATTTTCCCTAGGCTGGCCCAAGGTGTCTTGTATTTGAAGCAATGCTCCTCAGCTCCAATGCCTCTGCACAAACAGTTCAGGCTGACAGGGACCTTTATCCCTCCTACACATAAGAAAGGCTGTACTGGGTCAAAGCAGATGTTCATCTAGACAAATGTCTTGTCTCTAACAACTCCATCAATGGAAAGAGTACAGGGAGGTGCACAGTGCTACCTCCCCCAGGATATCCTTCCAGACTCCAGCAAACTCTGCTTTACAGGTTTTTCCCAAGTTAAATGATGCATCTTTTTTAGCTTTTGGAGTTATTTTTCTTGATTTGTCCTTAATTACTCCTGAACTCATCTAAACTTCTGATATAGGTGGCATCCTGTCTTGACGGGTTCTAGTTTAACTATGCACTGTGTTCATTTTAGATTTTAGTGTACAGTAGCGACAGTAGCTTATTTTAATGACTTGTAAGAGTGGCATTATGAGAAACAATGAACAACTACTACTCCATATATACCAGATACTTACATTTGCTCCTGCTGTTCAGAGAGCCCTACAGATATGGGAGGAACAACTTGTCACTGTGATAAAACTATCTTTACTCTGAGGATCTTGGTCGATGGACCCGTATATGGAGTCAATGGGGACACCACCCCTAACAGCTTGGGATGAACTAACTGAATACTTCTATGAGCAGTGATACACATAAAAATCAAGATAAGACTGGGCAGGGCATCCTCTCTGAGAAAACATTGTTGTTTGAAATGATGCCCCAGAAAATGAGACCTTGTTTTGAGCAGTTCTATCTTTAAGCCTACAGCTGGTCAAATGTATTTACCTAAAATGAAGGCTGGAATATTTCATTGACTCATTAACAATGAAATGGTGTTCCATTGTGATGTTAAATTCTGCTACGTTGTTAAATATGCCATATTTCAGGTGATATAAAAAATGTTTATAATTCCTTACCACCTGAAACCTGTGAAGATTTAAAGGGTTACTTTTGGGAAGAAAATCACTAGATTTCAAGAAGTAATACTCTACCTCAGACCAAAGCTTCCACTGTGATTACAGTGTCTTGCTTCTGTGTTGTGCAAAATAGTTGTGGGCAAAGAAGCTACAAAGTGTTTAGTACCTCCACAATCTCAAACTGAGGCAAGTGAGGCTTAAAGGTCGGTAAGTGTACATATGTCCTGCATTATGCATTTCTGTGCTCTGCCCTAGGGGAAGACAGACAGCAGGTGAGTTGAAATAAACTGTACAAACTGAAAAATACCATTATGATTTATATTCTCAACTATGTTATGAACACATTCTTTGCCACCAAGGCTGTCTGAAGGACAGTCCAATTAATAAAGCTGTGAATTACAGTGTGGAGGTAGCTAATAAAATAGCTTGCTGCACTGTGGGGAATACTAGATTGTTGTAACAAATATACTGTGTCTATTCTTCCAGAATCACATAGGAATAAAGGGATAATACCTGTCATCTGAGCAGTAAAAATGTCACATGGCCTTTTTCAGGTGACTTATGATTAATAAAAGACTGTTGAAATGCCTATAGCAAATTAATTTCCAAAAAGTTATCTACTCTTGCAGTCCAGAATAATTTAAATGTAAGACTTCCAGAGTCATAGGCACTTGAGTGTATTGGGTTTGCATGGCAAGGTTTTGGTAGCAGGGGGGCTACAGGGGTGACTTCTATGAGAAGGTGCTAGAAGCTTCCCCTATGTCCAAAAGAGCCAATGCCAGCCGGCTCCAAGATGGACCCACCGCTGGCCAAGGCCGAGCCCATCAGCGATGGTGGTAGCGCCTCTGGGATAACACATTTAAGAAGGGGGAAAAAAACCCTGTGCAACTGCAGCTGGAGAGAGGAGTGGGAATATGTGAGAGAAACAGCCCTGCAGACACCCAGGTCAGTGAAGAAGGAGGGGGAGGAGGTGCTCCAGGTGCCGGAGCAGAGATTCCCCTGCAGCCCCTGGTGCAGACCATGGTGAGGCAGGCTGTCCCCTGCAGCCCATGGAGGTTAATGGTGGAGCAAATATCCACCTGCAGCCCGTGGAGGACCCCACACTGGAGCAGGTGGGTGCCTGAAGGACACTGTGACCCCATGGGAAGCCCATGCTGGAGCAGGCTCCTGGCAGGACCTGTGGACCCATGGAGAGAGGAGCCCATGCTGGAGCAGGTTTGCTGGCAGGACTTGTGACCCCGTGGGGGACCCATGCTGGAGCAGTCTGTTCCTGAAGGACTGCACCCCGTGGAAAGGACCCACGCTGGAGCAGTTTGTGAAGAACTGCAGCCCATGGGAAGGACTCACGTTGGAGAAGTTTGTGGAGGACTGTCTCCTGTGGGAGGGACCCCACACTGGAGCAGGGGCAGAGTGTGAGGAGTCCTCCCCATGAGGAGGAAGGAGCAGCAGAGACAGTGTGTGATGAACTGACCGCAACCCCCATTCCCCGTCCCCCTGCGCTGTGGGGGGTGGGGAGGGAGAGAAATCAGGAGTGAAGTTGAGCCTGGGAAGAAGGGAGGGGTGGGGGGAAGGTATTTTAAGATTTGGTTTTATTTCTCATTATCCTACTCTGATTTGATTGGTAATAATTTGAACTGATTTCCCCAAGTCAAGTCTGTTTTGCCTGTGATGGTAATTAGTGAATGATCTCTCCCTGCCCTTACCTCAACCCGCGAGCCTTTCGATATATTTTCTCTCCCCTGTCCAGCTGAGGAGGGGAGTGACAGAGCAGCTTTGGTGGGCACCTGGCATCCAGCCAGGGTCGACCCACCACACTGACTACTAAAATTAAAGAACAGGAGCATGAAAGACAAGCAAGTGCACATAATATTGTCAAACTGTTCTTGAGAGACCATGGTGACAGTGCTTTTGCTGCCAGGAAAGACAGAAAGATACAGGGTCTGAATTAATCCAGACTGCGATAACAGGGTCAGCTGAGTAGGACACAGGTTCAAGTAAGGACACAACTTTAAAGGAATGACTTGACAAAAACAAGCAACTTACTCAAATGCATCTTCCTTCAGCCCACCTGAACTGTATACTTATACAGTCGTGGCTGGCAAATAGTTTGAAAAAACACTGCAGCCTTTGAACTGTATCTTCACTAGACCACGTCTTGCAAAGAAAGCCTGAGTTCTGTGTATGTTTTGAAGCCAAGACAAGAAATTCATTGTAAGCCTGACCCTTTTCCAGCACCCTGCTTTATTACCAGCTTTGTGTTACGTTTGGTTTTGGTTTTTTATATTAAAGCTGCAGTTGGGCTGAAACAAGATTTGTTCTTTGACAGAAAGGAATCTGAACGTGCAATGCCTCAGGATCACATTCCTGGTTCTTGCTTTGTTTCAGGCTGTCTGCTTGTAGAAAAACAAATAAAAGATATAAGAAATACTGTGGCAAATCTTTTTAATCTTTTACTCTGTGTATTCTGTAGCAGCCTTCAACAAACTTTTCAACAATGGGCAACACGCATCTTTTCAATATTGCCTGGCATGACCCAAAGTGACGCTCCTGCAGACAGCCGGCAGACAGCATGCCAGCGAGGATTTCGAAGTCAGCACTGCACTACTCGGGCTTGGAAATGCATATCTGATAGCAAGGTCAAAGTCCTAACTTGACTGAGATCTGAAGTAGAAGGGGAAAAAATTTCTTTTTCTGCAGCTATCCTTAAATTAGAGGAGTTCCAGGGGAGGGAAAACTGTGCAACAAAAAAAGGAAAACCTGCAGCCTTTGAGAGGTGCGAAACCCAGAGCTGGTCACTACTGTTGTCTTCTGGCTACTGGCGGCTTCCGTGCAATACGGTTGTGCTCTCACTTGGGTGTGAAAACAGACAGGCACCTTCACAGCAAAAGCGGTGGGTTCAGAGGAGAGGCTAACATGGAATGACTACGAAGGCCCAGTTGTCGACAGCTAATTGAGCCAACCCGTCCTGGATCGAAGTTCAGGTGGGGCCAGAGGAGGGGTTACTCAGCTGCTGCTGACGGGGTCTGGAAATGCCGCGTTTGCTTGGAACATGGCTGAGCAGCACACCTGGGCTTTAGATAACTCTGTTCAAACACACATTTCACACACCTATTTGTGTAATTCAATTGCACTATTGCTAATAACCCATCAAAGCCCCATTTGCTCCATTTACGTCTTGCTGTATTTTCCTAGAACAGATGTCGCTCACCCTAGTAACTGCAGCAATCCTTCTATGCAGTCACTCCTCGGTGCCTCCAACCTACCGGACAGAGGCACAAAGCCCAAATCTGCCTCTCATCATCCTGCCAGTTACCGACAGCAGAGGATTTGCTCGTTTAGCTAATCCAGGAGGAATGTGCATCTCCAAGCTGTGTGATATGGCATACCTGTAGGTAGATACACTGACTAGATTTTGAATTTGTGCTTTATTTCTCTTTCCATCCTCTGCATACAACTGCAAAGTTTTCTACTGCATCTTAGAAACGGCCTAACAGATGGCTCCAGCTTTTACCTCCTCCTGACCAGCTGGCACCCTGCGCTCCCCAACAGCACCTCCCAGGAACGGGTCACTTTGAACAGATTCTTACCATTTCCCTTAAAAAGAAAATGTGGTCAGGCGGTCGGGTGTTTGGGCATTGACCACCAAGGGCTCTGGGCAGTCCATACATATGGGAAGTCCTGAAATCCTGGGGCTAGTGAATTCCCTGGGAAGTCTGCTATAGATTTTAAGAGCATTTGGATTGCGTCTCTGGCATTCACTATCACAAACCTATTCTGTTCCTAATACAATCCATGCACTTTTTCATGCTATAATTGCAAGCTGAAATTTTGTGAAGCAGCACGGAAAAAAAATAAGGCATTATGCTCTAAACAGATCTTGAAAGCACCTAAAACAAGCATGGCTGGCAGTCCAGTCTGAAAGAAAAGAAAAAAAAAAAGGCGTTTAAACCACTTATGGTGGAAACAAACAAGCATACGAAGCATCCCAGGGGCTGGGAATCTGTACAGTTCGGTCTTTGTGAATTTCTAAGTAAAAATCCCTTACTGCAACAAAGATTTGGAGGAAAGCCTAGCTCATCCTTATCTACTGAATACAAAAAAACTCCCTGTGCCCCTTGTGACTATTGCAGAGATTTTACTACACAGTTAATAGGAGAAGCAAAATCATTCATTTGAAGAGTGATGCTTATTCTTCAGAGATGCATTTAGTATTTTTGAATACCCAGAAGAGCTGGTTATGAATTTGATTTCATTGTAGCAAGAAATGTGATTTAAACTGATGTCGACAGCCAGGACTTATCTGATTCTGGAAAAAAGTAAACTTCTTCTGTTTTCAGCACAGCACTGCAAAGGTCTGACAACTTAACTTAAACAGAGGAGAAGGCCTACCCTCCCAGCGTCTGCACAGACTAGCCCCCAAACCAGTTACGTTATTCCCCTGTGGACACACCGCCCCCCCCAGCCTCCACACAACTCTGCATTTGCACATGGCTGGCATTTTTTGGCTGCTGTGGCAATTCGGCGGGATCAGGTAAAAGGCTTGTGGTCTGCAGTCAGGCTCCATTTACTGCCTGAGGCTCCTTCTGCACGCTTGCAGCGTTTGGCAATGCCACGGAGGGCTGCTGGAAGATCTTTTGTTTAATGCTCCTGAACACCACCTGCAGCTCTGGCCTTCCCCTCCCAAAAAGAAGACAGCAGGATTAGACTGATACAGACAAAAACCACCCGTGATGACGATGAGTTGGTTCCTCACGGGGCGAGACAAAACAGACTGCGGGAAGCAGCTGCCAGCGGGGGACCAGCACAGGGACAGCCATCTACAGCCACCAGCCATGGGAAAGGGCAGCGGCAAATGGTTTTTCACCACGGGAGATTTAAGAAGCATCAAATGAAGGCAAGCAGCAAGTTTGAAATAAACACAAAGAAGGACTTCTTTGAACGGTATATAATTGCATGATGGCAGTAATTGTGCAGGCTAGGAGTATCACTCGGTACAAAAATGAATGACACGAGTCAGGCAGAAAACATCCATTAGGGCCTGTGAAGCATGCGGGTACTTCAGCTCACAAATTCCTGGAGCCAAGGGTTGCTGGAAGGTGGAGGGGTTTCACAGGGAAGGAGCCACTCAATACATTCTCTGTCTCTCCCATGATCCCTAAGTATCCACTACCCCCTAAGTACTACGCACAGCATACTTGCAATTCAGACCTGAATTGGTCATTATGAATCGCAGAGGGAAACAAAACCAACCACCACAAAGCAGCTAGAAAATAGGACACCACTGAAGTAGATGTCTGTCAGTAAACTAACAAACAAAATCCCCACAGAAAAGCCCTTCAAACTGTTACTTTACATGTTGATCATGCAGCAGAGTTTTCTGATAATGCAAGCAGCTTATGAGATCATTTGATGGCAGAGAACAAGAGCAAGACAACCTTCACACGGGTGGAGTTATGAAAGGATTAGGAATGAATTCACACCTACACAGCCCAAAAGCAATTCAAAGCGGCAGGTATGTATCAACAACACAACATTCAGCCTAGCTTCAGGAAAGAAAACAGTGCTGGCACAAAAGCTATGTGCAAAAAAATAGTGGCATTTCAGTATCATTCAACACTATACCCCCCAGCATATGTATTTGAGCATGTAGAGCAAGCGTATAAATCACTCTTTTTTGTTCCTTTACACACACTATCAAAAATTACCATGCAAATTAAAGACACAACAGTTGTGAACTGTCAGAGTACCAGAAAGCAAACCAAAACCACCCTCTCTCCACTTCCCAGTCATCCTCATGGAAGTAGTCCCAGCACATACAGGAAAACTGCCACCACCCCTCATTCTGTAGAAAAAGACAATGCCAAACCAGAAGTTTCCACCAGGCTTCAGGGGAAAAGATGAGGAGTATCTAACTGAATGAAAAATTGGTTTTGTGATGTGTGAAATAGGCAACCCACACCCTCTTAACAAAACTCTACAGACAACACTGGCACCTCGTGTGATTCAAGGGCACATCACAGAATAAAGATTTAGGAAAAGGAACACAAACCTTGTGATTATTCCTGGGAGCATGACAGCACTGCTACAGGTAAACCCTTGGAGGACCATTTACAGAAGACATATAGATTGGTTGCTGCCAGGTTACATCCATGAACTCCAAGCGGGAGAATCCAGAATCCACTTGTGGTTCAAGTGTGACAAGGCATTCTCACTGCCTGGGAGAGAAGCGTTAGTGAGTCCGTGGGCAAAGGAATCAAAGCGCTCTACACACCACAGATGGGCCTGGAGATGAACATCGCAGGAGGATGAGGCATGGCAGAAGTGGGGAAGGCGGTGATGATGATGATGGAGAGGAAGATGGCAGTGGTCATGCTAAATATATAATGTAACTCAGATAGTCACAGCATATACAATTCATTCTTTTTTTCCTGCCTAAGCTTTTATAAGGAATAAGGCCTCAAGATCATATGGCTTCGCCATAGCTGTATAATATTTTACAGCTGCTTTACATGGTGGAAGTAATATGTTCTGTAACTAGGGTGTGTGTTTTGTCAAGGATGAGAATTTCTTGATCTTTTCTTTCAGGATTTTGAGAGGGTGGGTTGCAATGCTGTACTATTTGCTGACAGTTATCTTGATTCCGGACGTGTTTTAGAAGAGATGTGTAAAGTAAATGACTATTTTGAATCTTGCTATTTTGTTAATAGCTGCTATACTGTTATTTAAATAACTCCCACTAGTTCCATTTTCACAGAAGCTCTTCCAATGCTTTATGCAAATCTACTTTAGCACAATTTGCATGGGTCTTGAAATTTCCAGCTCTGTCATATTCAGCACAGAAAAATTTTGCATAATGGTTTTAAAGTGACGATAAGTTCTATTTCATTCTTATTTGTCTCATTAATGCTGTAGCATTATATCTAATGCAACTTTATTTATAAGGATGGATTCAAACTGTCCAAACTATTTCAAGGTTGTATCACTAAGGAAAGTCTTTACTTCACCTGATTAGAAGGAGCTATTTCTGAAATCTCCTTTTTATTGGCTATGCAACCAGCACCCAGATCCTATTCCCCTGAAAACTACTGTGAGATCTTCACACATCCTGTATTATGCAGGACCACATCCTATATTACAATCTTCTGTTTCCCAAACACTGAATTCAGAGTTTTCAAAGGCAGGTGTAGCCGGTGGTCTGGGAGCTGCATGGCATACCCTGAGACATACAGAATACTTCATGTACAGTGAAGCCATACAAACTCGTAGCGTTTTTCCATATGATTAATTTTGTCATCATATCAATTATTTTCTGTGCTAACTGCAAGTAATTTATGCATCAACAAAGCTGTTTTATCCATAGCCTTTAATTTAGGCAATTGCATTTACATTTCTGATTCCAACCCTAGGCTTGACTGTTTTCCGAGTTGTTTACAAGTCAGCTGCAATATCCCTGGGCACTTAATGTTCCTGAGATTGCTACAGTAAATGCAATCATAACACAGGTACATTTACGTAGTCAAATTTGGAAGCAAAAGGGCCTTTTAACTTCTCAAAGAGATGGCAGAGGAGGTTGGAAGTTACAATGCTCTTAGAGTACCAGAGATTTGTGTGTTCTAGTTCTACCATCTCAACAAATAAGCATCAGCACAGCAGGCAACTGCTGCTCAGGTCTGAAGAACATGCTGTGGATATGCTTGTCCTAAGATATGGAAATGCAAATCTGCACATTGCTCTGCCTTGCCCAGTAGCTCATACAACTTGAAATGTAGACAGTGAAGCGACTTAAAGACTTATTTCAAAATGTAAAACCAATTTATACATCTTTATTATCTTTGTTCCACAAGACATACATGGGATAAGACATTCTGATCTCATCACTGAAAATCCAGTGAGTTGTAAAGGTATTTTGTAAAAGGGGAAAAGAGAATAAATAAACAGTGAGTGAGGTCCAGCCAGGAGCATCTCTTTGTGCAACAGCCCATCAGCTGGAGTGCCTCCAGGCAAGTGGGGACCTTCCAGTCTGGCCTTCCTCCTGCAGCTGGGCAGCCTGCCCTGTCACGCCATGACATGCCACTGTCGTGTTACACAGTGCTGCTTGGCAGCCACGAATGCCGGTCCTGGGACCAGAGCTGCAGCAAGGAAGAGAGCCTCCATCTTTAGTCTGAGCATTAGGACACACTGCAGAGAGTGCAAAGACCACGCTCTGCGACCTGCCACCAGACCATGGGGCTGGGGAGGAGGGTCAATCCAGGGCAGCAGAACACACAAATCTCACAGGTGATCATCCAAACTCTCCTCATGCTCCTTCCCAAATGGAGCCTCCCCTCCTCTTCCTAGAGCCACAAAACTCATCCTCACACTGAGGTTCAAAGTGCCCTTTGGGCAAAGCTATCTGCTTCCCACCAGGCGTGGGGGCTATGGGGCCGCACTGTCAAAGCCATTATTGCTGTTCCACTTTTCTAAGAACCAGGCACAGCACATTACATGGATGTTAGGACTGAAAACATATCTAATACCTAGAAGTCTTTGGAAGCACCCACTTGTCTTCATTGAATACAGGTCAATGACAAGACTGGACAAAGGCTAGCAACTTAAACTGTAAGCCAAACAGGCAACTGAGTTATCCAATTTGTACAAATACCATGTCTTCATACTTTTGCACTATAGGTTAGCCGTGAAACAAAGATTACATAGATTTGCAACGTCTGCATAAAGTATTCTTCCATAAGTCCTCACAGGACAAAAAGCAACTGTCATAAAATGAAGCAATTAGCACCAAATCACAAAGGGCACACTCTCATTACAGTGAAGAGAGAGACAGAAGCTGTTCCTTGAGGAGACTAAAACATCTAGCATTTCTCCTTGCTAGGAACATAAATTGGTTCTCAGAGTGCTCTGCAGGATATAATAATATCGGATAAATCTCTGTGGAAGCACCTAACTTGTCAAAGGCAAGTTAGAAACTAGGCAAAATGAGAAATCTTTCATCATCATCGCCAAAGGAGAATTGAGATTTTGCCTTTCAACTCATGCATAGCTCAAGTATTTTGAACAGTAAGTATAATTTTAGCATTTTAATGAAATGTGCAGAAAATGTATAGATTGTATAAAATGAGCTTTATATTGGTTGGCTTTTTTGACTATTATTTGATATATACACCACACCATCCACTGAAAACATGTTCATCCAAGCTACTTTTTCTTGAGGGAGTTCCACTGGGCACTAGCCATGCAGGTTTGAAAAAGTGCTTGTCTTGTTCTTTTTGCATTTCTGATTCATAAATCAGGTTAGCCAAGCTTATATCAGATGGGAGAGAAACACCTTCAAAGATCCAGGAATATTTTGTACTTAAACAAGACAAAATTATCCTCCTACCCTTCTGGCAGGAGACCCTCCTTGCTCTAAGTGAATACTGAATCTCCGACTAACCCTGACTAGCTTTCTCCTTTCACCCGGGGTCAGTAACATGGCAAAGCAGTTACCAGCATTTCCTCCAGAGCTCCAGGAACAGCCCAGAGGGCTGACGGGGGGTGCCAGCCCATACTCTATTCACTCCAATGCTGCAGCCACACAGTAGATAGAGATCAAGAGCCTTGTTAAGGTCCCATCAGACACAATTAGAAAATGGGAAGTCTGTTAACCGCACCTATTGAGAAAACGCTATCTTAAGCGTATATGTTTTCATGTCTTGTCATCCCAAAAGTAAGCAATGCCAACTGATAAGCTGATTAATAACAGGTTGTACTAAGAGAATCTATATTTAAAGGAGAAACATACATCTGAACAGATAGGTTGTGAAATAGTGCCTACTTATTTAAAAACAAACGGAAAACCCACACAACTATTTTGTTTCTCAGTTCTGTGGTAGTAGGAGGAACATTTTTAACAACTTTTTACTTTGCGCCCACAAGAGTGTAAAGGTTGTAAAGACATTTCTTTACATCTTCACCCTCCAAGCACAGCCCACAAGCACTGATGATAGACTGCCTTGGCCACAGAAGGGACCATGCAGCAGGGGAAGCTCTCTTGGACAGAGCAGCAGGAGACACAAGAGCTGCAGGAGCCGCAGGAGCAAGAACCAGGGCATGAGCGTCCCCAAGAGAGAAAGAAGTGGCCCAGGCAAGCACAGAGATTATGTTCAACCTGAACCCAGGCAAATGTATTCTGGGGACAACAAACTATGGTAAAAAAAGGAAAAAGAAAACCTTTCAAGAACATTAAAGTTTTTTATATTATGAGAATGTCTCAGGTTTCAACAGTAATTTCAACATCCCCTAACTGTGGGGACAGAAAATAAATGTGATGCGATCACAGTGAAAATTCCCACTCTTAGTAAATCCTAGGTCTGCAGAGCTGTAAGCAGGAGCCACTGCTGGTATCTATCCCACACTAAGCATATATTTTTTATTTGGATATTGGCTTGCAACGGACAATGCCTACGAACTTCATCAGGGCCGTGAAGGCTCTCTTCGTTCCCATCAGTGTGGTTTTCTCCTTGCCTTAGCTTTCATTTTTAAGTAAGAATTACGACAGCAAATTTATCTTTTCAAGTTTTTTTACAAATGAAATTTCCTCTTGCCTCTTAAGATGACTTAGTCCTGAGTCCTTTCAGGTTCTCCCCTGTAATCCTGTTTTCTGCTCCCGTTATCAAGCCACTGTACTTTGATGACCCAATGATCAAAGCATATCGCTGGCTGCTGGAAGCCACTAGAGATTTAGATAGATAGCAGATTTCCACTATTTTAAAATATCTATCTTTAATAAGTGTCACCATTCATTTTTATTTCTCCCATTTACTGAGCGTAAGGCAGTTCTTGGCTACACAAAATGTTGCAACCACCAGATCTCCTGCTGGACAAGGCAGCAAGTGCCCTGAACGCCGTGTCCACGCACAGTGTCAGGACTGCGGGCTGCTGGGGTAGCACGGGCATCCATGTGCCCTGAGCTTCAAGCAGACAGGGTGGGCGTTCCACTCACAACTGTGACAGACAAAATAAATACGCAGTCCAGTACTTACGTAGTTCAGATTTATATAAAGATGTAGGACTCTAAAAAAGTGTATGTTTTAAAAGATGTACACATTTTTAAATATTTAAATAACAAAGGATATTTTTCAATCTTTCCTATCATACAAAGATATACCCTGTTTCTACATCACATAGAAAAACTAACATTAGGAAAGAAAATTGCCTGAGAAAGGAAGGGACTCTCTTATTTTATCCCCGTAGTAATAATATCAATAAATATTGAAAAACTTTTTTAAAATACAGCAACGTTCATTTTGTTAGGTACAGACTGAAGGCTTCATTTCTAAGTTGGGTGTTTAATAAACCCACCTTGACATCAAGTACTGCAGTTATCAAGCTTGTCAGTATTTTCTCAGAAGCTGAACTGTCTTCTGACAAGTGTTGCCAGTCAATTAAAATAGAGAGCAGCATGATGAAGTGTGTTACTGCTCAGTCTTTAATAAACCAGCTGTGCATTTCTGAGTCTCTCCCAGCTTCCCAACAGTGGCTGTGATTCAGCGGCATCCTTCAGTCCCTGCCTGACGCTGAGACAGCAGCAGGATGGCTCAGTTGTCTCCGTCCTGGGAGGGAGGTGACCACTAACACACAGCACAGCTTATCAACAGATACTGTCCAACCTTTTTTTTTTTTTACAAATGCAATGTAAATCTCTAGCTGTCAATTTGAATGTTAATAGTAAAATGAAAGAACAGATTTGCAGAAGTTAAGGTACCTGGACTCTTTTCAGCATGCTAGTACGGCAGAACCATATTTCCTCAACTAGTTGTGGAGGCGGCTCACAGCTCGCCAAGGACCAGTCATCTCAGTAGGCACATGTACATGTTGAGATTCAAGAGGAGACAGCTAGCATCCTTGTAGAGTTATCTACCAAGCCACTACACCGTAAAAACATGTAAAGAGCAAAACTACTTATGTTGCAAAACTCCTTATTTATGTTGCAGAGCATCTAGAAGCCTTATGAGAAATTGCATTAATAAAAAGGAGGTAGTCAATGCCTGAGAGGCAGGTTAAGTGCCCAGGATGGTACAAGCCTGTTCAGATCCTCACGTTAAGGCTCAGCTCCTGGTAAGCAAAACATTCCTGTGTAATACCAAAGCAAAGCGATCCCACTCAGCTTTTCCCTCCCTTTCTTTCAGGATGCATCTGGTATCTGTGCTCCTGTGCTTGAACGAACTCTCCTGGGCCAGCAGTGTTTGAGCCATTGTGCCTTAAGTAATGACACTCTCTGTCATGGGCATGAGGAGGATCTTTGGGACCACAGCTCCTGGCTCTGCACACTGCAGTAAGCACAGATGTTTTATTCCTTTCTTCTCAGAGATTTACGGATGGGCTGCCTGACCTTTAGGGACAGTTACCAGTATAACCTTGATGGATCAAGCAGGGAGGAATGCGCTGCCAGCAAGAAGTTAAGTGAAGATGCCAAGAAGGGCAGTCCTCACAAATGCTGCAGTGACATTGCAACAGTACGAAAGAGATCACTAAGTTTTATCCACAGATTGGGTATCTTCTTAACCTCTCAGCTGCAGACGGCAGGGAGACACTCGGGGAGAGAAAGGAAAAACAGGAAGGCAGGGGAAGACTAGCAGCACTGCTGGGCAGCCACCTACGTTTCTGCGGTGGCAGTAATGGCTGTCAGCCTCTGCTCCTTGGGCTGCAGCTCACGCCCGGATATGCTATGAAGAGCCTCACCACGGCTTATTTCTCTTTTTCCTTCCGCACTGGGACTTAGACGCAGCACATGATGATCCTGCGATTCAAGAAGACAAGCTAAAACCATAATTCAGCTTCATGCTGAAGTAAAGACATGTCCTCACCAGCGGAAAAGGATGACCTTTCCCTGGAATCACCATTTAGATTTATGCCTGTAGAAAGCAACAATCTTTTCCTAATTTTTTTTTCCACTCACAATGACACAAAATAGAGTTGGAGAAACACAGAAACAAGCAATTGTAGAAAACAGCTGCCCTGCAGGGTTTTTTTTTATTATTTTTAAATCAATAAGCCCAGAGAGCAGAATTGCTATAAGCACTGCAGCTACACCCACTACCAGACACTAGCAATCTATAGGCATCATAGTAAATGACATTATTTAAAGAAGAATCCAATCAAAAAGCACTATATCGTGGACTTCCAAACCCCAGTGAGGCTTTTTTCCCCCTTAGTCCAGAAAAAAGAGCACCTCAAGGCTGGTCTGGCATTGCCAGGTTAAGATCCCCATGATCAGACATAAGCCTCGACAGGCCGCTGAACAGAGAAGGTACAGGAGACGAGGAGCTAGTGTCTGACAGTATGAGAAAAAGAAGCCAAGGAGAGATTTAAACACAGCTGGAAGTCATCAAAACCAGAGCCCAGAAGACAAATGAGGCCATAGCATGTTAAATGAGGCAAGTGAGTTTGGAAACATTTATGCATTTAGCTTCCTAACTAGAGCTTAGCTCCAAGGCAGAACTGTTAAACAACCACCTGATCAGAATTTGTAAGAAAACAGCACACAAGCTAAAACATGGAAGCTGCATTTAGAAGCATGTAATAAAACTGTCAAGATTTTAGAAGTCCTACCAAATAAATCAGAGGCTTTTCGTCTAAATGCAAAATAAGAATCAGTAAATCACATTTTCTTTTCAGGAAGTATTGGCAGGATTTCAAGATGTATTTAACTAATCTCACAATGTGTGTTTTTTTCCTTGGCTAATCTTCTATGAAAAGTAACTATTAGGAAATCAAAATATTATGTCTAAGCCTTGCTAATTGCTCTTATGAACAGAAAGATAAAACCTCTCACTCACATGTGAAAAATGTGAGGAAGGGGAAGAATCTAGGAACATAAATCAACAGAAAAAATGAAGAGACCGTATCCTACTCTCTCCATGCTCTTCCATACCCCTCTGCCTTTCCATACCCCTCTGCCTGTACTCATTTCAGATTCTAGTCAAGTTGGGGCTAACTTCTTACCATATTAGTACCCTGCAAAAAAACACCTATTAAAACCTGTGTAAGTCTTTACAGCAAACTCGAAAGAATAGAAAAGGGAAAAGGCAGTAGAGTTCCTCACTATCCTGCCCATCCAAGCTGGACACAGGCACTGCTTGGCCCCGGCGTTCATGGAGCACAGACGGGAAAGGGCCAGCAGTCACCCCATGCTCCCGCCTGTTGCAGCGGTGCACGAATGGCTCTGCTCCAGCCCTGCGTGCAGGCAGGGTTCTCCCCTTGAAATCCCGGCAGCATAAACACCTGTGCCCAGCTCCTTCGGCAGAGCCCTTGAAAGCTCCAGTGTTTCACGCAGTCAAGATTTCCACTTTCAGAATGCTTTAGGCTTACAAAAATAAACTTTCCACCAAAGTCACAACCCAGACGACGTCAAGCTTTGGATTAGGTAATTCTTATGCTTCCCAAATTTTGTTTAAAATAATACTTTCCTCTAGACAAAGGCATGGTTTTGGTAAATTAAATCCAGGTTGAACTGACTTAGTTTGGCTGTAAGATTAAATGCCGGGTTTGCATTTTTATAGAAATACTGTAGAGCAACACAAAAGATTCATTTGGAGATACCTAAAATCAGACAGGAAAATAAATTACATGCAGCAGTCCAGTGTCTGTCTTGGTATTGATAATTACAGCGACCTCCTGCAGATCCAGTCTCACAGCTTTTCCAAGATAATTGGGTGTCCAAATGACATATATTTAGAACATCATAGTACTCGTAATTTATGTGAACAAAATACAGAGTTCCTTGACCTTCCATTCCATTTATTCTGCAGTATATACTGCAGAAGAAAACTGGCTTCAGTAATTCATAAAAGTACACATAATCTGAGAATATAAAGCTTTTAATGTTAATAAGGTAGGAAGTAGTCATCTGCTCCTGTAAAAAATACAGGACATGTCTCCATACAGGTGGAGAAAGAGTAGACACAGCATTTTATGTATGAGAACTGACCTCTTCATCTGTGCTGCAGCTACTGCATTTCATCTTTGCAGAGTGCTGAGAAACCAAGAAGTTATACAGCTTAGTAAAAAGCTGATAGGGCCAGTGTCATTTTAAATCTCACTGTGTGAAAATCAATTAGAAGATGTGAAAAGAAAAAAAAAATATTCCGGAACGAAAATCTCCATCCCATAATATATCCCTATATATATGTATATTTTTAAATAAAAATGAGCAATAAAACTTTAAAGAAAAGGAGAGCGTGGGAGGCAAGTGGAAGGACAGGCAAGAGCAGAGAAGGAACAGAATGATCACAGATCATTTCAGATGCTGTTATGATGAAGTAAAAAGACTAATCATTTTGATGACATCATTTTGATTCTGCTTCTGCTAAATAGTAAATAGGTAAAATAATAGTGATTTACAATATGGAGCTTAATTGGAATAAGAAAGCCAAACAATTCTTGCATACTTTTGTAGGAAGGCATACACTTTTTTAACCTGGAAACACAGTCCTACTTAGATCAGTCTACACTTTTCTAAGGAAAAACAGTTCCATAAAAAAAATTTAAAGCTATCTTTGATCAGAGGCAAGTTAGGCCAAGGCAACAGATCTATTTTATTTTCCAGTTGTCTCAGCAAGGAAAACCAAAAGAGACAACGCTACTGGCTCAGGAGCCATACAAGAATCCACAATCCACAAAAATAGATCTTTTTGAATCCCTGCATTGACCAATCTCATCTTTTATCCGTTCAAACATAGGGCACTTGGAAAAAAAGATCTGGTAATTCTCATTTGATTCATTTACAAGTGGAGTGAACATTTAGAGAAGGAAAGCAAAAGAAGACATTTTCTGTAAAATGTGTATAATGGAAGAAAAAGGAGCTAAGGCAAAATATGGCCAAAGCACATGAAAAGAGAATTAACTGAATCGAAGTCAAATTAAAATGACATTGTGCAATCAGGAATTCAGAATGGCTGACACATTTTACTTCAAGAAAGTAAATGGATAAAATCATAGAATCATAGAACCGTTTGGGTTGGAAGGGACCTTTAAAGATAATCTTGTTCCAACCCCTCTGCCATGGGCAGGGACATCGTCCACTAAATCAGGTTGCTGAAAGCCCCGTCCAACCAACCTTGAATGTTTCCAGGGATGGGGCATCCACAACTTCACTGGGCAACCTGTTCCAGTGCCTCACCACCTTCATAGTGAAGAATTTCTTCCTTATATCTAGTCTAAATCTACCCTCTTTCAATTTAAAACCATTACCCCTTGTCCTATCACAACAGGCCCTACTAAAAAGTTTGTCCCTATCTTTCTTATAAGCCCCCTTTATATATTGAAAGGCTGCAATAAGGTCTCCCCTGAGCCTTCTCTTCTCCAGGCTGAACAACCCCAACTCTCTCAGCCTTTCTTCACAGGAGAGGTGTTTCAGCCCTCTGACCATTTTCATGGCCCTCCTCTGGACCCGCTCCAACAGGTCCATGTCTTGTACTGGGGACCCAAGTTGCATTTGTTGCACCTCTTCTATGGTCTAATCAAGCTTAAATTCCTCCCAACACAAATAATTTCGACAGGGCAGGGAAGTACCAAACAGAGAAAAAGCTAAAATCGAGAGGGAGCTTGTGAAGCTCTAAGTTACAGAGCTGAACCTGTTCAGATCAGCCATCCGTATTACAAGGACTTGCAAGGAGGCAATTCTGGACTTGGGTATCAAAAATCTGCCGATGTGCCCTTTTTGAGGGAGGAGAAGGGTCTGCCTCTATGTAACACGGCCAAGGTTAAATGGACTGTTCACATTAAAAATTGACATCTGGCCCCAGTGAACCACCAAACTGCTATATAAATGGGGAAACTACATCTCTCCCAGCACCTTTCAAAAGAAAGTACCAGACACTGTGTTTTTGTGAGGTGTTGCTGCCAGTCCGTTAAGCAGCTACTGAAGATGCCCACCAGACCAAGGTCTCCACATGCTCAGGCACAGAAGTCCGTCTGGATCTAGTCCTGTGAGCAACGGTGAGAGCTGCATGACCGCATGGAGACAAAAGGCACCACTGTCCATACCCAGAGAAGGAAAACTTTGCATTGAGGATAACACCAAGAGTTAAAACTCTTGCTTGATAATCAGCATCGGCAACCTACAAGTATTTTGGTCAGCTGGTCTGTTATAAAATCAAGGCTGAGACTTAGCACAGCAAGCTGGAGAAACATGTACTTGCCCTAGCTGCACAACGCTGTCCTAAAGGAAATAAAGAGCAGCTCCGTTTACCAATAATCTTTGCGTGATCAGGTCAGCTACCAGCTGAACCTGGAACCTGCTAAACTTGCTTTCAGAAGAGTATTTTTTACTCCCAGCATTATATTTAATATATTTTAGAAGCATAAAGATAAAGAAATGTTCACTGCATTTTGTTCAGCCATTTCAGGATTTCCCACCACTCAAACAGCAGCAGCAGAATTTTAATGACTGGAAAACTGCAGCAGTGCCATAAGATAAAATTGTAATGCAGCAAATCACTACTTCTGTGGGTTTCCTTCACTGTAACTCTGATCTTCTAAATCTGCTACAGTGCCAGCACAGATTTCTTTAAAATACAGCTTCTAGCAGTGATTAATTTAAAAAAAAAAAATAAATAAAGGCTTGAGAACTTCTTATTCAAGTTCTATAGTTACAATACCTGGGAAAGATCTAACCAAAAGCAGAATTCCCAAATAGCTCCCACTGCCACCTGATGATAGGATTTCTTTCTTTACTTCCTTCTTTTTAAGTAAGATGCCTTTGCATTTTAAAATAGCCACATGTTCACTGTACCCTCCTGCCGAAGATGCCTTCTGGGTAGCAATTAAATGTATAATTGAGTTCTTCAAGACATTAGAAGGCAAATTCAGTGTCTTTGTGAATGGCTGCAGGGAATGAGATAACACAAATCAATTTTACGCCAAGACACACTTTTGCACACATGCGTTCAATATGCATCGCACGACCCCTCGTAAGCCTGAGGGGCTGCTTCTTCCACGAATAACACTTCCAAGCTTTTCAGAGAAGGGATTTTCAAAGCTTTAAGATGACGTTCACAATTGTACTGTGGATGAGATCATCAGTCAAATGTTAAGACTTTAAACTTTTTACTGATGGTAGATATTTGAGGCTAGATTTGTTGACAGCCATGTTGGTCCAAAGAAGACTTGACTTTCTCCTCTCATTTTGTTCAGTAGTCATTAGTGGAGCTGGACTGACAGTCCTTTGAGACTCATTCCCCCATTTACAACTTAAGGCTTCTCACAGGAGACTGATAGGAAGCACTTTATCCGTATTGCTACCTTCTTACAGTTGATATTCTTGTTTATTCATCAGGGCTTTAGTTCACCACTAGCAGAGAGGAACAGATTATTTAGTCACTCACCACTGCTCAGAGAAGAGTCATTGATAAAACTGTGTCTCACTAGGGGTGGCAAAGCTAAAAATTCAAGGTGCTGCTTCCAGCTTTGTCAGAGCACTGCAGAACTGCAAAATCCAACAATCCTGCTGATTATCACTTCTTCCTATCACTAAATGCCTAAAAAGTTTCCAAACAAAGACAATATTAACTCACTACAGCTCTTTTCATCTCCCTATCGTAACATCCATACAAACGACCCATGACTCTGGATTTGAAATTAAGCTCAGCAGACAGTAAGGGGTGTCTTTCATCTGGCCGACCCAGTAAAACCACAGCAAGTCTCCTGCTTCCCATGCTTAGCTGTCTTCTGATTCCTCTTCCTCCCATCAAGCGGATGTCACTACTCTGAAGATCCCCCCCCATTTAATCTCCTTGTTTCTCTCTAATATTTCTCCATACATAGTGCTCCACCTCCTCCATGATTACAGGAGCACATAAGAAAAACTCAGATAAGAAAATTCATAGAATTGAGCTAAGCCACTTCAATACTATTTTTACATGGACTCTTCTCTGCGGGAGGGATTTTTTTTTTTTTAAAGAAGAAAAGACAGATGAAGAAATAATATAAGCAATCAGATTTTGGAAAGCTTCCAAGAGCAGAAATGTCAGGAGAACTACTGCAGATGTAGTAGCCTGTGCATTTCAATCAGGAATACAAATAATGGCTACAAAATCCATTTAAAGCAGCTGCACACAACACTCCGATAAGAAGTCACTGCCTTTTTGTTTCTTAGGCCTTTATCCTGGCAGCAGTTTGAAATTATAACTCCCCAGCAGAGGCCTTCGCTCAGGAGGGCTAGGCTCTGTCATGAAAGATGTGCCCTACAGAGCTGGGACATCCCTGCCTTGTCGTTCCAACTTCTCTCCCTCTTGCTGACTCTTCTCCCACCCTGAAGCTGACTCCATTCTGGGAGTCCCATGCCTTCTGCATCCTCAGTTCCTCCCCTCTCCTCTTCCTTTCCCCCCTCCCTTTTTTATTCCTTCTCTTGGGAGGCAATGAACTGCAGGACATGGATACCCATTTAGTCTCTCTTGAAACTTAGGGCTCCTCTTTTTCCTCTGGGAGGGTTTTTCTGGTTGCACCCCTGATAGTCCATATTAAAGTACCCCACCTGCATCTGCTTTGTTCTGCTGGAGCAATGGGAGGAAAAGAGAAACGGTGCCATCAGCATGGAGGGCAAGGCAGGACCCAATGGACAGATTAAATCTTTCTGAAGACTGAGGTGTTATGCACACACACAAAAAATAAGACATTATTGATGTCTGTATGCTTTAGTTTCTGGTGTATGACCACCTTATTCAGGCTATCTGAAAAATTAGGACAGAGAAAACCAAGTCTGTATGGGACAGACTTTCCATTGCCATTTTAAAGATTTACAATTATACAGGGAAATCCTAAAAGTGAACGATTGTTGTACAGCAACAGAATACAAGAGACAATTAATAAGGCAATGACCTCTCACTCCTCTCACTTCCTTCCCCAGATTTCCTAAGGGTGGATCCAAAGAAACATCCCCATGATTTCAGCCTGGAAGATGCTGTGCTTGATGCTGGACCAATGCTCACTGAAATATATCAGTCCCACAAGCCCCTCACCACAGACATACCCCTGGGCTCTCCAGATCCCCAAAGAGGTCAACACAGACACCTGGCTGCATGTAGCATCTTGCATGATCATAGCCTATTTGGGTTTTTTTGTTGTTGGTTTTGTCCCCACAAATGGCTTTAAAACAAAAGGTATCCCCTCTGTTAATGTAATAATATGCATGTGTCTTTATAAGCCAACTGGAATTTTTTTACTCATTAGCCTGCTTATGAGAAAATGAGAGAGCTTTTAGAAGCACCTTTGTCAGTCAGGATGCTGTCACCAGTCTTAAAGCAAAAAGCCCACTGCATTAAGAAACTGTGAGTACTTTCAGATACCACAGACCAAAAGGAAAAGCTGTTTTTAAGATATTCCTGTACTCAGCAAAACAAGGCCTGCATTAAGAAATGAGAGCACCTTTCAAAAATAATTTCTTTGCGGAGTCAGTCTAATGCCAGGAACCCTCGGCAAAAGCAATCTATTTTCTAAGTGACTTTCTCGGCAACCACTTGCCATGACACTGACGTCAGCCATCTCTCAGGTCAGTGCCTGTCTCTTGTAATCAGTTTATCTCTTGTCACTCCAGAATTACTGGTGCCTTCACAACTGCCAAATCAGGAGAGTGTTTAATCAGTGCTATGATCTAAAATGTCTGCTTGCTATAAAACTGTATGTTTTAGGAATGGGTATCAATTAAGTTCTGAAATTAATAAAAAAGAAGGCTGAACATTTCCTTCTCTGGGTGTAAGTCTCTTGACCTTCCTCTACCCTGTGAACCAAGACTGTCAAAGAGGCCACATTGCCACTGCCGTAGCCAACTCCCTTCATCAAAGCTGTTAAGCTTGTCAAGGAACTACATCAAGGGTTTGGTTTTGTTTTCTTTTACCCCTAAACACTCTGTGGAGGAGGAACGCCTTAAGTAACTGCTTTTCCCTACCCCTCATCCCATCTTCTGTCCCTCCTACCAAATAGGCCACTTGGGACAGGCTGGAATGACAACTCCTGGAGCCAGTTGCCTTCCCTCACCACAAGCCATCTCACTTCTACTTCAGTGACTCATCCAGGGCAATCACATAAATAGGAATTCTCCAGCTTTTCTGCAAGTCACATTTTATTCTTCATGCTCTTCATTTTCACCAGTAGTTGTTGAGTGTGATAGCTAGCTCATAGAGCCAGCTTGACACATGAGATGTGAGAAGATCGCGAGCCACAAAACTTATCAGCAACAACAGGCTTGCGAAAATGCAGTTTGAAAGAAAACTTGCAAAAGAGATCACTGCCTTACAGACCCCATGAATCACACATTGCAGATTTAGAGAACAATAGGGTTTTAATCCTCTTGGAAATTGGGGAACTGCAATATGTCTCTTCTTCTGATCATAGGTAGGTTAGAAACATTGAAGGTCAATTCTGAAAGGAGGCATACATCCTTAATTTCCCAGAAGAAAACCAGTTTGAGAAATAAGCAACTTCTTGCATTGACATTAACTATAAATAGCACAGGGAGGCAAAGCAATACCAGGGCTGTTAGTGAGCATCTCTGAAGTTCAGAAAGCAGGTGGCTAAAAGTGACATTTGGAAACAGATAGGCAATTTATTCCCATTTAGCTGTCATTTACGGGAAGAGGGAATATAAAAGTAGGAACTGATTTTGTTATTTACCCCATAAAATGATGTATCATTGACAACACCTAAACTTGTTGTATTTAACATCATGTAAGAGATCCATCCTTGTGACAACTGTCTTTTAAAACAAAGCTTCACCAAAAAAAAAAAAAAAACCCAGAGGGCATTTATGTTTCTATTTGATTCCCAGCTCCCGTAATAAAATTAATGTTCCAAAGGCCGTAACAGTAAAATTCAGTGATGATTTTAATCGTTTTGGCCTCTTACATGCATCTTGAAATAAAGGCTTCAGTTGGGAACAGGCTGACTCCTAGTCTAAATTTTCCTTCTAGAAATGGCATCTAAGGGACATATATTGTATTTCAACAGACTTTTAAAAGGTGGAATGTAAATTTAGGAACTGATATCACCGATGACCTTAGGTTTCACCATTTTCCTTTACTAAAACAGCACTGATCATTAAGTTCACCTTCAAAACAAACCAAAACACATTATGCAGCCCATGATGTTAACATCTATGCTATTATAAAAGATTATTAATGCAGTTTTGTTCCTCTCTAATGGTTTCTCTCTTTCTGTCCTTTCAAGGAGACTACATGGACAGCGTTATAACTAATACAGGCCCTGTCCATTGCTCTTCTTCACTTCCACCTCAAAATCTGTCAAATCAAATTTCTCCTCCCTGCAAGTTATGAAACAGAAGTGCATCACTAGCAAGGCTCATTTCCTAAGGTAAGTGGGTTGCTAACATCCTTCTTTGTATTACACAAAGACTTTACAAAAAAGTACCCAAATCAGAAATAGCTATTAAAAAAAAAAAAATTAGACCTATCATGCTATAATTTTTCCTAAGAAGCTATATGTACAGCACTGCCTGCAAACCCAACACTAAATTGCTTGCTGTCCTCTCTAGGAAAAAGGTCTCATTGCAATTCCTCTTCTTCCTTCATAATGTAAAAGCTACAGGAGGGTATAGACATTAAAGCACATGTTCATAACTGAAAGAATGCACTCAGGAAGAAATTAATGTCTAGAAATGTGGAGCAGAAGAATTTCCATTCTCTGCAAAATTTACTGATGAATGCAGACACATCAGCAAACCGATACAGTAATCACCTCTCTCCAGTAATTTAGGCAGGACTTAAACTCAGCTTCCCACGAGGGAAGTTGTTGGATCACTGGTCAGAATCCTCCCAGCTGAAAAGCTACAGGTCCACTTCTCCATGCTTGCCACTAATCCTTCACATCTCCCTACTCCCCTACACCCACCAAGTGGGTGGAACACCTTTCTCTGAAACATGCAGCAAGCCCACTGTGCTCAATTCCAGATGTTCCACCTGCAGGACCTTGTGTGCTAGGAAATTAGATAGCATTTTGAAAGTTAAGAAGCACAAATAAGCAAATAAGAGGAAAAGGGATGTGCTGCGATATTCATGGCATGGGCATTCCGATTAATTTTGTCTTAGCAACAGTTTTGGCATCAACCTATCAGGAAAATGACTGTACATACTGTATCCACAGTGCTTTGGAAAGCAAAGTTTTGTCAAGTATACCAGCTGGGTAGGTATTTTCCAACTTCAGTAGATAAAAAGTGGTTACACAGTGGAGTACAATATTTATTCTCTCATTATTTACATTGACATGTTTCCTGTGCATTCGGGAGGAACGTTTAGAATCAGACCACTGAAAAAGTACAAGTTGTCTCCCTTTTCTGTTCTCTGCAGCACAAATGTTTCTCTTCAGCAGATTTCTCTGCTTTGAAAGGCAATGCAATCAGATGCTGAGCAGTAAAATGGACTTCTTATTTCAGGCCATGAATTGCACTGTGCACAGGAGCTCACGGTGAAACTACCATATTCCTATTTAGAGGAACATCCTGATGTTCAAAAGCACTGAACACACAGAAACACCTACTGAAATTAGAGCTACTTAGTGCTCAGAACCAAAGCTAAATACTATTTAATTTTAAATTTTTGCACTGAATGAGGAGTCTAATTTCAGCATCCAAGATGTTTAATCCAGTATTAACCTCCAAATTTTGGAATTTGAATTTGGTTTGTTCATAAACAGAGTGAATGACTTCACCCTCATCTTTACCAGGCAGTTGCCCACACCTCCATCTGCGTGGCGCAGCGTGCTGGGTGGGCTTCTGGGCTAACGTAGCAGGGCTCCTGAAAATCAGAAATAAACCAGGCAGCGCGCAGGAGAGTTCCTGTGCAAAACCTGCCTGCATTGCACATGTACGGCATCTGCCAGTGCCATTCATCTTACATGGTCATAATCGCCATCAAATACAAAGGAAGGAAACTAAGGACAAAACAGAAGCCACCGGCCACGCAAGGTGAAGGCAGCTAACCAGGACACCAAGCAGTTCTGGACAGTGGCACAGACAGATACAAAAATCACTGTCTCTCTCTGACTGAAGCCTAATGGCTGATAAGACGAATTTTCTACTGCCGTAAATCTATGACATTAAATAAGGACCCCTAGCCATGGAATGTGTGGTCTGTCTAATTAACACAAACTGAGCTGGGAGTCCAGGACGCAGAGATGGAGGCCGGCATGTGGTACACGGGCATACGGTTCCTGAGCTTCCTTTGGAAGACCAGGCCCCTCCTCACTCCCCACCAAGCCACATTTGTAGTAAAGCTGAGTTGTGACAAGTCTATTTATTAGTAAATCGCCACTACTGAGAAGTTGCCACCGTCTCTGCACAGCCGTTTTCACAAAGCCTGTATTTCCTGCCAGTGTTCTTCAGCCTTCCCTCTTCCTGCGTTCACAGCCTCATACTTGACTCACAGCTTCCCAAAACAGCAACAGCTCCTTAGAGTGTCCTCTAAAGCTTCATGTCATGGAAACCACACACAGCTGAAAGGTATCTTGGTATACCCAAGCCTCGAGCCTGTCCACTCCATGGATGCAGAAAGGAAGACCCTACGGTGTGACCCAAGCTGATCCCTTCTTCCTCAGGGCCATTTCATTCCCAGTGCTCATTGCTTCACCTCAGCTCACTTCTTTGTTGACTAGAAGTGGCATCTGCATACACCAGAGGAACTGTTACCTGTATCCCCACCTCCAGCTCCCCAGAACACCCACCTCAAAAAGGACAAGTAGGAATCAGCAAAAAGGGGAACATGCATGGCAGCATGGAGGATGATTCAGGTACTATGAAATCTCTGGAGCTTCCACCACTGCTCCTGAGGAAAGCCAGGAGGGATACCCTGCTAACACTGCATCCTGAAAAGCCTCTGAGAAGAGAGTAAATACCATGCAGCTCCTCCTGCCAGTAGATCTGATCTTTCATTCCTTTGAGTGGACAGGGATACCACAGAAGTATACACATTCTTCTCCCTATGATGGTCGACATACATCTATTACGTATAAATAGTTGCTTTCGTCCCACATTCAGTACCTATGCATCCTCTTGTGCCTTGCAGGACAAGTATTCTAGATTAGGAAAGCTTGACTGGCACTGGTTAGGGCCTAAATATACCTCAAGTCATGAACTTCAGTTGATATATTTTCCAAACCCTTAGTGCAAAGGAAGAAATGTTAAAAAAAAAGCATCTGTGCTGGCTTTGGCTGGGATAGAGTTAATTTTCTTCATAGTGGCTAGTATGGGGCTATGTTTTGGATTTGTGCTGAAAACAGTGTTGATAATACAGGGATGTTTTAGTTACTGCTGAGCAGTGCTTACACAGAGTCAAGGCCTTTTCTGCTCCTCACCCCACCCCACCAGCGAGTAGGCTGGGGGTGCACAAGAAGCTGGGGGGGGACACGGCTGGGACAGCTGACCCCAACTGACCAAAGGGATATCCCATGCCATATGATGTCATGCTCAGCATATGAAGCTGGGGAAGGTTGGCCGGAGGGCTGCTGCTCGGGGACTGGCTGCGCATCGGTCGCTTGGTGGTGAGCAACTGTTTTCATTTGCATCACTTGTCTTTCTTGTGTTTTATTTCTCTCTGTTATTTTCCTTTTCATTACTAGTAGTAGTAGTAGTAGTAGTAGTATATTTCAATTATTAAACTGTTCTTATCCCAACCCACGAGTTTTCTCACTTTCACCCTTCCAGTTCTCTTCCCCCCATCCTGCTGGGGGAGAGTGAGCGAGCGGCTGCGTGGTGCTTAGTTGTCGGCGGGGGTTAAACCACAACAGCATCACTATTTTTAATGCTAACTTTTTATTTCTTTTTCTAAAGATGACTGTAAAAGAATTAGTCCTAAATTACAGCAGCCATCTTCCATCTTAAATAAGCTGTTTAAGAAACCATGACTTGCAGCAATAAAGAAAGGTGCTAGGAAAATCCAGAAGCTAAGGTCCCCATGTGGCAAAAAAAGCAAAGTATGCTTGCAAACTCATTAGGGTCTCCTTTGGTGCAAGTAAGGGACGATGACATGAAGACCACTTTCTCTCAGTCAGGATACAATCTATTTTGACCCAACATACCTTAAGGCCAAACTCTTGTACCAGTGTAAAAAGAAGCAGAACCATTTTCTTGATCCAGCACTCGACTCATGAGGCTGGAACTGAGGCTTGCATTTCTGTAGGCATACAAAAAACCAGCAGGTGCTAGCATAGATTGTGGCACATTACTCCTGCCACCATGACCTGCTCTGACCAATGCCGGGCTCTACAGGCACACAGAAATTACCATGGCAACCTCACTACTCCACTCTGCCAGGAATACAAGACTTATACGTAACTGGAGGCAAATTCATAGACTTCAAGATTTTAAGCCCTACCTGGGCCCTGTATCAACTGGTTTAACATCCCTTTATCTATTCACCATATTGCCTACTGAGGAGAATGAGAATCAGGCCCATTGCTTCCAGACAGTGGGTTCCTGGTACCTGGTAGAGCTATGCCAGAGAAATAAGCTTGGCCATAGGTAGGAATGTTAATGTTTAACTTTCTAAAATGAAAATAAAGTTTTTGACAGCCTCTCACTGAATGTGCTTAAAGAACTGTCTATAACTCCACATATCTACTGCTCATAAATCTGCCATAGTGGAGAAGAAAAGTAGGGCAAGTAGTAAAATACCTGCCTTTGTAAACTGAGGGATAAAATGAAATATTAGCTGAGGAAAGCTCTGCACAACTGAAGGTTACTTATTTATTCACCACCTTGTAACATGTGGAGGGTGATGTGCCCATTCATTCTATGGCACCACCAGGTATAATGTGTCCCTTGCTAGCTAGTCACATTATTTAGAAGAACTCTCAAGATTTCACAATTCTAAATTTAAATCTAACATTTGCATAGTAAGGACACATCTGTCTGCAGTGGGCAAACTTTGGATTTCCTTTAGACTAACTGGTCCACTCTGCCCTCCTGCACGTTCTCCCAGGTCAGTTAGTTGACAGAAGATATACTTTTGGTGAAGAATATTATCTGACATGTACTGTAAATTCTCAAAACAGTTAATGCTACACCTTTACATCATGGGAACATAAGACTTCTGTACTCCACTGCAAGTGTGAGCAGAAGCTATATGCAGTTGAATGTAAGGTTATGTGAAATTAATCCTTCTGATCTCACATTTTCCATGGGTTTTTCCACTAAATTTTTTCTTTGCTTCTTCCTTTTAAAGTTGCTCTTGATTTTTTGCACAGGTTTTAACTGATCACAGGTATTGTACTGTTCCTCAACAAATAATACATTTTGGCTCCTGTGCATTATCACTTTCTTTCGTCTCTGTCATTTTTCTTCCTACATATCCTACATCTTACTTCTTCATAACTTTTGTCTTTGTTCTTCCTATTCTTGCATCTCATTTATTTTATCGCATTATTTCTCTTCCCGTTTTCATTTTTCAGTAGACTGCGAAAAAAAGTTTGCAAGAACTTTAATTTTACAATGGACTAATGCTATTTTAGGGATGCTTTAGAAAAAACTCTGAACTGACAAAATTTTTTGTGAACCTCTGTTCTCTCTGCAGGAACATTTTTATGTCCTGTCATCATAATGTTGCATAATCAGCAGTCAGAGAACATCACGTGGACATGGGCGAATTCTGCCTGCCGCGGTGGGCTGCACAGAGGGCTCAGACGGACGTTACAGCACTCAGCGCATGTCTTTTCTATCTGACAATCTAGAAGAATCTTGAGGGAATTCACTTTCCCACAGAAACAGGGTATCATTAATGTCAGAACATGAACATTTCTTAAAGAAAAATTTAGAGAAGGCTCAGATAAAAGAAAGGGCAACAATTTATAATATACCCAGATGAAGATGTTTTTCCGTCTCATTCTGCTGCATTACTATGGCAAAGCCTTCCTCTCCATGGCATGTATTGACAGCTTGCCTTCCAATTTACTCCATTCCAAATGAACCAGTAACACAAACCAGAACTGGACCTGGCAGCCTATTAGCACAGCACCCAGGCAGAAGCTTAAAATGTCAGCTATATTCAGCAGTGGAGGGAGCAGTGGCTTTTCACAGAAACAACTCTGTTGGAAAAGATTTAAGGAAGCCTACCGGAAGAGCAAGGAAGATCTTTGTCTACAGTCTTATCGGTTTAATTGAACTACTGTAGGGCTGCTTAATCCTGCTGACTTGCAGGTGATCAGACATGTAAGAATATGCCACTGCCCATCATGGTCTTCAGTGCATCAGAGCGTAACTGTCCTCTCACTACGGAATGGGACAAGACCCATAACATAGGTTGGGAAAGAGATGGCACAATACATGCTCCTTTACCTGCTGCTCAAACAGCAGCAGCCAGCACTGTCTCTGTTCACAGCACGCACCCTCCATGAAGCCCCGATAGGCATAATTTCTTCTGAAACCCAAGAGAAATGTATTTTATAAGCTCAAATTACCTAAGAGAGAAATCTCTGGATTCATCCTGCCTAACTGAAACTGGAAATGTCATCCTACAGACCTCACATTTATGGAAAAAAGAGATCTCCAGACTGCAATTCAGGTGTCAGGAGAGCTGAATCACTCCTTGGAGATGATTCTTTCTCTCTCTGGGGACTATAAAAGGAGCCTAGGGCAACTCAGCACAGAGTTATGCAGGATGGACTTCAGTGTGACTCTTTACAGTAATTATGAGTGACCATATTTACCTCTATCATGTGTTATGAACTCCCTTCTTGAGAAATGCATAATAATGAAAAATATAGCCAGGTAATCTAAATATAGTTTCTTCATTGCTAATGAATAGAAAGTTAAGTTTTAAAAGAATTCCTTAATATCCTTTTGTAGTTTAAACAAAAATATACAGCAATACATTACTGTGGCAAACACAGTAATACAGACCAAAACACAGAACACATTTAAATGTAGAAAACCAAAAGCCATTAAGGAATACAACTAAACAGTTACAATGAATTTGCACATGGCCTTCAAAATGGATACTGATTCTACTAATATATAACGTTCTCAAAAAAAGGGAAAATGATAGTTGCATCACTTTGTCCAAGATACAGCTGGCTGGAATATTTTTTGATAGAAGTGGAAGACCTCTGCGCATATTCTTCCTAAAGTCACCATAATCCCTGACAGCCTCTCCAATCCCTACCTGGGGTCCAGTACTTAGAAGGTGCAATGTGAAATTCCCTCTCAGAAAAGGCTTGCCTCATCTTCATAAACAACTGAGCTAAAAAGTGCATTTACAGGCACTCAAGAATAATCTCTTTACTGAATGTATGACCTGATTCAAAGTCAATCTATATCTGTTTCTTTCCATTTCAGTGGATCAGGACTGTGTGGTATATCTTACCTTCAGGATGTGGAAAAAATACATAGCCATACTAATAAAATTATAATCCTAATGGCACTGAACACAACTTTTTCAGTTTTTCCTTTTTTATGGGATGATTACACATGGTAGAGTAAAAAATCAAGAAAGTGTGTTCCTCCCTTTCTAACAAATACAGTCTTTCTAACAAATATAGTCTTTTTTTCTCTTTACCCATCCCCTCTGAAAATCATTTCTCTGGATTTTGCTTTTTTAAAGTTCGGGCAAGAAAAATGCATTGTTTTCAAAATTTCTTACACAAGCCCAAAGCTGGTGGTTCTCACATATAAGAGATGAGTAAACGAAAAAGACTGTATTCATTTGACACTTTGTCACTGGCGTAGAAACTAGCAACAGTTATACAGCTAACAGAAATGAGGCATTAAGAGTCCAGTGACAGAAATTATTGGAAAATCCTGAATTTCTTATTTTTAGGGGTTAATAACAAATACTTCCCATTTTCTTTAACAATTACCACAGTGTGAGATTTGCTTTCGCTATATATATTATTTTCATCAATTCTAATGCAAACCACAACAAATACTGCAGTAAAGGGATTAGTCTGGGAGAAAACATCCTGTTTTAGCAAAAGCCACAGTAATTTTGACTTCAGTGGAAACTGTCCTATCGCTCCTTTCCATCTCTTGAGGGACTCTCAGAACTCTAAACATTGAAAAGGCTATAAATACTGACTAGATACATAAATTTAGACTTTCCTTCACCTAATATGAAGTAAGCAACTGGACTGCTTTAAAATACAATCTGGCTTTCTGTTTGCAAACAGAGACACAAAGCATGACTCCATTCCAGCCACTTATAATAGAGGCAATAAAGGCAACACATGATGGGGCATATTCTCAGAACTGAACAAACTTTTCATCTTCTAGCTATTTTTCAGAGATATGGGGTAGAACAAACAAATGAGAACCTTAATGTTATCAGCTTCTATTAAACTCTCTAGCCTTCATAACTTGACAGTTAAAGTCAAATAAAAGTAAGTTTTACCTCCTCTCAATAAAAACATGCAATAAACAGGCCTATTCTGGTATCTTTGCATTTCAAGACTTAGCAGCTTTGGCACCTACAGCATCTTCCATTCTCTACAACACATCTGAGCTCTTCCAGAAGAATCACACCAGTTTAAGAGCAACTGAAACATCTGGCTATTGTGAGGGAAAAGTAAGTGTAACATTTTGGTTTCCTTGCTACTTCATTCCTGGGAGTCCAGCGTTCACTGTGTAGTCCCACAGTGGCAATATTCCACACTAGAGCACTATTTAAACTGAAAAATTCTTTCCCATTTTGTGTAATTCCTAAGTTTTTTTCTGCTGCCTTCATCCTGGATTCTTAGGGCTGTACAAGAACCTGTTAGGATGAGCAAGAGAGGCTGAAGGCACCCCCAGCTTAATGCATTTCACAAAGGAAAATTCATAATTGCTGAAATAACATCCCTTCTTCAAAATCCTGTTAGACTTCTTGTCACAATTCACATACCATTGACAGGTCTAACTGTGAGCAAGGGTCAAATTTAGACCCAAACTTTAAATAAATTCTGCATAAGTAAAAAGGGCTACCTGCACAGACACCATTGGCAATTGAAGGTGACAAATTATCTCTGCAAAAAGAAGTAGCTTGAGGTCAGAATCTCATCACTGTAAAAATAATCATCACGGTTTTGCTTTTCAACAGAAAAATTGCTCATTTCTATGCCTATTCCTTGTCAAGATAGATTTTATATCTAAAAAAATCATACAAATTTCAACACAAACCTTCTAATTCTGTGACATTTAAGTTAGATATTTCCCTTTCCAGTCACTGTCACTTTTTTTTTTTTTAAGAGGAAAAGGAGGCAAGTTAATTTCAAATGGAGCATCACTGGAAACAAAGTATTTTGAGTATCACTTTTTCCCTGCAAGTCTGAAACATAACTTAAAGGTATAGTGAAGCACTAACACATGTTGGTATGTTGCATCAGTAAATTGGTTTTATTATCTTTAAAATACTTGGAAACAGTAAAAAATATTTAGCAAGGAAATGCATCTTAATTGCAGGTATTATAGAGTGTATAGGTGTAAGGAAGATTGATGTGGAAAAATCCAGTGATAATAGACTTTTAGTAATGGCAGACAGTCACAAATACTGGGAAAGCAAGCGTGAAGAACTGCAAAGATGTAGATTGCTGTGGTACTTGATCCCGTGTGGCAGCCAAGCACCCACCCAGCTGCTTGTTCCCTCCATCCCCAGTGGAACATGGGAGAAAATAGGAAGAATGAGAATGAGAAAACTTGTGGGTAGAAATAAAGACAGGGAAATCACTTACCAAGTACTGTTGCAGGAAAAGCAGCCTCAATTTGAGGATACTTAATTTATTGTCATTTAGTGTAAATACTTAATTAAATGATTCTCATACTGGGAAACAAACAAAAAAGACAAATATTTATATACTTAGGGAAAAAAAACCCTCTCTCTCTTCCCAGTCTCAACTTCATTACAGACCCCTCTCCTTCGCCCTTCCTGGTCTCCACTCCCCTTGTTATCACTGCAGGTTACACTCAGTCCCTTTGGTGAGGTGATGGGCGATGCAGGAGGGGTCAGAGCATAGCAGAGCATAGCAGTTTGTCTCAGCCGCTCTCTGCTTCCCACTCTTCTCTTCTGCTGCTTCTTCCTTCTTAGTTGTTTCCTCTGCTCCAGCATGGTCCTCCACAGGCCGCAGTCCCTTCGGGGGTGCACCTGCTCCAGCCGGGGTTCATCTGTGGGCCACAGTTCCTTTGCTGTGGAGCACCTCCTTCTGCTCTGGCCTTGTTCTTCCCTTTGGTTCCTCTGTCTTCCTTCTCTCCATATTTTTGCCCTTTCTTAAATATGTTTTCGCAGAGGTGCCACCAGGTTGGCTGATGCGTTCAGCTGTGTCCTGCGGTGGGTCTGGCGCAGAGCTGGCTGGGACCTGCTGTGTTGAGCACAGGGCAGCCCCTGGCCTTTTCTCACAGAGGCCATCCCTGAAGCCCCCCTCTACCAAAACCTTGGCACGGACACCCAATACAACTGCTAAGTGTAAGAAACAGACCGATGATTTAAAACATTTGGAATAAGGCTCTTGTAATTGTAAACAGGAAACACGGAGGGTAGTTTTAAAATACATGCTGCATTCTCAACAATGTAAAATATTTACCTTAGCAAAAACAATGCAATAGAAAGCTCTTACAAGAAGTAATAAAAATAGTTAAATGAGAAAAGGAAGATAAAAATGCATTTCCTAAGATTTCTCAAATTAAGCACTGATGCGAGACATACACAAATCTGCAGTTTGTCACAGTCTTATTCCCCACCACCTACTGTCAGTGGCTACTGTTTTCAAAACACATCTACTGTTTTCAAAAAGAGCAAAACTGGATCTTCAATATTTAAAGAAAAGCAGTGGTGGGAAGTTTGCACTGGCAGTGCCACATCTTTTAAAGAAAAAATGGTCACAGAATTCAGCATCCAATAGACTTGGGAATATTTCCAAAAAGGAAGTTATTAATCAGCAGCCAATTGCTTATGACTGGAGTAGTATAATCTTAAACCATCTGGATTTCTCAGAGAGCACTGATGAATCTAGAATTGCTTATTGTATTGATATTTAACAGGAGAACGATCAGTATTTTTCTCTGAAAATAAGGTTTCTAAAAGTTTTTCCACTTCTTAGATTTCTACTGATAAAATTTTTTTTAAAAAGACATGTTACATAATTTGTTAATCCATCATTAAAATCTTCCCATATAGTGCTATTTCTTAGCTTTATCTTTATACTTGTTTTGGTTAATACCTAGTTAATAGCAGAACAACTCTGGACAAATGTAGTTGATGGATTTGGTCATCTGTTTCTGAAGATCTGTTTAGGAAAACTGTAAAGTTTTGAGAAACAGCTTCTAAAAAGAAAAGTTGTCCCAGTTAGGGCTCCGTTCCCCCCCTCCCTATTCCGATTTGATCTTGCAGCTTTCAATTACTATGCTCACCGAGAAGGGGAGGGAAAAGCCCCACAAAGCTTTTGTTACATATGTGTCTGCACATCACGGGGTGGAGTGGCCACAAACCTTTAGGCTCCCGGGGGTACTTTCAGACAGATTATTCTACTGGTTTGTAGAGTTCAAAGCCCATACGAGCTACTGCCGCACACACACAGTATTGCATACACCACGTGGTGGTGTTTTGGAGAAGATCAAAGGATGGCAAAATGTACTGATTTTGAAACTCTTCTTGATATTCATTGCAAGTAAAGCAAAGAACAATTGTGGGAAACTTTTCCTGCAATAACCTAATCATCCCATAAATCTGATACAGTCAAGCCATATTCTGTTTGGCAGTATTTGACATGAGCTATCAAATGCTTGAAAACAAATGTGAAAACACTCCAAAGTATTTTTTGAAAATGGCAATGGAAGAGTTCAGGTATTGAACCAGAGCTACTTTATCTAGCAGTACAGCAAACTCCAGAGGATTTCGTTGGTCAGGTGATTCACATTCTTATGAACTTGCAAGTAGTTTCTTCCATAAAAACAAAGTCTTAATAAAATACCTGCTGCTTATCTTTCCCACGCATACCTAAATCTAAAAATTCATCTCAAACCTGAATTAGATGCTAATAACATACTACTGCAGAACACAAATCTGTAACGCATTTTGGATATCAATCAGGATGCTCTTAGACCCAGTAAATCCCTCCACCCAAAGTGTGCTTCAGCTGTGCACAACTTTCTGCACATTTTCCCAAAGGCCAGAGTGCCTCAGGGCAGCTGCAGGAGAGGAGACAGAGGTAGAGGCAGACCCACCACCACTTGGCATTGCACGTCCAACCAGACAACTCAGGCAAGGCCTTTCAAGCTAACAGAGAGTTTCAAGTTCTGGTCAGAGACATACTGGGGATATGCAGGTAGGCTACAACGTACGTTACAGCATGTTCCTAGTTCTTTGTTGCTCAGCATCAGTGGCTCCTTCTCTGCCTGGCTCGACTAATAACAAGATACCAAACACACTTAAAAAACCCTGCAACACAGCTGGACTGAGCAGTATGTTCAAGAACAGTGATCTGATCCCAATTTCTCACCGTGTTCAGCAGTAGGCTCTCAGAGTCGGTTTCATTACCTGTTGTCAGTGACTTCAAAACTGAAGGGCAGCTGATACAAATATATACCTTACATGCAGAGTTACAACTTCAAGAGCAAATAGCATCAGTGCTTGTTCTGGATAGGAAAATGACACTGTAAAAGTACCACAGTGCTGATCAGCCTCAACCTCAGCGACACAAACAAGGCTATAAAACATGTGCAGTGACAAGTGCACGTGTCCAGAGAGCTCGTGATACATTATGCCAGCGAGGACCAGGCAGATCTGCAAAATTCTAGCGTCTTTCCACCAGTGACAGGAGGGCTTAAGGACTTATCTCCGAGATAACTCCCCCTCCTTATCTTTCCTCTGCCAGGAGGCCAGCTCTACCACAAGTCCCAGCTGGGAGCAAGGCAAAGTCATCAGCTACTTCCTAAGGGCCACATCAAATAATGAGCTCAGCCCAGCCCTACTTATTCAAGGTACGCGCATCTTTGTTATGACAACCAGCTTACACATACGTGTGCTTCAAACACCAGAGAATGTAAAAATGCATCTAGAGTGCACACATACACAAGCTTGGCTTTGCTGAGGTAGAGAATGACAGCATAAATCTAAAACCATTTTCAGCTTCTCTTTGAAGAGAAATTTCCTTTCTTAGCTAGCAATATTTATTCAGTGCAGAAGAGCCACTGAGTTTAAAAGCAGGATGACTCATACTTGTTTAGAGGTTTATAAATTACCTACATTTAAGGAAGATGTTAGGAAAAAATGTCAGGAAGGTTTAAATACTGTTCTTTGAAGGTGCAGTGAAGTGATAGCTAATGTATTAATTTCTGAGAGCAGCTAGTTGAGCATTAAAATCAAAGTGACTTGGCTTTTCCCTTCATCATTTTATCAGTGTACACCACTTGCTAACAAAGATATTTTAAATATAAAGCAGGGAGTTTTATAAAGAAACTTGCAATGTTTAAACAAATAGAAAACCTGATATGGATTGTCTTGACATTACAGCCTCAAAAATGGAACCTCAGCACTGCCATTTGACAGCAAAGACATATAACTATGGCTGATAGGACTACAGGATTGATGTAATTATGCCCAAATAACCCAGAAGAAGGTTTTTTCTTAGTCTCATCAGTATAATTAGAGGAGCACAATTTATCTACCACACACAGTGACACATTCATTAATGTCTTTGGTTCCTCTACTTAACTTGCTCAGGTACCAAAGGCAGAAGGAGAAAGTTGTATCATACCATCCACTACCAGCTACTCCTGGTCTCTGGTCTGTACTCAGCACAGTCCCAACTACCCAGAGAAGATAAGACAGACAGATAATTTTTTATGCCACGCGGAAGTGGTCATTCTTTTTACTCACTGGATGGTCTCACTGAGGCTTACTCCAAACCTTCTTTTCCTATCCCCTAGAAAAGGAGGCAAAGCAAAGCAAATGCATAGCACACCCCAAGATAAGTGTCCTCTCCCCCACCCTTCATAAAAGCTGAGTAAAGACAAAATAATCAGAGGATAATCAGTTACAATTTGCACAATTTTGTCACTATAAGTAAAAGAACTTTTTCTCAAGATTAAAGGGACTGGAAAGCACTATGTAAAACCTTTCTTGACTTTTTCTTCTCAGGGGAATTTTTGCAAAGCTTTCTTACAGTACTTCATGCAAGGATCTGATTATGTATTTTAATTTATTTTCTCTGTAATTAGTCTAAAAAGCTGGGTCATATGAATATTTAAGATACTTTAATCTGAGCAAATCTTCTACAGGGATACACAATATATGAGTTGGAATTTGAGGCACTGAACTCAGCATGCCCACTGCTTTAAACAGGACTAAACAACCTTGGAGGATGGGCAAGTGCAAACCAGATTCTGCTCCTCTGCACCTCAAAGCAACCAAGAATGCATGCATTTGCTTAAATTTATAAAAGGTCTAAAGAGCACATTCTCAGCATAGGAATCTATGTCATGCATAAGGATATGGTCAAATGTTTGCCTGTCACGCAGCAGCAATGATTTAAAGGAGCTGCTCCTCTGCTGCTGAGATGTGGTAATCCACCACAGAGCTCTCATAATCTGTGCTAAACTAATTTGTCTTCCTTTCCACTGAAACAGACCACAAACACTCATATCTTTCAGTAGAGGGGACAGCAGCATCTTGAACTACTTTGTCTCATAAGGAAACAATTTTCTAAGAGGGAGACTTCCTGGCTGGATACCAACCTAGCTGGTAGTTGATAGCTGGTCATTATGTAGAGCCCACTGTACAATGAGCTGGCCATCTCCTTTAGCTTCCACTTGAATCGTCTGCCCCATGACCAAAATAAAAATTTGCAAGACTGATTAGCCTTCCTAAACACCATGTCAGTGGCGGAGATGGCAGAGGCACACACTCCTGCAACACTGATTTTATTTAGGATCGAGAGACAGGGTTAAGAATTTTCTCTGATTCACCATCATGGAGAATTACACACAGAGATCATTTTGCTTTGCTCTGAATTCGAGACAGTACGCTGAAAAGCTGCAGGATAACTGATATACCTACCTCTCAAAAAAGAAATATCTGTGACGGGAGTGTTTGCTTGTTGCATAGCACAGTCAGGAGGAGTCAGGATTGCCTGAGGGGTTTTAAATTTTCTTTTTTTTTCTTCTCAATTTAGAGTATTTCATTACTACAGCAAGATGAGTGGTGTTAATATCATAAAAGTTTACAATCTTCTGTTATTGTGTTTGGAGCAAGAGATAATTACATTACTGGCAAGTTCGATAAATCTTTTCCTTTAGGAAGATTGACCTGAAATATTGGCCATATATTTGTCCTTGATCATCTTATGATGTCATCACTGTGGACTAACATATTATGCTAACTGTTTTACTACATGTCTTGTTCTGCTTTAATAGAATACACTAGTCTAACACTATATTAATGCACTACTTGGTTTGGTAGTTTAAAATTTTAATCTTTAAAAAGACAATCAAAACCATGTGTTCGAAACGTTGCGAACCTAGAATCTGACAGCAAGTCTTCCTACCCCAAAATTTCTCAATGTAACATTCTTTTAAATGGAACTGTTTATTCCACAAATCTACTGACATCTCAAACCAAGGGATTTCAAATCAAGCGTCCATTTTAATAAATGGACACCAATATGTCAGTACTATTGGCAATCGTCAAAAATAAAGGATTTGTATATAGTAAGATGATCTTAAGTCAGATGATGGCTGACTGAAAAAGCAATGCTAGAAAGATAAAAACAGAAGAAAACTGGAGGAAGGTTTTTGCACCCATGATAGAAGAGGGACAATTAATTGCAACCTGTTACTACTAGCAGAAATGCATATGAATTTCTGCTGACAAAAGAGCTGACAAAATCTAATCCAAAATAAAATCTAATCTAAAATGAAAATCTAATCTAAAAATGAAAATATAAACCAGGGCTAGCAATATTTTACATTTAAATAATACCTCAGTCTTTGCATTTCTATTGATACCTACGCGTACCTTATCTGTAGCAGAAGTACAAACATAATACTGATACTGTTATTAAATTCTTTGCTTATATCTGTACTTTCCAGAACAGTGCTTCAAGTATTATTGCAGAGAAGTATTTCTTCTTAACACCCAGCCATTAGCTGAGGCTCTTTTAGGTTGGACAAACTAGTTAATTTGCTGGAGCATGCCTCATTATAGTCAGCCCTCCTCTAATTAGGTCAGCTGTCAGGTCCTCCACCCATGCTTGCTTTAGGTTTCTTATAAATTAGGACAAGTATTTTTCTTCCCACACAAGAAGTCCAGTGACATGTCTTTTTTTCTCTGTTACACATGGAGGGGGTTCATGCCCTACCACAGATGTGGTGCAACACACACATATCTGTTCCTTAACATTTTTTCAATACACTATGCATCAGATTTTATAAAAATCAGCTCTAATCTGCCTTTTAGAGAGCCTTATCATCAGTAAAGGTTTTTATCATCTTTGCCATAAGGCAAGGAAGAAATATCCCCACCTTATACTTCAAAGCTGAGATCCAAGACAGATTTAGGCCCAAAATGCAATAGGGGTAAAGCCTTTGCTCAAGCCCGTTCCTGTCTGACATCCAAACTACACAGATCCAACCAAGCTCGTACACAGCTGTGGGCTCTGTGGGAGCTTCAGAAGAGCAGCAGGAGCTGATCTGAGCAGCAGGCTCACGCACAGCTGCAGACCATAGAATCATAGAGTCATTTAGGTTGGAAAAGACCTTTAAGATCATCAAGTCCAACTGTTAACCTAACACTACCAAGTCCACCACTAAACCATGTCCCTAAGTACCACAGCTACAGGTCTTTTCAATACCTCCAGGGATGGTGACTCCACCACTTCCCTGGGCAGCCTGTTCTAAGGCTTGACAACCCTTTCAGTGAATAAATTTTCCTTACTATCCAATCTAAACCTCCCCTGGCACAACTTGAGGCCATTTCCTCTTGTCCTATGGCTCACTACTTGGGAGAAGAGACTGACACCCACCTTGCTACACCCTCCTTTCAGGTAGTTGTAGAGAGCAATGAGGTCTCCCCTCAGCCTCCTTTTCTCCAGACTAAACAACCCCACTTCCCTCAGCTGCTCCTCATAAGACTTCTGAATAAGCAGAGCCTGGCTAGGATCACTTCTGTTCAGCCAGGTTTTTAACATACAGGCAATACTCTTCTGTGGTGACAACATGATATGGGAGACACTCAGTAGATGGGACAGCAAGACTTCTTCCAACATCACAGGCATGAATGCTATGTGGGATTTGCAGACATTTGTCCTGAAGACTGCATTTACACAGAGTACAGGACAGGGAGCGTGCTGCTTTGCAGGCCATCTCCTGAGCTATATCACTGTCGATAGCACAGACAACCTAAATGAATAGAGATCATGGAAAAAAATCTATGGATAAGCCAGGAGGTGAAGCAAGGTCAAGCACTCCTCCCATTTTGCCTCAATTCAACCTTTGTACCTTGCCAGATCACAAGATGTTTCCTTCCTCCCCCCTCCTTCCGGACACTCAGGCAACTCTTAGTCACAGCTCCTGCGGAAAAGAAGTTTACCACAGCCTTTCTTGCACAGAGCTGGAAGTTCATACTTTGTTTTGTTTGCCGAGACACTTCTTCAGTCTACGCAAAGCACAGACGTGTAGATCAGTTTGCATATTTCTCTGTCTACAATCAGCAGACTGTCTCACACCAACATGCTACTCACCATCACAAGTCTACGGCTGGCTATAAAAAGCTTTGCGAGGCACTGACGGCAGGCAGGCAGCAGTCCTGCAGCACATTCTGGTGACCATGAAGCAGATGTGGCTTCAGAAAATGTGCTGCCTGCATTAGGTCCTGAGCTTTGGGGAGTTTCATATCTCAGGGAGCCCATGGAATAAGAATGAATTAATTTCTCATTAAAAGTTTTAAATGACAAAATACGTTGTGCTCACTCTCCCAATGCAGCTGGGAATTTATCCTTGTCTCCAAGCTGTAGTCTCCCTTCTTGTTAATCCTTTGTGCTGATTTCACACAGTCATGCACTTGGTAAAATCAGCTTTGTCCAGAAGGATGAATCCAGAACAATAAAATAGGTGTCCAGCTCCTAAATACTGTTTTATCATCTGCTCTGTTTCACCTTCTGCTCAGCTACCAATTGAGTTCACATAGTCCATTTCTCAATTACTAAGTGGGGTTCAGACTTTCTAATGTTTTCCAAGACTTGTAATGTCTTATTTAAGCACTTTATAACAATGGTGGAAAGAAAACAAAGAAGTAACTGGACATAGAATGGGAAGGTATGTCCTTCATGTGTGACACTGATACTGGAAGACAGAGTCAGGCCAGGAGGATGGAGGACACAGGAACAGGAACCATGGTATACTATTTGGGTGTCCACATTCGGCAGTGCGCCCTTCACCTCGCGGCTCAGAGTCTTCAAGTTCACCAATTTTCTGTGCTACTTCTGTACAGACTTTCTACAAAGAATACGCCCCTGATCAAAAGCACTGAGTGACCATTTCATGTATAAGCCCCCCTGTGACCCCTTTGAGAGAAATGATTGAATGCGTTTGTATTTTTTCATGTTGGATGCATTAGTTTCTAAAAAACAGCAATTCCTTCAACTCCCATGACACCTGGCATGCGGTGAACACCGGTAGTTTCAAACATTTAGAAGAGCACATTACACCTGCTTTACTGCTTGCTACTCTCTCTGTGGGATATAATTTTCAAAGAAAACACATTAAAATGTTTAGGAAACAAGATGCAGAACAAAAGTAACTTCTAGCATTATGAAACCACATGAATAATTATCAATCCTGATGTAAAAGATATTACAGACAGCTACTGTAAATCTCCTTAAAATGATCTCAAATCATTCTACAAGATCTATGCCTTACTTGATTGCAAACTAAACACAAAGCAACTACGAATAAAAGCTCTTGGATACTCCACATACACCCACAGTTTCCTGAATATCAAAAATCCTGATTTTCATGCAAGTTTCATAACAGCACAGTTATACACCTTGCTGCCATGAATTATGCAAACTCTGCGACATATGGCACACATATTGCTGAGAGAGAGAGGAGCATGTGGAATTTAGACTGTCCACTTGCAAAATGTTTAAATACGTTGACATCTTTAACAGAATTGGTATTTCCAAACATTAATATTGAACAGCACTGTAACTGGCAGTTTGTTATACTACACATCCAACAGCATGCAAATAGGTATTTGTTATTACGTTTATATTTTTGATCAAGCATTTGCAGCTGAGCAGTCAAAACTCCGACAGCATTTATAATGGCTACAAAAATGCCAGCTGTATCCTCCAGGAAGTCAGTGTAAATCCGGGTGTCAAAAAGTGCCAGCAGCAATCCTGTGTTCCTCATCACAATAAATGCACAGGCTCATCAATATTACATGGACCTTCGTAATTTCATGCAGAGCCTTAGAAAGAGGCGGACAGGCACAGCCCAGCTAAGTAGATATGTCTGTAATAGCAGAACAAGTGGGTTTTTCTTTTTTTTTTCCTTTTTTTTTTTGTTTTAAATATTGTTTCACCTGCAGTTTACGTACCCAGCATAACCGTGACAGTATGGGAACTGCCACATTGGCCTCTCTTCCTCAGTCCTATTCCCAAGAGTAGCCAAAAAATGGAACTTACAGAGAGAGCATAAGAAAAAGGGCAAATACATTATCCCTCTGTATTTATCCTTCTGAAAATTGGTAGCTTAGGAACTTGCTGAATAGATCAAAGGGATTATATCTGGACCACAGTGTTTGATCCCTTTTTCAACCTAGTTATGCTTTTGGCCTCCATGGGAACCTGTGGCCATTTATTTTGGTTTGGGTGAAAAATAACTTCCTCTGTTTCTGTGTCTGGTACGCCCTCTTCCTGACCTCAGTAATACGGTTAGCATAATCAACACCATGTTCTAAGACAAACAGCCGTAATATGTCAGTGTGCTGATCACGCATCACCCCCTTCTGTCTTCCCCTTTTCAACACTGTGGTTGTCACCAGGATGTGATGACCCCCATTATAGAACAGTGTGATGGTTTTGGCTGGGGTAGAGTTAATTTTCTTCATAGTAGCTAGTATGGGGCTGTGTTTTGGGTTTGTGCTGAAAACAGTGTTGATAACACAGGGATGTTTTAGTTGCTGCTGAGCAGTGCTTACACAGAGTCAAGGCCTCTTCTGCTCCTCACTCCACCCCACCAGCGAGTAGGCTGGGAGTGCACAAGAAGCTGGGAGGGGACACGGCTGGGACAGCTGACCCTGATTGACCAAAGGGATATTGCATACTGTACGACATCATGCTCAGCATATGAAGCTGGGAAAGAAGAAGGACAGGGGGGATGTTTGGAGTGATGGCATTTGTATTCCCAAGTAACCATTAGGCGTGATGGAGCCCTGCTTTCCTGGAGATGGCTGAACACCTCCCTGCCCATGGGAAGCAGTGAATGAATTCCTTGTTTTGCTTTGCTTGCGTGCGCAGCTTTTACTTTACGTATTAAATTGTCTTTATCTCAACCCCTGAGTTTTCTCATTTTTACTCTTCTGATTCTCTCCCCCATCCCACCGGGGGGGAGTGAGTGAGCAGCTGAGGGGCTTGGTTGCCGGCTGGGGTTAAACCATGACAAACAGACAACTCCCCTGCCAGCACTGTGACAAGACTATTTGCCCACCAAGCACTGTTGCCAGGATGTGGTGACACCCGTTAGGGAACAGGGAAGCGTACCAGCACGTGAGATATTGCCTATAAAATCAAGCAGCTGCAAGTCCTAAGTAGGGCATAGACCGGAACTGCTGCAGGACAACAAACCCGTGATCCTGGGGGTCTGGGACACCCCCAGCACCGCCTGCTTCCTCCGAGACTGAGTGAGTGACTCATGTTGTTTTAGGTAAAGTCTGAGTCTAGATTATGGTTATTCTACGGCACGCTGATTATTAAGAATTTGACCCGATCTGCAGAAGGTCCAGGTATAAAAACCCGACATAGTACAAGAAAGCTACACTAATTACTAGAAATTCTGTTTATCTGAAAGCTATGATAATTGCTAAGAATGCTCTGTAACACTGAGCATACTCTAACTGCTAGAAATTTTAGATAGCAATAACCTATGCTGATTATTAAATTTTTATGTAATAATAAAGCTGTAATTATAACTACAACCCTGTGGTCAGTCCTCATTCTGCCAAGAATCCCTAAGAGAACCTGCGTGTCCCTGTAGTGTCGGGTGACAATTTCAAATCTATTGACAGCTAAATTTAACAGATGCTCTACAGACATTATGTACATATATGTATGTGTATATATAAACAAACTGAAGAGTCCCTGCTTACTCTTTCCTTGTCCAGCGGCCACACCATACCTCTGAGCAGCTTTGCCTCCCTTCTCTGCCTGTTTCTGGTAAACACTGATTAAAGAAACAAAACTCTACTAATGCCAAAATTTTGCTACGAACAGCCACCATCCATCCCCATTGGTAACCACTTGCCAAAGCAAACATGAAAAACTGCTTGGAAGTTTTCCATAACAGTACAGACAGATGAAGCTGGCAGTGCACCAACTTTTCAGGTTTGTATATTTGCTGAATTGTTGATGTAGTTGAAATAGCTAAGAAAACAAGTCAAAGTAATTTCACTTTACTTGTTATAATACTTCCATACGTGGTTTTCCATACATGGGGAAACACAGCTTTAGGGTATTCCTTATTCAAAGCATGATGAATTATAAGAATACAAATGAATTAAGTACTTTGAACATAAAGCCGCCTTTGGAAAGCATCATTTGAAATAAAAATGTTAACTTTGAGTTACACAGTAAAAATCATTATTAAGACACTGAGTTCCAGCACTGGTAACAATTATGCATTCTGGAGTCTTCTGCAGTGCTCAAGCAGCAACCTAGGGTGGATCTGTCTGCTGGTTAACAAACTACTACAGCTGAACTTACACAGTGTAAGAGTGCCCAAAGGCTTACATTTTCTGCTTGAAAGAGCATGTCACCATGGAACACGATTTGCCCTTTCCAGGATACAGTATAGTGCTTTCCCTTCAGCTGCTAAATGGTTGTCCAAATTGTTCATTTTCCAAGTATAGGTAGATTGACAGACGGCCATCTTATTTATTGTTCCTTTTTCCCAGTGTTTCTGGGCATAACAAAGGGAAATAACAACCCCCAGAGAGACATATGACAAGCCATCAACACACTACAAACCAGACAAAATCTTTAGTGAACTCTAAGGAGTAGTTCCATCACCATCTTTCCCTTCTGCGGCCACTAAGAAACATGCATCTGTTTTGTTTTGAAGTCTAACTTAACACACAGCCTGACACTACATCTAAGCAGGAGAGCTTCGAAGCTCCATGGTGCTCTCTAGTTGGAGACAGAGCCATATAGCAATAACCTCACCCAGACCTTGGTTATTTGAGGAGACAAAGCAATGTGGGTGAAAGGAATAGTGGAATGTCTTGGGTCCTCATTTGGGACAATGAAGAGCTCAGGAAAGGAACACAGGCGCCACTCAATCTAGAAGCAGCTATCATAGTGTCAAGTTTGCAAAGAAAGGTTAAAAACTGTAGTGCAGGGCTCAGCGAACTCTGTAGGTTCACTGCCAGACTTTCCCACTACTCTACCCAAAAGGAATACATGATCCAGACGTGAGTTTAAAAAATTAATTTTCAAACAAACTGAGCACTTCTGGACAAGAGCCAGTTAAATAGCTCTGTTCACATGTAGGAAGGACACATTGCCCTGTATTTCAATACAAGATGAAAAAGGAGCTGGAACCCTAGGACGGGCTCCATTTTGCTGCATGGACAATGCTCCCATCCAGGCATCTCTGGGGTCAGTTTATGCTCTTGGCCATTTGAGAAGTGCCAGTTCCTCAGATCTTGAAAAGAGATGCAACATGATATATGAATTGACAGAATCAGCCTTTAAAAGATCATCCACAGGTTTTAGAGAAAAGCAAGATATACAGAACATGTCTTGCATGCAAAAAAGGTCCTCTCTTCCTTCCATTATCTGTCTTCATGGAAAGGAACCTCAGACTTTGGCCACTAGACAAAAGAATATTAGACGATTTAGACCAAGTTCCTGTTTCTTTCATAAAAGTTCTTCACTTTTAGGCTTGATATTACTTAATTGAAATCTTCCTGTTCAAGACACTAAAAGGAAAACTGAAAAGGTAAATAGACAACAGGAATGAGCAAGACACTACCAGTGCCTGAGGCACCTCTGCTATCAGGGAACTAATTAGGTTAAAAACGCCCAGATGAACTCAGCAAGGGAACCACTAGGTCCCCAGGTAAAAGATCTGGAAGATGTAAGATATTAAGAGGTCAGAACTGTCATTTTAACAACACAAATGAAAAGAAATAAAACTTTAATCAACACCTCAGCAACACAAAAGCTTTCTACAAATACTTTTCTGAACATTTAGTCTCAGCCTAAAATTGCAGTCACACTGAGAATTTAATTCTGTTACTATTAAGGGACTTAGGAACTTCAGATTCATTCCCCTTTGATCTTTGGAGGGGGGGCAGGAGGGAACAAGAAATATAGAGCTACATTGTGGTTTCATTCCCATCCTTTTAAAACAAGTATGCAAAAAGTACAACCAAACAAACCCAGAATAAAAGAGGAATAACTGAGAAATATACTGAGACCACTGTAAATTGAAATAACAACCCATTCATTTCTAAAGGGCAGGAGTACTGAGGAGTGCACAGAATCTATCAGGGACTTGTTATTGCAGATGAGTTTGCATGAATCATACTTAGCTGCTAGGGAAAGTACAACAGTACAAAGCTCCAACATATGTCAGGAAGACCTTGGAAGCGGACAGCCCATCAGTTTCGCATCATTGTCAACCTGTTGCTGTGTCTCCCCAAGTGTCACCGAGACCTAATTCTTTCACCATCCAATGTCTAACTTTTGTGGTGGCCTCTGGGACCTGCTCAGAACAGCCCAAGGAAAACAAGAAAAGAGGGCTTTTCAGGCTGCTGCCACCAAGAAGCTGTAAGAACCATAATACCGCTGTATAAATCACTTCAAGTCTGTTGAAGTGTAACCAGACAGCTTAGCTTGCATGATCATGCTGTGTTCCCTGGTGTTCTTACTTTGCATACCATAATAGAAGTCACCGACACTAGCAAAGCACACCGCTCTTTCTTACATACGTAACACAGCATCATGCCAGATCAGGCATGACAGCTGCTTGCATCTGCTGGGAAGGGGGCAATTTTGGCATGGGAAGCTTCACCTGTGCTCTTCTGCCTATTGATAGCATCCCCAAGAGAAGAGGGTATCACCAACAGTCCTCAGCAGAGATCTGCAGGGATAGCACCAGCACCAGCCACTTCTGACCAAGTGGGAGCCCTCTGACCAAAGCGGCCACCAAGGATGGCGTGACCATGAAGAGGTTCAAGAGAAACAAGTTCACACTTCCTGAAGAAGGCTGAGGATGGCAAGCCCTGTTAGACAGCGGCTGCATCTCTGCGGGGGTGAGGGCTGCCTAGTGCTGCTGACAGTATGACGGCACCACAGTGCGTTTGCCTTCCCCCCGCTGCAGCTAACACTCCCTCTCACCCTTCCCAACCCGGAGCACAAGTTACAGATTGCCAGGGCAGTCTCAGAAGAGTGGCTGCAGAAAGGCACGAATGCTCAGAGGCTCTTGCACAGGACAGCATGGCCTGGGGGACCTACAGCTCCTCGAAATCTGGGTCAGGGCATGCAGAAGGGCCCCAGTGGGCACCTTCTAGGCTGGGTATCCTTTCAAAGATGCTGCTGCAGCACGGACTCTTCTGATGAATTTCAAGGTAGCATTAAATGGCCTCCTGTGTAAAAAAATTCAATACCATGTAACAACACAACAGATACATATTCCCTGCAACACATTTTCATATTGTTTGCGTGCTCTTATGTGATGGTATGTGAACAAAGTTATTTTGCCCTGATTTCACTAAGAATTGTGCTACTGGATTAGTGGCAATAAGATCAAAGTAATAAGCCTTAAATAGATTATTAACAACATTTTAAATTTGTTGATTAAGGTTGTTAGGGGATTAGAAACGAGTTTAAGTCACTTAGGGAAAATGATCTTAATTTCTGTTTAGAAATAGATTCAGATAAAGAATTCCTTTCGCTTCAGGAATCATAGGAAAATTTGGGTCAGGCTGTTATTAAAGTAATTTTCTTTCCTTCTTCACCTCAACATCTTAAAAGGGTACAAATTAATATATTCCTGCAGCAAACATATGTTGGAGAGCCCCTCATTCCCTGTAAAAAGCATATTGTTTTCCACTGCCCAAGCACCAAGTCTTTACTTCAGGAATTCACATCCTTCCTGAGATGATAACTGGGTTTTGTTATCAAGTCATGTATGTATATTTTTATATTCTATAAAGCATATCAGTATATAGCTCAGCCTCTGTGAATTTGTTTAAATGTTGGGAAATGGAAGAAGAGATAGTCACAGGACTTGCCTACTGATTAATTTGACTTTACTTGATTGAGGGTGATTTTCTCTCTATTGATGAGGGGGGAGCCAAGGGATATTTAACAACAGGGTGAGGTCCCAAAAACGTGTCATGGGAATGAATGTAACTCTGTGTGCCAAGCACTGTGCAATTCTCTGGATTCGGGCACAGAGCTCATATGAGCAGATGCTGTGCATTGGGGATTACGTTGCTTTTGTTAGTAATGCTCATAAATCAGAACTTTCCTCAAATGGCAACAAAATTAAAATTAGGAGATGTAAGAAGATCAAACATCTGTATCTGAATAAATAGCTTATGATATTGTTTGTATTATTCTTGATTTTCAGTGTAATATATTCCATGGATTTTCCTTTTCCAGAATGCAACCCTGAGTCAAAACTTAGCTTTCTGGGAGAGGGAAGGAGGGTAGAGGAAGTTAGACAGGAAAGGAAAACAGCCATAATGAAACAAAGCAAGAACTCCTTTAATAAAATTAACAGACTAGAGCTAATATGCATACATATAATCTGTGCATCTATATGCTGATGTTCATATATACCCGTTTTCCTAATGCCTCCACTGATTGTAAATAGATCACATGCAGGGAAAAAAACACCACACACATGGAGGACAACGGATGCTCTTTTTTCAGTTTGATGCCTGGAATGTAATAGCATTTTGTGGAAATAAATCCTGACTTTGATGTTACATGCAATTTTCTAAACAGCGTAATTTCTTCTAAATGCTCAGTTAAGTAACCAGAGCGGATAGATACTTATTTTATTCATCCCAGTCACTAAATCATTATTTAGGTTCCTGCAAGGGGTGCATGGGAAACTATTTCTGAACACTAAAGCCAGAGAAAACAAAGCAACAATACAATATTAGTAACTGAGAAATTTCTCACAACTTCTCTTCATATAAAGCTGGAAGTATAAGATACATTAGAGTCTGTGTCTCATTAAAGCAAATATTTTACATCAAGTCAAACCAACCGCATAGGAATATTGTTTGTCCAAAGTGACTGTGTGTTCTCATTGCTTGATATGAAGATCAGCTCCGATGCACTGGCCTGACAAGTTGTATTTGCATTGGACATGGGGCCAGGTTTTAGTGCTGTATTTATCAGTTCTTGAGGCAAGTTAACCAATGGACCATGAAACATAGCAGTTTACTTACAACCAATGAGCCAAAGTCATGAAAAAGTTTCTAAAGCTGGCCCTAAGTGGATTATCAAAATAAACAGAACAAGCACCATGAAGAACACAGTGGTTTTGTTACTTTTTTTTTCTTCATTCTGAAAATTAAACTTATTTAATGCTTTCTATACAAACAAGGGTTAAAGTCTAAGTGCTGATTCTAGATACAAAAAGTGATGCTAGACATGGGGTTTTGATTTATTTTTTAAATCTCAGAGATCCCTTCCAGAAACTTTGTTTTCAAATCTGGTCTTCTTAATGGCACCTGCAGTAAAGTAATGTTTGTGTGTGGTGGGTTGACCTTGGCTGGCTGCAAGGTGCCCACCCAGCCGCACTCACTCTCCCTCCTCAGCAGGACAGGGGGAGAAAATAAGATGAAAAAGCTCATGGGTCAAGATAAGGACAGGAAGATCGCTCACCAATTACCGTCATGGGCAAAACGGACTCGACTTGGGGAAATTAATTTCACTTTATTGCCAATTAATAACAAAGTAGGATAGTGAGAAATAAAAACAAAACTAAAAACATCTTCCCCAACCCCTCCTCTTCCTTCCCAGGCTCAACTTCACTCGTGACTCTTCCACCTCCTCCAGCATTTTTTGCCCCTTCTTAAATACGTTATCACAGAGGCACCACCACCTTGGCTGACAGGCTCAGCTCTGCCCTGCGGTGGGTCCATTGAAACCGGCTGGAACCGGCTGTGTCTGGCATGGGGCAGCCCCGGCCTCTCCTCACAGAGGCCACCCCCGCAGCCCCCATTTCCAGCGCCTGGGCACCGACACCCAATGCACGGTGCTTGGTTTAAGACACATGAAAACCTGTTTTTTTGAATCTTATTTACAACTTTAAGGAAGAATTGTAAAATCATGTAAATTTACATCTTCTCTAAGTTACTTGGAGACTTTAGATGCGTCCAAAGACCTTCAGAGAGGTCCGTGAAACAGAAAACTGTCAGGAGTTACAAACACAGGCCTGCACACCCACAGCACCTAAATTGTACAGAGATTTTACTGAAAAGGGGCCCTTATAGCTTCTCTCTGGGCAAAAAGCTGCATTTTGCAGAGAAAAGGAAAGCCTTACAGGATGTCCATGACACAGAGTGGGGGTTTGGAGGGAGGAATGGGAAAAACAGTACCTCAGGAGGAGAAGGGGAAACATTTTTGTGTTACTAATGTTCTATTTTCTGTCCAGGCCAGGAGGAGCAAACACATCTTGGACAGTTGTTATTAAAACCAGGAGCTCTTCAGAGAGCAGAGCTTTGGAGGGCTGTAACATTTCACTGTGTGGGTTTGGATGGTTGAAATACAAGTCCTGTCTGCTTTGTGAGGTTTATTAAAAATACTGCTGTTTCACAGGAGGAGCTGCCCTCTGCAAGTCCCTCCCAAGTCAAAGAATCTGATGATCCTTCCAGGTTACTCATCTTTCATTAAGCTCTCAAAGTCTACTGCAGGTACAGATACTTTTCCACACGCATACAAGCTAGGAGTAAGGCAACAGAATCACAGAATCGTTTGGGTTGGAAGGGACCTTTAAAGGTCATCTAGTCCAGACCCCCCTGCCATGAGCAGGGACATCTTCAACTAGAGCAGGTTGCTCAGAGCCCCATCCAACCTGACTTTGAATGCTTCCAGGGACGGGATATCTGCCACCTCCCTAGGCATACATAATAGTCTACTTCAACTTTCATAAAAAGTTATTCACCTTCTATATACAGAACAGTTTCAGTAAATGAACATATTTGCACTTTAAGAAAAGAGAATGTGCAAAATTTTCACACAATTACAAATAAACTCAATTAATTGCAACCTCTGGACATACCATTTCTTATCAAGAGGCCTGTGATAATTAAACATTCCTTTGTGATATCCATGCTACCTATCCAAAAGTACCAACATTTTTTTCCAATTCAAGGCGGATTTTTTTGCCCCACGTCTGCCCAGCATTTATGCAAACTCATAGACAGCCCAGTCACCTCCAGAGGTAAAAAGTCAAGAGCAGAACAGCCCAGGCCAGTCTCCTGTCTGTGCCATCCTTGTGCCCCCCGGCACTACCAGAGCCGCTCGGCTGAGCTGGGGCAGAGTGGGGTACCCGTTACCCCCAGGCCAGCAATCCGGTGGCCGGGGGGACAGCAGCGAGGGCAGGGCTCGGCTCAGGCTGTGGTCCGCAGCGCATCACAGCTCCTGCCCAGAGGAACTATTTATGTGCTGCTTCCCTGCAAAGGGTCCCACAGCCCAGTGAAAGGATCCCGCCCCTGCCTCCACACCAGCGCCCTTCTCTCGCTGGGTGCGCGCCCGCCATCCCAGCCTGCAGCGCGGCTCAGCCAGCAGCGGCACCGCATCGCCGAGGAGGAGGAGGACAGTAGTTTATGCTGCCGGGATTCTGGAGCAGAGCTACGCGCGGCTCCCGCGGCGGTTCGTGCAGCCGGAAGAAGAGGGAAGGGAAACAGAGCGCCAGTCCGTCACTGCAGCCGGGGCAGAAACACTCTCCCAGCCCCCCGCGCCCTGCCGCGGCAAGGCCGAGGCGCGGCGGGCGGCGGGACGGCAGCGGGGCGGGCGCCGGGACGGCAGCGGGGCGGCGGGGCTGGCTGCCCGCCGGCGGGGAGGCGCAGCGGTGCGGGGCTGCCCCCTGCCGGCCGGCCCCGGCCTCCCCCGCGGGGCCGGGCGCGGGGCCGGGCCAGGCCGCCGTCCTGCTGCAGGCACTGCCGTTCTCCAGCGGTGTTCCTCAGTCTCAAGAGCTGTTTCACCTCATCCTTGCTGCTGCCCACGCTTGCTGAAGAGTTCGGCGCAGTCTTCCGGGAGCTCACGAGCAAAGGCAGGCGACGGCTGTCTCATGCGGGAAACCTCACGGGCATGTCGGATAGGAATAGCATCGTTGGCCTTTCATTATATCAAGTACCTGCAATCTTATGTCAGGTAACATATTATTCCCATTGATTTTGAAAGTCCTAAAAACACCTTCTGCTTGGTCAATACGAAATACAGGCTTTACTTACTGCAGATCAAAGTTGACATAATTACTCACAAAACCACATTTCCAGATTATGAGGGCATTCAAAATTTGATGCAAACTTCATAAGCATGTAAGACAAAAATCCTCTGCAGTGGGAGGGACTAACAGCATCATCTCAGGTGATTATTTTTCCTGTCTGCTCTTCATCTTTGAAAGTGAGCCTGCTTGCCACTCTTCATGTGCCAAACCGCTGGGCCGGAGGCTGGTCAGCACTAGCACCTCTACCTAAGAGATATGTATCGCTTCCTAGCATGCATTTGCACTAAGCACCATTTTGTCAATTTGTTCTTTCATACATAGGTCTGGAGTCTGAGGAATATGAGGAAATGGACTTTGCTAGCATCCATTGCCAAATTAGAAAAAAAAAACAAATTATAAGGGCACCTAGGGTGACCTTTAGCTTTTCTAGCTATCACTTGTAAGCCTGACTGACATTTTTGTTCATGTTAGTTTTCGATGAGACATTTGGTTCCAGGCCTGTCATTTTTTATATCACCTAGCAGGCAGTGCTAGATGCACACTTGTGTCAGAAGGCTGTGGTATATCTTCTAAAAAATATCTTTATGGCAAAATAGTCCTATTAAGAAAAAAAGAGAAGCAAACAGCTTGAATTAATCCATTTACTCTGAGACTGCTCTGAAAAAAGACTAGATCTTGTCAAAACTTGACAAAATGTTTTGGGTGGGTTTTGTTTTTTTTTTTCTTCCACAGAATTATGCTGTTTCAACAAGGCTGAAATGTTTCACAGGGATGTATCGATTTCAGTGGAAAGGTTTCTGTAGTTCATGGTACGTTTTTGTCACTTCCAAAGGGAGATGCCAAATAAAAAAATTAATCTTTCCAATCTGAAAACAGATACTTTCACACAATTTAAATTTGTGATGCTGCTTTGAAGGTTTTGGATCTATTCCAGCACAGAGCAGAAACACACTGCAAAATGAAATTGCCATTGTTCGGAAAGCTCAACTTGGAAATCCTAGATCTGTGTCGGCGTGGAACCTGTGTGGCTAGAAGCATATAGACATCGACATAAGCACCTCTTTATTTGCATGCACCATAGCAGATTCTTGGTCTTCTTTTAAACCATATTAATTTAGAAACAAACATATGTAGACCTTCCTTCAGAGGCTGTTAGTTAAAAGGCTGTAGCTGTTCTGACAATTTCCATGTGGCCCAGGCAACAGTTAAGAGCGATGCTCTAGAAATGCAGGCTGTATTTTCACATTTCACCGTCGAGCAGTGGATGTGGACTCTTTTCCATCTTGGGATCTATATCCAGACCATATGTCTGTGCTACATAAATCTGTCAGATTTGAGGTATATGAAACTAACCTCTATTGCTGCCCTCCCCTCTCATCCCCTCCAACACTGGTGATTCATGCATTTTATTGCACTAATGCAGCATCTCTCCTCCTAAAAAACTCCACATTTCAGATGTAACTCATTGGCTTGCCCAACCAACATGTCCCTGGAGAACAGGGGAGGCTGTGATGCTGTGCAGAGCTGGTTACCATGTGTCTCCTACAAGCATTTCATGTTCGAAGGGCTTCCCCAAGGGAAAAAACCCCACATTCTTGCTGGTTACAGCCTTGTGTCACAGCCTACCATATGATGCAGTACATAAAACCAGTTTAATTACAAAGGGTAAAAAGCTGTTAGACTTAACCCAAATCTGAGACTTCATCTATAAAAGCTGGACAAAGTGTCCTTGGCCAACATAAAGAACCAGTGACAAGAAGAAAAAAAAAAAAAAAGAAACCCAAGCCCAGCAGCAGAGGTTCAGCCACTGGCTTCAAGAGCAAAGTATTGCTCAAGTATCCTGTTTTGCACATCTCAGAAATCCAACTAGTCCAAAGAAGTAGGAGATCTAGTTGCAAATGTCCTTTGAATAGATTTCTATCACACCACTCATTTCAAGTTCATATATATTCTTTTCTTATATTGGACTCTTGAGCAAAAAGAAACTTTTCCTGATGAGAAGTAGCCACAGCAGTAGCAGTTTCAGAAATATCCACCCCTAATGCAGGAATATTTTTGCTAATAGTTTTGCCAGGAATCACAGGACCTATAATTTGTGCTTTCCACATTCCTCCCATGTAGTACAGGTTTGAAAAGCACAACAGATGGAAGGAACATGAAATAACTGTTTCTTACTGAATTTCCAGTGCACTTGATGCATAGGGAGATTTATTCCTCAGCACAACAGAAAATTGCTCAGAGCAGCAGTGTAAATTGGAAGGAGTTACTAAGGTGACAACTGTCGTCATCCCAAACAGAAATGACCCTATTAGGGCTAATAATGGAAAGATTCAAGCAAATATATAATCAGTGCATGGAAGTAAGTTTCTCTAGGTTAGCCCATTCTTGCTAAAAACCTCTACAGCTCTGCTCCTAATGTACATTTTCTTTCTACGTGCATTCCTACTGCCCACGCAGACACAGAAGCCTGCAGCTATCAAGCTTACATTCAGAATAATGAACAAATGGGAAACCGCTGTAACATAGCTAAAAATAAACAAATTTCCCATTCATGCTCTTGTTGCTGCAGTGTCACACTATTCACATGCAGAATGGACTGGGAACCAGTTTGTGTCTAACTCTCTTCCTCTCCAAACAGGCCTTCCTTTGTTTTCCCTGGCAACCATTTAAACACCATGAAGGCAGAAGACACATGAGCCTCCTGAATACAAGGGTTTCATGCTCATGTTGCTGTTGCTAGACCACAGCCATCACGGACAGAAGAAACCATGACAGCTGGACCAACACTTGGCATGTGAAAGTCGGGCACGCTATGTCAGGATCATCCAGTCTGCCATCACCCATTACCGGAGTAATGGCTCCTTCTGTTTAAAAGCATATTCTGCTAGCTTCTGAACTGTCAAGTGGTATTTATTTTTTCACTCAGAAAATAGTGCCTTACTAATAACAGCCTAGAGATTTTTAGTACAACACAGGAAAAAAAACCCACACCAAAATACACCCAAAACCCAGAAAAACAGCTAATGTAATCTACAACCTATTTTATCCCTAAGGGTACTGTAAAAACAAAAGAAAATATGAATATTCAGTTTGATTACTGTATAATCTCTTCTAGGGATCATGCATTATTTTAGGCAAAAGTAGACATCTGCCTCTTGAGAGAAGCAGACATCTGAGATTCCCTGGTAAGAATTATGGCAGTGCTGCATCTGCTCCAAATTATCAGTATCTTAACTAAGGATGCAAGAGTTCTTACATCATCCACCTCCAGACAGCTCAGAAAGACCGAAATAAGATAAATAAATACTAAAACATCACTAGATCTTGCACACACAGCCTGAGTGCTATGCAACCTTAAGAGTTGACGAGGAGGAGGAAAAAGAAGAGGAAGAGAAGCTGGGAAAAGGACCCCTGCTTTCTCTGTGGCAGTGTCCAGCAGGGAAGGAAGAAACTAAATGCCTAAAACAAGGTTTGGGTGCTGCTGCTGCTGGAGTATTTCGCTTCTCAGTGCGCCAAAGGGAGATTTGTGGGGTGGAAGTCTTTTGCCTGCGGTGAGGAATGAAAGGAGAGAAGTGACGATGCCCAGCTCTCTGAAAGTGTTCATAAGAGCGTACCACAACAGTAGAAGTTTCCAGATATTTTCCAGGTTCTTTCTCATTTGCAAGATGATCTTGCCCAAAATATTCACTGTTGTTGCTTTTTAAATCACTGATGAAGTGAGACTGGCATGAGTACCCAGTCTATCAGATTGCACTGAGAGCCACCCTCACAGGAGGAACAAATATTTGTCTGAACAGAGAGGAATTGCTGTCAGAATTCTAAAGAAGTTTGAATATTTTAATAAACAACCATTTCTAGCTTTCCTTAGTCTGCGCTGCCAAGGAAGAAAAAGTGTTTTGTTTTATATCCGCAAACTGAGTTTATAGCTTTTAAGCAAGTATTTCAGAAATAGGTAGTAGCATAAATAATTACAGAAAATTAGTCTTAAGGGAAAAAAATCAGTCTTAAAATTCAAACAAGACAACACATTAATATTTACAGAAGGAATGTGGAAAGACAGGAAGGGACAAGGATTACACAAGGGAGAGACTGAATGCCAATATAATGATTAGTTCTGTCCTTCTGCAGAGCAGCAGCAGATGCCCCAGCCCCAGCAAGTCTGCCTCTGGGAGAAGGCAGGAGAATCAGAAACTAGTAAGATGTTGCAATAATTTTATTTGCACACATTTACTCTGAGGACAAAAGTGCTCAAAGAAGACTTAAAGGGAGTTCCTTTTCTTAGTATTTTCATGTCAGACTCATAAATGTGTGATGTGCAAAAAGCGCTTTTTCTTCTAGTTAGTTAAAAGACTGATGCAGCAAGTGACTTCTTTGCTATTCGTTACACTTCTCACAGAAGACCACAGAAAAATCCCACACTAAACTATTGTTTTACACAGAGACACGTACTCTAAGGCTAATAACTTGCTAGGCTGCTAAAAAAGGATGCTGTCTGATTACTTCCCTTCCATAATATTATTGTACAGCAAATACTGAACTATTTCCAATGCACAATTTAATGGCAGACTCTAGCAGAGATAATGTATTTTAGTAACAATATGTTTCCAGTTTCAAATAGAAATGTTATGGTGGGACAGTCACTATTTGGATGCTGAACATTATGTGACGTAATAAAAATCTGACTTAAAGAAAGGAAATAAATATATAAAGTTATAAATCATTCAGGAAGATGTTTGGCTTTAACTTTTGCCACTACTTGCTTGGGTCTTATTTAGCTATCAGTGCTAACAAAATATCTCCACAGAACAGTTCCCTAAACCATCAACAGCAAATTTACATCACCTGAGAATGAAAAAAAATATGTTTTTCAGAAAAAATTCTCACAGATTTAAATATTTTTTTAGAATGTCCCTAAAAATCCCCCAATTTTTTTTTTCATGAAAAAACCCAAAGATTTTTGTTGAGAAGTTTCTAAACTTTCCATCAAAATTTACTTTCAATACAGACAGATTTTTCTTTTCTTCTGCTTTTCAAGTGGAAATGCTACCAAACATGACCAAAATGCTACCAAAAATAGCAATACCAAATGCTATTCAAACATGACTGCTACTTGCATAATCTCTCATTTAAAAGAACAAAACTTAATTTAAAAGTTCATAAAATATTCTTTATTATACTTCTATTAAAAACTATTTTACTATTCAAATTGACTATAGACAATTCAAGGCTGTTCTTGTTTTCAAAATATTCAAAGGTTTCAGATGTCCATTGGCCATTAATTTTTATGTGGCTTTAAAATTAGACTAAAACCATTCTTAACATTTTTGCCAATTTTTTTAGCACAATATGACATCTGCAATATTCGCTGAATGAGGCTTTTAGTCCCTACTCCATTTCTGCAAATGCAATGAGTATTCTTCCTCCATTTCAAGGATTAATTTTGCAAATGACACTTTAAGCACTCCAAGCACAATGGAAGAAGTCAAAAATAAATCCTACAAGTGCGAGAGGCCAGTGCAGATGTGCGCGAGTCTCAAATGCATTTCATTCCCCACGCTGACAGTCTTCTGTGTCCAATAAAAAAAGGGCATTGGGACCACAACGATACTATTAAGCTTCATCCTCTTCTCCAGCTGGAAGGGCATTCAGGTTTACGTAATGCAGCTATTTTATTTTCATCACAATTCACTTGCATGGCCGAGATCTGGGCAGAAGGCAGAAATGGTTGGCCACCCACATCTCGAAGCAGATCAGCCCTCTAGCAAGGATATTGGGGGTTTAAAAAAAAACTCTCATGAAACTGCAAACCTGCGAGTTGCAAATCCTCCCAATTTGCAGCTTAAGGTTTATCCCACATCATTTCTTGTGCCAGTGCTTTAGCTATTCCTCCCAGTCTGCAGCCTCTCAGACTACAGAAACCAGGCTCTGATGTAACAGTATCAGACGCCTGAGCTAGCAGAGACTGTCATCGCTCCTTGGGACACAAAGCAAGCAGGACGACTGCTCCAGCCCAGTGCCACACACAGGGAAGAAGTGCTGCTGAGACAAAGGGGTTTCTGCACAAGCAGGCAGGGTTCCTCATCATTTTGTAGCTCCATGTGATTTTGTAGCTAGCGCAGACCTACGCCTCCCAACCAGGAGCAAGACATGCCAACACAGCAACGGAAGCAATACCACCCGAGTCTGCAGGAGTCGCTGGGCAGCTGGGATATGTGCTCACTCGTTTTAAAAAATGTCCAGTTCGATTCTTTGATTTGTTTTTGAATCCTTACTCACTGGGTAGAAAAAGGTTGATTTCCCATTTCTGTAATTTTCTAACTAGTTTTCTAATACTCAGAAGAAATGTGTTACAAAGTTTCTAACGGGTCAGGCTCTTTTGGGCTCACTGCAGGAGCTGGAGTGAGGAAAAGGGACTGCAGGCAGAGCTCAGAGCCAGGGCTCAGTACTATCGAAGATTGTCTAATAGCCACAGGCAAAAACACCCCGAAGGTCAGTGACGTTCCCCTCTCTATTTCCTGAAAGCAGATGGTGGAAGAGTTTGGAATTAATGGCCCTGCGGCGCCCAGCTTGGCACCAGCTCCCTGCAGAGACGATCAGCCTTTTCTGCTGACAGCCTGCGAGACAGCTCTCAATCCACGTGGCAGCATGTGTGCCCAACAACCACTCTGCAAATAGAATCTGGGAAGATATATCATTGAATGGCATCAAGTGCATTAAGAAAACCTGATTCCTTGTTTATAGTAGATTTTATTGTGTAATTCTGTCAAAGTTACCAACTCATCTTTTTTTTGTACAGTAATTCTAATAAAGGAATGAGCATATTGAATCAGGCCCAATCCAGTATTTTTCTCCAACGATCAATGTAGCAACACAAAACATTGCTTTAGAGAGACACAGGGTAAAAGGCCCCCCTCTCTCTCCCACGCACACTTTAAAACTCACTGTAAATCTGTATATTTACATTCAAAAGCTAGTTCAAAATCTTTTCTCCTCATTAAAATGTGATAGTATTTACTGTTATCTAAAGGTATCCTTACCACCCACAGAAAAATTCAAGGCCTCTAAGGTTTTTTTTCACTATTGTCATCATCGTGACTTGTCAATAATTAGACGCAAGAAAACTAATCAATGCCAGTCAACATGTTTTTTTGAAAAAGCTTTTGTCACTTCAGTGTTCTTTTTTTGTTCTCCAAGATAACGTGTTTCGAAGTAAGGATGAAAGATCTTGACTTGGAAAGAAACAGCTCAAAGACAGACTTGGTTATCTAAAGCCATGCCTGCCTTCTCATAACGGTCTGGGTCCAACGCTGGGGTAAAAAAAGTTAAATCTTTCTCTTTTCATATATGATTGAATTAAAACACTACCAGATTAGAATGACATTTCTGATTATAAAGTTTATTATTTCCACTTACTTCCTGAAAACTTCGAAGGAGAAAAAAAGTAACCCTGTGGCTGAAAAATAAGCCTTACAATGCTAAATTAAAGAAGTTCAATCTACTCAGCTCATAAGGGAAGGATGAAAGGTGAATTGTCACTGAATTTGTATGATTACCTATGGAAAACGCTTGGAGGAAAATTACTTTCCAGTCTTGCAAACAAAGGCATAAGATTCAATAGCTGTAAACAGAGCTTAGATGAACATAACCTTAAAAAGATGAAATTTCCTGACAGCAGGAGAAATTGAACTTTGGAATAATGTATCGGAGGGAAATCCAGCAGTGGTGAGCAATGTTGCAGTGACACAGCTGCCATGCCTGTGCCTGCCTTTGCACCCACTGATCCAGACCCTGACCTGCAAGCCAACCTCCCAGCCTGCCCTCAGACCTGCCCCACCGCCATCAGCTTGTGGGGTGACCGCTGGACTCGGGGGTCACGCTGGCTACCATCACCAGCCCTGCCCGCCCTGCTCACATGGGAATGGCTACCATGCTGTCCTCCCCACGAGCAGCCTGTCCTTTCTCCCCTCCAACACAGTGCCTCCCCAGTGGCGCTGGATTTGTGCTCAGTTGTTGCCACCAGACCATAAGCACCATCATTTTGCACGATCAAGCATTGCTATGCATTACTGCTATACATCTGCCTATACTAGAGACAGGGAAAATAAATTAGAAAGGTGTCGCCAAGCCTGGTGACTCTCATTATCCACAGCATCAATACAAACTGGCCTTTATGTAAAATGATGGCAAAAAACAATCTGAATAAAGGGTGCTTATACTGAGGAAATTCTTTGCTTCATAGATAATGTATGCATGTTGCTGTCACACAGCCCCCAGGAGAGTCCCCCTCTATGCTGCCCTCCTCTTAACTCCCATGTTCTTCAAGAACAACTGATCTCTGGTTAACAATCCGTATGTGTTATCTGAGAAGCTTCCCATATTTTGCCCAGCACATTCACCTGACATTTAGAGTGTCTCCATACTCTCCCGCACAAAAGAGCCTGGTTTGTTCACCAAGTGGTACCTGCTCTGCTTTCAGAAAGATGCACTGAACACAGCGGGAGTTAGGAAAATCCAAAGCAAGGTGGCTGCACTCTCCATTCTAGGAAATATTTTTAGTTAGAGGACAGCGAAGAGCAATGTGCAGAAATTCAGGACCTACCTGTGATCTAGCTAAAAGCCTCCCAGGTCTTCTATAAACAAACGTAGAGTTCAGCTTTCTTGGATTTGTCACCATCCAGCCGCTGCTTCTTCTGCACTCTGCCTCTCCACAGCCTGCAGAATGCCTTATTTCATATTGCTGCGGGTACTTTGTACCCCACACCTGCCTTCCAGTGCTTGCACTTTTTGGAAATAAAAGCCATGAGATGCAGTAGACACTGAAACCAGGATAATATGCAAACTTGTCCAGCAGAGATGTAGTATAAGAATTTTAATGACAAAGATTACTGGAGAAAAATCAATATAGAGCTCAATTTTGGGGGTATTTTAGTTCCCTAAACACTCCCACACAAAAAAATGCAATTACAAAGAAGTCCCAGTAATAGCAAAAACTACTCCTGAAATCATGGTTAAAAATTGAGTACGCTCATGGCTACCAATTCAAATTGGTTGCTTGAGAAACAAAACCATGGTTAAAAAAAAAAAAAAAAGAACTACTTTTCAAAACAATCCAGGTGTCTACTCTGTATGTCACTCACAATCCACTACCAATACATCAGAGCAGTCCTTCTCTCTCTCCAGCATACAAGCTAGGCACTCTGCAGGCCTCCCGGCAGCACTAATCACAAGGACTCTGGCCCTCTAAAACTCAAATACTAGTAAAAGAGCAAAGTAAGTCAGTCCTTAGAAACTCTGAGAACTGCTCATGAGGAATCCTTGCATGCCCAACAGGACTATTTCACAACCCTTCATGCAACAGTAGTTCTGGTTATGAAGATTAGAGAAACCAAAAATAGCTTTTTTTTTTTTTAGTCCTGCAGACACAATCTTTCACAAAATTATGATATCTGGTGTCACAAATTATTTTTATTTTATTAAAAAATAGATTATTTTTATGTATTTTTATATAAATATATAATATTTATAAAATTATTATTTTTATTATTTTATAATAAAATAAATTTTATATAATAATATAATAATTTTATATAATAAAATAAATTCTTTTATAATAAAAATAATTATTGTTTTTAATAGATTATTTGTATCATTATTAGTCTGAAGAATTACTCCATATGTGATATATTTATATATGCAAACAGTTTATCACAGTGCAGTCTTAGTAAGTAAAATAACCTAGAAAAACAAAAAATCCATCCTTTTAAGTCCCCTCCTTCTTTGTATAATTTATCTGAAGAACTCTTGGTTGAGCATCTCTGCAGATTTTCATAAAGTCTATTACATAGTCTATTACAAGCTCTGTAAAGTACTTAATCTCTCATTTCCCAGCCTGCTGTTATAAAAACAGAAGGAAAAGAGATGGAGAAAAACACCACAGTCTTCAAACACAACCAACAAGATAACACCAATCGAGAGTTTCCAGGTTAAGGTTGGTAGGACCTATGGTAAGTTCTATAAATACAGCTTTAATATATGTCCAGAATCCCTTCCCCTGAACTGCCAGGAAAAAATCAAATGTCTCACTGGAAAGAACAGGATGTGCAGTTTTAGGAGGTTGTTTTGTTTCTGGTAATTTTATTTAATTGAAAACTGGGTTTATCAGAGTAAAGCAGGCATCAACCTTGACGGTGGGATGGCTACCACAGCTCTGTGGTACCCCCTTCCCCTGGGAGTCAGCTATCAAAGCTGTCTGAGATGCTGTCAAAAACTCAGTGCCATTCCTACTGGGAGTACAACTAAAAATACCAGTCCAAATTAGCAGTGTGCAAAGACAGTCATTAAGTACCTTAACACATTCCTGACAGAACACATGCAGAGCTTCTACTCAAATTATATTGCCAGGTATCTTTATGAAGCCCCCCATAATAGTTCAAGCTATTTTTAGGCTACTGCTGGGGAATAAACAAACAAAAAAAAAACACCCAACCTGACAGCGAAAGTACTAAAAGGAGCCCATTCCAAAAAAAGTTCCTCTGTCCTTTCATATATCCATGGAATAGCTTATAGCTATTCATATTTAAGTGTAACATATTTAAGTGTCTCCACTTTAACAGAATATCCAATATGCTTTACAAAAGGTGAGGTCTGGAGACACTAAGCTCCGCTGCACTCTCTTCAACTCCACAAACTCTCTTTTCCTTCCTATTACCAAGGGACACTATTAAAAACATAAACCATATATTGTATTCATGAAATAAATTACTTGTATTTCCTTCCACAGCTGCAGCTGCTCCTGTATCACTGCTTGTCTTCATCTTCTAAACTCCAAATCTGCATATACAACAGTAACAACATTTTTAACATTTTTAACAGTAAAAACATTAATAACAGGAGCCGGTGCAGGTATCTGACTCAGAATTGCTGAGGACAGCTGATGTCCTCTAATTTCTGTTATTAGTGACACTGTTTCACCTTACGAGCTAGTTGGTTTTGCTTTTTTCCCCCGAAGCCCATTTCTGTCAAAGCGATGCTCACACAGGAAAGAGGCAGCTTGGGCTTTTGCTAATTCAGAGGATGTTGGTGTTTGGCTGGGGGAGGAGAAGGGAACAGCTATCCACTGTGCCTCTAACTATTGGGAAACAGCGGCAACGAAGCCGTCACTGTAATTGTGAACCTGCCACACAGTTTATAGCACTTCTGTTGGCTTCTACTGCTCATTACCTGACTGCCGTAACTGCCCTTGTTTCTGGGTTTATCAGGGTCAGCCCTGCCTCCGCCCTTACCTCTTCCCCTTCCACCTTCCATCAAATGGACACACATCTCGAGAGCTCCAACAGTGATCGTTAGTAATATTACTAATACTACCCTCACCCATAAATATTCCTTTTGTTGTTTTAATGTCATTGCGCATCTCCTTGTCTTCAGGTAATGCCAATGTCATTTCGATGCCATTTTCAGCGCCACTCTTGATGTCGGAGGCTGAGCTATGCAGGCGACAGAGCATTCCCACCCTCCCTTTTGCATTACAAATGATAGCTTTATGGATTCGCAGCAGAGAAGTGAGCAGCAGCAAATGCACTGTATGCTAAACTGCCCCCTCCTCTAGCTGTGTTGCTGCTGCTCCTCTGCTGCCTGTCAGCAGCAAATACTCAGATAAAGACCACAGATTAATTTTAAACTCAAATAGAAGTATTAAAAACTTCAGTTCCCCTTCAAAAGTAAATTAATTCAACTCTTCACTGAATCACCTCAGAGGCTGTCTGGTTCTACACATTTTAGGATAGAAGATGGTAACTGCTACACTATTTTGTGTCATATTCTCCTTTCCTTTTTTTTTTTCAGATCCTCTAGCGGGCAACTACCTCACATTCAAGAGAGATGGGAAGAGACAGGAAGGAACCATCATACTTGTTCCCTGCTCATTATTTCAGAATTTTGTGGAACACCATCTCTTACAACACTCCTCAGGCTGAAGCTCTGCAAGGCTCTGACAAACCGTCTTGCTCACAGAGCCACAGGCTGGCTGTGCTAGTGACGCCTCCATCCTCCGGCACCAGCTCCTTCTCCTCTCCCGGCAAGGGCTAGCTCACCAAGGCAGGGTCAGGAGACCTTTTTCCTCCTGCAGAGGCAGGAGCAGCAACCGCCTCAGCTGCTGCCGAGCCCCTGCAGCGGGGGACGTGTGCCCCGTTCGACACCAACCCATGAGGCTCCCAGCACAGCCCTCTCCCACCACGGCGCCCAGGCAGAGTAAGCAAGCACGGCACCAAAGCTGCACAACATAAATTTTCATGCGTGAAACATCATACGTAAGCATTTGGGTTAATCAATCTTGTACTGATTTAGTTACAAATTTTCATGCATAAGGGATTCTAAATCCAGGCGCTCTCAGTGCAGAGTCCAGTGCTAAAGGCTTTGCTTTAGCTGCGGTAGAAATGCTCATCAAGATGTTGTGATATAGCTTGAGACTGTGGCATTAAAACAAAAAGGATGAAATGGTTACTTTCCTTAGCACTCCATCAATAAGCTGCAATCTAATTTAAAGTGACATTTTTACAGTTCTTGCAGAAACATGAGAATTAGAGGGTCAACTTGCTTAATAAAATATGACAGGGGTTTTTACTATGACATTTTTCTTTTTTATATTCTTATTAGAAATAATTAGAAATTTAATTAACAATTGATGATCCGACTCAATGTCTCTGATGAAGCCATTACTATCCATGAATAAAACAGGCTTTCCCATCAGTGCCCCTAAAAGTAAATTTAAATTAAGGCACAAACCCTACAGACAAGATTCTCAGTGAGCTTAAACTGAAGTTGTGCTTGTTTGTAACAGGGCAGTGTTGACTTACGTGAGCAATTCTGGCCTTGTACCTCCTGGGTACAATGTTCTGAGTTTAGGTCTCTTGCAGTCCAACATTCCTTGTGAGCATCTTCTACCTTCTGGTTAAAAAGGAATCTCTAACATTAAAAATACCTCAAAGTATCTGATTTTATTCTGAAGTTCTGTCTTTAACTAGGAGTGAAAGTTGTCTGTCATTTATTGCATGTATAAATCGAGATCTAAATAAATAAACCTTATTTTAGAAAATCAGCATGACAGCAGCAGAACAATAGCTGTACTATATAACAATCAATAAAACAATGTTTTGAGGATGTCATCAAAATAATTACGATGACAACTATGACTCAAGTGACAATTTAACAAAATACTGTTCATTTTTGGCCCAGTTACCGGTTTTCAGTAGTCCGGGATGGCTATTCAGGCCAAATTAAGTCCTCCTAGCCAGAACAATAAAGTCAACACAAACTGATAGCAAGTATCTTTTTACAGATTATCACTGCCCCCAGGCTTTCATATCTGAATTTCCTTCTAAAAGGAATATCAATCAAACAGCAAATCTAATTTGAGAAGAAAAAATAAAAGGGCTTATTTCTCTGATATTCCGAATGAGAGAGAAGCTTCAACAGACGCGGGAACAATTCATTGATGCTTGTATATTATTTTGAAAATACAAAGCTCGTGCTTTGATCACAAGAATTACACTACTCACTCATAAAAACTTGCCTGCAGTTAGGAACTTAGACTGTAATTTTTAATAACTGAAGTACACAGAAGCGAGCTTGAGAATGAATCAGGATATCAACAGCCACCGCTCCTTGCCCTTCATTCCCGGTATTGCCGATCCACCCTAGCTGGATTGCTGAGATGTCTTCTCCTGCACTGCCCTGTTTACACAAGGAAAGGGGGCAGCAAGGGTTGCTCACCCCTCATTTGGCTGAGGGTAGGGGGTTTCACACATGGATGGCCACGATCACATGTGCAACGTGATGAGACACCGGCCAGTACAATATCCCCACCCACCCAAAGTCTGTCCCAGGCACCACAAACATAGGTGATACTAATGGAGAGGAGAGAAAGCTCTCCTTCCACTACAGGAAAACGTCTGAGGCCTGGCATGGACTATTATACGTGTCTCATCCATCTCCACTCAAAACCAAATTACTTCATCTCTCGATTTATTATCACAGTGGCAGGAATACATCACAAGGTACAACAGACGAATTGGAGTAACCCTTGACTTCCCATGGGATACCTTCAGGAAAACTGTCCTCAGGGCCTACTGACATATGCATCATAAGAGATTAAGTTCTGGATTTATAGTCTATTTCAGCTCTTTGTTCTTTTAAACTTCTAGGGAGATGGGGAACAGCAATAAATTCTGATTCAATAAATAAGCTGGCAACTTGTAATATGGAACACCTGAAATTCGGAAGTTCTGCACAGCTGCCCTGTACCTTTCCCTGAGTCAGCTATCACACACTCCTGAGCACAGGAACACTGGAAAAGGCATCAGGTGCCAATTTCTTTAGAATACGAGATCATTTAAAGTTCAGGCCTAGCATTAGTTCAGATGCTACATTGCAACAAGCTGCACAAAGCCATGGCATCACATTCGTGTGACACAGATGTATGTAGACATTTCAAAAGTCATGGCAATACTGATACACGCTACTACTGAGTCAGTCATGGTTTATCAGCTAGAGACCTCAAACACGCAGCCTTACTCCAAGGAAAAATTTTCCTGAATAATTTGTTAGGATCAGTTACCTACTTTTTTTTTTTTTTTAAAATAGCTCTAGGCCTATAAAACCTCTGGCTTACCACAGTCAAGGAAGATGACCACGACTGTCTTCCTTCCATATGTGTATTTTAACCTAGCAGGGACACTCAACAGGCAATGCCACTATAAAACTACTTCTGCATAACACAAAAACTATTTTAATGCCAGTCTCCTTTGGAAGGAAACATTTACAATGTTCCTATGAAGATAACCATGAACGATAGCCACTTCTAGAACAATTTCAAATAGCAACTATCAATCTGTTTGCAAAACCAAAGTAACAACATTTGTTTAATCTCAGATTATCAACACTGCTGCCTGGAACTCTGAATGTTTGATCTATCCAGTAGAAGTTCACTTTGCATTTTGTGACTTGGCTCAGACATCTCAGTCTGCACTGTACCATGCCTGATGCCTTCTAAGGAAAAATAGTGTACTAGTATCAGTCTTTTTCCTTCCTTCAGTGATTAAAAAAACCTGTGGTTTGTCCCTTCACACTCTGAGTGATGACATTAAGCGGTCACCAGACCATTTCTTGCAGTGCCACTACTATTTGAGGACATCATTCCCAACTGTAAATACAAACTGTATCATTTTGTGAAGTGGCGATAGACTCCAGGACACTAACCATATTGATTTTTGTTGTGTTTATCTATCTCTTTATATCACTGCAAATCCCTAGTGATTCTGATACCACTTTCTAACAGTGCATTTTTCCTGTTTTCCACTGAATTAAATGTCAGCAGATGACAACTATGCTTTGTTGTTGCCATTTGGTAATTTAACTCCACTAAATAGGGAACAGTATCTGATTGCATAATCTTTTTGCACTAGCTCCATGTTATTTTAACATCTTTTTCTGCCATCTTACTGAGTTGAAGGTCAAAAGAGTAAATGGTAAACCTGTTATCAGCCTGTATTTCACTGCTAACCACTTAAACTATGATTCAGCAACTTTGCAAAGCTGACAGGTAAAACTTATTTAAGAATCACAAATTTGGCACACATGGTTAACTGCTCAGATTTAAGGGTTTTTGACAAGATTATCTCAGGGAAATATGAATAAACAGTCCAGCACATTATATACTGTTCCCACCAACGTAAACAAATCTCTGCCTATTTTCTTGTACAATACCAACTTTTTATCCTGTGCCACCACCTCTTATGTTTAATTTGGTCTATACCTCTGATGCATAGAAACAGCCGTAGAGTTGGTTGAGCATCCCTGTTCAGTTGAGGCTTAAATAACACAGCTCTGCTCTTTCCTATTCTTTTCAGTCCCTAGATCCATGTATACTCTATTTCCAGAGACACTTTAGAAATATTTTCATAAAGACTAGGAGAGCCACAGCACCTTAAAAGAGGAGTTATATTGCCTCTAGTGGTCTTTTAACTACTATTTCCTCACCTTGTTCACAGGGGGATGCAGACTGCTTCTGGAGGACCCTCACAGGGCTCCAGGCCAGCAGATGTGCCAGTGGGTATAAATGGGCTGAGAACAACCCCAAGGGTAGGAAACAACACACGGCTGTGGGAAGCTTGTGACTCCAGAGGTGACTACGTGATTTAAACTGGCCTCAGTTGTGCTGGGCTCAAAATCCCAGAATACTTTCTCCCACACTAGAAAACGCAAGGTAGCTTAAGGCTGGGAGTTTCAACATACTCAAATTATAATCTGGGCAAAACAAGAAATGAAAGAATTTGATAATCCTATCCCATACCTCAATAGACAACTGCATGGTAAATTTATGATAATTCAGTATCACTACCGATTTCTACCCAGGACACTGCAAAAGCAGGAATATTGCAAATGTTAGCCAGTTTATATTACATTAATGCTAGAAGAGAGCTTTAAACATGTGCTAATATTATGTCTGACTCCAGCAACTGATTATAATGTTTCCTTGCAGATGTACTAGAGTCTCCAAATGAAAGAACAAATTCAGGGTTATTTATTAAAATTAACAGTTTAAAATGCAGATGGGAAAAATTAAAGGACTAGCAAATCAAAAATCAAGATAGAGTAATTTGTTCTTTGTTTTCAACTTAAGGGAATGAATGGGCCTGCAACAAGGTTTCCTATAAGTGTCTCAAGACATAAGCCTCTCATTCTTGTCATCAAGTGACTGAAGACATTTCAAACCCATGCAACCTCCTATATCAATTCACCTTCAGAAGAATTTTATAAAAATAAGCATAACTTGGCAGAAATAACATGCATTTCAGCATTATTGACTATCCTAACAGTTTACAGGAGTTGTTCTAGATCTTGAGTAGCTCTGAGAATTAGGCCCAAAAAGTAAGCAAAGGAAATTTTTAATACTTACAGGAAACCACAAGCCCCAAATGTTAGTGTCTGCAAGTAAAACAGAAGTTTCAATGGCTAAAAATGTAAATGGCTGCTAGTAAGCCACATGCCTTACGACCCTATCAAGGCACTGTCAAATCAGAGAAAATCACGTATGCACAAAGTTGTCACCCGTCACCTTGGATATTCATTTGTATTTATTGGAGCTTCATCTCTTGTGCAATGAGTGACTCAGGCTGCTCTCGGATCCAGCATCTTTCACAGTAATGGGTTCACTAAAGCTGTAGCACTGCTCTCGGCTTCTGCTCAGCCGCTGGCCCGAGGTTACAAACTGTACTGTTTATTGAGCCTCATTAAGGCTGCTGTCATGTGGAATCAGCTTAGCTTGGCTTTAAGAAAATACTATAGAATTGCCTAAATGTGCAATTCCCTTTGAAGTCGGAGCACTTAGTTTGTAATATATTCCAGTGATTCTAATACATCGTATTCTATGAGTAATACATGGTCACATGTGTTTGCTGGTTTAAAACCTGCCTACAACAAAGGTAATAACTATACCAAAATAATTTGAAGTAAACTTGCAATTAATGTAGCGACACAATCATTTGTCTAAGGAACAAAACCCAAATCCTGATCATGCAGGAGTTGCAAATGCACAGTATGTATCCCATACCTTTGGCAAGAAACCAAAGAAGTGTTTTAAATTTCATATTCAATGTTCAGTTCATCTAGGCTGGCCCAGAATATTTATTGAACTGTTATCTCACATACTATAAAGCGGTGACGAAGAGGGTTCTGCATGAATGCTATTAAATCTCCTCATGGCACTGTTACAACTGGTAGCCTTATTGTAGAACAAGACCTTAGCAGCTTGTGATATATTGTACAGTAATTAATATAACAAGCCTGTGATATATTATCATAGTGTTCCTGCTCCAGAAGTGAGGCTGGCTTCTGGGAGATACGGAGAAGAAAAAAAAGCTTCCCCTAATATGTTTGTACATTGCCTTAGAACTATTTTATATGTCCATAAAGAAAGAAAGTCTTAGAAAATGAGGATGACAGAAAGGGGTATTTAAGCAACTGTTATAAAGATGGAACATGGGTAACAGTTGGCAGAGGGACAGACTTAATAATCCTTTCCAAGCCTTTTTGCTATCATAAATTGTGATAAAGAACACAAGAGAAAGAATGAAGTCAAGCTAAAATAAGGAGATAATTCCTAACACTAACATCAATTAATAAAGAAATCATCCAGGCATTGAACCTGCTTCTGCTAACATCAGCAGCAAAATTCTCAGCAATTTTGTAAGATGACATCCAATGCAGAAAAATTAAAAGCTCTTTTATCAAACTAAATGCCCCAGTAATTTCCCCTGGGAATTAGGCCTTTTTTTTTTCTCAAGTCATTCTTATTTTAAACAATATTCAATGAACTCTCATCTACACAGGGAACAGAGTTCCTCCCCTGTATTACCCAAAACCGATCTGAGTTGGGACTTAGCATTAAGCTCATGTAACTTACAGATAAGAGTCTAATCTTATCACCAGAAAGCCCACTGTTAACCCACTGGGTGATGCACGTGAAGGGAGGGTGGGGATGAGAAACAGGAATAAAGATATATTCGGTATCCTCAGGGTATAATCACTGAGAAGCATTACTATATTCTCATGGACCAAAATCACCTCCATAATTTGTCAGTCCATCTTCTTCACATTCCTTTTTCAAATTCTCTTCAGTTTATCAGCATACACATTCTTTCCTGTACCTTCCAGGGGATTACTCTACACTACTAAAAGTCTACAGAAAGAGGAATGTCCCTCAGAACAAATCAGACATATGAATTCCATCTTGTATATGGAATATTTGAGGACTTCTACATTTTGTATGTGAATTTTTTAAGTCCAGGTATAAAATGTGAGGAAGGTTGTAGAACTTCTCTGGTAGCTGGCTCACAGGAGAAAATGTAGTGGTTTCTTTCTCCTTTTATTCTCAGTTACATTTTTTCTGTTACACAGTGAATTTAAGACTCTATAGTGCCTCAGGAATTAAACTCTTCCAATGTGACATCATCTTTACATTTAATCCAGGAATTTTCTGACTGCTTAAATTTACTGCCATTACGGTTCATAGCTCTAAATCATACTCTCAAGTAATCATTGTTTGCAACCATCAAATAACCAGATCAATTCAAGTACCCTTTCTCCAGCTGAAAATTTTTATGCTTAAAAGTTCAACACGAGAAAAGAAAATCGGAACCTAGGGTAAGAAGTGATTCCAGCATGACTTATCATCCTCCACTAACCCAGCAGGCCAAAGAGAACTGTAAGAAAATAAATGCAAGACCCTTCAGCATAACATCTGATATAATGATATCAACCTTGTCTTTTTTCTTTTCCTGTTTGAAAAGTTATGCAAATTTTCTTTTCAACTATCACTATGATCATTTCAAGTGAACAGTAATCTGATAGTCTGTTTTATAGCCTCTTTGGAATATTCTTAAAAGTCTAGGCTCTCTTTTTTTGTTAAATCAAAAGTGGCTATTATTAAACTCTGAAAGAGAGTTTAAAAGTCAGTAATTTTTATGAAAGAAATCAAGAAGACTGGGACAATCCCACCCAGCCTAATGGTATCACTGATCCATTTAGACACGTAAAAGCAACACATTAAAAAGAATTGGCAAGTTTAAGAACAAACAGATGATGGAGATGGATATGCAGTAGGCAGTAACAAAGCAGCACTTCACCACTGAAAACCTGAACTCATGCCTTTCATTAGCACAATGGAGCAAACATTTAACTATTGTATAAAGGCAAAACAAAAATAATCAGGAAAAAAAAGAAAACCATTCTAGTAGATGAAGTAGTTCTATGCTGAGATAAAAACACACACCCTCTGTATGACCCAAGAGAAACTAGAACAGAAACAGAGAGGCAATAATAGCAATACGTGTCTTAATTTTGTGAGTAAATTTTTGTTCAAGTGTACATAAACTTCACACACAGAAATAAGAATTATTATGTTTTGACTGTGGTCCATTATTATGGCAGATGAAATGCCAGCTGATGTGACTCATTAGACCTTCATCCAATATGCTTTTCCTTCACTGCAGAAATGGGAAGTAGATGGAGTGGTGGGCTCTAACTGCAGTGTCCGCACTCTCCTCTTTGCTTGGCCATGAGCTTAGAAGTAACCTTGGCAGAAGAGAATGCTTTTAGAACGATATTTCACTTTATGCCTACTTTTTTCTAGCATGAGTTGCATGTCCAGATTTAGCCCCATCACATAAAGGGAATTAAAACACCACAAAAACCAATGTAGAAATCCAGGGTGAGAACAGGGGTCCTGTTACTGACAAGCAGCCAGCACCAATGAGCAGAACCCAAGGAAAGCTTCCTCCAGACTGTAGTCAGCCAGAAGTTTCATTCCCCGAGCAATGAGGATTCTTCTGGTATTCCTTAGAAAAAACATCATAATCTTAACAAAATCCTGAGTGTTTCATTACTGCTGAGTGAATGTGAAGCCCTTTTTGTACTCCTTTTGCCCCATGGCATCAGCTCCACAGGTTAATTACTTTTTGTGTTAAAAAAATACATCTCTTTTTGGTAGGCATAAACCCATTACTTTTTAAATCCTTTCAAATGAATGTTTTGCCTGGTAATACAAAAAGCAGTATGAGCATTAAATTATCTTTTCTAATGCCATCCATTGGTTTGTGTGCCTTATCCTTTTCCTGCTCTTCCACTTCCTAGTGATTCAAACAAACCTATCATTGCCTATATTCCCCATCAACCTCTTCTACACTGTGAACATCAAGAACCAGTGCAACTTTACTTCCCCTGTACAGACAGAGGTCAGCTATCTCAAACTGACATTGAAAATCAGGCCCTGGCAACAAAATACTCATTAACCAGATGTGCATTTTTATATATTCACAGAGCTGATCAGACAGATAGGTCTGATCAGGAAGATGAGAGAGATACGTCGTTTCGAAAACCGAAACGCTATGTAAGGAACATTAAAGAATTATTGTGAAGGTAATACTATACAAGGAGTTAGCATATATGCAAATAGGAACGTGTTCCTATATCACATGACAGACAATATCACTGAAATTACCCTAATTATATTTCAGTATAGGAAATGAAATCTTCACTAATAAGTGACTTATATTATAATTCTATCTTCTGTTCTTAACACTACTGATTGAAATTAAGACAGCCTCTAGGAATAGGGAAAACATGCTTCTAATGAAATAACTGGGGTTTTTTTTGGCATATTATCATATCAGCTCATTCACACTGGATTTTTGTTCCATTCCAACTAAAATACCACTTACTTAGAACCGTAAAACAGCGTAAAGTTGCCATTAATATGAAAATGGCTACAAATAGGAGACAAAGTTAAGAACAGGAGAAACCTAACAGGAAGATTAATCTCATGCTCATAGAAAAACCCAATACAGTTTTGAGAATACATATTTTAAATTTCAGTTTAGGAAAGAACATTCTCACTGAATCAAGGACAAGCATTACCTAGTTACCATGTTAGAAACTTATTCAATATGACAGTGGAAATGGATTCAGAAGCTTGGGACAGGTGGAGAAAATTTTAGAGAGCCTTATCCTGTCAGGTGCTAAGCAACTCTGGATGCTCCTTAACTCCTGCTTTTACTAGATAATATGGTATGAGGAAACATCTAGCAGGATGACTTCTAGGCTTTGCAATTCTAACCCTTGGAAGCATTGCATCCACTTATTATTGCCTATAACAAAACAAAGTGCAAATGTCAATCAAGAAATTTCCTTGTAAGGCAAATTATAAAAGCATTTTCTTCAGAATCAGCAGTATCGCCCTGAGCTGGGCTACCTTTATACTCAAGTACATCAATGCACAGGTGCATTTACTGGCTGAAAACAACCACCATGATACACAAAGAAATTGAGAGATGTTTTCTTTCAATTACTCTTATCATCTTCTTCACAGTGTTATAAATGTAGCAACATTAGATGTAAAATTGAAAAATAGAGTTTATTAGAAAAATAAAGCCCGAGAGAATCACCTACAAAGAGCGTTATTCTGGCTCCACAACAACAGTCACGCTACAGGAGTTCTGTTACGGGGTTTTTTTGTACTCCTCTATCAACAGGTTTTGTATTGCAGTGATACCACATGATACCAAGGTAACAATGATATTTCTAGTACAACCTTTACTGAAGAGATACTAAGGGTAGTTTTAGAATTTTCTGAATGGAGAAGTTTCTTTCAAATTGATCAGATTAATCAAATATCAATAGAACTGGTAAAGTTTTATAAATTAAGAAGCTAATCAATAGAGAAAATCTTTTGATGTTCAAGAGGACAGAGCCCCTGGGCTACAAGGAATATAGAACCATAGAATCACAGAATGGTTTGGGTTGGAAGGGACCGTTAAAGATCATCTAGTTCCAACCCCCCTGCCATGGGCAGGGACATCTTTCACTAGCCCCATCCAACCCGTCCACTAGCCCCATTGCTCAAAGCCCCATCCAACCTGACCTTGAACACTTCCAGGGATGGGGCATCCACAACTTCTCTGGGCAACCTGGTCCAGTGTCTCACCACCCTCATCGTAAAAAATTTCTTCCTTATGTCCAATCTAAATCTACCCTCCTTCAGCTTAAAACCATTGCCCCTTGTCTTATCGCAACAGGCCTTGGTAGAAAGACTCTCCATCATTCTTATAAGCCCCCTTTATATATTGAACGGTCGCAATAAGGTCTCCCCGAGCCTTCTCTTCTCCAGGCTGAACAACCCCAACTCTCTCAGCCTTTCTCCATAGGAGAGGTGTTCCATCCCTCTGATCATTTTTGCGGCCCTCCTCTGGACCTACTCTAACAGGTCCATGTCTTTCTTGTACTGGGGACCCCAGAACTGAATATGGTACCTTGTGCCTGCAAAAACCTGGAGAATTAGCTACTGAAACTTTCAAGGTCCAGCTAGTCCATACTTCCCTATGGCATGCTAACTGCTGCCCCCTTTCCTAAAGGAAAAAAAAATCTTACTTTTTCCCTCTTTGTAAAAAAGAGAGGAATGAGGAGAGACAGCTGCAATGTATACAAAATAAATTTTTTAACTACCATATTTTGAATCATACCTCAAAAAGAATGAAAAACACAAAATGATTTAAGATAGCATTTGTGTCCTTAAAAAAAAAAAAAGGCAAAAACAAGAGGCAGTCTGAAAATGTTTGGGGTCCTAAGTATTGACCTGGAGCATAAAATACACCAGAGCAAACTGAAGTTAGGCAGCCTTCCCTCTCTGCCCTTCTTCCTTCTCTGATCACCTTCTCCATCATTCTGCAGTCCACTATTCAGTTTTCCTTCTTCTGTTTTTGCTTCAATTTGATTTTCTACACTTAAATATTTCAGAAGAAACTAAAACTTATTACTGTGATGTAAGACACCTGCAATGTTTTCCCCATATTTAAAACATTTTAATTTCTGTTGTGCTACCTCTTTCCTTAATTTACAATCCTGAATTTATTCATTTTCCTAGAGCCATCAAAATGTTGATACATATGTAACTTCATTTTTTCTCAGCTCTGTCCCTTGTTTTCATTCACCCTCCCATACTCCCCCCACTCCTTTCACCTCTCTTTCATTTGCCTCCTTCCTTTATTCATTCAGGCTTCTTCTTGGCCCTCATTTATTTACCATAATTTGCACAGAGAGGAAAAAACTAGAAAGCAGAGTACTTACAACCAACCAGATGTTTTCAGAAAGGAGTTATAAAAGAAAATCTTAGGGACATTTCATGACAAACAGATTGGAAAGTAATCAGCATCCACAGGCCTGTGTAACGCTGAAGTGTAAGACGCAGCTCTGGCTGAACGATGCCCTGCCTTCCCGAAGGACCCCCGGGATGGACATGGCTAACAGCAGTGCCCATTTTAAGTTCAGGAGCCCCCTGCCAGCAAGCCATGAAATCCACGTTACAGAAAACATCTGTCATTATTTTCATCTCATAGATCATGGTCTTTAGAAGCAACAGACTCTGCACAAGCACAGTGAGAGACAGAAATCTGAGCCAGAGCACTAGATTGTAGTGCGTTTACCAAATACCGAATTTAAAGGTGGCTATTAAATGGCTCTCTCTTCTCTGTCTGCCAATCATTTACAAAATTTTATTGGGTAAAACTATCTGGCCTGAAGACCACTTTAGCTGCCAACATGTCATAAATCCAGATTTTTAGCACCACAGAATGAAGTCCTACCTACATTTAATGAAAAAATAGAAGGACATTATTTTACTCTTGAATGCACCAGCACAGTTTCTGTCGAAGCTAATGGACTACTCACAGTGGTAACTGCTGCTCTTCATAATTACTCGCTGTGGTCGCTGGGGACTTTAGACAAGACTCCACATTTGTGCAACACCCCATATACCTCATAATAAGTGCCATACTTACTGGCACTTTCAGGGATTGTCCATGGCCTAGGCGGGACCATGGGGCTTTGGGCAGATCATTTACCTCCCCTGTACTTTAACACCTACCTGGAAAACAGAGCAGGTTACTCTGTGGGAAGCCGAGAATAAAGCACATCAAAAGCTTTGAGAAATCATTATTCAATGGTAACTGAACCCTTATGTGTACCAATTGAACCTATGATTTTCAATTCCTGAATCCTACAGCTCATCTTTCTGAAGCTGAACATCATCTTTACTTCTTTACATCCACAAAACATTCACAGAGGGCATCTCCCACCTCTTTACTTTCCCATTTACTGAAGCAACTGTTACCCTAAAGTTAAGTGTAGAAAGAAGGGGCAGGGTGTTGCCTTTTTTTAAATGGCATTACAAATACAACTGTACATTTCAGCAGGAAAGAAAACACAAACACCGCACTATACAAATATTAGAATACACATAGTTTAACAGAGAATATCCTAAATATTTGACAGTACAAATGAGATTTTTATTAAGGCACCACCTACGTAATGCAACTTTTTATTTTTTATATACCCTTATATCACTGCTTTCACTAAAATGCAATGTTTTAAAATAAAAAAGGGCTCAGCTCCTCCTCTTCCTCAGAAGACATACGTAGAGATCCCACTGGAGAGGGAACAGCAGTGCCTGAAACCAAGTGATTACAGACCTGGTTCTGATCTCACTTTGGCCGAGATGAAGCCCTTGTAGCACCACCAGGTTCAATGGGTTACACCTCACATACACTGACATGAGGCTACAGAGATCTCTCACTCGGAAGAAATAGATAGTACTGCAAACACATGCAAAAAAATTGCTGGAGATTCATGAGGCTGTACTCTTGCTGTAAGTCACGGGCCATCTGCCTTTACATGCATAAACCTGAGAGATTTTCATGAAGAAGCTACAACATATAATTAAACCCTTTTGCAGACATTACAAGGAATGCCAGCTGATCTCATCACTACACTAATGCCTCAAAACATGGCTTCACTTGGCGATTCCAGGCTGACCGCCTCCAGCTAACATTACAAGCAGCAAGGACCATCTGAGAAATCCTTAATCAAAGCAACAACTGAAATTATGTTATATCCACTGGTCCAGGCCAATTTTTTTCCTTACAAAACACATACAAGATAGTCAAAAGGACAATTTACTTAAGCCAGTAAGTAGCAATATCTGCAATGATTTACTGCAATAGTAGAACATGCACATTTGAGAGAAGAGTATCTTCTCATCTAGGTTACAACGCTCTTTAAAATAGAGCCGGAACAGCATTCACTTCCTTTTGGTTTAAGTGAATAGTTTGAAGGTTGAAATTACATTCTCTGTCGATCACGGGAAGACAGGCATAGGGACAGACTATTGAAAAATTTCACCGTGTCCTTTTGGCTGCCTTCCAGTCCCATCTCCAAGTGGCAGCTATTCTATCTAATGTAACTGGAGTCTACCCTTAGGATGAATATCTTTCTTCGTGACAGTTTTTGTTCTTTCTCAAGGCAGGGCAACAGCAACAGACCAACAAAGACTGCCTCTCCCCAAGCCTCCACCGAGGGGTCGGAAATGGAACAAACAACATGGCCAAAATGCTGCTGCACGACCATCTTGCGAACGAGTTTCTCTACAATTTCACTGAAAACACAGAAGATATAACAGTGAGGTTAGGATAATCCCAGAAACAGAAACGCTTTTCAATCAAAAAGATTTTAACATAGGGATGTGTTTTGTGGAAAACTTGTTCCAAAGCTGCAATACATGGTGACCAGTCAGAAAAAGATACTGTATTGCTAAAAGATTGTAAGCCATAGCTGATTCTTGTATATAACAGTATTATATGGGTATAGAGACCCATAATAGAGACCACAGGCTAAACTGGCTGGCTGGCTGCATGTAAGAGCTTCATAGTTTTAATCAGGGATTCCAGATCAAAATCCAACCTGCTTGAAGAGTCTTCAAAACCTTCACACATAAAGGGTTAAATAAATTCTCTAAGTGGATAGTCCTGGATTAATTAATTGCTAACGTAATTATGTGCTGTTTGTACTGACCAGATATTAAAGATATGTCAATGCACAGGTTCAAAAGCATGGCTTAAAAAAGCAAACTCACAATAACATCAATCTGTGTCTAACCTTGGGGCATACGCTACACATGTAAGGGCAAGTTCTGCTATGTGATTGGTTTTCATGGCTACTGGCTTCCAAATTAGCCAAGCCTCTAACTGACCAGTTTTTGTTGACTGAGTTACAAGCTCTCCTGGCCATCAGGCTTAGCCAATTACCAATGCTCCTCATGGACCTTCTGCTCTGCACTGCAGATGTTTGTGCAGCACAGAGGCTCTGATGCACACAATAAATTGGCACCTTCTGCTTGTTATATCTGCAAGAAGCAAAACACTAAGGAGTTTAGCAGATATTTATGCTCCCCAAAATAGCCAGGGCTGATTCATATTTACCCCAGCTCACAGAAGTTATCACAATCACATTACTTTCAGCAAAAACATCAGTTAAGAGGAATTTGTGTCAGGACCACAAGCAAAGAACTATTCCATTACAGCATGCCTGTGCTGGGAAGTTGTTAACATCTTCAGCAATTCCCTTAGTAAATGTCAACAGCAACACCATAAAAAGCAAACATATTAGTCTGTCTAAACGTTAAGAAGAGCCTGAAACAGTTTCTAAATTGTCAACAAGAAAACCACACTCAAAACCAGCAAGATTTCTTTTTGTTGAAAACATAAATAGTGCTTATGTTAGTTTGGAGAGCAAACGATGAGGAGTCAGCATGTATCTCAGAGAGAAGTAGAGATTCCTCTTCACAGTATGCAAAGAATGTATTAATCATGCAAATAGAAAGTCTTTTGAGGGAAAGAAGAAAAGACACTATCTCTCTTTAGGATAAGAGAAGCAAATGTGTAAAGATCTTGCTTTTAGAAAAAGAAGGAAGTCTAAGGGGATGGCTAATATTTGCCTGTTACTGGGTTACTGTTTTCTGTACACAGTGAAGGGCTAGGTATCTTGCACTTAACATATTGCTTATTCTTTTACATACTGCATAAGACAGTCACAAGACTCTAGTATTGACAACTGCACTAACGAACTCCACTTTCCAACCTTCCACACTTTATAATACGTTAATCATTATTAGATATTTTAGTATTTTTATTATATAGCATATATTGTATCATTATTATTTATCATTATCACCATTGTGTGATAATTAGCAGTGCTGCACTTGTTGCACTCTTTTTTATTGCAAATAAGCCCATATAAAACCAGCTGGAAGTTTGTTACCTCTGCCCTCCGCACCTAAGAAGCAACATTTACTTGTGTATCAGAGAGCAAATGGCCACAGGCCCCATCCTTTCCATCTGGAGAGGAGAGAAAGGCTGGAATGTGAAAAGGAGGTACCAAGCACAACTAGCATGCAGTACCAACAGGTCTGGGTTTTACAGTTTTCATAGAAGTTTGCTAAGTAGGAAGTGGCTTTATCGCATGGAAATAGAAACCAAGCCGCAGTCAGCTTGCTGTCCCTTCTTCAAAGCTTGTTTATTACCCTGCAAAAATCTGAGCCAATCACCTGCAATACTCTAGATAATCCCCTACGGTTCTCCCTCCTCTAGCTAGCAGGAGGCAAGCCCGTCTTCAGCTCCCCCTGCACTAAGTCTCTTTCTGTTACATGCAGCTCTCCACAGCCAGGTCTAACAGCCAAACCCTGTTTAGCCCTGGTTAAGCTAAAACTTCTCTACCATGTCTCAGCCTTCCTGGAAAGTGCCAAGAGAGGACATGGGGCCTCCAGCACAGGTTAGGCGATAAACTATTTTTATCTCTGGTTCTTCCACTTGAGAGTCTGGGAAACAGAACATCATATGATTCTTTTAACATCAATTAATTACCAGGAGGCTGCAAAACTTAGCTCCTTCAGGTTCAATAGCTTGTTTGCTATTGCCTTTATAAATAAGGACAGAACTTAACACAGTATAAACGTGCAGCTGTGCTTAAAATATTTTAGGAATTTGTCATCTAAAAATTAAAATACATTCACTGTTAATAATAAAATATAGTCATTCTGTCATTACGAGTTTCCACGCTTACCACATCTCCAGTGATTTACAGATTCTCTTCTTTTTTTTTCTTTTCCAAACAAGCACAAGGATATTTTTCATTGCTAGAACACTTGAGCTGGAAGCTGAAAGTCAGGTTAGATGCTTACTCATCAATTAGTAATTAGGATTTTGCAGGTCAGGTTCTGCCCCCGTGTCAGCTGCCAAGTTACCTTTTACTGCAGCCATGTTAAATACACACCCACATCCACACCCTGTATTTATAGTCGTAAATGTAACTACTTTTATCCATGGGAGCTGAAAGGGTACTGGGCAGGGACAGGTCAGGAACAGGACTGAGCTGGGCTCTTCATTTGAATTTGTTCTAATGAAAGTGGACAAGAAATCCACTCACTGTCCTCACGGCTGTTAATGCCTTACCCTAAGCAGGGAAAAAAGCCCATACTCATTACTCTTGTGAACAGCAGACATGATTATTAAAATAAAAGCAGTTCTATCTTTTTGTTTTGAAGAACTCCCCAGTTTACACTTTGGAATTAAAAGTATGAAGAAAAAAAGTTATTCCAGCTCAACAGGCAGCAATCACAGAGCAAAGAGCTCTCCAGTTGGTCCTCAAGTTCATGATGAAATAGTGATTTGGGAAGAAAAAAAAGCTGATACTTGGCATCAGTTTCAGGGATAGAAGGAATTCTCCCTCCCCTGCCACACACACAGATGCTGTAGCTCTTCTGGATCCTGCTGATAACATACGCTCCTGAGGCATTTTCTGTTATCATCACAGAGTACAGACGTGCTATGCCAGCCTTCTCTAGTATTCCCAATTTCCTATAACCACCACAGGGTTCAACACATTTAATCTGCTTTATATCTTCAAACTTAGTTTACTAATTTGGGGAATTTAAGGGAATGTACTTAATTCAAAGGAGGTTTATGAGCATTCGTACTTTGCTGTTTTGAGGATGAGTTATTCCATAGAGAAGACCCATGTGAATCGAGTAAGACAAAGATAATTTTTTTTCTCAGCTACCCCCCTCAGATCTCTAATTCCCACTAGAACAGCTGGAATATGCCCAGGACAAAGCCTCTATTACTATTCAAGCCCATTCCTACCTGTGACCACGACACGACTTGAAGTTCTGCTGCAAAGACAGCTGGCAGCTGAGACGATATGGATCCGATGCAGAGCAATCTTGTTTCTAGCTCGCAATCTGTTTCTTCTACTGATGTAGATAGATTTTTAATATAAAGGAGTGAGCCTGGTCCCTAAAGATTACATGGAGCAGGAAGAGATCTTTCTAGGTTCCTGACAACATTTTGAGTCTATGCATCGCTTTCTATTACTGTTTGTGCAACCAAAACGGTCTGACAACAGGACTGGTGATACCTGTAAAGTTAAGCCCATTTGCATTTGCAGAACTAGGGGCAAAATGTGAAGTTATAAAAATATTGAAAAGGCATAATGTTGTTAAAGCAAGTCTCCATTTAACCACGTTTAACCTCATTATCATCCATATAACATACCCCACTTTCTCTTTGGAAGGAGATGCACAGGATTCAGTCATTCTTTTTGAAATAGTAAGTATTTCTTTCAGGGCCCACAGGGAGAACCCTGAAACATAGGGAGGAAAACAACTCTCTTATCCAGAGAAAGAACAGCACAAAAGCACAACAGATGCTCTCACTTTGTGAGTGGCTTTGATTAAAGCAGGACAGAAACCCAGAATGGCCAAGGAAGGGCTATCAAGTGACAGAGGAGGGACAGAAAAGGTGGGAGAGAGGCCTTTGATATCAAGGGATGTTGTGATGCCTTTTAGCTCCAGTGCTGGAGACACTGGACACGGAGCATTTCAAGAGATCGACTGCTACTGTACACGGACATCAGTGTAAATCACTACAGCACAGTAAGCTTTACCATGACATCTGCAAGAACAATTTCAAATTCAGTCTTAAAACTGCATAGCACCACTAAATTCAGACCCCTGCAGCTTCACTGGTTTTTGACAGGGTTGTATGGATGTAAGCTTAGGCGATGAGTACATATTACTTTCTCTTCCCAGATGTGCTGGGTGAGAAGGTTACAGCCTCAACACCTGCCAGCTTAGCTGACCATTCTGCACATCATTTCAGCTGTAAATGGTCTTGGGTTAAATCTCTTTCTCCAGAAAGTGTTTAGGGAGCAACAACCAGAAGCTGGAGCAAAATCAGAAAAAACTGTGTACCCACATCCAAGTGTGGAGTCTGGCCACTCTTCTGGATTTGGAAACCCCCTTGTTGCTACCTGTTATTTCTGAATTTTGCCCAAAATAAAACCAGAATTTACAAACATTGTTTCCCTTTCTAATTGTAAAGAGTTTTATGAAGCATCATGTAACATCCACAAAATCATGAACCTCATCAACTGGCATTACAGGCAGGTACAATAGCTGTAAACTCAAAAGGGAAAAAATACAAATAAAAAAAATCCTGGTATTATATTGAGTTCTATTTGAAGAAAGATGTTTTTCCCCCAAAATGCTTCCTGTTACTCTGATTAAACCCATTAATTCACTGTAATGTGAACAGCACTTGAAGCTCCATTGATCAGTGTGATCATTGCCGACATTTTCACATTAGCTTATATGGGTTTAGCATTATTCTTAGCTTGATTCTTCAAATGTGCTTTCAGAGGACAAGTCATTACTAAGGATTTTATTATGCACAGCCACATTAAAATTATTTTTCAGTATTTTCTATTATCTCACTGAACCTTCTAGAACAATGTTGGCTGTCATCAGATATTCTGAAAACTAAGCTCAGACTTTGCACTGCTTTTTGTTACATACACAAATAATGCAAAATGGAATCAGATTTTCTCCAGATATGTTAAGAATAGGAGTCTGTTATCAAAATTTTAGGTTGGGCACCAGCACAAAGACGTATGAGGGAATATTGGCAAGGATACCCAACAGGACTGAGTTTCCTGTTCTTCACCTGCTGTCACCAGACCATGTACTTGTGTGGCGGACACACTTGACACCTAGCCATACTTTGGTTCGGGCTGACCGAGGAGCAACAGGCCTCATGCCCTGTGGTGAACCTGCGAGCTGGAAAGCTCCTGCCTCACGTACAAGGGAGTGAAGGTGCCTCGGAAAAATATTTCAAAAGGTGATTTCAAAACCCAAAAATGCAGGATAACCAAAGTATAGAACAAGACACCAGAGCTAAAACAAAGACATCTATCTTGTCTATACTATTGACTAGCAGCCAATTACTTCACTCTATGAACATAACCATCAGGATGTGCCCAATTTGAGCTCTCCCTGAACTGCAGCTGGACTGCACGCCAGGTGACTCTCCCTTCAGCAGGGACGCCTCTCAAGGGTTGAGACTCCTTACCTGAGACTAAGAGATCCTTCCTCGCCCAAGGTGGAGAGATCCCTTACCCACGACAGATCCTTGGTTAAGTGACTGATAGCATGCTGAATTAATACTAATGAAGCATTACTAATCCATGTAGCTACTCAATATTATTATAAACATGGTATAGATAATTCCATTAGGCATAAACCGTTGTCCAAGTCTGAGACTAAGATTGGATCCAGCTACATCTAGGCTCCATAAGGAGTTTAGAAAGCAATGTGGTCCACTCAACCTTGTGACTCAACGGGAGGGTGTTCCTTACTCTTTGCATCTCTGGTCTCTGTGTGAATCATTCTAACTCCATTCTAACTCAATTTTCCTTTGTATGTTTCTTCCATGCAGTAATTAATAAGGTGAACCTTGCCATCAAACTTATTGAACCTTGCCAAACCACTGTTAAAACATTGTTAAATTCCATCAAATTTATTGAACTCTGTCAAATTATTATTTTACCTCAATAAAACATATTGCTGCTTCTCTCTTTTGATTGAGGTACATTCCACTCATCTGCGACAACTCGGGAACCAGTAGAGCTGCCCCTTCCAATGGATAATACCAATGCACCTCACGTCACAGGGACTTCTTTTCAGTGGCTGAGGAACACATTTGCTGGAGCCCATCAACATCCTGCAACAGAACAACCTCCTGCCCCAAGTCCAATAAGTCCAGCTGCATGATGGACAGGCAGTTAGTTAAGTCTGTGTCAAAGTAGTTGGGGAGTACATACATCTTTATAAATATGTAATTTTTATTGAGGTTTCCAGTTCGCTCACTAGAGCACGATTCAGTCAGTATGGCAACTCCTATATGAAATTGAGTTCTGGGTCAGCAATTGGGGCTGAATCCACCCTTTGCAAACTAAGTACCACTACATTTTGACCAGTAAGCTGGCCAGATCAGCAGATTTTTGGGCAACAGCCTGAGAGTTAACTATGGAAGTTCTGGGCCAAAAGATTCTCACTGGTAAAGGAGACTCCGGTGCTGTCCAGGAGTAGGCTTGGGCTGATTCTTCACTGAGGTCACCATTTGGTACGCACTTAGTTCTGCAAGAAGAGCCTTCCTTGTGCAATTCACGAGTCTTGAAGCCAATGGGTAATGGCTTTATGACTTAGCCTTGATTTAAATTAAGACCTATTTAGTTACTTTTCCCAGCCATTCAAGATATATTTAATCAGCTTTACATCATCACTGTGTCTTGAAGTAGTGAACATGAGGTTTTGGAGCTGCTGGCTAAAGACCCAAACAGCTATGTGCTGACAGGAGAAAGGGTGTAGGTTGCAAACCCAGCTCATTCTGGAGTTGCTACTCTGTGAGCAGCCTTTGATGGCCACACTTCTGCCATCTGTATTTCTGCTTATTGGACTCTGCCCATCTTGGTACAGGGGGCAAGGAGACTTACCAAAACTGGAATAATTCCATTTCTGTCAACTCCACCAGTTACGGTTTAAAAAACAAAACAAAACAAAACAAAAGAAAAAACCACCACCACCACATTGGCTAGGACTCTGATTTGGGCAAAACTACTGACTCCAGATAAACAGGTTTTGTGACCTTTGGTACCAAGCCCCTACTGCCACAGCATTTAAATATATTACTAATTCTAAATATGGGTAAATTGCACCTCTGCCCATATAAGAATCCCTCCCAATAAGTCAACCCGGCCTGCTCTTTCTCCAAGACTGGAACGCTGAAATGCATTACAGAATACCTTCTGTCTCCCATCATAACAAGAAGCATAAAATTTCCAGTATGTTATAAAAATATTGGTTATGTAGGCTAGTCTTTACACGTAGTTAGGACTCAGACAAGACTACTTGTTGCCCTAGAATGAGGACAAGGGTAAAAATGCAAAGGTTTAGGATGCATTAACTACATATCCAAGGTACAGCGTTAATACTCTCAATTCTTAAGAGTGTTGTTACATGAAATTGTTCAAAATTATGGCACATAATTGTAGAATCACAGAACAATTCAGGCTTGACGGGACCTTTGGCACTTATCTGCTCTAACACCTTGCTCAAAGCAGGGACTTTGAAGATAGATCTAACTGATGTCAGGACAAGACAGGGCCTTGTCCAGTCAACTCTTGTGTCTCTCCAAGGAAGGACATGGCCAATAGGTCAAGGCAAGTCATTATTTGCCTCTACTCAGCACCAGTGGGACTGCATCAGAGTACTGGGTCCAGCACTTTGGGCTCCCGTGTGCAAGCAAGATACTGATAAACTGGAGCCAGAACTGGTTTCTCCAAACAGTAGGAACTGTTTTCCTCCAATACCAGTACCAAATAAAATCAGTATCAATTTCTGACCAATCTAGTAGAGACTGTAGCCTTTTTGCCATTGGAAAATATTGTTCCTTAAGGTTCTGGGGAATAATTATGTTTTGGGGCCAGAGGTATACTTGCCATTTCTGACAGTCAGTTTCTGGTTGTCCCATTCCAAAATTTGATTTTTCTATTGAATTTACATTCCAAAGAGAGCCATTAGATTCTAAAGCTGATGCTTGGAAACAAGTACACCTCTCGCCTTCCATAGTGACTTTTACTCCCAAATCCTGATCAAATTTGTATATTTAGAGCTTCCTAGATGCAGCTTTCAAGTATATGAATTCCTTTTATCAAAATGCAGCACGGGGACATACAATTTGTTTCAGTGTCACAGTCCCCTTTCAAATGTCACAGAGAACTCTAACCATGAATAACTTGCACCTGTCTCAAGGGGATTTTCATAGACATTACAGGAAAGAAATCAGCCTTAAGCAGTGCCCTTGTGCAACATACCACATTTTTATTCATTTCCGTACACCTTCAAACTTCTGCTACATGGCATTTGTAATTTATGTGCAACAGTCCCTGCTTCTCTCTCAACATACTAACACTCAGGTACTCACAGAGTGAAACAGCTGCATGTACCAAATTAACATCAGTTATTATAGTTACATTAGATTCACCACAATATACATTTTAGTTTGGAATATTTTTTAACATCCTCTGTGTGAAAAAATAGCTCAATACAGCATCACTAAAAATATCTACAAATACACAAATTCCACAGTAGTACCACTACTAGCCTGTGGGTCAGGATGGCCGAGCGGTCTAAGGCGCTGCGTTCAGGTCGCAGTCTCTCCTGGAGGCGTGGGTTCGAATCCCACTTCTGACAGCTCCCTTTTTGAGCTACTTCTGGCTGGCCACCAGTCACCAGCAGCGTTCCTCAGGGTTCAATTCTAGGGCCAGTCCTGTTCCATACATTTACCAGCGATCTGGAGGCAGAAGTTGAGTGCACCATTAGCAAGTTTGCTGATGACACCCAACTGGGAGGTGCGTGCTGGATCCTGCACCTGGGACGGAGTCACGCCAGGCACAAGAATAAACTGGGAGAGGAGTGGCTGGAGAGCAGCCCTGCAGAACGGGGTCTGGGGGTGCTGGTGGGCAGCAGGCTCAGCGTGAGTCAGCAGCGTGCCCTGGCAGCCCACAGGGCAAACCGCACCCCGGGGTGCATCGAGCACAGCATAACCAGCCGGTCAAGAGAGGTGACCGTCCCGCTGTCTTCAGTGTTGGTGTGGCCTCACCTTGAGCACTGTGTGCAGTTCTGGGCCCCACAAGTTAAGAAGGATGTGGAGGTCCTTGAATGCCTCCAGAGGAGGGCAACACAGCTGGTGAAAGGGCTGGAAGGTATGTCCTGTGAAGGACTTTGGGCTTGTCTAGTTTGGAGAAAAGGAGGCTGAGGGGTGACCTCGTTGCTCTCTACAGCTTCCTGAGGAGGGGAAGTGGAGAGGGAGGTGCTGATCTCTTCTCCCTGGTATCCAGAGACAGAACATGTGGGAATGGTTCAAAGCTGTGCCAGGGGAGGTTCAGACTGGACATTAGGAAGCATTTCTTTACCGAGAGGGAGGTCAAACACTGGACAGGCTTCCTAGAGAGATGGTCGATGCCCCAAGCCTGTCAGTGTTTAAGAGGCGTTTGGACAATGCCCGTAACAACATGCTTTAGCTTTTGGTCAGCCCTGAAGTGGTCAGGCAGTTGGACCAGATTATCGTTGTAGGTCCCTTCCAACTGGAACTATTCTATTCTATTCTAAAAAAAAAAAAAAAAGAGGTCTTAAATTAAATTGGGAGATCTAATTGTCTCAGCCTAAAGAAGGTGCAGTTCAGAATCCAACCCCCAAAATCTGGTGGGGTTTCTGTGTCCTCCCCACCACCATGCCTGCGCTAGCCCTGCATCTTCCCTGCACTAGCTCTGATGGTGGATATCAAGCTATATGCCTCACTGACATAGCAAGAATCGTTACTCCCCCGAGCTGGTCTTCTGCTGCTTCATGGAGTGGGACCCACCTGCCAGGCAATCACCTGGAAAGCTGCGGCACTTGCTTAAGTGGCAAGAGCAGGACAGTGAGTGGAGCAGAGCATGAGAGGGAGAAGCCAGAATCTCCCTCCCTCCTCCTTTTGCCAGAGGTGAGCAGTTATTTTGGCTCCAGATGTTTCCTAAAACTACAGCTTCCCAAAACTAGCTTTTTTTTTCTTTCTTTCTTTTAACTTGCTCTCCCAAATACTTTGGATATTGCATTATGTTCTCGTTTTGTTAAAATTTAAAAACCCCTCAAAAGCACGTATGAATTGGTAAATGAATTAAATTTTCATGTTACATATTTAAAGTACACATTAAGTGACATTCTGGAATAGAAAACATTTCTGAAAAACAAGGTCACAAACATCAGTCACAAGAACACTCTTCCCATGAATGAAGTGGAAGACAAGGATTTTTAGCACCATAAGCTGTAAATGTTAAATATCCAGTACTGCAAACACTCAGCAGACAAACAGTAATGACCCCTGAACACACATAGCACTAGATCATTATAAATTTGCAGCTAAAAAAGATGAATTAATGAATTACTGCAGAGGAAGAAACAGAGTGAGGGAGTGTTTTAATTATCTGATATTAACACAGACTCCGACAAAGGTAACTAATGCTTTCCATCTGCAAATGCTACCAAACATTCCTTGAGTAGAGTTGCTTACCTACCCAAAATACTTATCTACCATACCTTGTGTACAGAAGATATGTATCTGTTTTTCTCCAGAACCTTAACCCATGGGGTGGTGTTAGCCCATCTGTTCTTAGTAGGCAAGCAGCACTAGAGTCCATCAACGTATACAGGGATGTTTTGCAGAACATCCTTGCAGAAAGCAATGTTAAGATCACCATCTCCTGAACTGTTAATGCTAAATCAGTATTTTAATTCCATGTTCCAGACAGCAATTCTACCAGTACTGGAATTCGGAAAGCAGCACATTTGCCTGCTATGAATGCACAGCAAGTCTGGCATGTTTGGGTCTGCCAGACATACAACAAAATCAATAGGCAGCTGCCTAAAGCAGTAACCCACAACTGCAAGTTGCAGGGTGCAGGGTTGCCTGGTCTTCCTGTGGGATCCATTTTGATGAAACCTAAAACCAGCATCCTAGTTGTTTAGTCTTTGAAGTCCCATCAACACAATTTACAATGGTAGTATATTATCTACCTTATACAGGCATCAATCCGAGTATTATTAGAAGTTATTTGATCTAAACTGATAGTGTAGGCTTTTCCTAATTTGAGGAAAAAATATAACTGAGATAGAGCTACATATATAGAGAGAGAGATATATAAACCATTAAATAATTGTATGTCACAAGCAAAACAGCAAATTTGAGGTCTAGAACCTCCTTAGCTTCATTTCAATTATGTGAATATTTGAGATCATATAAATCAGAACAGATGTACTTACAGTATTTGAGATGGTTCAAGCATCCTAGAAAACTACAAGTGAGAAGGCATTCACTAAATACATTATGCATTCAAACACCTATTCAGAACTGTAGCTTTTTTCTACAGTCCTTTCCTGACCCTACTTTAATCCCCATTGAGGGGCTTGCATGGGGGGAGAGAGAGAGAACTGCACAGGGCTCTGGCCACCATTCAGGATAAGAAAAACCCTAACTCCAATGGCAGCTCACAAGTGTTGTGGTTCAGCCCAGCCAGCAGCTAAACACCACACAGCCATTCACTCACTCCCCTGCCCCCAGTGGGACGGGGGAGAGAATTAAAAAAAAAAAAAAGAAAAAGGTAAAACTCGTGGGTTGAGATAAAAACAATTTAATAGGACAGAAAAGAAAGGGAAAATAATAATAATGAAAAAAGAATATACAAAACAAGTGATGCACAATGCAATTGCTCACCACCTGCTGACCGATGCCCAGCCAGTTCCCAAGCAGCGGACCCCCAGCCAGCTTTTCCCCTAATTTATATGCTAAGCATGATGTCATATGTTATGGAATATCGCTTTGGTCAGTTGGGGTCAGCTGTCCCAGCCGTGTCCCCTCCCAGCTTCTTGTGCACCCCCAGCCTACTCGCTGGTGGGGTGGGGTGAGGAGCAGAAGAGGCCTTGACTCTGTGTAAGCGCTGCTCAGCAGCAACTAAAACATCCCTGTGCTATCAACACTGTTTTCAGCATAAACCCAAAACACAGCACTATACCAGCTACTAGAAAGAAAATTAACTCTATCCCAGCTGAAACCAGGACAAGAAGTTACTTCAGTGGTCCTAGGATTTCATCCCCTGATTCAAATCTCCGTTTTGGACAAGGCTGCACAGGAGCTGCTGGATCTATGAAACCGCAGCAACGCAACAGGATGCACAAAGCCATGGGTTTAAAAGTCTGCAGCCATGAGCTCCGCGCAGATTGTAGTTAACAGCATTTCCCTTCTAGTAACACATTGTAATGGGTGAATTAGGAATGCAGATGAGATTTCATTTGGATTCTCAATATAATTACACAATGAAACACAATATTCTGCCAAGTCAACTCTTCCATATTCACAGACTATAATAATGGACAAAACAAAAGAGGGAGAGGGAGGGTTAAATCCAAGGCCATCATAAACAACAAAGACCACAGGATTTCACCAAGAAATCCCTGTAGAAAGTTCAATTCCTTGCTCTCTAGCAGATCATTTATCCTGAATTAAAGATCTGCACAGAACAAAAAATCTGCCAAATATGTTGTTAATTGTTATGTAGGTTACAGTCACCATTAAGAATATGCACCAAATTGTGGCAAAGCACACGTTAACTGATAGTAGTGATTTCTGTGAAGACGGCCTCTTCCTATAAATTGGCTTTCAGAAACTTTCACAAGATGGACTGGACAGAATCTAGAGAGGCATTTGAGGGAAAGAACAACAAATTTTGAAAAAATCTGATTATCAGTGTGTACGCTAGCTATTTCATAATCACATGCCAATATCTGCACTCTTTTATATACAAGCTGTTTAGTGAGGCTATGTTCAAACTCTTCACATGAATATGTTCAGCTCTCTAGTCAATTTAAAACCAAAATAATCATATTAGCTAGACAAGATGTCCAGACTTAAATAACTTCCATTATTAAAGGAAGCACATGATCGACTTTTTCTGAGATTAAAACTGCATACATCTTAGCCATTGCTAGTCACAAGGACTAAGACCAAACTTGCAACATTTGCATATGCTGTGAATATTTCCTGTGAGAAAATGTCACAAGGCGAGAAGTACAGAACCCCAAGCAGCTCAGAAATCTTTTATCTCTCTGGAGTGGTGCACAAGGGAGTGCTTCTGGTAAGTAAGATACACAGAATGACAAATCTTTTGTTTTGTTTTGTTTTAAAGAAAGGGACTATACACTTTTTCAAACAAACATACTTCAGGATGCCAATGCAAACAGGAGGTAAAAGCCACAGGAAGATCTTGTGCTTTACCAAAGGAGCAGTTTTCTTTCAGCAAGCCTCTGTTAAATACAATCTCTCAATTAATAAGGAATAAGGATTCCCTTATTTCTGTGTGGCAGCTGCAGCCAGAGCTGTACCTGTAAGCAGAGCCCGTATTGACCAAAAGGGGAAAGAACCCAGGCTGACCCCACACCCTATGTGAAATCCCCCTGAAGGGGTTTCAGGGAAAAAGATAATTTTATGGGCAAGCTGGGCTCCTACCATTACCACCACTGCACCGTCATAAAAGGATATAGCCACATAGTATTTTTTCCTTCATATAAAATTTCCAGCAAACGAATGGCTATCACCAAACTTTTCTCATCCTGGTTTTATGAATGTTGCCCATGGACTAGAGGGGAATACAGCAAGGCAGAGACCATCTCATTATATGCTCATCACAAAGCATAATAGATACCCAGATCTGATCAGTGCTTATCACTCAGCATGAGTGACTGAATGACTAAAATGGATGGAAACTGCTTCCAGTATTTCTCTCCTGACACCAAATCCACACGTCACTTTGAAAAGAATTAGATGAAGTTCAGCCAAGTATACACTAAATAGGTGGATACTGAGGGAGTTTTGAGATATCTCATTACTTCTACTGCTCATTAGTGGATAGAACAGTATATTTCCAACACTTTGTGGTCTTCAAAGATTTTTTTTAAAACAGAAGTAAAAGGAATAATCAGGATACCATGGCTCACCTGCTCCCTTTGTCATTGAAACAAGCCTACACTGGCAGTTCAAAGCATGTCTGAATTTGCGTTTATCTTACTGAGAAACAATCCATTACCAGCAGCTAATGATCTTTTTTGCCCTAATGAATCTACCTTGAAAGGAATCTACCTGGGGCTCCGTGCTGTTCACAGTTATTAAAACATGAAAGCTGGACTAACTCTGCTGAGGACATTGATGGTTAACTCTGATGTCAATTAAATGTCAGCTTTATGAACTGGAATCAATTCAGACAATGCAAGTCTATCCTTAAAGATGATGCAGGCAGAAGCTCCTCTCTCAGTGCAGGGGTCCTGGATCTCTACTGGCATAAGCCACACTGCAGAGGGGCAGGCCCAAAGGGCAGCTTTGGCATGAGGAAACACGGGAGCCCGGAAAGTGAAAATAACACATAGCCGTTTCTGATAGCATAGAGATGCTTGTGATAGCACAGGCAGAAGCCACTTGCTGCAAGCCAAGCTTGCGCATGCATCTCCTATGGGCAGTCATCATCACAATATGGGGCAGCTTCTTAATCTTTCTGCTGCTAGTGCTTTTCATAACACATGCAAACGATTGAAAAAAACAGTATTTATTTGTAGGTATGCCTGTCCTGAAGCCAAAGTCTTGCTCCACTTGCAAAAGTCACATTCGCCTTTGAAAGGTAATGTTGTCTTTTTACTGTGGGCCAATCCACTGGCTGTTTGCTGCTAGAAATATTCACCCTTACCTCAGAGTAGTAATTTCACACTCATGTTTAACTGGAATGAATTTATTTTCCTGTTCCTTCAGTGCTAGTGCTAGGCTCTGACAGCTCCCACTCTCCCCAACACAGCACAGCATCAGCGGATGGTCCCCATCGCTGCTGTACGGCTACAGAGACGCCCCACCAAAGCACCCAGCTACTTTAATGCCTCCTCAAAGAGGAGGGCCCACAAGCCTTACATCATACAACCTCTAAGAAAACAAAATTACATGCTTTCCCACCTTTCTTTCTCATTAACTAAAATGAGGAGCAGAGCTATATACAGCCTTGTGGCAATCAGCGCTGGGCAAAGCAGAAGATATCCAAGCAACAGCAGTGTCAAGATCCTTTACTCAGTATCCGGTGTGGGGTTTACTGAATAACAATAATAAAAAATACCTCTGCATTGCCATGTGCAATTTGGCTTACCTCCCTTTTTATATGAGAAACACTTAATTTTCAGGAGAGAATATTATAAACACCAACTGGAATATAATAAATAAACTGCAAAAGTCTATACACCTGCCTCTCTATCTGACTGGTGTCAGTTAAGGTAAAATAAAAATTACAATTTCTATGTAAGGAAAGTTATATAAGTAGGTGAGTGGGTTTAAAAACAAAACACAGATCTCAGAAAGTTATATTCACCTGTCAAAGCAAGTAAACTACCAGATGAAAGGGAGGCTAGGTCTGAATATGATTAAAGCCTTATTTTTTTCCCCAAAGAATACAGATTTAGACTTGCTGAAGTCTGCATATTTAAAATACACAATAATAAAGATGAGCTATTGAGTCATCACCAATTATTTTAAAAGAGCAAATTGTTTATTTATAAAGAAACTGACATTTATAAAGAAAGACAAGAAGGACTCACAGTTGAAGAAGAAGCAGTCTTTGGGGTTTGGAGGTTTTGTTTTGTTTTTCTAACTTAATTTACTTTGCTTCATCTCCATTTCTAACTTCAGAAGTATCACATTTCAAATATTTCCTTTTTGGCTTCTCCTATTGTGGCCTTTAGAGTTTGTGGCAAACCTTTCACACACCCTAACAAGATGTCAACCATTAATGCGATAGTCCTATCTATTAAACAGGTGAAACTAAACAAGTGTTATAACAGAAATTGAAGCCTCCCAGCTGCCCAGCGGTCAAACGTCACAAACATCAATTTGTTTAGCTCTTTGGATAATGTCAGGTCCCCAACAACTGGACTAAACGCAGTTAAAATTAAGAGGAAGCTGTGCTGAGTTTTCATAGAGAAGAGGTGAGCACAGGACCCAGGTGGATCAGGCTGGGACACTGGAGTTGGCCCAATGTCCAGCATCTCCACCCTGAGTTACAATGCCCATAGGAGAAACATGGCTCAATGTCAGGACTCTCCCTGGGCTGCCCTGCATGGATCACAGGTATAGCTGCATTGCTTTACCCTCCTCTCCTAAACAACCTCTCCTCCATAATTAGACTTACTCCTTATCTGCAGTCTAGCCCAGTATCCTCTTAACACACACAAAAACATCCATGCTGGATCAGACCAATGGTCAGCCTAGCTCAGCATCCTCTGGGATGGTGGCCAAGACCAGCCCTGAGGGAGAAATCAATACAGACGGTGGCAAACAGCAGGACAAACAGTAGGACAAAGCTTCCCTGCTCCTGGGAATTTGGCGTTCAGAGGCTTCATAACGTAGAGGTATTTCTTTGTGTTTCATAGCCTACAACAGACTACAGAGTCGCTGAGGCTGGTGGGGACCTCTAGGGATCCTCCAATCCATCCTCCTGCTCAGAGCTGGCTCAGCTGCAGCAGACTGCTCAGGGCCATAACCAGTCAGGTTTTGATTATCTCCCAGGATGGAGACCATACAACCTCGTGGCAACCTGTTCCAGTGTTTGACCACCTTCACATTAAAAAAAGTTTTTTCTTACGTTTCCTGAACTTCTTAGCATTCGCGTGTTGCTGCAAAAAAATCCAGAGCTTGCCTATGCACTGCCTGAGGAGCCGCACGCAAGCCTGGTGTATGGGGTGGGGATTATTACAAGGGCAATGTTTCTCATGTCTCCTTACACTCTGCAAGTGGTGATCTTAGAAAGGTTTTAAGACCACAGCAAAGGTCTTAAGACCACAGCATTCATTACTTTTATTGGAATACTCTGAGATACTTCATTTTTCTGGGTGCTGGACTTTCCCCCATGTTGTCCATAAGGATTCCTTTCTTTGTCTGTCTTTGTCATGAGCACTAGAGGCATCTAGCATTGCTCCATAATACCCAGAGAAACAAGAAAATTCTGTTTACAAGTAGTTTCTGATAATAAATGCCAAACTATTTCTCATCTCTCAGATTAGAAAAAGTCAGGCAAAATGCAATGATTTGCCAAAAGGTAAATAACCTTTTGATGGCATCTTCCATCTTGGAACTATTCTCATAAATAGCTTTTTTGCTCTTATGATGCATCTGTTGCCTTTATTTCTCCCCTTCCCATGAGACTCCCCATCTGCTATATACATCTGAAATGGTACCTGATAATTCATGCTAAGAAAGCAGCCTTATCTATTCCAGTCTTCAGATTCACTTTTTCATAAACATCAAGCAGGAATAGAGAAAGATATTAGGAAATCAGACCTACAATTCTGTGTTCAGAAAATAACCTTGTCCATGTTAAGAAACAAACAAAAAAAAATGGGCCTTTGGGGATGAGGGAAGGTTTCATCTGACAGTACAGTTCATAGGAGAATATGCACTTAAAATAAGATGAATAGAAAGAGCTGACAAATCACTCATCATGCAGAGGAACCAAAGAGTTCACCATGATAAGGCTTAAGCCACTGGTGTTGTTCTTTCACTGTGGTTATTTAATGCAAAGAGTGTCTTAGAGTTATATTAAAGATAGAAGATCAAATAGGGACAAAAGCTAAGACTGCGTGGTCATCCCCAGCCCCTCATGGAGTTTGTTGCACAGTTTTGGATTGCCTCTTGAGAACGCTCCATTTCTTCTGGATGAAAAGTTAAGTGAATAATAATGCAGGTTTTCTACCTTGGTTGAAAAATGGATAAAAGGGTGGAAGTCATGCTGTATTGAGGTCATAAAAAGATTACAGGGATTAAGGCGAACCTAGTATGATATAACAAGCCCTGTACAAACCTGGGTTGGCCCTTTTGGTTTTGCTATAATGCAGACAGAACAATGAATCATACACCAAACATTATCCAAAATAAATCATGCACCATATCTAGTGGTAAATGAATTATCCCTGCTCCTCAGAACTGTTCTTTTCATAAAGAGCCATCCCTCTAGACAGTCTGAAGAGAACTCAGTGAATTTTCTTCCTGTAACTATGAGAACCAGGAAAGAGAGCTAAAATTCCCAGGTAATAAGTTCAATTTCAACAGCTAGAATAGTTATAAAAGATTTGCTATAAAAATTATACTTGTATTAACAATGAATTTTTGGATGTTTATAAGCTTAGAAACTGTTACAGAAATGACAAATCAAAAATACTGGCTGTAGGCAAGCCAGCTTCCAGTGTTCTTCTGATAATTACAATTAGGGAGCTTAATGAAATCCAGTGTATCAGATTAGTTTCACAATCCCTACATCTCTGACTTGTACTATCATGACATCTTCCAACAAGTATGGAGCAAATGGATTAGATCTACGGACTAATTTTATAGTCTTCCCTTCAGACTGATTTTCTTGTACTTTCTGGCAATATTTAAGAAAATATTTTCCATTTAATTGAAAGTCATTTAGTGCTCTCACCAAATTACTCCTCAATGGGTCTGGAGCAGATACACTTTCTTTTTCCCAAGTGCCTTTGATATCCTCTCTGCACACAGACATGCACTTAATTAAAACTTTCCATCGAAGTGGCATTAGCTGGCACTTTGTGGCACAAGGCATACCAAGTTGCTCTTAGGCTTCCTGCCAGAAAGCCAGCAGTGCTGATGCTTTCCTTCATTTACTTTAAAGTGTCAGCAAAACAGGCAATTTATGGCCACATAAATACAGAGCCAACAACCTATGACCACTATCTGCAGCAATACAGCACAGACACAGCCATTTAGTTGGTCCCGTTCCCTCGGACTGGTTCATGTTGCTGAATGCAGAATCAGAACACATTTTACTAAGTGTCTTCTATAGCACCATAATAAAATACATCACCAGCATGAGTGTTTAAAAAGGTGTCAGGGAGCAGCATGAACGAATCCCATTAGCAGACAACGGGATTTGTGCAGATATCTACTATCCACCACATTGAAAATTTAACCCTGGGGCTTTATACATACAAGCAGGATGCAGACACATCACATTGTGAAACGAGGTTTGGGTTTTATCAAGATATTGGGATTTTTGTTAGGAAATAAAGATACAGGGAGAAAAGCCTTTTGCTCTGATATAGTGTTATGATTGTGGGCAGGGATTTAAAAAAGCATCCGAAGAAAGGGAGACAGCTGAGAAATCATGTAATTGCCAGAAGCATTTGAAAAAGTCTGTAGGACACGACAACAGCTCTCCTTAGGTGATACCAGTTCTGCTTCAGAAGGTTTCAGAGATGTATCTGGCAAGCAACCCCCGAGAGAAAACGTATTTCTGACCACCAGTGTAGCTATTCTTACATGTGAAAGATGCAGCAGAGTCTAGATAATGCCACTTAGCTCTGTTAGGTGCCGATGTCACACGTGTGCCTTTCACATTTAAGGTGAAATTAAACTAGAGTGGTTTTAAATTGAGACTAGGTTTCATGTGTGGCAGCACTGATAATTCTCTAATCTACAGACTTCATTTCCTAAAAATGAGAGAAATCTTACGAAGTTATTTTTACAGCCAGAATCTAACAGGGGCAGTTCTGCTAAGACTGGAAACATACCAACAACGGGAGATATCTGCAGGGCACTGAGGCCCAAGCTCAGCACAAAATCTGAGCATGAGGAAAAGTTCATCCTTGTCTGGGAAATATCTTTGTGCTTTCCTGTGCAAGAAGAAATGACTGAACTGGGGCATGAGTACCATCAACTGACTTCATCATTCAGCAAGACTGACCTTCAGTTTATACCTTGGCATATTTTTCTTCCAAATGCATTTCTTGAAAAGCAAAACCAAACAACATTTTCCTCATCCTGCATACTCTTGGTAAAGAGTATTGTTAGAAAATTCAGGTGAAAACCTGACTTGTAGAGCAAGAGCAAAATAATTTCACTGACTTGCCCGGGTTTTGCCCTTCAGCAGGAGCTTGAACAAGGGGTAATGGGGAACACATCCCTGTACTCTGAAGAGCCCAGCCACGTACATGACGTATCTTAAGGGTCTTGGGCCTCCTGAAGCTTCTAAAGCATAAGAGAACTTGGTGTGGTTTACCCCCAGACAGCAACTAACCACCACCCAGCCGCTCGCTCACCCTCCCCCCTCCGAGGGGGATGGGAGAGAAATCTGAAGAGCACAAGAAAGAAAACTTGTGGGCTGAGATAAGAACAGTTTAGTAATTGAAAGAGAATAAAATTATTATTGTTGTTGTTGTTGTTATTATTAAAAGAAAAATAACAAGAGAGGGAGAGAGAGAGGAACAAAACCCAGGGAAAAGAAAAAACAAGGGATGCAACTGCTCACCACCCACCGACCGACGCCCAGCCCGTCCCCGAGCAGCGATCGCTGTCCCCCGGCCAGCCCCCCCAGTTCATATACTGAGCATGACGTTGTATGGTATGGAATAGCCCTTTGGCCAGTTGGGCTCAGCTGTCCTGGCTGTGCCCCCTCCCAGCTTCTTGTGCACCTGGCAGAGCAGGGGAAGCTGAAAAGGCCTTGACCAGTGTAAACATTACTTAGCAACAACTAAAACAGCAGTGTGTTATCAACATTGTTCTCATACTAAACCCAAAACACAGCACTATACCAGGTACTAGGAGGAAAGTTAACTCTGTCCCAGCTGAAACCAGGACAGAACTGGAAACACAACAAGAAAGGTGTCTGCAGTTTTGCTCACACATTAATTGCTTGAGATCAACTGGAGAAGTAAATAGACATGCTAGCATTCCAATGCAAAGAAAAACAAAAAAAAAATCCAGCCACTGGAATGTTAGGTTCCCTTTTTAATTTCAAGTGCCAGCCACTTTTGAAGAAGGAACTTATGGTATTAAAGGTTGTAACTGAAGTGCAAGTGTAATCCTATAATTAATCTTCAGGGAATAATCAGACACTCTTACAAAAACTCCAAGATACAGCAAAGAAACACAATAAGAGAACGAAATGATTCTGAGTATTAGAGCTACAGCATTAAGTTGGTGTAGAAATGGAGATGACTTTCTCTAACAAAAAGATACATACCAGGTTGGCTGGTTAGCTCATGCAAATGCCTTTGAAAGGCTCTACACAAGGGTAGAGCCTCTTATTGTAAAATACTTCTGTATAATTGAGAAAACATTAATCACTTAAGATAAATTTAAACAGATTTAAATTTATTTTATATTTTCATTTGTAAAAACATAGCTTATATCCAGTTACTAATTCACATTTTATAATTAAGGATGCAGTTGCTTGAAGCAAATTTTTAAAAGCTGTTCACCATAGCTTAAAATTTTTGTGATTTTATTTGTATGTACAGGAAGCCAAATTTTTATTAGATGGACTGGTAATCTAAAAATATGTCTTTTCTATATTTTGTTATATATGAAACCATTTTATTGGAGCTTAAGCTCCAGTATATGAACACTGAGTGGGCTTTTACATTGTACTGTGTCTGGCTGGGACGGAGTTAATTTTCTTCAGAGCAGCCTGTATGGTGCTGTCTTTTGGATTTGTGATTAAAACAGTGTTGATAATACATCAATGTTTTGGCTATTGCTTACACAGTGTCAAGTCCTTCTAGGTTTCCCACTCAGGCCCCCTGTCCTGTCCCCCCCAAGTAGGATGGGGAGGTGGGCAAGAAGCTGAGAGGACACATAACCAGGACAGGAGTGATCAAAGGGATATTCCACACCTGTACGATGTTGTGCTCAGCAATATAAGATGAAGGAAAAGGAGAAGGAAGGGGGGACATTTGTGGTTACGGCATTTGCCTTCTAAAGTAACCACTCAATGTGCTGAGGCCCTGCTTTCCAGAAAGTGGTCAAACATCTGCCTGACAATGGGAAGCAGTGAATGAATTCCTTTTTTTTTCCTTTGTTTTGTGCACTTTTGCTTCACCTATTACTCTATCTTTATCTTGTCCACGAATCTCATTATTTTCCTTCTATTTTCTCCCCATCCCATGGGACAGTGGAGTGAGCGAGTGGCTGTGTGGGTGTTTGGTTGTTGGCTGAGATGAACCCACCACATAATCTGTAAAGTCTTCAGGACTTTTTTTGCAGATCCATGGCAAATCATATTTTTGTTACCTTACTACTTCATTAGTTAAACATTGCTACTTTGAGGTTTAGTTTCATTATTACCAGAGGAAGTAAAAAAGATCAAAACCCTCTTCCCTCCAGTAGGAGGAGTAATATTCAGAGAAGTGAGACTCAAGGAAGCTAACAGAGAGTAAGGTTTCAAGAAGTGTATGTTTAAGGCAGCTACCACGTTGCAGAGGCCCAAGTGCAGAGTCCTGGATGGACTTGGTCACAAGGAGATCATTAAGAATTTCGGTGAATTGAGTCCAAGTGGGTGAACTGAGTGCAAGAGGCAGAAGATGCACAGCAGATAGACAAGGTAGAGACAGAAACCAGGAAACTGGGCACAAAGGGATCAGAGAAAGCAGTGTGTGGCAAATACGAAATCCAATGAAAAGAGGAAAACTAAGCAGGTGGAAGACTTGACAGAGGAAACACCTAACAAAGATAAATTGCCAGTCTACAGGGAAGCTGAAGTTCTGCTGTACGGTTAAGTTCTAGAGCTACAAACACATAAAGCTGTCAAGAAATACAGAGAACTTGGCCCCTTACATCCTGGATCAGCTGGTACCAGGGCAGTGTGAACGTTTAAGGTGAAGAAGAAAAATCTTCCCTGCTGCTGTCTGATGTGAGCAAGCAATCATTCATAACTGGATCAACATGCTCAGGTTCACTTCCTCTCTTGCTTACCTACACCTAGAAGAAATGCTGCTGAGACAAGCTGTGGGTTATCAGAAGAGAGCCACACTCCATGTTGGAAGGATGAATTCTGCAACAGAGAGACCATGTATGCACTGAAGGCTTGAGTTACGCCATCTGAAGAGTTATGTGATCTATTAATAAATCTGAGCTCTCATTAAGTGCAGTACAGGCTGGAAAAATGGCCAGGTGTGTACAAGGGAAAAAAAAACTTGAAAACCAAGAGACAGTATAGGATTTTACACATTCTGCTGCCCTATATACATCTGTATACTAGACTGTGCCTGTTCTGGGTGAATTAGAAACCAAGTCCCACAGCTGCCTTATCATTTTGCATTATTCAGCCTCCAGACCCCAAAGCAACAAAACAGTGCAAGACATTGGAAGTTCATATTTAGGAAACAGTAGAGTCCATGTCAAGAGATATTATTTTGCAGTTCACTACCATAACAAAGTTCAGCAGTAAGAAGGTTAATTCCGTAACAGAGCAGAAGAGACAAAGCATGTTATAGCTTCATTCAAGTAGTGTCACTTCCAGTTAAAAAGCAAAAGGGGATAGTAAGCACCATGTGAATTTAGGTCAAACCAGGTAATTATTTTTGTACATTTACAAATCCCAAAGAAAAGAACTTCGACACACTCTTAGTGTTCAGTAATGGACAGAGTTTCACAGCCATCCACTGGCCATGCTTTAGAACCTGGCAGAGGTATCAGAACAAACACAGGAACGGTCCAGGACTAATGCCAATAAAAAACATGACATTTAGAAAGCATGTGTAAATATAGCCTTTCTGCAGCTAAAGGGAAAGAAGAAACTAGGCTTCTATTATCTCGAAAACACTACAGTCTGTTCATATCAGGAGCTTATAAGTGAACACTGTTTCCTTAACTTTCTAATCAAAACCAAATATAAGAGGAAGCCAGTAATTGTCAGTGAGTAAAAAGCTGATGTGTCTTTCCAAATCTCTTCATCCTCCTTCTATATCAGTCACGTTACTTGCCCGGCTCAGCTATCATCTAAGATTATAAACATGCCAGTACAAGTAGACAACGTAAGAAAGGTTTGTTTTTCTACTTATCACAGGACTCAAATTGCTGCTGACAGACCTGGCCTAAGAAAACTTACTATAACTTTCCAGGATGGCTGATTGGAATATGATTTGGAAAGAAAACAATTTGCCTCCAGAAACAACTGCTGTGTTATGAAACTCTTGGACCACTGGCCAAGGCTGTCAGCGCTGCCATTCACACAACCTGGCCATCCATCACGAAGCACCAAACCAGCCATCGGCACGTAACAGAAGCTGCCAGCTGCATTAGCCACCAGCGCCTCAGGCTGGAGTCTCACCCTATAAATAAAATGCTCTTCACAAAGAAGACCACAATAAAAATAAACCCTGAGTTCACATCAGGGCGATCAGGGTGCCTGGAGATCAGAGTCCTTTCCTCTTTTTGGTCGCCTTTTCTTTCTTTCCTCCAAAACAGTTTGAATTAAACCTGGTAACACTAGCCCTCAACAGCCTAAGCGCTGGCAACAGATCACACAAGCTCTAGCTGCTCTCTTAGCTCGACAGACCTTCTTGAGGTTCAACCAGTGGAGGGGGAAGGAGACACCACACACTTATGGCAGGAGACAACTCAGACAGACTTGGATGTGGCAACTAACTTCTGATTACCCAGAGATACTTGTGGTAGTCTGTGCACTTCACAGGACCACGGTGATATCCTCCACAAGCCCAATTCAAACATATGCCATGTGCAAGGCTCCTCAAAAAAGGGACAAAAGGATGTAGCTCCAGAAACGGAGTTGTATCGCTTAAGCAAATGTCCTCATACTTCTCACCTCCTGCTTCTCACAATTGCTTCCTTCAGTCCGCTGAACTCATTTAGGGACCAAATGGCTGGGGGTTAGATCTGTCACTTAGGCCATCTTTTAAAGTGCTCTGATCTAGGCTAGAGAAGGAGAGAACTGAGCATGCCATCCAGGAGAAATACTCTCCAGCTGTGTGGACATAGTTTAAATGAGTTACACAACATAATGTTTCCAAACTGAAGAATGTGTATAACCACAGGTTAGGTTAGAGTACCCCTGAACATCATGATGCCAGTGGTAGGTAGATAGCCAGACAGAGTTTACTGGAAATCCTGAGGATATGCTAATTTGGGGCCTATCTTTGCAGAGCAACTTCCACACATAAAGTTGGTTCCCACAAAATAAAAATCCCTTCTCTAAAGCCTTTGACATACTTTTCCTTTCCGCAGGAGGACAATGGTATTGGCAATTGCTCTTGCAAGACTGAAATAAGTACACAACATGAATAATACAACACATCAGAAAGTCATTGGTATACATACTGACCTCCGCTATTTCAATGCTGGTGTCTGTTGTAGGTTTAATTAATTGGAGAAAAATTAACACGATAGAGAAAAAGATGAGAGCAGAATACAAGACAACACAGAGACACCACAATAGTTCAGTATTTAAACGCACGGGATCAGCTCTCAAATTAAATTGAAATCAAGAGGAATTCACCTCTTTGTTAGCGATGTCAGTTCACATTAACAACACAGCTTCTTATAAAGCAGCTGAGAAATATCTTCCTCACATACAAATTTTGTCAAAGATGTTCTGATAGGACAGTCACTTTTATCAACTTCATTATTCAGTACATCCAACAGGGATCATCCACTAAAAATAAACTTTGTATGCAAAATTACGATAAAAGTATAAATAAAGAAAGGAACTGAGATACTATATGCCTGATAACTTCCAAAGATCTGGTGACAGAAGACAATTCAGTTTTTGAGTCAGAGTTTTGTAATTTTGTTAAATGTTTTGTGGAGATTATAATTAGCAATATATTATTAGAACTAATTAAAAACTAATTTTACAAGAAAATAAACCTTAAGTCATCCTGTCCTATAGAAAATAGCTTTGTTCCTCATTATATTTCCAAGTAAAGACAGTATTTCTTTTCAGGAAGAGAATTAATGTATCAAACCAAGATTTTCAAAAACTCAATAGTTTTAGGCAGTCTAATTGTAGGAGTTTATAACCTTTAAAAATGATCAATAAAAACTCAAGATTTTCTTGTTCACAATTAACAATCCTCTATGAAAATTAAATTCAAAGTGTACTGCAATTGAAAGAACAAAATACCTGACAACTATGCAATCACTGCCTAACTAAAATATGGTACCAATCTCAAGAATACTTGATGTAATTTCCCAGTTTACACATAGGAGGCTACCATGATGGAAGCCCACGCTGCCTCTTTCCCTCCTGGAAGCAGGAAATCCTTTATTTATTGTAAGTGGTTCAAACAGTCTGTGTAAAGTGAGAAATAGCAGAACACAGTACAGTGGAAAGGCAAAAAACTTCTGTTCCCCAGATGTACCTTTTTTCATAAAAACTCTTGTTTGCAGACATGAAAGCGAATTTCATATTGTCTGTAATATTCCTTATGAGGAATTTTCATTTGCATAGTAATCAAGATATTCAATCTGGGAGAAAAAAAGATGAAGAATGAAATTTCAAGGCTACCAATCAAACACAATTCTTCATTTTGCCATTGCTTTACAATGCTAAGAAAAGATAAAGACACTATCCTGAGAGTAAAAAAATGTTTAGATCAGCCCAGAAGGAGTTCATATGGGGTAATATTAAACAGTGGCAAAAATAACTAACCCATGTGAATATAATGTAATATAATAATTTATTTCACTTAGCAGAATGTCTTTGGTTAACTTGAGTGTTAATATTCTGCAGAGGCAATCAATTAAAAGGAGAAATCCTCAAATGGGAAGTCTGCAATTCCATTACTGTACCCTCAGCAACAGTTACCTCAACCTCATCATACTGACAAAACAACGGATTCTGTACTTACCTAAAAATAAGACCAAAGTTTCCTTTTCCTGAAAAGTTACTCTAAAAATGTACTACATTCGCATCTCATACACAAGGTAACAGCGTCTGGAGTCGGATGCCAATACCACTTCAGGCAGACACAAAATATGCTGTTGAACTTGTTGCTGTGTGAGGCAGCAGTGCCCACAGTTGCAGGAGCACAAGGGACCGGGCAGCCCCTGGTAGCACCCTGACTCAGACGAGCTCACACTGAAGCCTTGCACAACTGGTGCAGGAGCCAATGCCTCAGAAAACCAAGCTGCTTTTTTGAATTATTTGCCACCCCTGATTCCTGCAGGCATGCAAGATGCTGCTTCGTATGTGCTACTTCACAAGAGCAAGCTAGCCTCCCCTCTTCACAATAATTCAGAAGAGGTGAGCTACTTCTCCAGGTACCAGATCAAAGGTGCTCTGCCACTGCACGGGGCAAACGTTTCACTAGGCTGCCATGCGACTGGGGCACAAGTGTTGAAGTCCTTGACTAGCTTATACTAAAAATCTAAAAGCCTAACAACAAGCAAAAAAATCAGGGAGTTCATACAGCAGAGGAATGGTCTATAGCATCTTAGTTCCATGGAGAAATCACACTCTCCTGTGGAAGACCCATAGGTGCAGAAGCTGGTACCTGGCAAGGTGCCTCAGGTGCTGCAATGGCTTCTGCAGCTGCAGGAACTGTGGGGGAAGCAAGGCCATGCTGTCTGCCGACGGATACAGGAGCAGAACTGCACCACCTGATGCTTAAGAGGAGCACCTCAAGAGTGCAGGAAGTAGAGATCATGGATTCAAAAATGTTGATTTTTGAGACATTTGGGGTATGACATTGAATCACGCAGAATAAGAGATAGAGGTTACCTTATATTCAGTATGGACTCCCTAAAATGGCAGAAAACAACTTATCTTACACTGGTGCTTGTTGTCCTGGTGTTATTTTCTGTACCCAGAAGGCAGGAGGAATGCCCTCCAGCACTAGTACAGTGTCTTCTTTGGCAGTCTTGCTGTGACCCATAACACTTTGGGGATACTATTTGCCTGTGCGCTACATGGCCTGTATGCCACACACCTGTCAATTAAAGTATATCAGAGCTGTACAGCAAACAAAAACCAACCAATATAACAGAAAGAGCAATATATCCAGCTCATGTATTTTGTATCACAATACATTCAGAAAATGTAAAATTTTCAGATTGGAGTCACAACAGCTATACTATTTTTTGGAGATGAAAAGCGCAACAACAAAGGTGGAAACTGACCTCTTAGTGCCAAACATGATGGTGTGGGCTTGTTTCACCTTTACGAATGCACTGCTCTGCACAAGGCTGTTTCTGTTGACCTGGATGAGAAGAGAGAGAGAGATTTTTAGACCAAGCAGCTCAGGACCTTGATTTTAATATCCTGAACAATAAGTACGTTAGTAAACATCTTCCAGTGCAACTTCAGAGAATACCTGGCAATTTCATAGAAATACAAAGGTTAGCAAAACAATGTAAAGGTTAACAAAAAAAAAGATAAAGTTAAAAAACCTAAGACCAAACCCTGCTTGTAGGGTTTAAACCTGAGGTTGTTAGAGCAGTTACTCAACAAAAGAGTTAGGTAAAATGCTATCTGGTAGTGTGACACCTGAAAGCCCCGGCCTCTGCAAGGAGAATTCATGTGCCCCAGTGAAATTCAGGTGCTTCAAAGCAACTAAACAAGATCTTCCTGAATTGCCAGCTATATAAATTTACATCTTAACTGCATTTTGATGCTCAATTTGCTGAATGACTACCTTAGTAAATTAGTCATTTTTCCAGAAAGAAACCATTAATGTAAATAAGAAATTTCCTGGAGTGGGTCTGCTGTGGCCCTCAGGAAATATTATTTGAACAACAAGAAATTCCAACCTTTATATAAAAAATACAAATATGAAAATATTATAGGATAACAGAATAATTAGGTTGGGAGGAACTGCCTAGTCCAACCCCCAGCTCAAAGAAGGGATATGTCCAGCTGAGTCTTGAACACCTCCACAACCTCTCTGGGCAACCAGTTCCAGTACTTCACCACCATCATGGTAAAAACATTACTCCTAATACCTTATCAGAATTTTCCATGTTACAACTTGTGTCCACTGCCTCTTATCATATCACTGTATACCTTCGAGAAAAGTCTAGCTCTTTATAGTCCTCTATATCCTCCACTCAGGTACTTGTTGACAGCACTAAGGTCTCCTCTTGGCCATCTCTTCTTAAGGCTGAGTTGATCCAGCTCTCTCGGCCTCACGTCATATGCCATGTGCTACAGCGCCCTGACCACCTCGTTTGGTCTCCATACCTCAACATCCTTCTTGTTCTGGGGAGCCCAAAACTGGACATGGTTCTCCACAGTCAGTCTCACAAATGCCAAAGAGAGGGGAAGGACCTTTCCTTGACCTGCTGGCTACACTCTCACCCATGCAGCCAAGGGATGCAGGTGACCTTCTCTGTTGTAAGGGCACACTGCTGGCTCATGCTCAAATTGCTGTTCACGAGGCCTCTCAGATCCCTTTCTGCAGCACTGCTTCCCAGGTAGTTGGTCTCCAGCCCACCCTTTTACACAGGGTTATTCCATCCCGTGGGCAAGACCTTGCATTTGCTTTTGCTGAACTTGTGAGGTTCCTGTCAGCCCATTTCTCCAACCTGTCTAGGTCCTCCTGAAGAGCAGCACTGCCCTCCAGCACATTGACTGCTGCCTGCAATTTGATGTCATCCACAAACTTGCTGAAACTGCACTGCATCCCCTCACTGACATCATTAATGAAGACACTAAACAGTGCTGGTCCCAGTATTGAACCCAGAGGGACCTCACTAGTTACTAGCTGGGTGTGACATTTGCTGTCTTCCAGTCATCAAGAACCTCCCCTAGTTGCCATGACTTTTCAAAGATGAGAGCGCCGCCTTGCAACAACATCGGTCAGCTTCTTCAACACCCTTGAGCACATCCCATCTGGTCCCATGGACTTGTGTACATCCAAGTGGGCTAAGTGATCCCTAATGCTGTCTTCCTCTACTGCAGGTACTGCTTCACTCTGCTAGGAGGCTCACGCACCTGGGAGGTCTGAGGACAAGTCTCTCCAGCAAAATCCAAGGCAAAAAAGCCACTGAGTACTTCAGCCTTTTTTCCACACGGCCACACTGAGCAATGGGCCCATGCTCCCCTTGCTTTCCCTTTTGCTGCCAAGGTACTTAGAGAAACCTTTCTTGTTGCCCTTCACCTCCTTGGCTAGTTTTGATTCCAGCTGAGCTTTGGCTTTGCCAACTGTATCTCTATGTGCTCCTACATGTCCCGTATTCCTCCCACGTAGCCTGACCCTGCTTCCACAGTCTGTGTCCTTCCTTTCCGTTTTTGACCCCAGTGTGCATTCAGACCCCTCCTTTACACAGACCGCAACCCCTCCTCCTGGCTCGCCCAACTGATCTTATCACCAGTCTCCACTGGTGTGTCCATCTGCTACAGCACTGCAGTCATGAGAGATATCCCGCCATTTACCTGTAATCCCACTGTGGTCACAGCATATGCATGAACTCCTCATTCCTACCGCTTGTTGCCATGCTATGTGCGTTTGGTAAGGTGGAGCAGGAATCTTCCTTCTGTTGCCCAAAGTCATTAGCTTTCCCCCTCCTCTGTCTTGAGAGCCAGCCTCCACTACATGTTCACTCATGGTCTGCATCTGTCCCTCCTTCCTCACTTTGTGTGGCTCAGGCTCTTATATTTGCAACTTGCTGCAAAGACCCCAGGTATCTCCTCCTCACTTTCCTGGTGGTGCATGGTCTGCTCATCTCTTCTGCAGCTCCTTCCCCATGCAAGTCAGCACCTTGCTCAGTGTGCCTGTCCTCAGGAGAGGCCCCCATCGCCCCAACCCCATCTGCAGCCCCACACCAGGCCAGCAGTAGCCTCCCTCGGTGTGCCATCCGGGTCGAGGCCTCCAATGTGCCAAGTCGGTGCCGAGGAACACCCCTGTGGGGTGTTGAGACCATCACTGTACAGCCTCCAAGCCACCCCAGGCAAGCATAAGCAGAGATGCTCTGTGTCCCTGCTGTGCTAATGGCTGCGCAAGGGTGTCGCTGCTGCTCCCCACAACCGTAGCCCTCCCAAAGCAGGAGTCGGCCATTCCCAGCAGCAGCCTGGATGCGAAGGTGCCAGACGCAGCTCCCAGCAGAACTGGAAGCAGACTCAAACTGCTGCACAAACTGGGAAGAGCAACCACAAAGAGCAGTTCGGGCAGTGCTCTGGGTGCCCTGCATGCTCCCAGCCCCACAGACTGCGTCCCTTTTGCAGCCCCTGTTCACAGCACTCCAGTCCTTCACTGCCTAAGGAGCAGCTAAATAGCAACCGGAAAGCGCAGGCAGGTGCCAGCCCCTCCAGCTTGAGGCTTCCCCCACCGGGTCCCTTCCCACGACACTGCAACGGCTTGCGACCTTGGCTCACTTCCCTTGTGAATGCCATCGCACCCGCCCACTGCCCTCACAACACGTAATTTTAATACTACTGAAACCTTTCTGCCCTACTCCCAAATGTTCAATTTAAAGCAAAAAGACATAGCTTACAAAATAAAAAATTCTATCCTAGTTCAGTTGATTTTTTAAATGTAAATGTGCAATCTAAATACAAATGTTTTGTCCATCAGGAAGAAGCTGTGATTACATGATCTTGACTGACAGAGGATTTTTGTCTACAAACTCCCTCCTAAATTTGTAAGATGCTCAAGGGGACTTCACATCTCCATGTCACACCAGATAAAATGACACCAGGTAAAATGTCTTGTTACCTCCAGGCGAGGAAGTGGTATTTTCACAGCGACATACTTCATTATGGGTTTGGGCAGTGACATTTTTGTCTCAATTTACCAGTTGCTCTTAAAGCATTTCCTTTTTTGTTTTGTTTAGGGTTTTTTGTTCTGGTGTGGCTCCTTCACAGCTGCAAAGAGTCGAAGGGAACCTCCCTCTTCCTTTCCATGACCTCATGTTCCAGAATCACAGCCTTGCAGCTGGGCAAGCAGCACAAATATCATCAGCCTGAAGTACATTTTCCTTCCCATGCAATTATTCTCCCTGCCACTCACTAACATCAGTCACCCTACATTGAGAGCATAACAAATGCTTGCTCCAAGTTAGTTGTCTTGATTGGGAATCTCTAAAGCCTCTAAGGAAGCCAAGTGTCCACTCCAATTGAAAATCAATGGATTTGGGGCATGCGCATTCCCTGCATGTCTTGGGAAATCACATTCCAGTTCCCTATTTATGATTGCTAGGCTAACTGGGAGCCTAAGCTATGCCTACACTGTCAGATATGCAGCTCAGAGACGGAACATGGATGAGATTAAGGACTGCAACTCGGTCTCTGCCCCAGTGCACACATTAAGTATCTCAAGCCATTTAGACAGCTGATTATACAATGTAGAGCCTAAATCTGTAAGCACACTATAAAGATCTGAGTCAGGCGTTCCTTTTCTCTTAGAAGTAGCAAGGTTCAAGCTCCTTAATTTAATTTTCAGAAGTATTTAGGCTGTGACCTGGAAGTCCAGGTCCCATATTTGAAAATAACACAGTCACTTATGATCCCAGGAGCATCGGTAGTACTTTAACACTGAAAATTTTAACCCAGTTTATTCAATCATTTGATGATAATCTCTGTTTCCACTAAAGAGCACTATTCACAAGCATTTATTACATTTTAAGCATCTTACATTAGTAGGTAAGACTGCCTTCGTATCTGTAAGAACTTTAACTGAAGGGCTCTAATGCTTTCTGTCTCTTCTTGGATATAAATAATAATGTTAGCAATGACATAAGGTACTGAAGTTTCTCAGAAAACAGGACAAGCTATTTGAGGAAAACCAACAGGTATAAAATTGCTGAGTAGCTGAAGCATCCTCCCTTGAAGGTGACTGGTGCAAAAGTCAGAAGAGCAAGGTGTTGGATACGTTGCTGCCTATCTCAGCAGAAACTTTGCTGGCAGTCACCTTCCTTTTCCTTGAGGCACAACTATATCCTTTTTGGAGAAAAAGACTGATATGGTCACCAAATATATTAAACGAAACATTAATTCGGACTTTGGACATTTTTCCCCTTGCACAGAAAGTTTTTGCACAGAAATGTTTCCCATAGCATTTCACTGGCTTAGCGAGGGTAACTGTGTGCCAGCTATTGCCTTTTGGCTGAACCTCACCCCTCTCTGGTGGAAGGTACCGTCCTCAGGGCAAAGTGGCAGAACAGCCTGGGAGAACCGACCTCGCTCTCTTCTGGACAGCCACATTAAACTGCTAAGAAAGGCTGTTTAAAGTAAGCAGACTCACTTCGCACTGGAGCAGATGAGAAATAACATTTATCTCCTTGGAGATAAATTCTGAAGGCTATGACTTCCAAAATGAGAAACTTCTTAGTAGCAATAGTGATTTCTAAAATGATGTCTTCAAGATGCCATTTTATACAGTAAAACTGGCACAAAAATTCAGTAAACCTTTTCATTTACACCAGGTATATTTAAACATAATACAGTGAGATGCACACTGACTGCTCAAACCCATGCAAATCTGAGCACAACTGTCAAGAATAAAAATATTTTGTTAAGAAATGATTGTATTATAGTGATAAATATGGCACAAAATGTTCATACAGAATTACAAAAGAAGATCTTTATCAATGACCTGGAGGAGGCAATGGACTGCACTGTCATCAAGTTTGCAGATGGGCCCAATTAGGGGAGACCAGTTGACACACTTAAGGGCAGGGCTGTCATCCAGGGAGACTTGGACAGGCTGGAGGGATGAGCTGACAGGGACCTTATGAAATTCAGGAAGGACAAATACAAAGTCCTGTACTTGGGAAGGAAGAAACTCTTGCAGTGCATAGGCTGGGCACTGCCTGGCTGGAAGGGCCCTGGGGACAGCAAGCGGAGCACGAGCCAGCAGCGTGCCCCGGTGCAGAGATGGCAAACAGCATCCCAGACTTCATTAGCAGAAGTATGGCCAGCAGATAGAGGGACGGGATCATCCCCCTTTATTCAAAAATCATCAGAGCATTCCTGAAATACTGCATCCCGATCTGCAGCTTGCCCTCCATGCAAGAAGGACACTGATAAACGGGAGTTCAGCGTAAGGCCCCCAGGCTGGTCAGGCTTGAGCTCTTGCCCTGTAAGGAGAGGCTGGAGGAGCTGGGCTGCTCCAGCATGGAGAAGGGGTGGCTTCAGGGGACCTAATGGCTTCTTCCAGTACCAGCAGGGAGGTTATCAAGAAGATGGAGCCACCCTCTTCACAGTGATGCATGGTGGGGGGATGACAGACAGTAGGTGTGAACTGACATAAGAGGCTTTGACTGGATATAAAAGAGGTGCTTTTTACCATGATCACAGTAGAGCAGTTGACCAATGTTGCCCAGAGAAGTTGTGCAGTCTCCCTCCTTCAAGTTTCTCAAAACCTGTCTGAGTAAAGCCCTGAGAAACCTGGACTGGTCTCACAGCTGAACGTGCTTTGAGCAGGAGGATGGACTAGAGCCCTTCTGAGGTCCCCTCCAACTTGAGTTATCCTGTGATCCTATAAGTCTATGTATAAAAAAGGAAAAAAATGGAAGGGGATGTGAAATTATGGTTGAAGCTGGGGTAATTAAAATATAATGCTGGTACAAGTATGATGACAGAATGACTACAGATGATTTTTTTGTTTTAAGGAAATAGCAAGAAGAGAACACTTTAAAATTTCTGTTCTGAAAGGTTAGAAAAACAAATTCTATTAAATTCCTCTCAGAAGAGGTAGATTCAGTATATTTATATACAGGACTAAAAGCAGCAAACAGGAACAAAATATATCAAAATATAAACCTGACTTAGTTGAGTTGCAAGATACTGAAAGCTAGGAGGGAGCAATAAGCAGATGAGGCAAGACCTGAGAAATGAAACACTACTATGCACAGTAAGCCTTGAAAAGTAAGAACAGAACAAAATATCTTCCATAGGCAATGGGAAATACTGAGTCACAAAACAGCAACCAAATCCAAAGATTTTGAGAATTGTTACCTTTGAAATAAAAAGAACTATACATAGAATTTTACCAGTTCAAAAGAAATAACCCTCTTTTGAAAAGGAAAGGGAGTGACTCCAGTACGCATAGCATTGGGGACACCTGGAATATATAAGAAGTTTATCAGCACCACAACTATTCCACAATTTTTTTGCAGAAGCAAGCAAGTGAAGAAGAAAAATATAAAAAATAGAAATAAGAGAGAACTCTAGTTCAGTACTTAGGCAAGTAACAATGAACATGGATTTACACAGAACAGGTCATGCTTACTTAAGTTACAGTATGATGAAGTGACAGGGAGAGTTAATGGGGATGAAACAATTTTTGCACTTCAGGAAAGCTTTGATATACTGCCACATTAAAGACAATATGTGATGGCTTTTGATATAAGTATTATGGTTGCAGTAAAATGGAAAGGAAAATTCTAAGAAAGACTTGGCAGGCAGTTAATTCAGGCTATCTCTGGAAAAAGACTGCTGAGAAACAAATCAATAGACAAGCAAAGCATAAGTTCACTAGAAATATTCCTAATTCCATCCTTCCCACAAAGCAATCACTCAGTGGAAACAAAATTTCTCCATTTACCAACACCAGTTACTGCCGTACTTCACTAATCATAATCACTTTAAAAAAAGAAACCATCAAACCAAATGTTACTAATAATGTAAAAGCATCTAAGGCTCTTAAACATTATTCAGACTTCACAAGTATGTCGCGAAGTGCCCATACAACAAATACGTTGCTCTAAGTTCTTTATACTCGCAGCCCAAAGGCAGGGCCTCTGCGTTGATGGGCCACTCCAAAAGATTGCAGTACTACCCAAACGCTTTCCTGTACTCAGCTAAATCACCCACTAAACCACATTACATTTATGTCGCTAAACTGTACTTTCATACATTGGAGGCCTTTTGAGGAATTCCACCCAATGCCATCAGAGATTAAAAACATGTGATCTTGGTATTCAGTGTGTCTCAACGATACAGCATTACACCTAAATACCATACCTTATTAAAAGTTACTGACTTGCTGGCGCTTAGAAAAAACCATTCTGATAAACTCACCAATACCCTTAGAGATACCAAAAGATGAAAAAAAACACAGAAGAAAAGGATAAGATCACCTACAGATGCTCAGCAGAACATTTTTGGTAGGTCAGTGCTTTTCTCCTGCCCTCTGTCTTGAAAACGTTGGCTGTCTCCTGTAGATGTCTGCCCTCTTCCATACTTGAGGAACTGCAGACTATTTTGATCTAACAGTCTGAACTGCTCAGGGTAAAAGGAGCCAAGTGATATGCTTGGCTCAGAGACATATAAAGCAAGAAAATCTCACCCGAATTTTCAAGTACTTTACACAGCAGTGTAAAAAAACTAAGGCACAAAGCAATGTGAGAAATGGTTTTACAGCAAGTAGCCCTTTGCAGTATAATAGGATACTTACGTAGGATGACAACATCTTCCCAGAAGCTATGCTTCAAAAAAACCAAGCTATGCCTAGTCAAAGACACTAGGATCATACAGGGTTAACCAGAAGAAATGTAATGGCCTGTGGATACAGTGAGACTGATTACTTCTGGCCTTAAGTTCTGTGAAACTCTGCCTCAGATCAATGTTTCAGCCTTTTTAGTATATTGCACAACCAACCATTTCAAAATGAAAAGAAAGAATTTCTTCAAACCTTTATGAAACACGCAACACATTTATGGTCTATATAATCTAGCTTGATTTTTTTCTGTTTTGTTTAATTAACGTAACACTTGAAGGAACTATACCTTAAAATTCAAATTAACAATTAAGGGTTTAGTTAGGCAGCTTTTGGAGCTAACTGGTTAGTGGCTTCTTAAGCAACTAAATGATAAATAAAAATAAATGAGCCAATAAAATGAAGTCCTACTCAAATAGAGAAAAACATAGTTACTAATGTAAAGACTGATTTATCTGAAATGTAAATGAAATCTTTAACAGCAATTCTTATGCAGTGAAATAAACCCAACTGCCATCTGTTGTTGATCAAAGGTCAGTTCAGTGTCAAGAATTTAATAAATTATTCATTTTGCCTACTGTAAATCATGAGGGCAGCCAACATTATGGCCATTCAGAAGTATTAATTCTGTATTTTTTCTTTAATATTTTTTTTTCTGGTATCTGAAGGGAAACTATTTTAGAAATACAGACATTAACTTAATATATTTGACTATGGTGATTATTTCATCTGTCAGCAGTCTTTTACAGCAACCACATAGTTGCCAAAGATCTAATACTATTGTCTGTTATGATTACATTTGTAATCCTGTTAATTTAATCTTCTTACACTTCCAGTTTTTTCTTTACAAATTAATTACATTATGACTGCTGTATGCTTTTCATTTGAATCATACAGTTTCCATGACAGATGTTTTCCTCTTCCAAAATGAAGTTAAATGTTTCTGGTTTTAAGACAACAACAACAAAAAAGAATTACCAGTTTGCCTCCTCATCCCGGTGACAGATCGGGTGACCTCATCTGATAATTCCTCTTTCATCCTTTGTTTTAAACTCTCGTCTTTCATTCTTTAAAATAATACGATCACCAAAGCCTCACGATGTCCTTCATTTCCATTTGGTTTCTTTTGTTTCTCTTCCTTTCCTACATTGTACAATACCATATCTGTACCTTTCTCGTGTCATAGCTAAGTGCAGCTTTTGCCACAAAATCCCCATAGTACATACAACGCAGAGATGTAGGTGTGCTCTATTGCTCATTCCCTGTTAGATCATCCACCTTTGCCTGTAGGTAATTCAAGGCAAATCCTAACTACTGTAGCAGGAGAGAAAAAATTTCTTTAGCATGCTCTTTGTGAGCATGCTAAAGAAATGTATTGATTTTTAAATAAGACAGATAAAAACAAACAACCATTTGCCCTGGGTATTTTGCCCTCCTTCACCTTCACGGCAGCACACACAGCTTCCTCTCCTATGATTTCAGGATAAAGGGACATTCCTTTACATCCTTTAGATCATCTTAAAATCTAAGTTCCCTGGAAATCTAAGGCGGGAAAAAAAAAGACTGCTTCTCCTTCTCTAGTCACAATTGCTGGACTATCAATTATTTATTATTAATTAAGTAGTGAATGTGCCTATGAACAGAAAACAGCATGCATACAGAGAAGACTCACAGGGAGTAACCAGGACTGATCAGGATTTCATTATTTTTCTTTATTTACAAAGAGTCATAAAGCCTGCTGAAGTTTGTGGGAAAAAAAAAAGCCAAAAATAATAGTAGGCTAAAAAAATAGGCTAAAAACCCTTTCCAAAAGCTCACCTGAAGTCAATTAACATTAATGATAAAACTAAATCTGCTGAGCCATAAATGGTAGATGCAATGGTTCATTTACAGCTGCTATGAGACGTGAAGTTCGTACTATTTATCCACCCCTCTCCTCTCTGGGAAAATCAAGAATATCCCAAGTAGACACAAAAGGATCATGAACTTAATGTTCCTCAAAGCTGAAGAAACCAACATCACTTGCAGCAGGCGGGCTGCTGCTTTCAGACATAGCTCGATGACAAATTTCCTCCAGTAGCAAGTGAGGTCTTATTCTCTTCAGGCTCCCCCTGGTTTTTAACTCCTATCCTTCAGTTTGCTGTCCCTTTAGTTGTAAAAATATAATGTCATATAGGACTACATTAAACCAGACCGCTGAAATTAATCAGATTAATATCCCCCCTCAAAAAAAAAAAAAAAAAAAAATCTTTAAAAGTTGTATTTACTTTAGAAAAAATTTAATAACTCAGATAATTTCAGTGATGTAGTTTACAATGCAGGATGCATTGGCACAAGGAGAACATCTGCAAACTCTGGAATAGTAGTTTCATAAGCAGACTTTAAAGTCAAAGACAACATCCAGGTCACAACTTCTCAAATGATCATTAAAGTTTAAAACCTTTAAGAAATGTCTGTACCCTCTGTAAAATCAGTTCTAAAGGGCATTCTAAAGACAGGTCTTAATCTGCACAGAAAAGAAGTAATCTCTCAGATTGTATACCCCACATATATACTAAATGTAAAATCAAAAGTGTGTTGGCCTTGGCTAGCTGCAAGGTGCCCACCAGCTGCTCTCTTACTCCCCCCCCTCAACAGGACAAGGGGAGAAAATAAGATGGAAAAGCTCATGGGTCAAGACAAGGACAGGGAGATCGCTCACCAGTCACCAGCACAGGCAAAACAGACTTGACTTGGGGAAATTAATTTAATTTTATTGCCAATGAATTGTGACAGAGTAGGATAGTAGGAAATACAAGCACATCTAAAACCACTTTCTCCCACCCCTCCCTTCTCCCCAGGCTCAACTTCACTCCTAACTTCTACCTCCCCTCTCAGGCAGCACAGGGGGATGGGGAATGGGGGTTGCGGTCACCCCATAATGCTTTGTCTCCTTCCTCCTCATGCTGTTCCCCTGCTCCAGCGTGGGGTCCCTCACACGGGATCCAGTCCTTCACGAACTGCTCCAATGTGGGTCCTTCCCACGGGCTGCAGCTCTTCAAGAACTGCTCCAGCATGGGTCCTTTACATGAGGTACAGTCCTTCAGGAATGGACTGCTCCAGCATGGGTCCCCCGCAGGGTCACAGGTCCTGCCAGAAGACCTGCTCCAGCGTGGGCTCCCCTCCATGGGCCACAGCACCCGTCAGGAGCCTGCTCCTGCGTGGGCTCTCTATGGGCTGCAGCTTCCTTCAGAGCACGTTCACCGGCTGTGGCGTGGGCTCCTCCACAGCCTGCAGGTGGATATCTGCTCCACCGTGGTCCTCCATGGGCTGCAGGGGGACAACTTGCTTCCCTGTGGTCTTCTCCATGGGCTGCAGGGGAATCTCTGCTCTGGCACCTGGAGCACCTCCTCCCCCTCCTTCTTCACTGATCTTGGTGTCTGCAGACTTGTTCCTCTCTTTTTTTTTTTCTCATTCCTCTCTCACAGCTGCCACACAGCTTTTTTTACCCTTTCTTAAATATGTTATCACAGAGGTACCACCAGTGTCACTGATGGGCTCAGCTTTGGCCAGCAGTGGGTCCGTCTTGGAATGTCTGGAACTAGCTCTGTCAGACATGGGGACACCTCCTGATGCCTTCTCACAGAAGCCACCGCTGCAGCCCCTCCACTACCAAAACCTTGCCACGTAAACTCAATACAACAGTCTCACTTCTGTCTGATTACAAGCCATTTGAGAAACTGTGTATCAGATTTCTATCTATCATTTGCTAATGCTGCAGACAAAATATAACATAGTTATGTAATTCACAGCAGCAGAGGGAGGACTGCAGGAATCATAAGTAATTCCACAGAAACAGAGATGTAGAGATAAAACAATTCCTGAGTCCAAAGCAGATTAACTGCTATCTTTCCTGTACTCTTTTGCACTATTATGAAATGTAGTGGTACTGTAAGCTCAGTTCAGTATTTCACAAGCATTGTATTTTTTGACAGATAAAAGCCCTCTCTCCTCAGAATAAAATAATGTCAGCTAAATGCAATCAATGGCAGGGAACAGAATTATACAGACCTGAGTCTCTAGTCAGCCAAAACAAAGATAGAAACCTTTGGAGGATGAAGAAATGGAGATGAGCTTTGGCTGCAGTTATCTGGAGTAATTCAAAAGGGAGTAGAGTGAGTACGACCCGGATGGACAAAGCAGAATATGTCAAGCACACGAGTTCATTAGCTATCGTCATAAAAAAAGGCATTACAATTTTTTTTGTACCTGATTACAGATGCTATAGACAACAACAGTAGTAGATTCATCTTAAAAATATATGGAGGATTCTATTTTTCACACTTTGACTTTTAAACTAATGCTATGATAATGATTTTCATTTTAACTACAGGTCCAGTGATAATTACTTATAGCTAAAATTAAATAAAATATGTCACTTAACTGTACAAAAGGATATAAAATAGTAACTTCAATAAATCAATTTCTTGTTAAATAGGCACTCAAGCACTTTCACTTAACCTAGTCTGTGATATTCAAAAGGAGGAAAATAAAGAGAATGACATTTACTCTATACGATGTGAAGGGTATTTATGCTTAGTCATTAGCTGGTTGAAGAATATATCCCAAGACAGGATAATGCAGATTTTCCTGACTGTATTACAAATGCTTCTTCTCAGACAGTTCACTTACTAAAAGCCTCCCCTAATCTACTGGCATGTCTACCTATTTATTCCTATATCATCAACACCAAAAAATCCCTTTCATTCATAATCGCAATGGTTGTCCCACTGCCATTCATTTAATTACATTAATGATTTTTATCCTATCTTTTGAAAGCTGTAGTACAGAAATGGCAATATAAAATATTTACAATACCTTCTTTTCCTTTCACAATTTATATATATCCAGTTTTGCTGTTTTCCACTTCTGCTGCTTTTCAAGAAGAAAGCTGACTATACAGTGAAGTTCTCAGCTGGACTCGGATCTAAGAGTGCTGCAGACTATAGACTGTGCCACTCTCAAACCTTTTGGGCCAGATCTGTAAGAACTGGTGAACAGGTTTTTTAGATCAAAGGTTACACTTCCAGTTTTGTAAATAACTGAAGTATTCCACTTCTTGGCACTATGCAGCCTTCATCCCACCAAGCACAGCTGAAGCTAAGGTGGATTTATCGTAACAGAAAAGGCTCATACATGACTGTGGCCCCTAAAGGTAATTCTTCATTAATTTCTCTACCCCGGTCCTATTCTGAAGAACGCCAGCTGCAGTCACATTGTGACTTGCCACTTCTAAAGACCAACAGACCAAGTCCTACTGTCTTCCTTTCCAAGCAGAACTGAATACATGGTAAGTTGGGAAGTTACAAAATTAACTCTCATAGAAGAAACAATTCTTAGAAGACACATTAAATTATTTTACAAAGTCAGCAAAAACTAAAGGGAAGAAGAGAGGATTACCCCAAAACTACAAACAACCAAGGATATTGTGCTCAACTATGTTAAGGCTGTGTTTGGCAGACAGGTGGAACAAAGAATCAGTGGATCACAGGGGGGTCAGAAATTCAGTGAACACAGAAGAGGGCTAAAAGGCTAAAAGTGATCAGGAGACTACTTACTTTAGACTCTTTGCCCAAAGCAAAATGAGATGTATTTAAGCCATTTCTAGTATATATTGGCCTAACTATAACCTGTTCTTAAAAACCTCAAAGGATGGAGGTTGTACAATCTGAAATACGGTCTTGCTATTCTAACCATCAGAAATTTGTTCCTGAAAATAATATTCTTTGCCACAACTCAAGCTCTTTATCGTTACTTTCCCAGCAGACACAGAGAACAATTCTTTACCCTCTTTCTCACAAAGCATTTCACATATTTGAGTGCTGTTCTCATGTCTCCCCAGTGTGTCTCTCTTTTAGGTCAAACACCCCCTTAGAATTCAATTTTTCCTAGAGGTCATGTTTTCTAGACTTCTGATTGTCTGTCTTCGTGGTTTAAAATGTGGATGCCCAAAACTGGAGACAGTATTCCATGCAGAACTGAGTAAAATAGGAATTATTTATTATCTTACATATGGCAACCCTGGTTCTATATCCCAGTTTGATATTTCCTTTTTTCTTCCTCAGCAGTCTACATCAGTAGCTAACATTCAGTTTGCTGTTCTTCTCTCGTTTTTTTTCCCCAGCGTTCCTACACAGCTAACCATTCCCTGTCTTGTGTTTTGTAAATTCTGGAAACTCAACAATATATCACACTTCTCAGAAAGAATTTATTAATGTGTTTTGTGATTGCTTCAGCCAGTTTCCTATATATTTTAGTGTGAAAATCATTAAGTTCATACAATTTATGGTTTGACTAGTAAATAAAAATAATAAAATACCTAGTCCATCAATCATCTGTGGGGTCAAAGGGTCTTTGACATTAAAGCTAGAACAGGTAGTCTGAATGCAGCATGTTTTACCACCATCACCATGCTCACTGTCATGTAGAAGTACAGGAAATACTGCAATGCTGTTATACCTTTGCTGCCCTCAGGCTAAGAGCTGGTAAGAATAAACCAAGTTAGAGAGAGAATAAGAGATTGAGATGATTTTCCCGTCTCTTACAGCTTCAGGTAAGCTCTGAAAATCACCTAGAATGCAAGATGTTCCTGCTTATGTTCTTGACATGTCTCCTTTTCTTTTGTCTCTTAATTCTTCTAGCCTTCAGTGTACTTCCCCCGCCCCGCCTTCCTCCCAAAAAAGAAAAAAGGAAAAAATGTCAGACCTAGGCTGCCAGAACCTCACGCTCTGCAACAGCAATGTAGCCTTTGACCAGAAAGGCAGCTAAAAGCAAGTCTTGCACAGTCCTGAGCTGATACAGGTTTGCCAAGTCTCTGAACAGGTACCTATGTCATACTTATCTTTCTCGAGCAGCTCTGTATGCGTCAGTACAAGGAACAGATGATGCATTTAATTTCTCACTGTTCCCTTCCTTCCCTATTTTTGTGCATTCATCTCATTTTTTTTCTTCACAGACAGGATCTGACTCACACAGTAGCGAGAAAAGTAACCACTTCAACCTGTCCCAATGAACTTTCTCTCATTTCCCCAAAAGGACAGTTAACAAAGGTAGTTACAAAAAAACCTTCCCTATAGCTTAAAAAGGTGGGAGAACAGAATTGCTAACGTGAAAGTTTGTGTTAATAACAAGTTAGAAGAAAATTTAGTAGAACAGAACAGAATAGTTCCAACTGGAAGGGACCTACAACGATAATCTGGTCCAACTGCCTGACCACTTCAGGGCTGACCAAAAGCTAAAGCATGTTGTTACGGGCATTGTCCAAACGCCTCTTAAACACTGACAGGCTTGGGGCATCGACCATCTCTCTAGGAAGCCTGTCCAGTGTTTGACCTCCCTCTCGGTAAAGAAATGCTTCCTAATGTCCAGCCTGAACCTCCCCAGTGGAACTTTGAACCATTCCCACATGTTCTGTCTCTGGATACCAGGGAGAAGAGATCAGCACCTCCCTCTCCACTTCCCCTCCTCAGGAAGCTGTAGAGAGCAACGAGGTCACCCCTCAGCCTCCTTTTCTCCAAACTAGACAAGCCCAAAGTCCTTCACAGGACATGCCTTCCAGCCCTTCACCAGCTGTGTTGCCCTCCTCTGGAGGCGTTCAAGGACCTCCACATCCTTCTTAACTTGTGGGGCCCAGAACTGCACACAGTGCTCAAGGTGAGGCCACACCAACACTGAATACGGCGGGACGGTCACCTCTCTTGACCGGCTGGTTATGCTGTGCTCGACGCACCCCGGGGTGCAGTTTGCCCTGTGGGCTGCCAGGGCACGCTGCTGACTCACGCTGAGCCTGCTGCCCACCAGCACCCCCAGACCCCGTTCTGCAGGGCTGCTCTCCAGCCACTCCTCTCCCAGTTTATTCTTGTGCCTGGCGTGACTCCGTCCCAGGTGCAGGATCCAGCATTTGTTCTTGTTAAATTTGTGATTAGTGAGATTGCAGATTAGACACCATGAGTTAAATCTGAGTATTAATATTATCCCTTTCAGTATATAAAAACACCTCTCAGACCATATATGCTGTTGGAATGAACAGCCCATAGGGCTACTCATATCAAATAATTTATTAATAAAAAATAAGGAAATTATTTTGGTATTTGAAACTAGTTCCAAGAAAATTACACATGATATCTAACTCCTCCCAGCAGAAAGCTAAACGTGGGAATTACAGATCTTAATATAAACACTTGAGCCTGTCTACTGCTTAAATGAAGGTTCCTTGATTCACCAAAGATGGTATACCTATTGCTGGAACAGGTTTATAGCACCACAGAAAAGAGATTACAAAAGGTCTAATCAATGCAAAGATGCTAAAGGAAGTTTTAGTTTATTTTAATTTTAATAGTCCATAATTTGTTGAAATCACTTCAGAAGTGTCAAGTTTCTTTTCAGAATTTTTCACATCAAAAAAGAGCAGGGAAGGAGCTTTGCATGTGGTTATTTTACTAGCCAAAATCTGACAAGGAAATTGATCCTCTTCTGAGACACAATACAAGAGTTGGAGAGATGTCTTTTGGCAGCTATTGGTACGATATGTCACCAAATCTCTGCAGGGAAAAAAAAATGGTTTTGCCAAAGGTACAAGATTTATGGTCTGAATGAAAGGGAAAAACAACCAACCAACCAACCCACCCACCAAAAAAAGACCACCTCATTTTAACTGTTTGGAAGGGTTTCGTAGTATCTCTTGGGTGGCCTTGGTGGGGGGAAAATGGAGAGTCAATCATGGGATTCATAGGTTACTACTACAAACACACATCATCCTCCCTGCAGTACGTGCCATTATCTCGATGTCCAGTAGAAACAACCAAAGGATCTCCAGAACCAAAAATTTTCCTTTGAGATGCAAATTACCATATCTGAAGTTCAAAGCTGTAATACCAACATGTTGCCTGTAGGACAGGTACAGAGAAACATAACATGCATTGGTACCAAATTGTGTAAACTGACAGAAGCGCAGTGATCTGCTGGAGACTCAGAAACTTCATTTTGTAAGGGAAGAATAAAATCTCCAAGAAAGTACTAGGTGAATCAGGCTTACTGAGATGCCTTATTACTTGTTAAATCAAACACATACTTAACAGCCTATAGCTCATAGTGCTGAGTTGTAACAACATCTCTGAGTAGTGCATTTGCCCTGTGTCATAAGAATGAACAACTGCCCCCCCCCCCCTTTTTTTTCTTTTCGCTATTGTCATTCTATTGGAGTTTGGTTTTTTGGAGTTCACTAGTGGGCTTACATGTAAGAGGAAAACAAAATAGCAAAGCTAGATTACTACGTGCTTATCTTCAGTTTAGCTCTCAAAATCTTAACTGTGACAGAAGGGTACATTATCAACATTGAAATACAAATTTCCAGGAGAAGAAACTATAAGCTTTCGATTTCACCTTATTTATTTAATGTTCTCTTCAGAAAGCTCTTTCTCACCTCAAAACCATGTAAAACCAATCGCTCCTCTCAAAATATTTGGAATGGAATCATTGAGATGCACCTATTCAAAACTATCAAGTTACACATTTTTTGCATGAGTCATTAGTCATAGGCTTGCATTTCCTCAAGTGCTGGTAACTCATGAATCCCAATCACAGCACACAAGCTTGGAAGAGAGTCCTCTGGCTTCCAGATATGCCAAATACAGATGATTGTTTTGCAGGGTTTTGGAGAGGGCTGCTCAGATGCTAGCTAGCCCTACTGAAGACCAGGTCACTGGCTGCCAAACTAGCTTCAAGCATACGACTTGCAACTTCTTTTTTCTGGGACATTTTTCAGGGAGAGGATATCACAAGAGGTCAGGCTCTCGTATCTATTGGCTCTGGTGCATCCTTGGGACTCTAAAGGACAGCTACTAAAACAACTGAAAAATAATTCTTGTCAAGGATAATGAAGGTATTTCAGGTTTTGCAACCAGAAAAAGCCTTTATTTTGGGTAATATGGGAAACTGATTAGAGCTGGTTAGGAATATAGATAAAGCTAATGAATTTGGGGTACAATCTCCTGGAGTGGGACACATTCATCTGGTGAGACAGCTTCAAAGGACTCAGTTGAGAGTATCTCCTAAAAAAGGGCAAAAAAACCACACTGGGAGCTGGGCCCAGGAAATCGCGTTTGTAGAGATTCGATAGTCTTCAGCAAGCAAGAATACCAGGCAACATGCAGGCAACCTGCAAATCCTGGCAAATCTAATTTAAAAGCTGAGACAATTACTCAATGTGCACAAGTGAAACTGTTCATGCATCTCTTTCTTGGCCTTACTGCACATTATTCTAAATCAAAATTGCTTACAACTATTTAAGAATCTTTGGAAAACACCACTTTTTCGAGGTTCTGGATACAGGAATGTTCTGTTCTGACAACAGCATGCAGCCACTATCCTGTAAGAGCCTGCAACTTCAATAAAGTCAGTCTTAAATACAGGTTTTGAGAAAGACGCAAGCAATCAATAGGCCACCCTGCTTGCCTTTAACACTCTGAGGAATTAAATATGTCTGTAGCATAGCAGAATCTGAACAATTCAGAAACAATGCAGAAGATGGAAGCAGGCAAAACCTTAGTGTAGCTTTGTTGCAACAAAAACCTAGCACATCAACACTAAAGACCAGAAAATTACTGCTGTAGGATAATCAAACTGACCCTAGGATTTTTCCACCCTCAATTTCCATTCTCCTTCTGTTGAGAAACACAATGTTATAGTGGTGTTCTTTTCCTCAGAAAAAAAAAAAAATATTAAAAAATCCAGCATTTGAAAACTAGAGAATGCAACAACAGCAGAAGAACTTTGCAAAATCTTTATAATCAGAATGCTACAGTTTGTGTCACAAAGTTTTCAAGACACCAGGAAAAACAGCAAACCAAAAACTAAATGTAAAATAAATAAAAATCAAGCATCAGACAACTAAAACAGAAAAAAAATTACCTTTAGAAATACTGTAAAATTCCAAATTCATCAAGAAATGATAAAACTACTGCTGCAATTACCTAAATACATGAAAAGAATATTCCTACAAGAAGCTAAATACAGCATTCTTGGGTTTATTTTGCTTGAGAGAAGAAATCAGTCTGATCAATGAGAAGTCTTGATCAGCTTGAATTTATGAACAGCTTGGAGCAACCATACACAAGTCAGATACTAAAATACATTTTTTGAAGCGGGGGGGGGGATATAAATAAATAAATTCACCAAGCTATGTAGAGAATAATAAATAAACGTTTTTCCTCCACTCGTCCTACCTTGCAAACAGTTTCTTCTTACCTGTTAGCAAAATGAATTGTGTTAGTTGGTTACTTTGTACACAAGAATAAAGTGTAACACTTTTCCTTTTTTAAAGATTTTTTTATTTATTTCACCAGCTAAGAGTAAGTAACAAAACTGAGAATCAATTTATTATTAAGATCTTTCATGTAGGTCTCCTGGGAGGCACAGTCAGCAACTCAGAAGTGAAGTCAGGAAGGATGTCATTGCCCTTGGGTAGCCAACATTCATCACAGCGGGCAGCCTTTATTGTCCACCATGCTATAATAGTTTCTCAGTAGGGAAGGCAGCACGTAGTGGCATGATGACGTGCAAGATTATGCCTAAAAACACAAAACTCTGGTTTAGAGAGAGCTGGTTAGGAGTGTTTACAGTGGCAGTGGAAGGGAAGAAAGGCAGAATGACTTGGTTCTCTTTTTAGTCTTGAACACTGGTAAACATTTTTCATTCTGTATCATGTTCAGGAAACGAAAAGAAGTTTCTTTCCATCATGTGTTTTTTTATTTGGTCATTACTTGCTTACCTCTCTTCTACTGAACTCTGCCATTTATGACATCTCATTTCCCCAAAACAGGAACTGGATACACCCAGAAAACACCTAGGTCTTTAACACATTGCAAACTGTTTCCCGGTTCTTTATAAGATAGGCAGATTAATCATCACTGTCACTGAATTTCTATTTTACTTACTTAAAATGGCCGGAGAAGCTAAACTAGAGTCAATCATAGTCATTAGAGTTAGTTGAGAAAAAAAGACAATGAAAAGGTTTACAGCCAACAATTTTATACAGAAAAATGGGTCATTCAGATCCAAAGCTTTTCTATGAATAGTGAGCAGCAGTAGAGTATGTTAAGTCAAATTGGAACTGACTGCAAATTTTCCATCAGAGACACTAAGGTGCTGTGTGTGTCTGCACACACACGTGTGTGTGTGAAAAAGGTAGTGGTTTGCAAGATGGTTGTTTCCCTGTTTCTCATTAAATCTCTTTCAGATTACCTTGAATCAGATTTTGAAACTCAATTTACAGATTTGCTCCTAATTTTTAAAGTAGTTCCACTCACTTGGATGGACTCGGTTGTTATTTAGTGTGAATTAAAATAGCAGCAGTTGGCATTCTACCACACTGAGTAAGGACAGATTCAGTGAAGGACTAAAACACCTGAAGGCAAGATCCAAAATATCTTCTTTGATGGTTTCACATCCAGAAGTCCCAGTCAGCTCTTCTGGTGAAGCAAGGCTACACTGCTGTCAGGAATGCAAGAGACATGAAGCCAAGACAGCAAGCAGGTGGTAGAGAGACCCTTCAGTTTCCTATAGAGCTACTCAGTTATGCTTCACAGAGTATCTGTCCACTAATTGCAAGAAGCAATATGCCAGGACATGATGTGCTGTATGCCACCTTCACAGTGGTGAAATGCTCCCCAGTATCAGGGCCTAGTCTTTTTCTTTGGGAAGACGCAGGAGTCCATAAAGTGTAAAGAAATACAGCAGCTCCTGTAAGACTCTGGGAAACTTCGCAAATCAATGAATATAAAATTCAACTAAAACCTGTTCAGATAAAGATGTTACCTAGTCATATGCTGTTTAGTCAGCTTCAGGTATACTTTTGTTCAGAAAAAAGCAAGTTTAAATGGATTACTTCTCTATTGGTGGTGGGAATTGGCTGCAGCCAGCACTTCTGAATAATGCACAGACTAGCTACTTGTTTCTGGATTTGACATTTTCAAATCATGAGGTGAAAAGGTCATGTAAAAGGAAAATGAGTTGCTACAGAGCAGTAGTTAACATCCACAGCCGCCATTACACTCTCACTCTGCAGCTACAATACATGGATCAAGTGCCAATACCCTGAGTGGGCATGAAATACGAAAAGCCCTCCAGGCACCCAACTCCCCGTACACAATGCAACAGGAATACCATCACTGCACTGACAGACTGAAGCACTGTTGACACAAGTAGAGACAGGACTGACAGGGCATGAAACTAGGTCTAGGAAAATGCAAAAGGATGTAGTCTGTGAAGTCTGGCCCTATTTTCTTGAAAAAATGGGAACTGTACTACCCAACCTGACACTTTTTTGGTCAGCTTAATCTCAGAAAGCAAAAGGCGTGCAAGTGAACTTCCAAGGATGAGAATTCTCAGATATTCCCACTAAGCAACTTCTGTTTGGTGCTTTCTGTGTGAGAAACAGAAGATACAAGCCACTGGATTGAAAAACGGTATTGCTGTGGCATGTAAAATATTAATCATTTTAATTCTTTTCAAGTACCTTATTAGAAAACAAATCTACTTGATGTTGCTTCAGTCTTGCAGATGTTTTGCTTTCAAGCAATTAAACTATAGTCATACTGCCTCTCAAGAGTTTCTAATGAGAAACCCAATTAACATTCAGCACTTTAAAGAGGTAGAATTTAAGAGTTTGCTGTTCATCTTTTCTTAGCCAGCTAAATGAACACAATTTATTTTGCATAATAAAAACAAGAATAGAAAGTAACAGAAAGAGACAACAGGTCCAGCAGGGGAACCCTTAAATACAGCTTGTTATTAATCAATTTATTTCACACAGTGGCTTCTAAGCAGCACACTACAAGTGTAGTGTGTGCCCATAAAAATAACAGGAGTGAAAAACTGCATGCTCTAATTCTTAAAGGTTGTTGATCACTGAGGATTAAAAGCATTGCATAAGAACATGAAAACAGCACTAGGTCTTCAGCTATGGGATAATGCAGTTATTTGAGAAATACATGGCAGAAAGATCTGGCTTCCATTTTTATTTGTGCAATTTAGGTAATGGGGAAAACGTATTATGCTCTTCTAAAGCAATAGTGATGAAGCGCATCCACAATGAACAAGGTCAACAACTGTATCTGTTTACAAACAGTCAGATTATGAATCTGCTAACTTGTGATCCTGAAAGCTCCTTACTAAGTCAGATTAACATGGAGTTTCTGTTTATCGTCCTGACATAGCCAAAGAACCTCACGTCCAAAGAATACAAACAGCTCCCTGTTTTCAACACCATAAATTTCAGTAAGAGCTCTCTGCCTATTTTCTGAATTTACAGTAAAATGTGTACAATATTGCCAAACAAAGTATATAGAAATCACAACTCACCTATCCAGGTATATCAACTGCAATCTCATCTACTGGCAAAATAGATTTCAAAAGGTTGAAAAGATAGTTATTATATTTTATCAATAACTTATACCTGCAGCACATGTATGTATGCAAACCAGAATTAAAAACCCTTTATCTAGCAATGAATGAACTGAACAGAACCCCTGCATTTAAATGCTTAAATTTAGTGGAGCACATACCCCATTTATGGGGTTTTACAGTGATATTCATTTTAAGTGGCTCAGGACTAAGTACATGTAGCAAATTGTAGTGAGACAAGCAGATTGCCTGGATTGCCCCGTCTGTCACCCTACCGCAAGGCTATTGCAATGGGCCTGCCCTTTTGGGAAGCAGTAACTACTATTTGGAAGCACATTTGCTTCCAGCACGAACCCCATTTTGCAGCGAATGCTGTTTTTCACAGCTCTGAATATGGTTTATAGAACTGACATCCTTCCTTTCACTAGAATTAAAATTAAGGGGGCAGAAGATGATAGAAATGAAACACTCAGTATCTATATATAAACACAACTTGAGAAAAATGTTAGTTTACATATTTTGTTTTTTAATAAACTAATTATTAATTACTCTTTCTAAGCCTTTAGTCTACCCCTGAGTTAGAGAATGCAAACCAGCATTGTTCAAGTCATGTCGTTTATGAACACATACATTCCCTACTTTATCCCAAAGGGGCAAGGGCGAAGAAAAAACAAAAAACAACCACCAAATTTCAGGACATATGGACCTTGGCTTTGGGTATGTTTAGAAAGATGAGCTAGGGGAGAGCAAAATGGCCCAGATGGGAAGCAATCGTACCTGCATGCAATCTGCAACCACGGTGGCAGAAGCATGCTCTAGGTCTACATCTTCTCCCAGAGGCCCCTGCTAGCAGGCATCTCTGCCAGAAACGACAATCTCACAAAACTGGGGGGGGGGGTCAGTGGCCAAACTCCGGAAAATAGAAAGACTGCACAGCAGGAGCACACTGGATCATCTCCCGTGAGAGACTGGGAGGAAAGAGGGCAAGTCACTCACAGAATCTACTGAGTGTCAGATTTTGTCTCTGATTAGGCTTATCTTTATATTTACTGTATTTTTATTCACTTCTATATGCCTACGACCTCACTATTGTATTTTGCAGAGCCAAATGCAGGGAAAGTCTAGGGATAAGAAGAGATCATTCTTCCTGCAAAAATAGTTTTACCTTATCTTTTCTTTTACCTAAACAGTTTACAAACAAAAATAAAATCTAAAATGAAAAACTGCAACTCATGAAACTCTCTCCAAAATGCTGCTGAGGAACTTCTCTTTTTGCCTTATCTCAACCATGCATTTTTCCTTAGTTTCCTTCCCAATATGAAATTACGCTGCTGGGCTTTTTTTGTTAATTAGAAACAAGGTCTCAAGACTAATCTAGCAACAGAAGAAGAAACTATTCCTTCCAAGAATACTTCACACTGATCCTCTGTTATATGACAGGAATTTTAAATATTGGAAAAAATTGCTCACAAAAGGCTGACTCTAAATTACCTACTTTCAAACTCTGCATATGGAAGAGTGACACAATACTTCATCTGACAGTTAAACTGCAATTTAAAAAAAAAAAAAGTTGAAACCTTTCCATTCATATTAAACTATAATTTGCAAGTAGTATGTGCAATAGCATCTAAAGAATCTGCAAGAAATCTAGGTCAAAGAAATTTTTTTTATTAGACCTTATGAAAGAAAAAAATGGTAAGAAAATAGATGAAACCACTGAAGATAAACATGTTTGACAGAGAGCCAAAGTCACAGACATGCTCAAGAGACAGCATTTATCAAGTAGAACATGAAACACTCTGAAAGTATATGGCCATATCTAAATATACTAAAAAAGATTCCCAAATAAGTCATTCTTTATTTAACATACTGTGGTGGGTTGACCCTGGCTGGATGCCAGGTGCCCACCAAAGCTGCTCTGTCACTCCCCTCCTCAGCTGGACAGGGGAGAGAAAATATATCGAAAGGCTCGCGGGTTGAGGTAAGGACAGGGAGAGATCATTCACTAATTACCATCACAGGCAAAACAGACTTGACTTGGGGCAATTAGTTTATTACCAATCAAATCAGAGTAGGATAATGAGAAATAAAACCAAATCTTAAAATACCTTCCCCCCAACCCTCCCTTCTTCCCAGGCTCAACTTCACTCCTGATTTCTCTGCCTCCTTCCCCCCCACAGCGCAGGGGGACGGGGAATGGGGGTTGCGGTCAGTTCATCACACACTGTCTCTGCTGCTCCTTCCTCCTCATGGGGAGGACTCCTCACACTCTTCCCCTGCTCCAGCATGGGGTCCCTCCCACAGGAGACAGTCCTCCACAAACTTCTCCAATGTGAGTCCTTCCCATGGGCTGCAGTTCTTCACGATGGGGGTGCAGTCCTTCAGGAACAGACTGCTCCAGCATGGGTCCCCCCACGGGGTCACAAGTCCTGCCAGCAAACCTGCTCCAGCGTGGGTTCAACAGGTCCTGCCAGGAGCCTGCTCCAGCATGGGCTTCCCACGAGGTCACAGCCTCCTTCGAGCATCCACCTGCTCCAGTGTGGGGTCCTCCACAGGCTGCAGGTGGATATCTGCTCCACCATTAACCTCCATGGGCTGCAGGGGACAGCCTGCCTCACCATGGTCTGCACCAGGGGCTGCAGGGGAATCTCTGCTCCAGCGCCTGGAGCACCTCCTCCCCCTCCTTCTTCACTGACCTGGGTGTCTGCAGGGCTGTTTCTCTCACATATTCTCACTCCTCTCTCCAGCTGCAGTTGCGCAGGGGTTTTTTCCCCTTCTGAAATACCCAGAGGTAGGTGGTGCCCGTTCTGAATATCCCAGAGGCACTACCACCATTGCTGATGGGCTCGGCCTTGGCCAGTGGCGGGTCCGTCTTGGAGCCGGCTGGCATTGGCTCTATTGGACATAGGGGAAGCTTCTAGCAGCTGCTCACAGAAGTCACCCCTGTAGCCCCCGGCTACCAAAACCTTGCCATGCAAACCCAATACACATACCACTGGTCAAATCAGTCCCACTTCAAAACAAATAACTTCAAAACAAGCTGCACCAGAATAACATTTTGGATTAATGCCTTCTCCAGATGGAGTTTTCAACTTAATGAATAACAAGTAGCATGAAATCTTGCAGCCAAAATTATACCCGCTCAAATCTGAACAGAGGAAGAAGCACAGAGATGAACAGAACACTTGAGGCTGCACTAACCACCCTAAATACTTGCTCCTCCTAAAACATTCTTCATCCTAAGCACTTGGAAGGATGTGGTATGACGAATAACTCAAGATACTAACATCAGCCCATTCACTGAAAAACAGACTACAGAACTCCTAAGGAAATGTAGTATCACAAGGCCAGAGCTGGATCAAAAAAAACTATCAAACTTCCTAACAAAAGCCTGTAAAATCAGTTCAGCACGTTCAGTACATAGAAATTTGTTTCAAAGAGAAAAAGCAGACGAATTTCACAGAAGGTAGCTTCTTGACTCATAAAACCGATGTCATAAAGTCACTCTCAAGAAGAAATTAAACTATAAAGCCAATTAAAATTCACCACTTCAGTAATGAAACAGCATGCAGGCTTACTTTGTCAAATGCGAGATATTGTAGAAAAAATATGAACCACACTGACAAGGAAGTAATTGACTAAGAACTACAACTTTCAAAAGGGAGGAGTAAGACTCACGTTTAGGAACTCAGGAAATTTAAGAACACAACTGGAGAAATTCAAAAGCAAGCTACATCGATTCGAAAATGATCTATGTAAAATGTCCCATTGGAGAAATGCTCAGCTTGTTAGCATGCTTCTAACACCAAGCACTTTTGTGGCCAAACACCTAAGAATGACTCTTTGCTTTTAATTTTCCTATAACATGCATAAACAAAAAAGAAGTTACAGTGATAGAATTGAGTCACCTGTACTGCCACTTACAAAACTGAAAACAGAAGTTGCCATTTTCAGACTTAGACTGAAAAAATAAGACACTGGGAGTATTTGCGAAAGCTGATTTTAAGAAAATAAGGTAATATGTCAAGTAGCTACTTCTCATCCATGGACAGAAAGACAAATAGACAGATACCTTTATAGGGCAATTCAAGGGCAGAGGTCTAATTTACCTATTAGCTAGCTAATACAGCAATTAAACGATGGAGCCTTGGGAGATTAGGCCTGTGTATACTGTGCTCTGGCATGCAACTTTCTGTCTGATTTCAACAGCCCTAAACACACAAAGCTCTTACTGGCTTCAGTAAAGGTCAAAGTATTTTTGAACTTCCAAAAATCAGTAGGAATTTAGCATTGTAGAAAACCAAGCGTAACAATGACTGAATTCAATTCCACTTAGGAATAGGTTCATCCCCAAGATCTGTAACTGCAAAAAAGTGTCAGCACAGACTCTCTACACTGCTTTGGCCTTAGCATTGCAAGAAAGTAGCCAAAAATATACATCTTTTATTGTGACGTTTCTTTTGTTTTCTGACCAATTACATATTTACGTATAAGACAGGTGCTAGAAGCATGGCACATACTCTTAAGCCATTATGTATTGCTTTTATCACTATGGATGCTACCAATACTAGAGTTTTCTTATTTTGAAGATAATTTATGCCATGATACTTAAATCTTTTAAAGCCCTAGTTTCTATCTGGTGAAGCTTTAATGCCACTAAAAATTCAAATGAGTAATAGTCTAATTCTTTTGATTTTTCAGAAAAGCTTGAAACTATGAACTCTTACTATTGCTTTCTGAACCTCACTATACTTTACCAATCATATTTTTTGAGAACAATCCTTAAAAACTACTTGGGACTGAAAACAGCACAGAAATAGAGAAGGGAATGAAATAAACTTTGATGGATTCAGAGGCATTTGCATTATAAAATTAAAGTTAAAGAAGTGCTGAATGACAGCAAATGGTAATTGAAAAGACAGATCTCAGAGACAGAAACCTCATGGGAAAACATCATGAAAATGGCAAGTACTTCAATTTTAAGATGGATCTGGGATTGTCTATTTGTGAGTGTTGATAATACCCTAAAATCAACAAGAAAGAAGAAGTGAAACATATGGTGCCTGTATTCAAGTCTCCATTTGCAGAGTTTTAAGGTTTATAAATCCTCACATGGGACATTTCAACTACAATATGGAAGAACAAAATTGGACCTAATTATGCCTTTGTTAATAAAGTCAATTATACAGTTAATCTTTTTCTAATTAAAACTTAGAATTGGTTTAACATTTTTCCTCACTTTTTTCCTAAGAAACATGTATTTAGTTGCTTCTTAATGTTCTAACTTCATATTTGTTTGCAAGTCATTATTAATACGGGAATTAATTGTATTTCTATATGAAAAACATCAAAAAAGATTAAGTAATTCCTTATTTTTTATTATCAAATTCAACTCTATATATAATGATACCAATAATATCACTATCAAATGCTGCTTGCTCAAGTACTACTAAAATGACACTGGACATTCAGTCCACTGTTTACAAGTCTGATTTTTGGGATTACAAGAGTAGAACTGAAATCAGGATTGAACAAAAACATCACTTATTTCCTACTTGTCCATTTCCACTTAAACAGCAGCTTAAAAACCCTTAATTATTCATTCCGAACTAGGAGAGATCATCTCTTTTTCTTTCACTTCGGTACAAACCTTTTTGACAGAAACCTGCCTGCCTTACGGGGCTATCCTCAGCAGGTTAAAACAGGAGGTGACCAGTATGGGAACCCCCCAGATCTCATTAGCTGAGGAGCATAGGAGTTTTTACATACTCTTGCAGTTCCAGGTGGAATTCTGAAGGAGAGCCTACATGTGCTTCATCCTCAAGCTTAGCACCACTGTTCTTTTTTTAGCCAGAAGGGGCTTATCTTATTACCCTTCTTAGCTGTGATCTCCACATAGAACTGGAGAACATCATCAACCCAAAATGCACAGGCAGCACACAGGAGGCAGCCAATTCACACTTTCTTGTGCCTCTCAAATGCCTAACAAGACTCTGTTGTTACAGTTCAGCTTTGTGCATCCCGTTAATGTAAAATCATACTGCTTCCTTTCTCTTAATTCAGGTAAAACTGATACAGTGTAATAATTAACCCCACAGCTATGTTTTTTAAAAACCCATACTGCTTTGCAGAACTACAGTTAGTGTCACTTGGTTTTCTGCCTGGCAGGATGCACACACTAGTTTTTCACCATCATCTGATGAATAATTCAAGCTTTCTATATTTGTGCATAAAGAGGTTCCTCTATTCTGTTTCAGCGGTTACACCATGATCATTACAAGTAGTTTCCACATAATCTCAGACTGTCTGCATTAGGTATTTTTTCCAGCAATATTCAGCTGTGGCACCTGCAAAGCAATTCAGAGCATAAGAGAAGTGAGAGTGACAGAGTATGTTCTTACCAAAATGATAACCTCACCACTATCCCAACAGAATATATGAGGGCATAAATTACCTTTAGCAGACTGCAAAAGCAAGCACGTATGGGGATGCTTGAGAACAACAGAGCCCTCTGACAGAAACAGAACACCATCACATAATTGAAATAAAATTTCAGCACTTGTCAGAGGTTTATACAACGTTGGTGCAGGCTTGCAGCAGGCTTACAAATTCCTCATTCATATAGAAAACTCACTACCACTACTCCAGCCTCATAAGTAAGAGATGCAGTTGCCTGCACCAATATAATTAAAACAGCTTCTGAGTCACAGAGGAAAATCTGGCCCATGCTGATGCATTATGCAGAGCATCCATAAAAATGACTGTGCTGATAGCATTAAGAACTATGACCATGGAATTGGAAGTGTTGTTATTGTCTCCACAATACTAAATTTATCCTTCGTATAACAAATACAGGGAAGTGAAAAAATTAACACCTTAAAAAGATAATGAGCAATTCAGCAACAAAAGATTCTACTGTCTACTCATTATTTTTATTCAGGTCGCTCAGTATATGAACCAATATCAACCAAAAGATCTGAACTGTGAACAGGAATGTTTCAAGGTCATTCCTTTCCAAACATAAACAGGATTTTAGCAGGAATTAAATTAATTGGAAGAGAATGAAGGGATTTTTTGCTCTGTTCCTGTAATCTGTTTATTTTACTGGCAAGCACAGTAGAGCTACTTGAAATTTGCAAAACAAAGGAGTAACATAAAATACTACTGTGTAAAAACTTAATTTATGCAAGTTATTTTTCTCCCCACATCTGGCTTGACACCCTGCAGAAGAACAAACATGAAACATTTGTTCCTACCTATCCTGCAATTACGGTACTCAAGGATTTGTATCACAGAGCTAGTTCTCTCTTCCAGTGTCCTCTCACTGCTCCACCCACAGCAATATGTTTGCACCCATTCCATCCATCGTGGTGAACAGCATTTAGGGACCAGCCACATGTAAAAAACATCATCGAAATCAGTGGTGCTGCACCAGAAAAAGCCTTATGTGCTTTTAAAACTGATTAAGAAAAAAAATACAGATTCTTACCCTTTGATAATAGTAGCTTCACCAGGTGTGTTTATGCATAACTTCATTTTTGGGAGGTGGGGGAATGAACAGAAATTATCAATGCCTGTTTTAATAGATATCTGTAAACAGATGTTGTAAAAATACAATTGTGCCCCTTACACACTGCTACCTAGAGAGACTTGAGGAAACAACTATTCACAGCAGTTACTGTGCATGTCCGGTCCATTGCAGCTTAGTTCCACATTACCAAGTAGCCAGAAGGTAGAGGACAAAAAATACATATGGACTTAATTTTATTAAATATAAACATGTAATGTTTGCTTCCCTATTGATGAACAGAAGGTAGGAATATTCCCCACACATGGATCAAAGCTGTTAGCAATACACTATCTGACCCTTCACTAACACATGGGAAGAACCTATCTTTCACCACCTGTTGATTTGTGGAGCTGATTAAAGGAAAATTATCCAGCATCTTCCATATGTTAAAATAGAATGAGTCAGTCAAAGTCTGTCTCCCATGGCTCTGTTCTAGACCCTAGACCCTGCTGAAGTAGCTCTTTAAAGGAAGGGTTAAATTTATTTCTTTCAATGAGGAAGTACTGTTGTTCTGTACAGTTTTATTTGGTTTAGCTTGTAAATTCATATTAATGACTTCTAACATTAGCATCTGTTAGTAGGAAAGGATCAGAACTACAACTTCCAAACAGAGATAACTTGTGCAAGGAGGAAAAAACCACAAGCTTAGGCATGAATTTCAATGTAGTAGTACTCTGTAATAGACTAAACCACCGTCTCTGTAATCTCCTGTCCCAAGCTCTATTAGTTAATACCTTAATTTAAACTTGGAATTAAATGTTCTTGTAGCTCACCTTTAACCAACTGTACTCAAGTCATGCTTTATGTGACTGGGCTCACAGATTACTACAATTTTTAAAGCATTCTCCTAGTGGTCTCCCATAAACTACTTTTTTGCATCAGCATTTTTTACAAAAAAAGTGTAAAAAATATTGTGACCTATTAGCAATACTAAAACTGTACCCATAATGTCCAAAGATTTAAGAAAAGCAAAGCATGCAGAGCCAGGCTAGATGATTTAGCTGGGGGGGGAAGAAGTTTTGAGCCAAATGGTCACTTCAGATCCTTTGCTGGGATTCATAATTAGGAGTCATGCACTCTTACAAATACATGAACTCATTATTGCGTTGTATAAATGCAAATGCTCATTTGTACAGAGTTAAACTTTTTGCTCATGCAAAGTGATGCATATATTTTACTGATCTATAAAATAATCTTCTCTTCAATATCAAGAGCCTAGTTGAGACAGTAACACAGTCAAAGTAACACAAAAGATTACAGTTAAAAAAAAGAACAGGAACTTTATCTAAATGTCACATCCTAAGGAATGATCAATACAATATGATAGTGGTCTTGTCTTAGCTATGATGATCTACCAGCCAAATGAAGAAGATCTTCTTGTGTTCCTCCAAAGTGCTCTTGCACAGCTCAATAGCTGTGTGTTTGAAGAAAGCATCTTAGAGGATTATAGTTTGAAGTCCTTCAGGAATAATGTTGCATTTCTAGCTCAAGATCAAAAATGGATGATTAGTTCGGTTTCTTTGGATAAAATACCATCATTTTATCTTTCTTTATCTGTTAAAGAGCTATGGTTAACAGTGCACCGAGAACAGACTGGAAGATGTAATAAGACTGTCATTCAAGTTAGTCGGTTACACCTATCTTAAGCATAAACAAATTTGCAGGCTTCAGATGTGCTGCAGCTCAGAGATGGTCATAATCATTAATTTATCACAATTCAATTTTTACTGAATGCAATAGGAATCTTCCTAAACAAGGACACATGACAAAACACTAGTGGTTTAAAATTGCAACAGCCCAGAACTCCAAACAAACTTGAGTAATTTAATCCTGGCATGGAAAGGGAATGCTTGATGCACTGAAATTTGCGTGGTGGCACTGCGGTATAAAATGTCAGGTACAAGCACCTGGAAAACTACAAGCTGCTTATACCAGCTTCACTGCTTCACACCATCTCAGTCTGTACTTCTGTAGATTGGCACAATTTATATTAATTTACTCATCAAAAAGCCATTATCTTCACTTTTTTCCAGACAACTCTTTAAAACCCTTCTAATAAGCATGTGGTTACACAAAGTGACTTAACTCATATGCATTAAAGCACATTGGTGACTGCTTCTGCCCTCACACAGGTATAAATCTGATTCATTTTGGCAAATGTGAATTAATTCACTTTGAAAATATTTACAGATGTTTGGCAAAAAAAGAGATACTGTGCTTGTCATAGGAAGTTATTTAAAGCCAACTCCTCCTATTACCTAAAGAGCTACTGGTTTACTTAGAGGTGTGTATTTGGAAAACTAAAAACAGAAAACTGACCTACAATGTAATTGGGTATTACAAGGAAGTGGAATAAATAAAGGAATTTTTTAAAAAGATATTTTAAATTTTTATTCTTCTTCCTCTTGGATTCACTCAGCAAGAGAAACAGGTACTTTTGCGATAGTCAGTTGTAATTAAAATAACTGGGAAGGAGAATTAGAATGCAGAAAGCAATTAGCAGTTATTATAAGAATTTAGAAGAGATGACAGGGATCCTTTGCACGTTTCATGGAGATGGAACGATTTTCTTCCTGTCAATACCAACTTTCAGATTTCCTCAAGATTTCATTTATTTCAGCTGAAGAAAGCCCTGTGAGTTCCAACCAGTGGTCTCTTATGTTCCTCAGAGGAGCTCACAGGGGATGATATGCAGTTCTTCCTTTGGGAAATTAATTTCTACTGCCCATTGCCACATCATAGAATGGTTTGGGTTCGAAGGAACCTTTAAAGGCCATCTAGTCCAACCCCCCCCTGCAATGAGCAGGGACATCTTCAACTAGAGTAGGTTGCTCAGAGCCCCGTCCAACCTGACCTTGAATGTTTCCAGGGATGGGGCATCTACCACCTCTCTGGGCAATCTGTTCCAGTGTTTCACCACCCTCATTGTAAAAAATTTCTTCCTTGTATCTAGTCTAAATTTACCCTCTTTTAGTTTAAAACCATTACCCCTTATCCTATTGCAACAGGCCCTGCTAAAAAGTCTGTCCCCATCTTTCTTATAAGCCCCCTTTAAGTATTGAAAGGCTGCAATAAGGTCTCCCTGGAGCCTTCTCTTCTGCAGGCTGAACAACCCCAACTCTCTCAGCCTTTCCTCACATTCCATCCCTCTCATCATTTTCATGGCCCTCCTCTGGACCTGCTCCAACAGGTCCCTGTCTTTTCTACGCTGAGGACTCCAGAGCTGGACACAGTACTACAGATGAGGTCTCACCAGAGCAGAGTAGCGGGGCAGAATCACCTCCCTTGACCTGCTGGCCACGCTTCTTTTGATGCAGCCCAGGGTATGGTCGGCCTTCTGGGCTGCTAGCGCACATTGCTGGCTCATGTCCAGCTTTTCATCCACCGGTACCCCCAAGTCCTTCTCCACAGGGCTGCTCTCAATCCCTTCATCCCCCAGCCAGTATTGATACTGGGGATTGCCCCAACCCAGGTGCAGGACCCTGCACTTGGCCTTGTTGAACCTCATGAGGCTCACACAGGCCCACTTCTCCAGCTTGTCCAGCTCCCTCTGGATGGCATCCCTTCCCTCAGACATGTCAACCACACCACTCAGCTTGGTGTCGTCTGCAAACTTGCTGAGGGTGCACTTGATCTCGCTGTCTATGTCCTTGACGAAGATATTTTACAAAACCTTTGCCTTTGGGTATACCTGAGAAACAAAAGTGGTTAGAAGTGACTGAGGGCATAAAAACGGATTGGAAAGAGCAGTAACAAGTTTGCATTCTGCCTGTGCTACAGTTTTAGGACATGTCTCTTATATAGGACCCTGAAAACTGGGGAAAAAAGAAGATAGAGGAATTTGGGGAAAATACGTATGGGGAAGTAAGAGTATCTTTTTTGGGTATTTCTCAGTACAACTGTATATTTGCAGTACCTCCCCTTTAAAGCTTCAGTGAGGTCAACCCTGATCTCTCGGTACAATCTGAGCCTTGCTCAAAACTTACTGCAACACTGGCTAAGAGGAACATTAGGAGATGGTGACAGAACTGCAGAGAGACAATTTGGTGTTCACTGTGCCATGTTCCTGTGCCAAACTAGATACACAGATAGTCTCTGATTACATTTCATCACTGCATCACTCTCCTTCCAAATACTGCAAGCTCCTTCCACCTATGCAGCTTCTCCACCTCGGCAACTCCATCCGCTGCCACCTTCACTATTTTCACCCATTTTGCAGACCTTTGCTAGTGCTACTGGATACAATGTATGTATATATTAGTCTTCCAGCAGACAAATAACGTAATTTTGATGCATAAAGCTGTATTTCCTTCATGGAGTGTAAGGAAAAGTATCATACTCACCAAAACCAAGACCACTTGTATTTTAATTTTGTCTCACTTGCTCCTGTCTGTGTTTACTTACTCTCCACTATTTATATATAGCAATGATTATGAGGACTGTTTCACAGATCTCTTTTCCCATTGTCACATTATCACTACAAGGAGTTTTTCTCCCCTTCAAAGACATCCTAATTCAGAAGGCTGGTTGCAGTTTGATGAGGACTTCAGTAGGTACCAACCCCTCATATACTGTGGCTGCTATTTTCACAAAGTTAAGAACCACAGGTCACCAAATGTCTAAACAATGTTTTCAAAGAAGACACGTAAACAGCTCTATACAGTTTTCAGCTATGTGTTCACATAGCATTGCTTTCCACCAAGACTGCATCAACGCTCTGTGAACAGGAAGGACACCAGTTAGTGAGCAAGCATTTAAGGTATCCAGTGTCTAGTCTGATCAGAGTTGTTCAGTCCATGGCCTTATGGTACTCTACTTAAGCTCTGCTAGGATGCCAGAAGCATTAATTTCCTCATGAGCCTCTCCAAGGTGATCATCACCACAGTATTAGAGTATTTAGCCAACATTAACGAACTTATCTTCTCATATCATGCTATGTTGTGCAGTTAGTATTGTCTTCTTTTTACAGATACAGACTTGAAGAATAGAGGCTAAAGTTAAATGGAAAAGTCTTAATTTACTTTGGATATCCAGGCAGCTTCAGCTCTAATATTTTAAGGGTCAGAAATACAGGTTTACAATAATAAATAAGAGGAAGAGGTAGGGGGTTGTGAGGAGGTAGAACAATGAGGTGAAATACCCTTAACAACGGGCTTGCCTGAATTACAACAGGACAGGAAGAACTGGAAACTTTGGATTCCTTCTGGACTCTGTAAAGCCCTCACAAGACACGGGCTGCACTGCTTGCACGTCTTCCCAGTTGCCCAGTGCAGTTCTCATCTTCCCTCAGCCCCATCCCGTCACCACCCTCTGACAACCTCATCCAACCAACACTAAGATTTTGTCCAGGCAGCTCATCCAAATCCTAATCTGATCCAAAGCCAAGACCTTCTCTCTCATGGTCCCCAGCTCCAAGGACAGCTCTTTTTGCTTCAGCATTTCAGTCAGGATGGTTGCTTATAAGCTTACCTGAACTCCAGGCACATCTCCGTGCCTCAATGCTTTAAGAACATTAAGAACACAAACAACATATCCAAAATTTCACTTTTTTCAGTCACCACTGCCATAGACAAGAGCTGCAGAAAAGAGCAAATGCTGGATAAATCCTGCTTGACACTGTCTTCTTAGATGTGAGTACACACACTCAGCTGAAAGTAAGTTGTGCCCTCTGGGACCCCTGAACACAGGGACACTTTGAATGGGAAGCCGTGCCTGGAGGCAGATTCTCAGATGCAATGCAGCACAGTGATACTGCTACTGCTTTCCACCCAACACTTCAGGTACAGTCTGAGGATAAAGTACGCACAAGGACACACTGGGAAAGTACATAAAGCAGCTATTATGGCAGGGACACCTAAGAAAAGTCTTATATTCAGAGCCTCAGATTGATAATCTATATTAACAGTTTAATTTGAAGATAAACATAAAACACATACTTTAATTCTGTAAAAACAGCTGATTGTATGTAGCCCTCCAAACAAAGTAAATACACACATGCTCCACTGTAGAGAGCTTACAATGGGGATACACAACATACAGGAAGACACTGGGAAGTAGTAAATAGAAAAATAGATTGAACAGTGAAGCTTTAATAAATGTCAGTTCCACTTCAAAACTTTCCTTATAATTTCTTACACATAGCTATTCCACTGTTTCCATTCTAGAGGTATCTAAGTCGTTCACTGCTTCAGGTAAAACTTCTCAGTGGAGCATAAACTCAGGTTATAAGCTTTCAGGTGAGGTAGACCTTAGTGAAAAAAATAAGGGAAAAAAAAAGGAGGTATGACAGTTTGCATATGGAAAAGAGTTTCACAGTCAACTGTTCCACATGGACCAGCTAATTCCTGCTACTACCATCCTTTCTGGCATATGGAAAATGCATGCAAAGAAAGATACAATTTATTTTTGCCATGGTGATATACTAATGGTAACAGAAGGTATGAGTGGGACTTCTATCAGTGGTTTAAGTCCACACTTAAAATTAGTGTAATTCTTTGAAAAATATTCAAGCAGAAAGTACCACAAAGGCTTGAGGTTTCATCTAGAAGTGAGATTGACTACTAATGAATTAGCATTAGCCCTATGCCATAACATTTCACCGCAGTTAGTGTTCATACTGACTCTAGGAAAAAGAAAAAAAAAAAAGTCATAATCCCAGAGAAAATTATTGAAAACCCACACATACTAATGATAAGATCCCAAAGGAGAATTAAAGCCAGAAGAAACAAAAATATTTTGTTTCCCATTGCATCCGTTTTCCTTGCTATTGCTGTTTGTAGTCCTGGATAAGAGCTGTTTCCTTCTCTAAAGAGGATTTAAAAGCTGGTACAGCTTCTCTTTTCAGAAGCTACAGAAGCTGTGGTAATCATTGATTAATCATCTTGGAATGTGCTTGTATCAACAACATGGATGTCCTGACTTTTCAGTGCAAAAAAATCCATAAGACAACTTGGAATTCAACTGCCAGAGATTCAGATGACTGAATAGATTAGGTTTACATCAACAGTATATAAATATCAATTTCTGAAATATAACAGTATTAATAATTTAAAATCACAAAGGAAATATAACGAAGACTCACAAGTGAATCCAATTTCACTGCAGTGACTATAAATACTAACATTTTAGTATGCTCTGTATTATTTATGAAATGTGAAGATGATTTATTACTAAGCTTTTGTACAGATACGGTTAGATTATGGAATAACTAATAATGTATTTGCTGTTATTTTAGAAGGTGTCTCCATGGAATCTGGTTGTGTTATGCCCTGGGGAAAAAAAAAAGTTCTGACTCTAGTATCAAAGTCTTATCTTTATGTGCATGTCATGTTATATAAAGGTTTCTGGACACTTATTATCTACATGAGTACTTAAGTGAACTACGTTTTACCTATTAATTTGTTTCACATCTATGCATCCCAAAAGCATTTTATACAAAGGAGCACAGGAGACAGATGATTCTTCTTCTTCTCCTCTGTTTCCACAACTCAAGTTCATAGTGAAATGAATGGGAATTGTATACATAAAGTGTATGTATACACTTTATACAATTAAAAAACGTGTAACAATTATACATTATAACAATTATACGTTAATATATATAATGTTATTATATGTTGTATATGTTACATTATATGTTATTAATATATTACATTATACGTTAACATATATAACATATAATTATAACAATTATACATTAACAATTATATGAAAAAGTATAACAATTAAAATAACCATGCAGTATGTTCACATAGCATATTTTTTTTCTCCAAATTTGGTGTTTTAATGGGTGAGATCACCCACTGAAGACAGACAAGATGGTTCCTAGTAATCTGTCCTGATGGCTGCAAGAACACCTTCCAAAACGAAAGCGTGTACAAATAGTACCACTGAACAAACAAGGTACCTACACTACCAAGAGGCAATACTTTGTCTTCCAGAGGTATCCCAAGTTTGACACAGAACTGCTACAGCTTTGCCTTACATGCTCAGTAAGAAATACCGCATGTCCACGATTGCACAAATGTCAACTGTGCCTTTACAGGGACACAAGGGGTATGTCCCAGGCTGACCCAAAGTGTTACTCTCTCATCATTGATTACTGAAGAATGTGTCCACTACAACATGGGGATGAAACAGTGGATCTTACACAGCTAAGGCTCTTATCCACTGACCAACAAAGTTCCCGTCTTCCACAGAAAACGGTCTTGGTTTGCTAACATCAGCTTAAACTCTGCTTAGAGTGTTCAAAATTTCCTCTTTCATTTGTCTTTCACTGTTGATCACTGATAGATTTACTAGAAAAGTATTAAAAACTTGTACCTACTTCACCATTAAAGACTTCTTTATGTTCTCTCCCTCCCATTAGGGCACTGACTTTTTTTGCCCTAATAATTTTATTTGTGTGTGAAGTTACTGCACATTCAGGAAAAGCATTTGCATCCAGTACACACAGTAGGTGTAACTTCCAAGTGACAGAAAACAGAGTAACTGACTAGTCTCAAAAATTAAAAAGGGCTGAAAATATATAAACAGCAAGAGATTTGATGAGCTCAGTCTTATCAAGAGATCCTCATCAATCTATACTTTCACAGAAAAAACTATTGGACAATATGTAGCTCTTTGAACAGGCAGATAGACAGATCTGATAGCTGGAAGTTGAATAAAAACAACACCAAGCTAAAAATAAGTTATTAATAGCAAACACTTAGGCTAATTAATAACTGGAAAGCTCACAATGGATTTGGATGCATTCACAAGTGTTAAGAAGGGCTTACTCCAAATTTTTAAATGAAGAGTAACTTTTTTCCTAAGTGGTAACTCTCATTCAACCAAGAACTTACTCAGAGTCCACCAGTTTCTATTATATGGGAAGTCATTGCACATGTCCCTCTGATTTTATAATGCCTGTGGTTGTGCTATGGGAATCCCCTTGTTCCTTCACAAGTTTTAAGTTTAACTCTCCTTTTCAAATCAGTCAGTCAGGCTTCCAACACTGATTAACTATTACTCAGTAAGTACTTTTACTTCACCCCTAATCTTAGGGGATGAGGGGAGAACGGGACCCTGTCGTGGCAGCTAAACACCACGCAGTCGTTTGCTCACTCCCCTGCCCCCAGTGGGATGGGGGAGAGAACTGGGGGAGGGGAAAAAAAAAAAAAAAGAAAAAAAAAGAAAATTCATGGGCTGAGATAAAGACAATTTAATAGGACAGAAAGGAAGGGAAAATAAAAATAATAATGGTAAAAGAATATACAAAATAAGTGATGCACAATGCAATTGCTCACCACCTGCCGACGGATGCCCGGACAGTTCCTGAGGAGCAATCGCTGCCCCCTGGCCAACTCCCAATTTATATACTGAGCATGACATCATATGGTATGGAATAGCCCTTTGGCCAGTCTGGGTCAGCTGTCCTGGCTGTGCCCCCTCCCAGCTTCTCGCTGGCAGGGCATGAGAAGCTGAAAAGTCCTTGACTAGTGTAAGAACTACTTAGCAACAACTAAAACATCAGTGTGTTATCAATATTATAAATCCAAAACACAGCACTACACCAGCTACTAGGAAAAAAATTAACCCTATCCCAGCCAAAACCAGGACAGACCCCATCATATGGAACAAAAGGGTCATAAAAACTTACCAGAAATATATAAGTCAGCTTAGACTTATCAGTCCGACCCTGAAAAACAACTGGATCCAGCAAAAAGAAAATAAAGAGGAGACTGGTATACCTTTCATAGCCTCAAGCTATTCCAGGAGTACTCACACAAATACACTTGTCACATAACACCACAGCACATTTTATCCTGCTGCTCAGAATCCCATTTTTTCCCATGTTACCATCCCTGGGCTATGTGGACAACACATTACACTGGCTCCAGAGAAGGTATAAGCCTTTGTTTTGTGACAAACGACATGTTTGTAAGCTGTGTTCAGGGCTCTGCTGGGAACTCCACTACAAGAGACATCCAGCTTGTGGGTAGCTGTCCTCTCTTCTCTTTGCTCCCATTTCTAATCCCCCTCTCTTTGCATGATTTCTCAAGCATCAAATGATAAAGATACCTGAGTGTATTCCTGAGGAGTAACAAAGTGAAGCCGAATGGTCCTTTCCCCTCATGCTATTTAAGAGTTAAGGAGCCAAAATTCCAATTTGTTCTCAGTACAACAGCTGTGGAAGATTAACACAGGTTTATGTATTTTCCTCCCTACTTCTCTCTTCTCTCTCTGATTTTTTCTTCCTCTCCAAACCCTATTACAGGCACTAGAATAACAAAAAATAGCAAATACTCCTTCTATCTCTGTTTTGCTAGAGCAATGTAAGAAAGCAGGAGGTCATCACTTGCTTCAATGTGTAACTGAGATACAGGCAGTAACCTTAAGTACAGGAGAAACTCACTAATTGTACTGCTGCAGCCACAGATAAGCTCTCTCTGACAGATGCCTCTGCACAATCTGAAAAGATTTTGACCTGCAGATCCAACGACTTCCTGTCTTAGAAACTGTATGACACATCTGTAACATATCATGAGATATCCAGGAGATACTCAAGATTAGACATAGATATGGAGAAGGTAAAACTGGTAGGAGCAGATGCTAGAATAAAAGGGTAATTTACAGCTCACTGCTGCAGTACACCACGTGAGCATCTGTTCCTGGCACAAAACACCACCAATGAACTCAAGACAGCAGTGTCTTTTTTGAACACTTGAAGGTCTTCCCCAAGAGCTTCGGAGCACATGCAGTTCTTTGCCTATCCCAAACTGCTCCTTCTGCCTCTGATGGCAACAGTTCACACAGCAAAGAAAGACACCCTACCTTAATGAATATCTGCTGCAGTAGACAAGGAAGCCATCCTAAATGTAAGTAAATGGCTCTATTAAACAAAAGTATCCGTATCTCCTGAGTGAACCCATTCATGAACATGTAGCAATCTTGTGCTAACCTGACACCCAACCATGCTTGTCAGCAGTAACTTCTGTAAGGTTGTCACCTCCCATGTGTTTCAATAATATGCTTAATTTAATATTTTTGCTATAGTAAGTTAAGAAACCCTTGCTAAAGGGTTAAGAAGAAATAAGTTACAGTAGCTCATCAACAAAAACGAATGCTAAGAGACCTTCTTGCGAATTAACAGCTGGTATGTAATGCTGACAATCCTAGACTACTGCCTTCAGCTATCAACCTAACAGAATAATCACTTCCCTATGAAAATTTCCTAGGGCGTTATTATTACTATTTTTTTAAATTAAATTCAACTAAAAAAAAAAAAGTATTTCTGCATCTCTTTCCATAGTTCTGTTATTCCCCAAAGTCCTGGAAGGATGAATATATAAGATTTCCTATAATGCGAGATGACACACTTTATTAAAAAAAGAAAAAAATGAAAGATATTTCCTTAGATTAAGCGAATAGTGGAGAAATAAGAGTTTTCAAGGGAAGACATGCATGGAGAAAGAAGATTAGAGTTACTTTTTTCTGCCTGAAGGGAAAAATGACTATGTGCAAATGCTGCAGCTGCTAACTACACGTTCCCAAACAATTAATGTGTAACCCTGCTGCCACTCAATTTTCTCATTTCCAGTAGTTGGGCTCAAACCTGGACAAGAAATGAAGAATCAACTGAGACTCTACAGGAATTATACCACAGCATATATTCTAAGGATATGTTTATGTGCTCTATCTGCATATGCTTTGACTATCAAAGAATGCTTATCTGGTTAGGAAGCCCAAATAATTCTATTAATCTGTATGAGCTCTGGAACTATAATAGGAAGTATTAATATGTCGTAACAGTAAAATGCAACACAAATGCCACCTATTAAACAAATTATTACTCCAAGAGCATAAGGAAAGGCATTTTTAACACTCAGATTTCGAAGGCTTCTGATATTTTGAACAATATTTTTGAAATACCTAGTGTTATTTCAGCTCAAATCTAATTACAGGAGAAAAATGGCAGGTTGCTACGATGAAAATTTCCCTCCTTATTTTTCACTATGTCGTCAACATAGGTAACACAAGCTGTTCTTTCCTACTGCATTCTCTTACGGTCTTGTGCAGCAGGCAAAAGGCATCTACTCAAGAATTCATTTTTTCCCCATTATTGCATACTCATAAAAATGGAACTGACAGGACAGCAGCTTATGCATGCACAAGTCAGATCCCAATCGCACACACTGACTGGCTTTCAGAAACCCACAGGTCAATTGTTATTGTTTGAGGGGGTTGGCGGGGGGGGGGTGTGTGTTTCATTTGGGAGAGGGGAAGAGTTGCACAGCTACAGAAACAATCACACAGCAGTCCTCCTGTCTCCACTGCAGTAACAGTAATTAACAGAATCAAGAATATACACAATAGGGATGGCAAGTTCTGAGTCTTTAACTACTTTAAAATACATCTAAATTTTTACGAGGCTTAACGTGCAGACATTTAAGCTTATATGAATACTCATCTCTGAGTACTGCACCAAATCTAAATCAATGTGCAAAGATAATCATGCCTGTAAGAGTGTCAGAAGTCAGGTCATTAAACTCAGAATACCTACTGGAATGGTCTAATGAAAAGTAAGACAGACTGTCTACCAAGAGCACCTACCTTACTGGCCCTCACTTAGTCCAATTCTTTCACCAGTGACATGCTAAGCAGCAGAATTTTAGAAAGCTCCTCAAATTCCCCTTCCCTGATCATTTTAATTAGATGGCTGTCTTAATACAACTTTGCAAACAACAACGAGCCCCCTCTGAACAGGGAAGCGGTTTCCAAAACCTTTCCTCATTTCAGAGCACAGGAAAAGAAATGAACTAAATCATGCCGCTTTCAACGTTAAGTGAAGAACTTTACATTCCCTACTATCAGTAAAAAATAGTATTCAAACTCACTCTACACGTGAAAGGAACAAAAATACAATAAGCATTTTTTAAAACGAATAACAAAATCCCATTTTCAGAGGAAAAAACCTCGGGGCATAGTTTGGCATGCCTTTGCTACTGACAGGTAAGTTAAAATACTGCACCCCTGCTAAACTATAAGAAGACGCAGAATGAATTGTCACACGAGGGAGCAAAAAACGTATGTCCTTACAGGTTCTCTCAGCAAACACTTTCTTTCCTACGGTACCATCTGTTAAATCAGAAAGTCCTCTAAACACCACAGCCTGGCTAATTCTGATGATGCACGGGCTGCGCGGCTACTTGCTCGGTATTTTCGTATCGCGCCCTCTTCGCAGGCTGAGCGCAGCCTCCCGCTTTTCTCTGCGGCGCTCGCAGCCGCGGACCGCGCTCCGACCGCACCGCGCCGGACCGGACCGTCCCTCTCAGCGGCGGGGTCGCCACACGCACCTGAGGAGCCGCGCTCAGCCGCCGACCCGCGCAGCGCGGACCCGCCGTGGCCGGGCCGAGCCGGCAGGCCGCGGCCCGCGCCCGAGGCGGCAGGACCCGGCAACGCGGGGCGAGCCGCTGCCCACCGGGGCGGCGGGGCCGGGCCGCGGGCAGCCGAGAAGTTGCGGCGGCCCCGCGGGGCGCGCAGCGGCGCGGCCGGGCGGGCAGGCAAGAGCAGCCTGCCGCGCCGCGCGTCCCGCCCGACGCCAGCCCCCAGGGGCAGGGGAGCGCCGAACTCCGAGCCCCTGCCCCGGGCCGCCCCTGCCGCGGGGAGGCGGCACCGCTGCCCCCCTCCGCCCGCCCGGCCCCGCGGCGGGCACCCCGCGCCCGCGGGGAAACTTACTTGCGGGCGGCGGCGGCGGCGGGCGCCGCGGAGCAGCGGCGGCACCACGCGCCTCCCTCACGCGGGCCGCGGCCGCGCGCCCTCCTTCCCGCCCTGCGAGCGCGGCGCGCGAGCGCAGCCCCGGCGCGGCGGCCGCTGCCGAGCGGGTTCGGACATGCTCAGTCCCCCCGCCGTCGCCGTGCGGAACCTACCACCGGGGGGGAAGGGGGGGGAGCACGGAGAAATAGGGGGCAGAGCTGGATGCTACCAAGAGGATGAGCTAAAAATAGGCGCCGCAGCCAAGAACAGCTGGAGCTTAAAGGGGCAGGGGCGGCCCCGCTCCCCGCAGCCCCGGGCAGGGGGCGGCTCCCCGGGGCGGGGGTGACCTCCCGCCGCGCGGTCCTCCCCGCGGTGCCAGAGGAGAGGCACGGAAAGCGGGGCGATGCCTGCGCTACTCGCGCCCGCGTCCTGTCCGCGCCCGTGCAGTGGCAGCCCTGCGGTACGCCCGGCTGCCGCTACTCCCGCCGAAGCCAGCCGGGGTGCGCCCCGCGCGGCGCGGCCCCGGGGCGGCTCTGGGGAGCTGCTGGTGGGGCGGCGGCCGGGCTCTGCCCGCCCCTCACCCCAGCGCCGGGCCCCTCACCCCAGCGCCGGGCCCCTCACACCAGCGCCGGGCCGGGCTGCGCACCTCAGGGCCGGGCAATTTACCTCAGGGCCGGGTCCCGCCGTGAAGCGGCGGCTTCAGAAATCGGGTCTAGAAAGTGTGGGAGAGGGTGCCAAGCGGCATTTTCATGCAGTATGTCTCAGGAGACATCTCCATCCTCCTCTGAGGTGCTGGGTTCTGTGGACGAGGCTTGAGGAGAGACAAACTCACACTGGCTCGCCAGTGAAGCCCAGAGCAGTCAGATGAGAATGTGACAGGACCAAGGCAAAGGGCTTGCACAACAGCCCCCTGCACATGAATTTCGAGGCTGGAAGATCTATGTGACAAGAGAAAGGACATGATCACACTCTCACAGACACTACTGTTTTTCAAACCTAAGAGCTGTAGATAATTGTTAGAAATTAAAAGCTCCCCCAGTATTTGTGAATGGCAGTTTCTGATGCGTTTTTTAAGCCGTGGCTTATCATTCCCTGCCTTCTTAAAAGACCAGTAAAAATAAACATGACAACACCACATTGTTTTAGATTTATAAACATACTACAAAGCCTAAAATTATATTACCCTAGCAGGAGTTCGGAGTTTTTGCTGAATTCTGCTTTTACAGATACAGAAAATTGCTGCTGCACAAAAAACATCTTTACAATATGAATACTAAATAAGTTCTCACTCAGAAAAGAATATCGGACAACATCTGCATAATGATAACTTGCTGCTCTGGTGACATAATGTACAATAGTATGTACGGTCAAGATTACCGTGTTTAAAAAGTTTCATCTATTTCAGCAGACATGAGAGGAGAGCACTGGAAGTTTATCTTAATCTGAACTCTAACACAACCTTCAGCAAAACTACTGCAGAAAAAAAGCTCACTTACATGTAGGTGAGTATAATCAGGAAAGGAAATGTTACTTGTCAGTAATGTCAAATAAAGTGAGAGCAAGGAAGCAATTTTCCTCACAGACTGACATACAATGGGATAGCTTATTAGACAAGATATGTAGGCAACTCTGCTGCAGAACTTTAAGAAACAAAAGATGATGTCACAAAGATTATAGTATTAAAAAGGGAACTAATAATGTTCACTAATTGTCTCCTCATTCTGTGTTCTCCGTAAGCCATGAGATACGCCATATTCTGTAGTCCGTGCCTAACAGCAGCCTTCACACTATATATTATAAAAAATTGCAAGCTATGCAGCATGCATAACTGTACAAAGTGATGAAAAAAAATAAATTATGTAATTCTTTCACCTGGAGCTATTGATCTTGAGATAGACAGCAGGGGAAATAGAAAAGGCAGTTTTCTGAGTGCAGCCTCAGATTTGGGATAACAGAGGACTAATGTATTTCTGGCCGCAGCTGGAGCTCTGCAGGCACAGTAGGCAGCCTCTGGAGAATTTCCTAGAACAGTTTGCAGCTTCACCAGCATACAGCTCTAGATAAATCAGGAGACCGAAAGATGTCCTGAGTCTCAGGAGAGTAGCTTCCAACGGGGAGTCTTACTGTCCAGGGAGGGCAGAAGACTGTCCATCATGGGAACAAATGTCTCTGTTAAAACAATGGTGAAGAAAACATGTATTTTTTTTAAGTTCTGCATTAACATTCTCTTCAGGGATAGCTATATTATCATTCTCCCATCTTTCTTTGTCTATGAGGAATCTCCTCAGAACTTGTCAAATATAGCTGCTTTTACAAGGAGAGATAAACATATATGGATCTTTCTTACCCAGGCCATGCTGTTATAAATTGCATGAAATTATAAAAAAATTTGCCTAAGATAAGAAGTTCTTATAATTCCAGCATTCAAAAAACAACAGCATCACCCAGATGCAAATTACCAAATTGGACATTAGCAAGTAAAGTGGTGGCAGCATCTGCTGTGCCAACCAGTGAACTATAAATTATTTAGAGGCAGACACCCATCTGAAGCTGGATGCTGTTCCTTTCTCCTTCCAATTTTACTCAGCAGAAATATCCACAGAGTTGCATTTTGTTCCTACACAGCAACAAAGATTTAAATATCTGCTATGCTGCTGTGCCCCTATCAGATGAGAGAAGAGGAACAATTCCTCAGCACGCAGAAGACGTGCAGCTTTGGTCTCCATGAATAGCACAGCACTTTACCAATCTCTCTTCATATTACTTGGGAAGGCTCTAGTAAAATCTTTCTTTTTCAAATGTATCTCCTAGAATTCCACATTGCTGATGATCTGAGGCTGTGACATACCAGCGACTGGCTCTGGCTCTCAGACTTTCACCTCAGTCCTCTCGGTTTTCTCCTCTCATTGTTATTTTCACTCTCCTCCCTGATAGCAGCATTCAGATTCTCTCTTCTCTACCCTCTCCTTGTGTAACTCAAAGCTTTCCAGCACCCTTACCTTTCAAGTTCACTGCCCTAGGTAACTTCGCAGTATAGTCAAGTACATAATCTTCCTGTGTGGTAGGTAGAATATGCCTTTTTTTTTTTTTTTTTTTTTTTTGATTGCTTACAGGACAAAACTCATTTTCAAGGGACATAACTTGGAAGTTTTAGTAAAGATGTAGAGAAAGGGAAAAGGTTATTTCCTCGTGGATTATGATCCTTTATGTGACCATTTCTTGTACATCCTTTTAAATTAAACACTACAGGGAGAGGGCACCAAACCAAAGTTCATATTATTAGGTACAGGAGAACGGAGAGACATGCACAGAGAGAATCCAGCTATCGGGCCGGGGCCCAAATGGGGGATATTCTTCAGAGTAACAGAAAGGCTGGCATGATCAGTGTGTGTCCAGCTGTGCTCAAGGGAAGAGGAATAATTTTACTAGAAGATACTATCCAACTCAGTGCTTTTGGGTTACAGTTAAGAAGCACAAAATAAAACCGGATGACTGGTGCTTCATAGTGCATGAAGAGGCATCCTAATTTTTATGCAATACTATCTCAGGCCTCTAGGCAAAAATATCTTTATTTTTTCCCTCCCCTCTACTGTTGATTAAATGCCCCTGAAATTAAACTCCTTCAGAAACAATTGTGAGAGAAAGATAAGGAAAATGAGCCCAACCTGAAATCTGAAAAGATTAGGAGAAAAATGCTTAGTGTCTGAAATACTGATTAAAAATGTATATCAGATCATTATGATGTACCTGTATCATAATTTTCAAAACCCACATCCAATTAGTTCCAAAGTTTACGAAAATATTTGGGACATTGTGGGGAGCAGGGGGCATAAGTCCATTGAATTTTAAGAAAAATCAGGGAACTAAAATAGAAAAAAGTACAAGGGGGGTGGTTGGAGTGGAGGAAAAGGAGCATGTAAGGGCCTCCTGCTGTGGAGGCAGGTGTGGAGCAGGGATTGGAAGGGGACCAGCTCCCACAGAACCCCAACAGACTGGAAGTGGGGAAACCCCAGGATGGAGATCACAATGGGATGGTGGTATGGGGAGTAAAGCAGGGAATGCTGGCACGCGGGAGCAGGCATGTGGGGCACATAAATCTCCTTGCTGTGGAGAGAATGGGAATAGAAAGCAAAGGAAGTTTTTGTTAGAACAGGAAAATAAGACATAGGGGATTGAGAAATGTGGGATTCCCATAAGGAATAACTGGGACTATTACACAGATTCCCTGAAGTGAAGGGGAAAGAGAAGGAGGCACAAGGCATATGATAACACATTTAGAGCAAATAATCTAAATTGTGCTTACATGAAACTGAACTCAGAGTTGGCAGCTACAACTCAGTAAAGAGCTCTTGGGGTCATTGTTGACCATTCTCTGAAGTTTTCAGTTCAATGTGCAGCAGTAGCCAAAAAAGCCAATGAAGCATTAGGCTTCATCGGGGCAGAGCTAGCACTTTGTTGCTCTCTGCAAGCCTAAAGGACAGAGCTAGAAAAGGTACAAAGGCAACTGTCATGAGCAAGCAACTGCCTTGTGAGGGGAGAATGAAAGGGCTGTGACCCTTCAATGTGGAGAAGAGAAGCAAAAGGGGGCACATGGCTGAGGTTTACAAAATCGTGAAAGCAATAGGTAAGACAAAAAGTGGATGAGAATGATTGTTCGCCAAATTCCACAGTACTGGGTAAACTCAGTGAAACTATTACAAGTGTAAAACAGATGAAAGAAAGTACTTGCCTAAACACAGTGGGTACTAGTCTTCTGGAAAGTATTACCCCAAGAGGTTCTGGAGGCAGACCTCATCAGCAGATTCAAAAAAGAATTGGCAAAATCCGTAGGCAACAGATGCGTAAACAATAAGTGGAAGGGCTGGGAATTGCCTTCAGTATCTGGAATCCAAGAGCTCTGGATTCTAGGACAGTCCTAGGTGAACAGGCTATAAAAAGTTTAGGCTTATATACTGTCTCCAAATAGCATCTCCTTCTGTCACTGCTGGAGACAGTATACTGGGCTAGATAATACCTGTGATAAATTCAATTGTGGCAAATTACACTGTGGGTGATCCCCAGGATGGATCATACCCATGCTTTCAACCACAAGTATGAGCTCTGTTAAGTATAGAGGTAGCTAACGGCATGCTGCTGTGTTATTTAGAATTTAAGGGTAACGCAGCAAAAAGCCTCTTTACATTTGATAAACCAAGATGTTATATAAAAATATCCCACTTTCACTATTAATATTCATTAAGCATGACTCGCAAAGGCCTTTGGAGGTTTGATATAAATAGCTTTCCCTGCACTGGATTTCACAATCGCTAAAATCCTATCTCCCATATAAGTCCTGAATACATAGGTACCTTGCGAGGGACATTTAGAAGATTTCTAAAGAAGAGTCTAACCACATCCCACAATCCTTGATAAATGGTGATTGTTACCATTGAGTGTCCACTCCATTTACCACCGGGGGGGCTCTGCTACCATACAGTCCAGAAGAAATGGCCAGTGGACATGAGTGGTTTGAAACCCTTGGATATCCATCCTTCTGAAGTCCATTATCTTTCTAGTATCTTTTCTTCTTCCCTGACCATGTCAAACAGCCATTTTTGCTGCTAACAGGTCAGTCTGTGTCAGTGGAAGACTGAGCAGCAGTTTTTGTTCCATGAGAGGAAACAAATGACAAACGACGTATTTTCTACAGCCTCCTGTTAGAGATCAGAGCAAAGCAGAGGGGGTTTGTCCTGCCATTGCTACACAGAAAAGGCACTGACAGCAATGCAAGTGTTGCCCAGTGGATGAGTCTACATTCTTTCTTTAAAAAAGGTTTTGTATGTAAGAAATAGAGTTGTTAGGAGAAACAACTCAAAATATAGCTGAATTTCAAACAATGAGTTTCATATTAATTTCTTATTAATGTGAAAGGGAAATAACCTTATATACTAACCTAGGAAGAATAAAGAATGTGTTTGTACTCAGAGTAAGTTCAGCATTTCCAGCATTTCCAATTTGTTGCCCATATTCCCCTCAGACATTTTCTTCACTGTAATCAATGTTTTTTTCCCAGTCAGTCTGCAGTAATCTACTTTTTACTGCCCTCTGTGGGCTTTGAAGTTTTTTTTTCCTTAGACACTGGAATTTAAATATCCATCCCTGACTTCTTTAACTGAGAGTTCTGCCAGGCAGTTGGGGGCTTGGAGGTGAACATTTTACTTTAAGGTTGTGCATGTGCTGTTCCCAGTAGTGTATAGGAAACTTATTCAGCTCATGCATTACTTTCACACATTATGCAGATTTGTATACGTGAGATTAATTTGCTTTGTTTTCAAAGACACCAATAATTGAGCAACGTGTTATGAACACAGTCACAGGCTTATATTACTATGTAAATGTATTAAATGCTTCAGAAAGATTTTCTTAGTACTCTTCAATAATAAAATAAATCATAGATCAGTTCCAGCCTTCTTTCAACATTACTGAAGTTTTGTCCCTGTAAAACAGAAAATCATAACTTTTCTATTATTTGATTATTGTAGGGCATACAAGTTGCAGTAGACATTATAACAGCCCAAATAAATAGAGAATATGAGATCCTTCGTGTGGGCAGAAGTGCATGTATGCAGCAGTCTGCACCAGGAAGCTGCCGGAAGCATCTGTCTCTCGGAGAGCAGCAGTAAGAGCAGAGTGCTATTAGTGCTGCTATTAAAAACAAAAGAGAGAAGCGCAGCATACTACTTTGGGATCAATATTTAATCTAATATGGCCCCTTGATTTCCCTCAGTAATCTCAAACAAGTCATAGGGTTGTTTACAAAGGAAGATTAGGCGAGGTCTCTGGTAGTCAGCAGAGCCAGGCCAGGGGCATGCACTGATGTGACTGAGCTGTTGGTTGTCTTCTGTAAATCAGTATGAAGACTAGAAGTATGCTGAGATCATCTATGATTTCACAGAAATCATACATCCCACTATTGTAAAAACTAACAGCAATCAAGGTATGATCATCTCAAAAAGGGAGGCCTCCAATAACCAACAGGAAATAGACCATGGGGAAAAAATGCAGCTGCAAGTTTTCTTTGGAACTAACTAAAAACTTTCCTTCCATGCAATTTCCATGTGGATTTGTAAAGCAAAACCCCGTGGCAAAAAAAAAATAATAAAATTAAGGTCTTCAATAGCCTTTATTAAAAAAAACTTGCTGAAACTAACAATACCTCACGGATGCTGTCCTAAGGAGAATTAGTTATATGCTCTTAAAAGGAAGACATGTCAGTGTTTGATAGAGCCTTATGAATTTTCAGTCAGCTCTGGGAAGTGTGGTTTTTAACCACCTAGAAAACTGGTGCCACCATTTTAAAAAAAGCAACAAAACAATACAAACGAAAACCAATTGAAAAATTAAAGGGGAATGTTGCTTCTTAAATATTACATTAGATCTCTGCTGTTCTAACTCTGACAGAAAAATACTAAGATCCAGTAAGCCAAAGGTAAATTACTTCCACACTGGTTTAAGAATAAGTACAAAATTTAAATTCAAGCCACTGGAGAAAATAATTTTAGCTAAGCCAAGATCTATATCTATAGTGTATGTTCTGTTATATAATGACATATAAGCTGCCCAAAAATAGCTGGTAAAGCTGGTACTTGAAGTTGCATGTCAGTATTTGTATTCAGGCATCACGCAGGGTTAGCACCCAGCAAAAGCAATGTTAAGGAGCATGGACGATAGTAAAAGGCAAGGAAGGCCCTAAAAGGACCATGAAACATTCATGCATTGCACAGTTCGCTGATACATTAATGAAAATGAAGGAATCTGGCTACCTGATCAGATGTTCCCCTTAAGTACTTCACTCCTGGAATCACTGCGATAAAATTGCCTTGAGATTTGGTAATTTCACTTTGGGCATAACAGGCAGAATTCCTTTTGCATGTTTTGTGTAAGCCTTAAGAAAAACTACCTAGAATGAAGAGTTAACTACAACTGCTAGTTGTCATAGGTGTCCTTGGGAGCTTATTGACAAAGCACCAAGGTGATGGAAGTATTACTGTTGGTGCTGCAGACAACCACAGAGGTGTTTTAGGATCCAGAAGATCATAACCCTGCTTATCTGGTGTACGCAGCATAATAATAGCGGTGTAATAATACCAGTCTGGAGGTAAAAAAAGGGAAAGACTGGATTGCATGACTGACATGGCTACTATTGAACAATGTAAGTATGTCTCAGCTGCTGAAAATTTCTTGTTCAACTCCAGCTTTGTTGGAAGCTAGACTAAAAAAATACTTAAATAGACAAGCAAATTCTTCAACTACCATAAAAGTGCTGAACTAGCTTAAATAAAAATTAAAATCTTCTATATTTTGATAGGAATTATGTAAGAAAACCCCAAATTAAATAAACAAAAATCATAGGAAAAAATGGGGAATTTTTTAGGAAAAAAAATCCTAATGTTTCCTTTTATCTGAAAAAAAGAAAAAACCCTCCTCCACATTTTGATCTTGAAATTTCAGAACCTGTTCACTTTTTCTTTAAAAAATTTATAGGTAATTTTTTAAAAAATAATTTCAAAATAAAAAGTGATTCAAAATTGCAAAAGTGAAATATTTCAGAATTTTTCAATTCCATGTGGGAAAGAAAGGTGAAAAATACAGCACTATTTTCTTTTTTCAACCCAATTTTTAAAAGCTTTTAATCCTGTACCTGTGTTTTTGATACAATCCTCACAGTAAGTTTTCCCATTCTATACTTAACACCTGAATGTCCACACCGCTTTTTGCTGCTACTGCGAATTCTTGGTTCCCATCATATTTTCTTTGCTGAATGATGCAGAGATAAATGACAGCTACTCGTAATGCAGCAAACAGCCCATAGCATATTTTTAAGCAATATTTAAGCCAATACAAACAGGATCTCTGATTGTTTTTCTCTTTGCTTCTTTGTTTGTTGCAGCAGAAACCTGCTGTTTCTCAGCAGGCTAGAAACTTCTGGCATCTTCTACTTTCAGGTCCTGCATTGCAAATAGTTTCTTTTAAAAATGAAGACAAAGCATTTACAAAACCAAGTAAAAGGGTCGCAGGTGCATGTTACTGTCTGTTTTTATTGTGGATTTTCAAAGGTTCTGACTCACAGGAGATATTTTTAGCTGTGCTTTTAACCACTTTTTCTGCTATGTTGCCTAGATGGAAATTATTTTAATACTGGTTTGATCTTGGTGCTCATTTGAATTTAGATCCTTTATCAAATAAGTTAATCTCTCAAATTTCTTTCAATACACAGCTCTCTAGCTATCTGATTCTTATACCATTAAGCTTGCATTTTCAAAGGTATATTATTTACATGTCTTAGGACAGAAAGCTCTTTAATTATGTTTTTGGATGTATAATATTCAATTACCAACTGCATTTTTGTAAATTCCAAAAAAGGGGCTGACAGGGCTGATTGATAGAAAATTTATGAGGTTTCATAAAATAAATACCCATGTTACTATTGTTTTTGTCTATCATAAAACATCGTATGCTATTTATTGTTGACTCAAATAAGGTTTTTGTACAAGAGGCTGAAGTATAACTTCCGCTATTATGGGCAAAGTGAAGTCTAAATCTATAAGATTTTTAAAATTCTTAGAAAAACATCAGTTCATTTCAGATTTGTGTTCAGGCCTTGCTCATTTGTGAGTTCCAAATGCGAGTTCCAATTCCAATAGTTATTTTTATCTGTAAATTGATGACCATGGGGGATTACCTTCTGATTACATGTTTATTTCTGATTTATTTCTTCTGATTAAAGTTTTATTTTAAGAATTACCATGTTTTGAGATATTTTGGAACAGACGTATTTGTTGGAAACTTATCAGGGGGCAAAAGTCTGAAATGCAAAGTGATGGAAATAATGACCTAACAGATCTTCTCTATTTCTGATTTCTGGATGTTGTCACCTAAATTCATAAATATAACCAGCTCACCCATTGATAATAATGAGTGATGTAAAGTGGAACAGGTATTGCAAAGTTTTACCAGGGACATGGAGAGCTCACTGTGTGAGAAGAGGAAGAACAGTTCAGCTTGTTTAGCTTTGGAAAACAGAGGCTGAGAGGAGAGATTATTACTTTCTCTAAATACGTAAAAGGAATGGTTATTGACAAGGAAGAACAAGTTCTTTCTCTAAAGGCAAATGTTAGTAGAGGAGCAAATTACTATACATTAGCTATTAATACATATACAATAAAAATGGGAAGATGATCCTTGTATGACAAAACAATAAAATTCAGGAAATTTCATGGAAGGGATTATGTGACTTGGCTGCTTATAATGTCAGGGTCTGAACCCACTGAATGACGAGGTCTTTCCTGTCCTATGTTTCTGACCTCTTAGGCAGCCCTGGTCAAAAATTGCATTATTGAAGTTCCCAAGAGATTTATCAGCACTGGGAAGGGATTGAGAACGAAATGTGTTTGTGATTAAACTTTTATATATGATACCAACACTGTAAATCAGGAATTTCATTATTATAAATTATAAAGCATACTGGAATCTCTGCACATTTTAATCTTAAAGTTCTAGCTCTTAATAGAGTTATATTTTGCTGCTCCAGGTATAATTTGTTAGTTTGCTTTTTTGCTTCTTTGTTAAGAAGATGCAAGGACATACACCTTCAAAAGAACCTGTGAGCTTTGCAAAGGGGTTGAAAGAGCATGTACATAGACACTGGTGATTTTTCTTTCTTTTTACAAGTAGTTTATTTACCATCCTAAGACTATTCACAAATTTAACCTTAAATTCTGTTATAATTTCTGCTGAAAATAATGTATCCTGTGTTATCTAATGTTAGTGCATGGGAAAACTGTGTTCAGTTCTCTTTTCTGAAGTGAAATCTTCATCATCAGCCTACATCGGAAAGTACCCCAACTGTATAGTCTGTCATGGGATATTCCTATTTGCTATTTTTTGTTCAGTTAATGCACGTGAGAGCTGGACCCTGACAATCCCATAGGGTGGCCAAACATATTGGAAGGGTTTTTAACCACACCAAAACAAGAAAGAATGAGGGATATGAGACATCAAAGACACAATTCCTATCTAAATACAATGTTTCAGCCAAAAGTTTAATTACTTGACAGGTAGATGATTTCTCTTGAAAGCTGGAAAGGGAGAAGAGAAACAAGACAGAGGTTCTTGTCTGTCTTGAAAACTGAGGGTATGAATGCAAGGGTATGAATGCAAGGGTATGAATGTCATTAAGGACATTGCAAAATTGAATGCAAGCATTGTCAGGTAAAAGCCTCCTGACTTGGTGAGGCAGGAGCTCTGTTGCCGCTCCTACCGTGCATGTGGACACACAGATATTGTGAACGATGCTCACTCTTCTTTGAAAAGCAGGTGCCAGTTTCCTTACCGGCTCCAAAGCCAGAATTGCGGAAGACAGACGTACCATGGATCCTTAAGGCAAAGCCTGCCAGAATATCCATAAATGCGTCTCACTGATCCATGAAAACTTACATGATAAGGGAGTAGCTGTCCCTGCAATTTATGTAATTGTAACCACTGAATGTATGTGGATCTCACCAACAGCCTCTCTATAGTTTGAGAACCCAGAGAGACCAAAGGTCAGGATGATTTAACTGATGTAGCACATGTGCAAGAAATAAGAGGTTTGGATGATCTTGGAGAATTTGATCACCACTTTGACACTTTTCCTACCTCTCTTCTTTTTTGCCCTCAGGGAAAAAGATGTCCAGGAGGTCCAGGAGGATAGGTGCCAGTTCATGCACATTAACTCCTCCATTTGCATGCCCAAAGAAGGGCAACGAAGCTGGTGAAGGGCCTAGAGCACAAGTCTTATGAGGAGCAGCTGAGGGAACTGGGGTTGTTTAGTCTGGAGAAAAGGAGGCTGAGGGGAGACCTTATTGCTCCCTACAACTACCTGAAAGGAGGTTGTAGCAAGGTGGGTGTCAGTCTCTTCTCCCAAGTAACAAGCAATAGGACAAGAGGAAATGGCCTCAAGTTGCACCAGGGGAGGTTTAGATTGGATATGAGGAAAAATGTCTTCACCGAAAGGGTTGTCAAGCACTGGAACAGGCTGCCCAGGGAAGTGGTTGAGTCACCATCCCTGGAGGTATTTAAAAGACATGTAGACGTGGTGCTTAGGGACATGGTTTAGAGGTGGACTTGGCTGTGTTAGGTTAACGGTTGGACTTGATGATCTTAAAGGTCTTTTCCGACCTAAACGACTCTATGATTCTATGATATAGCCATTGCATTATTAGGTCTAGCATTCCTCCCCTAAAATGCACTGCAAACTCAGAAGGAGAAGAAGGACTTGGCATTGGGCATCATAGAATCGCTCAGAAATAGCATGATGAGAAACAGGCAGGTGATGGCATCAGCCTTGATGTAGACACAGATGTATTATCATCATATGCATGAGAGACAAAAAGGGTAGAGGGAATTTCCTAGAGGAATCCTAATTGAGAGAACCAAAGTTTGCCACCTCTCCAAAAGCTCTGAGCACCATGTATATATCCCAACTACCCAATCTGAAGTAAACCCCAAACCATATATAACAAAGTGGCCAGAAACCACACCACCAGTCTACTCTTATTGTGCAAAGTTACTTGTTAATGTAAGCATAGCCAAACTTAAATAAGGATTTAAATACTTTGTTGTATAAGGATAAATCTAAGGTCTAGCCATTAGTGGTTTTGCAAAATGGTAAATGCCTTTGAAAAGTAAAAACATGTCAGTCAACTGTCTTCTTCCAAATAGCACACCTGGAACCTTCTGAAGCTTCAAACCAACAAAATGGTGAGGGAACCATGTTGTTTATGATAAGAGATTTTTCCAGAGTTGCATTTCAAACCATTCAGTCACTGTTTGCCTTAGGAATTCACTGTGCACAACAGCAAGTAATACATTAAAGCAGTTAACTTTTTAGAAATGGTAATAGTATTTTACAGTAAAAGTTGATAAAAATAAAACATGAATCTTTTTACAGAACTTCCAGGTGCTCCCATGTTATTTTGACGTAATTATCACATTAGTTTAATTTTTAAAAATTCAACATTTAGATTTAATTAGAGGCTTTATTCCGGTGCTGTTCTTTGCTTTTCCAATATGCACAATTATAGTACAATGATATGGTACTTTCTCAGAAAAGACCTGGGGAAGGGGAAGACAGGAAAGGATGGATAGGTAGAATTCAAATATTCATTGCTGGACCTTGATGCTACACTGGGCAGCTCTTATGTTTTCCTGTGTATTTCTGTTGTCTTCTCAAATTACAATTTTACAGCAAGCTAAAACTGTTCTTTAACTGTAAGAGAACATATGAATAGAAAAAAGCATAACACAGCTGTACAGGCCCTAATAAATAGCACCAGCCATAATTGTAATTGAGAATGCTCATTTCAGATCCTCCTAGGGAAGTATGTAGAAAGGCAAATGCAATAAGCATTTTTCATTTGGGCATAGGATGACACAGCGCATTCCTAACTGAGTTTGTGAGCATCAATACTGACATTTGCTTGCAGAAGAAAAATTCATTGAAGACAAATGAATAACAAAACCTAGCAATTTTTAATAGGAATCCAGTTCTTTTTGTTGTTGTTGCTTTGTTTTGGTTTTTTTTTTGTTTTAAATTATGTCTACATTTTTAACATAAGTTTATGCCTCATATGATCACTTCCTGAATTTTGTTAAACTTGATTTTTCTTTGCCCCTCTTTTCTGATTTTGAGTATTCTTAGCTACCTACTGCCAACCTGCTGCCAACCTGCATAGATAAATATCTGAAAAGCATGGGACTAAATAATAGGTTGCCCTTATTTTGGGGGTATTTAAGATGAAACTACTCTTGAAGAGGTTGACACTACTTTTCTTTTTTCAGCCAAAGAATTTAAAGAGAAAGGCTCACAAACCTTGCATGCTATATAGTTAACGAACCTTACACGTATTTCATCTGACTAAGGCAGCCCTTAAAGTTATGCTTTATTGATACCATGAGTATCTCTACAGCTACTGTTTCTGTCTGCATCCTCAGATAGTAAAATATCAGTTGCTTAAAGGTTTTAGGTCATCTTAACAGCAAAATTTGAAAGAGTGCATTAGAGGAAAAATCTCAAACTGAAGTTTTCAAAACTTTCCAATGTGGAAAAGTAGTATTAGGACCTTCTGAAGGATGAAAATGCCATACAAAAACTACAAGGAAAAAAAAAGTTACATTTATTTGCAAGAGAGAACAAGATAATTTAGGACAAACGTTTCCTTCATCATTTAAAGCCATGTAACCAAAGAGGAGATTTGCAAGACTTGTCATAACAGCATTGGGAAAGCATAAGCCCTGCTACAGTCTTCTAGGCATGCAGCAGAAAGATGAGTATCACCATAATTTATTAGCACCTAGGGACCTACCCAGGAGTTGACCAGCTGTCCACAGCTGGTGTGATAAGACAGACACACCATCATCTCACACACTCTGCAGCAAACTGTTTTGGAAGCCCTCACCCAGGAATGCTGAAAGGCTTTAAATGTCTTGTGATATTTGTATAAATAATTCCTTGATCAAATGGATCAGAATATACTGGCTGACAGTAAAAAAGGGTAAGACAGGAGTTCAAGGTGTAAACTAGGATTCAGGTGATCTGAATCCAAATTCCTTTTCCAACATGGGCCTCCTCTATGTCTTCAGCCAAGCTATTTCAATGTGTGTATGTGGAACACTCATATCATAGACTGTCAATCTTAAGCTGCCCACCAGAATCCATAGCACTGTGTTAGGTGCTCATGATTCCCATACTGGGAAGTTCCCCACTGGAAGTGTTTGCAACCCAAGGATGACAAATGCAGGGAACTACTTAAGTAAACTAGTAAGAAACTCCAGGGAGGGGTATCAGGAAGGAGCTCACTAAACTAAAATTTCATTCTGTGCAGAATAGTGAACCCTCTTCTGGGATGAGCTATTTAAGACAAGGATTAAGCTCAGTCCCTTTCTTGCTAAAGGGCAAGTACCCTATACTAACACAATATTTAAATGATTTTTACTTTTTTCCTTCACAGCTTTTACTCAAGTGTCTGTTTATTCAAGAAATAATTCTCTGCACAGGACTTGTACAAATCTGCCCTTTACCCACCTATGTCCGAAGCCATATGGATGCAAGCACGCGGCAGTCAAAAGGTGCTGTGTTTGAGCTATAAGGTTGCTGTTTTGAGCCCACAGAAATGAAGTGTTTTGGGACAGGGCTGGCTTGCACCCCCTGGCTTGGGAATAACAAATCAAGTACAGGTGAAGCAAAAGGCTGTAAGCCTAGGCTGGTTTTTAATGTTAGGTAATGGAAAGAGCCCAGGTGAGAGCTGTCCTGCTTTTTCCTCATAAGTGACAATTTAAAGGTTGGAATTTGGATGTGGCAGTTACCAAATCTCTTGTTCACAGAAGCCGAGGAAGCAGAGGTTACAGTGTTTGGCCATTGCTGTGGAGCAGGGACCCATGTCTCAGTTCCCTTTGCAACAAATAACCCAGCATTCCAGTGGGAATCTCCCCTGCTGCAGTTCTCACCAGAGTTCTCACTCCAGAAGGAGTTCTAGCTCCTTCCCTAATACTTCATTCCTTCAGAAAGGAAATAGGAGGAACTTCACATCTAAATATACTAAAAAAGATTTCCAATGAGGTCTCTCTTTATTTAACATACTGTGGTGGGTTGACCCTGGCTGGATGCCAGGTGCCCACCAAAGCTGCTCTGTCACTCCCGTCCTCAGCTGGACAGGGGAGAGAAAATATATCGAAAGGCTCGCGGGTTGAGGTAAGGACAGGGAGATCACTCAGCAATTACCATCATGGGCAAAACAGACTCGACGTGGGGAAAATCAGTTTAATTTATTACCAATCAAATCAGAGTAGGGTAATGAGAAAATAAAAACTAAATCCTAAAACACCTTCCCCCCACCCCTCTTTTCTTTCCAGGCTCAACTTCACTCCTGATTTCTCTGCCTCCTTCCCCCCACAGCACAGGGGGACGGGGAATGGGGGTTGCGGTCAGTTCATCACACACTGTCTCTGCTGCTCCTTCCTCCTCATGGGGAGGACTCCTCACACTCTGCCCCTGCTCCAGCGTGGGGTCCCTCCCACAGGAGACAGTCCTCCACAAACTTCTCCAATGTGAGTCCTTCCCACAGGCTGCAGTTCTTCACAAACTGCTCCACCATGGGTCTTTTCCACGGGGTGCAGTCCTTCAGGAACAGACTGCTCCAGCATGGGTCCCCCACGGGGTCACAAGTCCTGCCAGCAAACCTGCTCCAGCATGGGCTCCTCTCTCCATGGGTCCACAGGTCCTGCCAGGAGCCTGCTCCAGCATGGGCTTCCCATGGGGTCACAGTGTCCTTCAGGCACCCACCTGCTCCAGTGTGGGGTCCTCCACGGGCTGCAGGTGGATATCTGCTCCACCATTAACCTCCATGGGCTGCAGGGGACAGCCTGCCTCACCATGGTCTGCACCAGGGGCTGCAGGGGAATCTCTGCTCCAGCGCCTGGAGCACCTCCTCCCCCTCCTTCTTCACTGACCTGGGTGTCTGCAGGGCTGTTTCTCCCACATATTCTCACTCCTCTCTCCAGCTGCAGTTGTCCAGTTTTTTTCCCCCTTCTTAAATGTGTTATCCCAGAGGCGCTACCACCGTCGCTGATGGGCTCGGCCTTGGCCAGTGGTGGGTCTGTCTTGGAGCCGGCTGGCATTGGCTCTATCGGACATGGGGGAAGCTTCTAGCAGCTTCTCACAGAAGCCACCCCTGTAGCCCCCGAGCTACCAAAACCTTGCCATGCAAACCCAATACATACGTTCATTTTGCTGATACAGGTTCTAGATAGGTGCTAAAAGGGCTTTGCTTCTTTTTTTGAGTTGGGCCTCTGTGCCACTCTTGTGAAACACCACAACTTCCCAACTGTACGGGTAGGATGGTTGAATGTAGTTAGCTACAATTATGCTCACGGTATGTAGTGGGGTCCCTAGAAGAGCTATCAAGAGATATGTAGACCGTGGCAATATGAGCACAGATGCGTAGCTGTATGAATACTTGTCCAATTTACTCTTTCTTGTGGTATATTAATTGATGGGGAAATATTATCTTCTAAGAACATTTCTGCAAATTTTAATTAGAGCCTATGGTTCTGTTAGATGCACTCTAGTGCTGAAAGCTCAGGATATTTCCTTTAACATTTCCTCTATTTGAACCAGGAGATAAATGTTCTCCGGAATAGTAATTTTTTCCCCTGATGGTACAATACAAAATAAAAAAATCCTAAAATGCCCATCTTACTGAAGTAATACCATGAAAGGGCCAACTTTCAGTAAGCCTCAGACCAGCCTAGCATTTTACATGCAGAGGTTTGAGGAATGCAAACTGTGAAGGTATGAGAGCATTGGCAGCTCACTGGCCCAAAAGCCTAAAGCTCTGAACTGGAGGCCTGCTGCCAACTCAGGCACTGATTTATAGAAAGTCGGGCAAACTATTTAGAGAGGAATTTTCAAATGAAGCTTTGTAAGGTCCGAATTTAGTAGTGCTATCCTTTCATATGCTTTCAGTAAGAGGACTGACTCCTTAGACGATAAGGTTTCAAATCTGTAAAACATGTAAGCAAAAAAACCCCTATCGAAACAAAAGCAGTTTGGATGGAAAAGTGACGAGATTTCCAAAAGTAAAAACTAAATGCCTTAATGTAGACTGTCATGAGTAATTGAATGTTTTTCTCCCCAGGAAAATTCTGCATAGGAAAATGATGCTTTTCTCCTGTTTGTAGACACAATATTGTATAATAGGCTTGTAATTAGTTGTTTTTAGAGTAATCATATGAAGCAAATTATTCAAAGCTGTGAATATCTAGGCTGACTGAAAGAAAGAAGCTTTCAGGTATATATCTTAGTACCAGAATGAAAGGTGAATGGCATTCTATATTTCATTTCTCAGGACAACAGGATACTTCATTGAAAACTAAGATGGTTCTTCCAAATAAAGGTCATTTGGTCATCTACCACAGGCTATGCCAAAGATTTGATTGCAAGAAATGTCAGTTACCATTAAGATAGATATCCCAGGAGTATAAGCACATGATGTTTCTTTTACCAGCTTTTATTCTCCTTTAAAAGAGATCATATGTGCAGAAACTTTGGATACTGTCATTGGGATCCTGGGGTGGATAGCTGCCAATATTGCCATGCTGTCGGGGCACTGTCACTCTGGAGTAGTGCTTGTAGTTGAGTGCTTATGTTATCTGGGGAGATGATTGTATTCAGACATCAGAACCTTGGTGTACATGACACAGTTTTAAAACACAGTTGTATTAGAAATTTGTAGAGGAAAAAACTTAATCATGCTGTATATGAACATAGTTATGCAGGCAAAAGCCAGCGTAGTTTCAGCCATGTCAAATTAATGTTACTTGGATAGTGATAAACTCAGGGGGAAAAAAAATCCTTTTTTGGCACACACTATGTCTCCATCCAGCAATGGCTTCCTGTGATATTTTTTACTTTATTGTTTAATATTGCTGGAGCACAGATTCAGTAGTCATCATATTCTTATAACAAAGTTAATGTATTTTGGTCACTCCAGAGTTCTTTGCACCAGTGTCTTCTCTAGTACTGTTCAAATTCAGTTAATAAACACTACATAAATAGATGTCCAACTTCCATAAAACAGTGCATTGTGGAAGAGATAATCTAAACCCACATGTCTAGATCCAAGCAGGCCCTGAACACTGCATGTGAATAACAATGAAGACCAGAACAAGTACAGATTTAACATTAACACTTAATTATAACATTTAGACAAAACCAAAATGGAAATTGCTACTTTTCTTGTCATTCATTTCCCAGCTTTCTCTAATTATCTTAAGTTCTGGGCTCCTCACTACAAGAAAGACATTGAGGTGCTGGAACGTGTCCAAAGAAGGGCAACGAAGCTGGTGAAGGGTCGAGAGCACAAGTCTGAGGAGGAGCGGCTGCGGGAACTGGGGTTGTTTAGCCTGGAGAAAAGGAGGCTGAGGGGAGACCTTATCACTCTCTACAACTACCTGAAAGGAGGTTGTAGAGAGGTGGGGGTTGGTCTCTTCTCCCAAGCAACAAGCAATAGGACAAGAGGAAATGGCCTCAAGTTGCGCCAGGGGAGGTTTAGATTGGATGTTAGGAAAAATGTCTTCACTGAAAGGGTTGTCAAGCATTGGAACAGGCTGCCCAGTGAAGTGGTTGAGTCACCATCCCTGGAGGTATTTAAAAGACATGTAGACGTGGTGCTTAGGGACATGGTTTAGTGGTGGACTTGGCAATGCTAGGTTAACAGTTGGACTTGATCTCAAAGGTCTTTTCCAACCTAAACAATTCTATGATGCTATGATGCTATAAGTTCTTGGTCTTTTTATGATATGCTTCCTTAAAATTTTTAAGTAATCCAAGCACATAGTCCAGAAGCAGAATCCAAAGCCTGATTTCCTATGGATTTCTGTCTACTGTCAACTAAAGAATGAGTTTCGAAATGAAACATTTGCTGTCATTCGCAGAATTTACAACTATGCTTTCCTTTCTGGATTCTCTGACATTTGATAAATCATGATGTGAAACTACAGCCATTTTTTTTCTCCTCGGTCTTTCTGCTTGGCTATGTCATAAAACTCACCTTTCTTAAACTAGTGCCATCTTCCTGCCTTGGAAGCACAGAGAGGAATGGACAGAGCAGGGCTGCAATTACATAAATTTCACGTACAAAACAAACTGGGAGGAAACACAAGGGCACCTGAACATTTGCTCCTGCAGCTGAAATATAATTTAACACCTCTCTATGTAATATTGAATTGGTGTGACAATGTAGATATCTTGCCCATGGAGAACTGATAAAATAGAGAATACATCTGAAGATAATCCATAACTCTACCACTCACCTGAAGATAAAAATCCCCACTGAAGATTTTCGGGAAACCAGAACATAAAACAGATAGTTCTTCTTCCATTTCCACACCATACTCATTACTGTTTTGAGAGAGAAAGATGATGGCTTTCAAAGGGACTAAGACATCACATTGTATATATAACATATTCCACTGAATATAACCAATGACAGCTTATCAGATTACTGACAAAAGCTCGGTGTATTTTAATAAAGTATAAGCTTTAAGACAACATTTCCCAGTGACTGATTGATGAGAATAGTGAATCTGTTCACTAAGCTAGTTTGAATACAGTACAGTTAGCAAAAACCATTCTGGTACAATGTGAATGTAAATCAAACATTTGATGGAGCAAAGACAAATGCTATATAAGGGGATATGTCACAGAAAGGATAAGGTCACCTTACTTTTACTTTACATTTATTTTGACAGCTACCTTTGATGTACGTCTGCATTTATCTGGTTTGGAAGTTTTTTAAAAAGCTTCCTGTTAAAGGAGCTTAATTGAAGCTAGGCAAGGCTGAGTTACTTTCTACAGTTAAGCTGACAAAACATTTTCAAACTGTGAGCTGCAGCATACCCTGAACGGTGGGAAGACAGAATATAGCCACATAAATTGGTTTCACTCTTCCTGTGCTGCACTCAGGCCTGTAGCATCTTTGCAGCACAGAAGCAAAACAACTGGTGGCTGGTAAGTGGAGACTGGGGAGGTGGTCTAGTAGCTGAGGCACAAAGCATTCATGACCTACCAACAGACTGTAAGAGGAAGATTTACCTGTCTTAAACTGTAGGGAACAAGCTAGCACAATATATGATTTTGTAAACTCTGAAAATGTTGTTCTGAAGGTCATTCTCAACAGCCTTTCATGCTGGACACTGGTTAATAGAGATTTAATTGTTTATTACTACTCTTGATAGTCACAAACCTATGGAATTTTTTCAGATGTTTAGTAATATGTGTGGTTGAACTTTATTTACAATAGACTTTTTTACAGATACAATGCATTCTACAGCATTTGAAACTAGCTCAATAGAGAAAAAAGAAGTCAAAGATTTAGAAGATGTCAGTACAAATTTCTTGAGAAAACTTTTAAAATAAACTTAGGGCTCTCAATAAGGAGTGGTTCTGAACTATCATAAAAGAAACAAACACCACAGCACTTACTGCACTGAATAGGACCTGCTATCTACAGGAAGTTAGTTTAGAAATTTGTATTTACGATATGCATTATGGAGTTTCATTGCTATGAAGTATTTCAGTACTTCACAATAAACTTGTAGGAATAAACAGCATTTCCCTACTTTATTTCTAAGTTTAGAGTTTGGAGTACAGTGAAATGAAGGAAGGCTTCTGATAAAAGCATTCGCTAAGTAGAAAAACTGGTTCTTAATAATTTTAGCTATGCTGCTGCCACATCCTGGTAATGTCTGAACTCCCTAATTACCTAAGGTTTTGATAGTAGAGTTCCTTATACCTACAGATCTGTTCTGGCAATGACTAGAAGTATTTTTTCAGCCACTGCAATGATGAGTTTATCTTACACAAATCCTGCCAGGATTCACAGACATGGCGTGTTTCTTTTATTTGGGTGAAGGGACGATTTAAAACCTGAACAGATTGGGTTTACAGAAGCATACAGCTAGAAGAGAAGGAGATGTTGTCATCTCTCCTGTCTTCAAACAGCTTGAGCACTCACCCAAAAATCTAAGGTCTAATTGCCTCCTCTGCCTGACAGCCCTTGAATCCCTGTCTCCCACTTCCCTGTAGGATATCCAGCAATCAGACTCCTGGGTAGTCTAAGGTGAAGTACTATGTTTGTCTCTTTTGCAGAAGCTGTTTCATTTTGCATGAAATAATCAACAGCTCGATGGACTATTCAGTGAAAACGTGAACGTCACTCACTGCTCTAATGATGCTATTCATCTGGGAAGGGGGATACTTGCAGCTAATGAATCCACAAGTATTTCAGATGGAATTTCACTGGAGCAAAGTGCATCCATTTCTGCACAAATTTCCTTATCAACAGGCTGGGGAGCAAAGCTCATTTTTACTTGCTCTCTTCAACATATACCAGATGGGTGTTTAATTATTGCTTGCAAGTGAAATAGTCTTGCAGAGGAGTCCTATTACAGAACACCATACTGCCTCTGCGGCTCAGGGCACTCTTCTGAGAGGTGGGGAAGAGGCTCTGATCTACTCAGAAAGAGTGATCAGCATACAGAGGAGTATTCAGTTGAGACATTAGGTATTTCTCATCTTTGGCTATTTTAAACAAATTACCTCTTAGCATTTTGGGCTCAGATTCTACTTTGCTCTGTCTTCTTCCCAGCTTAGGGCTTCAGATTTTATTCAATAGTCAGGCAACTGAAAGTTTGCAACTTGAGGGCTGTCTTATTATCAGCAAGTACAGATAATGCAAAGGAACAGGTCTTTATGATGTTCAAGAAGTTACCGACAGGACCAAAACACACAGAATGGGAGGAGCCTAAAGCTTGGAAATTAAAACCTCAAAAACCGTGATTGAGGATGTGCAAAAAATACTCAAATTGTCTTTACCGCATTTTTATAAAGGCTTATGAAAAGACCTACAAAACCTGTTTTGCCTCAGCTTGTTTTTATTTAAGTAACCAGAAGAAACATGGAGGGAAAAGCCTTTTGAAAAGAAAGATATGGGGATTGAAGAGTCTGAAGCAATTTGTCAGTGGCAGATTACATCCTTTCTTTATTGCAGAACAATCTTCAATAAGATTAATGAGAGAAACAAAACGAGTTTAATAGAGAAATCCTGTAGGGATCAAATGTTCATGCTATGCGTCTACAGTTGCCATGTAATCTTGTTTTAGCTGATTAGATTGTTTTATCAGAAACCTGGGTAGAAATGTAGTGAAAGATGGAGCTCAGCACGATACTTCCAAATTAAAGCATATAATAGTAGACACAGGTCGTGCTGATTTGTGTGACTGATGCACGTGCAGGAAGAGTTAATAACACTGCATTTCAATAATCTGTCACATTTCTGTGTTGTAATTTGGACATACCATTTTAGTGGGAGGTTACTCAGATAATGCAGAATGATACAGAAAAGTCTCAAGATTTGGTCTCACACTGTCTAATAAAGGAAATCAGATTTAGGTGTGAAATTTATCTGAGAAGGATCACCTGTGGTTTTTTCTAGCTAATATATAGAACATATCCCCTTTCATGGCTATGCTAAGAGTGCTGTGCTCCCCCTTAAAAAATAATTTATAGATCCCCTCCTGTTTGAGCCTTACTCCTTTTCTGGAATGCAGAAATATATTCCTTACTGATATTTTGATGGTTCAAATACAATGAGATCTCTGATGTATGAAGTGATACAATGGTGGTGTAATTGATTTCTGGACAAATTACTGCACAGTTAGTTTTGGTATGCTATTCACTATGTATGCATTTGTCTGGAGTCAAATAATTTATTCTTTTATATAAAAAATTTAGTTGGCCACAGTTAATCTCTTTTCTTTGGAAAAAAACCCCAGCTTGATGTCAGATGAAGCAGTGGTCATTTATATTTACCAGCAGTGTAAGGGAGACAAGATTTTGGATGAGGGTGGGACAAAGACAAAATCTGTAACTGTTACTCAGGTAAAGCCTTTTTTTATTTTGTCTATTTGTATCCTATAAGGGAGACTCTCAACTGCTCAAAGGAGAGTGAAGCGTTCAACTCTGGTTGCCTGTAATTCTTCTAAATCCAGACATAAAAGGGAAACATTCCTCTAGCCATTTGTAATTGCATTTTGGTTTGTAGTGTTACACCCTCCTCTCTTCTCTGCAGCCAACCATTTTGTTCTTTTAACTGTTCTCTATTTAAAAATGCCTAGATGCTTGAGGTAAAAGTCAGGCTCACTTTCTGTCAAAATAAGGAACCAGTAGCTTAAATATATTGTCCCTCAGCCATTATAACCTAAAGCTGCATATTTTTGCTTATAGAAAATGACTTAATAATAGCGCAAAATAATATATTTTTAGGAATTAATATTAATCTGGAATATTATTGCAATGTAATATTAGGCCTTATTAGGCCTATATTTTTTATATTATGTCATCTAAGCCATATTTATAAATATATATATATATAGCTCTAAAGTGATCAAGCCCGTGTCTCTGAGCTAGGAGCTGTAGAAGGCGGCTCAGAGCAGCTGTTTGGTAAATCAATCACAGTGCGCTGCTTTCTCTTCCTCTGTTCTTATTACCGAGGTCCTCGGCACACTGCCTGCAGCACCTGTGCTTCCTCCAACCAGTGGATTTTATTGAAGTACCACTTCAAAGCAGGACGAGATGAAGAGAAATTGGTCATGGAGCAAAATTTTAGCAGAGTGTATGGGCAAGCGACTGTGCCTTCATTATGTCTGCTGTATGCAAACAGAACAGTGTCCAAACTAGTAACATAATTTACATTTACGTGTTACTACACGTATGTCCATACACAGAAGCACATGCATTCATATCTATACATAATGTTTTTGTTTCAGAAAGCTAAGAATAATTATGAACCCCATTAGCTGGCAGAGTGTCTGAATAGATGGTGGGGGAAAGGGTTTGTAATAACAAAGACCTAGAGCTGATTTTAACAAGCATGCCCCAACATCACTCCAAAAGTGAGAGGGAAGACTGAGCTGATTAAAGAGTGGAAGTGAGAAGTTCCATTCCAACAGTCTCCTGAAAAATATGAAAACTGCAGCTAGTAAAGCTCTTTTTTTTATTTTGTCTTTTTTTTTTACCAAGAGGCCTAAACCACATGCATTTAAAGCCACTGAAAAGGAATAATCTAATAAGCTTTCTCAGCTATGCATGTTGGTTTTTAATAGTTTAAAACACAGGGGAAATTACAGAGAACTGAAAAAAAGCTCATCTTAGGCCAGTATTTTAAAAGGGCAAACTACCCATCAAATCTCAATCCTAGGCAAATAATAGAATGTTTGACATCATCATTAATAAATAATTTTATTCCCCTCTTCTTAATATCAACTTTATTTTATGAAAAATAAATATTTTCAAACTGACTTGATATTTTTCTCAGCTTATAGATCTAGTTGATAAATATCAGTAATGTATTCATTTTTTAAAATTCTGTCAGGCATTTGCCCTAATAGCATCTCACATTTTTATTAGGAAACTAGAATCACAATTATAAACTTAGCCTGAAAACATTAAATGGATTCAAAACTTGCTAACTAATGGCTTTTAAAATGTGGTTGTAAAGAGAAAATGCTTGTGTGGTAATGTGTCTAGAGGTTACCTACAGGGATTTGATTTGAAATCTATGCTATTTAACATTTTTGTCAGAGAAGAAAGGAAGAAAAAAAAATCACTGAAATAATTTATCAATGACACAAAAGTTTTCATAACGGTAAGTAATGAATAGGGACTATCACCAATGAAGAGTCACTTGGTTTGTCTAGTAACTTCATGAAAGCAAGTAAGTTGCATTTCAGTATGACCAGTATTGAATCGTACTGAGTCAAAGAGAAATAGCCGTCACAGCTGAGGGAAGAGAGACTATCCTGGGAACCAGTGGGTCTGAGCAGAATAGGGCCCTCTCCCAAAGAAGATCTGATACAAAATTTAGGCATGTGCATGCATCATTGTCATCTTGAAAAGTCCAAATAATTCTTGTGCAGTCCTGACGCACCTCATTAATATTTTACTTAAATTGCCCAACATAAACGGAATTGCTTCTTCTCAAAAGGGCCTGCTTACACCTTAGCCAGATCAGGTCCTGAAGCGTGGACAGAGGTCCCAAGCCCTGCTGTTCCGCATGTCCTCACCAGGCACTTGCTGTACTGCAGCAGGACAGAGCAGCTCCCCGAATGCCACTGCATCTGTCGTATCATCATCTCACTACCCCTGCCACCGGGGTGACTTTCTGCCTTCTTTCTTCAGTCCTCTCCCCAGTTTATATACCAGCTAAATGGCTTAAATGCTCAAAATGGGAAGCAGAAAGTTCAGTGACCTCTTCTCTCTGCAAGAATTAAAACTTGCACCTCCTACCTCTCAAGACACTCACCCAGCCAGGCTCCTCCGCATACAATTCAGAATAGGATCTGCAGCAGTAAACTCAGCAGGGGCCAAGCCCACTCTCTGGCCCAGGTGGCACAGCGTGGCTCATGCCTACGTGGTGGCCTCTCCCGTACTTTCTCTTGGGAAAGATCTCATGTTTTCCTCCGGACCGGGCACAGTCACTGTCTGGCGATTGCTAGCTGACATAGATAAACAAGTAAACATTATGAATGATGGAAATAAATGTGTCCCAGCTTTGTTTTAGCCTAAAGGTGCAGGATGACTTACAGAATACACAGTATTTAAATAAAACATTTTATTTCTGAGATGTCTTTCAGTGCAGCTTGGAAGAAAAAGAAAGCTTCCATTCATTCGTTAGCTTGCCAGTACTTAATTTGGGGGAGGGAGTGGGGTGTGAAATCAAAGAATAAACAACATATATGTCAATATTGCTTAAGAAAGCAAAATAGATTCAAAGAAAATCAATCTACATAGCTGGAACCTCAGTATGGGAAAACTCTTATTCACACTTTTTCTGCTGTAAGATGCCATTGACTTTTGCTCTGTAAGTTCTGTGCTTTTAGCCTCAGGCGTTTGTTGCACAAGAGCAAAGCTAAAAGACAAATGATACCTCTGCTGCCATATTTATGAAATTTAGAGAAGAGAGGATCTTAAAGCTTAATTCAGTAGAGGTAGTTTTTCTAAGTTCCTACTTTTCCTGAGCTATTGCTGCTAAGGGCTGGCACGCAAGTACCAGAGAGGAAAATGGGCAGATTTGTGTGTTTCTCCCTCCGCTCTGCTTGATGCGTCCACACCTTGAACATGAAGCCTGCTTCGGAGAAGACCATGAGAAAAATATGGGGGGCAGGGGAAATAAAGAATACTCTGCCCTGCCCCCCCCAGGGCTGTCCCAGGAGAGCATCAGCCCAACATGCTGGTGAGACCCAGCACCGTGAGCCCCTGGGGACAGCATTCCAGGGCACTGCACAGGGCAAGTCCCTGCCCTGGGGATGGCACTCATTATGGGATATGGGGGGGGGGGGGGGCATTCTGCGATTGTGTGACACTTATTACAGGATATTTAAGGGAGGAAGCAAAAATGGGGGAATGGAGCGAACATGGTGGTTTGAGGAGGAACGAGCATGGGGAAAAAACCTGATCTGAGCAGCGTGTCTGTCTTCTCATTGAACTCCACTTCTAACTCTTTTCCTGAGTGAGGGACTCTATTCTCTGTGTGTGTGTGCATGTTTGTGTGCGCAGGGGTCTGCGTGCACACAACTGGGTGCTGCGTGCAGCAACTGGGGTCAGACTGCAGGGCAGGGACTCGTGTGTCCGTGGTGCCACCAACAGGAGTGAGTGTGGGTGTGTGAGTGAGCGAATATGGAGCCAGGCTTGCCGGTGAGTAGGGTACGTGGTCTAAGAGCCAGGGATGTGTGTGTGTGTCTGAAACAGGGAAGGGTCAGAGTTGTGGGGAGCACATGAATACAAGTGCGCTGCCAAGTTTTGCAAAGACAGATGCTGTCCCCTGGGCACACTCTGGATACAGCAAGCCACAGGACAGACTTCCCCTTTCCTCCTTCCTGCCAGAGAGAAGACTGAGGACTCCAGGATATTTATGGGTCACACATACTGCTTGAACAGCATAGGTAGGTATGAGCAAGTTTGGCATTTTCACAAGCAACGAAATGCACCTCAAATAGGGCAACACAGTGGAGTCTGTGTGTGTTTTCTCAGACATCCCACATGAGCTCTTTCCTTTCTTTGTCCCATCCCTAACTACTCAGGACAGCTTCTGTTGCAGACTTGCTGAACAGCGATGTTTACATTTGAATGCACAACACACTGTGCGGTCTTTTAGCTTCAGTAGAACTGCTACTTGATCTGTTCCCGCAAGACTCTAGTGAAGTAGAAGTTGTCAAGACTTCCCTTGGGTGAAGTCTACAGTCCAGATGCTTCACTGCTACATATTTACTAACCCATTACTAATACTTCTGTGTGGCCTGTGATCATCTGCATAGGGATGCTAAAGTCCCACAGAGGACAAGCACCATCAGTTCAGATACATGCTGACTCTTTAATGCTACTAAGTTTGTATCTGTAAGGAGGAAGATAATGCAGGACATATCCCAGTCCATCTGAGATGGCAAACAGACAAACAGTGTATACTCGTCCAGTGCCAACAAATCCACTGTGATCTGGGAGGATCTGCATTACCAACACATGATAAAGTCACAGTGGAATGAGTTTTAGCCATACAGACCTTGCTGATCACCTTGCCACCTCCATTGGAACAAGGAACGCCAGCACTACTGACTGCCTTGGAGAGCCCAAGATACAGTAGATCACTAGAATAAAGGTATGCAAGTCTGGTCTGAACAGTGAATTACCCTGTCTCAAGCCACTGTTCCGGTAAAGTTTTAGACAGCCAAAGTCCAACATGTGGTGGCTGCACATTTGGGCATGAGGATGAGTAGGCTGGCATCGCAGGGCAAGGGTCTTGAAGAAAGGCACTGAGCTTGATCCTCCACAGCCAAGCTTTACTTGCCCCCATGGTCTGTAAACTCTGTGTAGAGCATGCATCTTGCTTTGATCTCACATCTCCCTCCTTCAAAAGAGCTACTTTTTAACCAATAGTCTGGCTCAAGCCTGGCTCTAAACCAGTCCTTTAACTAGGAGGGAAGGATAGTTGATTTCTCAGGCAACATTATTAATCTGTCCCAGCAGTGGTGGAGGAACTAAGGGCACTGTCTCCTTGTTCATCTAGGCTTGCCTAACCTCATGGCAACAGTATTGCTACAGAGCAGGAACTGAGAACTGGCACTGAAGAGCTGTGGAGGGCATCCTGAGAGCGGTCTGGGGCATCCTGAGAGTGGCCTGGGATGACAGCAGGCGCACTGTGCATGTAAGACTTTACATTGTTCAATTGCAAATGTACAAGGAGTAATTCCCATGCTTCATTTTGTCATTACACTGTCTTTCAGCAAAAGCTCATCTGATATGCTCTCAGGCTACCCTTAACACTATAGGTAAAAAAGAAGTCCCTCTCTAAGAACTCAAACACTGCTACAAAGGAAAATATAGCTATAACCTAATGATAGCAGGATGAAGGTATGACTGCAGCAGAATCAACATAGCTGTGATGATAGCTTTAATACAGCTAGTATAGACGACAGCACTGAAAAAGCAGGGAGAACGGGGCTTCAGTCCTGACTAGTAACCAGAAGACAAAACCTGCAAGGATCCTTTGTGTTTACTCTGGCTAGACACAGTTTATATGCAGAGATTTTGGCATGGGAAACTTTTCTTTGTTATGCAATATGGCCTGGCCTGAAAAACTCTTCACTTTACTCAGCAATTCATTGTTTGCTTGAGTCACTGAACCAAAGATGAAAGATCAGCAGTTTATTCAGTACCATTCAGCTCCATCAAGCACACCTAAAATATGAGAACAGACATTGCAAAACTAACATTTCAGAGTCGAACTTGGGAAGATCATATTTACATTGTTGTCAGGAAGATGCTTGCATTTTGAAAAGCCTGGTAAGCTTTGTAGCACAAATACTAAACTTGCATAGTAATAAACTATATTTTGGCAATAAGGTACATTAGTACGAACTTGATATTTACTGAAAGTTAAAATTCTATTAATGCTAACAAAACACCAGTACAAAGACAGTACAAAGTACACTTAGTTCAGAGCATTTTTGTAGTAGTTACAGTTGGAACTTTATCTAGTGCCTGTTTTAAAGCTAAGGTCTCAATACTTTACACCTTTCATGCAACACCATGCTTTTTCCAACTCATACGTGAAGGTGATCACAGAATTGAAGCATGAATCTAATTCACTGCATTATTTGGTGAAGTCTCACAGCAAATGCTGCAAGTCTCTCTCTCTCCCTCCTCATTACAGATAGTTTGACAAAGCTCAACACATTCCCAAATTCAGCATTGTTTAAAGCAACTGATCCAACCTATGACAGTCTCCTACTTAGTGACAAAGTATGTTTTAACTCTTCGTGCATGTCAAGTAAGTGTCAGCCTAAAGTGTTTTCCTTCCTCTTTCCAAGAATGTCTAGAGACCAGTATCATGGGTGAATTACAAATAAATAATATTTCACAGGATTTGTGAATACATATATCTTTCCTTCAAGGAGAACATAAAAAGTTCAAACACTGGTTTTCTATTTCATTTATATGAGAGAGGTGGGAGAGAACCTTTTTGTCAGCTTTTTCTCTAGGAGAGGCTTTCACATGCTGAAGTCGCAGCTGCTTCTTCATCCTACAATTGCTCCTTTACCCGATTCTGCAGTTCCTAGTCTTATCCTGTTTACGTTTCTCTAAGACAGCATCCTTCAACGTGATTCTAGATCCGGTTGGAAGAGACGAGAACTGCCGTAGGGGAAAAAGCCCCTTGTTCCCAGTTGTCTCCCTGGAGTCAGAACAGAAGGTAGCACCAAGAACTCTGAATCTGAGAAGTTTAATATGATTTGTCTCTCTTAGAGTGTGACTGGTGATATTAAATACTTGGACAATTTACAGGTAGCTCTGGCAGTCAGAGAATATATGAGATGATATAAATTTTTGAATGGTTTATAACTAGGATGGGTTTGGGCTAACTTTCAAAGGTGTATTCCTGATGCAAAGGTTTTTGTGACAAGTTTCAGGCCCATTTTAAAATTCTAGATACAGATTTCTTTAAGTGTGAGAATTATATACTTTTCCCTTGCCTTGTTCTCAAGAGTAGATACGTTATCTTAACTTAAAAAGAAAAGAAAACAACCTTCCCCTAAATCTTAGTATATTGTGTCAGACCAAAGTTAAAGTTTGGCAAATGGTACAAACTAAAAGCAACATGTTATACAGTGATGTAAACCCCAGGGTAGTAACATACCACGGACAGATAGTTCTACAGTATGAGTTTTAATTATTGAAGGACTACTTTAAAGAATTACAATCCCATACATAATCATCTCTCATAGCTTTAGTGACCTATTCAATGAATAACAAATCTTACTCTTGTAAGACTAATTTTAAACTATCTTGGTCAGTGGAAGCATTATGTAAAGTTACTTTACATAGGTATTATGTTAGTGAATAATTCATACTGGAATTTACTAGACACTGATAATTTCCAGTAACTGTCTGCTTTGAAGTGTGCATATAGCTTTAAGTCATTTATTTTCAGTAACAGGAATTACTTGACACATGCTGAGAGAATATATATTTAACACTCCAATATACAAATTTCAAATAAGCATGATACTGTTGAGATACTGTTAATAGAAATATATAGGGAAAAAAGCATTCTGATAATAATGGAGATTCATTCCTTCTTTAATCTTGTCAAAGGTAATCTCTTAGAAGGAAAGATGCATTTGCACTGCCCCTATACAGCACATGCTAGACCAGATCTCATTCATTCAGACTCACATTCCTCTAAGCAACAAGATGCGGCTTGAAGGCAGAAATATTATCCCCTACTTAGAATAATCCTTGCCAGCTCTATGTAGGGTTCAAATACAGGAAGGTACAGTCATATTGCTGAGCACCTCTAGAGCTTTTAAGTTATAGAAATGTTTTCTGCAAGACTCTCAGGTTTTATTTCACCACTAACAATGAAAAAGAACCAACCAACTCTTCCTTCTTCCCCCTCACCTCAGTCCAGTGTATAGGAAGGCACTTTGGACCAATTTTCCCTCATTTAACCCTTCATCTTTTGACTTACTAGAACATTGCTCTACGGGGAGACTATTTTTGAAGAGTCACAACTCACTGTAACTCTTGAAGTACACTAGCAGAATTACACATATAAGATTCAACTTTTATGTGCCTTTCCATAGTTAATATATTTCATGTTGCATTTAAATATATTTCAGAGGTATGTAACTTCCTGCCAGATTCACAGTTTACATGGGAAGACGTTGTGGTTTAGCCCCAGTTGGCAATTAAGTACCACACAGCCACTCGCTCACCCTGGTGGGATGGGGGAGAGAAATGAAAGAGCAAAAGTAAGAAAACTCGTGGGTTGAGATAAGAAGGTTAATAATTGGAACACACACAGAAAAAATATGTAATGAGAAGGAAAACAAGAAGAGAGCAAGAGAGGAACAAAACTCAGGGAAAAAACAAGTGATGCAACTGCTCACCACCCGCTGACTGATGCCCAGCCCGTCCCTGAGCAGCGATCGCTGCCCCCCAGCCAACTCCCCACAGTTTATATACTGAGCATGACGTCATATGGTATGGAATAGCCCTTTGGTCAGTTCCGATCAACTATCTTCGTGGCTGTGCCCCCTCCCAGTTTCTTGTGCACCTGGCAGAGCATGGGAAGCTGAAAAGTCCTTGACCAGTGTAAACGTTACTTAGCAACAACTAAAACATCAGTGTGTTATCAACATTATTCTCATCCTAAATCCAAAACACAGCACTACACCAGCTACTAGGAAGAAAATTAACTCTATTCTGGCTGAAACCAGGACAGTATCCACCCCTTATTCTATACCACCTACATCATGCCCAGGTTCTACCCTTTCTAATACATTCCAATTAATCACCACCACTTTTGATACATACACACAGATATCATTCCCTTGGTGTATGGGCCATCCCTCTAAAATGTCCACTGAGTTAATTTAGTCCATGACTTTGGGCTCCATCTGTCATAATAGTCTTTCAGGGCAGGAGAGATGGTGTGTGGTGTTGATTGTTGCATGCCGAAGCCGGTTCTGGTTCCATCACCGCTGCACTTTGCTTGGTTTCATCAAAGTTCGTTCTTCATTAATCTGGGTGATTCTCACTGAAATACCGTTGATATGGCATATAGCAACCATAGAAGTGATGATGTACAGTATTATATAGCAATTAACATCATACCATTCAGTTCATTGGCTATTCTCACCCAAAATCAAATCCCCTTGAGGTACACAGCGGACTTCCCCATCCTTCCGGGTCACCCACCAAGTGCACCCAGGTCCTTGAGCAAAAGCAATCCCACAAATGGGTTTACCTTTGCCCGAGGCAGGAGTAACCCAGACTGTCTTCCCCAGTATATTTATATGTGCACTACGGGGACGTTATCTCCTTCGACAGTATCTAAAACTTTTGACTGGGCAGGGCCAGCTCGATTGGCAGATCCCCTAGAGTTGACTAAGCAGGTGGCCTTTGCTAAATGTGTATCCCAATGTTGGAATGTCCCACCACCCATTGCTCTCAGTGTAGTCTTTAACAGTCCATTGTATCGTTCCATTTTCCCGGAGGCTGGTGCATGACAGGGGATGTGATATACCCACTCAGTGCCATGCGCTTTGGCCCAGGTGTCTATGAGGTTGTTTCAGAAACAAGTCCCATTGCCTGACTCAATTCTCTCTGGGGTGCCATGTCGCTATAGGACTTGCTTTTCAAGGCCTAGGTAGTGTTCCGAGCGGTGGCATGGGGCATGGGATATGTTTCCAGCCATCCGGTGGTTGCTTCCACCATGATGAGCACATGGCACTTGCCTTGGCGGGTCTGTGGGAGTGAGATATAATCAACCTGCCAGGCCTCCCCATATTTATATTTCAACCATTGTCCTCCATACCAGAGAGGCTTTAACCGCTTGGCTTGCTTGATTGCAGGGCATGTTTCACATTCATGGATAACCTGTGCAATAATGTCTATGGTCAAGTCCACCCCTCGATCACAAGCCCATCTATATGTTGCATCTCTTCCTGTGCATCTTGGTGTCATGGGCCCACCGAGCTATAAATAATTCACCCTTATGTTGCCAGTCCAGATCCACCTGAGCCACTTCAATCTTAGCAGCCTGATCCACCTGCTGGTTGTTTTGATGTTCCTCAGTGGCCCAACTCTTGGGTACATGAGCATCTACGTGACGTACTTTTACAACCAGGTTCTCTACCTGGGCAGCAATATTTTGCCACAATGCAGCAGCCCAGATGGGTTTACCTCTGTGCTGTCAGTTGCTCTGCTTCCATTGCTGTAACCACCCCCCACAGGGCATTTGCCACCATCCATGAATCAGTACAGAGATAGAGCACTGGTCCCTTTTCTTGTTCAGCAATGTCTAAAGCCAGCTGGATGACCCTTACTTCTGCAAATTGGCTCCATTCACCTTCTCCTTCAGCAGTTTCTACAACTTTTTGTATAGGACTCCATACAGCAGCTTTCCATCTCCGATGCTTTCCCACAAGACAAAAGGACTCATCAGTGAACAGGGCATACTGCTTCTCATTTTCTGGTAGTTTGCTGTACAGTGAGGCCTCCTCAGCATGCATCACCTCCTCCTCTGGTGATATTCCAAAATCTTTTCCTTCTGGCCAGTCCATAATTACTTCCAAGATCCCTGGGCAATTGGGGTTTCCAATTCGAGCCTGTTGTGTGATCAGTGTGACCCACTTACTCCATGTAGCATCAGTTGCATGATGTGTAGAGGGACCCTCCCTTTGAACATCCAGCCCAGCACCGGCAGTCAGGGTGCCAGGAGGAGCTGTGCTTCAGTACCAACCACTTCCGAAGCAGCTCAAACCCCTTCATATGCTGCCAGTATCTCTTTTTCAGTTGGAGTATAGCGGGCCTCAGATCCTCTGTATCCCTGACTCCAAAACCCTGAGGGTCGACCTTGAGTCTCCCCTGGTGCTTTCTGCCAGAGGCTCCAGGTCGGGCCATTCTCCCTGGCTGTGGTGTACAGCACATTTTTTAGATCTTGCCCTGCCTCGACTGGCCCAAGGGCTACGGCATGAACTATCTCCCGTTTAATGTGTTCAAAGGCTTGTCGTTGCTCAGGGCCCCATTTGAAAGCATTCTTCTTCTGAGTCACTTGAAAGAGAGGGCTTATGATCAGACTGTAATTTGGAATATGCATCCTCCAAAAACCCACAACGCCTAAGAAAGCTTGTGTTTCTTTTTTGCTAGTTGGTGGGGACATGGCTGTTATTTTGTTGATCATATCCATTGGGATCTGACAATGTCCATCTTGCCATTTTATTCCTAAAAACTGGATCTCCTGTGCAGGTCCCTTGACCTTACCTTGTTTTATGGCAAAACCAGCTTTCAGGAGGATTTGGACTATTTTCTTCCCTTTCTCAAAAATTCTTCTGCTGTATTGCCCCACACGATAATGTCACCAACATATTGCAGGTGTTCTGGAGATTCACCCTGTTCCAGTGCCGTCTGGATCAGTCCATGGCAAATGGTGGGGCTGTGTTTCCACCCCTGGGACCATCGATTCCAGGTGTACTGAACGCCCCTCCAAGTGAAAGCAAACTTTGGCCTGCACTCTGCTGCCAAAGGGACTGAGAAAAATGCATTAGCAATATCAGTTGTAGCATACCACTTGGCTGCTTTTGACTCCAGTTCGTATTGCAGTTCCAGCATGTCCGGCACAGCAGCACTCAGAAGTGGCATGACTTCATCCAGGCCACAGTAGTCTACTGTTAGTCTCCACTCTCCATTAGACTTTTGCACTGTCCATATGGGACTGTTAAAGGGTGAGCGAGTCTTACTGATCACTCCTTGGGTCTCCAGTCGACGAATGAGTTTATGGATGGGAATCAGGGAGTCTTGGTTGGTGTGATATTGCCTCCGGTGCACCGTTGTGGTAGCAATTGTCACCTGTTGTTCTTCAACCCTCATCAACCCCACAACAGAAGGGTCCTTCAAGAGACCGGGCAAGGTAGACAGCTGTTTAATTTCCTCCGTCTCCAAGGCAGCTATACCAAAAGCCCACCGGTACCCTTTTGGGTCCTTGAAATACCCTCTCCTGAGGCCGTCTATGCCAAGGATGCACGAGCCTCTGGGCCAGTCCCAATGGGGTGCTTTTGCCACTCATTCCCAGTTAGGCTCACTTCGGCCTCCAATACAGTCAGCTGTTGGGATCCCCCTGTCACTCCAGAAATACAGATGGGTTCTGCTCCTATATAGCTTGATGGCATTAGGGTACACTGTGCACCGGTGTCTGCTAGAGCCTTATACTCCTGTGGGTCTGATGTGCCAGGCCATCGAATCCACACAGTCCAGTAAAGCCGGTTGTCCCTTCTCTCCACCTGGCTGGAGGCAGGGCCCCTCTAGTCCTGGTCATAGTATTCGTTACCCACTTCTTGTATATATGAGTCAGGAGCTCCTTCATTAAAATCAAGAGTAAGATCAGCCCTTTTACTCTGTCTGGGGAACTGTCCACTGGAACTCAGAGCAGCAGTTTTCCTGGAAGAACCCCCTTTGGTGATTGTTTTTCCTTGCAACTCACGTACCCATGCCTCTAGGGTCGAGGTAGGCTTTCCATTCCACTTTCTCATGTCCTCTCCATGGTCACGCAGGTAAAACCACAGGGTACCCGTGGTGTGTACCCTCTAAATCCTTTCTCTTGAGCAGAGGAACGCTGACTCCTAATAGCTGAGATACTGGTCTGTACAGGTGGAAAGTAGGACCTATCCTCTTCGAGTTGCTGGAGCTTCTGGGACAGTTTCTCCACAGCCAAGACAAGGGAGGAAGAGAGACTTTCTTCATATTCCCAGAGCTGGCTATCCGCTTCATCCACTGTTGGTCCCTCTCCATCTTTCCAGTTCAGTATTGCCAATGACTTGGCATACAACGATGTTGCACTCTGTAAAAACTTCCGCCACATAGGTCGTGTGCACTGGACCTCATCTGGATCTTTCAGTGACTGCTCGTCATCCAGGTCACCATAAATCACCTCCAGCATGGCTAATTCCCTCAGGTACTGGATACCTTTCTCCATGGTGGTCCATTTTCCGGGGAGATATGTAACATCTTCCTTGAAGGGATACCTTTCCGTCATAGCTGACAGGGGTCGCCTCCATCAGCTGACGGCTGGTGCCCCTTTTCCAATTGCTTTGTCAATGCCCCCTTCCCTAGAAAGGGATCCCAGCTGTTTGGCTTCCTTACACTCTAATTCCAGACTCCTGGCCCCATTATCCCAGCGTTGGAGCAGCCAGGTGACAAGGTGATTGCCTGGACGATGGCTGAAATCTTTTCACATACCTCGCAGCTCACTCAGGGATAGAGATCGAGTGGTTACTGTCTCATCCACAAGTTCTTCCTCTCCCTGTGATGGCCCTGGTGTTTTATCTTCCCTTTCTAAATGAGCTGACTTTCACTTGCAGGATTTCTTCTTGTGTATAGGGGCAACTGATACTGACGTGGGTTGGTTCCCTGGTTCAACCACAGTGCCTGTCGCAGCGGGGGCTGGAGTAGCCGTGGTGTCTGTCGTTTTGTCACCAGATCCTTGAGGGTTCTGAATAGTGTTCAACAGGGCTTGGTAGGCATGGGCCAGGCCCCAGCACATTGCAGTGATCTGTGTCTCTCTGGAATTGCCAGGGTGACAACATACTTTTTCCAAATATTCTACTAATTTTTTGGGATTCTGCACTTGTTCAGGGTTGAAGTTCCAAAACACTGGAGGTGCCCACCATCCTAGGCATTTGCCCATGCTATCCCACACACCCTGCCACCATAACTATCCGGCCTTGGGGCAGATGTCTGGGTGATATTCTTAAATTGCTTACTAACCTTAGACAAAACCGAAACAGTATTCCCAAGCAATACCAATAGATGTATCTTAACTACCCAAGAATGTTCAAGATACTGACAAGTTATTGTAACAAAGGAGGAAACATTGTAGAAGAAGGTAGCAAAGTGCCATGTTGTATTTCTTCCATAAAAAACCTCTCAGAGGAAGAAGTATAATTGCTAATTTTCTCCACAAGGTGGTACCTGATGTACAGTAATGATTTCAATATGAAACTTAGATACCAAAGTAAACTCAAGATCACTGTTTTAATAACAAATCTCCCAGGCAAAACATCACTAATCACAGCAGAGCACAGCAAACTGCAAAAATCAACACCGATCTTTAACATGTACAGCAAAAAAAAAAAGCATGGTGCAGATCAGGTAAACCAATATTGAGAACAGATGAATCAGTATCGTGGTCCGCAACTACTAACAGATCTAAATTCCTTAACACGCTCTGGTTAATCTGTTATTATCTCAAACCCTTCGAGCCACACCTTGGGCACCAAAAAGGACTGTCGTGGTTTAGCCCCAGTCAGCAATTAAGCACCACCCAGCCGCTCGCTCACCCTCCCCCCCACCCCAGTGGGATGGGGGAGAGAATCAGAAGAGCAAAACTAAGAAAACTTGTGGGTTGAGATAAGAAGGTTAATAATTGCAACACACACACACAAAATAATAACAAATTGTAATGAGAAGGAAAACAACAAGAGAGCGAGAGAGGAACAAAACCCAGGGAAAAACCAGTGATACAACCACTCACCACCCACCGACCGATGCCCAGCCCGTCCCTGAGCAGCGATCGCTGCCCCCTGGCCAACTCCCCCAGTTTATATACTGAGCATGACGTCATATGGTATGGAATAGCCCTTTGGCCAGTTCCGATCAACTATCTTGGCTGTGCCCCCTCCCAGCTTCTTGTGCACCCAGCAGAGCATGGGAAGCTGAAAAGGCCTTGACCTGTGTAAGCACTGCTCAGCAACAACTAAAACATCAGTGTGTTATCAACATTATTCTCATACTAAATCCAAAACAGAGCACTATACCAGGTACTAGGAAGAAAATTAACTATCCCAGCCAAAACCAGGACAGAAAAATACAAGAAGAATTGATCCAGTAGAATTGATGCTATACAGTGGTTCTGTATAGCAAATAATGACACAAGTCACCGCCAGTCACCACTAAGCCTCCTGTGACAGAAATGCCTAAAATTGCATAGAGGTTTTTCTGTAATACAACTTAGCATTGTATAATTCACCGTGCACCATGCAGTTCTTTGGTTGTTCTATAAACTCAAAGAGACCTCATCTCATTATTAGTCACTTATAAACCAAAAAAAGATTAATGTGTGTACTTTCTGTAGTCACAAACACCAACGTAGATAAAGTAATATCTTTCCTCTACGCTCTGGCAGTATTTTACACTCTCTATACAAGCATATAAATGACTACCCTCTTTTTCACCTTGTAAAACCTAGGCCCATAAGCAGTAATTGCTCTGCTCTGTATTCCTTGCGCGAGCTGCTAAATATTATATTTCTAGTAAGATATGCTTGCATTCTAAATATAACTTAAATGCATCCTGCTTTCATAAATAATGTATTGGTGACTCACTGATGTATCAGAATGCACAGTTAAGTAAGAACCAGCTGGAAAACAAATCAATATTAGGTATAGGGCTGTTTTAACATCTGTTGGTTCCTCTAATAAGAGATTGTGGAGACCTGTTAAACAATTAGTTTCCAACTTCTGCTTACGCTTACAATCCCATCTAACACATGTTCTTTGCTTCATGCAGTTAAGTTGGTTTGAACCTAAGCACAGTACTGGGGTTCTGAGAGCACTACAAATACCAGCCATAAGACAGGGTTGTCATTAAGTGCATCTGAACGGAGATGCTTGTGTAACAAATAGCCCTTGGTGTGGCAGAACGACTGGACTTTGAACAAACTTATTTTCTGCACTGGACATGGCTAGAATAATGCATATAATAAAGAGCAGATAGCTGAGAGCAGTATAAAAAATCCCATATAAATCAAAGTAGAATAGGCTACAGAAAGAGCAAGTGAAGAAACTAAAAATAACAGGGATTAGGTGAGGCTAGTTATTGCTTCAAGAAGCCTTTGAATAACTTTTTCTCTGGCATAGATTTTTTTATTTGATTATTGAAATCCCTATGTGCAGTCATTACCAAGTGTATAAAATGACATAAAAACCAGAATAATCTATGACTTCAAGGAGCAACATGAAAACTGAGGCTTGTACAGTGACTTTACACTGCTTCCCCCATCCTGCAGTTTCTCCAGTCTTAGCACATAGCCCCTGCCCCTTTTTCAGCTTGACAGTGCAGCTGAAACACCATCACAAGAGTGTACGTTTCCCACCAAAAAGGCAGAGGAACCTCATTTCCTCTCAGCTCTATGTCCACTGAACATACTTGTGTTCTGGCACTACCCAAAGCGAGAAAGCCAGGGCCAGGCAGACTCTCTCACCCCTGTGTCTTCACCATGGACTAGTTTGTCTTCCACACAGCCTGGCTGCCATATATGCAATGGCCATTGCTTTGGAAGGATCTGGCATCTTGTCTGGGGGAGAAGCTTCTCTAGGAAGGAGACATCTTCTGCACAGCTGGCCAGTACATGGGGACAGGCATAGTGCTGCTCCCACCCTGAGATGCTGTATTTATCACTGGTGATGAGAGAGGTCAGGCCAGCCAGGGTCGTTCTGATGGCTCCATCAGTGACAGTCAAGGGTGAAGAGCACTTTTAAAAGAGTCTTTTCTGGGCTAGATGTTGTCCCACTTCTGCGCACGCATATCTAAAACATCCCCCTAGAACCTGCTACTAGAGGTCTGCCTTCCTGAAGGCCTCTGCGGGTATTGCTTTCGTGGGACCAGATGAGAGTGCTCCAAAGTAATCCCCTCCACAACGCCAAAACGTAGGCAGATGGGTGGCTGGTTTCTCATAGCCCCCATCTCCTGGTCTTCCTGGGATACTCTGAAACCAGACAGCTACCAGAGCCAACCTGGGGCTGCAAGAAGCCTGAAATGAAGACTATGAAAGGCAGGAGATGCCATGAAGATCCTCTCTGACTACGGCGCCAAAGAAAAGCCCTGTAGAATAACTCCACCTGGTATCAAAAGCTGTTGTTTCTAAACAGCACAAAATATCACCAGAGAAGGATGCCTTCCACCTCTGCCAATGGTCCCGGGCAGGAATAGGGGAAGATGTGGAAGGCCGCTATGGGCGCTTGTTTGTGCAGGGCCATTGTGCCTCAGCTGTGGCTGTGAGACAGGGAAGCAAGGGTCCTTGCCAGGTACTGATGATCACGGAGGGGACAAAGCAGATGTCCTCAGTGTGAAGCCAGTGACAAGCCTTCCCTGCTCTTCCCTCCTCCCCACATAGTCCTCCCTCGCAGCTGCCCAGCCTGCCAGCCTTGCCCGCAGGGCGAGCTTTGCACGGCCGGTGACACACGCAGAGAAAAATGAGTGCAGCCTGGGGGCTGGTCAGGCCAAGAAGGGAGCAGAGCATGGCTAGGGTTGGACCTGTAAATACAGCTGCCTCTGAGAGGTGGTATGGGAAGACGTATATACCTATAAGAATGCTTGGTATCCAAATAAGGATAATTTCCACAGGTTTTTCTCTATCTGTGCACTTGTGCATTTGTACAAATTGGCCATGGGAAACACAGTTACCTACTCCAAAAGGCCAGTGTGGGCTGACTGATGAAAGAGGCATTAAGGGCATCTGAGCAGGCTGCAGTACGTGCATATGTACCATCAACACACTCTGCAATTTTTTCCTGTTGACCAGGTTCATTGGCAACTATTTATGAGGTAAATTTGGGTTGCTTAGCAATGATGTTTGCACTTCTCAGCTAGAAATGTTGGGCCAGAACCCCCTGGTGTCCCTGAGGAAAGGAATGCATCTGAAAACCAAACACCTAGTGTGGATGCAAGAGCTATTGCTCTATCAGTCCATCTGGACCACTGTCATTTCACAGGCATGGGGAGAGGCAGCTCATTGTAAAATGAAAACAGTATAAATGGTCAGGGAATATGGTCTTTGGGGACAAAAAATACCCTTACTGAAAAAAAAGATCGTCTTGCAGACCCCAGGTTTTCCTGTCTGACAGCCCAGTCTTTTGTAGAAGCAAAGACAGTTTTAAGAAATTACCTGTCACTGCCATAGCATATAACCAGTAATATCAGACTGACTCCATCAACTTTGCATGCAAATGTGATTAAGTACTGAAAGACTCTGTGCCAACTTAAGTCCATTTAAAGCAACTACTAAAACAATATTTCTATAAAACTTTCAGTGTACGAAATCAGTGTTCTTTCCTTATCTTAATTTCGTAATTGACTGAACTGTTTTGAATGAAAAGTTCCAAGAATGTCATCTTGAAATAGCACCTGGCAGGCAACCGGCGAGAGTCTAACAAAGTTATATGCAATTGGAAGCAGAGCCTTATAATGGAGAGTGTCAGGCAAACTTAATAACAGGCTGTGTTACCAACCCTCTGTGAGAGAATAGAATATTTTCCTTCACAATATTCATTTAGCTGAAGTTGTGTAGGTGGCAGCTTTTAGCAGGTGCAGAATAAATATTTCCTGAGAAATATCACTGAAGAAGAAGAAATTCATTTAAATTATTAATTAAGGTATTAAGCTTGCCAAATTAAATGCAGATGATGTTCATATTCATTAGCCCGCCATTTCACTGATCCCTTTTATTCCTAGATTTTTAATAGCACTGTAGACCTACCCAGTGCTTTTCCACATTCTAATGTATTCTGAGCTGACAGGAGAAATGACATGCAAAAGAGTATTTTTTTGAAAAAGAGACCTTTCTGCCCTTCAGTAAATGTCCAGCTTTTCCATATCATGTATGAAATAGTTGTCATTCCAATTTGGTAAGGAATTAAGGGAGGATTTTACTTTCTCTGAAGTGATTCATAAAAAAAATAGCAATACATATTTTGAAGTGGATCTTTCTATACTTATCCAGATCTTTTTGATATTAGTTGGAAACTAGCCATTGCTTTCAATAGATTTGGAGTCAGGCCCTAAACTGATCTTACAGTTTATGAAGAAAGAAAGTCTGAATTCCAAAGGGATGGAGTTGGGTTGTTCTTCAGAAGCAACTGTAAATATTTTAGGACCAGCTTCTGAGAAGAAACTACACACACGCAAAAAAAGCCAACTAGAAGTGTGACAATGGGAATGCTCTGCTTTAACCCAGACTCATGGCAAAATCCAGAGAGCCCATGCTGCAAACCTGCTGTGCGCTCACTTCTGTGCTTATCACCAACGTAACCTCTCTAGCTCTTCTTTTTTCTAAATAAGAGATGCAGGGGTGCTGTCTTACATTTGTTGTGAGGTCAGCTGTTTATCTGATAGCCCAGAATTCCTCCTGTTATACTTACACTATCTTTAAATGGAAATAAAAGCTAATAGATGAGCAATTTACCATCATTGTGGGCTGTCTAAGCCAGCACTGCCAAATACACCAAGTTACATGGACAGGTTTGGTAGGCAATATTTTTCTATCATAATTTCAGTCTTTTTATGCACCTTTCTATATTGACTCTTATGTCAAATCTCCAAGTGTTTTGTCGCTGCGTAGGCATCGGACCTATATTTGGCAAAAAAGTGTTGTGAATCCCTGATCCAAAACAGGATACAGAAAGGTCCATAAAAATATAACTGTCAGCTCTGAAGCAACTCCGGACTTTGGGGGAGAGGATGGAGGTTTTGGCAGGAAGGCAAAGTTCCGAAATCACACTGCAGTTCTAGTATCTTCAAAGCAAGTCTGCTATAAAACCGCAATATTTGTGCTTTCTTAACCCCACGGATAGCCTCACAGATGAAGAGGGATTTTGTGAATAAGCAGGTTTTAGGAAGTCTGAGAGAACAACTGAAAGTTCTGGGGTGGCTCCACAGAGTGGCAGTGTGCTCTTGCTGCTGCTGAGCACTGCCCGCCTGGATGCTGCAGGTGGCTGACCAGGAGATGAAGGCTTTCCAAAGGGAAGAGACAGAGGAGCAGTGCCAGGTTCAACAAGCAGCAGGCTAAGGAGGCACAAGGCCAGTTCCCTCTCATCAGTAGCATACTGGGCAGGAGCACCATTGGCACTTGGGTAGGGTTTGTGGGAAGTAAGAGGGGGCTCACTGCCGCTTTCTTCTATGGAGCAGAGGGGAAGCTGTGGGAGACCCCATTCACGGCTGGGGGAAGAGACTGGGGAAATGGATGGGGCAGGAGGTGGGTGACAATTCTGGAGGAGGAAATCTTGATAGGACACAGGCAGAGAGGCCTAGGGGAATTAAGTATTGACATGTTCGCTCATGGGAATGGGAAGGACAGTGTGTTCCACACTGTGGATATGTTTAAAAGAGCTAATTGAAGACTGGGAACTGCTCCTCTATGGCTGTGTGTAACATGCTCCTGAGAATACAGCTAGAGCTCCAAGATGGAATACGTATTTTTTAGAGTTCAGGTCATTTCAGGAATAATTTTTTGGGCTTCTGCTCCTTTGAAGTTATTTGTTCCAGATTCTTTTAGGGTATGCATTGAGGAATGTATTCAAGAGCTAAAATACCAGCAGAAACCACATATATTTGCATCTGTGCTCGAACTCAACACAGAGCAATGTTCTACCATCGCACTGTCCTCAGGGGAAATGGCTGTAGTTCAGAAAGAATTTCCTGTTGTCTCACCACATGGTGAGGTGTAGTGGTGAGGAATTAGTCTACGCACTGCTGACATGCTTCTTATTTTAACTGCTATTTTTCATCTAATCATGGTATATCAATGGAAAGATAAATATATTTACATTTCTAATTCTTCTAAATGTGGTTGCTACACCAGTCACTTATGCTGAGAGCTTGACAGCAACTACCGTGACGTGAAAACTGTTAGTGCAGTGAGTGGTCAGTCGTCTCTGTTCCCTTTTTGAGCTCCCGTTTTGTGCTACTAGGCATTATCCTGTGAACTTCATTTCTACTATGGCCTATCCAGGGCTAACACTAATATGCCAGTTACCCAACAACAAAGAAAACTTAATTCTTCCAATGGCAGCCCTTTGGTGACAGTGCAGCAGTGTGTGGTGGGAGCTACAGAAACTCACTTGGGAGCAGTGTTGGGGAAGAGACTGCCATGAAAAGATGTCTCTCATCTTGCAGCTCACAGATTTTATAGTGATTCATACAGCTCTGCATACCACAAGACGTATTTTAAAAGACAATAGGTTCATATAGGATGTTTCCTCACTCCCCTCTGTAGTTGTTCAAACATGAGGGGAAAAGTAGCAAAATATCTTTGTCCTCAGTGCTTCATTAGACAGACGTGGAATTTTCAAATTGGCAGAACTCATATACAGTACCCTCATATAATAACGTTAGAACAGCTTCATTCACACAGTTCGCTGGAGGCTGAGAAAGGGAGAAGTATTTATGGGAAGCTGGGAATCAAGGCAGATGAGTCTTTATACACAGTAGTAAGACTTTATTTCAACACAGAACAGGGATCCAACACAGCAGTGAATAGGGAGAGAGGCTGTCAGTCCTCTTCTTGGCATTGTCCTAATCCTTCACACAGCCATTTTATGTAGCCTCTTCTGGTGCTCCTCATAATGCCAAAATTTTCTTATTACTGCAAGGCCTGCCAAGAATTTCCCAAATGGAAATTCCTTTTCCAAAAGGAAAAATAGTCTGAGCCTTCAATAGCTTAGAAAGAGCTGTTTAAAATGGGAAGAAATACAAGTTTACAGGAATGTTCTTGAAAAAAAGGCAAATATAAGTCTTAAATTCCTTGTTTCCAAATTAAAAAAAAGACCAAACCAGCAACAAAAACCTCCTTTTTCTTACTAAAGATTTTATTTAGACTACTTTTGTAATATTTCTTTTCCTCTTTTTAATAGTCTTGAACTATCCCATTGCAGCTTTAATTAGGATAACCTTTCATCTGTTTATGTTCTACCAGTGACATTTGAAGATTGGCCTTCAGTGAGAGCTTTGGGTGATGTGTACACTGAGGCTTTGGAAACTTCTTCTGGACAAGCTGCCAGCAAACTATTACCCTTCTAAATGTCAATAAGCTAGACATCAATTGTCAGCTTGCATCATTTCTAAAAGCCTGCTCTCTCTGTAGATTAGATCAAAAGTCAGATGCACACTGAAAAAAATAGCACTAGATTTTGATCATGTATTAAGTATTTTTATCCCTTGGGACTTGGGTGAAAAAAGTCATACTTGAAAGATGCTAGCTTACCGTTGCACAGTTCTAAAAAACAGAATAAAGATTTACAGATCCATTTTTAGAATATTGAGCAGAGTCCTTAATGGATTTTTTTAATATAAAGATACATTAAAAAGGGATGTCTACTGAGAGGAAAAATACAAAGCAGGAATTTTAAAGAAGTACTAACACCAGTCAGTGTTGGGGGGGCATGGAGGGGAAAGAAGTTGTGGCTGAAGACGAGTACGTCTAGTGGTGAGACCATGTGATTTACAGATTAAAAATACCTGTGTTGAAGAAAATACATTATTTACTTTTCTCTGCCACATGCCCAGTTTCTTCCTGTCTCATATTGGTGATTTACCTTTTGCATCAGACCAAGGACATCATTATTACCAGCAAGGTCTTGAGCAATGACTGGGATCTATTTTCAATTCTCTTGGTGTTACAGTGTTCCTCTCTTTTGGCACATACAAATTTGTCTGGAGTGTTAGGAGATGTATGTTCCTTTCAGCGTGTTCCATGGCTAAGGCAGCTTCTAACATAATCTCCTCCCTCTTCATTACAGTCATATACTTGAACAAGAAGTCACAAAATATTTCTATAGATAAAAATATAAAAAAGAATACAGTACGTGATATATACATGAATGAAAGACACCTTAGAACATGGAGGAAATAACCCACACAATGATTTTACCTTCCTTCATACCTTTCCTTGCTATGGGACCCATATTTTTCAATTATTGTGCCTCCAAAACAATTTAGAACCTCCAACAGGGCCATAATGGAGACGTTCTGGCCCAGTTCTCTGGATCCAGACCGTAAAATCATTGTTAGTTGCTAAACCAGCTGCAACAAACATTTACAAAGAGCTCCATTTGCTCCTGATGCTGCTGCCCCTGCAGAAGCTCTATTGTCTGTGCTTAGCCTAGTGCTCAGCTCTGCCCTCTTAGGGTTTGATGGAGAAAGTGAAGCAGACTGTGATAATCCTGGCATTACAGTTCTCACCATCTCACACCTCCATGCGGACCTTTCCCACTCCCCCTTGATCTCCTCCATGTGCTTTAAGTGATGTTCATTTCAGAGCTAAGGAAAGACTTGCCTCAGGGACATATAAAGCATTAATAACTGTATTTCAGAGTTTCATACTTGAATCTATACATCTGTGTCAGAAGTCCCTCATTCATCACCTCTTGATCACAGCACTTTACTTTGGCATATGTCTGGCAGACAAATTGATAAGCTTTTCTATTCCAAGCAAACTTGGAATAGATATAATATACTTTTTTTGGGCTTTCCTTCTCTTTTACTTTGGCCTTTATCATGATTGTAGAGTTTCAGGGAAGCGCATTATGCTAGCTCTATGTGGTAATGAAGTAAGTGGCGGGAGATGGAGAGATCCATTTGGTGTTGAGTCCATGTGCAGAGCTTGGCAGTCATTCAGTTGTTAATTAGAGACATACTACTGATATAACGTTACTAACTTGACCTAATACCAGCCTTCTCTTTGTATTATAGAACTTTACCAAGTGTAATGGATGTGACATGTACTGATGTAACTCTCTACCTTATATATCATCACAAATACTGTAATTTTAACTAAGCGCTACCACTAGCAGCCAAGAAGCAGATAAGCTGATGATCTTCATCTTAGTAAGTTTAAAAAATCGGTAACAGTAGTCTTACTATTGGTTGCTTTTCTAATACTGACTTTTTCTCTCTGCCACATCATATTGTTCCTGTTAATCTCTTGTAACTTGACTAAGCCAAAGAGAATATTAAAATTTTTTGTCTACCTTTTCAGCTGTCTGAAGAAAAGTGCTGTTAAAATGACATGGCTGTGATGCTGTTGGGATTGGATTTGTATGCCACAGAAGTCATCTACCTTTCGTCATCTAAAACTTAGGCAGCAAGTCAAGACAGTGATCAAGGCTTCGCTATAGTCAAGGGAAGAAGAGCAGGTGATTCCTCCCACCTCTCCTACACACTAAGCTCAGAATGAAATGAAGCACACTCTTGGAGATGCATCTAGCCATTCATTACACTGGAAACATAGACACGTAGCTTAGATATGATACTTAACTTTTAGATTTCTAAAGTAAGATGAGATGAATCCAGTTCAAACAGCTTACTCATGCTTCTTTAACAACCTGAATCAGCTCATGTGAAAGTAAGTGAAAGCTTACCATTGACCTCCATGGGACTAAAAACATATTCAGATAGCAATACAATTATAACATTGTGTTAATGTCTTGTGCTAACAATTGTGCTCATGATAATATTGATATGTCATCACTGAAATTACTCAAGACATAAAATTGGCTGACAGTTATTTCTGAGGATGGGTCTATTGCTGACCCATAAATCTCTTTCTTTGGCCTTCTTTCATTATCAGGCAGCTCACCATTCAGAAGGAAATGTCTTTTCCATTTTAGATTTGGATAGGCTGGATCAGACCACCTCCATTGACAAGTGTTATGAAACTGGCATAGCTACCTACTGAGTGAGTATTGAGTGAAAGTTTTTTCTGTAACTGATTCATCTCTTTATATGTTCCTAAGCACTTCTAAGAAAAAAAAAAATAGGCCTGAGGCAGATCAAACAGAAAAAGATAGAAAGGATTCAGAAGGATCAAAGTGAGAAAAGGTTATTCCCAAATGCTTTCTGAAATGGCAGTCTTCAGTGCTGAACTGAAAGTACTCTACAGTTATTATTACCTGTTTGCAATCAGAGCCTGGAGTACGCCAACACGAAAATGGTCTCCACTGTAGGAGTCATTCTACATCCCAAACAAAAACTTGTCTCTTAAATTACACTTGTTTTATGAATTAGGAATTTTCAGCTCTCCTTCTGCATTCCTCTTGCATTTGTCTACCTTACCTTACTTATTGCTATGGTATGCAATGGGCCGGAACAACATTGAATGGAGTTATATTGCCCTATCAGCCGAGTTGACTAATGTTCTAGCATAGCACGGTGTTTCTGAGCATGCATAAAGCTCCATTTAGACTTGACTTATTGTTTATGTTGTCTCCTTCTAAGTGTTGTGCATTCACCATCTATCATTATGAATTACAGATTCAGGATGACAGAATCTTTCTTCAAAAACAGAGAGTAACCCTTCATTGACCACAAACCCCTAAAAATACACATTTTTTTCTTAGTTTCTGGAGATTCTAACTAAAATGTTCTATATTGATTAATGAGTTTTGCAAGTCACTAATCATCTCTTCACTTTAGACATACCGTTAATTATATAACTTATTCAGAACTTTTCACATCTGTCCTTTTGGCTTGTTCTGAATCTTCTGCTGTTCTTACCCGTTCCTTATGTAACTCATACATGTTGTACTGCAGCATTTGATTTATTTTCTTTTTTTGCTTTTTTGACTCAAGAAAGAATAGAGGAAGGAGGAAGATGCACGGATTTTTTTTATTTTTTTTTTCACATTTGTCTGTTAGCTTAGGTTCAGGCTGTGAAAATGCTACTGCAATGCTACCTAACAAGCACCTTAGAGCCATGGCTCAAGCCGAAACCTCAGAAGTCCAAACGAGTTTTCTCAAAACAGGCATTCTCTCACTTATTTAACTGGTTTCAATTTAATCAACATCCAACTCCATGTATTCTCCTAGTGATAAGTTTAGCTATAACTATATCACCTTCAGAAACAGCATTTGAGCCTCAGTCCCCCATATCCCGAGAGAACTGGCTGTGCTAGGGAAGACCATCTTGTCTTTTATCCATTCAACCTATCCTACTTTGTATTGATAATTACTTATTACACTAGGGGCAGGGTGGGAGGGAAGGAAGGAAGAGGTTGTGCCTTACTAGTTAAGACGTCAGTTAGGGGGTAAAAAGATTGAGGGGGGGTGTTGCAATAAATATGCATAAGAGGAAAAACTGCTTAGCTAAGACTGACAGTTACCTGGTTTAGTGTGTCCCCACTTTGGTTAGGGAACTGACCTAGGATGTGATTTCAGGTCCCTGATCTGAATCATACAGATTTGATCACACAGGTTTGCCTGACCTCTGAAGAAGTTTCCTCAGATGGGGCACTTCACTCCATTAAGCCTCAGCAGACATTTGGATGTAGATTCTGTGTTACCTTCGTTGTATTACTGCTGCAGGTGATGACAAGTATTTTACCATGTTGAACATTATCCTTAGGGAATTTCTATAGTAAGGACAGTTAGTAAATTACGAACCTGCACCCAATAACCATGTCTGTCCTGGGGTATGTTTATTTTTCCTCTTTTTCCCTTGAATAAGGCATAGCACCTGAAAAGAGTGCATAATTTATGATATTTTAGGATCAAAGGAACTTTCTCAGCCTTCTCCAGTGAAACAAAATATTAACCGAAGGAGCCCTCTAGCTAAAGAACAGAAATACAGCCTTCAAACCTGCAGAGGGGGTGGCTAGCCATGGTATTCAAAGATTTCTTAGGAATGTTGACTTTCCTCTCTCTTTTCGCATTCATGATCAAGGAGTCCATAAAACTTCAGCTTTGATTACCCTCTCCCCTTCTCGGCAGCACAATATGCATTGACAAACTCTGGCCTGGATTTGTAATATTTTTGCAGCTCAACAATTCACCAAATCATTAATGTTGGGGACTGCTCATCACACACTAATAAAAGAAGTGAAAGACAAACAGAGTGCTTTGCTCAAACAGCCACGCCATATTTTCTGCTTGTTGTAGGTGGTGTCATATCAGAACAAGATCCTTCTCTGCATAGCACTCAGAGGTAGTACAGGCAGCATCCTGTACTATGTGATTTCTGAAGAACCCTCATTTAAAAACTAGAGCTGTCTGTGTTTTGTGGGAAGTCTGGCACCTCACGCTGGCTTAAAGGTTCACCTAGACTGCAGTTAGGCCTAATTACCTTTGAGAATCTTAGCATAGATGCTTCATAGAGCTGTGCTGCAAATATTTGCATTCTCACAAATCTTATTTGAGTTTACATGAAAATCATAGCACTTTGGCTACAATACTGTAGAAATCCAGGGAATGATGTTGAGAAATGCTAGCAGCAGGCTATTAGCAACCCTATTCACCACAGGTTAGAACCAGTTGGCTATGGACATAGGTATGGGAAACTGCTAACTGTGGAGATCCCAGACAGCTTATTTGCTAGTGGATTTATGAGAAGTTTGGAAGGAAATAACATGCTGCCAGTATTCTCAAATATCAGGGTAATATCTACACTGCATTAGGGTGACAATAATGCCAAGCTTTTCTCACAGTAAAATGAGAAAGGAGTACGTTCATGGGAGTATGCCCAAGTGCAAAAACGTAAGTCCACTCTCCGCTTTGCATTTATGTAATAATATGCACCGGTAACATAGGTGAAGTGTAGAGGAGACAATTTGTTAAACGCTTATACTTGATACATTACACCCCACAGGATCCTTCAGGTGTGTTGGGTGTGTTGATGATATGGTCAGATGAGAGAAGACAGGACTGCAGTAGACTTGAAAGCAATAAAAAATAGCATGACTGATTAGCACATGTGATTCTAACTCTGCTGGCATTTTCACTCGTACATACTGAGAACAATAAGAAAAAATCATTCTCATATAGCATTCACAAGTGCATCAAAACTATTTTGAAAAGATGGTCAGTATTGTTATTTCCATTTTACAGAAAACAGTATGATAAGACAGTATCACTTAGGGTCTCACTGCCAACCCAGGATTCCAGCACAGATTTCTCACACCCCAGGCTGTGGCAATGAAGACAGGTTCAGTAGGGCACGATCAGTTTAGGGAGCATTTAAACAAATCGGTCATGCACAAGTCCATGGGACTGGATAGGATGCACCTACCAGTGCTGATGGAGCTGGCCCATGTTATTGCTAGACTCCTCTGGATTCCATCAATTCCATTGACTGTCTCACATCATATTTCGTTCTTGAGTTCTTTGGATGCTATGGGTGTTACTTCAATCGAGCTTGTAAAACCTGTTACATTTCCACGTCATATGTAGTTTTGAAAAGAAAAAAACCTAAAAAGCACAGATGTATTAGGCAGCTCACATACATAAAAAAAAAAATCTGGAAGGAATTAAACTGTTAGTTGTATTTTCAGCTGGGGTTTTTTTGAGACAAAAGTCCGTGGGACTAATCCTACGCTTAACTGTACCAGCTGCATTGCTTTATATGGTGGAGTAACTCTTCATTTGCAGCAGAACACAAAGAGAATTGTCCCCTTTAGGCTTCCTTAGCAAATTTTTATGGAAAGAAATTGGCGTGGCTGTTTGTGAAATATCCTGTATGCTAACAAGAGCTTTCTTCAAAAGTTCCCCGTTATCTGTCTCTCCCTCTTTTTCATTATTTTCTTTGTTTATCTAGGTACCTTAACAATGATCCTAAAATTGGAAATGACTAGCAGAGGTATGGAACCCTCCTAAACAACTAAAAAACATAAGGAGAAAGAGACGCCAGGGACCATCCCAAGACAGTCGTTCTGCCTCTTCCTTCCTTTGCTTGAAGACTTACAGTAGAAGAGTCTGATGAAAAATATCAAATGGGGCACAAACTGCAGCTGACGTACTAAGCTATTACTATTATTGGAACCAAATCTTCATACTGGTGTTTCAAGTAGCAGAGTGTGCCTGTAGAGCACAATGTTTAGTGAAGGCTGGAAAAACCCACAGTTTTGTGCCATTTAACCCAAACTGAGCCTGACATATTTTTCACCATGTTTTGAAAGGAAAACTGTATGGAAATATATAGACATACAGAAGAAAAACGTGACTCCTTTTCTCTCCTTTTGATTAATTTAATCATGCTCTCAGAAGCTGACTTGTTTGTGTAAAACATTATTTTTCAGTGAAAATAATCCTTTTTATAAAACGGAGAATTGATTATACATTGCTTTTCTGAAAGCAGACCTCTCCAGTAGAGTGAACTCGTGAATCAACAGCTTATAGCCATTGTTTCTAACTACATTCTATTTATAGAGGAGCACTTACATGACATTGCAGAGGCAATAAACCAAAGATAAAGGTAATTTATCAGAGCAGAAATCTCTACTGCAGGTAAGATGGTATTAAGCATCCCACATTTACGTGGGTTTATTTAGTGTCTTTGGACACAAGCATATCGATGTTGGCAACCTGTGTGAGAAGAATTTCAGTCAGGGGTTGCATAAATCTGAAGCACTATGGGAAGAAAGAGGGATAGAAAGTATGAGCAGCAGAGAATCTACCAGGAACAGTTAGAGGGCTGTAGCCCCCTTCACTTCTGTCACCTGGGCTCAGCATGCATTACATGTCACATGACTGGCAGCAGTCCAAACGACCTCACCTTACGAGCATAACAGCATTCATCCCCTAGGATACCTAGGTATCTGGCACATTACTTACAGAGTATTTGCTTGGGGGAATACGTATGTAGAGATTTAAGAGCAGGAACAAGCACAGAATCTTGCCTTGTGTGTGCAATTACACCTCATATTCAACCTCTGCCTATACCATCACTTTGTATTTGTATGTTCTTCACCTCTCTTCTATGTCATCACCTCTTCACCTGCGGTGACCTCATGGCAGTCTACAACTTCCTCACAGGGGGCAGTGGAGGGAGAGGTGCTGATCTCCTCTCTCTGGTGACCAGCGATAGGACACGAGGAAATGGAATGAAGCTGTGTCAGGGCAAGTTCAGACTGGGCATTAGGAAAAGGTTCTTCACTGAGAGGGTGGTCGCCCACTGGAACAGGCTCCCCAGGGAAGTGGTCACGGCACCAAGCCTGTCAGAGTTCAAGGAGCATCTGGACGATGCTCTTAGCCATATGGTCTAATTTTGGGTAGTCCTGTGAGGAGCAGGGAGTTGGACTCGATGATCCTTATGGGTCCCTTCCAACTCGAGATATTCTATGATTCTATGATTCTCATCTTTTAATGGTGTTTTAAACGGTAGCTCAATACTTCTGAGTTTATCAGCCAGAATGGTGAGCAAGGCAAACTCTAATCCAAATGAAAATGGGTTCAGTAAAGGGTAGGGTTATCTATTATTTCCTTCAATCCATACAAGGCATTACTTGAGACTTAATTCCTTTTCTTGCTGTCTCAATACATTTTATTAGATAGAATTTTTTTTCAAGATGCCACAAGGACTTCTGAGCTTTAACCAGTCAACAGGGATTCTAAAAGATTTTCTTAACTTTCTTATCACTGAGCTAATCATGTTATGAAAAAGATTTCAACAACCTCTATATTGAGGATTTTGAACAGAATCTTCCTTCAGTGGGAAAGGAAAGAGCATTTAAAAAAAGGTGAGAAGGCAGAAAAACAGCAGACAAAAACTTAAAAACACCCATGCAGGAATAAAACTGCATGTTTTTACTCTTAAGGTGAATAAAGGCAAGAAGCTAATTCCTGGAGTTGGAGAGACCTTTTCCATGCAGTAGTGGTCTGAACCAATGCATACTTCTATACAGTTTCATTTAAAGTAGTCTGAAGATAGTTCATGATTCAGTGAAGAATACCATTTTTCTTGATATCCATGTATTTGTACGACCCTTAATCAGTTATTCACTGACAATTATGAGAAGATATATAGGTAAGCAAAAAAATTACAAGGATCATCTAAAGTACATTTCTCTTCAAAGCTTCTCAGGCTACAGACAAAATCTATTTCAATAGGTGGAAAAAAGTTCCTAAGAAGCCATACTGTACAGGGAGGGTCAGATGCTGAAATCTGCTGTAGTAAAGGGTGAACATATCGGAAAGTGCTGGCAACCTGTTGTGGAATCACAGTTACTTTACACACGGTAATGAAACAAAATTATCACACTGCTGGAGTTAGATGGGAGTCCATCTAACTGAGCAACTAGAGGTGGAAGAGAAGATATGACAAGGAGACTGCCAAACTGTTAACTTCAGGGAAGTTTCCTGAACTACTGTACAGTATAGAAGGACACAGAGATCAGATTCCTCAACTACCAAAAACATTGTCAAATCTTGACAGACGCAAGGCAAATGTGAGACGTCTCCGTATTTCCTGCCCTGCAAAAGGGCTGAAGTAACGTGCTCTCTCAACACTTCCAGTGGAGCACTCTGGCCATTTTTCACTACTCTAGCACAAGCTGTGGTTTATAGCTACAACTGAACAAAGTAGGGGGGATTCAGTCTACAACCATATGAGATGCTGTAGGCTTTTCAAGACATCTGCATGGGGCTGGCAGAAATGACAGTGGACCTGGTACAGCAGACCACTACCCTTCAGAAGATGTAGATACAAGACAGGTGAGACACCTAAGGCATCTCAAATGACAGTACACGCTTATGCCTGGACAACTAAATCATACCTAGTTAAGTCTAGGCAGCAATGCTGCTGGAGTTCATAAAACCTCAAAGAGCACTGACTCACTTCTTTTCAGTCCTGTTTTAAGGGTATATTCTGATTTAATAGCCTCACTGCAACATGTTGTATATGATGCATGAAGTGAAAAATCCAAATCCCTAGAGACATTTTTTTTTTGCAATCATTATGTTGTTCTGTTCAATTAGTCTCCCTACTTGGTACAACCAACCACCAGGACCCCCACCCTGCCTATAATGCCCAGACTAAAAAGCAGCATTTTAAAGTGTTTATGAAATATTTATCTTTAATTTTGCCTCTCTTCATCCTTGCAGGCTCTTGACTGCCTTGATCTAGAAACCTTCTGTTTTCTGTAGCTGGAAGAAAGTGTATAAGCACATTTGCCCACACAATTTCCCTTAATGACAGATTTTAGTTAAAGATACAGTTAAGTGCTAGTTATCATATAAAGAGATAGGAGTAGAAATAATCACAGTTTTGGAAGGAAAAGATTGGCAGATTTTTTTTTCTTTCATTTTTGTTAGTTCATGTAAACAGTATAAACTGGTAAAATTGGGGATTAGTCAGGTAGACTGGGCAACTACCACTGGCAAGGTACTAGAATAAATGGACCAGTGGAGTACAAAGATGGATTGGATGACCTTTCACAGTTCCTCCCAGCACTGTTTTCTTTAGTACAAATAAATGGCATAAGCCAATGTGGCAAGCTTCACATTAGTCAAATTGTGTCTTTGATTTACAGTGATTGCAAGTATTTGCAATTCTTAGAGAAAAGATGAACAGCACTGTGAATAACTACTGATCATTATTTAGAATCTTGTTGCAAAGGGAGTAAGAGAGAAGCAACAATATATTGGTATGAAACAGTGAGTTAACAAGGTTCAATGGTAAATGCAACAGTGGTTTAACAAGATTCGATGGCAAGGTACACTTGATTATTTGCTGCATAGAGGACAGGGTCAGACAAAACTGTCAGGGAGACCCTCCCGTTGCATCACGAGGTTCAGAAAGGACCCCCTTGCTTTCTAAACTCCTTCTCAGAGAGGAGTCCAGGTGCGGCTGGATCCAGTCCTAGTCCCAGACTTGGTCAAGGGTTTACGTCTAAAAGATTATATATGCGCAATCAATCCTTTATATCACTTATCTAACATTTCAAAGTTTAGCATGCTATTAGTCACTTACCGAGGATCTGTTGCGGCAAGGAATCTCTCAACGTCGAAGAGTAACCCCGAGAGGCATCCCTGCTCAAGGGGAGGTCCTGGCATGCAGTACGCCGCTGTGCAGGAGTGCTCAGAGGGCCCTGGGCTGCCCACTATTTATAGAGTAAGATGATTGACTTATAGTCATATTTGCATACCAGCAAGACGTCTGGATCACTGCTCCAGACAGCCCTTGGCTACCGTGTTGCCATCCATCCCCGAAGTCCAGCATAAGCTGGATGCAGCCATCACAACACCCACTGGTGGTTATAGCTAAGGGGGAGGGCGCGGAGCACACCGCCACAAATCTAGAAACACATTTGGGTTAAAATGCTGACTTAAAGAGATCAAGATCTCACCTCCAGTTCTTCTTTCATGTTCACTTATCATGCACTTAGACATCAGGAGGGGTCAAATAATTATTCAAAGTTACTTTAAAAATTCAGGCTGGTAGTATTTGAATATTTCTGGCCTGCTTCACATCCAAATATAATTTTGCCATTCTGTCTTTAGATAGGTATTGTGCCATCTTTCTTTGTCTCTTCTGGTTGGGAATGTGCATTAGTCATTTGTACCTCTTTAACAAGAACAGGTCATCTGGCTTGATGATTAATGCCTCTCATCTTCAATAACAGCACTAAGAATGCTAAAAGCCTCATCAGACTAATTACTAAGAATGCCCTTGGGCCAGCCACAAGGCCTCCGTACAGATCTGTCATGAGTTCACAGAACTGCTATGCCTGATCTTTTTAGTTACTTCTAAGAAATATCTGGTAGTTCAATGGAGATCACAGACACAGCAATCAATGGCTTGAGATTGCTTTGTCTGTGATCTCCATTGAATTACCAGATATGGCAGTTTAGTCAGGATTTTTCCCCAGATAGCTAATTTCAATGCACTGAGTTCATCACAGTTTTCATTATGAAAATTGCTCATCTACAGCTGATTATATGGCAATGTAACAAATACTGACCAAGGAAGAAAATTAGATAATTCTGAGCCAAAATAAAATGGTTTACTTAACAAATTGAACAGGAAAGCAATGAAGATAAGATAATAATCTCTTGCCAAAGATCTGGTTTTTGTCCTATATGGAAAAATAAGTGCAGCCACAGTGGTTGATCTATTTCAGTTATTGGTTTAAGAAGGGCCTCAAAGTTCAAATGCCATTTTTGCCCTTGTATTATGCTTTACTAACTTTTCTAAAGTTTGAGGCAAGCCTTTCTTTTATGTACTTTAGTTTTGCTATCATTATTCCTGAAGTACTATTATTCCTAATTTAGATTGGCATAATGTACCAAAGAATCAGGCTCATAGATCCATATGGCCTTTCATTGTTAACATTCAATAAAAATGGTGAAAGATTTGCTTGAAGACAGAACAAACAATCTGTATTTATTGGTGGCAGTTTACTTCCCCAGGTCACTACAAGGCTTGATTCACCAGTACCTAAGTCAGTATAAAGGCTTCAGGGATGTAAATGAGCAGAACTCTTTGCAATAAGCAGCTCTAAATTTTGCTATCATGAGCTGTGTCTGTGAAAAATAAGGTTTTTTCCCTAATTACAAAGTTTTGTGCAGAACTGAAATACTAGTATTTCTGAGAAGTAGTGCAAGCTTCCTTCTTGAAAACAGCAATCTTATTCTATTGTTGATTAACAACATTCCACTAAGCAAAATCCTGGGAGATTTGTATTACTCTTCAATATTTGATGGTGTTATACTAGCCTCAGGATCAGCACAAAGGCATGTCTTCTATTCTGCAACCTCTGTCCCTCAAGTCCCAAAATCCATGTTTTCACACATTATCTTTTTTGTAGCTGCGGAAATTATGCTATGTGTCCAGCATGCTTTATGATTCCCCAGTTGCATACTGTGGGATAGGACAATCATTTTAACGGTAGGTGAACCACTTAACTATTTTTGCCCGCATGTACTCAGCAGGCTGAAACTTTCCACTTCTTCCCTTCTCTATTCCACAAACTACCACACAACCCCTCTGTCAGGGCCCCGTCCAGCCCTTCCTGAAATCTACTGGTATATTTGCATTTTAGTAGGAGCTTGTCCCTAAACCAAACACCCTGTATTCTTCCATGTGAGGTGCATAGTTTCTGCTTGCTACCTGGCTGTTTCTTGTATTAGCAGAAATTCTGACATTGACACATGAGCTCCAAGAAATGTAAAACTCAGAGACAAGGGCTTCCCTGCCCACCTCCCTGCCTCTCCCCTCACAAGCAGAAGACTGAATTGCACCTGTGGACAGTGCCAGGCATTCCTGACTCGCTCATAGAAATCTCTGTCCTGTTTTTGCATTCAGTAGAGTTGCTGCAGGCAGACAAAATACTATGGAAAGTGATTTTGTCAGTCTCAACATCAAGATGTTTTGGACACAAGAAGAAATACTGCAGTGGGGTGACTTCACAGTAAAATTATTTCATCGTTAGTTGACAATTCCAAACACAGACATATTTGAAGGGGAAAGCAAGAGTGACAGTTACAGGGCTGCTCCTTCCTTTGACTTGTTGGGAAGCAGATCCTTTAAGATGCTGCTCTACTCTGAAAAGTAGCACTGCAAATAACAGCATTGTGGGTTGTATTGTCTTGCAGTGATTTCCATAACATACAGCACTTGCAAGTGAAAAGATGTTTCAGCCAACACCTCATTTCAGAAGTGAAAGTCAAACTGTACAGGGACATACATGAGGAAACTTATGAGTACTAATAAAGCCCCCGTGTTTGTAATACATAACCAATTATTTGGTAATTCACAAGAAAAAATATTCCAGTTCACTTTCTTAAGAAGCTGTCAACTCTGAAGAGTTTATACCAGGCAGAATGTAATGCGGCTGTTAGCACAACCTGGTAAGGTACAGAACACATAAAAACCATCTCAGTTTAATAGGTTGTATTTTCAACTAAAATCAACTCTTCAAACAAAATATATTTGAACATACTACTTGTTTTAGAAATGCAGTTTTAAATGATGAAATTAACAGGTAATAGAGTTTCAGCACAGCTGCACTGAATGTTTTTGGTAAACAATCTAAAACTCTGTGAGCAGCTCCCTACAGATGTATGCTTTGTGGCTGATTAACTTTGGTTATGCCTCTGTAATTATATTTTGGGTCTCCTGCAGAAGAGATCACAATCTCTTTTACCTGGTCAACTGGTTCAAAGCTAAGATATGAAAAGAACATTTTAGGTCAGGACCTAAACTGTACTGTTCCTTTCCAGAATTGTTTCCCGATGTTTCCAGCATGTTACTCTGCCAGTAGTGTTTCAATACTATAAATCTTGTGTCCAGACATGTTAAAGGGGGTGATTGCTCTCCTTCTATCAAGTTGCTAAAATTGTTGCTTTGTTTTTATCATTTTTCATCCCTAATCACCAGGTTGTGATCCTCCATAGAGGATGAACATCTCATATTGTTAACAGTTAGTTTTGTCTCAGTGCTTTTGCTTTATTATTTGTCATGCTAAAAGTCCTGGCCTAGCAGACAAGTTAGGCAAACCATCCTTTCTAACTAGTCATTTAATTCCAATCACGAGCCCTAATTTTATATCAGAATTACATGTTAGTGGTATGTATTTTTAAGCATTTCTTTTCTTGGTTGATGTTAGTTTGCTAATCATAAATATTTGCAGAATATTCAGATCATTACTCTCTTAACAAATTGCACAAAGATTCCTGGCAGGATATCATACCTATGTTTTCCAAATTTGTGCATAGCTAAGTGCAGAATGAAAATTCTCTTTTTCAATAAGTCTGCAGAAGGTACAAATTAATACACTTACATTAGTTTTATATAACCTGCGGTATTTGTTATATTTCCACAATGCAGTGTAAATAAAATGTTGTTCATGGTAAAAGAAAAAAAAATTATTCTCAAGCACAAAGACAAATCAATGAAATAAAAATAATCCACAATCACTGCATTATCCGAGAACCTCGGTAACCTGTTCCTTGCACAGAAGTGAATGCAGTACTTAGGGTACATTAAGGGGTTTGCTGATAAAGTTCAGGACGTGTGCATGGGAAGTAATGAACCCAGCTCTCCTGTCCACTGTCTAGTAGATCACTAATCCCAAATTAATACTTAAGTCACTATTTAAACTGAGCAAACACTATGCAACAATATACATCAACTACCTTCCTGGCTTTATGGAAAGGATACTGACACTCTTAGTCTAATGCCAGTCACAGCTTCATTCTCTCCAAATATATAAATTGTATTGTCTGCATTTGAATTCTGAAGGTGTTCTGCTTTAAGTCAACATTTTAATACACTACTTTGTTGCTCCAAGAGAAATCAAAAAGTAGGATTTTACTTTAGATCTTTTGACCAGGTATTATTTTTTAATATTGTTTGTTTTTAGAGACCAGCATTTAAAAAATCAATATCCATTTTCTTGATGTGCAGTTGAAAGAAGACAAATAGGAAAACAGGAAAGGAAAAAAAAGGTAATAATCAGAGTGGGTCCCACATAATTTGAACTAATGTGTTAATTGCTATTTTACTTACCTCACAGGTGTTATCCTAGTCAGCTCCAATTCCAGCCAAACATACACAGATCCATTAGACTTACTGAGTTTCCCAAATAGAGCAAACCTTGATCTTACAAGGCTTCCTGGCTGCTGACACTCTTTTGAGTAGTGCAATCTATCAGTACCACACAAGCTTAGTAGGATCTGGGAGCAACTAGTGCTGGGTCTGATGATAAGGCTTTTCAACCTCTTCTTGCCTCTGGCCCCATTTTTTGGAGTTAGGGGGAAGGTAAAGAATTAAAGTATGACTCTAATAAGTGTTGAGGTACATTTTCACAGAGCAGAAACTCTGTGAAAATGTACCTCATGTACCTTTCTACAAGAGCAGAAACTACACAGTAAGAAAATTTTAACTTCTTCATTCTTGACAGGAAAGAAGTTTATTAGAGGATATGAACTGTTATTCCTCTCCTCTTCGCTAAGTGAAGACACACAGTTTGTGTTTGTTCTTTCTCCTTCTCTATGGGATTGTTCTGTGTACTTTCATTCCTTTGGATGAAGGATCAGATTTTTTTGCTTACAATTTCTCTGACAAGGTGGTATAAAACAAAGAAGTTTTGTTTTCTGTTTCCTCCAGACCACCGGAGAGAAAGGAGTGGTCAGAAAATGAATGAATAGGTTTTTCTTTGCTCTTATATAGAAAATATCTGGTGTTAGGTTCTGTACATTTCCCTACTAAAATAGCTAAACATATACTCATTAAATGCTTTTCTGCATAAACCAATTGTACTTATAAAACTCTGTGTGGAAAAGAACTTTGAACATTGTCCTTTTGCCCAGCTTTAATCTTGTTTCTGTTGCTTCATTAGGGTATTAGTCCTTGGCAGTAGCAGTATTTTTCAATTACTTATGATATTGGCTTCCTCTGGTGGCTATTTGAACATCCGATCATGTTACTTTCAATGGGAGCTATAGAAAGCTTGATGCATACTTTAGGTTTTGGAACCATTGTAGCCAAATCTTGATAAATGTTTTCTGTCAACAAAAATTTGATTTCTTTTTTTAATCAGAAAAGTATATCTTAATTATCTATATAAAATTATGTATACAAACAGTAAGATATGCCTACAAAAGAAATTGCTACTGTTATTTGATATTGAAAAAAATCTGATTTTCCATTTATTTATTCGTAAATAAATCAACACTAATTCTACTGTTGTCACCAAAATCAGCTAATGCCATGGAGTCGCACTGGCACATGGGTAAAAAAGAAACCAGGAAGGACTGGGCAGTCCATCATTCTCTGAATGCCAGCTGTCCTGACATTTCCATCCAGTAGAACAATGCACATTTCTGAGTATATGGATCTACACCCTTGTCTGGTAATGCCGTTCTCAGATGATTTTTGTCTAATCTTTGCCAAGTTATTTACACTTGGCAAAGTGTAATTACACATTTATACACACTAAAAATAAACTACAACGGTTACTTGCACTATTAACACTTGTAGTACATTATGGCATGATGTCTGCTGTATTCACCAAATACATATGAAATGCATTTGTCACAGAGTACTGTAGATGGGATTGCTAAGGATTAGGGAAGGAAGTTGCCTTTTTTGTCTGTTCCAGAGTTTGCATACCTCTCCTATGTGTATTGATTAAAAGATTCTGACATTTCACTTTGTACTATAGCAGCTGTCTCCTGTTCCCTAAATAACAGCCCATAAACATGACCAGTGCCCTCCAGATATTTACAGGCTTCAATTTTTCTAATGGCTCATTATACATTCCCCACATACTGTGTCTGCTATGGGATCTCTAAAAATTAAAATATGGCATTATATCAGACACTTAGAAAATCCTGTTCTGACTCCATGAAACTCCACAGTAAGAATATTGCTATTTGTTCCCTGAGTTTCAGCACTCACCTTCCCACACACTGCGTGCCTTCATCCTACACGAGTAGGAGAAATGTAGCCCACTAGGTAAATGTGTCTACATCACCAGACTGCTGGGAGGCCTCATGCGTTTAGGTCTGTGCATTGCGTTGACATTGTTCAATGGAAGGTGTTCTAAAACCACAAATGGTAATCCTATTATTTCACCAATATTATACAGAATCTCTTTAGCTGAACTCTAATAACCTTTTACCAAATAGATTTCTGTATCCTTCATTAAAATGTTCTGTTTAGAAAGCTAGGAAATATTTTCCTTGTTTACATAATGCAAATGTCCTTTTTCTTAACTTCCACTGGCCACTTCTCAGTTCAAAATGGCAGAATCACAGAAGTAACATAAGAAATGGAGCTACTGAATAATTATGGATATTTAAAATGTAATTTACACACCCTCTTTCCTCCACTGACTAAAAGAAGAATATTTTCTAAAGGAATATGTAAAGAGATGTATCTCTGGCATCACAAAGCAACAAGTAATAGATGCCCACGAAGTTCCAGTTGATGTGATGCATAGACCAATGAGCACTGTATTTGGAGCTGACAATGGCTTGCAGTACGATTGCCTCTTATCTTTAAACCATTTAGCACTTGCTCCCCTGGAGTGATTGCTGCAGAACTGAAGACAATTCAGTGTTCCTTTTGATAAATGGTTCTTGAGAGCCCAAGACATGCTCTGTTTGGAAGAATTCACAGCCATCTGCTGAGAAGCTAATGTATTCATCTCACACATACAAAATGGGTTTGTGGATGATGTCTCACTGCTTTGCACTAATATGACTTTATTGGCATTGAAATCAACTTGCACCAATACAAAAATGGAGTTAGAACCTGACCCATGGATTCCATTTAATAACACAAAAACCTCAATTACAGCAACAGGAGAGCATGTGGGAGGAAGGGATTCCTGTAATCTCTTCCTTCTAATTGCTCCCTTACTAAAATTTGCATTTCTCTCACATTGAATAAAAAACCTAGAAGAATATGTTTCCTTTTTTTTCTTTTTCTTTTTTTTCCCCCAGCATGATCCAAATCTCTTATTTATTCCTAACTTCATAAATAATTTTGTAACTGAACACAAGTAGTTTTTAAATAGCTTAGGTAATCCCTCATATATTTTCATCACTGACATCAGGATAAATGCTGTCTGAGGGACATGTATTATTTTTGCTGTCATATTGGTGATGCATATAGTTTCCTTCAAGCTACAGAGATTGTACTATTTCACCGGGGTCATCTGCCTCCAAGGCTTGCCCTCTATCCTCAAGAAAATGTATGGAAAAAGCTGAGGCTGACACCTATGATGTGGCTGTGCAAGATATACTGCTGAATATCTTTCACCCCTGAGAAAAATCTACTGTGATACATTTCATCCCTTACATAAGCCATCTTGAAGTCACCAGAAAGAGCTGATTGACCTTAAGGGAGCTACTTTGGATTTAAACCCGTTGCGGAATCCAAATCTGTTGTTTCCAGCCTTCACTTAGAAATAGTCATATCAAGTATGAAGTCAACATTTTCAAACCCAGTAATGCAAAAGATCATGCACCCCTTTTCTGACCTCTCATCAAATCAGATCCTTGGTTTGCAGTCACAGCATTTCCACTGAAGTTGGTGAACCCACCTTGGCTGTGGATGACACAGGTGTAATCAGAAGTAACTCTATTAATTGAGTCAATGCATTTAACCACTGTAAACCCATTAACTTATAGCACAACAAGGGGCCTATGTCTGGTCTTGTGAGTCTGTAAACATCAATGAGCATAACATTTTTTTGCTTCACTGGAATCAATTTATACTCAAGAATCGATGTGGAATTTGGCCCCTCTTCTAAGTTCTCCACACTGGTGCTTTTTGGAAATCCAATAGCTAGTGCATAATCTCTTTTCAGTTTAGGTAAATACAGATGACTATCTAATTGTTGTTGTTCACACATCTTCTTGTGGTTCTCATTAATTATAGTACCATTTTAATCTTCGGGATTTCTGGCTAGTTTTCCAATTAATTCCCAGTAAATAGGACTGAAGAATGCACTAAATAACCTTTAGCCACTGCCTAATTTCTTATTGTATTCAGGTGTTCCATAAAGAGCTAGGTCCTCTTTTCCATAGCTGTCCTTCTAACAGCTTTACTCATATCAACAAAATGTGTTTCCAAGCATAATATTCTCTTGGCATAATCATCTGTTCATTCAGAAATACCATCTGTGCCTTGCTGGAGACTTCATTCTTTTATGAAACTGGCAGTGGTGACAAAGTTCATTTGAATTCCCAGGATATGCAATCATCAAACAGTTTGAAATTCTCTTTTCAGAGCCAGTTTTCCACACCGATAGGACTTTTAAGTACAGATAATTAATGATTTGTTGTTGTTGCTGTTGTTGTTCAGTGTTTCATGGAACACTGTCCACCATCTTTCCATGCCTCCCAACCACCATTTTCTCTACCAACTTCTTAGCTAAGGCAAGATGGATGAGACTCCCTGTGAAGCCCATCAGCACTTGCTTTTTAATCATCAGTACAGATTGCTGTTGACTTAAATGAAGCATATTTCCCACCCAGGGACTGAGCACATTGCCTTCAAGCAGATCATATTTTAAAATAACCCTAGGAAAAGATCTTATATCATATAAGGCTTGAGAATGAAAAAAAAAAAACCCACAATATCTTTTAAGTGTGAAGGTAACTTGCTTTTTCTGTTCATATTTATGGGAGGGACAGATTCCCTTCTGCTTCCTTCTAATACTTTACAAGCACTGAATTCACTGCTAGACTCCTGCAGCTTTTGAATTTAGCAGCTAGAAGATCAGACAAGCTCAGCTTTTCTTGCTGTTGATTCTTTCCACTAGGTATTTTTAAAATTTCCAAGTTTCAAACACAGAATTCTCTAGCAGGTGACACAATTATTTACTCTCTGTATCTGTTCTGAAGGCATTTTACAAGGAGGTAGAACCTCTGGACTTGGTACTCCTCAGTTAAGAAACCCCTGTGCAGTACTTGAAATGTTGACTTTCAAACACAAATGGAAGAATTAAAATCCCTGGTTCCTCACTAGGAAATCCAATGGGTAGAAGGTGCCTAGTACCTTGGGATACATCTGAATCACACACCCTTTTTTAGGGCTTGCTGTGACTAATTTACAGAAGGTTATCATGTAGCATTCCCTGCATATTCTGCTGGCAACCTAGATGCCTGATTTAGAATGAGAATGGTTAGACTTTGAAGTGCCCGAGTGGTCCTTCTCCTTAATGTGAAGCTCTTCAGGCCAGCAGAAGTCATTATACAGGAAGCTAGCTTGGTCTGTCTCAATATCCCTCTGAAGGAGTCCATCTCTCTACAGTGATTAAAATTCCTGGCGCTTTGCTCAGAAGGACCTGAATTCCAGGTCACCACAACAGAGCAGTGCGCTGTCACGTTGTCAGGTAACACAATTTGTGTAGGGTTCTCTGGCCTACACAGATAGGCAAAAAGATGGGATAAGTTCATGCTGTGAAGCTGAACTGGAAGTCCAGTTTCACTCCATGCACTGGGCTCATGCCAGGTTGCTTCACTATTGTTCACTGTGACTTTCTTTCCATCCTATTTCCATTTCCTTGTGTGAGACATCCCCAGAAAGCTGTTTCTTGGTGATGTGGTTTGAATTCCAGAAAGCACCTCTATGAGCAAAGACATGATCTGGTTATTTAACTTGGCTGATATAAAACAGTTTTCTAGAAATACCGGTAAATTAAATTACAAGATAGCGTGTAATTTATAATGTCAGAACAAGACTAGCCATCCACTGCTTCCCCAGCTCCACCAATGCAGAGACCTGTGCAGTGGGCTTCTGTGTGCTGAAAGGATTATTAACTACTATCCTGCAGAACAGTCTTCTCATTACCTGAAGTTAAATAATGTGTGGGAATTGTTCCAGAAAAATTAAGACTTTTTAAACGGTTAATATTTAGATGGTGGGCTTTTCAGCATGCCTTCCAGAAATGTAAATTGAAATATTCCAAATAGGAGAAAAAGTCTGTGCTACAAAGGCCTTCAGAATAATACCTACTAAACATCTTTATTATGCCAGCATCTGATAGAAAAAGAATTATCAGCAGTTTCGGATAAAAAAAGATCTATTGCACTTCAATTTAAAACTATTTAATTCCTTTAAGTCAATTCCTTACAACTCAAGGGAAACTGAATCACATTTAAAAGACCAACATATATTAATTTATCATGGCGTCAGGGCCCCAAAGGCACCAATGGACCCTACTGTCCCTGCCAAGCCTCCTCGGCTCTCTCCCACCCTGCCCAGGGCCCAGGACCCCATGACAGCCCACCCGGCCCATGAGCCCCTGCCCCAGAGATCCCACAGCAAGGCTGATCTCCGCTCCTCAGAGCTCTGCCCTGCCTGCCCATGGGCCCCACCTAGCCGGGCCCACCCGTGGGCACGTGTCCCGGCCTGTTCTGGGCCTGTCCCCAGGGAGGTGCCTGGCACCCAGGGCTGGGGCTGCCCCAGTGACCCTGGCTGCCTGCTCCTGGCTGGGGCCGGGACGGGCCCTGAGTGCCGGGCCCGCAGTGCCAGGCCCTGAGTGCCCTGAGTGCCGGGCCCTGCCCGGCCGCCCCCGGAGCCCCTGCTGCCCCCAGCCCCAGGGAGCTGCTGGCCCGTGCAGCTCCCTGCCACGGGCTGACTGTTCAGGGAAAAGTGGGATCTGCCTTACTCCAAAACTAGGCTAAATTTCATAACAGCACCAATAAACCCAAGGGTCTGTGGAGCCTTAGGTAGGTTTCTGTCTTTCATTGCTTCACCTTTAGCATGGGAACTGTAATAACTTCAACAGATCATAGAGGTACTGCAAGAACTGTGCTTCTCAACCATTTGAATTCTACTGACTGAATGGAAGAATAACCTTTCAAAAACAAAAACAAAAAAAGGCCCCATTTCAATGCTGACAGTTCACTACCTTTTCTTGTAGCTTGCCAGGAAAAAAGGAACAAAGCTGAGGTAGTTACAGATATATCACTAACTGAACTCGTCCTGACTTCAAGAATTGTTGACGTGTGTGCATTAATAATTAGCCTTATAATTTCTATTATTTTCTCATCTTATGTAACACTGGTACATGCTGTGTAATTGTTGCACTTCACAATATTTTGTGAACCAAAGTTGTTTATTCAGATTGAACCCAAACCAGCCTATTAGAAACTAATCCCCTATCCTCTCTTTCAGGCACTTCATTTGTTTAAGAAGTCTTGCCATTTTTAGAACGTAGTTCCTGACTTCCATAAGCTTACATGGAGGCTTTCTAGAGCACTGTCACCCTCTTAAGGTCAGAGGAGAAGGCCAGCACCATCAGGGTGCCGCAAGGGCTGGATGCTCCTCCAGGTAAGCTGTGAGGGAGCCCAGCACAGTAATGCGGCCAGCGAGAGCCCTGACCTCGGCAAGAAGGAGCTGGGTGGCATGTCAGGGGCAGATCAGGCCTGGAGACAGTGACCAGGGTCAGGCACAGCCCAGTGATCACCCAGCCAGTCCACAGTGATGGGGAAGCTCTGAGGCTGAGCCAGAAAGCCCAGGCAGTGGGTCCGGATCAGGGTGAGCACTGCGGAGCTATGACGAGCCCTCTGTCAGCCAGGGAGCTGGCCTTGGGCTTGGCTGGCTCTGTGCCTTCACGCACCAGCTATGCACTCAGGGCCCTGGCAAGGTCTGGGGTAAAAAGAGGCTGTAAGTTTTAAGTGAAAACTTTCACTATAACCAGCCAAAAGGAGCTGAAGCATGATTAGAAAGAAATTTGTTAAAGTAGGCAGTACTACAGGTTTTTCATTGATTCTCTCTCAGTCTCTAAATGCAAGTGATTAATTTACACCCTGAAGCATGACTTCTTACCACAGTCATTACTGGGAGCGTAGAAAGTGTTGAGCACTCAGTAAAGCTAGTGATATAACTTGTGTTAGTTGGCATGACTGTGAGGAAAAGAAGTACAAATATTTGTAAAATGGCTAGGCTAATGACTTCTGTGATAGCAGTAAAGGATCACAACTTTTTTCTAACGCTAACAAGGAGCTTTTACTTTTTATCCCTAAACCTCTTCACCCTGCCATACTGTACAGCGTCAGTTTAGTGATATCCTAGCTATTAATTCTCTTCCAGCTATGGATTTAAGGGAATAATGAATATGCATTTACAAGATCTACAAAGGTAAAGAGAGGGGTATTTTTCTGTATGTTAGATTTCTGAGAATCATAGAATTGTTTAGGTTGCAAAAGATCTTTAAGATCATCAAGTCCAACTGTTAACCTAGCACTGCCAAGTCCACCACTAAACCATGTCCCTAAGCACCACATCTACATGTCTTTTAAATACCGCCAGGGACGGTGACTCAACCACTTCCCTGGGCAGTTCCAAGGCTTGACAACCGTTTCAGTGAATAAATTTTTCCTAATATCCAATCTAAACCTCTTGAATCAACAAAACATGATACAAAAGTTCCCAGGCTTGATTAGGCCACTGGTTTATTTAATGAAGTATCTTGTTCACAACTGCACAGAACTCAAACTACAGCATCTTTCTGAATTTTAAATCTATGCGTCATAGTGCTTTGCAGATTCACTTCATACAGCATAAATAGCCCAAAGTGATCTCAATGGCTTGGAAAATCTGGCCCATACTATGGTCTTGCATAGCTTTGACTATTTACTGGGGCAGTTGCCAATTGCAATCATAAGAGAAGAGGCTAAAAAACATTTCAGAGTTTTACTACACTTTTCACCTCTAGCTTTGTGCTACAGTCAGTAAAGTTTGGAACATGTCTGGATCCAGGCCTAAGCCCACAGCTTATGTTGGCTAGGTCAAAGATTTTATAAGGCCATCTGACTTTACCTTACAAAACACTCTCCAGAAGCAGATCAAGACTTAGTAATGAAGGCAGAACTGAATTATCATCCCAAGAAAATGGCCAGAGTCAGGCCCACAGTGTTAGGAAAGAAAGGTGAGGAGGTAGAACCAGTGTTCTGCTGGGCTGAAGGGAATGCATGGCCTGAACTCCACAGGTTTGTATTTCAGGTGAAGAACCTTGGTTCGGTGGATATCCTAAAGTTAGAAGTAAATATTTCATCATCTAGCCTGAATGGAGATAGGAAATGGGAACAAAATCAAGCTATTATCTCCAAAACTAGCAGAGAAATTTCAAAGATTAAATTTCAAAATGACTAAACGTGGTTCTGGGAGAAAGGCCCATGAGAAGCATTGGTTAAGACCCATCAAAGTAAGAGAAGAAAAACTTTGCGCTGGCAGTCCAAAGACAGCTTTCCAAAAACATGTAAGGAAAGGATCAGGTAGAACAATTGATATCTTGTCTTACAGATAAAGTGAGGCTTTGAAGATTTAGTGCATCCAGTATAATAGAATCTTCCATGGCTCCTTGACTTTTGATCCCTTTTTTTTGAGTGAAGAAGCATTGCAGGTACTGAGCCTTGACTAGTATAATTGGTCTCTTTAGGCTTATACTCACTGCTGCTTTTAGGTTTATCTCCAGATGTGTGGCAGTGTGGAGACTGAGATGAATTAGATCTTCCATCACAGCCTGCTCCTCTTCAAAGTAAGTTGTATCAGACTCTGCAAAAGCCAGAATTACTTGTTTTACGCGGGGAAATTTGTACAAAAACCTGTCAACCAAATACACCTTAACAGGATAAATTCACAGTATATGGAACTGGTAGTATAGCTATCCCTTTTTTTAGTGTAGGAATGATCTCAAACAAGACTGTTCCATAGAAGATATACTCTTTTGATACATGACCCTTGCGGATGTTCTAAAAAAAGCAGGAAGGAGAGAAAGAAGCAATAACATCAAGTCTTCGTAACAGATTTCTGTGGTATACAAGAGCACACAGAGGTTACAAGATCTGCAGTCAGGACAGTGACTGTTACCTTTCTCATTGCTGACAACAGGTTTGAATTCTAGGTTTATGGTTGATGACAGTATATCCAAGATATTAGCAACTGGATTGGTATTTTACACACATAATTATGATGAGGGCAAAACAAACTATGTCCCCATCACCTTGGCCTGTCACTGGTGATGTCTCATGAAAGCAGGAGAAATGCAGGCACTTGCTTTTCATGTAGTGATAGTAGACTGCAATTGCAGCTTTGGAGCCCTTTTTTAGAAATGTAGTGCAAACCAGTATGTTAAATACATGACTAAATTAACATGAAATTAAGACTTATGCTCATGCTTACAGCGGGGACATGTTCCTGATCAGTCATTGCTGTGATCTGAGCATTACACAGCCAAATATAAACAGGCAGACAAAATAGTCACATTAGAGAAAGAATGTCAGCATAACCAACTGTTTGTTTGTTTGTGCTTCCACCAATCTGCCAGCTACACTTGATCCAATGCATCGCACCAGACTCCCCACGCTTACTACAATTCCTTTATTCCACAGACCTTTGTTTCATAAAATGTTCTTTTAATTTGGAAGGGGGGGGAAATCCCTTGCACTTTCCTATCCATGCAGCAAGTTATATATATTTATATACATACTATACACACACACACACACACATATATATATATAAACAGGAACAAATGAAGAGCTTTGTTTTTTTTTTTCTTCCTCACTTTTAGCATCAGGGAACGTGACGTTGCCTAAATAGCCTTTTTTCACAGCAAGTGATACAATGATGTGATGCCACAGATGTCAGCTAACAGGTGGATTGTGAATTGTTGACACCTGTTTATTCTCATGCATGTTATTTTTGACAGTTTGAAAGGAAAATTATATTTGAAATTTTGGAAGAAACATGATTCAGACAAAATCAGTGGGCAAGGGAAAATGTACTCAAAGAAGAGTGATTTTATTTCCTTGTTGTAGAAATGGCTGTTTTCCTTTTCTCCATAAAAATATTCTGTTACAATTACTATAAATGGAAAATACATCTAGTCTGACTTTCAAGTTTATTGTTCCAGGAGCTAAAATGCTGTTAATCATTTTTGAGAAGCAAATCATTATGAGTAGGCAGGCAAAGGCTGTGGCTTTGCTTTTCATATGGATTGTCAGTGGTATCGTATCAAAGACATGGTAAATATGGATAAACTAACGCTGCAGTTTACAAAGAATTCATTTCTTTTGAGACATTTGCCATCCATTCTAACATTATCAGTGATCTTCAGCAAGAATGAATAAATTATGGGTTTTAAAGTCAAAACCTAGTGACATCAGGGAAGTTCTCCTTATAAGTTAGCAGGAGTAGACTCTGAGTGCATATTGGGTGCACCATGTCTGATAATAACAGCACATCTCCCTGTGTGAGGAGAGGATAAGAAGCCTCAATATATTGTTGTACCTGAAGCATGAAATTACTTATTTTCCAGCCCCAAATAATAAAATTCTAAAACAAATAAAAGGAAAAGTTGCCTGGAAGGTTAGTTGTTATGACTGAAAATCTGTACCAGCAAACTAACTGACATCTTACACTCAAGCAATTAAACAAATAAGAACGTTTATTTTTTTCTTTCTAACCTGCTGAACATGGTATAATTTCAGCAAGGTCTTCTTAAATGAATGAAGACTTGTGGATGTATCTGACTGGGAAGGACTCTGTGCGTATGTTGATTAATAAGCTCATCTGTGTTGTCTGTGTGGGTATATACATTGCAAATCTGAATTCACATACTCAGAGGTATATGCTACAGCACTCTACAAAATGTGTCATGTTTTATGCTGTGATTTTTATTATTTAACCATCTTTAAGATTACACTTACTTCAAATTATTTAACTGCAAGCACCAACTAACGGGAGGGTTTGTTTACCAGGCTGCTGGTAAACAAAGGCGAGTGCCAGAGCTCAGGGAGGGCAGGGTGGTGGACATGCTCCCTCCCTCCCGCTGTGCCAGCGCAGCTCCTGCTCCTCACACCTTTCTCTGCTGGAATTTTTTTAACCAAGTCTCAAGGACGCAGAATGCCCATTTTGATTACATGGAAATCAATACCATATAAGATGGCCCTTCCTTAGTTTCTAAATTAAGATGAATTAGGGCTTTCTGTCAGTTTTGAATGGACTGCCCTGGCTGCCAAGGCATGCCTTGTGGCCAGCCTCACCAGAGGAGCCTGCAGGGAGCATGGGGAGAGCCTGCAGTACCCATAGATAAAAATTCAAGTTTTCCATCTCCACCGTTGTAACTCATGCACAGAAGATAAGCAAAAAAATAGTGTATTAACAGGTGATAACTTTTGTTAAACAGAAAATCTATACTGCCGACTTCCCTTAATAACACTGAGACACTCCAGTATAAATTAATGTCCTTGGATGGGTGTGAACAGCTGTCGTGGTTTAGCCCCAGCCGGCAACTAAGCACCACCCAGCCGCTCGCTCACTCCCCCCTGGTGGGATGGGGGAGAGAATCGGAAGAGCAAAAGTAAGAAAACTCGAGGGTTGAGATAAAGACAGTTTAATAGGGAAAGCAAAAGCTGCGCACGCAAGCAAAGCAAAGCAAGGAATTCATTCACTCCTTCCCATGGGCAGGCAGGTGTTCAGCCATCTCCAGGAAAGCAGGGCTCCATCACGTGTAATGGTTACTTGGGAAGACAAACACCATCACTCCTCATGTCCCCCCTTTCTTCTTCTTCCCCATCTTTATATACTGAGCATGACGTCATGTGGTATGGAATAGCCCTTTGGTCAGTTTGGATCAACTATCCTGGCTGTGTCCCCTCCCAGCTTCTTCTGCACCTGGCAGAGCACGGGAAGCTGAAAAGTCCTTGACTTAGTGCAACAACAACGAAAACATCTCTGTATTATCAACACTGTTCTCAGCACAAATCCAAAACACAGCCCCATACCAGCCACTATAAAGAAAATTAACTCTATCTCAGCTGAAACCAGGACAGTATCCACCCCTTATTCCATACCATTTACGTCATGCTCAGGTCTCACACTATCCAATACATTCTCATTACCCACCGTGTGCACCCTTCCCATCCTTTGATATAATACACAAAATGTCCACTGAGTTCATTTAGTCCATGACTTTGGGCTCCATCTGTTATGGTGGTCACTCCGGACAGGAGAGGTGGTGTGTTGCGTGGAGTTATTGGGCACCAAAGCCAGCTCAGGTCAGGTCACTGCTGCACTTGCACTGCTTCTTGTGAGGCTTCTCCTCCATTTGTTCAGGTGGTTCCGGCTGTAGTAATTCCTATAACATGCAACTCAAATCATGGGTTACAACAATTTAAAGGTATATCCATTACAATCTCCACCCCTGGTCCCTTTGGACCAGGATATAGGGTTTAACATTGCAACGAACTCCTCCCCTTGCTCCTAGCCTGGCTAGCAACAAGGGCTTCCTGCTATAGTAATTCCCACAACATGCAACTCAAATCCCAGGATACAACAATTTAAAGGTATTTCCATTACAATCTCCACCTCTGGTCCCTTTGGACCAGACCATCAGGTTTAACATTGCAATGAAGTCCTCCCCTTGCCCCTGCTCCAGCTTGGACTTATCCACAGAATGTAGTACCTTCAGAAGTAAACTTGCTCCAACATGGCCTCATGCACAGCCACTGATGCTTCAAGGTGTACCTGCTGCAGCATGGACTTTATCCCCAGCCACAGATGCTTTGAGGTGTACCTGCTGCAGCATGGACTTCATCCACAGCCACAGATGCTTCGAGGTGCACTTTATCCAGCATGGACTTATCCTTGGGCTACAATCCCTTCAGAGGTATACCTGCTGTGGCACAGACATAACCATGGCCACAGACGTTTCAAGACATACCTGCTCTGGCATGGGCTTATCCATGGACACAGACGCTTCGGGGTGTCCTGCTCCCATGTGGATTCATCCACAGGTCACAGTCCCTTTGACTCGAGTTCACACCGGAGTTCCAGCCTGTCCAGTGCAGCAGCACAGAAACAGCAGCGATGCCCTGGCCATCTGCCAGCCCAGGCGCAAGGCCACTGCTGTTATCAAAATGTTCCCAGGCACAGCAGAGTCAGATGATCAGCAGTACAGCAGTCCAGCAAGCAGTGAAAGCAAAAAGCAGCCACTAACGAGCCCTAGACTCTAACATACAGTAAGGCAAGCAAGCCTATGGCAAGCACAGAAGCCTGCTGATTAATAGCTAAACAGCAATAACAGCTATAAATTTTATCTAGCACATTCCAATCAAATCTGACATTATCTTGAACCCTTCGAGCCCCACGTTGGGCGCCAAAAAGGACTGTCGTGGTTTAGCCCCAGCCGGCAACTAAGCACCACGCAGCCGCTCGCTCACTCCCCCCCGGTGGGATGGGGGAGAGAATCGGAAGAGCAAAAGTAAGAAAACTCGAGGGTTGAGATAAGGACAGTTTAATAGGGAAAGCAAAAGCTGCGCACGCAAGCAAAGCAAAGCAAGGAATTCATTCACTACTTCCCATGGGCAGGCAGGTGTTCAGCCATCTCCAGGAAAGCAGGGCTCCATCACGCGTAACGGTTACTTGGGAAGACAAACGCCATCAGTCCAAATGTCCCCCCCTTCCTTCTTCTTCCCCATCTTTATATACTGAGCATGGTGTCATGTGGTATGGAATAGCCCTTTGGTCAGTTTGGATCAACTATCCTGGCTGTGTCCCCTCCCAGCTTCTTCTGCACCTGGCAGAGCACGGGAAGCTGAAAAGTCCTTGACCAGTGCAGCAACAACTAAAACATCTCTGTATTATCAACACTGTTCTCAGCACAAATCCAAAACACAGCCCCATACCAGCCACTATAAAGAAAATTAACTCTATCTCAGCTGAAACCAGGACAACAGCACAGAGAGGTGTCTTAAAACTATGGGCAAGGGAAAGCAGCAGAGATGCCCCCTCACCTGCCCGCACCCTGCATCAGCCCTATTAATGACAACTACAGTTATTTCAAGCCCCTTTGCAAAATACGCTGCGTTACAGCCATACTTGCTTTACACATGGGAGAGCATCTGAACACAAATTAAAATGGATGATGCTGAGGCATCCCAATACTTTTAATCAACAGAAAACCTGTACGGAAAAAAAATCTGTGCTGTGAGAACTTAATGTGTTTAGCTTGCTCGCACATAAAGGTCTTGCAGCTTTCCCTGAAGCCTTCATGTCACTAACTTTCTAATAGTAATAATTAGAGGGGGCAAAGCCCCTCCTCCATAGCTATAATGAGTCGATGAGAAAATAGGTCAAAAAAGCAAAATTAACATTTTGTGAAATGTCTATCGCCTTTAGAATCATGTGTCTATTAGGGTTTTTATCGGCGTCAATAAAATACCACTTGCCTTTGCATCAGTTATGTTGATAAAACTTTTACTCTTCCACTAGGCCTTTCTGGGCTAGAAGACAAAAAAGGGATCTGATATATTTTAATGGGTGGTATATAACGATGTGTTCTTCAGTCCTTGTGTGTACTCCTTCCTGCACCCTATAGGGGGACCAGTTTGGAAGTGTGTGCTCAGCCTGCTGAAACTGTGGCCGCTTGGAAGTATGTAAGACTTAAGGCATACAAATTTGCACAAGGAAGGAAGGAAGGAAGCAAAGGAAGAAAGGGAGAAGGGAGGAAAAGAGGAAAGAAAAAGAGAGAAGGAAGAAAGAATGGGAAAGAGAGAAATGAAGTGAAAGTGAGAGACGAAGCAAGAGAAAGCAAGGGAGGGAAGGAAGGATGGGCAGAAGTTTGCCAGTGTTCTGGGTGCACTTTATAACAAAGGCTTTTGTGTTTTACTGTTAATTTTAAGGAATTAACCAAATTATGGAGATGGAAAAGGGAAAGCCTTAATTTATGTGTTGCAATGACTTTTTTTACCTCATTGTTGAGATCTTTATAGACTCCACCATAATATTTATTTGATATATAAAATTATATTTTTTGCATATACATTTTTGTATATTTTTCATATAGGAATGTATAAACTAACATATGAGTTAAAGTGTTGTAGCTAATTCTACCTTGGGTGATTTAGCCCAGCAATTTCTTCATTTGCTGCCTGTGTCAGTACTGGGAGGAAGATGCTTCATCTGGAAAGCAATAGCAGCTGAGAAGTGTTAAGAGCAACTTCATAAGCTGCCCCTCTTGTGTTCGTTCCTGTCTTCCAGTTAAAACTGCTTGCTGATGGAAGTGCTCTCCCTTTATTTTAGGGCTAATGTGGAAGAGCATTCATACACTCGGTTACCGGTAGTTTAAGAGAAACTAGCCCTCACTTCCTTGCAGGTGGGAATTTCTACCTCTGACCTCATGTATGAATTCAAGCTCACCCAGGCAGGGTCTTGTTTGACTTTGAATCACTTGTAGAGTTTTAAGACTTAGGGACACCCTTTTCCAGGGTTACAAATGTACTTGTCTGTGAAGTTAATTCAGGACTGGGTCTGTGGAAACCTAGCCTTTGTTGAATAACCACTTAGCACTCTTCACACAGGACACATTGGTACTACTACTGCTTTAACTTTGCCAGAAGTAGTTAATATTTACTGAAATATAAATATTTATTGTATTTTTTTCATGAGATCTTCACTAATGAGAATGTGCCCAGACAGAATACAGATATTAACACTGCAATATTTAGACAGTGTAATTTTTTCTTTGCTGTCCTCCACAACTAAAACTTTATTCTTATGAATATAGTTTTCTAAGATTTTTGCATGACACAGCATCTTTCTGAAACTGCAGTTGAGAAACAATCTTGTTTGAATTTTGCTGACATGTGAAAACCCTCTATCTGTGGAGAAATTGGAAATGTAGGAAGTGGCTGATACACAATAGCAGTGGCAGATTTGCAGTGATCTGAACAAATCAACGTTAAGTACAAGTCAGGGAAAGGAGACATCAACTTCTTAAACAAACTACACCAGGAAAAAAGAAGAAAGCACAGGGATCTGTTTCTAGGAGTGAGACTCTTATCTATGTTATCAGTTAAATCCTAAAACCATGAGCACTTTTTGGAGTGGATTTTCAAAAAGACCAATATTTTTGCATTTAGTAGAGCATGACACAAAATTTCATTATGAGTCCTACAGTGTGTTAGGGAACTGCATTGCATTTACCAGTACTCTGCAATAGACTGGCAGGGTGAGAAACCAAGACAAACACAGACCCAGAGTATGCTGATTTCCCCAAATTCAGAGGTGCATCCCAGCTGTTGCAGGTCAGTATAGGTAGCAGCAAGGGAGCTGTAGTGTGTGATCAAACATTTTCCCATGAATGTAGAGGCAGTTTCCTGAATCTGCAACTGTGCATCACAAGTGAACACAAGAACCATGCATGAGATATTGTGTATATTTGTCATGACATTTCAAAATCTGCCTCCACGGTTATGCGTGCTTAATTATTTCTTATTTGGTATGGAGAATCAGGCCCATAAAACTGCTGTGAGAACAAACAGAGAGGAAAAAGTCAGTCACGCAGGCAGTTCAGGCTACCGCTGAATATTTTGCAGCAGTGTACATGGATATTATACGCTCTGAAGTATGGTATCAGCTGGATCCGTACAATGTCTCTCAAGTGCAACTTTTTGGAGATGGTATGTACCTACATGTAGCATGTAGTTATTACTTAGCAAATTCCACTAAGGTAACTACACTGATAGAAATATTGATTTTATGCCAGCTAGTTTTACCAGTTCTATATTTGAATTTACATACATGGCATCCTCCTCACAGTTGTGCAAATATGTATACACTTAGTAGTGCAGAAACCCTTAATTACTTTAAGGTCAGATGAGCGTGTCTTTAAAACTGGAGATGAAATGCTGATGAAATACAGAAGTCTGTCACTCATCATTGCTATCCACCATTACTGTCACTTCCACAGCTAGGTAAATACCTTCTGAAAACTGTTTATTTTCAAGGACTTACATAATTGAAATGGCCAGGGGTTTACAACATGCTTTATCTCTCTTGGAAGAACTTGCCTATCTCCTAGCACTGTAAGCATGTGATCTCCCTTCCGTCTATTTTTTTCTTCTGGCTATGCAATGCAGTATGTGTGTTTATTGATCTTTCTTTTAGATTTCTGATGTCTTAATTTATTGTCATGTCCATTAGATTTGGTTCTCTACTTAATTCCCTCTCTGTTCTGTACTTAGTGAGAACTGAGTGTTTCATTTTGCATGTGACAGACCACCTCTCCAGTGACAGAATGTCAATGCTGGAGGAATTGTTAGCTTTAGGCTTTCAAATTTGTGCTAAAGAGACTGATGTGCAGAACATCTGTGAATGCACTGTAAATAGATCCTACTTCCATTTTGCTTCTAACTTTATGGGGTAAAAATAACATCGACTTTGTTATTGTGTTGAAGTTCAGCATCAGCCACAGTTTTGCAAGACTACATTTTCTTTGCTTGCATTTAATTTTCTTTACCACGTCTTTTTTTCTCTCCCTATAGAACCTCCTCCTGGATTCTATCATTCATCTGATCTTTTAACTTGTTCAGGACCTTATTTTGACAGCCTTATTTAAAATGAGCAGTCATTCACTCCATTATTACTCACGCCCATTGAAATCAATTGGCATCTTATAGGTTATCTTGAGTGCAAAGACAGCAAAAATTGGTTTTCATATATCTGCAGAAAAGTAACCATCTCTACTGATTTTTATTAAATGATGCATTTCAGGTTACTTATTTACCTAAATATCCATTATTGTATCCATTGAACAGCTTTCCGTTCCCTGGTCCACTGATTCTCAAGAGCAATCACCAGTATCGTTTTCCCTGAAACTAGTTTTTTGAGGAGGTGGTGGTGTCTGTTTGTTTTTTAACAATGTATTTCCTCTCCCTTTCTGTCTGATTTCCCTTCATACCAATTTGCTTCCTGATTTGCCCCTTGTTTTCATTTAATTTTCTCTTTACTGTATTCAGTTAGTTGAGCAAATTAACTTGGGAGAGTGAAACTCTGATTTATCTCACTGAATTTTAAGCATCTAAGATTCCCAATTTAGGAATTTATGCTAAATCAAGAAAAGCCTTCAGTGATTCGGGCTTTCTAACATTTCAATAGTCCCCTGAAGATGATTGTTCCTCAGTACTTACTATAAAGCTCCTAAATTAGGTACTTCAGTTATTGAAGTAGTAGGTGGGGTGATTCTAAATGCTATTTCAAGATTTCATAAGTCAGATGAATGATCATGTTCCTGGATAAATTATGCCAATTGATAATCACTTCTGTTTCTAACCTGGATTTGCTTGACTTTAACTTCTAGCAACTGCATCTTGTTGCTCCTTTGCATAGAAGTAAAACGGAATGGAATTGGTAAGAAAATTCTCCAGCCTTCCAATAATCCTTGTAACTGTCTTGAAAACCTCTTTTACTTTCCTAATATTCTTTCTGCAATGCTGACAGTTTAACAGATAACAGTCTTCCAGCAATGGCTTCAACAGTGCCATATGCTGCAGAAATGCAACATAGGTACCCTTAGCTTCTCAGCTGTTTCCTCTGCATGTGTCCAACAGTTGACCCTTCAGAACTCCTAAATCTTGTTCTTTTTTACTCAAATGCTGCATCTGCCCATTCAAGAGTATGTCCAGTCTTTGCTTGTGGATGTTTGATTTTGTACTTGATTTTGTTTCTACTTTAACATACATGCTGTTCGCATGGGTCCCCTTGCGCAATAGAGCCCTAGAGCTCTGCAGAGCTATCTGCCTCCTGTAGAAGTCTCTCGAGTTATGGCAGTTTACCATTTCTGTTCGTAGCATATCTCCACTTTAAGAAGATGAAATATTTGAATCCCAAATCACACCTTGATTCTGCTCGGGCACATTATGTCTGTAGAAATAAGCCCTAAAAATAAGCCCCTCAAAGGCAGTCAATGCCTCACATTCAGAAAGCCACTCTCTAGAAACTAGTTGAGTTTAGTAGCAATGGAAAAACTGACACAAAGTACAGTGCACATCATGTAAAACAAATATTCTGTAATTATAATAATCCTCATTTCAGAATCCCTCCCTACCCACAATAGAGCATTCCAGGGCAAATTAATGCACATATATTTCAGTAGTGCTCTATATCCTTGTTTATAGCAGTAGAAAGTCCGTCAAATGTTCATGCCATTTTTTTCTTTATAAATTATGCCAATCCAAATGTTACTTTCTAGCTACAGGGCTCTGATGCAGCTGGTGCTGTCTCACTTATACCATTAAGTCTTTTTCCTGGACATTTCTGTCATCTGAAAACCATATGTACTTTTTTAAGAATATATTTTTATCCTTTAAGTGATTCATTGAACCAGAATACTTTCCTTTCCTGTCTTCCTGGTAACTGCAAGTTAACCTTTGCTGCAGTGCAGGAATGAAAAACAAGTACATCATGTAACCCATTGTTTATACATTGGGTTATACATATGGTATTTATACATATATATTAAATCCATACATCTACACAGATGTAAGCTTTGTACTACATGTTAACCTTCTACCTACCTTCTTCACGATTACAGTAGATTAGATTTTTAGACATCTGCTTCTAACAGGCTAACAGTTTTCATAGGAGTCATATCACATTTTCATTTCTGCAGGTAGACTTTGATCGTATTATAGCTTATCACAGCTGGTAGCTTTCCAGTCTTCTCTACAGCACGGTAGAGCTTCTCTGAAGCACGGTAGATATACAAAAGTACCCACCCAGTAGCCTCCAAAAATCTTATCTCTATAACAAAAGTGCGTAGGTGACTGTGCGGTATTTGTGTTAATAGTTTTCAGCTGTGTGAATTCCTTGAAGTTGTTATCTCGCATCTGTGCCAGAACAAACATGGGTGCTAACCAAAGCCTGGCTGCTCCCATTTGCAGCTGCCAACCCAGGGTTTCAGCTGTCCATGAACAAGGCCCAGTTTGGTGAAGCCCAGCTAGGTGACTTTGACGCAGCATTCCTGAAGAAAAAAATGTCTTTGAGCTGCAAATGAATTCATAAGCTAAAGCCATATAAGAGAAGGAAACAAAAAACAAAGACAGAAGTTATTATTGAGCTAGTATTAAAAAGCCAGAAACTCAGGAAAAGGCAGAGTGAGGAAAAGGTACAAAATCATGAGGGAAAAAAAAGCAGAGTTGGAGGGTTAGCTTAGGTTTTAAAGATCACCCCTTTCCAATGAGTGATGGAAGCCAACCCTTCCCTGCTGACTCATCAGCCATCAGACACCAGCAAGCATTCCTCAAGTGCCTTTTTCAGGGTGTCGAAGAAATTGATGCTTAGCCTTATATCATTTTAGTCTTACCTTTCTACTGTGAAAATAACTGCTATATACTCATAAATAGTGTATGAACTTGCTTGCAGAAACTCTGCATGTAGTGAAAGACACCCAAATCGAATTGAGTATTATGCTTATGTTTTGAAGGTAGGCAACAACATATGTCTTAGCCCTACCTGTATTGTGTTTCTTAGAGGCACATATACAGGCACTGCTCTTTACAGATTATTTTTCATTAGTAATTCAGCTCTGTGAATTGTTTCACAGTGGTAGAGGTAAGATGAGGTGATGAAAAACAGTGATCCAGATGTCATTTAGGTGCAACTATTCCACCAAATTGATTTCCTACCTGTTTTCTCTAGTGTCCTTGAATGGGTTTCAGTACTGGACTCCAGGAAAATAAAAAAAAAAAAACAAGCTCTTGTTAGAGAGGAAAGAATTCTTTGAACATAGCCTTCTCAGACATGTTGCGGGATACTTTGTTAGCTTTATTGATGAATTCAAAAGGATTGTTATTGTCATGTCTGCTGCTAATGAATGTAGAACTTCTGTGTGTGTTTGTATGTATGTGTGCATGTGTAAATGTACAGGTAGCTGTGATATAGAAATCCTTACACTGCTTGAGTCATTTGTCACCCACAGAATATGTTCCTACACCCACTGAAGCATCTTACAATTTCCAGTGGGAAAAGGGTATCTTTCAAATAAAGACTAAAAGCCAAATGCTAGGATTATCACTTGTCCTCTTTTTGTAATTGTAATGTAATCAACATTCTGCATTATATTTACATTTCAAAGAAACAAGGAGCCCTATTCAGCAGCTGTGCAATCACTCTCCAATTACGACTCACATTTAGTCTCACATAGATACTCCTGGTGGCCCATGTTTTATATTTCACTTCAGTATTAGAATAAAACAGCTTCATTTAGAGTAATTATGCAAGTGAATGGCATTTTTATGGGCAGACTGAATGGCATTTTTATGGAGAAAAAGTGTTTACACTGATTCCTGAAATTATGATAGCCAGTTCAGTGCAAAATGTCCTATCAACGGAGTCTAACAACAGTGCTAATGTCATGATTGTTTTTGACTTACATTTAAGCCATTGCTAACAGCAGTTTAATGTATGCAATATCACTTAGCAGTTTTCTTAATGTGGTTGTGGTCATCATATCTGTCAAAATAAACTATTCAATAGTGTTATTTTTTCATCCAAAGGAGTAGGCCAAACTCTTCCACTTTTATTGTGTTTACTCTAAATGACAAGCAGCTTTGCCTCTGGAAACGAATAAATTGATTGTGCACTATCCAGGCAAGTTTCCTCCTAAAAATGTGTGTTCTGGAGGGGAAGTAAGTGATATCATCATATGAGTAGGAGATTAAGTTTTTGAGTGAATTATAATTATGGAAATTTTAGTTCTGTATTTAGAAACAATACAATCTGAAAAGGGTGATTTTCATTGCATATTGATTTGGAGAACAAATAATACAGTCTTGATGACTTACAGAACTTAACAGAACTTATGATCCCTGCAGGCTGCGAGAGACACTGAGAACACCCCACCCAGCGCATGCAACCCAGCTCCCAAGCACATAAGGCTTCCATTAATACTAGAGCAGAGACTTTGTGGTCTAGAAAAATAAAGACCAATGAAGAATACAAAATACAGAATTATGGAGAGGCAGAAGTTAGACTAAGAGGTTATGATATCCTTAATAAAGGCCACTGCAGACCTGATTTTTTCTGAAGCAATGCAAAATATTTAGTACTACCTCAGGGTTCAGACACTGGGGGAAAAAAGTCATCCCTTCTTTAACATTAGGAATGAAGAAAAAAATAAGTGTTTCCATGATCCACTCATGTTTTCGTTCAAGAAGTAGTGTAGAAACCTTCTAATAAAAAGCTCATTCTCTATGTCCTTTACATTGAACTCTTGCAATGGAATTTCTCTAGGCAGTCTTCTATGTAATATAATAGTGAATTTATTTATTATCTTTTACAGCATGGGTTTCACATTTATTTATTGATGCAATGAGATTTATTTTGTCTCCTTCATTTATGAAGATAATTTAGTAGAAGGGCCACATTTTCATTTGTCCTGGGGTTCTAACAGAAAACCCTCTCTGAGAACTGCTAGGCGTTCTAATGCAATTTCAAAACCTGGCATAACTGAAGGTGAAAATATGTGGATCAGAAAGACAAAGAAAATGCTGCTCAAAATGAAATATCTCAGTAGCAGAGAGGCAAGGTTTTAGATTTTCTGAGAAATATTAGCATTCCAGGTGGCACCTAAATTGTATATTCCATATACCATTTAAGGAGTATAGAGATTTTTCAGCGAAATATCATGTCTGGGTATCAGCATTTGTGCTGCTTTCAGATTTATTTTGCTTGGACAGTGAAGAAGTGTCTATCCAGCCATTTTGAAGCTATTTTGAAGCTTAAGTCTTAGTTTTTGAACCTCTGTATGAGTAGTGTGTGATTTAGACCTATTTTCTATCATGTTCACCAACTGTACCCTCAACATGGCTGCCTTTCTGGAGGATCACGGATTCCACTTCTAAAGTTTGCTGTCACATAGACTGCACTGTGGAGTTCATGAAATGAGCTTTATGAAAACGGAAACTCACTTCAGGTTCTTATTCGTGTCTTAAACCCACCAGTAAAATAATGTGCTTCTCTATTCACCAGACCTTTTCCTTTATAGGCCCAGGATTCTAAAATCTATGCAATTACCTTTTTTTTTTTACTTCCAGGTGAAGAAATCTGATTAGTATACACTCTGACCAGTAAGTTAGACATTTTTTAATATGTCAATTCTCTATATTAGCTTTTTGTATTTGTTGATATGGAACTTCCCAGATTCACTGTTTTTTCTTTTATTGTAGCTAAAATAATTTAAATCACATAAATAGTTCATTTCCCATATAATGTACTGGATATAGGATGAGAATTAACTTATAAAACAACAATAACTTGGTTTGTATAAAGTATTAAAAATCTCTGCCCAGGCTGTTTCATCTATATTTATTCTTTGAGTATGTTTCTGGACAGACCTGTATGCCAGAGAAATCGTGATGAACAGTCTGCTGTCAAATGCAGTCATGCCAAGGAAAACTGAAAAAAATACCTAATTTAATCCTGTAATGGCCTTAATTTTATTAATATTAGACTGGATGTAATTGCTCCTGGAGAGCCACAGAACTACTTCCTTCCTTGTACCAGAAAATCCTGTTCCTAGATGAGACAACTATGGGTTTGAAGCTTTGCAGAGGAGCATTTGCTGCAGAGTTAACTCAGATTGTGCTTAATCTTGTAGTTAAAATTTTTGGGTTAAAATGTTTTTCTCACCAAAAAAAAAAAAAAAAAAGAGCAAAAAGAAGGAGAACCTGAGGCTACAGAAGGTTAGGGAACAATGAAATGCATGTAAAAACTAGATGTTCGCACTGCTGAATTGAACCTAGTAATTGAACTTTTTAGAAGGAAACAAATTTATAACCTTTTTTTTTTGTTTAGTCTCCGAGTTTGGTTCCTGTCGCTGACCAGGAGGAGGTGATACACTAAGATACTGTAATTCACAGTCAGAAACAGCCAACTATTTCTTACTGTGATGAAATCCTCCTTGTAGCAAACAAGGAAGAGATTAGAGTAGCTAACGCACACACCTTGTTGAAAGGATTCTAGGAATGATCGAATTAGAATCCCAATTTCCCAGTTTCAGTAGCAAGGTTACAAAAACAAATTGGCTGCATTACACAATGGTTCCTCACATTCATGTTGTCATTATCTATTGATACCCTGCTCTTATAGACCAGGTCAAAACAAAGTAAGATTCTTTTTTAAACTTTGATAGCTATAAAACCAAGCTAACTTAAAAGTAAGGAACAAGAAAATGCAGGTTTGTAAAGGGAATAAAAATGTTCACCCTTTTGTCTAAATTGCTTTGTCATAGTGAATTACGTTCTTTGTCTGGTCTAACATCAGATAAATATTGATGAGTGAGTTTAACTCTTTTAACTTCTTAAGAGTGGTGAAGTGTTTCCATTGATTAGTATTAACAATGTATATATGGTATATGGTTTCTTTCTTTTTTGTCTTCTATGTAGTTAGTTCCTTACAATGTTTATGCTCCCTGGTAAAAATAGGCTGTACATATTACCATTTTCATGCAGAGAATTCCAATTTAAGAATCAAGAAATAATATTGTTTTCTGTACCATTCTTGTACCTGTTAATAGATTCTTCTTTTACAGCATCGCTGGTTTTTTTCAGCTTGAAATATCTGATAAATTTTAATTAAAATTTTTATTTTATCTCATTCAACTCTGAGTAACAAATTGTATCAGTGATGAATTTAATGAACATGATCTTGGAAATTTGTCTATGCAATATACTTTTCCTTCTGGTAATCAGTTTTGCATCCTCTGCCTGAAAAGGATCTGCAATGACATGTGATCTGTAACTCTTTACCCCTGATGATGTCTAAAGCTAAGTTTGCAAAATAATCAGGGACATCTTAGGCTTTTTGGAAAATGCCTTCCAGAATCAAAAGAATTAATATTAAAATGTATCAAGTTAGAATATGATACATATGAAATAATGAGTATTAAATGTTTAAGAGACAGGAACCAATTTGTTTATCTTAAGGTAAAATTACTGTCACCATGTGATTTTTGTAGAATGAATCATTCAACCTCTTTTGTCACACATTGGCTGATATAATAATATTTAATTCTCACAGTGTTCTACATTAGTAAGCCTGCAGTTGTTTTACATAGCAGTGTTTCTAAGAAGAGCAAAGCGATCACTGAGCAAAGATGTCACTCCCTTTAGCAGGTCATTAAGAATAAAATCTTGATCACCTGGATCCCACCTTTTGCTGCTTCAAAGAATATGTGTATCATTGCAACCAAAGAAATTGTATTGTATTATTCAATTAAATGAAACAGGGACTTTTATTAAGAAATCTAAGAGGTCGATTGAACTATTTTTTTGCAAAAAAAAAGAGATAATATTAGACACAAGAAAAATCCCTCTTTTCCTGCTGTGTTTTATCCATCTAAATTGTCAGCTGGTTGGGTTGATGGAAGCAAATCTGATATCAGGGCAGAATGGGTAAGTAGGAGAGAAATTGGCTTATAATACAATTTGCTTTATCTTAGATGCTCAGATGTGGCAGCAAAAATCTGATTTTACAGTAAGTCTCTAGAAGACACTCCCATTCCCATGAGTCATTGCAGGGGTGGATGACAAACCTTTAAAATCAGAAAGGAGGCATAACCAAAAGTTTCTAAGAGCTGTGCTAGTTCCATTGGGAAGCTCTGCCATCTTGTGTCCAATTAGAAGATAAATCTGGCTTCCCCAGAGGATGGGAAGTGTAGGGCTTTCTGAGTTCTCCTTACTTTTTCTCAAATAAGATAAGTGCAGGAGTAAATTCATTGGCCTGTAATTACAGTGTTCATACAGTCAATGGTAAACTCTTAGATCAGTTTTTCTTTATGAGCATGAATAGTACATTTAATATCACACATGAGTTTCTGCAAGTTTATCAAACTCCAGATTGCCTGAACTGGATGAGATTAAATGTGTTTGTGATAGTTAATGTTGCTAGCCATTCGAGCTTGTCTTCAGATTTACAGGATTATGGCACCATTTAAAGACTTCACTTCTGTAGATTCCCTTTAACAAGACAGGAGAAAAAGTGCTTCTTTATTTGGTGAAATGTGGGTCGTAAATTGAATCAGATTATCATTGGTCTGTGCTAAAAAAATTTAATCATGTCAGTCATTAATGGATTAACTGAAAATGCTGTTAAGGAACAGACAGATATTGTGAGTGACCTCTTTGGAGCCTGAAGCAAGAAAGCTTTAAAGTCCTGTTTCTGAAGAGTCCCTCTGAAGTCCTTCTACAGAGGGAAATTATGCCAAAGCAGAGGAGATTATGTTGCAAAAAGTGAGGGATAATAATTACTTACTAGATGTATGAAGCAGAAGTGAAGCTATTTGGGAGACAAGGTAAAGGTAATATTTTTTAATGGAAAAAGAGCAAACAAAAGCTTTTAGCCACACAAGCAGATCTGACATGGACAAAACAAACATCAAGCTTATTAAAGTTTGAGGATAGTTGCAAATACAGTATAAAATTAGAAAAGGAAAGATGACAGGTTAAGAGAGCCTCTGGAGCAAAGATAGGAACAGCATCTTTGGAACAGTACGAGATTAGTCATACAAAGGTTTTGGGAAAACCATAATGGGCCGTAGAAGAATGTTTTTCACAGTCTAATGAAATTCAGCTGGAAAGATTGTCTGTAGAAGACAGACTTCTGTGTTCTGTGGGTTTCTCCTGAGGATCAGCACTGAGAGACTGGAGGTGGCTTAGTTACTTTTTTGAGGGTGGGGGAGTTTGCTTGCTATGACTGTGTTTGTGAGAGCTCATTTTGTTGCTTAAGGATTGTTTGATTTTATTTGGGGAGTTTCCATAAGGGTATTTGATGCAAGAAGAAAAAAAATCCAATTGTGGGATGCATGTGTAAGATCTATAATGTCAATGATTTTGTGTGGGTTGCTTTTACTGTGGTGCATGAGGAGATGTGTTTGCAAATTATGAGTTTGCTGCTTTGACAGTTTGCTTCCATTTAACTTATTGGTTTTAGGAAATCTTGCTTTGTATGAGAAGTTTGAGAATCTGGAAAGTTGTCTGAAGACTTGAAGAGGACATACTGGGACCATTTCATTTGGGGGACGTTCATTTTGAGTATGAATCATAATTGCTGGATCATTGTTTCATATATCCCTGCGTTTATTGGTATGTCACAACTTGGGCTGACAAGGAAGACTTTAATGCTTTTTGAGATTGTACATAAATTCTGTGTTGAAAGATTAATCTGTTTCCCTGGGAGAATGTCATTATTTGGGGAGTACACACTGCTTGTGAAACGAAGGAGTATTGTCCTCTGAGCAGCTGCATATCCGAGCCAGAGGCTTAGATAAAATAACCATGGCTAGATTAGGGTTGGCTTTTTAGCGTGTTTGGGATAATTGTTGGGTTTGTGGTAGTACCTAAGTGGTTTATGCATTTCTAGGTTGCCATTCCTTGTTGATTGTAGAGTCCAGGAAATACATGTTGTGCAAGTAAGTACTAAAGCAACAACTTGACTGAGAAATAATAGCTACTCATTTTGTGGAGGGGATCAACCAAGTTTGCAGACCTTCATCATCCGGACTATGTGTCTTAGTTGTACTCTTAGCCAATCAAATTTACTAACTTGAAAATCACTGCTAGTCTGCAATGAATACTGTGTATAGGTACAGATACTCCTCAATTCCTCGCAAGAGGAATTCCGGGCATTACACTTATGCAAATGAATCACCTTCTGTAGATATTGATGAGCTACTTGTGAAGAGATGATGCACTTCTCTGCTCATGTGGATGCTTCTGCCCATGAGACTTTCCAGAAAGGGTGGCCTTCATTATGCGCAGAATCCTGGGCATGGCACATGTGGAAGTGCAGGATGCTGCACTGTGTGCACAGGGAGTGCTGCCCTCTTTAAACTATAGTCTTGTAACTTGGAACAATAGTGGTTCTAGATTAATGCTGATCAATAAATAAAATAATTCTGGGGCTGATTTTACTTTCAGAAGCACATGGTAGCAATGAGCACCTCCATCTTCTAAGGCTCAAGACATAGACTACATGCCAAAAGCAAGCTGGATAGTTATTTTCTGAGATTAAGCACATGCTTCCATTGAACTATGTTGAATGGAAGCCTGAAACTCAGTCTGTTGTTGCTTTTCAAAGCAGCCTCTCAGATACGGATTTCCATTTTCTATTAAAAATCTCAGCCTGATATCTTAGCTGAATTTAAGATTTTAAAATCTGCAACTGAAATGATTAAGATTAATGCTGAAAAACATTTATCAAAAGTTCTCAATAAGAATGCATTAATTCTGGAAAAAGTTTGTTTTTTGTAAATATTATGTTAGTCCTGAAATAGCTGATTCTATATTAAGCTATTTCCATAGCAATAGAAAGTTAAGCAAATCATGTTTTGATGACATTCTTGATTTTTTTTAATATTTTCTATATGCAAAGCAGAAATGGAATACATTTGTAGCAGAGAGGAATTGTTGCTATTTTTATGAAGCCAGAAAATGCACTTGATGCCAACAATACCAGATTTTAGATTTATTAGATTGGCAAACACTATGCAGTGATTTCTGCTGATGCAAACTAAAGCAAAAATGCTACAGGAAAATAACGATGAATGGAAAAAAAAATCAATGCATAAAAATTTAACTGCAATGGAATTTAACTTTGGCAGCAAATGTAAACCATCAGTGAAATTACTTTTGATGCATGAACATCTGTCTATGTCTGCAAGGCCTTAATAGAAAAACAGCCTTTTGTGTTTTTTTTTTTTACAAACTAGTACATTAATTGATACAACATAGCCTTCCAGGGTGTCAAGGCAGAGCCATGAAGGAGTTCAGCTGTGGATCGATTTTTGTGTGTTTTAATTTTAATCTGGGCTCATTTTGAAGCCTGAGTTAAAGAAGTGTGACTCATCAGTTTAATAAGCAAAAGATGGCTAAATGTGATGTTGTAATATCACTTTCTTATGCATTTTTTCCTGTAGAAACTGGAGTGCTTTAACCTCTCTAGGCCTGTGATCCATTTTGGTTTAAGATGTAGATTAGATTGTTTGTAGACTTGAGTGTTTCTGCCCTGATTATCTGCTCACATTGCTGCTCACTAGCAGGTCTGCATGCAGGTATTAGAGTTCACTTTTACATTTAAGTTTTCCTGGATATAACGATGCTGTATCACCTCTGTCACTGTTCTCTTTGAGAGGCTAACTGGATTCATTGGGAATTACTGGCATTTTGCAGTAGGATATGAGCCCCTTTTCTTGATAAATAACATTCTACTTTATACTTTCAAGATGTTAAATAATTTTTATGTCAGCCAACATGTTTTCAGTCTTTAAATCCTATCTAACGCATTACACAAAAAGCCTGTCTTCCAGCTTCAGCAGACTGTCAGCATGAAACCAAACTTTCCTTTCCTTTGAAAATGTTTCATATCTGGATTACTATCCTACCTGAACTAAACGATTCAGCTTATTTCTGAAACCAATTTGTGTTCTCATGCCAGGAAGTGAGATCTAGTAATAATTTCCGGTTAAACAAAATTAGTAATAAGTTCCTGGCACTCATAAGCATTCTATACACACATGCAGGTCAATACTTTGTACAAATGAAGCAACAAAATAAAATAGATATAATGGTGTTATCTGCATAATGACTGGAAGAGTATAAAGTGTCATTTGTATATCATTGAAAAATTGTACATGAAATAAAGAATCGTCCAATACTGGACCACTGAAATTGGCAAAATGCTATTGGGTTATGAATTTCAGATACTGAAATATTATACCAGAATACAAAGTACTCTCCTGTTTTCTTTACAGTGACTGAAGGGAGAAGCAATATTTGCTGATTTCCAAGTAAGTGTGAGAACAAATAATGTACTGCTTTAGAGAAGCACAGAGGTGGTATAGGTTATTCATTACAATAAATGTGCAGGTAAATATATGGACATATGATCAGAATTTCAAGGCCAGTTTTTGAATCTGTTCTGTGCCCAGAAGCTCCCATTGTAACACTTCTGGTCAGGCTAATTAAACAGCTCAGCAGATAAGATGCTAAAGTCTTTTGAAAACTTGGTTACTGTTAATTTTTGAGAGGTGAGCTTCTGAAAAATCTGCACCATGTAATGAGATCCTTCTGCTCCTTGGATCTGGGTGTAATCCAAAACCCAAAAAAAGTCACTGAACTCATCATCTCTGGGTCAAGAACATTCACTTTTAATTTCCAGCTGGGCTGACATTATTCTGAATCTCATGCCTACATGATCTTGTTAAAAAAAGAAATAAAGATAGAAAAAAAGGTCAGTACCCTGACCTTTAAGGAAAGGTTTATTGAGTAAGGTGGTTTCCAGAAAAGAACAACAGTATGGAAGGCCAAGAGCAAATCTGGGTATTTTGCTGGAACGAAACTTTTTGTTTTTACAGCATGGGTTCAGCAAGACAACTGCATTTCATGGAAATGCTTAGGACAATAAATGTATGAATTACAAGAAACATGCTCTACTCATGCCTTTGGGATTATTTCTTCTACTGTGTTTCATTCATCATATACAGTTCTCATGCAAAGCCAGTGACAAGCAGTCACTTGTTTTTCTTGACTAATATTAATTCCATAATGATGCAGAGAAGGAGTTACAGGTGCCGAATACATTTTAATGACATCACAGGTTGAGTTGACTTGGTGCCACCAAACATACCGTATCATGCTCTAAGGAACAATGCAGAGTAATCCAGCCACAGACACCCTCCCAGGCATCCGTTACCTGGCACTCTGGGGTGTTTCATGGTGTTTATAGGTTTTTAAGGTTGGAAGAGAGGCCTCCAGGCTGACATTCTGCACAGACTCTAAGATTACCGTAGCAAAGGGAATCACTTATACAGAAATTACCTTAAAGAAATGTGGCTGGAATGATGAAGTTCCTCAGGCCTTTTATGAGGTCTTAGATTTGCTATTTTATGGCAATAGGAATCATAGGCTTGGCTGCTAATTTACATATGCAATATTACTATCATAGCATATAACTCGTTAGCCTTTAAGGGAAATCTCTATGGCTGCTCTCACTTAAATTTATTCAACTTAACAATACTCATTGGAAGGCTGGCTCTGTTGCTCCCTTTTGAAAGTTTACTATATGCGGTAGTAGGACTGCAGCTGTAGTAATGTGGTTCTTAAAAGACTTCATGCAATGTTTGGTGGTTATATGTTTGTTGGATTGTGGTGGGTCACCATTGGAAATGTTATCTGTGTGATTTAAAGGAAGGATAAAACAAGTAACTTTGATGTATAAAAAGCAAAATTCTTATCACCAGAGAAAAGTTTCTTGGCAGCTTGCATGGCTGCATCATGTGAGAATCCATGTTTTGCAAACACTGTGTTTTGATAGGCTTGTTTTCCAAAGCTGAAATAAAGTATTTACGCACACGAGAAAAGCAAATTCTTGGCATTAATCACCAATTACTAACTGTTTTAAAATAATCATTTTTCAACTTCATTTATTTTTTTTGCTGCCCAGTCTCCTTCAAGAAGTTAAAATTTAGACTCTTTTGCTGAAATTCCTTTTCCAGAACCATGCCAAAATTCCACTGATATCACACAAATATCTATTGAGATGACTTGCAAAAGTGCCTGCAGTGCTCAGTAATTTTTCTATTATACATAAATCCTCTCCATTTTAGAACAAGGTAAAGCACTTTGCAGCAAATGATTTTTTTGGAACATGGACAAGAATATGAGCCTCCTGCCTCCAAGCTCAAAAGCTTCTCAGGCCCTGGGAATATTTATCACTGCAGGGACCTTTGTTGGTAGAAATGGAGGAGACCCCTCTATAAAGTAAGGAGTCATGGTCCAAGAAATACCACATTCTAGTGCCTGCTCTGAATCTACCAAAGAGGAATGTGAAACAGACTCTCTCATATCACAGGTGAAAGGGGTGACATAAAGGGGAATGAATGGAAAGGCAACTCTTGATTTACACCTTTCTTCTGCTTTTATTTAAACTTCCATGAGTAAATAATTTGAGTTTTGTCAGGAGGAAAAGAAAGGTTCTCCCAGGCTGGAACAAATCTTGTCTATAAATCAAACATGTAAACAATTCTTTCTAATGAATTTTTCCACTTGGCAGTCAAAACAAAAACCCCAGCCTATTTACGTATCTCAGCATTTCAGATTTAAATGATTATACTTTTGGCTACTTCCCACAGAAGTAGCCAAATGTACTTAATTTTCAAATGTAAATGTATTTTGGAGAATTTTTATTCTTATAATTTGTTAATATTAAACTAAATTATGTAAAACATGCAGCTGACTTCGGTGTACTGTTGGCTGTAATATATGAAAAGTCATTCTACACAGAATAAATGTAATCAGAAGTGTGTTACCAATCTACTCCTGTATCTATTACTCTAAGTGTTTCTAGAACAGGGAACGTGATTTCTCACAGGCACTGGAGAGTGCTGCTTAATTATTCATCCTGAAATTTAATTTCAAAGCTTGTAATCATTTAACTGTTTAAAATGGAATTTGTCACTGCAAAAAAGCCAAGAGGAACTAGAGCATTATTTAACACTCACTCATTTTAGTTTCAGCATAGCTTGATAACCGGCTCATTTCATGCACAGTCCCAGCAGGCCTCTGAAACAAGGCACCTATGATATTGATTATTTTGGTTCAGCTAGAGTAGGTAAATTTCCATTTATGAGTGGAAATGTTTTTCCTGAGATGTGCCATCTCTATTTTGCCTCTTTTATTTTTTTATTTATCAAGGTGTCTCCTGTAAGTAAGAAGATACATCTTGTTTCTCTGCCACTAGCTCCAGCCTACCAGGGTGGCTGAAATACATGCTTTGCAATACCCCTGGTTCATGTGGTCCTACTAACACAAAACAAAAGGTCTGTGACTTGAAACACATGTATGCACAGTAAGTGAAGAAAACTCTTTTTTTATGCCGTCAGATACACTTCAGAAATTAGTACTTAACATGTTACAGCAAGTGGTCTCTGTATGCCCAAGATTTCTGCTCCAGCATAGTCAGAGAAGTAGGAGCTAAAGCAGTATGCGCTGTCCCTGCACTTGAAATATGCCAGTACTTGCTGTCAGCATAAACTAGTGGCAAATAGCTGTTCTTTAAAGCATAGAATCATAGAATCATAGAATGCTTTGGATTGGAAGGGATTTGCAAGTCATCTAATCCAACCCCCCTGCAAGAGCAGGGACATCTTTAACTAGATCAGGTTGCTCAGAGCCCCATCCATCTGACCTTGAATGTTTCCAGGGATGAGGCCTCCACTGCCTCTCTGGGCAACATGTTCCAGTGCCTCACCACCCTCATTGTAAAAAATTTATTTCTTAAATCTAGTCTAAATCTGCCCTCCCTTAGTTTAAAACCATTGCTCCTTGTCCTGTCACAACAGGCCTTGCTAAAAAGTCTGTCTCTGTCTTTCCTATAGGCCCCCTTTAAGTACTGGAAGGCTGCTGTAAGGTCTCCCCTCAGCCTTCTCTTCTCCAGGCTGAACAACCCCAACTCTCTCAGCCTGTCCTCGTAGGAGAGGTACTCCAGCCCTCGGATCATTTTCGTGGCCCTCCTCTGGACCTGCTCCAACAGGTCCATGTCTTTCCTGTGCCGAGGGCTCCAGAGCTGGATGCAGTACTCCAGGTGGGGTCTCACCAGAGCAGAGTAGAGGGGCAGAATCACCTCCCTCGACCTGCTGACCATGCTTCGTTTGATGCAGCCCAGGATACGGTTGGCCTTCTGGGCTGTGAGCACACATTGTTGGCTCACGTTCATCCTTTTCATGTCCACCGAGGATTGCCCTGACACAGGTGTAGGACCCTGCACTTGGCCTTGTTGAACCTCATGAGGTTCACACAGGTCCACTTCTCCAGCTTGTCCAGGTCCCTGTGGATGACATCCCGTCCTTCTGGCGTGGTAACTGCACCACTCAGCTTGGTGTCATCTGCAGACTTGCTGAGGGTGCACTCGATCTCGCTGTCAATGTCATTGATGAAAATATTGAACAACACCAGTCCCAGTACGGACCCCTGAGGGACACCATTTGTCACTGATCTCCATCTGGACATTGAGCCGTTGACCGCTACCCTCTGGATGCGACCATCCAACCAATTCCTTATCCACTGAACAGTCCACCCATCAAATCCATATCTCTCCAATTTAGAGAGAAGGATGTTGTGAGGGCTTTAGATAGAAGCCCCAGATAGATAGAAATCCAGATAGATGACATCCATTGCTTTTCCCTTGTCCACTGATGTGGTAACTCCATCATAGAAAGCCACTAGGTTGGTCAGACATCTGTGTTGTCTCTTAAGATGGCTTACTGTAGGCCATAGCTCTTTGGTGTAACCCAGTTCCCTTTTTACAGAGATCTGCTAGGAAGCATGAGAGGATGTGATCAGACAAGTATTGTGATGCTGCTAGAGAAGTGCATTCAAACTTTGCTTGCACTAAGACTTGCATTAGCAGATGTCTTCTCCCTCCTTCATCTGAGATTGACTTCAGCAAGTGAAGGCCTGTATCACTATAGCTAGTTTGGTCATTGCCATTACTGTTGTTGTTGGTTGGGTTGGTGCAGTGCATCCCATGGTAAGGGAGAGCAAGCCCAAAGCAGGTGTTCCTTTTTCCATGGTGTGTGGGGACTGGCCCACTGGGAGCACCCCAGGCTGGGGCTTTCCATTCATGCCCAGCCTGTGAGCAACCGAGGAAGCTGAACTGCCTTGGCCCCATGTGCATTGCACTGGGTACCCTCAGGTATCCTGCCCATCTCTGCAGCTCTCTGGCAAGTGCTTGTAAGGCAGTCATTTCCCCTGTCGTGGTTTAACCCCAGCTAAGCACCACACAGCCGCTTGCTCACTCCCCCCCGGTGGGATGGGGGAGCCAATCAGAAGAGTAAAAGTGAGAAAACTTGTCGGTTGAGATAAAGACAGTTTAATAAGTAAAGCAAAAACTGTGCACGTAAGCAAAGCAAAACAAGGGATTCATTCACTACTTCCCTTGGGCAGGCAGGTGTTCAGCCATCTCCAGGAAAGCAGGGCTCCATCACGCATAACAGTTACTTAGGAAGACAAAACGCCATCACTCTGAACATTGCCCCCTTCCTTCTTCTTCCCCCAGCTTTATATACTGAGCATGACGTCGTATGGTATGGAATAGCCCTTTGGCCAGTTGGGGTCAGCTGTCCTGGCTGTGCCCCCTCCCAGCTTCTTGTGCACCTGGCAGAGCAGGGGAAGCTGAAAAGGCCTTGACTTAGTATAAGCACTATTTAGCAACAACTAAAACATCAGTGTGTTATCAACACTGTTTTCAGCACAAATCCAGTACATAGCCCCATACTAACTACTATAAAGAAAATTAGCTCTATCTCTCCCTGCAGCCAGGCCCAGGGATAACGAGAGGATAACTCTATCCCAGCCAAAACCCCCAGACCCCACTTGCCTGTCCTGTTCATATGTCTGCATGGCCATGCAAGCCCCCTCGAAGCCTTGACACCAGACAGTCTTGTCCAGGGGTTGGAAGAGGTAATTCTGGGAACCAGGATGCTCCCCAAAAGACCTGAATCAAAGATGTGAGTTGTGTGTTCTTCCTCTGGCTTTGCTTCAGTGCCCTTCTCTGAACCTTTCTTAGAAATAAACATGCAAGAACACAATGAATAATCACCAGTTGTTCACAAACCCTTTCTCAGAGCATCTGAGAATTTCCCAGGATGACGGAGCAGCACAACATAGGTGCAGCCTCTGTATCCACCATAATTAAGCCATTTTCAGAAATTAAAGCTAACCCAAACTTATCTGAAAATTTGTTCAAAATTATCGCTACAGAAAACAGGAAATACACCATAAATTACACAGTATCCTCATTAAAGAAGGCTATGTGAAGCCCCCCCCCCCCAAAGTAAAATATCAAGAAATTTAAGTATGCCTTGACTTTTGAATAGTAATATTTCTCTTAAATATAAGCTGATGTTAAACAAGAGGAAATTGATTAAAATGTAAAATTCAGATCTTAACTCCTGCTTTTTAATAATTCCTGGCATGAATACAAATGCAAGTCTTGTTGATATGTTAAGATCCCTTTTGTGAACTCACCTGTGATATGTGAAAACATTCTATAATGAGTAAAGCAGACCATTACCTTCTGTTTTTTTCTTATGACTAATTTCTTCACCTTCTTTTTCTAAATAAAAATTCATAGAATCGTAGAACTCTTTAAGTTGGAAAAGACCTTTAAGATCATCAAGTCCAACTGTAACCTAGCACTGCCAAGTCCACCACTAAACCCTGTCCCTAAGTACCACAGCTACAGGTCTTTTCAATACCTCCAGGGATGGTGACTCCACCACTTCTCTGGGCAGCCTGTTCCAAGGCTTGACAACCCTTTCGGTGAAGACATTTTTCCCAATATCCAGTCTAAACCTCCCCTGGCGCAACTTGAGGCCATTTCCTCTTGTCCTATCACTTGTTACTTGCAAGAAGAGACCAACACCCACCTCTCTACAACCTCCTTTCAGGTAGTTGTAGAGAGCAATAAGGTCTCCCCTCAGCCTCCTTTTCTCCAGGCTAAGCAACCCCAGTTCCCTCAGCCGCTCCTCATCAGACTTGTGCTCTCGACCCTTCACCAGCTTCGTTGCCCTTCTTTGGACACACTCCAGCACCTCAATGTCTTTCTTGTAGTGAGGGGCCCAAAACCGAACACAGTATTCGAGGTGCGGCCTCACCAGTGCCGAGTACAGGGGGACAATCACTTCCATAGTCCTGCTGGCCACACTATTTCTGATACAAGCCAGGATGCTATTGGCCTTCTTGGCCACCTGGGCACACTGCTGGCTCATATTCAGCTGGCTGTCAACCAACACCCCCAGGTCCTTTTCTGCCAGGCAGCTTTCCAGCCACTCTTCCCCAAGCCTGTAGCGTTGCATGGGGTGGTGGTGGCCCAAGTGCAGGACCTGACACTTAGCCTTGTTGGACCTCATACAACTGGCCTTGGCCCATCGATCCAGCCTGTCTGGATCCCTCTTTAGAGCCTTCCTCCCCTCAAGCAGATCAACACTCCCACACAACTTGGTGTCATCTGCAAATTTACTGAGGGTGCACTTGATCCCTTCATCCAGATCATTGATAAAAATACTAAACAGAACTGGCCCCAATACTGAGCCCTGGGGAACACCACTTGTGACCAGCTGCCAAGTGGATTTAACTCCATTCACCACACCTCTCTGGGCACGGCCACCCACCAGTTTTTTACCCAGCAAAGAATATACCTGTCCAAGCCATGAGCAGCCAGTTTCTCCAGGAGAATGCTGTGGGAAACACTGTCAAAGGCTTTACTAAAGTCTAGGTAGACAACATCCACAGACTTCCCCTCATCCACTAAGCAGGTCACCTTGTTGTAGAAGGAGATCAGGTTAGTCAAGCAGGACTTGCCTTTCATAAACCCATGCTGACTGGGCCTGATCACCCTGTTGTCATGTACGTGCCGTGTGATGGCACTCAAGATGATCTGCTCCATAACCTTCCCCAGCACCGAGGTCAGACTGACAGGCCTGCAGTTCCCCAGATCCTCCTCGCAGCCCTTCTTGCAGATGGGCATCACATTTGCTAACCTCCAGTCAACTGGGACCTCCCCGGTTAGCCAGGACTGCTGATAAAGGATTGAAAGTGGCTTGGTGAGCATTTCTGCCAGCTCCCTCAGTACCCTTGGGTGGATCCCATCCAACCTCATAGACTTGTGTGTGTCTAAGTGGTGTAGCAGGTTGCTAACCATTTCCCCTTGGATTATGGGGGCTTCATTCTGCTCCCCATCTGTGTCTTCCAGCTCAGGGGGCTGGGTACCTGGAGAACAACTGGTCTCACTATTAAAGACTGAGCAAAGAAGGCATTAAGTATCTCAGCCTTGTCCTCATCCTTTGTCACTATTTTGCCCCCACATCCGATAAAGGATGGAGATTGGCCTTAGCCCTCTTTTTGTTGCTAATGTATTTATAGAAACATTTTTATTGTCTTTTATGGCAGTAGCCATATTAAGTTCTAGTTGGGCTTTGGCCCTTCTAGTTTTCTCCCTGCATAACCTCACAACAGCCTTGTAGTCCTCCTGAGTTGCCTGCCCCTTCTTCCAAAGGTCATAAATTCTCCCTTTTTTCCTGAGTTCTGGCCAAAGCTCTCTGTTCAGCCAGGCAGGTTTTCTTCCCCACCAGCTCGTCTTTCAGCACATGGGGATGGCCTGCTCCTATGCCTTTAAGATTTCCTTCTTGAAGAATGTCCAGCCTTCCTGGACTCCTTTGCCCTTCAGGACTGCCTCCCAAGGGATTCTGTCAACCAGGCTCCTAAACAGGCCAAAGTCTGCCCTCCAGAAGTCCAAGGTAGCAGTTCTGCTGACCCCCTCCTTACTTCTCCAAGTATCAAAAACTCTTATCATTTCGTGATCGCTATGCCCAAGATGGCCTCCAACTGTCACATCACCCACAAGTCCTTCTCTGTTCACAAACAACAGCTCCAGCAGGGCTCCTTCCTTAGTTGGCTCCCTCACCAGCTGTGTCAGGAAGTTATCTTCCCCACACTTCAGGAACCTCCTAGGCTGTTTCCTCTCTGCTGTGTTGTATTTCCAGCAGACGTCTGGTAAGTTGAAGTCCCCCATGAGAACAAGGGCTAGCGATTGTGAGACTTCTCCCAGCTGCTTATCGAATATATCATCTGCCTCTTCATCCTGGTTGAGTGGTCTATTACAGAATCTCACCATGATATCTGCCTTGTTGGCCTTCCCCCTGATTCTTACCCATAAACACTCAACCCTATTGTCACCATCATTAAGCTCTGGACAATCAAAACACTCCCTAACATACAGGGCTACCCCACCGCCTCTCCTTCCTTGCCTATCCCTTCTGATGAGTTTATAGCCATCCACTGAAGCACTCCAGCTGTGCGAGTCATCTGACCATGTTTCCGTGATGGCAACTATATCATAGTTTTCCATCTGCACAATGGCTTCCAGCTCCTCCTGTTTGTTGCCCATGCTGCATATGTTGGTGTAGATGCACTTCAGTTGGGCTATTGATCCTGACGCCTTTTTCTGGGGAGAAGCCCTAATTCCTACGTGACCATTCTCAGGCGCTTCTGTGGTTTCTAACACATCCATAACCCTTGCATCTTTGCTGCCACATGGATCTCCATCCCCTACCTCCAATAAGATGGCAGACTGAAGGACCTCGCTAGCACACTGTCCCTCAAACATTGGCGTGCTGCCCTCAAGCTTATCTCTAGCGAGTCTGGTTTTATCCCTTTTCCCCTTCAAATCTAGTTTAAAGCTCTTTCAATGAGCCCTGCTAACTCCTGTGCAAAGACCCTTTTCTCCCTTTGAGACAGGTGTACCCCCTCTGTTCCCAGCAGGCCTGGTGTCGTGTAGACCAACCCATGATCCAAAAACCCCAAATTCTGCTGGTGACACCACGCTTAGAGCCAGGTATTGATCTGCTGGCTCTTCCTGATTCTTCCCTCATCATTCGCTGCAACTGGAAGAATTGCAGTAAGATGTCTTCAATTAAACGTTTAAAGAACATTCTCCAGATCTCTAAATCAGAGAGTTAAATGTACGCTTTAATGTAGATATCCTGATAAAATAATTGAACTCTTCAGTGTTTTTGAGATAACTGGAAGGCCTGGGCTTGAATTAGGTATTTACAACTATGTAGTATTTCCTACACTGAGTGTGGAAAGTACAACAAAATGATGAAAAGTAAAATATGAAATCTTTTTGAGGCCAATTTCTGTGCATCTGTTTTGTGAAAGAAGGAATTAATCTGTAAATTTAGATAAAATAAATCTTTTGAGAACAAATTTGTTGAAGTAATCATATCCTGTAACATAAATACTGCTTTAAGTTTTAGGGGAAATAAATAGGAATAATTGTTTTCATACTATATACTGAAGCTAAATTTTGCATAGACATTAAGTCCTTTTGCTTTGACACAAATATTTTAAAAAAAATAAAATGTGACTTAAACTTCTTGCCATTTTTGTTCACCTTATTTTAGTAGTTGATATTTATTACTTCATTTTATGTTGAAGTTTCCTTAACAAGCCATTAAAGTTTAACAGGAAACTCAGCAGGAATAAATGCCAAGAAAAGAAAAACAACACTACATTATTACTTGTCCAATTTATTTGTGAACAGAGTTCTGTATCCTTTCTTGCTATTCATATTCACTGTGTCATGAATTTTCCTTATTTTCACTGTTGATGTAAAGTTCACTGAGTCATAGATCAATTAGACCAAATGGATTCCTGCTGAGAGAAAACAGTGTATCCCGATTTAGAAGCTTATCTGAGAGAATTTTAGGATAACAACCTATTGTCTTTTATTTTGAAATATAATAGTTAGTAGAGCCAGCAAAATGAAGTAAAGATAGGGTACTAAATTCTGATTGTACTTTGGTTTAGGAGATTTGTCCAGTTGCATTTGTGCAATTACTTCCCTCTGGACAGACAAACACTTCTTACAGAATTATTCTTTTTGATGCAGTCACATTTTATATTACAAAGGTTAATAAATTATTTCATGCTAGAAACAGGTGGATAGTTCTTAATGGAGACATGTTTTTGCACTGTTTTGGAAACACTCTGCTTTTATATTTTTGGTGGTATCTATAATAGCGAAAAGAATATCAGAGATAGTTTAGTAACTAAAATAACATGCAAATCTATAGTTTAGTCAAAACTCTTGCTATGAGTACTTAAGTATTATGGAATTCTTTTTGAGTTTAACATAAGTGTTCGGAGAGAAATAAGCATAAACATGCTGTCTGCTTAAACACAGTAACACTCACACAAAATATTCTTTATGGTATTTCATTGCACATGACTCATGATCACTTGTTTTCCCGAAGCCCAGGTAATAGATTCTCATCTCTGTATTCCAAACTGAAGCAGGAGAAATAATTTCAGCACCACTGAAATTACTACAACATCACCTCTGCAAAACTATTAGGAAAAAATAGAATCTGACATATAAGTTTTAATTGTCATTTGGGGAGTTGATTCATTTTGTGTCTTTTCTAGCCATGATGTGAAGATGTATTGTTTCTGAAAAAGAAACAGATGTCAGTAGTACGTCCACTATGAAACTTCAAGACAGACATATAATGCAGGGCTATGTCACCACTGCTAATTTATTTTATAGAATGCTTAAATTAGTAAGCTGTAGTCTCTCTGTTGTTACAGGTCTACTGAAAGAGCGGCACTATAATGGATGAGCCAGTTCTGCCAGTTCATGTTAGCTGAGCAGGTTAGCTCTTCCACTGCTGTAAACCAACAGCAAAGTGGAGAAATAAAACTTTACGCCCACCAACATTTCTTCTGCAAGCATTTTAACAAGTATTGGGCAATCTGCCACACATTGGCTCAGAACCTGGGCGGGAGTTGGCTGAATTCTTACGTTTATGCGTGGGATTAGCAAAATAACACCACTTTTGAGAAACCTCATCTCTCTAGGGCCATAAATGATTACACCCATGGTTATGTAAAGAAGAACATCTAAGAACAGAGATCTAATGCTCAAAGAACAACTTCCATTCTCTTGGTTCATCAAGTGAATAACCTGATTCTTTCTAATTTTTGCATGAAAGCTTCACTAAAATAACTGGAGCTCTCATTTTTCAATAAATTCTCTCCTTTTGATTAGTGTACCTAGACTATGCAAAAGGAGTAATTTTGAAATGGATCAGTAATACTCTGCAAAGTGGAAGTAACAATAATTGGTGATTAAGATTTCACAAAGTTTTTACCTAATGGATGGTAGGTAGGAACAGTTCCCCAAGTGTGGACACCATGCTAGGAGTATGAAATTACACGAAAACAGTGTCATATCAGCTTCTCAACAGCTCTGGTTTGAACTTAATTGGTTTCTTAGGATATTCTACACAGAATTAATATTTGTCATTAAATATTTTGTTAAATTCCCAATTTGGTAGTTGTTTGGATAGCAAAGGGACCAATATTGAAGAAAAACTGGCAGAAAGCAAAACACAGTGCAAAAACCCCACATTCGCTTAATCCTACAAATAATGTTAATTCAACAGTGATATTTATCTTTCATAATATAGGAACAAAGGAATACAAAGGCAGCATATTTATTAGAGTGTATATAAATATCATACACATCCACATATTCCTATGTACAGAATTAGCCTGTGAAAATCACTGCCACAGAACAAAGGGAAGAGACTTTGATAAACTTTCTGAAGGAATAAAACAATATCCAAACTAAATAATTGTAAGATATTAGTTTTCAAGTACATTCAGATATCACAGTGACTGTAATGTTATACCCTCCCCCCAAACTCACCTATACAGAGAGTATCCTTAAGCCTCTGAAAAAATTACTTTTCTAGTACAAGGAAGATATTTCTCCCTGTATACAAGGAAGGTATTTCTCCCTAACATTCTAGAGGTTTATCTCTGAAGTAGCTGACAATGACTGCTGTCATTGAGACTGACAAATTAAATAAATGTTTAGATCACTTGATATGGCAAATTCTTCACTGCCAAAATAGCTTACTGTCAGAATAGTTACACTTCTTCATTTGATCCTTTATATTAAAAATAATGAGAGCAACTTACAGTGATAAATATAAACTTTTTAATGATGCAGCCTAGCATACAAGTCATATAGATTGCAGTACACTCAGCCGTCTAAACAGATGTTGTCTATACAGTGCTTTAAGCACAGGCCCACAGTGGAACTTGAATTCCTGCTTGGTTAGTGTCGTACTGCCTGGGCACAAATCTGTGCCCAGGCTCAGGAGCCTGGAGGAGCAGGAGCCCCCATCGCTGCTCAGCCTGAGTCTGGCCTCAGATGCCCTTTATGCTGTGTGGTAATATCATGTGACTAACTTCAGGGAAACAAGCAAGCCAGGAGCTTCTTCTCAGACAACCTAGTACCTTAGGAAAGGCTGCCACAACAGAAATGTAGCAAAGCAAATGCCCAGGGTATGAACAGACCATGCTGATCAATGAACAACTCTTGGGAGCGCCTGCTCTCACTGCCAGCACACCTGTGAAGAATACACAGAAATAAACAGAACCAATGCAACCTGTAAGTGGTTTTAGTAAAATCTTCGTGATAGTAAATGCCAGTAGTAAAGAAATTCTAGAAAAATGAAGTAGAATGGATGGTCATAAGAGAATAACATAAGAAAATAAATATTTAACTTTTAATTTATGTTTGTTGCCTTTTCTCCCCAAATTCAACTCAAATATTTGCATACTGCGTGTTATGTTTTCACTACGTCTCTCACTAACTTTGAAGGACACCCCCAGAAGGTCAACATACAGTAAATCGTCCTGTATCAAACTCCAGTTCCAGCTATTACTAGACATGTATCACATATTAGCATGCCTTTACCACTTTTTTGGCAGAATAAATTCTAAGAAAAGAGAATTGAAGAAAAAAAGAAGAAAAGAAAAATTTGTTGAAATTTTTTTTTTGGAGTTATGCTTCTCTTTGGATTAATCCTCTTCTAAAAGTCTGTGAGGTACTGCAAGCCTTCAGGCTTTCATTCTCTGTAACACCTGGGGGTATTTCTGCCCACGTAACTACAGCTGCTGAATTGAAGATGGCTGCATCTCCACCATGAAAGTGCAATGCTTAGTCTGCTGAAAAATTCAGCCCACTTGATAGTTTTGTTTAATCTTCAGATCTGAAGTGCTGAATCTTTAAGATTCAGATTTCATTTTCTAAAGAATAATTTTCTAATCCTTCTTGTGAAGAGCTGAACATTTCAAGCTGAATTGCAGGAAACTGAGGCAATGTTTCCATCCTGAGCTTGGAAGGAAAGAAAATCAGACTTTTACTCTTTTCAAAAATGGTCAGTACTGCCGCTAAAGGCAGTGACAATTGCTAGAGGCAATTCTGATAATTTCCTCCAGGGAGGTTTCTTCCAAGTACGGTTTACAGTATGACCTACAAAATGTAGCTTGGTATTGGAAAGGATGGCAAGGATTTTTCAAGGGTACTTACAGCACAGTATGTTAAACTTGCTGCTTCCCATTTGCTTTCATGTTTATAATCAAATTTGAAATGTTCTCATTGCTTCCAGTAGTTTAGTCTTTAATATAATTAGATGTAGTAGTTAAGCTGTTTGATATTATATAATGTAGCAGTTTTTCTTTAAGCTATATCTTTATGCAGGCAAAACAAATTCAGATTTTATCCAAACAAGCAGAATTCCCACAAGACAATTCAAGTTATACTCAAATTAGAGGTATGCTAGAGGCAAACCGATACTGTTCTTCATTAAAGTCTTTTTGTGGGTTTGGATGCTTGGCACAAGCATTACTTGTAATGTAAAGCGCATATCCTGAGGTGTAAGATACATATGGCAGGACTGTCTCCATATAAGTGAATTAGTGTCCACAGAGTTGAACAAAAATCCTCCTGATACATGTTTTCCTACCCAATGGTCTGAAGATTTCTCTTTGCCATTTTGAATGGGCACTGCTGTGATGGCAGTATGAAGAAACTATGGCAGAAGAACAGTGCAATAGGAACATCATAATAAGGAGTAACATTACTGAAAACTAAACAGATAGCACAAGGCATTTACCAGTATATTCTTAGTAGCTGCTGACAATTTAGCTGAATCAACATCAGCATTTCTTATTCTAAGAAATTGTTCAAGTGATGTAAGAATTACTCACTGGATTCTGGATTAAATGATAGCTCTGGTTTTAAGCTTTGGTTCTGCTGGATGAGAATCTTTCCTTCAGATATCCTCTGTAGAAATACCTCAAGAAGAAAATGGAAGGGCCTCTCAGACTTCAGCTTACTGCTCCTGCATGAGGAGATAAGATACGTCTCTTTTAAAGTTATTTTACTGTTGGTGTCACGCTCAGCTCTGCCTTTAGCCTTTATGTGCAATGATTATATTGTTGTACTGCCAGTGGCCAGATGGAGCCAGAGATTTTAATGAGCATGGGTTTCCATCGCCTGGAGATCATTGTGGCTGCTATTGTTCCGATTGCTGTGATTAATACTCTCCTTCAGGTGTCCTTCAGAAGGTAGATTTCGTAGGCTCTGACGTAACTGTTCAAACCGTCCATCTCAGCTGTTTCATGCCTAATTGGATGGATGGTTTTGTGTTTTGTTAGATTGCTTTATTTTAAGATTATTTTAATTTCAAGGCAGAAATACTTACAAATAGCTGTTATAACACAGCGCTACCGAGTCTTCAATTACAAGGTTGATTTGTCTAACTGGACATTCCCCATTGACTAGCACCCAATACTGCTTGTCTTTAAAACTTAGTAATTTAGGGCTTGTGAAGGCTGAGGGCTTAACAGCTATTTTGGCTGCAGTCCTCCCTCAACAAGACAACAGGAGCAAACGTTTTACTCTCACTGCTCCTTCAGTAGGCCTCAAAACTGGGAGAAAGCATTATCATGGCTCCATCTGCATTCACTCCTCTGCTTTTCTGGAGCTCTGCTCTTACTGAAACATGAAGTGCTAAATAAAGACTACAAAAATTACCTATGAAAATGAAACTTCTTCAACAAATTTTTGTCTGTTCTCTTAAGAGAGCATTCGTTCTCCATTAGTTAGAAGTAAGATAATACAGAAACAGAACATGTATGCAAGTTCATTTCCTGCAATTAATTACAAAGCAAGTAAGTTTGCAGGTTACTGTAATGACAGTGGGACTTCACACTCTTCCTGCTATCACAGTGAAATGTCATAACATAGGGATACATCACTAGGCTGTGAAGTCTTGCTCATGTGTTCCTACCACAGGGATTTTTTTTGCTGCCACTTCCAAGAGCTTCAATATACTCCATAGGAAGTCTTACATGTGATAATGAAGAACAAATAACATTTTTGTAGTTGCTAATACCTAGAGCTATACCAGATATGGAAGATGATGGGCATGATTTGTTTTCCACATGTCGTGGTTTAGCCCCAGACGGCAACTAAGCACCACGCAGCCGCTCGCTCACCCCCACTCCTCCACCCCCCCCGCCCCCCCCCCCGCAGTGGGATGGGGAAGAGAATCGGAAGAGTAAAAGTGACAACACTCATGGGTTGAGATAAGGACAGTTTAATAGGGAAAGCAAAAGCCGCACGCGCAAGCAAAGCGAAGCAAGGAATTCATTCACTACTTCCCATGGGCAGGCAGTGTTCAGCCATCTCCAGGAAAGCAGGGCTCCATCACGTGTAATGGTTACTTGGGAAGACAAACACCATCACTCTGAATGTCTCCCCCTTCCTTCTGCTTCCCCAGCTTTATATACTGAGCATGACATCATATGGTATGGAATAGCTCTTTGGTCAGTTTGGATCAACTATCCTGGCTGTGTCCCCTCCCAGCTTCTCCTGCACCTGGCAGAGTGGGCACCTTGGGCACCTTGGCCAGTGTAAATACCGCTTAGCAACAGCCAAAACATCAGTGTGTTATCAATATTATTCTCATACTAAAACCCAAAACACAGCACTACACCAGCCACTAGGAAGGAAATCAATTCTATCCCAGCCAAAACCAGGACACCACAACATGAAAACAGTGATCCATGAAAGTCACTAAAATGCGTGTGGGTTTACTTACGAAATGTGGAAGAAGATAAATTTAATTATTAAAATCAAAACCTTCCCTCACTTTGAAACATCCCTTTCTTTCTTCATAAGCGGTCATTCTTTTGAGAGAAAACAATTTCTGAAAAACAGTTATTTTTACTCATAGCTTTAGTTAGGTTTTTACTAGTAGCTTTAGTCAGGTTTTTATTTAAAATCCCAGGTTCCTGCATAGAAAAGTTCTTGCTACTTACATTGTGAATGCTGCAAAAGCAGAGTCCTTGTTATACAGTTTTCACATTTCCTTTGAGGTTTTTTTTTTTACAAATATGGAATTTTTACATTTCTTTCAGTCCAGTCTTCTGCAGCTACTATAAATAATTCCTTAGCCCTTAAATACATTCTCTATGCTTTGAACCAAAGTTAGTGTTTTCTCTTACTTTTTTTTTTTCTTGTGAAAAAGCTTCTAAAATTAGTGATTCCAATTGGTAGCTCCCCTCTGGACTTCTTCTACTTCATACATACAGTTTAACTAATTAGGGAATCAGGCATAGTTAGAAAACTCAAAATAAGGAAATAAATGTGCACTGCTATCCTTAAGAAGAACACCTTATTGAGGTAGAAAGAGAGGCAGAAACGTCTTTTCTACTACCTGAAGATCCACTTGAACACTCCTGCTGTTGTATCCATTTCTCCGCAGGGTGCAACTTCAACCTTGGTCCTGTGAGAAAGGAACCTGTTTTGAGCACACCAGTGCTGCACCTGAGAGTGTACCTTGTGGTTCCTCAAGTGTAGATGTAAAACTAATTTGTCCACCAAAGGAACCTCTGAAGTACACCAAGTAACTAATATAGACACACTCTATGTGACCCACACCATACCAGGTGCAGCCACAACCTGGTTAGATGGGCAGGGAAAGGTTCCTTGAGTAGGTATAGACCTCTTTTTACCTGCTTTTCTCCTTGCAAACATGCCCTTGACCCATGTACAGCATGTGCCTCCCTCTAGGGACTTGGATAATTTAATAGATTGCATTTGCCTGTGACAAAGATGCAGCAATTCTGAATTATCGTCTCATGCAATAGAAACTTATGTTTCCGACCAAGAGGTTCCAGCCTTAAACTCTGCAAATAAATTGCTTGGAAGTGTTATTATTCAGGGAGGAGTAATATGAAGTTAGAATTAAGGGCTTTGAGTTCTACCAAAGGTAGGAACCGTAGATTTAATGTCAATCTGCATCTACTATTTCACTTAGGTCTGCCTATGATTTCAGTTCTACTGATTTAATAATGCATACTTTTAAAAAGGGAAAATGCCATTGACTTCAAAGGACCTTTGGCTCAGACCCTATGTGAGAAACATTCTGAAAACGTAAATGCTGTTATCTCAGCTGAAACATGCTGCATTCCACAGACTAATGCGGTATCAATTCACAGGAGAGTATATGCCTTCAGTCAGACAATGTTTCTTGAAAAGTTCTTGTTCCTTAAAATTGCGTATAAGACTTTCACTGCACTAAGGTCAAACCATCTTATTTCTAATATTTTAACATCCCTAGAGCTATTTTCAAATAATAAAAGTTTGCTTCAATTGTCTTTGTGGAATCACCTCTGAACTGTGAATCCTTATGAGTGTTCTCTCATTTCTATTCCCATCTTGGCTCAGAAGTACTTCTTGCAATAATCCCTGACTTTTCAGGGACTCAGTTCAGAAGAAAATCTGACTACTCAGGCTCTGCACCAAATACAGAGAAGCTAATGCAAGTACCAGAAGCAAGATGGACACACAAAAGAGTGAAAATTAACCTGAGCAAAACTGTTACATGGTTATACTGCTCTAGTACCAATGTAGTTTAGGCAATGCTGACTCTACGTCCTCTCATTGCAACCTAAATCCTGGGTCATTAGTCTGCGAGACCTGGCAAATGGAGAAGGTTCCTGCCAAGACCTATAGAAGGACCTCCAGGAAAGCACCAGGGTGCTGCAGGTAATAGTGCAGTAGACACAATCACTGTTAACACTGTAAATACTAAACTCAGACAAATAATAGCAAGACTATTATGTTTCTTGTGACATCCTAATGTTAATGGGACCAGTCAAGATCAGAGCTTTATTACAAACCGTATAATTTTCACACACACAGCAAGAAACTATTTCTGTTCTTGAGAGCTTACAATTAAAATGGGTATAAGAAGGAAAGGGTTAGAGAAAGGCAGTAGGCAGACATGCTGTTTCAGATGAAGAATCCAATACAGAGACAGTAACTAATACTAAAGTTCAGCTCCAGTCTCCCAAGTTACAGTCTGATGCATTAACCACAATATTTGCCTTCTGTCTTCCTGTGCTTTTAAAAACTGAACAATAATATGAGCAACGTCTTAACTATTTTGTTCCATTTTTAAGAGTATTAAACTCCAATATCTTGAGCAAATCTCATCATAAATCATTGCACTACTTCGAATGCAATATCAGCTCACTGCAGGTCTTTTTACAAAAAAATAGCTATGTGTCTCATTGAATGAAAACAGCAATATTCTCAACATGAGCTGTATTTCCCAAGCTTGTGTAGCATTTAATATTACAGATATTTCTTAGAATTTGATATTGCTTATCATAATGTCTTAGAATACAAGAAAGGACTAGTAGTTAGTGACCACTTCTATTTGAAAGGTTTCTGCTGTCTTCTTTCATGATTTTTATCACGATCAGTTTATTGCAGTTAAGTAACAATCTTCCCTTTGCAAAACTATGAGTGGTAAGATTAACCAACAACCTTTGCTTAAAACAAAGTCTGCTTACTTAAACGATACGGTACTGATCAGGTAAGAAGGATTTTAGAACAATGAATGGCTCATTCACATAGGGCATAATCTAGCAGTTCATTGTGGTCCTAGGTAGTAGGATCACAAGGAAAGTTTTTTTCTTTCTGTTGAATGTAGCTGAAAGACTCCTGTGGACTGTAGAAAAAAGTAGTTTTCACTTTTTATTTTTGTGAGACTTTCATAGATATGGCAAAAAATGCCAGTCTATAATAAATGTTCCATGGTGTTCCTTGGCACAAACATCAAGTACGTTTGTGTAAATACCCTTGTGCTTTTGCGTGGAGAAAAGGAGGCTGAGGGGAGACCTTACTGTTCTCTACAACTACCTGAAAGGAGGTTGTAGAGAGGTGGGGGTCAGTGTCTTCTCCCAAGTCACAAATGATAGGACGAGAGGAAATGGCCTCAAGTTGCACCAGGGAAGGTTTAGACTGGATATTAGGAAATTTTACTTCACTGAAAGGGTTGTCAAGCCTTGGAACAGGCTGCCCAGGGAAGTGGTTGAGTCGCCATCCCTGGAAGTATTTAAAAGACATTTGGATGAGGTGCTTATGGACATGGTATAGTGGTGGTCTTGGTAGTGTTAGGTTTACAGTTGGACTCGATGATCTTAAAGGTCTTGTCCAACCTATACGATTCTGTGATTCTGTGATATTGTGATTATGTGTGTACCTGTGCTGATTTGAAGGTAGAGGGAATTTACTGCAGCAATCCTTTAAATTAATACAATTTATAATCTGTATAATTTTACATGATTCAAACAGATACATTTGGACTAACCACAAGATTATTGAGCAATTTTTTATATTTACTCATCTGCCATTAGCTAGATGGAAAATTTAAATCTCATGAATTAGGGATAGAAAATTGGACACAAAAAATAAAGCCAAGGAAAAGAAAAACCCAATATATCTCCTTTAAACTATGGGCTGTATTATATACAACTATGTTTAAAGGATGTTAGAGTTTCCAAGTTATATACTGAGAAGTATATGTCAGATGTCAGAATTAACAGATAAAACTAGCTACAGCCCCCTCATTTGAGCATTATGATATAGGCATGCCCACTACCACAGAAAAGCATGGACAGAATCCAGGTTTCCAGAGTCCTACTCCAAGGGGTTACCAAAACAAAATGCTTTTGCTCTCCAGTACCTTATAGAGCAAACGAAACAGGAATGCTGCAGAACAAGGAACAAGCAGTCTTGTCTTTAGAGACTATGACAATGGCAGCCAAAATAAAGTTGTGAAGACAAATTCTGTATTTTCTCAGAGTTGAACCCAGTCTTCTACCCCTCGACCCCCCGTTCTCCCATCATATTTAGTGAGTTCTGGAAATAGACGAGTAGAGAATAAGATACCCTAGCCTTCAGCTGGGAGCCAAATAATCTCACTTCCCCGGAGTAACTCGGTCCCTAAACTCGTAGCTCTTTTTTAGGATGGCTTTGTTTGGCCTTATGAATCCAAGCTGCTCAGTGAGAGGAGGTGTCCAAGATACTTTCGCTTGGACTGTCCCCGGGTCGGTGATTAGGGCGAGCTCCTGCAACGTGCACGCCAAACCTCTCCACTTAGCAGTGTCAGAACCCCAACCTCTCTCATTTCCTACTGAGAAGTTCTCTGGCCTCAAGGATACTATACCAAAGGTAGATCTCAGTCGTTTGTGCTGGATGGATCATTCCCGTTCCTCACTACAACTATTCACACAGGACCTAGCAAGTGCTCCACCTGGGTCACTGCAAAGTTTTAGGGGAGAAATGTGTGTGAGAGAAATGCCTAAAAGTTTTAGATCCCAAGAAAATACGGCAATACTAGCTGACAGCCTGCATTACTGTTTGCAACTGAGATAGACTTAGTCCTTGATTTTAATATACAGTGTTAAAGATACAGCAAAGAAATTAAATTAAAATCCTTCTTAATTTCTGTTCATATTAATGTATTTTAGTTTATTTTAACATTCTATCTTTTCTCATTACTATATATAACTTTCATATATGCATAGTGTGGGAGATATAGGGGGGTAGGGGAGTGTTGTTCGTGTGTATAAAAGGTGAAAGAAAGCCAGAGATGCAAATATACAAACATGCATAGCATGTATAATGTCCATGTCACCTACATTTCTCTGAGTTTCATTAAAGTTTAGAACTAAGATCTCCTGAAGCACTCTTGAAGCATACTAATTCCATTTAAAGGCTATTACTGAAAGTCAAAATGTTACAGGCTAATGTCTGACTCAGTTGCCATGCTTTCAGTTCCAGCAAGAGGAAGAGAATATTAGTTTACTCTTGACAGTGTGTAAGTTCCTGGGGATCTTTTTAATCTTGTACAAATATCCTGCAATAAAAAGTTCCTGCTAACTTTATTACCAAAGGACAAAGTAATTAAAGAGAAGGTCAATGGAAAAGATCTGCAAATCTTTGATGTTAAAATACGGATCACTATTCTTCTGGATTGTGTTTTGTGTAGTTTAATTATATAAATCTAATTTTAAAACATTATTTCCAAAAAAATTTGGACCTATTTCTCTAGAGTAGATGAACATCTTCAGAACATATGTCATTTAGATAAAAGAAGAGCAGTATATGCTAGGCTTTTAATTTAAGGAACACAGTTTAAGGAATTGTCTATAAAACAGTGCAAATTATATACTTTACCCTTGCCAAAAAGAAAAAAAAAGTTCCTCTGCACTTCCAAGGCTTTCAGTTGTCATCTCCAGAACTACTGTAATTCCCTGACAGAGACTGAGGGTAGGAAGAGAACAAGTTGGTTTATATTTACCATTTCATTTTGGTTAGCTATAAACCACACCACTGCCCTGGGCCCATGTCTCAGCTGTTTTCTTTGTTAATTTATGGCACCCAATGGGGCCCACATTTTTAATGTGAGTGAAGAGGGAAGTGGAAGGACAGTGATTTGTCCAAGCCCAAACAGAGCATGAAACTGCAGCAGCTGGAACTAGAGCTCAAAAAAAAAAACACTGGACCAAACTGCACTGTCCTGTACAGTAGAAAAAAACAACCAAAAAAAGCTTTATCATTGAACAAGGATTATTCTGCATATCAGTTTGTCTTTATTAGTTTAAACTTGCATTTTATTGCTAGACTTCCAGGCACCAGGCCATGCAGGAAAATGACCGCAAATACCTCAGGTAAATTTGTTGGTAAGCTGCCTCTTGGAAAATTGCTCTTTCCTTCTGAAAAAAAAAAAAAAAAAAAGGAATAAACCCATCAAATTGTTAATAGCATGGGATGTGGCTGATATGAGATGAAGAAATTGCATTTTCATTTAGATGTGGCTACCTCAAATTGCATTTGCTCTGGTTTTGACACTTTAGCAACAAAGTTGAATTATGTTATACCTAAAGCTTGTGGATCTACATATCTTTTTTGAGTTAACCATGAGGTAGATTGTTCCAATATCTTATGAATACAATTCCAGTTAAAATTAAGGAATAATATTAATCTAAAACTAGTATCCCATTGAACAGAGGAAAACAAGACATAAGAACAAGAAATATGGTCATGCTGGGAAGTAGGGACAGGCTCGTGTTCCTGAAAGATGAGAGAATCCTTAAAGCTCCTGTTGGTTTTGTGTAAGAAAGGAAGAAAAAATATTGATAACTGTCAGAAATTGTTTAAAAAAAGTAAGTTCTAGTTTTTGGATTAAAACACTTGACAAAAATGAAAACAAACAAAAAATATAACAGCTAAAAATGAGAGTGGTGAAAGCAGCCTGAATTTTAGATGCAGTTGTGGAAACAAAGAGTTAGATATGTAATATCTTTTATTAACAGTGTGCTGTCTCAGTTTGGGTCTCAAGTCTGTGGAATTTTATGCCTCAAAATGAAAGACTTCACTGCACAGAACATGGTAGTTGTTCTTTATTGATCTTTTTGAAACACAGAATACCTAATAATAAATGGAAGTAAGGAAAAGTCAGATGTTTTCAGAAGGTACATAAGAGGAACATAGGTTAGCAGGGTCATTAGATCAAGTCCCCTGTTACTTCAAACAGCTGCCTCATAGATTCTTTTCCATAAAATTATCTAGCTCCAATTTAAAATAGCTGACATTGCTAGCTCCCAACAGCTACTTCTATGGAAAGTCTTGTTCAAAAATATAGGTGGTTAATGAGCCTTCCTTAAATTTTCAGCCTAAATGAATTTATTCATTTTATGCCAACATTGTCTCTTAGTTAAGAAGTTAAGATAGCCTAGGCAGCCTTGAACTTGTTAAACTCATCAAGATTCTCTAGCATACCCTCCTTATACATATTCTTACCTTCCTCAGTCATACTAGTCCTCTGCTTCAGTGGGATTTGTCTTTCTGGACCAGAGCTCTATGGAGTATTTTATATGCACTATACTCATTAGCTTGTCTAATAGTACTGATCCTTCCCTGTTTGTAGTGAAAATGCGTCCTGTGGTGCATCTCTGTTCATTTGGAATGCTGTGATCATAACCACGGGTATGTCTCATTGGTGATGATGTGATGAAAACCCTAGACTTTCTAGTTGATTCTAGTTGATAAAATCTTAGTATATAGCATATATTCACTTTGTGTGGCTAAATTGTGTGGCTAAATTTCTTTACTCACATTCTCCAAATCAGCCATGGTTTCCTCTTTGATTTTCCTATCTGTCTTTATTGATAGGCCTTTCAGATTTGGATAATCCATGTTTGGGAATCAGCCACATTTGAAATCAGATAGTTACTTAGAAGCTGAAAAACACAGGTGAGATAATTACCTAGGTTTGTGTGGTAACAACTTGTAATGGTTACTGAAGCTTACAAATACTATAGCTGAGGTCATTGGTGCACTTGTAGGTGCACCAAGCTTTAAGGCACTTTCAGTCCCTGTGTCAATAGGGATAATCACAGTAGAAGTCCAAGTCAGCTGTGCTTATAAATACAATTTATTTCTCTTAACCCAATCACTTTCGGATAACATTCTGTAAAGTAAATGTGAAATGAATTATTGATGAGACTGTCTAGAAATAATACCAGTTGACTGTCCTTTGGGGGCTAAGACATGAACGTTTTGGCTTTTTTTTTTTGTGAAATACAGATATGTGTAAAGTAGATAATCTTATATGAGCAGTTGCCATATGATCCTTTTACAGTCAACAGAAAAAAAATATGTATGCTTATAAGATGCAATTGATCTTATCCTATGATATATGCATAAAGTAGGTAAGTGTATCTGAAGTACCTAAAGGAACTGTTCTTTGTAGATTTCTATTTCTCATATAGACTGTAAAAAACATTAAGTGATTAAGATGCATGTGTCTGAAATTAGTTGAGGTAATCCCACCCTAAGTTTCATTCGGATCAGTGGCATCACTTTACACGTACGGGGAATGGGCTTTATTTCTCTATATTTTGGTCAAACTGGCAGTTTTCCTTCTTTGAAAAGTAGACTGATTTTCCCTTTTTTTTTTTACTGCAATTATGACTGGGAAAATGATCAAAATACTGGCTGCTCTGACAGAACTCAATCTGATGATTAAATAATCAGTTTTCAGAGCATGTCAGGATTCTTGGTATATCTACTAAAATCCAAAATATGTGGTAATTTCTCTGTTCATATCATCTGGAAATTGTTTTTCCATGACTTGGAAAAACTACAGATTTGGTTACAGTCCTGGGAAAGGCTGTTTAAAACAAACACCATCCCCCAGGTACAGCAATTCTCTTATTTTTATCTTCTATTTTATATCATTCACATATTTAATAGAATTCTTATGTGTAATGGAATGATCTTTTTTTTTTTCCCTGTAGAAAAGAAGTACATGCTAAAACATTTGTTGTTCTTAATATTAACATTTCTAAGGATTTGTTAGGGACAAACTTTCTCCTTCTTTAGAAGGTTTAATTCAGCCAGGTAAGATTTTTTAGCTCTGACCTTCATCTGTGCTTTAGCTGAACTTTTAAATATCTTGAGCCTAGTGTCTTGATGCTAAAGGCTTAGACGAAGTGTGTATTTTGTTTAATATTTTATGTTTAGCCATTGTAAAAACTTAAGGAAGATTAGATATGTTTGGAATAGTTGCAATATTCCATCTTAGCTGGCATTTCCTAAATTCTAAAGGTTTCATGCTCATCTCATTGCTGAGATCCTGCTGAGAAGTGATGAAGACCTCAGTAACTGATATCAACTCACTGTCAGACAAAATAAGACAGAACTTCCCAGCCAGAAATGGCAGAAACTGATACATAGGAATTCTGCTTTATGATAATTATTTTTTCAATGAGAAATCTTGGAAGATGGGTAAATGCAGACTGAGTTGACTGTGGACACCTTTACTTATCAACGACTTCACCATGGTTAGGAAAACTGATTCATGATTTCCTCTGCTCACCCACAACGCTTCAGTCATGCTTGGGTTCACCATCCTTTGCCAACTGTTCTTCAACCAGAACCTGATCTGTTCCTTACTCCAGAGTACTTTTTTCACCATAATGAGATAACCACAGGTGGTGAGAGATTTTGAAAAGCCCCTTGACACTTGCTGGTTTATGAGTCCTTTCCTTTACCTTATAGCTACATTGGAATGCTGAACTGGACTTCATGGCACTCTGCAGGACCTAGAGGTTTGGGGACAAGTAATCCATGGATATGGATTAAAATCACAAACATAGATTATACTTGTATGCACTCTTAGATAAAGCAGCAGTGTCTCATACTTAGTAGCTGTTCAGTGAGATTCAGGAAAATAGTAATGGATTTTTCCTCTCTGTCTATTGATAGGAAATAATCCATTGGTGCAAATAAGGTGGTTTCATAAAGGTGATTTTATACCCAAATTTTGTCATAAATCTAAAATGAAACAGATTCAGAATATTAGTTCAGTTAGATGCAGTTATAGTCTCTCTTCGGTTAGTTTCTCTGTCAGCTTTTTCAGGATCAGGAACTCTGAAAAACTTTCTATTATGCATCGGTACAGCTTTTCCATTCACTTTGCCCTTTCTTATGAAAAACCTACATATTGTTGCATTGCTTTGGTCTGTGGTTAGAACAGAATAGTTTCATTACTTCCTAGAGAATCAGGTTTTACTAACTAGTTATTTTAAGGATACTCAGTTAAGTTTGTTAAAGCATAGTTTCTCCATCAGGCTAAAAAAGGACTGATTAGTTTTGCATTAATTCCAATAGTGGTATTTACTGCAGCACTGGCAAAGCACTGAAACACATACTACAGGTGAACAGGCTCTTAATTAACATGTTATTGTTATCGTCTTAATAATAGTCAAGACAGCCACAAGCAGTCTTAACTATTGTTCTCCAGCTGATCATACAGACTTGGTTTGGTTTTATATAAGCTCAGGCAGCAAAATCAGAGAGATGACTAAAAGCACATACCGATTTGACCAACCTGTTTGCAAAGAAATACACTGAGAAGAAAGCAATCTTTTCAGTTACTCCAGTGGTAGGATAACCTGGACATCGTATATCCTCAGTGAGCCCCAATGAACTGTGCTTCCTGTCAGTCTAAAGCAACGATACATTAGACATTTACTATCTTTGACAACAGTTATCTCATTGAAACATGTCAAGAAAATAGTATTTCTCTTTTTTTCAGAGTAGACATAAATATTTTATGTTTAATGCAGTGCTACTTTAAATTGGGAAATGTCCGTCCACTGAGTACAAAGAACAACTTTTTGCCAGCAGGCTTTTTAAGCCTATGGTTTTGCTGTCTCTCTAAGGCTGTTTTATATTAAAGCAATGGGACTAAATATCTAATGAGGAACATCTTGCCAAGAGTAACTGGACTGAGGAAAGCACCCTTTTTCAGTGTATCATTGGCTGCATATTCCATTTCTAAGATAGGATTCGTGGCAACTAATTTTGGCTATCCAAAAATGAAGTGTCTAGTCTACATTAGATAAAGTTAATCATCAGAGAGAAGCAAATCCAAGGGCATTTAATTTAATTTTAAAATAGGTGGAATGAGTGACTAACTCACCAGAGAGCTTCTGTAGGATATCTTGCCTTTGCTTATGGAGAGATCCTGAATGCCCAGCTTGGACTGGAAGCTTAACTGTTAGATGGTTAAAGTCAGCTGGCCAAGCATCACCTTTTGGCTTTTAATAACCCCTTTTGCATTAAAATTTCTGACCAGTGAGTGAAAGCCTTCATGTCCTGTAACCCTAATGTCCAGTTGTTCAATGTCTTTGTTGACAACATATCTGCTTTTATTAAAAATGCTGAAAGATAAAAAGAAAAACTTATCGCAGTAAGAGTCAAGTCCTTTTTAATGAAAGCTTGAAATTATCCTGGTCAGAGACATCTAAAATTCACATATATGATTCTCTCATTTTAGCTGCAAATAGTAGGAGAAGGAAGAGAAAAATCACATATTCATATTTTCATCCTTGCAGTATCTATGTGCAGCAATATGTGGCACCCGACACATCTTGTTATGTAATAGAACTAAACTAGGAACAAGGTTCCTGCTGATTTTTTTCTATGAAAGAATACTTCAAATAACGTGCAGCTTTGAAGCAGTTGGTTGCTCAAGTCACGACTCAGTGGTGCCTGAGCATCTGCAAGAGTCACATATATCTATAGCGGCTGACTCATTTCCAGTTTTATACAGAGATATGTGCGTCACATCTTTGATTAATGGTACTGGTGGTGAGAAAGATAGTATCCGGGAGAAACTCTGAGGAGGTCACTGCAGTCACACTCATTTGTCAGGCAGAGTCTGGTGACGTACATAATTGTTATAATTGCTTTAAATTTTCCTGACTTGAAATATCTTACTTGGGAGGCAAATTGTAAGGAGTTCTCAGATGCAAAGGGAAGAATCTGAGATTTCAGTCTAACTTGAGGATTTTTCACTATTTGATAAAATTTATACTTTCCCAGTTCTGTAGAACTGCCAAGCACAATATTTCCTAACAGAGGAACACGGTGTCAAGCATCAGTTCAGCAAGTGAGCTGCTTCCTGCCCAAAGTAAACTCCTTGCAGATATTGTTATACAAGCAGCAAGATTGTGTTTAACAAAGAAGACATTCTGCATGGCATTTGCTATTTTGGAAAAGTATCTGTATAACATCAAGTAGATTTTCCAGTATTTTTCTCAGCTCAACTCAATTTCTATTATCTAGCATCACCAGGGTTTTTCTTCTGGATATCTGTACAATACTGAATACCTGTTTGGTATTTTCCATTCAGCAACTGTTAGCTAGGAAATACAAAAAGGCTTCTCAAACTTCCCCCAGTCTGGAGTGAGAGGGACGGGCAGAGGCATCTTGGCAGTAGGACCGCATGTGGATTTTCAGTCATTACAAAGGTGAGTCCATGGCCAAATGCCAGAAGATTCCTGCTGTTTGAAATATGAGAGAGCCCCTTCCAGGCAGCTGACTGCATGCTCCTGTGCCTGCCGATGGCAGGTGCAAAGCAGTGATAGATGGAAGGCATTGAATGGGGTCCTCTGTCTCTTCCTTAATTGAGTTTGGGGATCTACACACTGAATGACATTACTTAGAAAAGATTTTTTTCTTAATTCAGTTATTTAAAAATATATCAAATTATCTCATGGCAGGATATATTTCTCAAAACAAACATTAAAGCTGAAATTAAGGCTAGTAAATCTTATTAGTCTCTCTTGTTCAGAAGTCTAGGCATGGAAATGAAGAAAAAATATATCAGAACATCTTCTAGACTTTGATTGCTGGCATCTACTAGCTTATGGAGCAAAATTGTTTACAGTTAAAATTTAATGCCTGAGTTGTCTTGTAATTGCACTGATTTTAATAGCAAATTATTGTTTCATGTTAATGTGATCCAGATCCTACGATTTGAAGCATTAGATGGGCAAATTGCATACTACCTCGAAAAACTTTGGTTGCAGTAAATAGAGAGAAATTAATCTCTGTAAAATTTTGCATATTCAGCATTAGTCACATAATTAGAGACCTATCAAAGCACAAGAAAAAAATAACATTACTTGTAGTATTTCCTGTGGGTATATATTTTAAACAACACTTTAATACTGAATAGACTACATCATCTGTGCTGGCTCATTGACTTAAAAGTTAGTGCTGCTTCTCATGTGCAATGGAGCAGGAAATCAGACAGTAAACATTTTAAGAACTATCAACAATCTTAGGCAGTACCTAATGCTAACTGAATAAATAAGGATTTTGTAAATATAATATGCTCTTCAGAAATGCACTCAGGGAAAAGGAGGGGAGCAGCCTGAAGGAGGAGAAAAAAGATGACAACAGAATGGTACATGCTGTGTTTGCTGGGATAAACACTCTCGTTCACTTGCAAATGAGGAATGAATGAATGGAATTGTTTTTTAAGAAACATCATTGCAAGGTTATGTGCAAAACCAAAATTTTGGTAGTTTTCAATTAGAAGCTTTCAGATTAAATTTTCTGGCACACACAAAAACCTTTTAAAATATTACATTCTTTTGCTTCCGGTCTTGATATATAGTTCTAAGGATAATTCTTCAGCAATTTGATCTATCACCTCTAAATGCTAGTGCTTTTTCTGTCCTCCTGTTGTGTAGCAAGAGTGCATGAGGGAAATGGGAAGAATAACAACTTATTGCTATTGCAGGTATTTTATTTTAATGATATTCAGAAGACTAAATTATTTTCATGCAAATAATAATAAATGGAAAAAGTCTGCAATAGAGACAAACCTATCCCCCTGCTTCTTCCTCACCTCGTCTGTGCAGACCCAAAGCCTATTTTAAGTGCAGGCTGTTTCCCTACATTTTTAGAAGAAATATATTTGGTACTTAGGATGAAAGCTATCTCATCTACATTTATAAGAAGAAAATTTTCACTGTGTTAGTATCCTTAATGAATATATATTAAAAGATGCATCCTATTGAACATGCCAACATAAAATAAACTTGCCATAATCTGCATTAGTTTGCAGAGTAAAAACTCAGAAAAACAAGAGAGTTTTTGAAAGAGCAAAACAATTCAAAATTGATTCTTCAGAGGTGTGTGATTAAAGTCCTCTTTATATTCTTTCCATTCCCAAGATGAAGATATTATTCTCACAGATCTTATGACTTGAAAAATCACATTATTGAATTAATGCCTGAGTCCACCAATGCTGAAATGTAATATAATAATGAGGTCCCTAGTGCAATTAAATTTTATGAAGCTCAGACATGGTCAGGGGGCACATATATTAAAAGGGAAAGGTCAGTGACATTCTCTTTTTTAGAAAGTTAAGTAGCTACTAAATTGCCTTAAAATTGGAAGAATACTATTTATTCAACGTAATCCTCCAGTAATCCATACGCATTTTTTCTTTTCCCTTCCAGTGGAGAGGCCAGTTTTGTGCATCCTCTATTGGACTATGCAGGTGAGCAGTGTAGAGACACATTGACCAGACCGTCCAGTGTCCTGGCTGCAAACGGTGCAACATGCAGTGCTTCTTCTGCACAATCTTCTTCTTATGCCCAATTACTTGCAGCTGAGGGACTGCCTAACCTAGAGGTGCTGTCTACATGCCAATTTTTAGTATTAGCAACGCCTCACAGCAGCAAACCTTCCGTGAATACTGCAGGCTACTGCCAGGCAGACTGCTTCTCAGGGTTTACTTCTTTCCAGGCTCTTAACTTGTAGCACGTGCAAGGTAGTTACCCTGTTACACGTGATATGAATACACATAGGGAAAATCCCTATAGAGTAGGCAGTATACCCTAAGTACATGGTCTAGTTAGAATCATTATGGGTTGCCATATGTATGGCTACATATGCCATGACTTTGCACAGTAACCAGTCAGTCTTCTAAGATAAATCACTCTGAAGTTTACACATCAGACTTCATCTTCGTCAGAACAAACTTGGGCCTTTTTATTTTCAGTGTCCTTCAAAATCTTGATATCTCGTTTATCTTTTTCTGTCTGTGGCTCTTCTGACCACATTTCTAAACACAATGCAAAGAAGAAGGAGGTACTAATTAGACCATCAGCTGTATTACTGTTACTCTCTTTAATATATGTCTTTAATATAGTTTTTTTGAGATTAATGATTTTCAAGATTAGAAAGTAAATATGCATTCTCGAGATTTGAGAAAAACAGTCATTTGACTTTAAATCATGGTACAGACCATGCAGTAAGTTTATGGTTTTTAGATTTGCTTAAGGAAATAAGTTGCTATGAACAGAAGAAATACTAAAAATGTGCTGTATGGAAGATGACAGAGGGACATCTCTGCTATTATATACTTAAAGCACCAAAAGAGTAGTGAGATGCACAAGCTGATCACGTTAATAGGCAAATAATGACACTTTATGTGCAAGCAGAAAATTATCAAGTGTGTTTGAACTAATAAATAGCAATTGTATTATCTGGAACAAGGACCAATCTGGAAGGAAGGCATTAAGAGAAAGGCAGGACTTTTTCAATGACTATGACTGACTTAGGCACCTAAATAACACCTAAAATAACAAACCTGAACCTAAAGGGGCTACTTCTATTGTCAGGGATGAGAAAGAAGCTTGTTTAAAGGGCATTTCAAAGCCTAACTACTGACGCTTTGAATGTACCTCTGGAGAACATTTTTTTCTTTTTTTTCCAGGTATTAAAAGAGGAGTCCTACTGCTGCTAATGCATGATACATTTTAAAGTGAAAATTCATTTCACATTTTTAACAGTCTGTGATTAATCAGTTGGGTGCCTCTAAAATATTTAGCCTAGTATTATGTAATGAGAGCACTCTCGAAAATAACTGGAAGCTATTACAACAACTAAAGTACTCTAAGGATTGCCTGTGTAAGTAAAGTAAAAAACGAGGTCATATTGTTCAAATAATCTAATTATATTTAAAAGTTATTGCAGTTAGAGTACTCAATACACAGAATAAAGCAGTGTCACTGTAGAGTGTTACTGCCTTTTCATGCAATGGTAGTAAACAGTCTGAGTATTAAGCTGAAAGAAATTTGACATTTTTTTATTTGCCTCTGATATTTAAAAATGATGCCTTGTTCAGTTGTTCATTCATGAAATATATAAGGAAGGAAATATGGAAAGGTTAAATTATACTTTAAAATCAAATCAAAGAGAAAAATCTAAATATCCATTCTGAAGAACTGGGTTACTAATTGGGTTGTCTGTAGATACAGGCAATACTAGACTGACTATTCTGATAGCTTATTTGGGCTACTGGTTGAACCCAAACTAAAAGCAACTTTTTGTTTTAAATGCATCTTTGTAATGTATGAAGACCTCATAAATGTGTCTCCAGTTTTTTAGGTTTTCCCTTAAAATTACCAGGCTTTCAAATCTGGTAGACTCAGTGACAAAGATCTGAGTTCATAATGCAAAAAGCAAGCCCCAAAAGCCCCCAAAAGTATTTCAGACTTTCCCTGAAAGAAGAAAGAAAAAGCTGAAGAAAGGAAAAGCTGAAAAAAGAAGCAGCTGAATTTTTATTTTCCAAGTCAGGTTTAAAGAAGGTTTCTATCGTTATTCTTAGTGGGAATAAACTCTAACTGGCAGCTGCAAGCTGGGGGTCCCTGGCCGAAGGCTGACAGAGTAGTGGAATAAACCTTTCTTTTACCAGTCTCTGATAAATGTGGTTTTTTTCCTATGTCTGAAACACGGGGCTGTATTTATTGCGGATGTCAAAGGTATTGTTGTTTAATAACAAATGACAGCTTGTGAGAAGAAAATAGAAAGAAGGGCTAATTTTGGCGGAGGTAACAGATACAAAATTGTAGGAGAGAATCACTGACTACTGTAAGGAAGACTGTTCCCCAACTGGAGTGGTTGTGAAATATGCCAAGGGAAGTGAGAGAAAAGCGACTTCAAACATCAAAGATAAAAATGACACTTCTTTCAATAGATAGCTCTGTCTGCATGATGTTGAAGCCCGGATCACTAACTACTCCACTGATTCAAATCAACTGGCTAACTCAAATCAGTCAGTTGAGGTGAGTTACTCAAGCTGAGGCACTATCCCAGAATTTCTTTCTGGAAGGCAAAGATAAGCAGACATAATATTAAACACAATATCTAGTGCAGTGCTTCCCAGAATGATTAAGACCTTATTAGGGAAGTTAGAAAGGAAACTGTATTGCTGAAACAAGAGATTTGCCCTATTTACACTTAGATAAGTGTTTCAATCAGTCAGTCTTCTATAAAGATAAAACCACAAGACTTAAAGATAAACCTAGAATAAAACTGCCAGAAGAAGAGAACCTGTGATTACCATTGACATCAATATATGAAAATGTCATGTGTGAGTCCTCAGTGAAAGGACAGACTTGGTACTGGAGTTCCAGTGCATGCAATTAGTCATAAACATAATTTTGAGGATTATTCTAAGCACTCAACCACAAGCCTGTCAACAGTTCCTCTAAAAGCTACCCAAGATGACTGTCATACTTGGGTCGGTGTTCATTTTCAATGAGCAACAGCATGAAATTACCGAAAATGTACTCTTTAACAAGTTTCGGACATTTAAAAAGAAAAGTAACATAAATAAAAAGTAATGAAAAGTACTATCAGTACCAGAAGAAAAGACAGGGTTTTTATCTTACTTAACCAAAACAGGGTCCTTCTCATGCAAAATAAAGTCCAGTATTCTCAAGATTTCATGAAGTAGAGTGGACTCTACTGACAGTAGAATGAAAGGATGATGAAACATAAGACTAAGCAAAAAGCCATAAAACCTTCTACATTATGTCCATGAATGCTACAAAATTTGCAAGTTAGGCTTGTTAAAAAAAGGGGGGAATTTAAAGAATGCTAAGGTAGACAGAATAAATAAAGATAAAATAGTAAAAAAGCCTAAATAACTGAATAGGAATATGGGAATATGGTGTTAGGGGTAACTGAATCCTGTGGATTGCAGGATCCACAATGGGCCTCCCCTCCTGACCCCAGCCTCTCCTGAAGATGGCACTCAGAGCTCTTGTCCTATTTGCCTCCTAACCCGACTTGAAGTTCACTAGCAGGTCACACAGTCTCAGACTAAGCACCCACACACAGAGGATAGTTAGACATAGCATTTAATAAGAATATAGGATTGACAGCAATGACATGGCTCAGCGAGACTGGTAAGCCACCTGAGCAGCAGGTAGCTTACCTGCCACTGGACCCTTTTATACCCCACCTCCGTTTTCCCATGCCTGGCCCTCCCTGATCCATCTTGATCCCTTCTTTTCCCTGCCTTTGATCCATCCCTTAAACATCCCATAATAAGTTTTGTACCATCCTGAAATTGTCTTTGCTCCAACACAAAATTATCATTCCACTTATTATGGATCCCATAGTAAATCCTATACCTTTTTGCCCCAGAAATACCCCTTAGTCTGCATAGCACTCTGGAGAGAGGGTTTCTTTTTTTGACCTATCTTTTTCTTATATATATTTTTTTTAAAAAAACAGAGACCATAGGCTGATCCTTCTCTTTTGGTGCTGATTCGGTATGCTGCCTGCTCAGGTTACTTGAGCTTCTTGGCCTGTCATTGTTCCTCTAGTTATCACCTAGTCTCTGTGGTTGATTTGATTAGCTTTTAATGAGATAACCTAATGCATAGGACTGGAAAAACATCCCCAAGGTCACAAATCTACTATTCTTCTATCACTAGCAACAGCATCAGATAATTTTCTCCACAAACTCTTTAAGCACCATCTTAAAAGTAAGGCTTTTTCAGTTACTGCAATGAGTGGAAAGTTATTTCAAACTCCTGATGCTTTGACTTTAGAAATTTTCTCCTGATTTCCATCTTAGCTGTAATAACGGCCTGTCTATAACCATTTGTTTTTCTGCCAACATCGTCCATTAGATTAAATTGTTTTCTTTCCCTGGTCTGCACTTCCCTCATAGAAACAGTGATGATATCCCATTGCAGCCTTCTATTTACTGACCTAAATAATCCAAGTTCTATTAGTCTCTCCTCATATAGAGCACTTTCCATTCTCCTGATCAGATTTTAGGGCTTTATGTTTAAACAAAAGGAATAGAAATGACACTGATTCCCCCAAACACACAATTAGGCTGAAAGAGCCTAATGATAGTGTCTCCATCCTAATGAAATAATAACATAGAGCCTCTTCAGCATTTTGATTTTATAAGATATTTGGATTTACGATGTCTTAGCCATTTTGTAGAGAGTTATAAATAATAATGTTTCTGTGATATAATTTAACTTGGCAACTTTAATGGAAAGGGAGATGATGGGTTCATAGGGCTCTTTGTTAAACAGCTTTTGTATATTAACACAGAAATTAATCATTTTTGAGCATTGCCTTATGGATCAGTGCATCTTAATACAGTGATATAATTAATAGTAATGAAATACATTTTGTAAGACACTTTATCTCTAATTAGCTAATCAAGGTAGTATTGGAGCCTGATTTAAATGGACACTTCACAAATAAATCTTGACCTGTAAAAACATCTACTACATTTTGATTGCCATCTCAACATCAGTTTGAAAAATTACAGTCAAAGGTAAGACTTTAATGGAAATCTGAAATTAAGGAAACATGAATTAGTCTAGAAACTGGAGGAAACCATCTAGTTGACAAAATCAGGTGCAAGAATAACCTTTGAATAGGAGATATCGGGCAAAAGCCTAGCCAGTTTTAAGCTGGAGTTTGGCCCCTTATTGCTAACAAGCTATGATATGTCTGCATACAACACCAGAGGTCTTGATGCCATCACATCAGCTGGACTCCACGTCTCAAAGTAAATAGTCAGCTTTCATCCATCTGTGTGAGAGACCAGCTGCTATCAGCTGTGGCAGGAGGGAGAGCATGCTAGAAGCCTATGTGGCAGCAAAGGCTGAGGTACGAGCGGTGCCTGTCTGCTCTTGGCTATCTCAGGGTATGATGCTTTCTCATTCCAATGCGCGTGTTCTGGATTGGTGCAAACACAGTGCCAATTTATAAAATACTGACCCACTGGCTCTCTCTTGCTTCAGTTCTGTGCTGGGTGGACGTATCCAAGGGTAGTCATTTCAGAAACTGAAAACCATTTTTTATTAGATCGAGTAACAAATTGTTACAATTCTGGTGACAACTTGCTTGCTGTCCAAAGTGAAACCTACAGGAGGAAACTGTGTGCACATAAATGCAGTGTACCCATAGAACAGGCAAAGCTTGAGAGCATCACACTTCTACAGGCCCCCAGGAGAGAGGTGTGCCTCTGGCAGTGGAGCAGGAGAAATGGCAGATGCAACCCAAGATTAAGGCTGGCCCAAAACGTATTCCTCCAGTAGGTTCTACCACACAGTCAGTGGAGCAGAAATCTGGAAAGGCAGTTATAGTTAGGTGTCTGGACCAGTTCCAGCAACACGGCAGTGCAACGAATGAAAAGTCATTGAGTTTTGTGTCTGACATCCTACACAAGCAACATTTCACAAATGCTGCTGGAGTCAAAAGGCACAGCTGATAAGCACATGATCTGTAGCGCAAGGGAAAATTGCAGGCATAGCTACCAAGAACCAAAGTGACTGAGATGTCAGTAAAAAAACTGGAGACCTTGATGTAGTAGTAGTATTGAGCTTACAAAACTGTCCTTGTACCTAACAGATGAACTGTGATATTTTCTCACAGGTATGCTACCTGGCAGGTTCTTGCTGCAAACATCCGCATACTGCTCAGCTGAGGAGACACAAAGGCAGGACAAAATCTCTGCTTATACATGACTTAAATTAACACACACGCACAAGGTGGCTTTAGCCACTGTCAGGTTCTCCGACGCATTTTTCAGCATGATCCCGTGCACTGTGTAGACAGTAAAGGAAAAGCCCCTGCACTGTATGTCTGCCCCCCCTGTGGACATATGCTGTCTGCTGAACTGGGTTTTACAAACTCACATGTGAAGTGCTGCATCCTGATTATCTGATTCTGCCGGAAGCCTTCCAGATTGCTTTCCTAATCCCTCTCATAACACCGGTGTTACATCAGTCTTATCACTGGCATACTTCATTTGTGCACAGAGCCAGGACTCCAATATGTAAATAGGATAGAGGGGAAATACTGGAAAGGAGTAGAATGCCCTTTTTTTCTATCAATGCTATTTAAATACCTACTTCAGGCTCAAGTAGCAAAATTAATCCCAGTGTATAGATTTTCCTTGTTCTCCTCTCCTTCAATGCAATTCTATCAGAGAACAGATAAAAGGAATGTACAAGCAAATGTGAAGTTGTATAGATTTCATGGCCTCCATGTCTTGTTCACATCTAGGAAGCCTCTCTGCAGGCTTTCAAATTTATTCAAACTTTACTATTTACTCCGTCATATTTTGTGATGCAGATAGTGAAAAAGTTTAAAAAGCATGCTAGCATGTTTCCATGTAAGGTACACATGCAAGAGACCTTTTATAAGATCAGCTGGCACTTTTCAGGACTTACAAGTTGACTTTAGAAGATAAGTGATCTTCAAATCTGGTTTTATTCTAAGTTTCAAACAACTCATTACATAGAAAGGCTCATTTGATCAGTAAGTTAAATATGCATGACTCCCACTTTCCCTCAGGGCATGGGATTTGATAGTCAGAAATAACCTCTCTTGGTGGGAATCAGTTCTCAAGTAATTGTTCTGTGAATACAATTCTTAGAATCATAGAATTGTTTAGGTTGGAAAAGACCTTTAAGATCAAATCCAACCGTTAACCTAACACTGCCAAGTCCACCACTAAAACATGTCCCTAAGTGCCACGTCTACACATCTTTTAAATACCTCCAGGGATGGTGACTCCACCACTTCCCTGGGCAGCCTGTTCCAAGGCTTGACAACCCTTTCGGTGAAGACATTTTTCCCAATATCTAATCTAAACCTCCCCTGGCACAACTTGAGGACATTTCCTCTTGTCCTATCCCTTGTTACTTGCCTACTACACCCACCTCGCTACAACCTCCTTTCAGGTAGTTGTAGAGAGCAATAAGGTCTCCCCTCAGCCTCCTTTTCTCCAGCCTAAACAACCCCAGTTCCCTCAGCCGCTCCTCATCAGACTTGTGCTCTAGACCCTTCACCAGCTTCGTTGCCCTTCTCTGGACACACTCCAGCACCTCAATGTCTTTCTTGTACTGAGGGGCACAAAACTGAACACAGTATTCGAGGTGCGGCCTCACCAGTGCCGAGTACAGGGGGACAATCACTTCCCTAGTCCTGCTGGCCACACTATTTCTGATACAAGCCAGGATGCTATTGGCCTTCTTGGCCACCTGGGCACACTGCTGGCTCATATTCAGCTGGCTGTCAACCAACACCCCCAGGTCCTTTTCTGCCAGGCAGCTTTCCAGCCACTGTTCACAAAATCACAGAATCGTATAGGTTGGAAAAGACCTTTAAGATCAAGTCCAACCATAAACCTAACACTACCAAGACCACCACTACACCATGTCCATAAGCACCTCATCCAAATGTCTTTTAAATACTTCCAGGGATGGTGACTCAGCCACTTCCCTGGGCAGCCTGTTCCAATGCTTAATAACCCTTTCAGTGAAGTAAAATTTCCTAATATCCAGTCTAAACCTCCCCCGGCTCAACTTGAGGCTACTTCCTCTCATCCTATCACTTGTTACCTGGGAGAAGACACCAACCCCCACCTCTTTACAACCTCCTTTCAGGTAGTTGTAGAGAGCAATAAGGTCTCCCCTGAGCCTCCTTTTCTCTAGGCTAAACAACCCCAGCTCCGTCAGCTGCTCCTCCTAAGACTTAAGCTCATAAGATTGTTCCCCAAGTCTGCAGCGTTGCATGGGGTTTTTGTAGCCCAAGTGCAGGACCTGACACTTAGCCTTGTTGAACCTCATACAACTGGCCTTGGCCCATCGATCCAGCCTGTCCAGGTCCCTCTGTAGAGCCTTCCTACCCTCAAGCAGATCAACACTCTCACACAACTTGGTGTCGTCTGCAAACTTACTGAGGGTGCACTCGATCTCCTCATCCAGATCATTGATAAAAATACTAAACAGAACTGGCCCCAATACTGAGCCCTGGGGAACACCACTTGTGACCAGCTGCCAAGTGGATTTAACTCCATTCACCACACCTCTCTGGGCACGGCCACCCACCAGTTTTTTACCCAGGGAAGAATATACCCCTCCAAGCCATGAGCAGCCAGTTTCTCCAGGAGAATGCTGTGGGAAACACTGTCAAAGGCTTTACTAAAGTCTAGGTAGACAACATCATCTACTAAGTGGGTTACCCTGTCACAGAAGGAGATCAGGTTAGTCAAGCAGGACTTGCCTTTCATAAACCCATGCTGACTGGGCCTGATCACCCTGTTGTCACGTACGTGCCGTGTGATGGCACTCAAGATGATCTGCTCCATAACCTTCCCCGCCACCGAGGTCAGACTGACAGGCCTGTAGTTCCCCAGATCCTCCTTCCAGCCCTTCTTGTAGATGGGCGTCACATTTGCTAACCTCCACGGGACCTCCCTGGTTAGCCAGGACTGCTGATAAAGTATTGAAAGTGGCTTGGTGAGCATTTCTGCCAGCTTCCTCAGTACCCTTGGGTGGATCCCATCCAACCTCATAGACCTGTGTGTGTCTAAGTGGTGTAGCAGGTCGCTAACCATTTCCCCTTGGATTATGGGGGCTTCATTCTGCTCCCCATCTGTGTCTTCCAGCTCAGGGGGCTGGGTACCTGGAGAACAACTGGTCTCACTAGTAAAGACTGAGCAAAGAAGGCATTAAGTACCTCAGCCTTTTCCTCATCCTTCATCACTGTTTCTCCCTGCAAATTTTTCTGATTTGAGAGATGATTAAAGAGGTACAAGTCTATGCAGATGGGGAGGCAAGAGACCATGAGAGCCAAAAATCAACATAGTCTGAATTGGTACTGTAGTTCTTCATAAAAATTATAGGTTTGCTGAGATTTGGTAATTTAGAATTGAATTTGTACTCTAACAGCTAGAGAATCCTAATGCTGCAACTGGATGAAACAGAGCCAACCCTCTGAAAATCTGAAGAGCTTTCCACCCTCATACTTCCACATGGGTTTCCATGACCTTTTACCCAACTGGTCTACTACTAGCTATGAATTAAATAGCGAGATACAAACCCCACTCAGACACAGGAAGTGAAATTCTAGCCATATTTAAGTAAAAGAGTTTTCCCCACTGCCTACATTACAAACCCATTATTTCTGTTTTCTAATACTGTATCTTCCAGGTCTTTTTCAGGTAACTTTGTCTAGGTGCATATCAGGCAAACCATTTCTCAACAAAAAGAAATGTCAGCAAGGTCTCCAGCTAACACAATTCTTTTCTTATGGTGATTCTTAGTGAGAAATGGGACTTCTGACACTTAGCTTGCTCTTCTCCTGCAGTTTCTAAGATGACAGCATGAGCAACTCTTGTCTTCTTCCCCACTTCTATGTTTTTCAGGGCAACATAAAGTTAGTGCAATCAGCTTTTTATTGTTGTGACATGGTGGGTGTCTGTCTCTTCTCCCAAGTAACAAGCAATAGGACAAGAGGAAACAGCCTCAAGTTGCGCCAGGGGAGGTTTAGATTGGATATTAGGAAAAATGTCTTCACTGAAAGGGTTGTCAGGCCTTGGAACAGGCTGCCCAGGGAAGTGGTTGAGTCACCATCCCTGGAGGTATTTAGAAGACCTGTAGACGTGGCACTTAAGGCCATGTTTTAGTGGTGTACTTGGTAGTGTTAGGTTAACGGTTGGACTTGATGATCTTAAAGGTCTTTTCAAATCTAAATGATTCTATGATTCTAGGATTTGTGTGAAACTTTTATTGTCCATACAGTACCACAGTGTTCCAGAAATACCGCTGGGGGCACAGAAAAAATGAGAGGCTTGGCAAAGACTGGTAAAATGAATGGCTCTACAGAAAAAAGAAACAGTCTCCAAAACATCGTGTAGGTCCTCTTAGAACATGAATCTGAAGACCTGACTTGTCTAGCAGAAATGAGAAAAAAAAAAAGCTGAATCATAAGACATTTAGGGCAGAGTTTGAAGGAAGCTTCTGGGTGCTGGGACTGGGATACGAGTGCAAATTTTGGCATTCGGGGTGGTTAGATATGCATTTAGGTTCAGGGATGAGTCTGTAGATAACTTTGTTGAAACAGTTGTTCTATTGAGATGGTCTGTGCTACCTACACAGAGAAGCTGAAAATGCTGCAGGCAGTCTCTTCCATTAATTATTTTTGTATTTTCCTAGATAGTTGTGAACCAAAGCAGAAGTGATTCTAAAGAGTCACTTAATATTGTTGCAATTGCTTAGCTTCCATTTCCCTCAAACATAATAAAAACCAAACTCAATTGAGATAGACAAGGTTCTTAAATATTCTTGTTCATGGATTTTATTGCTTAGTTTTTAAAAGGCTGTTTTCCCAAATGGCATTTTTGGTAGTTTATTTGTGCTTTTATTGGATTGCGTTGGATAATTTAGAGAACATCTTGGGTAAAGTATTTCCTAGCTTTAAAACTTTAAGATATATTTTCTGTTGGTGTTTGAATTATACTGGTCTGTCAGCTACTAGCTGTTGTCACTTAGCAAATAGCCCAGAAAGCAGCAGATCCTAGTTTGATAAAACAATCAATTCCTTGAAAACAAATATGACAACACGTAATTCTGAGTAGTATCCTTTCAGTTGTATTGAGACCTCTTACTTTTACTGGAGAATAACTTTGATTTATTTGCAGTGGGGAGCCTTGATGAAACTCAGTCTGGCAGAGAGAAGTAGCAATACTTTTACAGTACTATAACTCTTATTCTGTACACTCTTAAAAAGAGATCAGCCAACTGAGTATTTAAGACAGCAATCTTAACTCCTGAGTGCTGCATGAACTCTTGCCTAGGTTTTGGCGAGGTTGTAATGCAGAAGTTCCCGCTGCTTGCTGTGGGTTTTTCTCTATTGTAATTTGTATGATATTTCAAGTAGTTATGAGCAAATTTATCTGAGTATAGCGCTAGTCTGGAACGACTGTAGGTTCAAAGAATAAACCTTCTATGGACAATGACTATGCAGAAAGCAAGGCCAAAGACAAGGAGCTCTGCTATTGTATGCAGTATACATAGAAGAAATGAATGAAGGACTAGGGAAGACAGTGAATTTTAAACTGATTCATACAGGAAAAACAGCTCTGAACATTGTATGCAGATTCACAGTTAATGTACAAGGACATAAATCCATTTAGATCACTGGATTTACAGAAATTTCCATAATTGTAAAATTTGAGCCAGCTTATCTAGGTCATCATAAACTTTATGTTCAGGACTGAGCAAATGGCTTCAGAAGAATTCATCTTAATGTCAGTGCCCGCCTGGCCCCTCTAAGGAATATACAGTGGAGTAAAGAAATAAGAACTTTCTTCATTCCCTTCAATTACCATCTGATAGTAACCTAAAATGTGTGGACTAAATATCTTAGCATATCTGCTTTTCATGGAAAGGAGTGTTTCCATTTAAGTGAGCACTGACAGGGAAAGTAAAAATAACCACAACAGACTGAAGGGATAGTTATTATTGGCAGACAAAGAATACAACACTTCAACTCAAGCAAGACCCATTGCTTACATGTGTAAGACCAACTCATAGAGTATGGGGCACTTTCCATAGCATAATCACAACTGTGATGGAAGGTCAGGTTTCTTCATCTTTATCACCTACTAAATCTAGTGGAAAGCTAGTGCATCATCCTTCTCAAGACCTTCTGGAAAAGTCAGAAGAAATGCTGTGTGGCCATCCTTGTGGCGACATTGTAAATACATCTACCGCTTTTGCGCTTGAGGCAAATGTTCTGTGAGACAAAACACATACAACTGACAGATGAGGTCATTTCATTCCTTTTGGACAGCAGGTTACCTAAAATTGAAGAGGTCTTTCACATAATGTGCATTAAAGAATGAGAAACATGTCTTAGCCATCTTTCCAGATCAATGATTCAAAGACACCAGCCAAGCAAACAGACTCTCATAGATAATTCTGACAGCCACGAGTCAGGAATGATTAGTGAAAAACAGAGTAACTTTGTCCACTGATATTAGGGGACAGGTGAAGGAGAATGTAAGGAAAGAGCTACTATTTTGTTAAGATTTGAGTCAGGAGTTGCTGCTGCTCACCAGCAAAGTTATCATAACCACAATTTATTGTATTTTGCTCAGGAATATGATGGTGTCCCACAGAACCTGGACATATATTTATGTCTCTAAAAGAACGTCACTCAATCTGACAGGACAGGGTACTGACAGGGAAGTTAGGCATGCCCTCCCTTCAAAGTGATGAATGTATAGATGAAAACACAAGGATATTTCATAGAAAATGATGTATTGCTACAAATACAGGCAAAGAAGGAGCTGGATTGGAGCTGCACATACTTCTTTCAGTCTCACCTACTTTTCATGCATTTCTTCTAAGAATCTTCAGTGCAAGAGGAGCCTTGCCACAATGAAAGCTTCACTTCATACAAAGCCTGGCCAGTGTGTTTGTGAAGTACACAGTGAGCCCTCCTGTGCATGATTATGTCTTCATGTAAATCAGAAAATGAAATTTTAAGAAGAACTGTCATAGAATAAAGTGAAAAATTTCTCACTTTATGATAATTCTGCCCAAGTACTATGAAGCCAGTATTAGCTGTATGTACTTATAGATTTCTAGAAGAGGACCTAATAGGTGAACATCTCCAGATACTGCCTGAAGACAAACACCTTACCTAGGGGGGGTAATATTCTTATAAAGGTTCTTCCTTTGGGACTTCAGTTTATCAGCCTCCCTACCTTTTAATAGGTTAAGTGTCTTGACCTCCTAGATACCTTCTCTGCCTTCTGTTCTTTTGAAAAGTACAAAAGGCTAGGAAGGTACTTTGAACTTGGGGAAAAAATTATTAAGGTTCAGACTGAATTATATAGGTATTTGTGTTCTGTTTTACCATAGGTGTTGATTCTTCTCAGGTTATAGCATGATCAAGAATATCTAGTAATACCTCAAATTTTACCACTTCTGTACGTCAGTATTTAAGTCAGTAAATATTCAAGAACCAACAATACAGAACAAAGCTATGCATACTTCAAGCACAAGTGCCATGCTGAGAGCCTCTTAAGTGTAAGCTCTTTATATGTTAAATAAGTTTTTGCAGTTCTATACAAAAAGGATAGTTATGTATATCACTTGTGATGAGTCAGGCATACTGACCTCTCAGCTTCTGTACATGGGCACAGTGCATAATAGATGAAGGTACAATTTCTTCTGTATATAGTTAAAACGGTGAAAAGAAGGATGCCCTACCTGCCCTGGATTAATAATTGTCTCCAGGGCTCATTTATGTAGACAAGAGAAGGCACGAAGGTTATAAATGTTGTTTTATACCTTTTTAAGGGTACAGAGAATGGATTGACTTAGCTATATAGTTTAGTGATGTGTTTTCCTCAACTGCCACAATGAATATGAATGTGACTATCAAGTATATATTGATTTACAGTTTCTGAATGACAGAGCCAAGATAAGCAGCACCCAGAGACTGATGGGAGACTGAGAAGATTTGAAAATGTCTCTTTCTGGGAAAAGAACACAATCACAAAGCAATCATTTTCATATTAAAAGCAGAGCTACATTCTCCTTGATGCAAGTACTGAAGGGAATTAAGTAGTAGTCCCCCATGTCTAAGCTAGCTCTAAATATTTACTGTATTATTTTAAAGTGTGTTATATCAGGATCTCTAGGGTTTTTGTTGTTGGGTTTTGGTTGTTTTTTTTTTTTTAAATAGAAAGTATAAGTGAAGAGATGATGCAGCTGCAAGAAAGCAGGGCTTTAAGTACTGACAGTGCCAGGTGTGGGGGCGGCTGGAATGAAAGATTCAGAAATTAGAAGAGAAGTATGCCAGGAAACCTAGCTCTTCTTTAACCTCCGTGCCACTTTCTCTTTATATTTCCAGGTTACATAAACTCTTGAAAACCAGACTCTGAAATGGAAGCCATCTAATTCTTAACAGCTAGCAGCATCACTGCTCCAGGACTGAGCATAAAGACAACCCTGTGTTTTATCCGTGCTTTTCCATAGGGACGTTTCAGGTATAAAAGATTGGCTGAGCTCCCAAAAGAAGCAACTGAATAATTTCAAATAACCTTCCACCTGTACTTAGAGAAATCTCTCTGAGATAAAAACATGATTAACAATAATGGATTTCCTTCAGGTTTACATTGTCTCTCCCATTAATAGCTCCCAGTATGTAACTTGCCTCTTCTGTGACAGAATTTTAGCGCAGCCAGACCTGCAGCCAGTGTCTGATCCACTGCTAGCACCACATCCTTTCCTGCTATGCTAATGGCTAGCCAGTTAGTCTCCATTTTGTATTTATTAATTTTCTTTCTCTTCTTTAAATGCAGAGCTTTTCCCTTGCCTGTCTCCCTCTCCTCCTTCCCCCCCCACCCCCCCACCCCCTGGCTCCAGCGCATCAAGATCAATTTGAATTCTGATCCTGTCCCACATACCACTTGCCATCTGTCCTGGCTTGGAGCTGTCAGCAAATTTCATAAACCTACTTTCTCTTCCATCATCCAGGTGGCTAATGGAAATATCAAATAGAACCAGCTCTGGACATATTCCCCTGTGACTCCACTTGAGATGCCTTTTTGACAGCAAACCTCTGAGAGCAGCTTTCCAACTGACTGTGTGTCCCACCTGGCTGTGCTTCCATCCTGACCACGCGTCTCTGGCTTGGGGCAGGATTGTCAAGCGGGACAGCGTTGGAAGTTTTTTTGCAGTCAAATTCTGCTCCCCCCTTATCCCTTAGAGCAGTCCTTGTCACATAAGGAAAAATATCTGTTTTAACATTGCTTTTTCTTGATTATTTTTTCCATTTTATCTTTAAGAGCTTACAAATAGATTGTGTAATATTTTATTCTAGAAATGAAAGGTAGCTCCAGTGGCTAGTAGATGACCAGTTTGTCTTGATTTTTATCATTTACCCATTTGTTCATTTATCATGGACAAAACCCAGCAGATGATTACATAAATGTTCTCCCCACGTTCTTCACCCTATAATCTGCTAAAGTCTAGCCACAGTAACTATCCGTTTCGCATGCCAGTAAGATCTGTTTCAGCACAGCTGACCTTTACTGTGAATCAGTACTTTTCTTTTTTACATGTAAATCAATACGTGTTGACATGGTTCACTAATGGAATACAGAGGAAGCATATGATTAAAATCAAAATCAGAATCAAACATTGTCAATATTTTTAGAGCTTGAATATGACTCACCTCATAAATGGGACTTTCTCCGGAATTCAGTCTTTTCAATTAAGCTTTCATCAAGAAGATATCTTAGCTGTAGGATGAAATTTATACTCAGGACAAAAATGAGAGTGAGGGATATGTCTGGTTCAGCTCTGAGATTTAAAAAGCAGTTTGATTTTCAGTAGAGGATATTGCCGTAATTTTTTGTTCCATACAAAATTATTTTTTTTATTTTTTTTCCACTTACTTTGAAATTAAGACTGCTGGACCACAGATACAATACAAGCCTGACCCTGACAACGTATAAAAGCTATTATAAACTGGAAATACGAAAAGCTATGAGAATTAAGTATGTTCCATGCTATCTGTACTTTTTCATTCAGCTCAAGATGAAATCACGTTGACCGGAAAAATTGCTATCAAAACCCATCTATCTGGATCAGAACCAACCAGATCAGAAAAAACTGGTGCATTCCATATGCAGAAAATTAATAAATCCCGGAGCTACCTGCTACTTTTGCATCTAAACAGTGACAGGGCACGTAAGACAAAGCACTGTCAAGCGTGTCTCTTTTTTGTGGAAGAACTCACACAGCTGTAATCACATCACCTCTGAACTTTGCATTTTGATTGAGCCTGTGCTTTAATTAGTACTGTGATGGGCCATTCGGTACAGATCTGGCTGCAAGTGTTTACTGACTTGGTACTGCCCTGTGCCGTCTCACCGTTCAGCTGGCAAAACATATGCAATGTGTTCCACTTCCATGTCAGTGCCAAGTTAGGCAGCATCCCTTAAATCACTGATCAAGCTACATTACAGGGGGGTTCTGTGTTTGTGTTTGGAAGCAATTAGATTTCAAAAAAGTCAGTAAACTATTTCTGTCTTTTAAAATGTAGATGCTCAAATGTTTACATTGGTGCTTGCTGGTGAGTCAGGAAGTGTTGAATCTCCCACATTTCACCTGCTGATCACCATTTTGAGAGCTTTACAAATGTTTCAAAAAGACACTTCCTCTTCCAGGTGCCGCATTAGCAGGGCCAACTTCAAAACCGTATACCTTCTTCAGAGGCTTTGTCTCCCTGAGGGCAAAGAGGGGACAAATTATGTCGTTCCTGCCTTAGCTTTCTCTCTGCAAGGGAGAACACTCAGCAGGCACCATTGTTCATAAGGAGAGCACAGCCTTCTCGACCCCTGAGCACCAAACATGAGCAAGAGCTCTTTGCATATCCTGGGCCTCTCTGTCCCTTGGACACAGTCTTGCTTTATCTAGAGGTGAGCTGTGTGGAGAAAGAAAGAATCCAGAATTCTTAGTAGGAATGGTTCCTTTGAAAAACCGGGAAAAATAGTATTCACAGCAGTAAGTCTCTTTTGTGATTTAGTGAGAAGGCCACAGGCTCTGTTTTAATCCATTTCATATAGAGTAGAGCTTATATGACACTTCACTTTTTCATTCAAGTAATGCAGTTTGCTGTCTGCTTACTGCTGAGCTCTTATGAGAAGATGCTGCTCACTGCAGACCGATAAATCTTCCTTTAGCTGGGGATCTTAAATAAAGTAATAAAATTTTAGAACTGCTTTAAAACAGCAGTCACAATACTGGTTGCACCTATATTTACCTGGCAGTCTCCTTGGAGAAGTTGTCCTTTAGGGCTTTAGGATATCCAGTAACTGTAATTGGAAAATGTTTTGCCAGTTAGCCCAAAATGGGAGCTCGACATCACAGATTTTGAGAACAGTCTCTGTGGTTTTGTGGGGCACCATGCTGTTCTGGTCAGAGTCAGCAGCCAACACTAGCTCCCTGAAATGAACAAAATGTTCATCAGTCAGATTATGCTCCACAATGACACTTCTTCAGTGTACATCCAGTTTGGAGGGTGACACAGTAATTTACCCAGACCAGGCCAGTCACTAGTGCCTTGGTGTCAAAGCACAGCTCCCACCAAAGGAGTATGCAGCTCTCCAGGGTAAAAACAGGTTGCTGCAGCTGTTAGAACCTCATAATCACAAACAGGCACTCACCTGTGAAGGAAGATAACGTGGCAATAGTGTGGCATCAGAAGCCTTTGTTGCAGCTCTTCAGACTACTGGCTGTGAAGTAAAAAAATTCTTTTCTTCCCTTGCTGACATAGGCAGGCTTGTGGGTCTTTGGTTTACCCTGTTACAGAGGAACGGAGATATTAGACCAGGCCAGATCCAATCGAATGTCCTTTCTCTAGCAATGAGGAGATGTGGAATAATCTGTACTAAGGCATGAGACCTTCTTCTCAACCTCCATATTAAAGGTGTCACCCTGATGCTCAATGTCTATTATTTCTTTCACCTTTTATTAGCCTTTACTGCAGCCAGCACAGTGTGATTAGCCATTTCAATAATCCAGTCCTTTTTGAACCTTTATGACCACCTTGTCTTTTCACTGCCTGTCCCTATGATTTAGCTGTGGTACATGTGAGTAGATGAAGAGGTGGGAACATTTGGACTGTGTACACGCAAGAAGGTTGAGAAGAACTTGTTAGCTACAAGGTGAAGGTTGCCCTGTCCAATTCAGAAACAAGTGGGCATAAAGTGCATATCAGATATTTCCAGCTCAGAACAGAGCACACAAATATGCAGTGAGCCTGTTGCAGCTCATCTCAGTTGTTGGACTGATCCAGAGCTTTCCCATATGCAAAGACTTTTTCACAGATGCAAGCTACAGGTCCAGGTTACAGCACAGGCTAAATACTGGTTTTAACTGACCAGTTTCCACAGCAGAAAATTGCAAGTTACATAGAATTGTCCTGCTTGGGGAATTTCCCCTCAGGCCATTGTTATGGCTCCTGTGGTCCTTGCATTTTGGAAACATCATCTGGCTTGAAAGGTGACCGTAGGAAGACCTGGATCCCATTGACACTAGAGAATATATTACTTACAATCTACAGGCAAATTATGTTCTCCTGTGGCAACACGGACCATAAAACACAGAACAAAGTGAATATGCATGTGCATTATCACTTAAAACTAGAACAGCAGGTTCACAGAGAGAATGTAAAATGCAGTATTTCTATGTATCAGAAAGATGCTAATGTTCCAAGCTGCACCAGGAAACTGGAAAGGCCATAAGGACCACATGAACTGCCAAAAGGTATTCAACATAGGCTGTGAATAAAGGTTGTGGGCAAAGCTAACTGAAAGGCAATTATCAACAGACAGAGGAATCAAGAGATTCACCATTCGCTCAGAGTCTCAGTTTTTCCTTTCCACTGAGTTCATCCTTTCCAGGCTATTTTTCTTTAGGTTGTATTAGTTTACATCCCCTCCTCCCAAACAAAATTTCACGTTAGACATCAACTGGTATGAGCTTCAATCATGGTCTTCAGAACTGTTATGCCCAGAGGCCAGTTCTCTAACAACTCTTTCACCTGATTGTCAGCCTGCCTCCAGGTTTCTGCCTTCAAAGACAGCCAAATCAAGGACTATATACGGAGATAAACCTTTTTCTTCTGTTTTGAAGTTATACCTCTTCAAAGACAATTCAAGATTACTGTTTCTTTTTTTGCAGCATATGATATTTACATTACTCAGTCCTGTCAGGGGTAGTTTTGAGGAGCTGCCTTCCAGGTTCCTCTCTTACAGGAAAGTGTGCATTTCAGCACGCTTTGCTACTCCTAGCCAGCTACACTCTTCCCAGATTAATACATATTTTTGTAATTTATGATAGATCAGTCTAAGCTCCATAGATTTCCATACATACATTTGCTTTATAGCATTTCCCAGTTATTTCATCTGTGAACTTGATTAATACATAATCCTGTGTTCCATACATTTGGTTTGTTCACCTGTCAAGAAGAGACTGAAAGATGGGACTTGCAGTGATAGTTATAGCCTCACTGTATGCACCAGCCCTACCTTATAACTACAGTCCTTAATTTAAGTGTACCAGGGAGTCAAAACTAACACTAACAACAAAAAACCTCAACAAAAAAACCTACCTAATGATCATGTTGATAAACTTAACATGCAACATCACAGATCAACGGAACAAACTTTAATTAAAAATAATTACATTTCAGTTGCTGTCAGAGGTATTTTAATGTCATATTTCAAAAAGGTTGGGAACTATTATCTAGTTCAGTGAGTTGGATTTTTCCTGTAGCCTCATGCATTAGAGAATTAGCATTTGCTCTTCCAGCCTTTAATACTACATCACCTAGTGTATGACTAATAATGAATTTTTCATTTTTCATTTTTCATAATAATGAAAAAAGTATTGCAATTTTGCCAGTTGAGTATTACAAAATCCTATCCAGCTACTGAATTTTAGGACAAGATCCTCACACTGTTTTACTAATGAAGTATTACATCTTTCCAGAAAGCCAAGACCATCGTCAGTTAATATCTCAGCTGTAAGAAGCCTGGCATTAGAAGCCAAAACCTACACATTTGTAGGGTGGGCTAGCAGCACTTCTCACTAAAATTACCTGCTTTGCTACATTTATCAGAATATTCTCTTTAGCAGAAAGAGGATCCTTGGGACAGATCAAGTGGATGAAAAATTGCTGGTCTCACTGTGATGATCCTTATTAATATAATTCTCTGTCTTCCGTGTAGAAGTGGAATCAAATAAAAAACATTTTGACCTAGTTTCAATCTGTAACAACTGTGTGAAACCAGGAATTTCAGAGGAGTTTAAGTACCTAAAGGAGAATTTAAGTGGACTTCAGGAGCCAAAAGCTAGAACTGCAAACACAGCTATATCCCTGTTGTAACTCCCCAAAGTCACTGCTGTATACTTGCCTGTTTGCAGTGATCTCTGGCCATTTCTGCACATGCCTGGGACTGCATACTTCATCTTCTCTAGCACAGTTACCAACATCAGCATGAAGGTAGCTTTCAGTTAACATTGATTTAACTAAGTTACTAACTTAATTCTAAAGTTTTCTTGCTTGAAACCAGTTGTTGAGGTTATTTAAATTTTGTGCAATGATGAACATGGCATAAGGTTTACTAATAATTAATCTCAATTGCTTCAGAAATATGGCTTCTAACATATGGCTTCTTAGTGTGATTATAGTTTTCACTGCATCTTACCTTCTTTTCAGATTTTCATCCAGATTTCTAAAATATCGCTCATTTTGACAAATCTGACTGCATATGGTCAAGAATTACACAGAAATGAAAAATGAAAAAGAAGCACTAAACTGTTCTAGGGATATTATATCATTTATCATTTTAGTCTAAAATTTTATTAATTCTATTTAAGCCTATGGTACCTTAGGCACAAAATGTATTATCTCTTGGACCCAGCAACTTATCCAATTTCCTTGCCATCCTAAAGGATCACAGAATTTATAGTGGAAAAACATATTATATTATCAGGCCCTAGTTGGTTCAAAGTACAGTCTGACAATAGGGAAAACCTTAAATATAGTACTGATACTTGCTTGAGTTTAGCCAAAGAAATGTATTTTATTTACGAGTGCAAGTAATATCAGATTGAAACAGAAACAAAGTCAGCTGTCAAACTTGCTAGCATATGACTACAGCAGGAACAGGCTTTTCATGTGTTTTAACCTCTACTTCTTGATCGCCTGTGATGAATTATATATAAAAAAAGAAGAATCACCAAATTCTGAACAATAATGAAATTATTCAGCACAAAAATGCCATTATATTCTTTTTTTCAGAACTTCAGTGTTATTTGGCTTCTGCTTTGTCCTTTTCATCTATGTCTCTAACCAACGTAGATGTTTCAGAGAAGGTAAATGATAATGAACTTAAGAGTCTAATTTAAAAGTTATCTGGGTCTGTCTTGTCTCCCCTAAGATTTAGTGGCCCAGCTATAGCTATAACTGCTGAGCTGCCCAGCACTTCCTACACTTGTTGAATACAAGAGATAGCATGCAGGTTCTGCAAAGGAGAGCTCAGTCACCTGCCATGCTCTGTTACTTCTGTTCTTGCAGTGAATGCTGATGGAAAGGTGTCAGCTCTGGAAGGCAGCACTCCCTGGGAACGTGCACAGCCTGGGGAGCTCCAGTGTGGGATCCTGTACTCTGAACTTGCCTGTAGGTTGCCTGGGGTCTGGGAGGAGTGCTCACACCTGCCAGTTTGAAACAGTCTTTTGGTCCCCAGAATACAATTCATGAATTTGCAGCATAGCACAGAGCCAGTTTCACATGCTGGGATGCCATTTGTCTATGCATTTGGTTGGCAAATCTGTGATGTCCCAGACAGAAGAAAGTCAGTGAGGCTGCATTTGCAGCCAGTTAAAGGTAATCCTGTGCCATGGAAACACATGCTTTCCCTCACATCCCTCCCTGGCATGGCACTGGGATGTCTGCCTTGTTGTGGGTGGGCAGCCTTCATTTATAATCCATCCTGCTGCTGACAGTGGCCCTACAAACAAGCATTGGATATCCAGCAGTTCGAGAAGCTGTGGAAGGGTGAGACTGATTCAGAGGTACCTGGTGGCCCCTAGGTTCACAGGCTAAAACTCCTATCCACTTAAAAAGGGACTGAACTCCCAAATTCATTTCACACAGACTAATGAACACCAATTAGATGCTAAGAGAAGATTTCAGTGTCTCCTTGTGTAGTCGGGATTTGAACTACTGGGCTAAACACAACAAACTGAGGACCACAGCTTTCATCAAAGTAATCCCTTTGCTTTTCTACCAACTTTGACATGCTATTTATTTCTCTTCTGCCACCCTACCTTTTGGTTACCAAGTATTTAACTGCTACCATATCTTACAACAGCGTACAAAAGTCCTGACTGACATCAATTTTTTGCACTGTCTAAAGAAACAGCTTATTGGTAGCAAATATTAGCATTGTATTTCAAAACTTAAAACTCAGCCTTCTTATTTTTACTATGTGCAAAACTTCTCTTATGTGGTTATATGATATGCTTCATCCAATTACTTTAATTATATTCCTTCTTGGTGAAAACAATTGGTGTATATAAAAGAAGAAAATAGTACTGAAAGTCATCAGAAATAATAAGTATCAGTTTGGTGAGCATCATTATATGCACTTTGCTAACAGCAAGCTGGAGAATAATTGTAGTATTCTCAGTGAAAAATCTCTTCCATGACCAGGCGGGTACACAGAACCAGATAAATGACAAACTCTGTGTAAAAATAGAATAATTCCACTGAAATCAGTGAGTTCACACTGGCCTCTGAATCTCAGCAGCACAGAGCAGTGTCCACAAAGACCATGCATGTAGTAATTTGGTAATTGGGTTTCTATTGGGTAATTGGGTCATTCTATTGGGTTCTCCCCAATAGAAGCAAAGCAAGAATTCTTCCATTATTAGGAACTGGAAGTTTACACTCCTTCCCTTCATTCCTGTGGGGAAAAAAAAGCTGTGATAAGTCATAAAAGTACGTTTAAACTGATATCCATATTTAGGATCTCATAAGAATGCTCCTGGGAAAACACATTCTGTTTCCTGAAAAATTTCCAGAACTCATAATTTGTTTTCAATCCATTACATAACAGCATGAAGGCCTTTCAAAATTTTTAGCAAGTGAAAAAACCAAAAGAAAGACAAAAGAGTATGAGTTACTCTCCTGCTTATCTAACACTGCAGGGATTAGAAAACTCTCCTGGAAGGAAGAAATTCTAGTGGAAGCCCACACCTTGCATGATTCAGAGTTGGGAGCAGACCCAAGACTCCCGTGTCCCAAGAGATGTGCTCAGCTGGCTTCAGGACAATGGCAGCTCTGAGCAAAGGTTTAGCACCTACATGCTGCCAGGGTTTAGGTACCTTGATCCTGAAGATGTCACATAGCTTCCTGCCCAGAATGGGCACCCAACACCACAAGAGATACTAGCCAAAAGCAAACACTAAACACAAAGATAAGCTTAAAAATTAATCTGTCCTCAGACTGGACCTTCATCAGCTGAAGATACAGGCAGAAACCTCTACCCATGAGAGATTCTGAAGCTGAAGCACTCATGCAGTGATAAGGTGACTAGGTCTAGTTATTCAAAGAAGCGAGCAGTGTTTGCTCTTCTGTTTCCAAACTTGCTGTTTAAGGAAGAGAATTGTTGTCCATATAATATTAGTAGGGTAGTGTTTACAGTACTTATCTAGTAAATTAGGAGACCCAAATTCTGTGCTCTCCCTGAGGAGCATGCACCAACTCCTCAATCTTAGGTGGTTTTGGAATGGAGAAGGCACTGCCCTTTTACAACTCTGCCCCTCTGTGGAGGAAACATAAGGGACAGGAGGGAAAAAAGACAAGAAAAAAAGGAGAGGAACAGAAGGAGCTTTAGAAAATTTCTAACTGCCTACACCTTTACCAAGTGGTGACCCCAAGGCTCAGTGCTCAAAGTGCCCTCAGTGGATCAGTACCCCAGCGGGTGCAGAGCAGTGGGTGCTGCTGACTGCAGGGTGCCTGGCTGTTTTACAGGGCAGGAGAGTCTGCTCCCACCCAAGACACTCAAGGTAAAATGCCTTTCCCTATAAGTGGCCTTCATGGAGGGGCGTGTAAGTTTTCATCTGTATGATGATGTGCAAATTTGTTCTCAATGTCTCCCTGGAAACTCTGCAAAAGTTAAAAGATTTCTCGTGATTCAGGCAGCCCCAGACTGACTGTCTGCAGGTGGGTTGACTGACTTCTGAGTGTGAAAGGCCTGACAGGCATCCTAACGGAAGTGTTTCAGTAGGATGGAATGTGGCTAAGCACATGCAAGTTCTGTATTGAAGCTGAGGATGACTTTCAGCAAGATAAGAAGCCAAACTGATAATTAAATATAGCCTTGAAACCTTGAGATTGTCCATTCTTGTTTAGAGACATAAGAGAAGCATTGTAATTACTTCATGAGACATACCGGGAAAATATTAGACTGAATTTACCCACCCCTTTCCATTGCAGAGGAAGATATCCTAGAAATTCAAACTCTGCAGAGTACCACACAGGTAAATGGCTAGTGTACGGTGAAACAGATACACCTACAATGAAGAATTATTATTGAGAAAATAATCTTTAAAACGTCAGAGTTAATAACCTAGGGAAGAATTTTAAAAACCACCAACATTAGGTCCTGCTACTATTGAAGTTATACAAGTACCACTGCAATAAAGTAAGCAGCAGTAAAGCTGCACTAGCACTGAGAGTTTTTGAGATCCTCAACCTGCATGTGGTAAAGATAGCACTACTGACTTTCTCCTGAACCGTGTCCTCAGGTTCTTGTAGCCCACAAAGTCCATCTCGGGAAACAGTGCTGGAGGGCAGAGCAGCTGCTCAGCTCAGCCACACCAGGTGAGGTTAGGACACAGCTACGCTTCTCTGCAGAAGGCCCTGATGGTGCCGTACTTTCACTTGATAGCAGCTGCGTGCATAACAAATTCCATAGCCATCAGTGAACCTTGAAGACTGCAAGGGAAATGGCGTCAACTTAGTACTAGGCAAGTTGTAGGTCAAGAAAAGTGATCCAGGAGCACAGTGAGTTCACTGAGGATCCTCTAAGCACCACATATAGACTGACAAAAGACCCTTACCTGAACTCATCTCAGAATCTGAATTTGTGGGATCTGTCCTGCCTTCAGAGAAATTGCTTCTTTGTAAATAAATCTTCATAGCGAAGTGATGCAGTGCACTAACTAGCACAGACAGGGAATGAGTTGGCAGAGTGCTATGGATGCATCTCTTTCTTGGTCTCCTAAGAGATGAGATATTTAAGAATAGTCTGGAAATTGTATCAATTTCGTGGCCATGGTGAATGAATTACGTACAGAATAAGATACCCTGCCCTCACAGACATATTCTTTACCAGCTTCAGGTACAGCAGCATCAGACATGAGTGGTGTCTCTAGAGAGTGGTCTCTGGAAAATCTCTGTGTAACTATATTTCGTGTCAGTACATATGTCATCAGCCTGCTATTAAGATCTTAGTCCTGACCAAAATAATCCATACAGGCAGGAGCTGAGCTATGGTACAGCCTGATGAAGTGTGTTTCATAAGCCAGTGTTACTGCAGACTCCCATGGCCATTAATCTCTCCCAAATGGGACTGGGTTTAGGCTGACATTTGCAGACAAATAAGATGTGTCAGAAACAGGTTTGTGATCTCAGGTTTCTTTGCCAGCAATATATAACCTTAAAGTACACTATGTTCTTTAATGGCTCTGCAAAGTGTCCTGGCAAGAAAATAACTGAATGCAGAAGACGTCCATACTACTGTCATTGGTACAGACTCACATTTGGGTATAGCTACACAAAGCAATGTAGTGCTATGCAAAGTCATGATAGTCCTGAATACATTAGCACAAGCTGGTATGACTGAAAGTATGGCACTCAGACTTGGTTGATTAGTGTTACTTACAGAAAAGGTTTATTAACTTTGGTTAATGCGCTGTGATAGTAAGGCTACCCCACCACAACTGTCTGAGATAGCTCGGAACGTTTTCCTGGTGCTGCCTTGCCTTTCGCAGAGTATCCCAAAGGGTTGTATTCTCTAGATGAATGCAACTTCATGGATAAAGCAAAACAAAAAAGAATTTTTACTTCAGTAATGGCTATCTCAAATTCAAACTGCATCCTAAAACAAAGACAAATGTTCTGTAAGTTGTCTTTAAGTTCATCCAAGATACAGATGTAGAGATGATATATACTTTATAAAGTTTCCAAATGCCAAAACATATCTGAAACTCTGCAAACTATTGAAAACTGATGGCAAGAGCAGTTTTGTGTGACCTTTTACAGACTTGCTTTGTCTGAATGTGCAATTTCAAAATGTAATCAATTTGAAAGGCTACTGCCTTCAGTAAAACAAAACTGGCACACTGAGCTGAATCCTATTTAAAACTCATTCTCTTGCTAAATTCTGGAGTTTGTTACCCTAGCTATTGATTGAAGATTTCCCAAGGCCAGTAAGCTGGCCAAGGTCAATCCACCACAAAGGCAATACTGCCCCCCCCATTGCGCATATCTTGGAAGACATCTTTACATTGCAGCTTTTTCTTAGGGAACATGTCGCACTGCTCCTTTGTGTGCAAGGGGGGCAGGACAGGCCATAGAAGGCTGTATTGGGTCTGGCTGCAAAGGAGTAAACTTTCCCCATAGCAGTCCTCTCAGTGCTGTGCTTTGTATTTGTAGCTAGAAAGGGGTTGATAACACCCCAGTGTTTTGGCTACTGCTGAGCAGTGCTCCCACAGCATCATAGCCATCTCTCCAGCACCCCCCACTCCCAAAGGCCAGTAGGCTGGGGTGGGCAAGAGGTTTGGAGGGGACATAGCCAGAACAGCTGACCCAAGATGACCAAATAGGTATTCCATACCATATGATGTCATGCCCAGCAATAAAAGCTCAGCGAAAGGAGGAGAGGGAAGGGGGGCATTCGTCATTAAGGCTGGAGCAGACACTAGGCATACTGAGGGCTTACTGCCCAGGCAGTGGCTGGACATTGCCTGCTGATGGGAAGTAGAGAACAAATCTTTCTGTGTTCCTTTTCTTCTGCACATGGCCTTTGCTTTTTCTTTATTAAACTGCCTTTAACTTGACCCACAAGTTCTTCTTCATCTTATTTTCTTCCTCTCTGTCTTGCTGAGGAGGGGGAGTGATAGAGCAGCTGGGTGGGCACCTGGTGGCCAGCCAAGGTCAACCCACCACAAAGGCCACACTGCCCTACCCCTCCATTGTGTGCAGGGGGGTCAGGACACACATATAAGGCTGCACTCGCCTACCCCTGGCCCATGGAAGATGCTGTCTCTGCTCCTGCACAGTGAAGGGAGGCAGCGGCTGAGATGGGGTCAGGGGGCTGCCGCCCCTTGCAGACCCAGGGAACATGACCGGTGGTGACTATTTGCAGCAGCATTCAGTGGCCAACAGCCCGCTCCCCATCCCTTCAGCCATGAGGCGGGATGGTGCAGGCTAGGGGCTTGTGGCGTGCAGCTGCCCCTTGCCCCGCCGGGGCCTGGTGCAGGCCCCCAGCAGCCCTGCACAGAAGGAGGAGCGCTGGCGGGAGCTGGAGGCACTGCGGCCTGAGCTGGAGGGCAAGCGTCTCCGCTCCCACGAGTTGTGTCGCTGGGCCCGGCCCGAAGGCCCTCCTGGGCACCAGGGCCATCAGAAGATGCAAAGCTCTCGCTCCCCTGATGGAAGTGGGCCCCAGGCCCTGGCAGCGGCCAGCCACCAGATCGAGCCTCAGGTGCTACAGGAGAGACCCCCCGAAATGCACAGCACTGGGCAGCAGACAACGTGGCAGGCTGTGGCGGATGCTCTGCTCCAGGTGCCAGAGCCTGTGGGGGAAGACTTGGTGCTTCCTGCTAGTGCCTGCAACCAGCTGCTGGAGCAGAACGCCCACCTGCAGCATGCCCTGGAAGACCTGGAGGGGCAACGTGGTGCCCTTGAGATCCACAACCGCCTCCTGAGAAGGAGAAGCTCTCCAGAAGCGTGCAAGGAGGCAGAGAGGCTCCAGCAGAAAAATGCTAAGCTAGCTGCCCTCACTGAGCAGCTGAAAGAAAGATGAAGGCATCTCCAGGAGATTATTGAGCACCTGATGAACACACCAGTGCCACTGCCCATCCAAACCTCCACCAAGGAACTGGGCATGAAATCGTTTCCTCAGCAGAGGGCTGGAGAAAGGAGAGAGCCTGCCGGAGCTTTGCTGGCACAGGACCAGCAGAATGAAGTTTCACAGAAGGCAGCTGAGAAGCTTCAGGCCCAACTGGACGCAGAGGAAGAGGGCTCATATTATGTGAGCACCCTCAGCCAAAAGTGTGGGGAGTTACCAGTGTAGCTTATGGAGATCACGGATAAAAACACCAGACTGGCTGAAGAAAATTCTCGCCTCTGTGGGCAGATGCGCTGGGCAGAAAAGGTTCAAGCTGAAAATGCTGATCTGAAGGGGGAACTAACGCGAGTGGCAGAGGAGCGGAATTCTGTCATCCAAGCCATTGGCTGTCTTCCAACCCAGCTGGAAGATGCAGAGCGCAAACTGAAAGCCGTGAGAGAAATGGCAGAAAGTGCTCAGACAGAAGTAAAAAGGGACCATGAAGAAGCCATGCAACTGTTTCAAGCCCAGGTGAGTGAACCAGAGAATTGGTTTCAGAGCTCCTCAGAGTCAGCTTGGGCAGAGGACAGTCTTCCTTCTTTCAGAGGAGGACCCCGCAAGTGAGAGAGAAGAACTGGTAGCAGACAAACAAGTCGTCGTCCTGCGGGCTCTGGGACAGCAACCGGGAAAGCTTTGAACTTTCAGCGAGCAGCCTGAACTAGAGCTTCCTCTAACTGCTGGACAATATGTTCATGTCTTTGGACAGGTGGATGAAGACGGCTGGTCTGTGGGAGAGCTGGTGGACAGCACAGGAGGATTTGTCCCCTCTAATTTTGCCAAAGAAGTTTCAGATGACGACCTGGAAAACAAGAACTGGAATGATCCTCGTTATTATATGTTCAGTCTCTCACCTATTTTGGAGGAAGATGAAGAGGATCCAGATGTGGGTGCTGGGGACTAAAAAGCACAAATAAACATAGCTTATATGACCCTCCAGAATATCTACAGAAGAGAATTTGACAGAAGTGAATTTGTACTTGAAAGTGATTTTTTTTTAGACTTTTAGATTTTTTTAGAATGGGGGAACCTCTGGAGGGCAGCCGGATGAGGCCTCTGGGCACTGTGGAGGGTAATTAGGGCCTCAAGACTTAAAAAATCAGGACACTGTATTTAAATAACAACATTAGATAAATAACTTCAGATATTCCCATATGAACATTTGGGCTCTACACTGTAAGTTTGTTCACCAGATAAGTGTACCAGGAACCCAAGCTGGTCCTCAGCTCACAGCATCATAGCATGATGCCTCAGGATCTGCATCCATTTGATTCTTGGGGTCTCTATGAGTTATATTATACTTTACTTTTTATCAGATACCTTTTTACTTTTCTGGTTGCCTATGGAAAATTGCTATATACATTAGATAATGAAATAAAATGATCTTGATATTTGCAGTTCTCTGGATACTACCCAAGCAGAGTAGGAAAGGAACACAGAACACTGCAAATACTGAGGTTCCCTTATCCTATTTATCCAGGGCACACTGGGCAAGATTTTAGGGTTAGTTTCTGTAGGTTAAAGCCAACAGATGTGAATAATTTTATTGCACTATGTGGTCCAAACAGTAATGGAGTCTAAAGCATGTTATAAATCAAACTTTACAAAAGCAGTAAGAAAGATGAGCAACATCACACCCACACAGCAACGCACCCTGTCACTGATAGGAAACACAGGGTGGGAAGTGATGCCATGGCTCTGGTGGACCGCCAGGGACACTGAATGTCTGGTCATCTGACAGCAATAGCCAATTGCACAAATGCCTTTTGAATGCAGGTAAGAGTTGCCACCCTTTGGCTCCACCAATGGTAGCATGATTTGGGAGAATCATACCTTACATGGCAGCGGCGTGCTCTACACGTCATCTGGGATGATGTGGGGAGCATCCTGCCTACACGCTGATGTTGGTCAAGGGGTAGGGTATCAAGGGTGTAACTTCCACCCCTTGATTCTCTCAAATGATCACTTAACGTGGAGTTTTAGGCTAGGGCATTATTTGGCAGTTCATTAGCTATATAATAAGCTAGGTAAGGTTGGTGTTCTGCTTATATCCAGTGGCCACCAACCCAGGTCAGGGAGTGGCTTGACCATGACTGAGAAAATGCTTTACAATACAATCTATGACCCCATCCATTGATACGGGCAGCTACCCACTTCCAGGTGGAAGCTACGCGGTGCATGCTTCTGTCAATGAACTCCACGCCATGTGGTGGGGTTTGGGCTGAAGCCTGTGACAGAAGGAGCATTCATGATGAGTGAAGCCAGGACACTGGAGAGGCCAGGTTCACCCTCCTTCCAGGGAATGTGGACCTCCGTGAGGTGGATAGATAGGAGGGCTTGCCCTCAGTCCAAGCGCAATGGGCAATATATGTTATGAGCTTATGCATGCTGCTGGAGTTTGCTATGTGCCGAGGAACGGGGCTGGAGTTCCTAATGCTTTGCAAAATTGGGATAGGGAGTCTAAGTTCCACTGGATCATCTTGGGTAATGTTGGCTGTAGCCAACAGTGCTGCATGGGTAGCAACAATCATTTTTCTCCCATGCCATGTAGCACTCTTGTGCCCCTTGCCACCCTTTACTCCCAAATGTAATGGGTAGGTCTACGGGGTCTCTAGGTTGGCACTGTCACAGACCGAAGGAGAAACTGTGGTCAGAAATGTCAACATGGAGACCAAAAGGGAGACCAGAGCAGGCAGGACCCAGGGCTTGAAATTGTTCCACTGAGTCAAGAAGTATTCGCAGGGCCTTCTCATGCACTTCATCCCAGTGCCAGACCAATCTTCTTTAGGAGATTGTACAAGGGACTGGCTACTAACACAAACACAGGGACGTGATGATGCCAGAACCTGAGTGTTCCTAACAGTGCCCTGAGATCTTTTACCCCCTTAGGGAAGGACAGAGCTTTGAGTTCAGATAATGTTTCAGTAGGTACTGACTCCCTGCTGCCAATCCAGCAAATTCCCAGAAATGTAACTTCCTGAGCAGGCTCTTGCCGCTTAACCTCAGGAATGACAATACCAAGAGACTGCAAATGCATTGTCATGGTGTCCACGGCAATTTGCACAGAACTGCAGTCTGGACTACCAATAAGGATGTCATCAATGTATTGATACATGCACACCCCTAACAGAAGGGTTACAGGAGCTAGTTCCTTAGCTAACATGGCATGTGCAATTGTAGGGCTATGAATAAAACCCTGGGGAAGGTGAGTAAATGTATACTGAATGCATTTCCAGGTGAACGCAAATTGCTCGCAGTCCTTGGGCTGCAGGGGAATCATAGAAGATATACCTTTAACATCAAGGGTCCCAAGCCAAGGATGGGCAGCCAACTCAATGGCAAACTTCAGGTTCAAGATAGATGGGACTGCCACATCAAGGGATTGTTGATGCCTTGTTGACAGCATGGTAATCCACCATCAGCTGCCAGTCACCATTTGGTTTCTGAATGGGCCAAAAGGGTGAGGTAAAAGAGGAGTCGGTGGTGACAATGATCCCTTTTGCCTGAAGGTCTTTGAGGAGGGCAGTTACTGCCTTGGTGGCCATGGGATCTGTGGTACTGTTTCATATGCTCTAAGGAAGTGTGTGGCAGAGGTGATGCAGTTTGAAGGAGTTGCACCAAAGCATTTAGACCGACCGGGATCCATTGGCCCCACTGGCCTCCTAGAGCATGGGTTTGGAGAAGGCCCATACCTAAAAAAGTTGAGAGGTCCCAGTGCCATGGCTGTATAGACATTAAGGCCAGAAGGAAAAGAGAGTTTGACCTTACTAATGGGGTACTGCATGGGAGTTTGGGAGATTTCCACCATGTTAACATGGTGGCTACCCTCAGGATAGACTTAAGGGGCGAGCCACAAATCCAAAATCAAGATTTGGGCCCCAGTGTCCACAACAAAGGTGACTGGCTGCCGGTCATTCATGACAACTTATAATCAGGGCTAGGACATGCAGTAAGCAAAAGCGTCTGCTGCAAAACAGGGCCCTTAAGATGCAGATGTCCATCCAACAGTGGACACCAGCCCACCAGTTCTGTGGCAGTGCTTTCGAGAGAGAAGAAGGATGAGCGGAAGGGGTTAACACCAGGGTGCAAGGAGGCACTACATGGCTCATGGGGGCCACCTGCCGATGGCCATTCAAAAGCTGTAACAAAACATTGTTCTGCAATTTATCAGTTTATTGAGAGGGGCTAAAGTCCCTTTCCATCAGGAGCTACCAGAGGTGGCCTCTCTCTGTTTGGCCAGCAGAGGTGCCCCGTACTCTGCCTGGGCGAGGGTTCCTCCACATCTGACCTTCGGGCACAGAAGCCATTGCCACAGAGGTACTCAGGAGTTTGGGATCTTGTCAAAAATGGACCAGCCATCTCCTCCCTGTGTGACAATTTCTGTCTGTGTGGGGGATCCGCCATTAGTAGCCTGTAGCTGCCATAGTGCTACACCCAAGGGTGTCAGCTGGGGGACTGTCCCCCATCAGATGTCCAGACGGCCAGGGGATTCTCTCCAATGCCAGATTAATCGAGTAAATCACAAATGGCTAAGTGCTCCATTGTAGTTTCATACAGCTCGACTGTGGCACTGTGCTGGGTTTGGGCTGGGAGAGAGTTAAATTTCTTCGCAGTAGCTAGTATGGGGCTGTGTTTTGGATTTCTGCTGAAAACAGTGTTGATAATACAGGGATGTTTTAGTTGCTGCTGAGCAGCGCTCACACAGAGTCAAGGCCTCTTCTGCTCCTCACCCCACCCCACCAGTGAGTAGGCTGGGGGTGCACAAGAAGCTGGGAGGGGACACGGCTGGGACAGCTGACCCTGGCTGACCAAACGGATATTCCAGACCATATGATGTCATGCTCAGCAATAAAAGCTGGGGAAGAAGAAGGAAGGGGAGTGCCATTTGGAGTGATGGTGTTTGTCTTCCCAAGTAACCGTTACGTGCAATGGAGCCCTGCTTTCCTGGAGATGGCTGAACACCTGCCTGCCAATGGGAAAGTAGTGAATTAATTCCTTGGTTTGCTTTGCTTGCGTGCATGGCTTTTGTTTTACCTATTAAACTGTGTTTATCTCAACCCACAAGTTTTCTCACTTTTACTCTTCTGATTCTCTCCCCCATCCCACCAGGGGGGAGTGAGCAAGTGGCTGTGTGGGGCTTAGTTGCCAGACGGGGCTAAACCACAAGGGGTGCACAATGTGGGTTTGCCTTCTTGATCATCATGGGGCAGAGCCTGCACCATGGCCAGGGTGGCATCCCACAGGGTGAAAATGTTACTTGCCCCTGCGACCGGTTGCAACTGCACCCCAGGTCCAAGGGACAGGATGGTCATTTCTCCCACACTGAGGTAAGTTAGAGCTGCCCCAGTGCACTGGAGCCTCCTGAGCCACTCTACCAGCCTTCCCCCAGGTTTTTATGAAACTGGTCACCCATGGAGCATAACTTGAGCAAGTGCTCAAGGCAGGCAGGGGAGGGGTTCCTGCTCCTGGGCTATGACCATGCCAAAGCTGGGGAGTGTGGTCAGCAATTTCCTCCTTAATCGTAGGATATAAGGAGAGTGGAGGGCAATATGGAGGGGCAGGAGTCTTCCTCTGTAGGGAAGGTCAGGAGGAGTCAGGGCCTGGTCCAGGGCCAAAAATGTCTCCATCCCAATTATCATCATTATGATTGTCTTGGTAGACGGTGGCCCTAACTTGCGATGTTGCAACAGGATGATCGTGCCGTGCCTCGAGGGCCTGTTGGGCGAAGGAGGCTAAGTTATATTCCAGCATTGATACCTGGATTTAAAAGGCCAGGCAGTTGGATCACCATGCTGCTGCGTCCCTCTCGGCCCCTTGCTTAGCTTCTCCTGCCCATCCGAGGGCATCCTGCTGCCCTGTGATTTCAGCCTAGGCTGTGTCTAGAGCACAACTCGGGAAGCTGATCAAGGCACCTTTTCCCTTACCCCGTTTGCAATGGCTGGCCTTATGCCACCATTCCTATTCATCCCTAATAGCTTGCAGGTTTGTCCAATTATCTTGGACCCAATCCACTGCCCACTGGGGTGAGCTCCAACCTTGCTACTTTCCTAAAGCCTCCAGCAGGTGTTGTAAAGACTCCATCCTATCTGTGATGGCAATTACTGTGGTCTGAATAGTAATGGAGTCTGACAACACATTATAAATCAAACTTTACTAAGGCAGTAAGAAACATGAGCAACAACACGCCCACATGGCCACTCACCCTATCACCGATAGTAAACATGGGATCATATGTGATGCCATGGCTCTCATAGACTGCCGGGGACACTGAATGCCTGGGTCATCTGACAGCAACAGCCAATTGCACAAATGCCTTTTGAATTCAGGTAAGAGTCATGCTGCCTCTTGGCTCCACCAACAGTAGTGTGATCTGGGAGAATCGCACTTTACATGGCAGTAGCGTGCCACCTGGGATGATGTGGGCAGCATCCAGCCTATGCACCAATGTTGGTCAAGGGGCACTAATCACCTCATCTGAATTTTAACGAACAACCAGGGAGTGTATGGCTCATAGGCCACTGGCATTTGTAATAATTCCCTTTATCCGTATGTGCTGAAAGAAAGAAACAATTACTGTATGTCTTACATGAGTATTGCAGGAAAAGTTATGAGAGGCAGATATGATAAGCAGGTGCTCCTGTCCATTTCTTTATTACAGACTGTCCTGCTCTGCTTTTTACACAGTGACGGACATGGGATTTGTATGCATTTCATAGCATGGTGACCCCAGCACAGCAGTTATCAATTCAGTCGCCTCACTGAACAGAGAAAAGTGATCTGTTGTTTGGATTGTTGCAGTTTATGTCACTGTTGGCTTTCAGTTGCCTTCACATTTAAATAGTAAAGACAGTTCTCACCATAAGAATGAGAGAAGTGTCCCCATTCTGTTCCTTTTCTTCATAGCTGAGGTTCTCAGTCTTCTCTATAACGGGATCAATCATTCTGCCAAAACTCCTCTGCCTTGATGAATCTGGCAAGAGCAGGATGGCAACTGTTGCTTGCTTAAGGCACAAGCTCATTTCCCCTACTTTGCAGTTAATGTGGAGTCACTAGCTGTGCTGGTACTACCTGCCCTGCTCCTTAGGACAGAGGCACAACTTGCTGACCTGTGCCAACTGCCAGCATGAAGAGACGCTGGGCAAGAGATTGACACAGGAGTGCAGAAGCTGGCAGGCTTCAACCTCTCTCCTGGGTATTAAAGCACAATCATGACATTTCCCACATATTGGTTGCCCAGGTTAATCTCTCCCTGTTTAATACAAATGTTTTCTACTGGATTAAATTCACACTGAGGCTTCCTTCCCCCCCTTCCCCCCCTGCCTTACAGGAATAGTACAGTGACCTCAAAGCTGCACTTATGGAAGACAAAAAGCGAGTGTTTTAATTTTTTTATTGTCTTGAACACCAGTAGGTCATAAGTTTCTATATAAATGACAGGAGCAAGTGACTCTGTCTTCCCTTCTGATCCTTAACAAACAAGCAATAAAAAAAGGTATATCCTCTCATCATAACGGTAGTATTGCTTTATTGTAGGATCCATAATGGAGAGCTTTAATCTAGATGAGATTTGGTTGGAAAGGAATCTTTTGTTATAAACTGAAAGGCTGAATTTGATATTTAAAAATTGCTATTAGGCTTCCCCTTGTAGATGTGTTAGATACCGATGGTTGTCTATTGTACTCTACTGTCCTCCACTAAGATATTTTTATGAAGGTTTTGTTCACTGCAATTAAGCTCCATCTATACTTGTCAAAAAAATGTCAACTGTGCAATGTGAATATATGCAACACCTCTGACATTCCCGACTCAAGCTCTCTGTTACTTTTTCTTTGCCATCTTTCCAGCCTCTCTGCAAGGTTCAACCAAAACATAGTAGCACCATCTCGTGGGTACCTGAAATAATTACAGTAGCAAAATCATCAAAGTAAGAAGTCTAGCAGGCAGGTTTCTCATTTTGAGCACTGGCCAGCACTGCCTGCTCAGGGCAGTGATCCCACCGCAGAGCTTAGCGGGGCAAAACTGCCTGCAGAAGTGAGCCTTTGTGAGATGGACTCCTTCACAAAGTATTCAAAACCCAACCTAGCAATTCAAAAACCCAGAGACTAGATTTGGCTTAATATCGGCCCTAACGATATTATTCTGGGCTACGGGGGAACATCTGGATGCCACAGTCAGGAATGGAAAAGATTAAAATGGGTTAAAAATGCAAAGTAAAAATGACTGGTTTTACTGCAGGTCACATGCACGCAAAGTAATATTTTTTGTGTGTTGTTGTTCATCAAGTGGTTTTTCTCTTTGCTATCGCCCACTGACTATGTTTAAGCGTAGCAGTCAAGCCAAGTGACCGATGGCAAGCCTGTGTTCAAGAGTGAGCTTTGGGCACTTTTCTCAAGAACTTGGGGAAAAAAATGCTTGAATTCTTGCACTGCTTTAGCACAGGTTTACTGCATACAGGCAGCACTATGGGTGGCACCAATACAGCCATGCCCACGTGTGCTTGGTCCATAATCCATAGTGACCACGACCCATGGAGTTATAGATGGAAAAACACATCGTGTGTGTCCTTTCCTAGACAGCCTGACCTCATTTGCACCAAGGCGGTAGGAGACAGGGAAGGTTTCTGTGCTGAAGGAGCAGCGGGAGCGAGGTGAGGGCAGCTTGCCTGAGCTGCAGGTGGGGAGGCCTGGCACGAGGGTCAGGGAGCACGTCATGCCCCAGCCCGCGCTTCTGCAAGAGGCAAACACAACCAGGGTTTCATCTACACGCAGCCAGGTTTCATCTTAGGCTTTGCAATAGGGCTGCATTTCAAACGCTTGCTTCATGAAAGCTTGTTTTCACCTCTAAATTCTCATTGTAAAAGCTGCTTCTCACTCAGTTTTCTTTTTTAATTTCTTTAAAATTGAATGAATTATAATTGAGATTGTAATGAAGTCATGAATCTTTTCATTTTGTTGCTGAAACTTTGTTTTAATCCCTTCATTGTTTTAATAAATTCTGTTATTTATTTCAGTAAGATTTGTAATAATCACTTTATTGTTTTAATAAATTCTGTTATTTATTTCAATGTTTTGTAATAATCACTTTTTTTAAAATAAAATCTGTTTTTATTTCTATAAGATTTGTAATACAGCATAGAGTAAGAAAACAAATATTTAAACATAGATTGTCACATATTCTTCACCAGACACCACAGGAATCATTGAGTTAAATTAATGGTCATACTAGAAGTACCCTGACAAAGCACCTCCACAGTATTGCATGTGTGCCTGCTACATATGATTTGTACCAAGAATGGGAAGAAACACATTTCGTGAGGTTGCTATAAATCTATATATAACTTGAGAAATATATGTAAAAAAAAAGTTAATCTGCAACTTGTCTAAAAATGATGTTATGCTACACTCAGAGCACCCCATCACAGTAACTAACACTGCAGAAGAGGAGGGAATAAGGCCAGTTATTGTGGCTGGTATATGTCGACGTAACGCTTTTTTTCTGCTGTGTTCATCGCATTTTACAGCAGCGGAGGCTGAAGTTTTAGCGCGGTGCGTTGAACTGCTGCCCTCCTGTGGCTGAAGGGACTCTTCAGCTGAAGCTGAGCCTTACCAAGAGCATGGGGTTTGTCCCAGGAGCCGACACGGAGGCCACGCAGGTACAGGTATTTTGTGAATTTAAAAAGAATGCATGAATTAAGCACGAAGCAGCAAAACCAGGGTATCCACAGCCACTTCAGAGGATGTGCAGAAGATGTTAGCTGCTTGCCTGACCAGATGAGCTTTGGGCAGCAATTCTTGATGTGCTTCACTTGAGAGCAGAAGATACTACTTGTTTAGTGTTTGCTGTTCACAATGTAACAGAGCCTTCACCAAGAAACTGTTTACCCAAACCCGAAAGGGTAGGTCACATTCAGTGAAGGAGCTGCTCGTCCAGGCAGGGGAGTGGAAGCAGATGCTGCATGGTACAAGTTGTGCAGTGTTCAGAAATCTCCTACCAGCCAGCAATCGGGTCTGGGGTCTTTAGACAATGAACAACAGTGATGGGGACCCTGCTGCACAAATCAGTCCTTCCCAAAGGTGTGACAATATGGTTCGTTTCAAACTGGAGCGTGCACCAGAAATTCAAATATAATCAGCCCTACCTTTGCTTCTAGCCCCTTTGGGCAGATGTTTATTTTGTAATTCCTTCTTGCTTGGTATTTGGGTCTGAGCTTCCCCAGCTTTTACCAGCTGGGGCATTTAGCCCCTTTCCTCTATGAGCCAACTCTGCACATAGCTTGGCTGACCTTCCTCAGCAATGAATGCGGACTGGCAGGATTTCGAACCCCTTGTCCCACTCCAAAGCCATCCATATTCAGTGGGGGACACTCAACAAGACAGGTCTCAGCCTCTGCACGCTGAGCCTCTGCCCAGCCTAGCAAGTGTCGGGGGTGCCTTCCAGTGGCAGGAACCCCACAGCTCTCCTGCTCCTTTCCCCCACAAGCCGACCCATAAGCAAGAGATTGCATTTCACTGAGAAGTTACCAAAAATAAGAATTTTTTTTTAAAGTTACAAGATGGAAAAATACAAATAAAAATTTAAAATAGTTCACCCACCTTATGAACGCAATTAATTTTATTATATTAAAATTAGTACAATGTCAAAAAGGGGGCAGGAGGATAAAGAAAATGCCCCTAATTTTTAAACACGAAGTTTTCATATTTTCTTTGAAAATAGTTAATTATCATAAGTGCACCAGATTATCAAATAAGATTTTTCCCACTAGAAGAATCTAAAAAAAAGTATTTTAAAATTCCCATGGACATACTCTAGCTTTAATTTTTGTCATTCAAAAAATCTGAAAAATCCTTAGAGAAATTTTCATTTTTTCCATTAACGTTCTTCTCTTGAAGAAAAATGTTATAACTGTTGAACAAAATTTTGTCTGCTTCTTGTAACAGTAGTCTCATATTCAGGAAATAGGAACAGACATGAAAGACAAACTGAATATATCTATTAATGGTCCACTTTTCAAATGCAAATAGAAGGAAATGGTTTTTACTATAGTTTTGATCTGAAAAGCAGATAGCAGCAGGTCTAACAAGAGCCTTGAGCTGCAAATCTGACTGAGAAGTACTGGTTGTGCAGAGTGCAAGGTGCAGATTTTCTCCAGAACGGTATCCCCTACTCATTGTTACCACTCACTGTGGCACTCGAGCTCTTGATCACGTAATCCTGGAGAAACTGCCTTTAGGAATTAGCAAATGGTACCACAGCTAGGCACAGCTGTTCACCTACACAAACGCAGGGTAGAAATGACTGGTTTAATGGTAGTTCATAAAAAGGTTTGGCTGTACAATTAATCAAAACGTAGCTCAACAATGCTATGCTGTTGTAGAAAATGCAACCTGTAAACCTTGCATGTACAAATAGGAGCATGGACTACAAGGTGCACAGGGTCAATCTTTTTGATCTTCCCAACACTGGTATGACTTCACCTGGATTATTCTGTATACTTTAATGCAGGCCTTTAAAAAATATTAGAGAAAATGGGGAGAATTCAAAGGGAAGCAAAAGGAACAATCAGAAATCAGAAATTTAGAAAAGATGACTCAACATCAAACATTGAAGACACTGGGTTTACTTAGTCTGAAGAAAAGAAGATTGATGGGAACAGGTTAACAAGTATGCAGATGTTGCTTCAGTATGGAAGGGAATAAATCTGTCCTTCATGTCCATGGTGAATAGGATGGAAAGAAATGGGCATGAATTGCTGAATAGTAAAAAAACCTTTCTAATGGTGAAGACACTGGAATAGGTTGGCAAGAAAAGTCACAGTGTTTTTATCACTGATATCCTAAAAGATCTTTTAGATAAACTTCTCTTAGGGATAACATGGAAAGTGGATCTATTCTGGGACAGCAGGATGGATGAGATGGTTTCTGGTGAAGCCAACTAGCCCCGTGATTCTGCACTTCGATGGCAAAGTTGCTGCTGGGGCAGGAGCCCTCTCCCATTCAGTCTGGGGCTGCACCTTCCACATATGCCACAAATCGTCCCTCCCCAGGCAGCCCACCAGGAACCTCATAACATGCTGAATCTGGAGGTGAAAAAAAGGGAACAGTTCTGTTTAAAATCACCACTTCAAATGAAAAATAACTTGTAGGAATTCTCTGTCATCTTTCTCCTAGAAAAGCCAAAGCCAAATTTATGAAGTCAGGCTGGAAAGAAACATCAAAGGCCATTGGTAACTTTGACAAAATCTGCCAAAGAACACACTTGTGCAATTTCCATACTACATCTACGCCTCTGAAACTGGAAGGAAGAGAATCAGGAAATCAGTACTTCCAGACAATAAAAGACCTGTATTGGCACACCATTTTTTAACACAAAAGTGAGACTTGAAGCAGAGAATATAATCAGGCAATAGGTTTTTTCTCTACAGAAAGCTACTCACAACGTCTCACATAGAGGTTATCTGCAAAACTCCAGTAAGAGATATTAGTGCTATGATATAGTGTTTGAATTTTGGCAGGATTTGGCAGGAATTCAGTCAACCCACAAGTTCATACTCTGCTGGGAAGAGAGCCCATGCAGGGTTCATGGCAGTGGTCACACAGCTCTTCTGCCTCTACCTCCACCATGTCCAATTCCCAGCTCCAAAGGCATTTATAACATTTTCATCAGCAGAAAACATTCAAATGAAAGGTCTGTCTTTCTTCAATAATAAAAAAATCTGAAGTAAAATCCACTTCTCCCTGACACTTTTCCACTTACCAAACAAATACCACTTACCATTCCACTTACCAAACCTCCTTTGCTACACATAACTGGAAAAAACTCAACCGTCATTTTTGTAAGAATATACTAATCCAGCCCTGGATTTGCTATTATCAAGATGAGAAATAGAGAAGAGATGAGAAAGATCAAGAAAAAGAGAAATGAGAAGTGAAAAAACAATGGGGTACTCACACGGATCATTCTGTAATCAATATTCCATCAAGTCAACACTTTTTTCCTAGGAACAAGTACTGTCTCTTCCTTATTCTCTCATTTGCCGAGCCACTTTGGCATGCTAATAACCTAATACAAATACTAGCCCCAAGAAGACTCATTTTTCTGCTCTGCATTTCCCACTTATCCTAGACCTCTTGAGTTTCCCCAAAAACATTCACAACTTTATTGCCTGGGTGTTCAACTGACACAAGTGTGAGAACGATTAACAATTTCTTTAATCTTTCTACGCATGCATGTGAAAAGTGATTAAAATGGTCCATATCATATCTGCATTTCTCAGAATGTCAAATGTGCACCATCTAGGAGGGCTTTGCAAACTTAGCTTATTTTGAGTGAAATGGGTTAGGGAGCACTCACACAATCAGTTCCACTAGCAGGTCTGAAGAGATGATAACTTCAGTCCTATGGCTGATAATGAACAGCCAGGGGAGTTGGGCTGGTAACTAGTTCCATCAGCTAAATCCAGGAGAAGATACCTTTTTACAGCCTGAAATATCAGATAGATTAATAAAAAAATATTTTTTAGATTTATCTAGAATTAACACTGATTAGAGAAAACATAAAAGCTGATTAGAAAAAGTGCTAATCCAAGAAAATATTAAATTACTTTGACAGGGGATCAATGTACTTCCTCCTCCATTATACCTCCTTCTCCATAATATGTAAATAAAGAGGAGGTATTAACATTAAATTTATTGATAGGCTTCTGTAGACTGTGAACTGTAGCTGCCTTTGTTGCTTCTTTATGTACTTACATTGAATTAAATACCTTTTCAAGCAGTCAGTAAACTGCCTGCTGATCACATTGGCTTACTGAGCCTGTTTCTTAAACACACAAATGAAGTATTCCATACAATGTAGTGATAAATCACCATTACTATTCCCCTGAAAGAACAGGAAAAAAGTTGGACAAAAATTTGTCATAGAAACCCTATAATAAAAAAGCTTGATATTCTTAAGCGTAATTAAGATGAGAAGGTTGATTGTTGTCAAGTCATAGTGAACATGCTGCCCAAAGAAACACCTACATAAGCTGTCTTCATCCTAATGAAAATACTTTGCAACAGCTTTTGCTCATGAGTTGTCTGTAGTAAATGAGCAACAAATGTATTTCTTGGATAGTAATAGCATGTTACGATGGACTTTAACAATAGATCCTTTCCATTAAGTCTGATTATTCCTCATCCTATCTCCTAACTTAGGTCAAAAATATTTCTCAGTGATAGAGCCCTACTGTGGACTATTTTTTTAATTCCCCTCTCAGACATTGTATTTCCTGAAACGTACATTGTACCAGCAAATGTCTACTGTGTGGATACACATCACATACACATACAGGAAAAATATCTCAGTCATCTTTTTTTCTGAATTTTCTGGTTTTAAACAATTAAATGTACTTACATTCAAATAATTGCAAAGTTTCAAAAATACATGCACAAAAGACAGAATAGGCAAAGTTAGGATCCTGAAGGGAGGACATACAAGAGCAGAAAGTGTGTAGAGGTTTGGTTTGTCCACTCAAACATTTTAGTGTTTGAAATGGAGGGAAACATATTCTGCACTAAGTGTTTGACAAGAGTGGGGGTGAGAAATAAGAGGCAAAGTGTGCCTGTGAATGCCTGTAGTAAAAGTTTATTGGTAAGGTCTGCTCAACCCAAATGCTCAATCCAAAACCCGGATTGCACTACAAAATTCTACCAAACTCTCTTCTGTCTGGGGACTAATTCATGATTCCCAAGAAAATTTTTTTGTATTTTCTTACTTTGCTATCTGTATTCACTCCATACATTTGTTTCTGTGTTTATTAAAACAATGAGAAGAAGTGATTCATTTCACGTTTATTAAGCGTTTTTGCTGTTGTGTTTTTTCTTTCCCAGGGTGGATTTCAAAACTTGCAATACCTCATATAGAAGCGAAGCAAGATGTCTAGCTAGGTGGCTGAGATATATTAAAAGAATAGCAATCATGATGTGATTGAGAAGGAGAAGGCATTGTTTCTTATGAGGCAGCCATCCCAACATGCGCTTTTTCTGGCATGTTTTTATTCCAGTCACAGTGGGAGATCTGTGCAAAATCCCTTTCTCAAGGGTTTACAACTTGCATTGAAAACTGACTTTTTTCCCAAAAGTAAGTAAAAAAAATTCCCAGCATCACAGCAAGTAAATTTAAAAGGAGTCTGTTGATAATATGCTCTCAATAGAAGCAAGCAGGTGAGTATAGTGCACTTTAATCCAAGCAGTTGTGTTAATACAATTTTTCCACGTCTTAGTCCTTTTGCTGAAGCCACATTACAGTAAAGCTCTGAGGGATGTGCTTAACTTAAGCATATGGGCAGTGATTATTTTCCTGGACTCACTTAAGCACTGTCCAACCTATATTTTATTTCTGAGTGATGGAAGGTGCTTAAAATTTGTACTGATTAGACCGAGCTGTTGTAAAAATGTGCAGCTCCCCCAGTGCTGGTCCTGGCAGGCCAAGAGAGACTGGGAGTTATGTGCTGACCCTCAGTCTTTTCCACAGAGGGGAAAACACTGCTTTTCCCTGGTTACGCTGCTGGGGATTTCATTGCAAGAAGAGCCTCGCAGGCTATTAGCAAACCTGAGATAGCTTCCCAATTCCCAGGACTGTTGTCACAGCCTGCGTACATAGTGCTGTATGTATTCACATACCCACTGCATCTCCTAGGAGAGAGCTAAGGCTTATCCCAAGCAGATATCAGTCTGGACTAGCCTGGCTAGAAGACGTGGACCTTCCTATTGGGCACCTGGAAAGGCAAGTTTACCTGCAACTATAAGGATTTCTTCTCCATTGGCATTTCCCCATTATTTTTTTCTCAAAAAGTGATGGTTGTGTACACTTGTGCTGTAGAGATAGCAAACCTACATGAGTTGCATTTAAAAGACATCTTACAAATCTTACAAACGTAAGTATCTAGTTTCTAGTAAGACGTTAAGATACGTCTTACAAAAGACGTATCTAGTTTCTGTAGTTCCTAAAGGAAAAAGCTGTTCTTGAAGAGAGGTATTTTTGTCATCTTTACATCCCTTCTGTGTAAAGGAATAGTGTGTTCAATAGTGTTCAATAGTGTATTCAAAGGAATAAGAAACAAAAAATAATAAAAATGGCAGCAGTGGACTAGAAAGCAGCCTAGACTGGATCTTCAGGCTTTTCTGAGTCCTCCTGTTGGACATATGCACACCTGTATGTCCAATGAGATACGTTTGCCATACTCTGCCACTGATCTTTGCACCTCCCCATGCTTTCAGGCGGCACGTCGGGGCGGCACGCCAGCCCATGGCGGTGTGAGGGCCCATCACCCAGGTGCTCCCGGGGGTGTCTGCAGCAGCCGGGCAGGACCCCGGAGCTCAGTCCTGAACCCTGGTCTCCCACAGAAGCACAGGGTGTGCTGCCAGCAGGCTGCAAGACCAGCTATAGTTAGATTTTTCATTTAAATTTTGGCACCATCCGAAGTCATTCCTGTTACTTCCAAGGACTGTTGCCATTGTATTAAAAAGAGTAAATTTGCTGCTGAGTTACTTACTGCCCAGAAAATCCAGCTGAAACCTGCTACTGCCAAATCTGAGGATTCGATATTGGGCCAGGGACTTTAAATAGCTTCTGCTACTGAGGATTTTCTGCTGTCTATGCTGTCTAGAAAAAAAAAAAAAGAGAAAAAAAAAAAAAGGATTGATAAAGCCTCAGTTTGAGGGATTGGACATGGACTGTTAGAAACTGAAAATTGCCACTTCTGGTGTGGTTACTACCTATCCAGTTTTTTTGACTGAATCATCTGTTTTTTTAAGCTTAGGTTTGGTTGCTCAGCATCCAGGATAAAAAGCACAAAAACAAACAAAGACCCTAACGCTGATCTCAAATGAAGCAGAGGAAAGCCCTGTTTATATAGGTTGGCTGCCTTCTGTAGATGCAACACCTTACTGAGGGTGTTCATCACTGCCAGCAGCCCTTCCGCAGTCCTACTCACCAATATATTTTGCACTTTTACAGGGATGCAGTTGCACTTACTCCCCTCCTGCATCTAAGTGTCACCTTTAATTGCAGTCTGAAGTCTTTTAAGGTAGGGGATCCAATTCTGGCATGCTACATTTCTGGCATGCTACATAGGACATCTGAATACGCACCCATCTATCTAAAGGAAAACCTGTCTCTATCCCTCTATCTCATATCTTTCTCCTGTGTCTGTCCCACACAACTATGCAAAGAGATAGTGCAGGAGGTCCCCAAGGCAAAAGGTAGCCTTTTATTTTTCCGGTGGTGGTTTTTTTTTTAATCTCATCCACCGTGTAGATAGGCGCATCGACCGCAACAGTGCATTGGAATCTGTGAGCCAGCCAGGAAACTGCTCACTGCGATCACGCTCAAACACTGCGGATGCACTGGCAGATACTCAACGTGAATACTCCTGCACGCTACAGTCTATGAATTTATTATGCACTCTGCTGTGTAGATATAACCTTAGCAACAGCAACCACTGTACAATGAGCACGAGTTGGATTGCTGCTGACTGTTTAAAGGAGCCCTCCCTTATGGGTAATTTGTATAGAAAATGACAAGAATTGTAATGATTTTGCCTGAAACCATAGCAGAGGCTGCAATATTTTCTCATCAAACTCGGTGATCCTAGCGATGCAATGAACTAGCAACACAGGTGCTACCTAGCTTTATAATCAGATGCTGCTTGGAAACTCTTTTATCTTCTCTTTTTTCTTTTTTCTTTTTCTCCCAAGAGAACTTTCTTTTATTGGATCTTTCTGGATCTGCATAATCTCTTTCACATGCCACTTTATTTCTTCAGGGATAAACTGAGACTCTATTTCTAACCCGTAGCACTGAGCATCTGGAAGCTGTGGTTTCCCAGGAATGCACCAGAGAAGGAATCAGAGCTGGAAACGCTTGCCACATCCCTTGGGTGCATTAGACCTCTTCCCCCTTGGTGCAGGGCCCCAGGAGAAGACGTCATCTTGGGGCAGCACTTATGAACTGTCATAAGTTGGAGGTTGTTTCTGGAAAGGAGTAAATTAATGAACAGATTGAAACAGGTTTTGTGAGCTGCCACCAGAATGAAAGCTCTCTTCCTTCACAATATTGAACACCTTTTTTATTAATTCAATACTAACATCTGTGTTAGAAAACATTTGGTTTGCAAAGAGGTTCAAGGCAAGTGTTGTGCATATTCATGCAAATACTTAATTGCATAAGTAGTCATGCTGGGAATTTCCTTGAAGACACACTTAAAGCTCCTTCTTGCAGCAGTTCACCATTGCCATTGTAGTATTTGCAATTCAGAAAATATTCCATCTGGAAAGTGCTCAGTAGATTTTTGTTTTAAATACTATGTGTTCTGAAACAGTAAAATCTAAAATAGTAAAATCTAAAAGGAACATTTATATATTTGATGGGGAGGCCAACAAATGATAAATGATGGAAACAAGTCATGGAAGATAATTAGTCTTCATGATATGCTATGTTAGAAATAAATGGCTGTCATTGTAGAAGGAAAGGAGGTTATCATGGCCCCACTGACTTTGACTAGAAGTTAAATTACAACACGCAAATTACATTCACAGGAAAAAACAGGCACACAGGCATATTGACAATATTTGTAATAATCCATTTTGGTTTTGATTGACTACTGATCTGATCGATTTTACTTTAATAAAAAAATGCCATAAAAAGAAATAGCAATGTTAAAGCCAAAAAATATTCATCTCTTTTTTTTCCATAAGGTTTTTCTCACTAACTGTAATGGCCAAAAAATCCTTTTATCTGCTGTTTATAGATGTTATTGGGTTGTTTCTTAAACTGTATTCACCACGAGCATCCTGCATCCCAATGGCATTACTTAAAAACAATGCAAACTTTGCATTTTAATTACTATGTGTATCCTATTGACCTCCTATCTACTTTATGCCAGCTTCATTAATAACTCATGCCCAAGTTGCTCATCAAATTCAGCAACAAGCTGTTTTAGAGTTTCTGAAATGAAATTAGGGTTTTTTTCTATTTTTTGGTGCAAAAGATGTGATGCCCCCCTAATTTCAAAGGCGTAAGAGAAAGCAAATGTCGAAAAATGTACCTTCATGAAGGAGAAATCTATTTGTCAAGGTGCGACTATGGGTAAACTGGGCCACTGTAGCCTATGTTTGCCATATAAACTTTGACTGCTCCACCCATGTTGACTTTTACATTTTGTATGATGTGTCACTGGAGGTGAAACTTCCTACTGGAGTCTAAGCCTTATGGTTGGCCATGCCAGAGCCCAGAATAAAGAATTCTTTGTGTACCTGTCAGACTGATCTCTGTTTCTCCTACACAAAGCTGTCATTAATTTGAAGAACTCCTTTTAAGATGCCATGGGCTGGATTTCAGATGTGTATCTGACAGGTTGCTCCTGGAGTCACCTGAACCCAGGGCTGCTCCAGAGACTGGCCATGCTCTGTAGCCATCCCGTGTCCAGTCTCAGCCCAGGCTGCTGACACAGCTCACTTGTGCCCCTTGGCACAACATCCGAGTGCTCCAGGGAGGTGACCGCCTTTGCTTTGTCTGCCTGATGTTGCCTTTGAAAGGGACTGTGGGATACCCAAAGGCTGTGCAGATGGCCAAGATAATCCTCAGACCAGAGGGAAAGTCTGGAGCAAAGGAGATATACCTTTGGTGGACAAGGATCAGGTCAGGGAACACTGAAACAAACTGTACATATGTAAGTCCATGGGACCTAATGGGATGCACCCGTGGCTGCTGAGAGAGCTGGCTGGTGTCATTGTGAGTCCACTCTTGATTATCTGTGAAAGGCCATGGTGACTGGAGGAGGTTCCTGAGGACCAAGAGAAAGCAAATGTCACTCCTATCTTAAGGAAGAGCAAGACAGGGTGTTGCATTAAGAGTTACTGCCGTGTAGGAGTCTGAGGAGTGGCTGATGGGGGGGAACCCTCCCGTTGAGTCACAAGGTTCAGACAGGACCCCTTTGCTTTCTAAACTCCTTCTCAGAGAGGAGTCTAGGTGCGGCTAAGTCCAGTCTTAGTCTCAGACTTGGTCAATGTTTATTTTCTAAAGACTGTATATGCAGCCATTCATCAGAGTTAAGGCGACAGTGTTAATTTAAATACACTGCACCCCGAGTCTAGTCATGTTGCATGAACTATCACGGCCACACTTAAAGAGTCTGGTTGTGTTCAATAACTACCACAGCTAGATTAATGAAGAGTGCAGTTTATTAGAGCAACAGACACACGGATTCTTTGGATTACCAGTGATAAATTCACTGTCTGCAAAGCATGTGCAAATACCAAGAGTATGAGTGACACTGCCAGCTATAAACGCGTTAAAAGATGATAAAGCAACTCTAGAGAGATTTCTAAGTTTCCCAGGAAGGCACTTGGTATAACCAAGTGTTCGACTCTTACCCAAAGGCGTCCCAATGGGGGGGAAGAGAGGCTCAGCCCGTTGACTGATCCCAGAGGTCAGAGTGGTATGCGATGGTGTCTTCCCCAACATTCTCTTTCTCTTAAGCCATTTTATACTTTCACCTTTCAGGTGGAGCTTGAGTGACTCTAGTCATACCTTTGTTTAGGATTGGTGTAAAGTTTTCTCGCTTCGCTTTTAAAGGTATAGTCTAGGAAAAATTCAAAGCGCAAGCTCAGTGAGGGATGGTCGCACCTCGGAGGCGGGTAGCTTTTGGGATGTTTAGTTTTGGTATTATAATGATGTTATAATGAGCAAAGTTCATCAAAGGACAGCATTTTGTCAGAAACATGACAGACTGTTGGCCCAGGGTAGCAAATGTGCAGCTTACTAGTCACACACAATACCTTTAAGTTCCCATTTAATACCAAAAGTTCCCATTTAATCGCAGAGCCTGGCCGCAGCGTCTCCACACCTCCGAGCAGTACCTTCTCAGAGTCAGCACACCAAGTTCCCCTGGTGTCAGCGACATCTAAGGTTACAGGCCTAGGGAACTTCCATGGAATGGCCTTGCATGTCAGCAGCACTCCACCCGGGAATCTTCTTCAATGCTGTACCTTACCTAAAGGCATGAATGTAAGTTTAATTTCTAAGTCACCTCCAGCAATTATCCCACACAGGGATCCAGCAAACTATAGGCTGGTCAGCTTCACCTCAACTCCTTGGAAAGCGATGCAGTAAATAATCGTGAGAACCATTTCCAAACATATGAAGAATAAGAAGGGGAATGTGAGTAGTGACCATGGATTTACAAAGGGGAAATCATGCCTGAACAATCTGAAAGCCTTTTACAATGAGGTGACTGCCTTGGTGGATAAGGGGAGATATTGTTTATCTGATGTTAGCAAGGCTTTCAACACTGTCTCCCTTAACATCCTCATAGACATACTGATGGAGTATGAGCTAGATAAATGGATAGGGAGGTGGACTGAAAACTGGCTGAACTGCTGGGATGAAAGGGCTGTGATCAGCAGCATGAAGCCCAGCTGCAGGCCAGTCACTACTAGTGTCCTCAATACTGGAGCCAATACTGTTTACCATCGTCATTAATGACCTGGATGCTGGGACAGCATGCACCTTCAACAAGTTTGCAGATGATGCAAAACTGGGAGGAGTGGCTGACAGACCAGATGGCTGTGCTGCCTTTCAGAGTCACGCTGGACAGGCTGGAGAAATGGACCAAAATGAACCTCATGAAGTTTCACAAAAAGAAATGCAAAGTCCTGCCTCTTGGGAAAAAAAACCCCTTGCATCAGTACCTGCTGGAGGCTGACCAGCTGGAAATCACCTTGGCAGAGAAGGATCTGGGTGTCCTTGTCGACAAGTTGACAGCAGTGAGCCCTTGCAGCCAAGAAGGCTGATTCTTCCCCTCTGTTCTGCCCTGGTGAGCCATATCTGGGTGCCGTGTCTAGTGCTGGGCTCCCCAATACAAGAGAGACATAGACATACTGGAGTGACTTCAGCAAAGGGCCACAAATATGATTAAGGGACTGGACCATTAGACATACAAAGAGAGGCTGAGAGCTTGGGCTGTTCAAAGAAGGCTCAGATACATATACAGATATATCAATCTGTATAAATACCTGACTGGGGAGAGTAAAGGAGACAGAGCCACACTCTTCTGTATGGCACCCAGTGACAGGACCAGAGGCAACGGGCACAAACTGAAACACAGGAAATTCCATCCAAACACATGAAAACACTTTTTTACTGTGACGGTGATGGAGCACTGGAACAGTTTGCCCAGAGAGGCTGTGGAGTCTCCATCCTTGGAGATATTAAAAAACCAACTGCATATGGCCCTGAGCAACCTGCTCTGGCTTACCCTGGTTGAGCAGGGGCTGGAATGGACAAGCTCCAGAGGTGCCCACCAGCCTCAGCCATGCTGGGTCTCCATGAAGCTGCAAGGCAAGTACTGCTCTGACATGGAGAGAGCACTTGAACTTCCCCCCAGAATATTACAGGATCACTCCAAACCCAATGGTGTAAATGAAGTCTAGGTACTTTGTCAAATTGGCTTGCCTGAAATGTTAATGTTTTAAGAAGAATGTGAAGACAAGAGTAGGGGCTCTCTACAAAGTAAATTTAAAGTCCAACAATTTACAGAAGTTATTTACACATTTTATGAACTTCTAAACCTTGAGTATATATGCGTGCTAGAGTTTTAATTTTAATTGTGTTAATAACTGCTTAATATTTTCTCTTTAATTTCTGGTTTCATATAGTCATATAATTCTTCATTAACCTATTCAGCTAGTGAAAAAAATGCACTTTGTTTATGAACCATTGAACTTCTGAGACAAGAGGTATTAACATTATTAAGAAGGTAGGAGAAAAATTTATGAGTTGATAGGTACCTGGAGTTAAGAAAATAACCCCCAGCCAGGTAATCCGTTCACTTTTGGCAACAGGCTGGAAACCAGTTACAGACCTAATTCATAAAGGACGTCATCATTAAATATGCAGCCACCTAGAGATGTTACCATACAGAACCAGACAGAACTGAAGAAATCAAAATCTCCTCCTTCTGCCAAATCTTTCACAGTCTTATGTATCATGCTGTCACAATCAGGCATAGCTGCTTTATTTGTCTGCAACTTAAGAAAGATTAGTGTGCTGCCAACACGTAAGGATTTGAATATCAAATTCTGAGTGCCTTATATTTTTTCTGATGGGAGAAAAGCTCTCAAAACAAACATGCAACTGTTCCTCCCCATCCTTTTGCAACACAAAAATTAAATGAGGTTTTAGATCTCTGTCTCAGAACATTTTTATGAGCATTTTTATTTTGATTTCTAGTCTTATTATTTTAGGATCCATCAGGGTGCTGCACTCTGCAGGAGGCTGATCATTTTAGTTGCTCAGTAAATGTCATTAAGACCAAATTATGCTCAGGTTTGCCTGTGAGAAAGCTAGTTAACATGGGCTAAAATTGTCAGGAAACATGCTGGTAGCTGAACAGAATGGGCAGTCATGGGACACAGCTCAACCTTAAACTGGTTCTGCTTAGTTTAGAAGTAAAGCTGTGGCTGTGGGGTACTTTTTGCATATATTTAAAATTATTAATACTTGATGTGGCATTTATATTTACTATAGAAATTGTTTTGGTAATACAGTATGTACAGACCTACTTACAAGGTTCTACTCTATAGAAAAAAAACACAGAAACACAGAATTTGACATTATTAAATATATATGTATAAAAACTAATACATGAATAGTTCTTAACACTCTTTTTAATGACAGTCATTAATAATAAATAAAGTAAAAATGCATCTGGAACAACTGTAAATATCAATACTGTACAATAAGTATTTCTCTAGAGATTTAAAATGCATTTAATCTTTTCAGTCTGTAACCTCAACTATCAGAGTTTCTGCTTTGCTGATGTGTTAATGCTTAGTTGCACCGTAAACGTTCAAGCTTTTCAATTCAGCTCTGAACTCAGCCTTGACAGAACAATTTATCAGTACAGTAAATATCCACTAATATGGATAATATTAATGGACATCTCTTTTTAATACTTTTAAAGCTGTTATATCAATTTAAGCCTTTATTTGCCTTTCTGCAAGATTTTACTGATAACTCAGTTGCCTTTAAATGAAAGTTGTGGATGGCTAATGGGAAGAAGAAAAGAGTTTGCATCTTCTTATGCAATTCTGCTACAAATGAGACTCAAAAGTGCTAGAAAGTTGATTTTCCTTTAGCTTAAGTCCATGTAACTTATGGAGTTAATAGAAATATATAAAACACCAATGGTATGATTTTGTTGTGATTGTTCTATGCAGCTCAGGTGCTTTCATGTTCTCCTTATTAAACCAAATAATTTAAATGGATCAAAATCTTTCAGTAGGAAAACTATAGGTTTTATACTTAAATGGAGAAATGAAATGAGTAGAAACAGTTGGCAGACGTGTTTTAGTTTTTATTCTATTTTTGAGGTGTTTAGATTCCCTTGATGATAAATCCTGGGAAGATAAAAATGTTTTCCAATGGCAGCAGAAAAGTCACTATCGACTACAGAGTCTGTACTTTGCTTTCCAGATCCTATCAGACATACTGTACTTACAGTAATCATGTGGAAGATATTACAGCAGTAGTAATAGGTTAGGTGTGATTCCAGTTACAATGCCTGCACAGGATAAGAATTTTTAAAGCTTCAATTTGAGACAGCAAGAGGCTGACATGAAAACTGAAGACATGAAGATGATGATCGATAGACATGATACCATTTTAAATGACAAGAGCAGAAAAACTCGTAAGGCAACAAGAAAGGAATGGATGACCTTGTAAAAAGGCACAGATAATAATCTATAATCTATAACGCCAGCTGTAACTGGGAGTGTGGGTCTGCAATGTGTAGGCACAAGTATAATATATTTTCTGTGTAAGGGAGTAAGAAAGTGATTTGAACTGTAATTTCAAATTTCACACAGTGAGTGAGTTATTGTAAATAATTTTAGGGCCCAATTCTTGAATGAACTTGAGAAAGAGGTTAAAATAGTTTTGAAAGGTGAAGAATACGACAGTCCTAAATGTAATCGAGGATCTTTTCACTGAGAGCTCTTACCAACCCATCCTGCTACCTTGAAAAATGTAAAAAAGAAAATGTAAAAAAGAAAAATGTAAAAAAGAAAAATGTAAATTACCTGACAATCCAGACAGGAAAGATTTTAATCTAGTTTACATTTTTGATCTCTTTTCATCAGTGAGACAGAAAGGAGTACCCAGAATACTGTGGTTCAACTGCTGCTAAACTTTGACCAGAATATAACATTGTCAAAAATCCATTAGAAAATGATATTTGCATTTCTCCTTTGTTCTTCCTTTGTGCACTTCTGCACATTACAGTTTAGGAACTTCTTTTTTCACTTGAATGTGCATTGCCCTTTCCCCCACATTACAAAAGATGTATTTGAGTCTCTTTCACTGTCAAAAGTATTGTTCAAATAGTTGGAGCTAAAGTAATGCTGTGTATTAGTAACTAAGTTAAGTGGAGGCAGTTAACATCTATTTTAGAAGCCAGCCAACCTCTGTGAACTCTTCTAAAAAGGACTTGATTTTTTTTAGTGACAGAACTAGTCATGATAGACTAGGAGTTGCTTGTAATAATATTATGAATACTGATTCTTGATTGTGTTATCGTATCACTCACTGTTCTCTTGAGCTAGGTCAATAGCAGCACTGCCAGGAAATATATCCCAGAGAGGGAGAAGTATCTTCATATGTCCCTCTGAAAACACTGGGGAAATGGTACAGAGCAGTTCACTTCAAAACTCTTTCCTGGCTCCTTGCTGGGCCTGGCATACCAGATTTTTCCAAGAGTACCAGAATGAGATAGGGTGGTAAAGGAGTATTTTGGGTGACAAGATCTTATTAGAAAGCATCTGGATAACAGCCTGACATGTCAAATCCACAGGCTGGGCATGGCTGGGATTAGGAAGATCCTAAGGCAAAACACAGTTGCATAATGCCTGGTTTTAAAAATTTCCAGTCATTAGGCTGACTTCTTCAGGTTAGAGGTGTGCATTGGCCACGTGCCTCACTTCACGGACAAAATCTTTTGCTAGGACAAGCACAGAAGTTTCCAGCTAAATCTTGGGTTTTAGCCTCAGAAGGGTTGAACCCCAGGGAGAGAAAACTCAGGCCATAAACATGCAGGGAGGTATCAGGGACCTCAGCAGGGAAGGCAAAGGCACATTTAACGCTGAATCAGGCCAGAAGTCTATTGGACCTTAAACAGGTTGGATTTGGGAAGGCAAAATGTTTCCTCTCTGCATGCTTGAAATTCAAATTGATATTTGAGTTGGAGAGGTTCACAAACAAACTCAGCTGGCTAGCATAGTAAGAGGTACAGACCTGTTATAAAAATATGCCATGCCTCTGTGGTTTTATACGAACAATAAATAATATATAATAATGACTAATTAACTATGAGGGTACTGTCCAATGGCAAAATATACATCTTGTCTTTGAACTATACGAATGTTTTACAGAATGCACTATTTTTCTCATATGACCTTGCGACACAATAACACTCCAGCCCCTGAATTTTGCAGCTCAGCTGCTGAACCGTAGCAGCAAAGGTTTTCAGAGTGAACTGGTATATTGTTTATGTTTGGTTACAAAAAACAAACGGGATCCGGAGCTGCTGTCTGCCAAAGCATGGCATTGCCACCTGAATATTGGCTATGCATGATTAACAGGCAAATGTGGACACTGGGAGTCATAAAAGGAGAGCAGCAAATACCAGGAAAGAACATTTGCTGCATAAACCCCCATCAAAATCTGCCTTTGTAAAAGACCGAATGCAAACTGCTGTTATCCTGTCAAAACCGTCTCCACAGCCCAACAATGAAAGTACCTACAAATGTGAAGAAGTTTTGCCTCTGCTTATAGCTACTTGCACAAAATAAGGCTTTTGCTTCCATCTATTGGGAAGCACATACTGATTGGATTGAATCACTTATGCAAAGTAAAGTCCACGTGGGACATCGCAGTGCAGCCTTTCGCAAACAAGACCACAGCAGATTGCAATCCCACAATGGGTACATTCTCACAATGTACTGGTTGTCCAATTTGGATCTATCCCTAAAGAAATATGTCCAAATTCACAGAAATACCAGGCACCTGTTTATCCACCCTGAGCATCCCTGCCGCTGCTCGCAAAGCTGACAACCCTTGCCTTGCTTTACTGTATTGCATCAGTAAATTAGAGACAGACTTGTCCATGGATAGCAAAACATGGGCTGAACCCTGCCAGACTCCTAATGGAAAGACACTCAATTCCATTTTGGCCATAAACATAAATCATGGAGAAGAATTCCCTTTTTAAAAAAAATTAGTAACTGCCAAACAGCTCTTGGAAGCTACTAGATGGACCTCGCTTTTACAGCAAACATGTTCCCAAATATCACTTACAAATAACTGTCAAACCACGCTGCATTTTACCATTCATCCCACTGTTTTGCAGGCTTTTTCTGGGGGAACAAAGTGTGTACTTTCAAACTATGTGAGAATTATTGAGAGAGCTTTGCAATGTCTAGGCAGGAACAACATTGTCGCAGCACTCTCTGGAGACACGGCGGTTGGTGCACGAGCAGGCTCGCACCGCACATCTGGTTTTGTCATGCTAAAGCAAATCAGAACCAATTCCCGCAACAAGAGCTTGCAAATCCAGCAGCACTCCTACTGCAGTCAAAACCAGAGGAGCAGCTGTTTTCAGATGTTCATGTAACAAATTACACTCTTGGTTTCAGTCACAAAATCTGTAGCTTTTCATGGTTTTCCTCCAAGAGACCTACTTACATAAGTTCTCTAAAATACTGGCAATACTATACAAAGGAAAAAAAGGAATCTTTCCTACATAACCCATAAGAAAGTAGTAGAAAAGTTACAGCTAGTCTTCAGATATAAGTTGATATGTTTAAACCTATTTTAAAGCTTTACAGATTTACATTTATATATTTGCTTAAGAATATGAGTCCAGTCCTTGTTTTCCCATGGCAACAAAAATGAAATAATGAAATCCAGGCCTAATGGCACTATAGATATTCACTCCACTAAACCTGAAGCTGCATGATTTGTCACTCATGCATTTATCTATATATGGTAAAGTGGGTAAACACTGCATAAAATATATTTTGTGCTTCCTCAGTCTTGGACAGATTAGCACAAATTAAATTTCACACTAATCTGCCCTTGGTCAGGAGTGCTACATTAGGAGTGAGGGGGATTCAGATAATTGTAAAGAATATTTTGCTCTATTACAATGATCTGTGAATATAGCAAATATATCCTGGAATACTACCTTTATCAATATGCTTTATCAATACTGAATCAATAACAGATGATGACTAATATCAGGAATATATTATGTTTCTCGATATTATTTTAATTTGTTCACCAAATTTGAAGTAAGTTTTCTTTTTCTTTTTACTTCATATTTTTGTATTGAGTGTTCAATATTCATAATTTAGATTATACTGCTTAGTTATGTTTGACCACCCAAGTCACATGGCGTTTGAGTCACATAAGTCAAGACTGAAGAATATACTGAACTGCCAGAAGAGGGAAGTCCAGGATCAGAAGTTTGTTCCTCAGAGCAAATGTGAAACATGACATCAGGAATATGAAAACCCTACAAAATACTACCCTTTTTTAAGCAAACTTAGCTGAAGCAGGATAATGCCAGGCATTTAGGACAAAGTAGCATGGATATAATACTTATAAGGCAGCTTGCTCCAGCTCCAATGTTCATACTGATTTTTTTTTAAATCTGGGTAATTGCCTAAGGAATATGTTATATCTCTTCAAAATAACCAACAAAGTTCTGGTCAGCTCCGTACTTGGCTGAAGAACAAATAAAAATCTGCGTGCAGTAGCACTGGCCATGCAGGAGGCAAAGCTCGCTCTTTTAACTGAGTCAAGATCCATAGGCAGCAACGTTGTACATGGCCAAGGGAATTGTAATGCCCAGTTCCCCTGTTCTGGGAAAGACCCACGGATACCTCAAGGGTGGCAGCAGCTAGACTGCCTGCCACTGGAAGTAATGGAGAAAAAAATCATGCCTCTCACCACAGGGCTGAAGTGCTGACTAATTTAAAAATCAGTATTTAAAACACCCCAAATATACTTCTTGTGACTTGAGACTAAATACTTGGAAATATTTGTGCCACACAGCAGGGGAACTGAGATAATATTATACTTTGTTTTGTAGACCTAACTTTCCTGCAACAAAACTTAACTCTGTGTTTAATTATAAGCCAGGCTTTTTTATGACTTTTGAGAAAGTGTTACACAGTTAAAAATCAGGAATGGTGGTATGTAAAACACTGATAAATAAATGTTAACAACTCCGCATCCTCTTCAAAGAGAGAATTCTATAGAGTTTCTGAGTAAGCAAGCACTACATACCCACAGAAAACATTGTAAACAATATAAAACATCATGAAACGTATTTACAATACTCTGAATAGCTTTAAACAAAAGCTGTTAAATATCCAGGCTTTCCTCATACAGACTCCCCTGCATTTGTAGCTGTTGAATATTTAAATGTAAATGGAAGGCTTCGGCATAACATTTACACTTCTACTTCAACACATTTATAGAAACACATTCTCCTCTCATCTTTGCTCAGAGATTATTTTCCCATCTTTTCAGAGCAATGGTAAGACGTAGCCGTCGAGTTCTCTCCAGGCCCCGCAGAAGGCAGGGGTGTGGGTCTGGGACCGCCACGCCGGCACTGAGCCCTCCCGGCACCCGGCAAGAAACGCCTGTGCATCCACCGCAGGACCCGGGGAGGCCAGGAAAGCTACTGGGGTGCGATGCCTTCCTCTCTCAGTCAAGCCTCAGTTAGACAGGGGAGGCACAGGCCTCTTCTAACACCTGCGTCTGTAGCTCTTCTGCATTGCACTCTGGCTCGTCTTACAGAGGATGACTGGAAGTGAACTGCCAGGAAACAGCACACTGGGAAACACATCTCTGCACCTTCAGGAACAGCCACTGGGTAGCACAACCATTACCAGACATATTAGCATCCATTTCAGTTTGGTGCTTGGGTCCTTCTACGTGATTTCCTCTGCTCCATATTTTCTACAGAAATATGGGGTCTTACCACCGAACACCATGTCTCCTCCTCACTGATTTTGATCCTTCCTTTGCATCCAAGAAAGTCAGACCAGTAACTCCACACCAGGTGTATTCACACTGGTTTTCCTTTTCATGCAATGGGGTGCTCCTTCCACCATTTCAGTAAGCTTTCCAGGTCTGTTCCAGGAAATAAAATACAGGTCTAAAGTAGCAGTAACTCAGCTTAACCGATCATCAGAACATTTGCAGAAATCTGCTTGCCATCCAGTTGAATGGATGATATTAGAAACCTCCTTGGGGAATGTCCCCTTTCAACTAGCAACAAATAACTATGTTATTGCTAATGTTTTGGTCAACACAAGTACAGCGTGAGTTTCCAAGCCAAGATCCATTCATTGTAGTTTTCTCTCTCACTCCTCGTGAATGTACACCATTGCTTGCCAATGTCCAGTATTTATCCTTTAAAACTTTGTCCCTTCCCTCTTATGAACCAGTACGGCATTATGCTGATGTGTTAGACGAAGAGATTGCATGAGTCGGTCACATTTTTCAGCAACAAGTCCTACTGAATTCACTAGATTGTGGCGAGATGTAGCCTGGAATGCACATTAAGGTATTAATGGAGTGTGTATGCTTGATATCAAGTTTTCATGCTGAGCTGCACTGGTGTTAATCTAGTTTGATTACAAAGCCTAATGTAAATTCTTAGACAGATATTCTATTTTAGCTGAGAAACGAATGCTGACAGTTTACTGCGAGATGACAAATGAATGCTGACATTTTATTCTTACATGTTTATAAATCAGTTTAAAGGTTAAGAGTTGTTAATGCGGGCAATCTGAAGAATCCATATACATAAACAAAATATTCATTTTGGATAACTATATATGTCCAATGTCATTCGCAAAAGATAAAAGTCAGATTAAAGAATGAGGGGAAAAATGCAAATTTATCAGTATTAGTTTATCTTTTAACTGGAAACTGAATTACCTGATTGATAGGCCTTCTGATCAAACCCACAATATACAATGTGGGCTTTTTTTGGTCATTTACTTTAAAAATAAAATCTCTACATGATGATTTATAAAGCATAAAGATTAACCCCTCCCTTCCCACATGACCCACACTGATCAGAAGCGTTTGCCTGTAACTGAACCAATCTTGCAGTCACTCTGGAAAACAGCTAATCAGTATGGTCTGTGCTAGGACACATCATGGGAATAATTTACATTCTTATTTTATTCCAAATGTTCCGATATTACCAGAGCTAAGAAATAGTCATGGCTTCCTCATATATTTTCAAGAAAAGGTCTAAACAGTACTCTGAGAAGACCACAAATTCCAGTGGCAGTTTTTAATGGCTGATGAGGGCTGCCTGCAGATGAGAAAGGGACTGTGGAAAGTAAAAATTGTTTATGGATTTTACTGGAACTCTGGTGGAGACAGTCTAGATGAGCATACCCTATGCACCATCTTAGAAACAACTACCGAGGATACAACCACGTTCCGCATCATATTCTGACATTGCTTAAGTATTGTTAAGGGGTTTCTCTGTAAAGGGGAATTGAGGCCAATACCAACTATTAAAAATGTGAAGTGAAATTGGCTTTGTGAAACACAACGCCAAAATCCTGGAATAATTTCTGGACATGAAAACACAATGTACATCAATGCACTTGCCTCAGCATAGTTTTTCATGGGTAGATTACCTACACCATACACTTTGCCACATACAGTCTAAGATCCCAATTGTTTTCCAGATGTTCATGAGATCTTCCTGATCCAAATATGGTATTTTGTATCTTTTGTTACCCATTAGCTAATGAATGAGACTTACAGAGCTAAAATACACGGCCAGAACAATTTGACTTAAACAATTCTTATGTTCTGTATTTCACTTATGAATAAGGAACTGCAGCACACAATTACTTGGAAGTTATAGTTGCATTTCCTAAATTATTAAACCATATTTCAAACACACACAGAGTACCCATAAAATACCTATAGTCAAAGAAAGCTGAGAGCAGAACTTTGGGTATTCTTTGAATGACTCGTTCAATTAATTGTGCCTTTATTTCTCAACTTTCTTGACTCACCTTTTTAATCAAAATTACTCAAAATTAATTTTATGAACACTTTCTGCTCTTTAATTGTTTTATAAATAACTGACTAGGGAAATAAATATCATTCAAACCCAGAAATCTATTTTATGTTAAGTAGGTCACAGGCTGCTTGGCATTTGCCAGAAAAGTATCTCCTGAGCTCACTAGTGCAGGACCAGCTTCCCTTCTTCAGAGGAAAGTTAGAAAATGGAGTCTGCAGCTCAGGTCTAGAAAACAGTCAAACTGAACATCACTGTTACACAAAAACTGTATGTTCCACTGTAAAACATTCAGAGGTCTGACAACAAGAACAAAAAAATCTGGAGCACTGCTAAATTTAAATTCACTTTCAGATTCAAGACAGTCCTCACTGCTTTCCTCGCAGCTCATTTACACTCCTGCTCAAGATGCCAGCTGGCATTCAGACTGTTGTTAGGAAAAGTTTAGGGGATGAGCTATTGAGAGACAGTCAATGTTGGTAAGTAAGGCCTTTCATTTCACCTCTACAAGAACTTATTGCTTTTTCTTAAGCAATCACATGCAAGCAATTCAAATGTAATCCTTTTCCTGAACCCCAACAATAAAGTATATATCCTACTCTGTGCAGAGCTGCACTTTGCCTGACCACTACATAAGCACCTGCCAAACATAATAAACGCTTGCAGTGCAGGTATATCATTACATTTGTCTGCCATGATGGCTTGATTAAATTGACCTCTTGTCATTCAAAAGGCTGAACAGACATCTGGAATAGCATGGTGGTATGGCACACTTGTGCTTTTTATATTGAAAATATTTCAACCTTCTGAAAATTGTTACATAGAAGATAGAACTGTCATCTATACGTGTTTGCAGTTTGTGTGTTGGTTTTTAATGATTATCTTTAAATGGTCTGCACTGAAATAAAACCAAAATATCATTCATCAAAGATAAATAACTTCTACGCTTCATGTTTAAACTAGATTATTTGCTTAGGAAGAAAACATTCACCACCACTAAGTTTGGAAAATAGCAATGCTTTGCATTCACATAATACTTTATGCCTGTGGATTAATCTTTTTTTTAAACATGTCCACTGCTCAGGATCTGAACTGCTCATGGCTGAACCAGTGAGACCTCATCAGTGTGTCAGTGATTGTATCCCCTAAAGCCAAGCTTCTCTATTTTCTATGTCCTATATCTACCTCTGCACAGTGCATCATGCAGTTATACTGCCCTACTGAATCTGAACTTAAATTTCCTGAATGAACTGCTTTTGTGAGGAGATGCTGAATGGGTCTTAGGAAACCTTTTTTATGTCTTAGAGTAGTGCAGAAAGGGACCATTTTTCTTATGAGTTCCCACAACTTCCAGGGACATCACCTAGAGATTTTCAAATTGTGCATTACTTCTCAGGCCTTCTTCTGAACAGAGGCCAGGATAAGTGTCACATCTCACTTTTGCCTCAACAAGAAGCATCACTAATGCTTCTGAAAAGAGGTTACAAAAATACTTAAGATAGCTCTTAAGAGGCAAAAGAACGTTTCCAACGGTGCCTCCAGAGAACTGGAGACCAGCAGCTGACAAAAATTGTATATGAATGTTCACATACCTGTTAAACTAGAAAGCAGTTCCATACTTTCCTAGAGCACTATTTTTACTGAGAAGAGCACAATTATGGATGTATAAAAAAAACGGTTCAACCACCCTTCAGAATGGGAAGGCAATGGTCTTGAAGCTTGAGGAAGCCTTTACTGTACCTTTGGAGCTGAATTAGCAGTTGCCATCAGACAACGTATGAAGGGGCACATCTTATATGGTCTGAGGTGGATTTAAACTGATGGAGTCACAGACTGTGTTGATGCAGTGTGATGGGAGATGTCACTTTTCCATGTCTGCTCTCTGCTTATCTAAGGGTCCATTAGATGGAGAGGACATCATAATCATCTGGGGAAACAGGCCTGAGCAGACACTGAGATAAGTTTCTGTAGGTGTACACTGCTTCTCAAACAGTGAATTTTTAAGATGCACCATAAAAAGTGCTATCATGTATGTCAGTAGTAGCGTCAAGTCCCACAGGGACACACACTGTCCCCTTGCTGTGGATAACCCTGCACCTTGACTGACAACAGCCCAGGGAAAAAATAAATCTTATGTAGATCAAATGCTAGTCATGCTCTTCTTACACTCAACTCAACAAAGTCATCCTCTTGGTAGAAGACATGAACCGTTGTCTGGATGGGAGTTTCAGCTGTCATATACATTTCAGAGAAGGAAGGAGTCAGAGAATGGTGTGACTCCTTTAATGGTAGTAATTCTATAAGTAATTGGCCTTTCAGCATGTTGCAGATTATTTATTCCAAAAAATAGATGTATATATGATGGTAGCTGGGCTTGACCCAAAATGCATGTAAAACCAAGCTCTTTAATTGCTTTAAAATTATCTTAATAATTAAGTTCTTATGAAGATGGTGATATGAGGTATGATTTAGACAAGCTAACTGCAGTTCCTGGGATACATTCTGTTCTCAGTGGCATTGGAAAAAATGTGGAGTAACTCCAGTTATAATTTAGCATAAATTACTTACTTTCTTCTGGTGGAACTGAAAGGAGAATCTAGTCTGATTAATGCTAAATGAAGAACAGCATGACTACTCACTGCATCTATTTTCAGTGAAAAATTACTAGAACTATATTCATTCATTTGTAATACAAATGTGGATGGACAGATCTTCGTTGTATTCCTAGTAATCTGTGTGGTGGCTAGGCTGGTTTTGGTTTTGCTGCATTCCTATTAGGTGAGCGCAACTCTGGAATAACTGTTCCAGAGTAAATTTATATATGTTAAAAATAGAATTTGCTTTTTGATGAGCAGGTGGTACAAAAAAAAGCAAACCAATTCATTGATAAGGGTCTGAATGAATATCAACAAAGCACTTGGAGAAAAATCACTTCATCCTCACTCAGCATTCAGAGGCAAAACCGCCCTTCTCCCAAAAAGCACTTCTATATTTTGTCAGATGGGGCTTGGGATATGGTGACAAAGATAGGCTGAGGTCCTAGTCTGAATTTAAATTCAAACTTTTCCAAGTTTAGCAATGTTCAGATCTGAAAGTTTTGCTCATCTCACTGAAAATTGCTTTATATTTTTCTTACATACACAATTTCAGCCAAGCTGAAACTGGGCACTGGAGGGATGCCCAGGGTGCAGAGATGACTATCTGATTTAGAAGATGGAATTAAAACCTGTTTCACTGGGACTTCTCCCATCTTCTCCCAACTGTGTTACAGTTAACACAGGAATTCAATTCAAGTGAGGCTGGAGGTAACCTTAGAGTCCAGGCCCATGATGATCAGGGTAACATCTGGTGAGTCTTGTTTTTACTTTTCTAGGGATTTGTTACCTTTCTCTTTGTTACCTCAGGGGTTGGATGTAATAGGATACGAGGTCTGACTGAAGGCAAGTGGAAGACCAAAAATAAGGTGAAGAGGGAAAGTAAAAAGGAAAAGGAGGGAAAGGAAAAAAGGGGAGAAAAAGTGGTGTTACCAAGAATACTGGCGGAGGGAGAGTGCAAATAGACTTGACAGCTTACTGGGAGACAGGTTATGATAAACCCTACAAGAAACTATAGACTTTGGCTCTGAATGCCACTATTTTTAAACATGGATATTTTTTCATTCCATAGCAATTCTGAAGGCTCTGAAACAATTACTACACACACAGCCCGTATGGCTGCTGCTGCTTTAAGTTATGCTGCTGATAGTTCAGAAAGTCTTGCTGATCCCTGACAAAACTGTTCTGGATTTCCATTATTGTAACTGACAACATAGTCAGGGTGAACAATGTACAGACAGCCTATGAACATGCCAAAGAGCAGGAAGACATGCAGAACAAAAGTGAAATGTAGGTCATTTGATAAGGTGATAGACAAAGTCCAACTGAAGTTCATACAACTATAGAATGGTTTGGGTTGGAAGGGACCTTTAAAGATCATCTAGTCCAACCGCCCTGCCACGGGCAGGGGCATCTTTCATTAGATCGGGTTACTTACAGCCCTGTCCAACCTGACCTTGAACACTTCCAGGGATGGAGCATTCACAACTTCTCTGGGCAACCTGTTCCAGTGTCTTACCACCCTCATTGCAGAAAATTTTATTTCTTATGTCCAATGTAAATCTACCCTCTTGCCCTGTCACTGGAGGCCTTGGTAGAAAGTCTCTCTCTTATAAGCCCCCTTTAAGTACTGAAAGGCTGCAATAAGGTCTCCCCTGAGCCTTCTCTTCTCCAGGCTGAACAACCTCAACTCGCTCAGCCTTTCTTCATAGGAGAGGTGTTCCAGTCCTCTGACCATTTTTGTGGCCCTCCTCTGGACCCACTCTAAGAGGTCTGTGTCTTTCTTGTATTGGGGACCCCAGAACTGGATGTAGTACTCCAGGTAGGGGTCTCATGAGAGCAGAGTAGAGGGGCAGAATCACCTCCCTCGACCTGCTGGCCATGCTTCTTTTGATGTAGCCCAGGATATGACTGGCTTTCTGGGCTACAAGCGCACATTGCCAGACCATTGCGTTGAATGTGGTGAGGGCTGTGAAGGGCAACAAGCAGGGCTTCTGCAGGTCTATCAGCAGCAAAGACTAGGAAAAATGTGTGCCAGCTGCTGAATAGGGCAGGTGACAATGAACCTGGTGATGAAGGATGTGAAAAGGGCAGAGGTACTCAATTCGTTCTTTGTCTCCATCTTTACTGGTAAGCCAGGAATCACAGGTCCCTAAGACCAGAGGGAAAGTCTGATGCAATGAAGACTTACCTTTGGTGGAGAAGGATCAGGTCAGGGAACACTGAAACATAACTGGACATACGTAAATCCATGTGACTTAACAGGATGTGCCCACAGGTGCTGAGGGAGCTGGCTGGTATCACTGTGAGTCCACTCTTGATTATCTATGAAAGGTCATAGTGATCAAGGGAGATTCCTGAGTACTGAGAAAAAGCAAATGTCATTACCATCTTCAAGAAGGCATGAAGGATGGTCCAGGGAACTACAGGTCAGAGACCCTCACCTCGATCCCTGGGAAGGTGACGAGCAAATAATCCTGAGAACCATTTCCAAACAAAGGACAAGAAGATGACTGGGAGTAGCCAGCATGGATTTACGAGGATGAAATCATGCCTAACCTGAGAGGCTTCTACAATGGAATGAATAGGGGAAAGCAGTGAATGCTGTTTATCTTGACTTTAGCACAGCTTCTGACACTGTCTCCCTTAACATCCTCAGAGACATATTGATGGAGTATGGGCTAGATAAATGGACAGGGAATTGGATTGAAAACTGGCTGAACTGCTGGGATGAAAGGGCTGTGATCAGCAGCATGAAGCCCAGCTGCAGGCCAGTCACTAGTGGTGTACCAGAGGTAAATATGGGAGCCAATACTGTATACCATTGTCATTAATGAGCTGGATGCTGGGACAGCATGCACCTTCAACAAGTTTGCAGATGATACAAAACTGGGAGGAGTGGTTGATAGACCAGATGGCTGTGCTGCTTATCAGAGGGATCTGGACATGCTGGAGAAATGGACCAAGGGGAATCTCATGGAGTTCAGCAAAGGGAAGTGTGAAGTCCTGCCCCTGGGGAGGAACAACCCCAGGCACTGGAACAAGTTGCCCAGAGAGGCTGTGGAGTCTCTATCCTGGAGATATTCAAAACCCAACTGGACACAGCCCTGAGCAAGCTGTCGTAGCTGACCCTGCTTGAGAAGGCGGGGGGTTGGACTGGGCAATTTCCAGAGGTGCCCACCAGCCTCAGCCATTCTGTGACATTACCTTTGCTGGGACATGGCTCTACCCCTGTATAATTTTGAGGAGCTAGTGGCTCCTACTCTATAGCCAGTGGTATCACATACAAAAGAAGCTGTTTGTGTAGTATATAAATGCAGCAGAACCTGTATAAAGGTCACAAAGACATATTCTCTTTTATCTACTCGTAGGCACTGCAACTGGAGTGAGCGATTCCATAATTCATTTCAATGGGAGTTTTGTTAGCATTAGATGTAGGTTCCAAATGCCTGACCTGCATTTTTATGGGTGATTTGTTAGCAGCAGTGGGTAATCCTGCAGAGAGAAGAGGTTTTGATACTCAGCAGAGTACTAACTTTACCTCATCTCCATTTCTAAGAGAACTTTAGATAGCAGGGTAATTCATGTTTTCAGAATGCTGCATTTTGCATCAAACTGTTTACTGTAATGAAACAAGTAATTTATTTTTATCTGAGCCTGCATCACATCTCTCACTTCACTGCTGGTTCTGAACATCAGCAGAAGGTGCTTGAACTGTGCTTCTCCACACCAGTGATGCATCCACAAGGGGATCTTCCACAGCCCAGAGTAACGGTTCGTAAGTGTCACTGGACAAAGTTGTACAACATTTCATTTTTTTCTTTTTAATCTTATCTGGTGATAAGAAAGGTTTGAAATTTGTTCCTTGGGAAAGAAAACTGGCATTTTTATCACCTAAGCATAAATCCGACATTAACCTTGCTGGTTATTGGTATTAATTGTGTTTGTCATGATCTTAAAGGAAATGCAAAAACTAATATTATCACTTAACCATAATATGTGGTTGGCAAGTATACACAGCAGTTTCATACCAGGAAGGTATAATGGATATCTGCAAGCTGAATACTTTATATAAATATTATTTTTGTATTGTGAATGTCATTATCAAATCTAATATAAAAGACATAAACTATGATATATTTTAATGTTGGAGGAAAAAGGAACACAGAATGTTATTGGTGAGGAAGGTTCCTGCAGAGCAGAGACAGTTTCTTCTGTGAAGTGGCTGTCACAAAGTGACACTGGATCCCTCTAATACAGCAAAGTTCAAATAAGTGAAATCATGTCGACATCTCTTACATAATTATAACATTTAGTTCCATAAATTACATGAAAGCTTTGAATGTATTTTAGTGATACTACAGATTTCAGTAACATTATAGTACGTTCACATATTAAAAACTCCTTCAAACATTGCCAACTTATTTTTTTTACTTAATATAAAAATTACCTACCAAGAAAAGACACTTCTCATAAAAGGAAAGGGATTTCTGGAATAATTTACAAAAGCACACTGCATGACAAGTTTTCTAACACTGAAGATAAGCCTCAGCTGCTGATAGACCAACATTTTCCCAATGTCTGCTTAATGTAAAAAGACAGAAACCACCATGAGGACAGAATCCCCAAATCCCTTCCCCACATGTTATAACCCTTAAAGTCCCTCTTGTCCCTTTCGCTCTTTGTGGTCCAATGAAACTCTCTCTGTTTTGCAGAGTAACATGGTTGGGAGGAGAAGAAGTAAATGCCAACTGCTCTCCATCCCTGCAGCTGCCCTCGCGTAAGGCTTGGGATTGTCCTGACAGCCCTAAGAGCTGGCTAGACCCTGACTGCTGAGGAGCGCAATGAATCCAGCCCCCACTTCGTGGATGAATACTAGGTTATTATATAAACAGTGAGCAGGAAAATTATCAATAGTGTCATTCAAAGTGCGTGTCCAACCCATTCTTTCATGGAGTTTTCCCACGAGGAAATCTTTCTAAGCAAAAAGCAGGCTGAGGCTCTGGGTATGGTGCTGAGCACTTAGAGAGGAGTGAGTTTCAAGACATGGGGTGGGATGTAAAAGCCCTAACAAAGGGACTTAACTGGAGGAGATGAGGACCAACTGAGTGCATGTAAACCTCTTTTTCGAGAGGAGAGTGCCTCCGTGCCTCCAGAAGTGGTAGACTGCATAGTCTGGTACCTTCTAGAATGTGGACAGATGTCCAGACTGAGGGGCAGAGGTCTGAAAGAGAAAGACCCAGGAGATGGGACAAGCCATTGGTATATCTATTTTCCTCCAGTAGTTCTTGTGCTAAACTATGCTTCTTCCCTTTTAGGTATCCCTTCTCCTTCAACAAGACCCAAACACCAAGAACCAAACTGTGCTTATGCAATAACAAAAAGAGAAATCTCTCTCTGATATATTTCCATATGTATTTAAGGCATAATTTGAAAAGGAACAAGAAAAATCCCTACTATCTCAAAAACCTCCTAGAACCATAAATACTGCTTTTACTTTTGCAGCTCCCAATAGGTAGCTCTTTGCCTTTTAGATGCTTCTTATAAATCAAATGAGCAAATTAGCTTGGGGGAGCAAGCTGTGCAGTGTCAGCTGGTCAGCAAGAAATGTTCATATACTTGTGGATATACTTGGAAAGCTTGTGCCTCCTCCACCCAGCGCTGCTCTGATAGAGAACAACCCTGTTTCTGCTGGCAGCTGAGTGCCAATGAAGAGCTGCCAGAGCAGCTGTCCCAGGCCCAGGCAGGTCCTTGGCACCGCGGGGGACCTCATTCACCTGGCTGAGCCGCAAGAGACCCACCAGACTAAGGATGTGGGAAACGAGGTATGGCAAGCGCATGCAGGGTAACCCTCGTCACAGCTGCATCCCAGCGCCCTGCACCTTGCTTCTGCTGTGTACGCTGCCTTGTTGTGAGTTGTGCTTTTGGTTTTAAGGGACGAAGGGGAAGCAGTTTTAGATTAATCTTCCCTAAATTACATCTGCAGATTTTCCTTCCTTTGGTCTAGAAAAGAGTTCAAAGATTATCCACCTAAACAGATTTTTTTTTTCAAAATCTTCTTACTTGCTCTTTTTGTTGAAAGACATCATTTGAGGGGGTTCCTTTTCTATTCTGCTTTGAAAACTTGTGGCAGTAAACTGACATGTTCCCTGCCCTTTGCATACTTACCCTAATATAGAAACTTCAATCACAGGCTGAGACGGCTTCTCTCCAAAAGAATTTTCTTCCTTGATCAGTCTTTGAACCTACAGGTCTTTTATTAGATTCCATAAACTTGGGGGTACTCTTGGGGGCAGTTCCATCAGAATTAGCAGGAGATCAAAAATGTCAAAGCATCAAAGCAGCAGTCTGGTCTCCCTCAAGCCAAATGCCAACATAATCAGCCCACTGGTACTTTCCCCATATCCCCCTAAGACTGAGGTTGCAAGGGGTTTAACACGGCTTCCCCAAAAAAGGGAAAGCACACGGATTGAAGGTGAATCCTCCCAAGTGACTGAATAAACCAGCCATGCAGGGACACTATTTGTGGGCTACATAGACTTGAAGCTGTATTACCATTTCACATTTCAGCTCCTCCATTTACCACCACCCTTGAGGCTCATGCTTCCAACAGGACTGGGAGTGGCAGGGCTGCTTTTTGCACCATGTAGATTGAGGTCTGTGGTTTCTACAGTCTGCTCTGTATCAGCTGGTCACGACTACAGGACAGAACTTCGGGCACACAGAAGTTTCTCTTCTTAAAGCAAGGAAATTATTAGTGAATGTGAAAAATTGAGCAGAAAACTGATTTGATAATAGATGGGCTTTCAAAAGAGTAGCAATGCTGGTGGTCCTGAAAAGTGATTACATTTACATATAGCCACTGCAAGATCATATGAACCTGGCTTCACAGTTTCAGTACGAACACCTAGAACTAGGAAAGTTGAGATGAAAACTACCTCTGAAGGTGTTCCCAGCTTTATCCAGTTCTATTCATCACACTTGTGGCTTTTCTTATTCAGCACCCTATCCAAAAGTTTGAAAGGAACAACTGTTATTCATAGCCATATGCACCCGCAGACAAAACTGAGTGGTATGTGAGCTATTGTTTTTATTATTAATTCTGCTGTGAAAGGTTCCTGCCAGGCTGAGGTGTTTAAGGCAGTCGTGTGAACGCTGCAGGACCGGTGCTCTCCATGGGCTTGCTCATGGACTGCCCCACAGCTGAGCTGGCAGCAGTTGCCTCTCACCATCTCGCTGGTGGAGGTTACCACCCTTGCCAATGCACCAGCTTGGGGGCTCCTTTCACCTGCCTCCACCCTGAATCAGGCACCGTGATTCAAGATGGATTAAACACTTCAAAAAAACCCCAACAGAAAACAAGGCAAGACAATTACAAAACAGCTAAGCTGGCAGGTGGAAAAAATGAGTGCAAGGGCAATTGAGTTGGTAGGTAGGACAAACACCTTGGCCTGGGACCTGTGCAAAGCGGCTGAGAGAAGGGGGAGAGAGCAATTTTGCCAGGAGCACATTTAAATTTGGAAGTGAATGAATGTATCATCACCCTCCATGCACCAAAAGGTGCCAGTTACCTATGCAATGAGGATTAAAGGGTCTGGCTGTTACTTCTGCAACAAAGAGTTTGTTTAATCACCTCATTCAGCTGCTTGATCTAACTTCTTAATCTAGTTCAGGTTCCGTCTTTTGGACATGCTCATCTCTCTGTGTATGTTTTATACACAACATATGTGTGTGTCTGTGTATATAGTAAGAAAAACATGTATTTAGAAGTTGAAACTGTCAGAATTACAGTTTCCTGTTCACCCCACCACAAAAGCTCATCTCACGCTTCCAGTCACAATTCATTCATCTTGTGCCTCCATATTATGAAGAAGCTTTAACTATGTGAGTGCAGATTTCCCACCCACCTCCCTGCCCTGTGCTCTGTTTCACTCTATACACAAGTGCCACCAGTATTATTTTAGTTCCTTTTGCTGTGGCTCTACAGGGTCTCAAAGGGGTCTACATTCAAAGCACTGTCAGCGACCTACGTGGAAGACTTCAGACAAGAGGACCAGGCATGCTCGCAGGCTAACACAGCTGAAGCGTGGGTATCTGACGTATCTCTAATTTACAGTAGGGTCACACACATCTGTTCTGTGCGGTTTCCGTCCCGACAGTTCCTGGCAGCGCAGTGCCCCGGCTGTAAAGGTGACCTGGAAGGTCGGAAGACTTGTGGTTGTCTTTCTCATTGTCAGCCTTGGGGAAAAGGAGACCACCAAGAGCCAGAATCTTGGCACTGGCAATATTCAGCATTTGGGAGTGATCTTCCAAGGATTTTGTCTCATCAGTATTTTAGCCTCTCTCAACAGGCCTCCTGCAATGTGCAGTGTTTTTGTAGTGCTGACGCCTTGTAACTGCTGCCTTCTGCAGCCATCAGTGTACCCATATTGCACACTCCAGATTAACAAAGTGCTGATTTCCTTTTTCCTTATCTTCTTTGCCCCTCAGTGAGATTATCCCCCACCACCCTTCTTCCATTGTATTCACCATGGAATTTTCTTTAAGCCAGGTTTTCCAGGCTGCTCAGAGTTCCACTTTTTAAGGGAGGATTCTGGTTCATAGTTTACGTACATTCAGAAAAATGAATTAGCCCACCTCCACCTCACCTTGATGATAGTTCTGGCTTTGATTTCATCTTTTAATTTCTACATCAGCTTTTTTTAGTTGTCCTTATTTTTTTCCTTCTGCATTTCTCAGTGGTGCAGCATTTATTGTACAAGGGAGCAATTTATTGCACAAGGGTGCAGCATTTATTGTACAAGGGAGCAACTGGCCTATTGTACAAGGGAGTAAGGGACCATCCACTCAGACCGCGTTTGGGATGCAACTACTACACTCCTGTGGACAGTGGTAGACAATGAATGTAGTCAACAGTTATTTGATAGAAATGAGAGACTGGGAAAGTTAGCAGTGTGGATCCACAGCAAATATCAGTGATGTAGTTTTATGATTATTTGTAGCAATGAGAAAATGTCACCAGGACCCTAACGTTATTACAATTAATTCAAGACAAACAGACATCAGTTTGTAGCAATACCCTTTACTGCTTGCATTAGGCATGTCCACCTGACTTATGGTTACAATGAAAAAAATCACCATCATGTAAAAAATTCAGATGGCGACGTGAGAGACCGCATGACAAATGTGTGAAAATTGTGATATGACTGTGGACTCACAACAGCCTTTCAAAGTTTGAATTTTGGGATACAGACAAATAAACGAGGCAGACATGGATGTGGCCACAACATTAGTTCTGAGCACTGCATGTGGATGGGTTATTTTGTGAATAAGGAAATCTTCCTTAAAAAGCCAAAAAGTTGAACGCAAAACCCACCAGGCAATCAGTACACAGGGAGTCAGGCAGGAATCGGCTCTTCTAAATATTAGGCCTTCATGTGGAGCAATTTTATTTTTTGTATCATAAACCCAGGAAATATTTTAATACCTTTTGTTGAGCTACTCATCTCCACTTGATAGCCCCGAAGATTTATTCGCTGACTCCAGCTGACTGGGATTAGCGGATCCAAACCATTTAACCGAGGTGCTCTGCTTCCTGCTGAGTTCCAGGTGTCAAAGACTCACTAAGGATGGACTCTCTTTGCATAGGTGATTTGACAAATAATTAATAAACCTACAAAACTGCAAAAGCAGAACTAGGGAAGAGTCTGTATTCAAGAGGAGCTTTTAGCAACAGGCAGTTTACCTGCTCTACTATCACCTTGAACAAATGCATAGATATAATCTGAAGAGAATACAAATAATCACTTGGTCAGAAAACAGGTTTAGGTGGTTTATTCCTGTAAACAATACTTATGACTTAAACATAGATGTGCTTAAAGCTCCCAGCTGGGACTAGGCCAGTATTGTGCAAACTGGTTTAAGAGACAGGAGCGAGATTTCTAGCTGGCCAAAGTGTCCATGTTCTTATTTCAAATGAGCAAATTAAAAAATGGGTGCAATAAAGAAAGTGAAAAAATGGAAAACAGTGTGTAAAGTTATGGGAAAACATGATTCCTGAGCCCAGCTATTTGAGCGGCTATCTTTATTAAATGCTTTATATTTTTAAAAAATGTATAAGAAATCAAATGTCAGTAATCTATATTTGCTACCCACGTAGCTAGTGTAAAGTTTTACTTTCAGAGAGTGTGTTGGTATAACTTTGGGGTTTAGCACATGTCAGAGTTGCTAGGTGCTCCAGTGAAGCGAGTAAAATGTGTAAAATGTGTATAAAATTGAGTAACTCTGTACCCACAGATGAACAGGTTGTGCTTGTTTTGAACTTGTAAAAATGGGACCGGTCAACCAAATAGGTGATTTATAAAGAGAAAACACTACCAGGTATATTCTGTCGTGTGAAAGCAATTGGACTAGCCAGTGGGAAGAATATAATGCAGCATGGCAGGCTTTAATTTACCTCTGCAACGTATCAGGTACCCTCAGCATTTCCAGATCAGAAATGTTTGTCATAAGGCTTTTCCCTTTCGGCACCACTTTTCAGGTCGGTACTCCCTTTAACCCTGATAGTCTCCTTTCCTTTCTCACAGTCTAAACGCACCCCTAGAGCTCAGCAGTTGTCGATTACACCACCTGTGGCTTTCTGACCAACTTCACCTAAAAGTTTTGTCTATGCATGTAGATCTTTCAGAATTAGCTTATTTCAATCCAGATGTAATCACTTAGTTCTTTAAACCAATTTTGTATGATAGATAATCTTCAAAATAATGTTTACCACCAAGAAAGTCAAATTGTACCATCTATCTTAAATATTGTGGAGTCTTAGATATATTAGTGTGGCATTTTCTAATAAATGTTTAATTGATAATCATGAATGATTTGTCTGTTATTACCCCTGTGTTTGTAACACTTTTTCTCCTTCACAAGACTTATTACCCAAAGTATTTGCTACAGGACCAATTTTGGCCCTACTGAAGTTAATGTATACACCTGTTATCTTTGTTGAGAATGAGAACTAGCACAATTTTAAGCATTCTTGTTCTGTACTTAAAGCCCAGCTAACCACCAGAGCTGTTAATAATAGTTCTTGAAGCGTTTATTATTTTTGCTATTATTTTTGCTATTGGATCACACGTACCTGTTCACCTACACTTACAAATAAAAAAAAGGATTAATGCAGTTTCAAAGTGCACAGGGATGCGGTTGCTGAAAGTCAGTGGTATTGCATACTCTTACACTAGACTCCAACTGGCTGCTTAGTTGAAATATCATTCTTTTATGTATTCGATTCTGCATTGTTTCTTTGGCTGATACAGGAACTAAATTAAATACAACTGTTTATGTGACTATTCAGGTCATGGTTTTGCTTTCAAATTTGAGATGAAAAATGCATCAATAGGTCACTTTTATAATATCAATTTTTTAAATTGAAACAGTGTACAGGAGACTGAGCAATTACAAGTGAAGGGTATTAATTGTGCATTAGTTCAGATTTCAATATAATGTAAATTATTGACTAGTATGTCTATACTGAATTAGTGGAGCAAACTGCTGTTCTGTTTAAGCGAATGTTACTGTATTTCGTGTAAGACCACTGAACACATGAAGAATCATCCCAGAGGTGTTATGAAGCAGATTGTTCCACTGATTTTGACATATGGAGATACTGTCAGGGAAGTATGTCTTCCTTAGCTCCAATAAAGGGAACAGCCTTCCTGGTGTCAGACCTTCACATTTTAAGCTTTAGTTCACTAGGTTGTCTTAGACTTAGTTGTATTAGTGACCTGTCAGCAAGGACTCCCTTGAAGAGGAGGCATCCTTTGTACTCATTTTCTCTTTGAACCCTTTGCTTCCATTGAAGAGGGGGCAATGTTAACCTGTTCCTAAGAGCTTCTTTACAGTTTGGGAGCAATAAATCCTTCTTGAAAAACAAAATAAAACAAATTAAAAGAAATTACTGCCAAACATCTCCAATGATCTGGAATTTTATTCCATCCATATACATGCATAGTAACAACATTTGTTGAGAAATTATTTCTATCAGAAGTAGAACATTATCTTTGTGATCACCAGTTGCAGTATTGCTACTCTTATATTTAAATATATCTTATATATGAATTAGATTCATAATTGCAGCATTGAGTTTAGGGTTTTGTTTTAGACTGTGCCTTTCAAAAGATAAAACTGATTGATATGACCTCATTACTTACAATACTGCTTCCAGTAATTTTGTTCATTCTTTATAAAGTATTGCATTTAACAGCAAAGGTTTAAAAATTGAGACAGAGATGCATCAGCGAAAGAAAATACAAGTACTATACAAGAAAAAAATTGCCATCTTCATTTAACGTACGTTTCAGATTAAGAAAGTGGACAGAAACATACTGCTACATACAAATGCAAAGCCTAATGACTAAGGTACTGTATCTGCTAAAATATAAAGTGCAAACTGAGCCCAATTGTTCAAAAAATTGAAATTTTAAGGCGAACTTTACAGCATAGTTGAAACTTCTTTGCAAGTTATATTTTAGCATATACACATATCTGCAACAGCATATAAGAAAAAAAATCAGGATACACAAGTGCTTTTGAAGCTATTTCTAAAATGCTTTTCTGTATTGTTTGTGACTATTTTCTTTAAAATCTACTATACAGTGCAAACCATATGTGCTACACAATAACTATACAATAACATTACAAATGACTTTAATATAAAGTTTTTAAATAAAAAATAACATAACTACAGCTATGAATACTGCTGGTAAAATAAATTAATATTTTTGAAAATGGCACCAATAATACACTTTACTAATGGACTGTAATGAAATTACACCTTTAAGTCTTCAACTCAGCAATAGTGAAATCTCCTGATTGTCCAGATGTAATTCAAACAGCTTTCTTTAGACTGTATGGAACAATATGCTAAACACAGGTACCAAAGGTGACCGACCAATTGTTTCATTTGACATGTTCTGCTGCATGTGACGAGCAATAAAACTTCTTATGAGTTATAAAGTTTGAAAGATTGTTGAACTGGATGTCACACAGTCGGCAATACTTTCCACTGGTTGGGGCCTGGGTAGAACCATTCACGCCTTTAGCTATACTAGACAACTGTTCCTCTGCTGTAGGAATTGCTGGAGAGACATTTTCATTTGCAGTTAAGGGATTCTCAGAGAGCCAAGAAGGAGACTTGTGCCCATCTTCATGTGGAGGATTCTGGGAAATGTTCTCTTGCTGTGGGTTTGTGGCAGGTCTTTCCTCCTGTTTTAGTCCCCCATTAACTATTACCATGCCTCGGTTTTTCGGCAATAGTGGAAGAGACTCTTTCTTCTGCACAGCACATCCATTCGAAGGCGCCTGGCCTTTAGGAGATTCACTTTCTGTATTTGTGCTTTGCTCTAAATCAGTATTATGAATGACAAGAGAACCAGAAATATAATCACTTGGCTTTATTCCATAATATGGAGAAAGCTGATCTGCTCCTTTAGCTTTCTTTATTGCTCCAGGGTAAAGGCATTGTGGAAGAAACAAATGTTTGTTTTCTTCTTTTGTAGCAATAAGCTGGGCCGCTTCACTAAAGACTTTCAGTCCTTGAAGTGTTGCTAAGTGTGTGGAAAATAAGTTTCCATTAGGAGAGGACTGTTTTGAGTTTCCGTTTTTCTCACATTTGATTATGCTTCTTTCGTAACTGACATCTGGGCTGTTTCTTTCACTTTCTGGGTTTTGAAATACCTTACTGTCGAGCTGTCCCAGGTCGTTACGCTGATGGGCAGTGACAGGGCAAAAATTCTGCTTGTGAGCCAGGTAGTTCTCTACCTTGTTAAAACTGATCTTGCATACTGTGCACTCATGGTAGTCCAGCAGCCTTTTGGGAGAAGTGGATGTCCTCTCTGATGGGGGTAAGCATTTTTTACTGAGATCTATTGGCACATCCATCTCCAAGCAAGACACAGTGGAGTGGGGAGTATCACACTTTGAAACTGGAACGCACTTGTTAATAGACAGTGATGTTTCCAGATGCTTCGAGACTATTCCTGGAAAGATATCACATCGTGGATGGTAACATTCTCCAAGGCCTTCTGTTGACTCTTGAGTAGATGTACAAGGATTGCCAAGATTAGCCACTTCTAGAAATCTCTGTTGAACTAGTGGTGGCCTTTGCTCTTGCTCTGGTAGGCACATCTCATACATCTTCCTTCGCTTCCGCGTACGCATTGTTCTCTGCATAGCAGGCACTTTGTTGGAAGCGGACCTCTTCAGTGGGGGATCGTGGCGAGTGGCGCAGTAATACTGCTTGTGGACCATGTACGTTTCATGTCTGCTGAAAGTAATATTACAAGCTTCACACGTGGTCTTGTTAGGATCACTCTCCCCTTCTACTAAAGGAGCATTGGGATTCTTCACATCAGAAGTTTTTCCATTTATCTTCTCATCGCCGTTGCTTGCAGCTGACAACTTCTTAGATTGTGCTGTAAAGTCTTTTTCATGACTTTTATTGTTTGGCCCAATCAAATCTAAAACATTGGAAGAGTTTATGCACGATGTCTGCAGAAGTTGATTATCTGGATCTGATGTGTGAGGAGCTGCATTCAGGATGTTTATAGAGCTTTGACCGTTACTGGGACTTACAGCGTCTGGTATTTTTTCTGGAACACTGGAAAAATCTGGTGACTTTGCCATCTGCTGCCATCGGCTGCTGCAGTAATGCTTTTTGTGTACCAAGTAGTTGTCCAAATTATTGAATGTTATATTACACTCAAAACATGTAGCCCCTTTGGGCATCAAAGGACTGTAAATTACAGGAGGGTAATTGCTACTTCCATGCCTCAGTCTTCTATGGACCAGTTCAGACATTTTGGCTAATATCTCTGAAGCCTGAGGAACCACAGTGATGTCCTGGGGAAAAGCAAACTGGGAAAGAAAAGGTCCCATTGGGAAAGAAGGACCAATATTAGGCTGAACTGGCGATGAAGCAAGTCTTGGACTGGATGGTTCAGATTTTATTTTAGTGTATGAAAAACTCTGCTTATTTGTTGCAGGCTGTGTTTCTGGCCTCTGGTTTGGAAGGAAAAGTGGAGCCTTTTTTTCACATTTATCAAGCTCTGTATCAGAACTTGCATCTTTAGTCTGCATGGTCTTTTGGCTCTGGGGAACATCATTTCTGCTCAACAGGTCCATTGCTGGCTGTAAACCTTCTTCGTTTCTACTTGGAGAGTGTTCAATGTCACTTTCTCTCTGAATCTTGTTGCCAGAGACATGTAACTCTTGGTGCTGCAGTAGCTCCCTCTGAGTTTGGAAGCCAAAATGGCAGTGATTGCATCTAAAGGCAGCTTGAGTAAGATGCGAGAACAGGTGCTGATGAAAGTTAATCACTGAGTCTGCAGTGTAAGTACAAACTGTGCATTTCAGACTAGCACCGGGCGGGAGAAATTCTTCCATTTTGACTCCTATAGAAAAGACAAGTAAAATACAAAATAAAGTGACCATTTTGCCCTTCACGTATACTGGAAAATCAGTTGCACAGAAGGTACAAACACAGAACAATTAGTTTTCTTCTGATGCGATGGTATTAGTCACCCTGAAAATACTTGAATTGGTTCAGAATTTCTTTCCTCAAACTGCTAGAGGATATTCCCAGACTTCTGCTCTGCGTTGGAGACCCTTAGTATCTGCATGCATTCAGCAGAGATGAAGGGAAAGAAAGAACAAGGGAAAGGATAAAAATAGACTGGACTAAATCAAAAGGTCTTAGAAATTACAGTTTTAACTAAGGGAGACATAATGGGCCCCATACACAATCACTGGATATTTTGAATGCACAGAAAGCACATCAAGGTCAAGAGGTTCAAGGTTATGATGTAGCTTGAGATTACAGCCCTCAAACTCAGAGTGCCTGAAAGTCACAGACAGAACAGAAGTAGCACTTTGAGCATTATTGATGCTCAGCTCCTTGCTTGCATGAGTTGGCTGTAGTGTGGGAACAGGATACAGAACTATCCTCGTCAGAAAGGACTGATGAGTTGTGTTCATTGTGAAGGGAGAGGGGAGGAGTAAGACACGGCTTCACCAACATTTTACCTTCCACATATAATGGCCGTAGGCAGCTACTGCTGTAATACAACGTCTTTTCCTCAAGAAATCGTAGCTTTCCCTATCAAGAACAGTACATTCAAAGCCATCTTACAATCACTGAAACAAACAAGCAAATTGTTTCATGGTATTTAGAAATTGAAAATGCTTAGAAAGAGACAAGACCAAATTTCTCTCCTGCAACAACACAGGTTTGGATTACTTGCTAGACAATAAAAACTGAAACTGGTAGGGATGGTATTCGGAATCTAAAATGGCTATTTGTTCTATCTACACACACAAACACATATACCATGCCTTGGCCAGGTAAACTAGGTTTGTGGTAGTTGGACAATACAAAGCTGTAAGAATATTGTGGCTCCATCTGTGGGAAGTCATTCTGTCGGACCTGGAGGTCCTCCCTTCTCCCCTAGCATCGGTGACTCCCACAGTTGTGAGCAACACTTAGAATGTGAACTACTGTGGGCCTCAGAGGCCAGAAGGGAGATGAGGAGATACACAGCACGTTAATCAGTGCTTGTTCCCCGTCAGGCACTTTTTCAGGAGGGCATACCAAGCTTTAGCTCCTCCGCTGCCATGAGATGGTGTTTCATATGCTTCCACATCATGTGATATGGTGGAGTGTGTCTACAGACTTTGCATTTCAGTCGGGGCTCCATGCTCCAGTGGTGTTGGTCTGCTACAGCCCCCAGTGGCAACTGTAACAGAAGCTGAAGCAAACACAGCACTAGCTTACAGGGCATTTGGAAGAAGAATGTTTCATTCCTATTGCAGAAGCTGTTATAACTTGTGATAATCTGTATAGAAAAATAAAGATTGACAGGATCTGAAAGAGAGCAAGAATTATTAACTGACTGGTTTATGACTAAAAAGGAAGAGAAGGCCCGAATTTTAGCCTCTGATCTAAGAAATACCTAAAGATTCTTACTGGAAATTCAGCAGGATCTCAGATCTATGTCTTTCAGGGAACACAGATGCTTATCCCTGGATTGCAAGAAGACATGGCCACTCACAGCTCTTGGCTGAAAGCCCTCTCGACATCTAAGCCAATGGTATGTCACTAAATGCAAAGAGCCGAAGCAACCCTTTTACACAGTGGCTAAGATTTCAGAATTTTCCTCTGCTTGGGGTGAAATGAAGTTGTTATCTTCCAAGAATACCTGGTTTTAATTACTAGGCTGTAAGACACGCTGGGCTGCATTCACCTGCTCTTGTTGAAGCTGTTCCTAGTGTTCCGCTGGTTCACTGAACAGTGAAATATTTGCTAGGCAAGAGACAGAAAATGGCAATAGCCTGTTATTCAAAGTTAAGATCTGGAAGCACAAAAAGATCTGACCTCTAAATGAATGGCTAAGTGTTGTCTGTGTTGTCTAAATAAGGAAGTTTCTCACTGAGCACTCTTCTAGTCCTGTTCTGGGAGGTACCAAACTCCTCCAAGGCAACATGATGCCTTCTAGATTTGTAATTGCTGCCCAAGTATCAGAGGAACATTTTTCACTTCACCAAGTCCACACAGTAGACTCGCACTCCCCCAAGAGTTTTGACACTGCAGCCGAATAAGGCTTTCTCCTGTGAATAAAGCACCCATTAGTGTCCTGTAGACTCCGTCCATTTAACAGGAGGATCAGGAACTCCTGTAGGGCCCTCGCCTCTTTCCAGACACAGCTCTGTACACTAGACAGCCAACACACCCATACCTGACACTGCAGTCTTTCTTATTTGTAGGTTTTCTCTGCTACTGAAAACTCCAATGCAGAATGTTCTGCAAACTCATAACTTGTGTTTCCAGACCTAAGTCAAAACAAATTCAAACAGCACACTCAAAGGACCTTCAGGGAGGGAGATAAGATTCCTGCTGAGTTCCAGATTTTTTATCTCAGGAATTTTGTAATCCCACTTTCCATATATCTATTATTATAATTTTAACAACATGGACAAAGAAAATACTATCCCTGTTTTATATTTATAAGGAGGGAAAAGAATATTTGTATGAACCAAGAAGTTTTTATGAAACAAATGTCCTGGGAAAAGCAGAGTTCCAGACCCTGGTCCTTAAAGCCTCCTGCCTAAGAAGCCTACTCTAGGACCCCACAATCTTATTTCAGAAGGACTTGCTCCCTGGTGGTGTATATTTCTCCGCTGAGCATCAAAACAGGGTAGGTAGAGATTGTAGTGTAGCAGACTCACATTTGGTGGATGGAATCCTGAAGTAATGGATTGAATCTCTCAGAGACCAAGCAGCGGCAGTCTAACTGTGCCTGGATTCCTGAGCATACCTTCACTAGTAAAGAAATGCTGCCTGTATGCGTGTATATACATATTAAGAGAGCGACAGCATTCAAATGAGGATTAGTAGATAAGAAAAATGACACTGGTTACCTGGGAGAGGTGCTTGGTGTAGAACACAGGTCAGAAACTGTTGACATTTCGGTAGTATCTACACCCAATGCTTGCATATATTTGGAGAGACATTGATCCACTGAAAGTCTATAGTAAGTAATTCTTCAAATAGCTAAAGCTAGACGATGATACAGGAAAATACATGGTACTTACCACTGTGAGAATTTAGGTGCATTTCCAGAGCTCTTGCGTTAGAAAAACTTTTGGTGCACTGCGGAAAGGGGCAGACACTGGATATCTGCTGAGCACTATCTTCATTCTCCTCTGACAGCTGAGGCCCCTCTCTTTGCCTCCCACTGCAGTAGTACATGAGATGGGCCTGCAGGTTCCGCTCACTTCGATACCAAATGCCACAGGATTTGCAAGGGAATATGTCCTCTACAAGCAAATATAACCAGGTGCAGGTTAGCCACGGTGCACTCAGTGCCAACCAATTAACACAGCTGGATGAATTCCCCTCACTTTCCCATTAAACGCATGCTTATTTAATAAAATATGGAAAACAGAGCCACGGTTTTATTAAAATGTCACTTTCAGGTGAGAGACTCAATGTGGGAGACAGTTGTTTCTTTCAAAATGAGATTTTAAAAATAGTTACTATAAAAACACCAGCTAGAAGTTTGTGGCATGTATTTATTTAAAAAATGAAATGAAATTAATTTTTTTATTGTGAATATGCAGTACTAATTCAATAACTAAGTTGTATGTCCAATACATCACTACTCAATAGGTGACATCTTTCAATGGTGCTTCTTCTTTTGTGTGCAGAAGTCTTTCCAGCATTGGGCCTTAGAATTTCTGAGTGCTAATTGCAGATCATTCTGAAGAAGGTATATTTTCAGAATGCTTATGCAGTTATTGCTGTAAAATCCTGTTGCTCTGATATCCAGGAGGCCAGACTAGATTACATTTCCTTAAGATCCTACAGCGTTGAATCTAATATTATACTAAGCATCATGTTTATTTCCTGGGTTCCTGTTGTTATTAATATTAAAAGTTAAAATTTCTAATGTACTTTCTGTCCTCTTGTTTTTGGTAAATTGTTACTGTTCCACTTTTCACTATGCAAAAGGGATATTTGCTAAGAATAGTGCAATTTTTCATTGTCTTCTATCCCAAAGTGTCAGCATCCTCTCTGAGGGGAAGACAATGCAGAGGTTGCACAGAGTGCTTCCCAGCAGCAGAGGGAGTAGACATTTTGATCATGTACCGAAGGCTACATACTTTACTCATGTGAAGAGTAATAATGAATACTGTGTATTTACACAAAGCAGACAGATATTTGGTTCTTAATATCCTGTCAGGATACCCACACAGTGCATGTTGTGTATCTGTCTCAGGACAAAAGACCTGTCTGATCTTTCTGAAAGCTGAACTTGTCCTATCAGTAAGAACAAGGAAGAAAGCCAGCCCTTTAGGGTACATCTACACTGTAAATTAAACAGTGACAGGGTCCAGACTAGAGCACTGAACTTCGTGTTTATATTGTCAAATCATGAGAACGGTCCCTTCCACACGTTTGGCTTAAGTCAATTAACACCTTCCCCATTCCTGCACACAGTTCAGGAGTTACCACGGGCCTAAGATCATTCCCTGCAACTGGTTTGGTCACTTCTTGCCTGGTTTTGAGACTAAGAGAGGATAAAATTACGAGTGCAGCAAGGCTATGCCAGGTGACCTCAGGATCAGAGAATGGGCAATTGCAGTCAACATCAAAACACATCTTGGTCAACATCAAAACTCCCACTGACTTCAGAATACAAAAAACTGCTAGTGATCGTAATTTAGTCTTGAAGAATGGTTGGCTGCTCTGAAAATATGGCATGTGTAGCTGATGATGTAATTCATCATCATTCATGACGATTTATGTTTAATTTAAAATATTGATGTGTATAGGACAACTGCTCTGTTCCAATTCCTTTGGGTGAACAAAGTTGAAGACTCCAACCCATTGAAATGGATGAGTTTTTTATTTGTTAAATATCTACAAATGCAGCCAAAATGTACATTGCTTAGTTTGCTTCTCTGACTGCATTGCTAATGCTTGTCTATTTTTCTGCTCATGAATTTGCATAAAATATTTTCATCCGTACCAGTTTCTATTTTTCCATTTGCCAGTGAATAATTGTGCATGAATTTAACACACAAACACTTAATGGAGCAGTTAGTATTCCAGTATATAACACTATTAAAACATTACTGATACAGCTTGCATCATCTGAAATGCCCATCTCATGTGAAAGCTGACATTTCAGCATTTGTTTTTGGCTTCAAATCATTTAAAAAAGTTGAACTGTTGAGGTTTCCAGAGAAGAGAAAGTCCAAAAGTAGTAATAGGAAATTCTGATATGGGCAATGTCCTATTTGAATTCATTTGATTACATTCTGTCACAGAATTGAACTTTCTGATTATCTTAATGAATTTGACTTCCAGCCATCTTTATTTCCTATGGGCTAGATGGCCTGGACAGTCTGTAGCTCCAGTTATGCATGGTGAATATGTGACTCCCATTACGTGCCAGGCAGAGGAAATGCATTTGAGGAGTTTTGTACCATTAGAGGATGGAATACCAGGGAGAACAATCTATAGGGATGGGATCTGAAACTATAAGTCCCCTAAAGCAATGCAAAATAGATAAAGGCCACTTGAAGTTAATGTTTTAATTCTTTAAAAGCAAAATATTTCGATTTGTTTCAATGGATAGTTTCCAAATATTTCAATGGATCAATTCAGGAAATGAAACATTCAAGTTCAAGCTGAATGCACCAAAGGTGATATTCTAATTTTGATGTTTCAAATATAAAATGTTGGGAAACATAAAAAACCGCAACCCTACAACACTTAATTTTTCTAGAAACCGAATTTTTTTCAGAGATCTAGCAAAAGAATGGTTAAGAGATGTCTCACTACAAATCTAGAGGTGCATTCACCATATTACTAGACCCACATCTGGCTCGAGACTTTACTGAAGAAACTGAATTTCACCGGCTCAAAAATGAAATGTGGAAACAGCCGTGTCTGGTCAGAGGCAGAGTCAGAACTGGGGTGGAAAGGTCTGGACAGTGAGACTTGCTACTTTGCCAGCCTCCTGGAGTTAAGAGTACACAGGTTACTCCGAGTTGCTGTTAAGCCTGTATAGCAAGAGCTGATGATGCACCATAAACATAGAGTCCTCTTAGCAGCAGAAGTAGCAATGATCAGTGCAAAAGGCAGTGCTGGCAGCAAAGGTGTTTCCAGAAATTTGATGCTGTAGAAATCTGACTACTTTGCCAAAGCCTAGAGTTGGCCTCGTGTAGATTTGCACAAAAATACACCCTCAGCTGAAACAAGCTGTGAATGAGTCGTTGCCTTTAGGCTAGGTAACTCCCTCCCTGGTGGCTCCCTTGCAGCTGTTGGCTATAAATGCTGGTCTGCCCTAACTGTGGTAGCTTGGGTGTCCATTTTAGGGGCTCCTGATACTTTCTTTTGGAAAGGTCCTGTACAGTGCTAATTGCTGGTTCTGTGAGCAGATATGTCAGCTCACAGCAGCCACACTGCTAGGGTAAAAATGAATGTGCTTAGCGAAAGGGCTTGAGGTTGCTGCCAACTCACTCTCTGGAAGGGAGGGCTTGGATGACTTAGACATTTTAAGGGTTATCTTTTAAAACAGGCTAATAATAAATGTGTAGCTATCGAGACTGCTTACCCAGAAAATAAGCAATTACAAAAAAAAAAAAGGGAAAAGATGGAATTAAAGGTATTAATCACAGATATTTTAACTAGTCCTGTCTGAAGAGCTTGAAGATAGTGTGACTGTTCAAGATACAGTGCTATTCAGTGTGAGCCCGAGTGGCAGATCATGGGCCTACGTGTGCACTCACACCTGAAATACTGTGTTCAGTAGTTCACTGTATCTAATTACAATGCTTACAAACCACAGGAAGCATGGGGACGTGCTCCAGCATGGGGTCTAAATGGACAGGCTTACAAAGTACTGAGAACTGAGAATGTGCAATAGGTCTAAGACATGACTGGTGAAGATCATGGTAACAGCTAACATATTTGAAAAGTACTTAGAGAGGAGGATGAGGAACTAGGGCTGTATAAAGGTAAAAAGGAGCAATAAGAAAAAGCTAAAGAAATGAAATTTAATAAGCAGAACATTCAAGCTGAATTGTCCCAGTTCAGGAACTGACTTACATACTCATGTCCCTCCTCTCTAAGGACAGCACTTAATTACATGTTGTATTTTGTCCATGATAGGGTCTACTGATGTCCAGAGGATGTAAAAACATTCTTGGGTAGCCACATTGACTGGAGATACTACAATAAATCAGGGCTACTATAAAGCATGATCTCCCCTGCATTTTGAAACAGCTACTGAAGAGATGTGTACTTTCTTTCCACCGAGTATCATGAATTATTACCAGAAGCTGCAGCTGTAAGCAACAAGCTTACTTGAGCAGCAGAGGCTGGACTTTGTGAGCCAACAGGCCTGTCTTATCTACTTTTTAAAGTTTCTGATCCTATTGCCTCTGGGAGCAGATCACAGAACCTCCAGACGAGGGCAGGTCGGGTACTCTGGGTGAAGCTCTTGCAGAGCCCAGCTGCCAGACTGCTCTTCTTCCTCCTTGTATGTCTGCGAGTTCATCTGAGATGATGGGGAAACAAAAGCAGGCTTCGAGCTGTGGGTTTTAGGTCGTGTGGTTTCTGTGGTTTGAATTCACTATTAGCTCTTCATATGTGCCTTAAAGTACTGCTGTTTTAAAAAAACGCCAGAGAATAGTATTCATCACTTACTGTTCACAATAGCCGTAGGCAAAATAGATGCCATTGCAGCTTGTTGAGGGAGCAATTGTATTGAGTCCAGCAGGCGTGCAGGATACATCCCTTCTGTGAGAGTCATCTGACTAGCAGCTTGCAGCCTTGAGTCAAAATCTACAACAAAGGCAATCAGCTCTTCACCCTCTGAGATGGCCTTGGTTGTGGTACACCAAAGCTGCCCTCCTACAGGAAACATAAAAGCAGAAAGATTTAATTGACGATATCAGATTCCAGAACTTAAAACATCAGGGCCATATCTTCACACTCTTTTTAAATTTTTGATGGTTTGTTCAAGGTAAAAAGGCAAATAATTTTCACTTTTACCGTCTTCCTTCTATCAACATAGGAAATTTCAGTGTATAAGAATAGCAGTTTGGGAATACTTCTCCTAATTATTTGCAGCATGAATATTCATTTTAATTTTTCCTTTTGTCTCCTAATGAAAATTAAGATATAGGTGAAAATATTTCCTATGGCACTTTTCTAATCATTACTTTTCACCAAACTTCCTGTATATTTTTTCATAACTCCAAGTTTGTTTTCTTTTGAATGCCAAATCACAGCACAATAAAACCAAACAGCTGCAAGAAAGAAATCAGATTTCCTCTGAAGGGCGTTCTTCCCCTCCCTTATGTTTGCCACCCTCTTTCTCTAAAAAATCTTCCCTTATGTAATATTCTTCGTAACATGACTGCTTTATCTCTGCTTACACTGACTGAACTTCCTGAAAAGAAGATATGCCAAAGATCTGTTTCATAAAGGCTTATTCAAATAAAGGTTTGTTTAAAAGGGGGGGGAGGTGGAAGAACTTTCATCAAACAGTAAGATACACTATAGCTCTGTGCTGCAAATGTCACGTGTAGTGCATTAAAAAGAAAATTAACTATGCGAGTACATCTACTAATGTATTTGAATGCGATAGTGAATGCTCATTTATTTAACATGTTTAGACAGGCAAAGCACTTATATTGTGTTATCTACACTCTCAGGCCTAGATACATATCCAATACAGTTATGCCTGAAATAATGTTGCATACTTTATATGTCATAAAGCTTTTTTTTTCCTCAGGTTTTGTATATATAGAAAAAGCTATATGTTGTATTCATTAGGCAAGCAAAAACTGTACTCGTTTTGATAAGTAATATTGCTGTGTTTATCTTTCGGCATAACTGCCTTTTCAACTGCACTTCATTTTTTTCCCCTCAAAGAGATTATAGTTTTAAAACAACTTGTTGCAAAAATCTGGTAGAGGAGATAACAACAGTGTATGATATGCCACAGCTAAATGGAAGAATTAGGACATTGTTTTAGAGAAATCTTGGACAATTAATTAAACCAGTCTATTAGCTTTCAAAGATGAGCAAACAAAACAGCATCAGTGACAACGTGTTTCAGTGGAAAAATAAAGCTAAGCTTCCAGACCTCGAAGTGGTGTAAAAGTTTCAAAGCAGAAAAGTGTCTTCGTATTCACCCTTCAGTAATAAAGCAGCTGAAGGTGGCTCCAAAGTTTATGAACAGTTTATTGTGACAGGACCAAAGCATACTAAGGTTTACTACCCTCCAAAATTACAGCATTAAATGGTGCAAATCTGAGTAATTTCCTCTGAAGAATAAGAAGATGAAATATGAAGATAGTGCCATAAATGTCTACAAATGCAGAATCCTAATGACCAAGCAGGAATTCAAACATTCGAAGAGCACAGTCTGACTTACTGCCTGATATAAGTCAGGAGTAAATATACAGAAGCCTTCAGAGTTAAACTGGTACAAAATCTGTTCAAGAGAGAACCAGGCTAAATTCCTAAAGTGTACTTAATTAGTCTTGTAGATAAAAATACGTGATACACACGCTGCAATTTGGGAACCTGAAACTGGGTACTCTCACTGCAAACACCATACAGTCCATTTTCTGGGAGGAACAGGGTTTCCATTATTAACATGCACTTCTATTTTATTTATATACAGAAGGTGTAATGATCAACCAACATGTTTTAGTATATTTTAATACAGAATAAGAGCTCTTCCTAGTCTATATTATTCACTGGCTTTCTTAATAAAATAAAAATGAGTCACTGCAGAAGAACCAACTGAGACTTTCTCTATCCCAGCAAACATCTTGACATGCTGTACCCTTGGGGGGGCGGGGGGGGGAAGAAAGTGTAGTTGATTACTGGGTCTCCAGCTGCAATCAGTCTGGATCAGCTAAAAGGCCGACTCAGTCTCCTGGTGTTAGAGCTCCTTAGGGTGTTGACTCATGTCCAGCAGCAGATTAAACTATGACAGCTGAAGCGGGCAGTGACCTGGGCTGTCTGCTCCACCCAGCTCCTGGAGGCTGTCACACCTACAGCAGACACGGCCGAGTGGGATCTGTGACAGCTTTGGAAGCACAACAATCTCTAGCTTGGCTTATTAAAGGAAACCAGAACTACAGAAGTTTAATCCACTCCTGCATTTGAATACAAACCTTCAGCCCAGCAGGACTCAGATCCAAGAATTACATTGTTATTTTGGTTTTTTTTCATCCTACTGTATAGAAAATGAGGCATTTAAGTGATCATGACATATATGTCCATGTTTTCATCAGTACATGACATCGTGTTAAGTTAAATCCCCAGATGAACTCCCAAAAGATGCATGCTTCCAGCTACTGGAAATGCAGTATACCACCTCTGCAGCAATATTCACCCACAGGGACAGGACATAGTACAGTCCCCTCTTGTCCCCTTCTACGCTTGGTTGCACAGGGTAAGGCAATAGCTGCTGTTTTGAAAGATGCAAAGAACCTTATTCCCCTTAATGCAGTGAATGCAAATATGCTGGCCTTCATGCACAGTGGGACAACAGTGGAAGAGAAGTCTTCTTGAGCCTTCTACTGTATAGTCATGTAAATGACGTGCAGAGAACCTGGCAGAGGCTTCCAAAGTTAACAGGAAGGTCCAATCATGACTATCATATGAACTGTTATGCTGTCTAGACACCCTTGCCAGGGATCAGGGCTTTCTTACAGGTGGTGGTTACAAAACAGGAAAAAAGTTCTTGCTTCCCACAAACCTTTCTGCAAGCTAAGACACAACTGACATCCACACAGTAATTTCTCAGGAGCACACCACCTTTTTATAAAGGAAAGGGCAGTGTTACCGACAGATTTGCAAGAGGATAATAAGGATGTCTCTAAATAGCCTTTGCCAAGTACCAGTGGCGATGGAGAAGGAGATAGGAAGATGTTTGCTTGAAATATTAGCAAAGACATGAAGATTTCATAAGGAAACATAAAGGCTTGTTATTTATATGAAATGAAGGTCTGACTAAACTGGCTAGGAATTTTTTAATCAACTGTTCATTTTGTCAGAAGAAAGCTTATGGGGGTGAAATGGTTCTAACAAAGCTTTACCAAGGCCAAGTTTCTCAGTACTAAGACAGACGTAGTCATCAGAAGAAGAGAAAGGAAGAACCTCCAGATAAGCTCTAATAGGGACGAGTGACAGTGCCTCAGAAATAAAGTCATGGTTATACTATTTGGTCAGAAGGCAAGACAATGGTAGACTGATGATTTTGGCCCTCTTCTCACCTGTAATGAGTAGACTGGTCATCCATTGATACTGAAAAGGGTCTTACTGGTTTTACATGGTGGGGAAAGAAAAGTCTTACTCTTGTTCCAGTGCAGAAGGGAAGTTTTTAAATACCAGAAGGTTTTGTGACATTGGAAAGCTGTTTTCTCTGTAAGTCTAATTCTGACTCTGTGACATTGAAAATAAGCTTCTTGACCCTGCAATACATTGTTTTATATCTATGGTTAAACCAAAGAAATTTACATGATATATAATACATACATGTCAAGCAGAAGAAGAGAACAAAAATGTCTGTAAAGACTATGTATTTATTTGAACTCTTTTTCTAGTTCACACTGCAAGGAATTAGAAATGCTCATTTAATCATAGAAAGTTGTGAAAGTTAGAGAGTATCGTGTTGTGCAAACTAGAGCAAAAAAATTACATTCCAATTGCATTGGCATGAGTTCTTTATCAAATGACATCAGGCACTGAAGCAGCTATCTGATACCTTCAGAGTTTCCACCAAATGGAAAGGTTATTTCAGGATTCTCTTCTTTGTCTGTATCTTTCACTGCAAACATTTCTGCTGCTTGAAAAAAAACCAACATAAAATAAAATAAAATAAAACAAACCAACTTTCCATGCAAAAGAAAAAGTAAGGTCCTGATGTCCCTGAAAAACTGTGGACTTACTGTTCTTTGTAATGTTTATGATCAAGATTCTTGTGCAAACAGATCTGGTTCCTAACAGGAAGCTTATAAATCATACTCATAATTGCTGTCAAAACTGCAGTGGAGTGTACTGCAAGTTTCGATAATAAAGAATAGAGTCACAGTTCAAACTTGATTACATTTTGGAAATTCATGCTGCTCTTACAAGAATCAGTGGTCTTAAATATCTTCTTCTCCTGCCAAATTTTTCACTTGCACTTTTTATTATTTATGAAATCAGTGTCTGCACAATGTCATGCAGACCTCTGCTGATAAACTCTAATTAAGATTAAGACAAGCCTTTTGGAAAGGATCCCATCATTAGCAAACACGATAAACACAAAAATACTCCCTACTTGTCAACCAGGAGCAATTCAGTAACCTAACAGTATTATCTGTTGCTAGGCTACAGAACTGACAAAGCTTCAATTATATTGTATGGCCATACCTATAGAATACTGTATAAGCAAAATGTATCTAATATAAAACCATTTAACTTCCATGCTATCTGTAATTCATGGCTTCTTTCAATGGCAAAAATCAGGTTAATAATTACATAGCATGCTGGAAAAATCTTAGCGATGTGTCATGTTTGCACAATTTTTTCTAATTTATCTCTATGATTGATAGACATTTGCTTTGTAAAAATAATAAAATGCAAGCAATGGGATGCTGTAAACCACAAGCGCAACTACATCTGGCCTCATCAAGATATGGAACCACACTTAGTATAAAAAATATATAGTAAATTGAACCAATTAAATCATATTTAGATGCAGTAACACTCTATCTTCTGAATTCAGAATAAGGAGTACTGTGGTGATAGATATGCATGCTAATACAAAACTTTATTTTATGTTGGACAGACATCTAAAACACAAGAGAAACTTGCCTTTTTTTTAAAACAGCCCTTCATTTTTTCCTTCTACATTTGGAATTTTTTTTAAACACAGTGACCTATATTATCCTATTTGGAATCAGCAATTTGCTCTGAAGATTTAACTAAAGCAATGGCCCTTCACCCATTTTGATTCTCAGAACCCTACATCACTTCCAGGGAAGACACAGACCCCAGCACAGTGAGCCTTCTGCTGGTGGGCTGCTTTTTTTTCCACTTATTTTTCTGCAGACCTTAAGGAGAGATCATCTGGGGTCTGTGGGTCACAGTCTGAAATTAAAAAAAAGATTTAAGGACAGACTGCCCTATTAACTCCACTGGGAGAAAACAGCTTCAAAATGGACAGAACCATAAAGCCTCTTGATTCATACCGTTGCTTTTAGGAAAAGTGACTTAAGAAAGCAAGTAGCTAAAAACAACATTTCCACTGAGTACAGCTGTTTCATGGAAGGAAGTGTGCAGCTATTTTTTTCACAGATGAAGAAGCATATCAACAATATAAACATATATTCAAAGGCAATCCCAGGTTTTCCTGTCTTAAGTATTAGTCAGTTTTCTATGCTGAACCATTTGAGTCTAGCTTTTTGATCCAGAAATGGCATATATCTTTCACAGAAATTTAGGAAATCAATGGCAATTTCCATTAAAACCAATTTTCCGTGCCAGTTAATTCAGAACTACTACTTTCCTGTAGTAAAATTTGTGCTTACTGGATTTGATTGTGTTGCTGCAACAACATAATAGCCCATTTCCTGTACACACATCTTTTTGCAAGAAGGGTCAAAAGACTATCAGAATTTATTTAAACAACAGATTGTTACTCTTAGCGACTTCCAGGCACCGTCAACTGAATTAAACCTTCCTCTCCCGATGAAATATTCCAATTTGTAAAAAATGCTGCCTTTTACTAATGGTAATGGAGGTTGGAGTTAATTTATTATCTTCCCTCCTTTGTTGCACAGGTTAAGCATTTAAGGAGAATTTGCACATCACAATAGGACGGGATCTTCGTATTTGGGTTCCTCCTGCTTCTCACCCATGGGGTTGTGACGACTCAGCATAATGAATGCCATTTCAGTGCGGCACAAGTTACTGGGCAGATCTCTAATTTTTGACATGAACAAAGTACGTATATCTATATGTAGACACATTGTTAAAAAATTATAATTAATTCAAATCCAATACTGTTGAAATTTTTGACAGTAGAGTGGTACAAGGAACAGAACTTATAAATTATGTGTGCCCCTTCTTTGAAAAATGCTTTGGAGGTTTCTTTGTGCATTGGCAAATACAGTAGGAATATGAGGTATTGTGTGGATCCTCCTGCACAGCACCTGATAAAAGAATAAAGAGCTGTGACATATTCTTAAAACAATAGAGGAATTAAAGAGAAACAATGGGCCAGCTGCTTCATTAATACAATCAAAAGAGAGCCCAGCACAGAGGAGTCCAGATAATTAAGCACTACTCTTTTAGACCTTTTTTCTATAATAAAATTGCTAAAAATTTATTAACTACTTCATAGTTGTTAGATAGATCTACGTACTTGTTTATTTAGGTTGATTAATGCCTTTTCAGTATTCTACAATATGCCAACTCATGGTTCATACAAGTTTTTGAATAAAATAATGTAAGAATAAGTGATATGGATCTGTGGTATATACAGCAATAAATCAAAAGCATTTTGTGAACAGTCTTCCCAGTTACTAAATAATTCTTCACGTTTTTCACATGTGTACACAAAATATATACTTTGCACAGCATTTTTGCCATTCATGTATTTTAATACCAGGGTTCCAACCATCTCTCTGTGAAGTGTCTCAAAAATCACCCCTGCAAATTCAAACTCTCACAAAAAATAGTTTTAGTGCTACATCAAGACTGATGAGATGACTTCCTAGCATCTTCTATCATTTTTCCTTGTTTACTGATCAAAAGAGATTGCCAAAAGATATTTGACCTTTAATTTTAACTAAACCACTGCATATTATAACCCCGCAGTGTACTGACTGCAAAAAATGTTAAATCCATTATAGTCTATAAAATTAGACCAATACAGTGGACAAACCAGTTCTGTTGCCACTTGTACTATTAACTTTTTGTTCAGCACAAAATACGGAGTCTGCTTCATTTTTAACTCACTGAACAAACTGCAAAATAAAGGAATTGCAACAGTGACATTTTTCAGAACAAAACAACAGAAGAATACTCAGCTTAAAGGCATTAGCCTAATTGAAGAAGGTGGCTTTAAAATCCCTGCATTTTGAAATATAAAATGTCTGACCAGAAACAGGGAAGAAAAATACTCCTTCAGAATATTGCTCTTACTCCTGCACCTGAGTCAGCCTGAGCCTTGGGCCTGACTTCAGCTTAGTCATGTGCTGACAGCTGACACTGGTTTTATCTGAATAGATGATTTTATAGTTAAAACTGTCAGGCATTATATAGCTGATAAAGAGAAAAAGAAAAATATTAAAGGAGCTTGCCAGTCCTAGGGGAGTGAACTCCCAGACGTGGCATCTCTGTGTCACTGTGAGGGGTAGGTCTTTCCCTCGCTGCAGTACGACTATTGCAAACAACACGATCTGTATTGCAGTAGCTCTTGAATTAATACTGCAAAAAGCTCGATCAGCCCAACCCCAAATGAAGCACACTGTTTCTGAAGAGCAAGGAGTATAACAACCACTTAGATTTGACCTCTTATTTTTCCACTGTTGTCTGCCTGCTTTTTGTTAGTGTGAGGATTTCTACTTGTTTCCTCCAATTAAATGTCTGGGTGTTAACACTCAACAGAGTTCTATTTGGTAAAGAGGCAAAATAGATTAGTGCTCCAAAAATATTCACAGGAAAATAATGTGGTAATTTTATTTGCCATTTCCCCCCCGATAGAGCTGTCACAGCTTATTTACCACAGGGGGAGACAGTTAAACCCATATCCTTAGAAGTTCTATGCATTTAAGAGGCTTATATATCTCTTCTGGGACCCTCGTTCAAATCCTGGGCTAATCAGAATGAATACATATCTTTCTATTAGATGGCTCTAAAAAGTCTTAGGTGATATCAGTTCCTGGTGGACGACAGTCCGCAGCGTAAAACTATTAAATGTTTGGCACAAATGGCAATACTTACGGAATGAAGCTGAAAACTGTAATATTCTCCCACATCAGAAGAAGTTAAGTCTGCTGCTCAGAGGTTGAAATTAAAGCCTGCCACAAATGCTAAACCTGTTATATTTCCTTAATTCAGCATAAACTCAAACAAGGAAGTCGAAGGAGTTCTCACAAGTTTAGCGATTTCTTCCTTTTTTTCCCCTTTTCTTTCCAGATTCCTCTGTTTTGAATTGAGTGCTACGCCTTTTTTAGATTTGAATTGGGTCTCACTTGAGTGTTATTTCAGAATTTACTAATCCTTTAGAAAGGAGATGATAAACAGCTTGAAAAGAAAGACAAACCCTTGCTGACGCTGCCCGCGTTGCACTCCCATCACCACTGCAAAGGAGCTAGGACTGACTGTCACAGCAGACTCACCTACCCTTCTACTTTTTACAGGATCAGTGAATGGGAATTCTCCAAAGAGCCTCCCAGGAGACTTTCCCAGGTGACCCCCACTGCTCCCCCCAGCTTTTGTGGATGCACCAGGTTTCAGAGAGAGAGAAAAATGCACCACTGAAACCAACTGCTCTGAAGCAGGGCTTTGGATACACGCATTCCTACAATCCCTGCTTCCCTAACAGCACAGCTGTAAGGTGACCTTTTTGTAGCCTTACAAACACAATCATGCCTGTGGATTGTCTTTTCAGAGTTATTTTGTGAGCCTGGAGTGTATGAAAAAAGGAGGTGATTAAATGAGACAATAGAGATGCTTTAATGGCACCTCTTTCTTACAGAGAAAGCAGAGTACACTACATCTTATCAATGGATTTTCTGCTGTCTTGCACCTGCTACTGTAGGGCTCATTTCTTGCCCCTGGGCAAATGTAGAGTGAATGGCAAAGGTACCTGAGCGGGAGGAAGGATTATATAGACAGAGCGGGATTGATAGGTTGCATTTGTAAAGGAAATAAACACATTAAATAGAAGGACAAATGGGAAGTTATAGAATGGCAAAACCTAAGTAAGAAATAAATATCAGCTCTAAGACCTGGTTGCTTATTCAATACAGGGGCCACGCTCCAGAAGAAGCTCAAGGCTGTGGGTGAAACAAAAGCCACCTTTTATAATGAACAGAAGCCGGAGCATTTAGTTGTCTGCACTGTAACCCTGAGAAAATAGTTGCTAGTGTTGCTAGTTACCTTGGGCCTTTCCTCACATTAACGTTCAGCTCACATGTTGAAGTTCAGGAACTAGTCTACCTCAGCTATACCAACCAGGGAAGCGAAGCAGCACTTCTTGATTCAGAAAAAAATCTTGCTCCCACTTAAGCCATTAGAACATTTTACACTGGCTACAGTGGAAACAAGACTCCATGACAAATCAGTGGCCCTCTTACTGAACAAACAACTAAGTAAAAGGCATTAAAAGCAGATTTGCATGTTTATTATTTTCTAAAATGTAAATGTCATAGAAGCTACAATAAGCATCTAACTCAGCCTTTTCTATTTAAAAACTACCTCATTTTAAAAAAAAACAACCACCACACACACACACAAAACCCACACCAAAACCCCAGATTTCCTCCAGATGTGTTAAAACCCAGGTATTATAGTTCTGCCTTTTGAAGTAGAAGCTAGAAGTAAAATGGACTGAAAACTTGCAACGATCAAAAGCATTTCCACCTTCCAAGCTATATACAATGTCCAAAGTAAACCACCATTTTAAACCGCTGCCAGTCTACCATTCAGTTCATCTAGTAAGAGAGACTGTTAGCAGCAGAAAGCAAATCCTGTAATGGTAACAGCAAGGCTGAGCTACTTGTGGTCATAATTGAAATAAAAAAAGATTATGAATGAGCAAATAGTTAAGACCCTTGCTGTACGCACTAACATGGATTAGCAATTAAAGAGGATTCTGTACTTGATGATTTCTTCCAAAACAGGCTTAATAAGAAATACCAGTTTACCAAGCATCACACAGGTGCATAGGAGCTGCCATTCTGCCTGCCTGGTCAGCATGATTTCTAAATGGCCAGGAAAGAAGTGACTGTATACCCAAAGGCAAGCTGTCAAAATTCAGGCTGCAGCTGATAAACTGATTACAAAGCTGCTTAAGACTTTGCTTGTAAACAAAAGCATTTATCAACTAATAATTTGCAATAAACTGATGTAACTCCCAGCTGAGCCCCAAACTGTAATTGTCTTTACCATCTGCCTATTAAAATACCATTCTTCATCACCAAGCAGGAGCAGAAGGGAGAGAATCTCCAACAACTACATAACTTGCAAGCTTATAAATAATCTGTGAGCATTTCACACATTCATTATGATTGCCAGGTTTTGTATACTTCATTTTCTCTTTTTGAGAGGCAAAGAGGTGCTGTAAAGTGGCAGAAAAGAAATTAATAAATACTGCCTGGTGCAAGAAAAAATTATTTAAGTCCATCATACTCTGCAGTTTCTTAATTTTTTTCTCTTTTTGCCACTCCATAGGAATATCATGATGGAAGCCCCCTCAAGCACAACTTTGCAGATTAAACTCTCAATTTCTTTTCAACTTGTCAGTTTTCATTACCTTGCTTTCTTATGCATTCACTTCTTACAGCCGCTTCAATGGGGAGCCAGTCAAAGCGTGCTGGCTCCCCAGGGGGGAGTCTGCTGGCGTCTGAAGGATTCTGCAGGCTCTGTGGACCTCTACAGGGTTACCCTTAAGAGCATTTTGCCTACCTCGTTGAGAGACTTTCTGAAAATCAAGTGAAATGTACATGCTTTTATTTTCTAGCTATTGACAGCCTTAGTCCTGAGAAAGGTGGTAGAGTTTAGACAAAGTTCAAAATCAACCAATTCAGATGTTCTAAAGCTGATACACCTCAAAGGAAGAATCACTTTGTTAAATGCCTAAAATATTCAAGTATGAGGGGGAGAAAACAGGAGAATTGATACTGTGCAGAGAATGGCAGCCCCTCAAGATGTGTCTGCATTAAAAATTGAATTTAACAGAGAATCGCACTATGATTTAGCCCAATACACTCGACCAAATATTTCTGCAATCTGCACTCTCAGCCACCCACTGTTCCAAACGCAAGGCTGTGACCAGAGACATACAATTAGTTTATCTCTTCAGAAATTTCTGTACAAAATGCACAGATGCTTTAAATGTGACTTGATTTCTCATTGACTTTCCAGATTCAGATTAAAATGATCTATTTAGCTGAAGTGAAGCTTTTCATGTGTACAGAAAACATTTTAGATCATCACTGGGAAGAAAATGGGGATCTAAAAGAAAAAGAGGAAGACTCCTCCTGTTAATTGATTGTTGACCTGTTAATTGTATTGAAATGCAAGAAATTAAAGGATGATCCTGTCACCCACGCTCGCAGAAGCAGTCTCATTTCCTTCGGTGACAATCCTTCCCTACCTGATAGCGCCTTTGTCTGACCCTTTGTTACTATTAGCGTTGCCCGCAGAACACCACCCCACTCCCAAGAATTTAAAAAAAAATCAAACCTCAAGACAGTTTGGGACCTATAGACTTAATGGTTTAAGATACATTCCACTCAAGCCAATTATGCTTGTAAACTAAGGGAACTTCACATGTACGTAACTACATGCACTCATGAATATGTTGGCTGAACTGGGTCTCCATACCCCAGTTTGTATCCACAGTACCGGGACAGGACACAAACAGGGGTGAAACAAAGGGAAAAGTGAACAACAGCGTGCATGGAAACAGCAAACGCGTATGAAAAGCTGGTATTTTTTTTTTTACTGTTGTAAAGAAACATTTTTGTTAAACACTAAGACATGGTGACGAAAAGCACTTTTCAAGCCTCTGTAGTTAAAACATCATATAAATTAAAGAAGTACGAACTTTAAATAATTTTAATTTATTTATTAAAATTGCTAGAGTGAGTAAAATTGCTAAGGGTAGAGTGAGACCCTTAGCATGATAATGCTAAGTTACGTTACAAAGTTAGAAAAATCACAGTTGTAAAGAGTTGTGTTGCAACTACTTTTTTTTAAAAAATGGTCAAAAAAAAAAAATCAGAAAAGATTGGAAGCGACTAAGCAGGAACTTGTGATTTCTAGTGGTTGCCACAAAAGGCGAGGTTAAAGGTATTTTCCATTGAAATATTACTTGTAATACCCAGAACCTTGTGTTTCTCAAGTTCCTTAAAAATCACCATTTGTTATTTATGCAAATAAAATATATCCGAACATGACTGATACAGTAGAGAAGTTTGATGAGAATCTTGGGCAGATTTAATGCCACACTTTTCAAACGTACGCCTTATGCTACCCGTTACATCCCTTTGCACGTACGATATGCGAATGTAAGCGAACAGCCCGCGTCGCCACGCAGCCCCCAACGACCACGCAGGATTAACTAATTACTGAGTCAACTGTGTGCCCTTTCTTTCGTGCCCGGTGAGTCAAGCTGCAAACAGCACCCAGGGAAAGGCTCCTCTTTCACCTCGGTACTGAAGCCCGGGGCAGACCGGCCGGGAGGCAGCGGCCACCCCCGGCCCCCCCGCTCCCCTCAGCCCCGCGGCCTCCAGAGCCTTCCCCGCGCGCCGCCCGGCCACGAGGGCCGCCCGCCCCGCCCCGCCCCGCCCCGCCGCGCCCCGCAGCGCCCCTGGCGGCCGCGCCCCGGCAGAGCCCGCGGCGCCGCCAGCGCCGCCCCGCCGCCAGCAGATGGCGCTGCCGCCCCGCCGCCGTGCGCCGCCGTGCGCCGCCGTGCCGGGGGGCGGGGGGGCGGGGGGCCGGCGCCGTTATTTATTTAATTGTACAGAACACTGCACACGGGCCACCGGGGCTGATAAACCCGGGAGGTGACCAGAAGTTCGGTTCAACCCCCTCGTGCCCGCTCCATTCCTGACAGTCGCCCGGCGCTTTGCCTGTCACGACAGAGCGAGATGCGCGAGAGGGGAGCCACACACCCACCGATGGTAACAGAGGAGATTTAAATAAACTGCCGGAGTGATGTGCAAAGCAAACAAAACGTTTAAAAATTTTATCAGCTCGTTTAAGGAGAGATCTCCCTTCTCTTTCTGAGCACCGTGCCTCTGTGCTCTCAGAACAGTGCACAAGCCCAACAGGGCGTTCCTCTCCTCGCCGGTCTGCGGATGAGCACCCCGGCCAACCACACCGCCCGGCGGCCTGCTTGGCCCACTCTAGTTGGACAAAAACTTTCAGAAAAATGAAACCATGCTGTAAATAGCGCATCTGCATGAACGCATTTGTTGCCACGACCGCTCCTGGGCAGACTGTGGTGGACGCTGAAGCCCTCAGGAAAGGAAATTTTTGAGCATACCCGGGCCGTGACACGCAGGTATTAACTTCGCATAAGCATGGCGGCGACGTGAGTGGACCCCCCCTCCTCTGGCCTGTCTCCCCAAATCACAGCCAAAGCGCTCCTTGAACCAGACAGCAAAGACAACGCAAGGTGATGTTTCTTCACCCCTGCCTATCAGCAGACATTCATCGAAATCGCCTTTGCTTACCTGCAACCAGGCAGGCGGTTATTTCTGTTTAAATCTTTCTACTGCGACACTGGATAGGGAAAAGACGCAGCTAAGACTGGAAATTATCCAACATCAGCCACTTCATAATATTTCTGTTGCTGAGCAAAAACAGCATTCCAGGGCGCGTGACTCCCACTGAAACACGTGGGAATCATGACGTTAAAAGTTTGTGGAAACCTTTGAACACTTATCTGTGTCTCGTGAGAGTAATGAAGAAATTCGATGTCAAGCAAGCACTGATCCCAGAAGAACTATCTGGCTTTTGGAGGAGCAGGGATTACACAGCGAGGTGCAATTCTGCTAGCCCCACAGTGCTGGCATGAACCCCTGTGTCCCAGCTGCCCCCTTCTTAGAACTGCACAAAATCTTAAGAGGAATGGTATGAGGCTACTCTAAGTAAAGAGGTCACAGAGATTAAAGAAAAAGTTCTATTAAATGTTTGGGATGCTCCTGGGAATAGAAGATTTTTATGAAGCAGAACGGAAGAACTGGCAGCAATTACCTATCAAGCCTTCCAGTCCACTTGGAAATCTGCCCTGCTGTTAAGGCTGTTCTCATGATCACACCCCCCCCACCCCGACACGCACACTGACGGACCCATCTCTACACTTCACTGACCGGTCCTATTGGACACTGAATGCTATCTACTACCTCCCTTCCTTTTTAACCAGGACAAAGTATAATGAACAACTCGACATCTCTCTGGGGTATGGAAACGGAATGCAATCTGGCACCATGGAAAAACGCAGTTCATCATTGCCTAACCTATGTATAACTCTGACCAAAACACAGTCCCTTGAAGGCTAGCCAGTTTACAAGCAGTGAACCTCACGGTATCCACAACCTGCTGGAGATGCTTCACTGTCTCATATCTTTCTGTTCTGCTAAAAGTTAGCACTCACGTGGACAACCATCTGCATCTATAACTCAGAATCACTAAAATGCTCCATTACTCTTTCCCTTAACATGTGCCACCTTGGTCCTGAGAAGATGATCCTATACTATCCTATCTGAAAAAATGTGTCCTCATACTTCTTTATTAAGACACTGGAAAAATCAATGCTCTCCACGCCCTGGAAGTGGAAACGGTATTTAGTGTCTGTCTTCATAATGGAAAATATTGCCCATGTGTAGAAGAGACAGTTTAGACCTATTTCCCCAGTCCTGGGAGATACTGCTTGACATAACAGTATAAAATGCCTTTCAGTATAGCTTCTTATTGTATGTTTAAGTCTTTTTAGCTAGGGGGTTCTCATTTGGTATCTTCTTCCTGATTAATTCTCTTTTCTCATTTTCTTTCAGCTTTCAGCCCTGTACTCCACTCCACATTCTCAGTTTTCATTAAATACAAACTGATAAAATATTAACTGATTATTGTTAATCTATATGCCAGTCAGGTAACACATGCACTGTAGCATATGTATACACGTGCAAGTATCTGACTTACTGGCCATTACAAGAATTCTCTCAAGTCTTCACTGTGATCAGTCTGCTGGGATGATATTCAGCTAGACAGACAGTTATTTTTAAAGTTGAAGAGTCTGTTGTACAGGTACCCTGCAGCTGGTCTGGATACATTACTTAATGGCACTACCAGAGACACGTGAACTATGTATGAGATCCTGAGCCTTGTATCCTTCAGTTATCAATTCAGGGAAGTTCTACACAAGTCATCTCTCTGAATCTGAATTAACATTTTATCTCATTGCTCATTTACCTATGGATGGTATTATTAGCTGAATTAACTGCGCAGACAGCTGAAGAGTGAATAAAGCTCGAGAAATGGAAATAGAAAGCTGTAGTTGTAACTTTTTTTTTTAAAAAAAGCTTTATTTGGCTGTTTTTGACAGATCATTCCAGACTCTTCAGCTTCTTGACCTAAAGTCCACTTATGTATAATTGCATGCCTTTTAAATATTAGCTCAGATATCTAATCTATATCTAATAGATACATCCAGTTCTCTGTAAATGGAAGTGTGCCAAGATAACATGATATTTGAGTAGGAATTTAAAGAAAAGAGCTGGCAATACCAGAAGGAAGTTCTAGCATGAACAACCTTTTCAGAAATGCCTAAGTCATTGCAGAAGAAAAAGATGTAAAATGGACAAACAGACACTTTTTGGGGCAAAGCAAACAGCATTTTGAGGGGAAGACAAAAGAAACTAGAAAAGAGAAGTAAGAAGGATTTTACAGGTAAGAATGAGAGGCTTAAATATACTATGCGATGATAAAAGGATCAAGTGAGGATTTAAGAGGGCATAGCTGGGCATATTTTAAGTGAGCTAAATGATCTTCTCAATAGACTTTTGCAGATGCTAGAAAGGTTTGAGGAGAATTTCAGGCAGCAGTCGCTGGGCAAAAATGAAGAAAGCTACTCCTGATCTTGCTCTGACTTCTGATGTGCGCTCATTTGCTTATCTGGGAGAATTTCAAATGGGTCCGCTGGTGGGCATACTTGCACCTGCAGAGCAGCTCTCTACCCTTCTGCTATGGGCAATGGCAAAGAGCCACTCAGAGCTGGCTCTCAAAGCACATTTGTAAAAGTTAATTAATATAAGGGATATGAAAGCTATTACCTGAAAAAAATACCAAGTTGCTTTCAGATTCTTTCATTATTAATTATTATTAATAATTAAATACCCTTGGTTTACATATTCAAGACACCTCCAGACAGGTTCCTGCCCCAAGGAGTTTGCCATGGAAAGGTCAGATTTCAAAAACCTTTATTTATAATAACAAGTGCTTAATCTGCAAGTAGCCATCAACTATTTACAGGAATAACACCATTTTGTGTCACTCTTACGTGACTTTGGCCTCCAAACTGACAGGGGATGACAAAGAAAGAACAGGAGACAAATGACAGAAATGACCTGGGTAATGGCAATAAAAATGGATAAACAGCAATGTGTGGGGTAGATTAAACAATTTGCCTGCTAGTGGGTGCAGATCCCATTAATTCCTTTGTGAGTGCATGTAGATTCCTTAGCTACAGGACTTTTAATTTTTAATGGATTGATCTATGTATCTGCGAGAGTGAAGTCCAGGAAGAGACTAGGGGTAGCGGGTAATTCTCGAAGGCCGGCTGAAAGGTATGAGTTTTGATGAGGGATTTGAAGGAGGAGTTGCAAATACTCTCATCCGCATAGATTGTCTACTTTTTCCCCAATGTAAATCATTATATTTCTTGCCCCAATTTTTTATCAAAATCACTTCCAACTTATTTGAGTCTGTCACAATAATATTTTCATATGAGGAGTGTTGTAACCTAATTCCTTCATTTGAATAATACATTCATTTTTAATTACTGCAACTTGATCTCAGATTATTCAAATAACTGTTTCATTTTTTATGCTTACCCTGACCCCAGTGTATTTATAGGCTTTTATCCTTACCTGATACCAGTGTAATGTAATTATAGATTGTATTTTAATCATCTACTATATCCTAGTGAGTTTGTTTAAATCACTCCAATCCGGAGTCTTTTATTTCTATGCCTTTTAAAATTCTACAATGGCATTCTCATTGCATAAAAGCAATATTTTTGTAGTTTACTACAATGAATGAACATTTTGCATGCATTGCTGGCCATGTTTCTAATTTAAATTTTAAAAAGTCGCTATAGAGAACTCTATGTAAAATGAAATCCTGACTTGTAAACAGGCATGGGACAGCTCATCACTTTAAATCTTTGTTCATTGCTCCTATTTGCTCTCTAACATAACTTTACAAGAAATACAGCGGAAAAAGAAATAAAATTCTTTTTTTTCCTACCAAAAATAAAAGTACACCTTGTACTAAGAACTGACAAAATACTTATCTTTTCTGCTCACAGGTGCCGAATGTTTGCAAGTTATTTTACCTGTATTAGAAAGAATTCCATGTTGAATCCAGAAGATAAACAGTTCGTGTGGCCCACATTATCATTAGTCATGGCCACATTTTGATTGCCAGGGTTATGAATTCTCTTTACGAAGGATTTAACTCTCAGAAGCGTTGCATACTCCGAGATTGTTCAGTTTTTCTTAATAATTTTAAAAGCAACAAATGTTATGTTTTTTCCACTCCTTACTGCTGATTCAGGAGTTCCCCTTTCCCTATGTTTTGTGTTGCTTCCGAATTTGGATGTAGAACGGGGTCAGAAATCAGGTAGGTGAAGCTCCTCACATTTGCACATCTGCCGAAGTACCAGTATCTTTCTGGTCATCAAATCGATTTGTGTTGAGATAATTTCCATTGCTCTAGTCAAACTATGCCCTCTTTTTGAGCAGCATTTTTTTCTGTGATGCCGTCTAGCAGCAAACAGTAACAGACCTTAAAATGTCCTTACAACGTGCCCTCAGTTGCAGCATATGCATTTTTCTACAGAATGACGTAATGCCCAAAGATACTTCCAAATTAAACCTTCAGCTCAGCAGCGTGGGGCAACCAATGATACTGTTCCTGAAGTTGTGTCTGTGTCTACAGTAGATAGCATAGGTGGAAAAATAACCAAGAGAACAAAAAAATTACCAAAGCTATTAATAAATCTGCTGGTTTGTGGCCACTTACCACTGTGTCATATTAGGGAAAGGGAATTGTTATGTGTGCTGCTAAAATTCATGTCACTTGCATTCTCCCCACCCCTCCTTTCTCAAATGTTTAACTAATTTTTAACTTCGAGTACCTCTATCTTCTGTTCCTTTCTATTCATGTGTGTCCATCCCCCCTCCGTTTCCTCTCTGAAATGTCACTTTCAAATCTGATCCCTCCTAGCTTCTAGGAAATAAGGGTCCAAAAGGCACAGAAACATGATCCCAACTGATGTCTGTTGAGACACCAGGTAAGAAATGGGTATTAGCTGCTTAAAAGTATAAATAAAGTGTCCTGTTTTACTCCTACCTCCTTTACCAGATGATCTCTTCTCAGTAACACTTAAGAGCTGCCCAACATGTCACCAGTGACAGAGGAATTCTGACTAGTACCTTGAATATCATGAACAGAAATACTGTCCCATAATAGTTAAAAAAAAAAAAAAAAAAAGGACAGTAAATAAGAACAGGGACTATGGGTTTATTGAATATAATCAGTGACTAAAATGAATTATTCTGCTTTTCCATGATCCAGACACAGGAGGATGTTTCCCTCTGGGATTTCTACTACCATTTGGTCTAATATTCATTTTGCCTATAATAATACAAGCTTCATTAAAGGAGTAAAACAGCAATTGTCTCCTTGAGATCAAAGGACAATCTGTTAAATAAAAGCAGCTGGATCTCTAGAATGAAATAGTAAGAAAAGTTTGAACTGAATTTTACGGTGAATCAAAATGTAAATTGTAATGTCACAAGGAAGACACAGAGTGCAAAATTAACTTTGTAAAGACATGGAAAGTGGATATGTTGATCTTAAAAATGTGCACAGATACTGAATACTTATCTATCAGTGGCATTTCTAACTATAACACTTCCAAGAGATGAAAAATGATGCCTGACTAAGAGTATTGGTCTTAAAGAATTACCATTGAACAAGAAACACTGCTTATCAGATAAATTATCTGATCAACCAAGCTTCTATTTAACTGATCTTGTATTTGAAAATTAAATATAGCGAAAAAATCCATCTGTCATCAACAATCATTCTGCAAACCTTGTGGCAGAATAGTACCTTTTTAAAAATCTGCCTCATAACACCTAATATTATTCCTAAAGCTGTATTTCACTGTTCAAGATTTGGTACTGGAAAATGGCACAGTATCTCTCTTGCCTAGTTTCAGCATTGGTTTCTCTGGATGTTATAACAAAATCCGTGCACCTACATTTAACTATTGAGCATTACGGAGGTTATCACTGAAGGAAGTACTTAAGAGAAACAGACATGCTAAAAATCTAAGCTTCTCTGAAAAAACAAAAACACTCCTAAAAAAGAAGGGTCTTGGCCAAGCCAAGAGAGAATTAGGGATGCAAACTCCTCTCTAGTGAAGCATTCCCCTAGGACACAGGGCAGCCCTGAGAGCGGACAGTGCTAGCCATCAGACCGGGCTAGCTGTGGGCAGTGAATGAGCCCGTCAGGACATCAGTGTGTTCTAACATTGCTCTCAGTTTCCTTAGAGTAAAATGGTAGTGAAAGTAGCAATGGGAACCATTACTCTTGCAGTTTTATTTCCCTCTGCAAAAGGCACAGGCTAGAGCAGTGAAGCTCAATTTCACTCTGCCGCTGCCAAAGTAACCCAATCTCTAAGTTATTTCAATCCTCTTATTGAACTGTGTCCGTATTACTAATCAAGAAAAAAAATTAATAGAAATTATTCTGAGGAAGAAAAACTCAAAAGAAATAAAATCCCCCTGAACATATCTTAATTCTAAAGACTTCTGAAAGGCTTGTGTTTATAATAATTAGAAAAAAGATTTTTGAACCATTTTTGCTCAACATTTTTTACACGATTTGCAAATGACACTTCTTAAATGTGTTCAACAGTCACAGATCATGGGTCTGGACTACTAGCTTAAAAAGGACAGTAGTGGTCGGGTTGCCTGGTGCCTTTATACACCTGCCAGTGAGTGAAAACTTAGGGGAACAATCTGCTAACCTCAATCAACATACCATATAGACTCCACAAGTGTAATTTATAGCTTAATATGCATCCACAGTGCATTGTGAAGTGCATTGATGACTTTGAATAAGAAAGGTTAAATCATTATTACTATTATCTCATTAAAAAACCTGCATTTGTACCTCCACTAGACCAGTTAAATAAATGTCTGGTTTTGCTATACCACTGTAATCCCTGATAAACCAAAGGAAATAATGGATGGACATCTTTAGGCAAGACTACATGTTTTGATTTCGAATGGAAAATAAATGACAAACTCCCACTTTACAAACTCCGTGAAATCCACCTAGTTGGAGCCTTCAATACCCTTCCTCCTGTATTTAAAATGCAAAACACAAGTACAAAAAAGTAAAGAGGTATGAAAGAAATAAATACTGATGCATCAGCAGCACTTTGGTAAAAATGGATGTAAAAGAAAAAAATTCAAAATCTTATTCATCACCAACTAAAAAAGAAATATAATGCCACTAAATATAAGTGAATATTTAACAGAAATTCTAGTTTAACCAGATTTCACATTCTAGGATTTGCTTTATGCATCACAGTGGTTTCTTTCAGAGGGAAAACATGTGAATACTAGATGCCTTTTTTGACACCTGTGATTCATATTTGCCTCTGGCACAAATAAGAGTGGGGACCTTGATAATATAATTTTTTCCACAACATACTAATTTCGGTTTAAACCAGCTAAAGTATTTCTGCTGTCATTAAAGTGTCTTCTATTTTAAAATGAGTTCTTTCTTATGAAAAATGTGACAGTTTTGCACTGTGGTAAAAACCACGTACAGCACAACATACCTTGTGACAACAGGAGTCACAGCTAGGAGATGGGCAATTCAGCTTTCATAAACTTTTGCATATTGCTCCAACTTTCTACTGATTCAGCTCTCCTTTCAGCATATTTCTGCACTGTCTGAGGTGCAGTAGGATCTCCACTGGCCAGCTACAATGTCATTTGAAAAAGAACAACTATTTACTAGGAAATACGTCAGAGACACTAAATTATGCCATCAGATAGCCAGTAGAAGTTAACGATTTTGCTTCATGACTGATTCTTGCTAGATTGGAGTGAGTGATCCAGAGGCAGTGGTCTTTATTTCCATTTTACCAAGACCTTAAATTACATAGTCCTCATCTCCCTGTTTTGTAGTTAACACATTCCTTGACTTTAGCGAAACAGCATTTGTTCCAACCCATACCAGTAGGTTCAGACGATCGGTACAGAATGCCACTCAAACGTTCTTGGATAGGAATATCATCCCTAATAATCAAACTTGATACACATACTGGTTCTTTGGCATGTCTATCATCATGGCCATCTGTTAGGGTGGAATTGTGCCTGCTAAAAAGTAGATATGCCAGTTTTAACATGATATAGGTGCCATCAAAATGCAAGTGACGAAGGAAAGGCTCTATGGCAATGATCAGTCTTCTGCTGAAAGATCCTCTGGGTAGCAACCTAACTGTTAGGAATATTATATTGATATCTATGATAATTAGAACATTTGGTTGGCTTTTCCATCTCTGTCCACCCTGTCTGGGTGCTTGTCTTCATGCTACAGCATTACTGCTTGGTGTTCTGCAGTTGCTGAAGGAAACACATCTTTCTCATTTACCATCAAAGCCTCATCATATTAAATAGCCTAATTTGAAGGTCAAATGACAGTAGGATGAAAATTGTCTTTACACCTTTTAAAATCTGAAGTGATACTGATATTTTTAAAAATAAATACTTTTAAGAATGAAACCCATTCCTACTTATTATCCTTACTTAGAAATGTCTTTTAAGGCTCTCCCTTACTAATAGTAAAAAGCACAACTCAGGCTCTCCTACTGTCTGATATTGTTGATAAGAGAATGACTTTTCTTATAGTCTTTGTGCTACTGCATCATCTTTAGAAACATAAAAAATACCCTACTGGAACAGAGGGTGGCCCATCTAGTTCAGACTCTGTCTCTAGAGCGGCAACAGGTGACATTACTTAGTAAGAATATGAGAACTTGGCCTCCTTCTGCAGTTCATTCCCATAACAGTTCCCTAGCACCCACATAGATTAGGAACATTAGCGGGTACATCCTTTTAGTACCATTTACAGACCTGTTGTCCATGAATTTGTCCAATCTCTTTCTGAACCTGCTGACACTGTCTGCATTCACAGGCTCCTGTGGCATCACGTTCACAAAGTTAACTCCCTTCCGTCATAATCTGTTTTAAATTGTTCTTCTCCCAGTTTCCTCTAGCACTGAAGGATTTGAGGAATAACAGTTCTTCATTCATTTTATCCACCAGCTTCAAGATTTTGTAAGCCTGTATCATATTTCCCCCTCAGCTTTCTCTTCACCAAATGGAGAAGTCTCAGATTTTTTGTCTATTGTCATAAGATAGCTGCTCCCTTGATCACTCCAGTTGCCCTTCTTCAGCTGTGATCAGAGCTGCACGCGGTACTCGATCTGGACGCACTGAGGTTTCATATATGGCAAACTGACAGCCTCTGTCTTGTTCTAAAAACTGTATAGGCTTTTGTGATCTGTAGCAAAAGATCTTTAGATGTGTTTAAATTAGAAATCTAGTCTCATACAACTGAATGTTTGCCTTTGGGGCTCAGATAAAGCTGTATATTGTCACTGAAATAGAGCTGTTTGGTACTTCTGACTTTCACAGTATACAAAGGAACACAGCATGTCACGCCTGGGATAATGTAGCTATGCATTAAACCATATGATCATACTAAAGGTGAAAGGCTCCACAATATGAGCATACACATAATTTATAATATTAGACAGCTATGATATATACAGCTTCAGACATCCTAAGAACTTTTCAGTTAACCATATACCCAATGCACATTTTCTATACTTGAGAAACTACTTGAAAATGCTCAGCGATTTTCTAGGTAACCATAAGAGATTGGAGAATGAACATTTACTACTATCTTGGTCACCAAAGTTTTGTACAAGAAATTCTTCACGCAATTTCCATTTGAACAACCTGCTAGTCTACTAGCAGACTTTCTGTGTCAATCAAAATAAACCTCTGAGAATGCTTCTGACTGCATAAAGTGTCAGCCCTTCTATAGGCCTGAACCTGTAGCCAACAGAGTTGTAAGAAACCTCTGGTCCTGATTTGTTTCTTAATCTGGTGCCAGCTCCTGCTGACACATCTGCTCATTCTTTTTCAGCTCCCTAAGTTACTGGATAGAGGATCTCTTTCCAACAGGTGAGCCCCTTCCAGCCAGTGTAGCAGCTGGGGCACATGCGTGTGGATTAATGGCACCTGAAACATGCCAGACTCTCAATATCACAGATGATTGTTCTTCTCCCAGCTTGGCTTTCCAAGATGATACCACCGTGCCAGTGCTCAGAGGAGAAGACCTGCTGTCTCTTCTGTTTTGCTTGGCTACAACTTTGGAGAATGGAAGAATATATTACCAATAAAATTATGTTCTCTTTTAAGCATTACACCATCCTTGGTAAGATATTTGAGTTTCAAGGTTAATAGCTTATTTTCTTTTTCCAGGGCTCTCTGAATCTTAACACTTCTGTCTCCACTACAGGCTTGACCATCTGATTTGCCGAATGTGATGGTAATTCAAGACCTCTCTCTGTTAGACAGAATAAGTGATAAATGCAGTAAAGTTTACTAAATGCAGGCTTAGTGTATTAGATAAATCTGAAGCAAGTACAGGTGTGTATATTAGACCTTTTGGAGGTAAGTCTTTCGGCATGGTTTTCACCAGTACTCTGGATTGGTAGTAACAGCACGTTTCTGACATACTCCCTAAAACTTGTTTCATAGAAACAATCAATCAAAGTATAAAAATTGTATGATACATCTTCAATATCTGTCATCTGTGGCAAATATTACAAATGCTGAACATAGCTATTTACTCTTCCTTGTCATACCTGTAAAATTCCAACTGTCTGTACCACATCCGGTGTAGGAAAAATAGGATGAAGAAAAATATGAGCTCCTTTTCTGACTAAATTAATCTATTTCAGGCCCCAAATTTGCAAGGAAAGACAGTATTTATTGTTGCACAAACCTGCTTTCGCAAAGAATCAAATTCCTAGGGAAAAAAAAAGATATATGCTGTCTGTAGGCATAGGAAGAGCAACAAATTCATGCTGCCAAAAGGCACATCAAAGAATGGGAAAATGCATTGTTTTACTAATAGACATACGTATCAACAGCCTACAAAGCTGTTTTTGTCAAACTAATCTATCATTATCCAAGGAATTATTCATGGAAACTTTAGCTATGCTCTATGTAACCATAACAAAGATTGACAGTTGCACAGCTTCAGGAAGAAAAAGTACATCAAAAGGTCTTCTCTCACCTAGGTGTGAATATCATGCCATCAAGTCAAAATGACTGTCCACTGGAACTAACGCACCATAGAAATGAGTGTGATAGATAGCTGGGTAGATTGTCAGAGGCCTGAAGGAAAGGCATTGGTGTTCATAATGGTGATTTTCTGTGTTTACTGTGTCCAAACTAAGTTCAGATTGTACCCTAAAAATCAAGTGACATCAGCATTAGGAGATATTTACCTTTATGTGTGAAAAATATATCAAGCTGAGCAGTAGTAGGTAGCAGGAAAGGAAGAGCAAGAGGGATTTTTTTTTCTGTTTTGATTCAGAGTTTGGCTTGCTGAATACCGTATCACAGGCTGTTAAAGGAAGACCCTTTGCTCCCAGAACTGATGAAAATCAAGTCTGCAGAATAGGGCCTAACTGCTCTTTTATTATAAAAATGGCCATTCCGTTTGTCCCATAAATAGAAAACGTTGAATTGCACAATAAAAGATTTGACCACTACATTACATTTTCAGTCATAAATACAACTTTCACAGCCTTCGGTTTTTATAGGATGGGAGCCCTGTTTTTATTAGAGTTGACATCAGGGTAAACTTGGAGAGTATAATGGAAGAGTGTGTATATTCATTTTGAATATATTAAAATCCCATATATATGTATTTATAAGTGTGTATGCATTACACACACATACACACACACATGTGCATATATTTTCCATTTATATATACACATGTATACACACATGCATACATAGTTCATGAGACTCAGCAACGCCAGAAAAGGAAATAAAAGTGATGTTAAAGGTTATTAACATAAAGGGTATAACCCTAAGCTACCAATCATTCTACTCTGAATTATATCAGCATAAAATATAACACAATAAGCTGCCAAGTGCATTAACTATGGATTTTAGATTGGAATTCGGAGAGGGGGAGAGAAGAAATCTCATTGTGCTCACTCCATGATTTTAATTAATAAAAAGAATGAAATAGATGACAAACTCAGTCTCCAAATAACAATGGCCATTCAATGCTTATTTATGTGGCTGTGGTGGATCTCTACTTTATATTCATATAAACAGGTAATAATGTCTTCGTTTTCTTGTTAGAGGTCTGCTACACAATCTGAGTATCAGATGGACTCATTTCAAAGTTGAAAATACAATCTTGTCTCATATACTTGGTGCTTACTTGAAATGTGATGTTACTAGCTTTGTTTAAAAATCAATTGTACAAGTTGCAATGCAACAAAATACATATAGCTAGAGCCTAGTCTTCATAGCAGCTCCTATTGTTTTGCATGAAAAATGCATTGACTATAGTATTACGGGAGCAAATGTGCTGTATGCTGAAAAATTCTGTCACTTTCTATTAGCTGTAAATTATCGACTAGTATAAACCCTAATTTCATTTGTCACATTCTGTTGCATTGCTGCTCTTCCTTGTTCCCATTCTGTCATTCTGGCAGGCCCACTCTGCCCCAGGTATCACGGCATCGCCATCTGCACCCGACATCTGTCTCTCTATTGATCACACGGGTTTAGCACTTGATCAAACAGAGCACGACAGAATACATCTCTTTTTGCAGTACTGCCAATGCCAACTGCTGCATGAAATCTATTACAAAAGCATTCTTTTACCTAGTTTCTGAAACTGCAAATAGGTTTTTCTTCTTTTAAAAGATTCTTAGGCTGTTTTTTTCTTTAACTTTCCATCATTTATTGCAGAGGAATAGAAAAAACAATGGGCTGACAAAAATGAGAAATGAAGCATTTTTATCCCAGAGTATGCAAAACAAGAAATTAGGCTACCCGAACTGAGATTATTTATTGAAAGAAATGATTACATTAATTCACAGTTTGTTAGTAAACATACATTTTTCATTTTGCTGGGAAATGATGGTACAAACCAGACGACACCAGAAGGTGCTAAACAAGCACCTCAGAGATTCAAACGTGGTGTCTGGAGAGCCTTAGCTGTCTCTGGTTTAGATGGCTGACTAGCAAGTGACTTGGGGACCTAAGAAAGGTACGTAACATCTCATTGCTCAATCAGTGAGAAAAAAAATTAGTGCATCTGAGGACTGTTCTGGCATGCTGACCTGGAGGATAGTTGTTCCAAGAGGAAGTTCTTGGCACTGGAGTATGTCTCCTTCTGTAAATGGAATACCCATAACCAGGTCTGGGCACCAGGTGCCTCCATTCGTTTGTGAGCAGGAGCAAGGAATTCTTTTCTGAGCATGAGCACTTAAATAAGCAGTATTGATGCCTTAAAACACTAAGAAGGTGTGCACTACATTTTGCATAGGTATTCTGTTAGAGTGATTATGAGGACGTAGGATAATCCAAGATGGTCACCTCATAGGCTACGCCATACAGCTAAGACACTTATATAAGCTGAGCATTTGGCTTCTTTCAGGGGGTGGACTGCAAAAAAACCCCAGCAGTAGCAGGCTTACAGTATTCTTTCACAAAACAGCCTGTGACCAATTCTGACACTAAAGGGAAAAAAAGATTACTTTGAACTGCATAAAATTAAACTTTTTCATCAGTAAAATCACCAACATTGGCATAGGTGATATTATGGATTGACTCTCTTGGAGAAAGCTCTGTCCAGGTTATCGGGCAGTTACCAAGCTGCAATGCAACTCTGCATCCTTGCAGAATAATTAGAAATTATTTTTAAGAAAAATGGTGAAATTCTGAAACTCTATCTGGTTTCCAAGGCCTTAGATATACCTATGGCAAACAAGGTGTTCTCAGTACTTAACAATTTTAACTATGTTATTCCCATTGATTTTACAAGAAGTTCTCTTATAAAAGTACTTGAGAGGGTACTACTAGCCATAAGAAATGAGGCATATAGGGCTAAGGAATTAAATTATGGGCTAGCAGTAGTCACAAGGGCAATATATCTGCTTCTCAGACACAGCATTATGGATTAACAGCACCTAGGTATTTTATGATAATGTCTTCATGCTTTCCACAGGTGGATACCATATTTCTATCACTTGTAACATATTTTAAATTCACTGGGTAAACAAAAAAGACATGCACTTTCTGAAAACAAATGTTGACTCTCTATTTACAAACTATTCAATAACCCAATAGCCACATGCTGTTTTCCTTATTTATGCTACCATTTCAAATTATGCTGAAAAAAAATTGTTGTTACGAGCAATCAGATAAAACACCCCCCAACCAAAATCGTGAACGTTAAAAGACTATTTTCCTTGTTTCAACTGACAGTGTTAGTTACAACACAGGAATTACACCGGGATCTAGCAATGTATTATTCATTAGATTTTTTTGTAGCCAAATACATTAGAGTATATAGTTATACCAACAAATTAATATTTTAGAGCTAATTGAAATTGTTCTTCCTATAAAGATTAAGCTTCTTCCCACCCTACACACTTCAGTCATTAAAATAACACTTTTAATGCCTTGTCTAAATGATGTCTCACATTAATGCAAAGCTATATTAAAGCACTCAAATGACCAGTTCTTTTGTAATGCATTCTATACGATCAGACACTGGGTCAAATCTGGGCAGTGTGTATGAAGTGGTATCAAGTGGAAGCTAATTAAAATATATTCTCTATAGAACTTTACAGAAAAAAGAGAACAGTAATCATCAGAAGGTAGAGTCTGAAAATGGCATTTCTGAAAGGCTTGCAATGTGATTTATTCTATTTGCATGAGGATACTTTTTGGAATAAAGGCTTAAGAAGATGGCATGAATACTTCAATTACTAAGTACCTTACTCCATTCCTGACAATCTCAGTGACAACCTGTTTCTCGTTTGTTCAAACATAATTTTAGAGCATTTAGGTTTGTTTACAGAAACAGTATTTAGATACCTTTCTCCCAACCAACTTTAAAAACCCCAACAAAATATTAATGAGATAAATCTAGCCAAATCTTTTAAACTTTTCAGTCTTACAATAATTTTAACTCACAAAATGATGTATATAACAGAATAACTATTAATTGAATCTGAATGCAGACAAATGCCATTTCCTTTATTAAAGTGAGTTCACCTCCCACATTAATCAGATCTGTCTCTTTCCTTACCCAAATCCATGAAGTACAGTACATTTAATCTTTTATTAATTTTTTAATGCAAGTTTTACAACATAAAAGTTGACTCTTCTTAAGATAACTTAACTGGCGTTTTCTCTATTGTACTTTTACTGATTCAGGGAAGGGGAAATAAATATGGCAAAGGATGAGATTCTCCTGATATCTCCACATTACCCCAGAGGAAAGTCTTTCACGAGATGCTGCCATTTCGTGCTCAAATGTAGGTGGATGCACGGGAAGGGGGGAGGGCGGCTATAGTCAAGCTTGCAGAGTTAGCAAGGGGCAATTAGACTGCATTTGTTCAGGCTTTGGTCAGTTTGTCAGATAAGGCATCAATCCCGCTTATCCACTGACTTATCTCTTTTAAAAAAAAATAAATATGAATTTCAGGGATGTGGGTGTTAAGAAGATGGATGAAGCATTTTCTAGGGATAAGATGTGTAGGGTTAGAAAGATCTTCTGTCTGATTAGTGCAGTAATTCTTACAGAATAAAAAAAAACCCAAATGAACTTTTTAGTCCCATTCAGTGTGCTGAATTTATTATCTCTATATAAATACAGTGATGTAAGCATAAACATGGATTTTTTTCCCCCCTCAAAATAACTTCATTATACTAACTGCTGATCTATAGAATAACCTTTTCTTTCTCGTAAGTCTGGTTGTGACAGACCTCTCCATTCACAGTTCATAGCATGGTAATAGTAAGTGCGCATTTTTTAAAAGGCCTATGGGACACTTTTTTTTTTCCCCTTAGCTTTCCTCTTCATTTGTTATTATTCATGGGATTATTTTCATGTGGGCCAAATTACAAATCTTCCAAAAAATGGGACTTGGCGTTTGTGCTCGCACTCCTGTGCTACAACTGGGGTGTTTCATGTGGAAGATGCATCTGCATTGCAGTAAAACACTTCACCCTGACTTAAGCAAACACACCCACGTTCATTTCAATTTTAATAGGTGACAGTTTAACTACTGTAATGGAGAAAGTGGCCCCCATGTTTTAGTGGGAGCCCTGGCAGGCTGAGCAGCCAGTACCGGCCGCCAGCCCGCCGCAGCCGTGCTGGAACAGAGCAGTTTCACCTTTCTGTCCCTACATCTACATCAGCTTCAGCGACTGCGCTGCAGACTTACGTCAAGAAGGAAAAGGTAAAACTTAGTGTTTCTGGATTCCCTTTTAGTTGGAAAAAAATTTCCTAAAACAATGCCATTTGGCTATATTAATAATTGATAATAGAGAAACGTAGTTGTAGTTTGCAGTGCCCTTAACCGCAACTCTTGCCCTTTGCCTCGCGACTCGCAGGGGAGGTTTTCTCCTCCCTTTCTTCGCAGCAGCACCAAACAGTCCCGTACGCACTGGCGTACTGTGCTTTGGCAGGCACCTGGCTGCATAATCCCATGCCTAGGGAAGGTTTGTGTGTGTCCCTGAGGCCCCACCACTGAGGTCATAAATCATATCCTAGCCTTTGTTGGCTTGAAGAAGGGTCTTAATAGCTTAGACCAGAATCTGATCTTAACATCTATGTGGAAAAAAAAAGCAAATCAAAACGAAACAAAAACCAAACAAAAAGACCAACCCACAATGTAGAGATTCATCAATCCTCTTTAATAGATATACAGCCCAAAGGATGTCTGCAACACAGTATCTCTGATAACCTGGCAAACTCCTCCCTTCTCTTAGGAATCTCAGGTGCCATTAGCGTATAAGGTTCAAATGCTGGGAATCAGGTGAGGATGCAAGGAGGAGTTTTACGCTACCTCTGCTTACAGTGCCATCATGCTTTATCATCTCCCATGAGGATCCCACCCTGCTTGTAACACGCCAATAAGTGATTCCTTCTCACCTGAGATCTAAAGGCATGGCAAGGAGTACTGAAAGCATGGGGGCAAGTAACAGGAGAGGTGAGAAGAGAGTAACAAAATAATGGAAGGGCATTTCCGTTGATTTTGACGCCTGAAGGAAGTGTTTTGGTTATCAAGTCTGGCATCCTGCCTGCTGAATATCTTAGAATTTGCCCAGTAATTCTGGGAACTGCTTGTGCTTCACAAGTTGTGGTCAAATTTTTCTTTTCAAAAAGTATGCAGTCTCCATTAAAAGAAACAAAGCGATAGCCAATATATCACAATTAAACTGTTCCAAGGACTAATTAATCTCAGTGTTTAAAAAGTGCACTTATTTCCAGTCTGAGCTCTTTTTGCTATCCAGCCTTTGGATACTGCTGTATCCTTACTGCTAGGTTAGAGAGCCATTAGGAAAAGAGAAGGAGAAGATAGTGATAGATAAGGGATGAAAACAAATGCTATTTGGAACATACTAATATAAACTGGAGATTTTTGAAATTCAGACAAAAGGCTAGACTTTCAGAGGTTCTCCAGTAAAAATATTTAACAATATTATTGTTTTCATTACAAAATGATCCAATAGAGTCCTCAGGAGGATCCTGTTTATGTTGAAAGAACAACTTTAATCCCGTAAGAAAACTTCAGATTAGTAGAAGCATCAGAGACACAACCAGCCTGTCTCTCTCTGGCCCCGTGACAGGGAGAAAATTTCAGATGGAGCCAGGACTGCAAAGATGCATTTATTTCTTGTAGTTTTTTAAAGTATTTTGAGGTATTACACATGTTGTTAGCTTTCATTTTCCCCTGAACTTCCAGGTGAAAATACCATTTTACAATAAATTATCTAAATTCATCAGTAACAGTTGTTTAGTTAGTCAGATGCTCAATATATGCTACAAGGTCGAAAATGTAGATGACCTTGTGAGATTGTGAATATAAAGGAAGACTATAAAGGATCACAAATACTAACCAGTTTTACAGTAAGCTTTTGTGAAAATACATGTTTATATAAATATATACATATATAAACCCAGCAAGAAGCTCTTACATAATTTCTATGCACATACCTTTGCTGTCATTCAGATACTATTGTAGTCCTTCCAAATATAAACATTTACAAGAATTGAAAGGAAAGGAGACTGTCAATAACAGCATACAATTTAAAATTGAAAACTATGCTACGGAAAATGCTGGGATTTGAGCTACTAATCTTCAGGTTAACCCCTGTGGCTCACTCGGGAGATGGTTGTATGAAATACAAACAGCTATTATATCAGCTTTTACAAGTGCAGATGAAGCTCATGGTGGTCAAACTAAAAGCAACATGCTTCAGAAACACATAGGGTTTTTTCCTGAGGATGCAGGACAGCAGCTAAAATAACGTTCTGTGCACAGCTTTAAAGATTAACAAATCTTGTATTTTTTTACATGTAGCTTCAGATCGTGACACACCAGACAAGCTTTTTATTTTTTGAGTACATCCTTCAACACTAAAAGCAGTACCTATCTCTTTGGATTGCAATTATACATAACAAATGAAAATTAGCAAATTAAATATGAGTAGTACGTATTATCTATACAATTTTTTTATGATCACTGTAGTTACTGGTGGCCATAATGGTTTATTAAAATATTACCTGACCATTGGTTAACAAGTTCTACAAGAAACACAGGCTAGCTGGTCTTGAGATTTGTAATTATTATACAAACAGGAATTAGATACTGTAGTTTTTCTTATTTTAAAACTCACTGCCTTTTAATTCCAAAATTTCAAGGTAGACTAGGTAATAAACAAATTACCTGATTATCAATAAATTACAGGTATTATATCAATTTTAGTATATACATTTTACAGTCATTGGCTTTTATTATAGAATTAATATAATATGAAAATTCCATAAATGCAATTACTTGTTGCTTCATTTGTGGATTAGATAATCACTGGAGAGATAAAATTACAGCCCAAATTCTATTTTCAACTGCTCTGGAATAAATCTGGAGTAACTGAATAGCTCGAGTACATCTGAGCATAGAAAATCGAAGTAGTGTATTGGTTTTGCATTTGTGCAAAATGGAGGCTATAACTATGCTAGTCGCATAAGTAGTACCTTGTAGCTATAGTGCCAAATGCGGGTACTTTTCATCGCTAAACAGTCTGTTTCCCACCCCTTACAGTATGCACATGTTGGCACACTCACTCCAAAGCAGTGTTTTTCATGACTGTGATCACCCCATTGGCATGGCTATGAAGCAAACATCAGCAATAGGTGCAGGAATGGTAATATGCAAAGAAATGGAAATCGCTTCTGTAAAACACGAGAAAAAAAGTGAGTGGAATATGTAGGAGTAAAATACATGCCCAAGAACAGAAAGCATGATCTATCCTGCGTTATTCAGAACAGCAGAAAGGTAGGATGGGAAATAACTTAAATGAAATAAGGGTATACAGCTGGGGCATTTTGTATTTTTGACAAGATAAAAATTTACTTTCCTGTATTTATTAAATTTGGATATAGTCTGGATAACTTTAGGAACTCAATTAGTAATTTGTCGAAAAAAAAATCTGTATTTTAGAAACTGGTTTTTGTCATAGATACTTTACAATGTAATTCTCATTGGGCATTAAAAATTGAGATTCCCTAAAGGATTAACTCAGAATTATTGATTAAAAATATGGAGGCGGAGTGTGAAAAGGAATCATCCTTGGGAAAAATATTTCCACATATGACATTAGATTAAAAAAAAAAGTAATTTCTTGAAAACAACTTTTATTTAGCAATTTGGGGAGAAATGTAGGAGATGAGATGATTAACGCCCTACTTTCAGAAGTCAGATCTCCTTGGCCCTCAGCCCATTACCAGGAACTTAATCCCATGACCTCTGACACAAGTGATTTAAGCATCCATATTTTCTTGAATGGCACGGAGTAATGTAAGACTAAGTAACTTGTTAAAATAGAAATTAAGGCTTATTCCATGCAGTCTTGCACAGTGGTCTTTGTTTGCTTTTCTAATGAATACCTGTTAGAGCAGAACATGCCCTTTTTGGCTGACCTTGCCCTGTTGGGTTACACAGGTGTGTAAAAGATAGCCACTAGCACACCCAGGATTAGGGATGCTTACTGAAACTTCTTATTACTTGCTTGACTCACATGGAAAAATAGTCTGTATTTTTTCTGATTAAAGCATCAGGAAATTCCACTTCAATGGTGTGTAAAATTTTTATAAACTCTGTTCTGAAACAACATTATCATTATGGTAGTCAGACTGTAAAAGATTGGCTTAAATGTGCTCATCTGTATTTCTCATCTTTTTTTTTCCCTTCTAAATATCTTCATATAATTGTCTTTCTCATACTATATTTTTGTCTAGCTTTATGCACTACAAATATGCCTTTGTATACACATGTAAACACCCCCCGAATCCTTTCTATGCACACAAAGTACAGATTAGTAATTAATACGCCCACTAGGATTTTGGCAAAATGAGTACCACTGCATTTAAAATTGTTCCTTTAAATCATACTATTAAGGTAAACATTACATCATCAAGTGAAGCAGCAAAGTTGTTATGTTTTTCAGAGCAAGTTTTAAAAGTATTCAATATACTGCATGTTTACAAGGGAACAGAAAAAGGCAGCCTGGCTTTGGAATATGAATGTAATCTCTACACAGACCCAACTGTTTCTTGTTTATGACAAAGGAGTAAATAATCCATTGATCTGGCAGCAGGGCACCTGCCTTACCAACCAACTCTGTATCAGTGGTCCCTGAACCCTCATTATTTTTCCTCAATTAAAGTTCATAGTCTCCTAAAGTCTGTGCTGAGCAGATGTACAACTGTTCTTGACTGCTGAACACAGAAGAATCACAAATTTAGAAAACTACTGCCATTTCATAAACCCTAGAAGTGCATCATTTGTTGTGGCGAAGAAACATTATAAACAATATGTCTCTTTTATGGGCTGCTAAGCCAGCACACTACAGAAAAGAATATTAAAGTTCAAAAACTGTCACATAAGCAGTGCATTATGAATACTGTAATGTGGTTTTTTATGATTCAAATAATGGTTACTGAAATGAAAAAATAAAGCCCTCTGAGGGGTATAATGTAAAAAATGTGACTTATATTTACCTAGAATTAGACAAAATTGATGTATGAACAAAATCAAACTGGAATCAATGATCTGCAGAGAAATTCAAAATATAATAACTGATAAATCACCAAAAGCAGAATTAAAGTTATGTTTGCTGTATTATCTCTTTGGTTCTTTGTAATTGCTTCTTTTGCAGAAATAGGGAAGTCAGGAGAAATAATCAGAAGGGCAATACTACTTGCAATTATAATGCAGCAAGACTCTAGCTGCAAAAATTAACCGAAGGATACACATTTCACAAGAAGCAGCCTGTTAACTGTGGGTGTATGCTCAAATATTGTAACATATGAAAAGAGACCGCATTACATACATATTCCCTACAGCGCGTCGTCTTGTACGCTAGAAAGAAAATCATCTCTCGATAAGGCATAGGGAGATGCTCATTTCCAGCACCAATCAGCTTAAGAAGCAAACGAAACCCACGTTTTGGGGGAACAAAGTTAAAGTTCACACGCAGCATTTGTCAGTCTGTCTCCAGCACAATTCCAGCAGAGCTCTGTTGCCACAGTATGTGCTGGATTGAGCGCAGCAGATTGCGAGTCTTTAGGTCAGAGTATGTGCTTGAAGCATCAATAGCTACACCTGTCATTTTAGTTTTTCTGGGAAGAATATGTTATTGTTAACATTGCAACATGCCTTAGCCATAATCTGACTTTGGGGCTGGGCACTGAATTTGGAAACAATGTCAGTTAAAATATTACCATCCATGATGAGGTGCGAGTGTTTTCTGTAATGCCTGATGGAGATATTGCCATTAAGGTACATGTGATGTATATAAACGCGTTCCTACTTGGAGCTGTCCTTACTGGCTTAGGTTCTCCTCTGAGACCGTAATCCAGTGTTTGTAAAACAAAAAGTGTAGAAAAAGGAATTGAGAAGGGGGGGAATTATTAAGGAACTCATCGTCCAGCCAAAATAACAGAAGAGATTACTGTCTGCAATCTTATGTTATTAGCAGGGGTCATTTTATCCTTTCGGCTTTCACAACTGTTTACTTCTCCTGGCTTATTTTCACAAATATTTTGCAGCAAGCTACTTAATCTAATGAAATCTCTACCCTGTAGCTCACTTAAAACTACTCATGCTGAACTGATGATTCAATCATTAGAGTGTTTGATGAGGATGTAAGCACCTTTGGACAAAAGGTAATGTTGATATTTTTAAGGGATGCAGAAATCAACAAAGGTAACTATTGCTGTATACTGGGGGATCAATTCTCTGTGAAAAGGGCTTCTATTGAATTTAACGGCAACTGGACATCACACATTTGTATGCAAAGCTTCGCACATTTTATTTCACAGAATAAATGGCAAAATTGCCAGGCAGTTCCAATCTTGCACTAGAAAGAATACAAGAATCCGTGCAATATGAATTTTTTGTTTATACAGTACAGGATGCACTTCTGCATACCAGAATACGGGATATTTAGTGGGTGATAGTGTAACTTGCAAACAAATATGTATTAATAAATTACTTGTGAAACAAGAAAGTCCATGCTAAAACATAAGTACTTTCTTGCCACAAATAGATTTGTGTACACACAAGACATCCATGTGAACTATACGGAAAAAAAACGGAGGTAGAACATAGACCATTTCACTCCAGAAGTATAGATGCACAATTACGAGGTTTAGGAGACAGCTAGCCTTTATGAGATATTGGAAGCTGAAGGCTTTCTTGATGCATTGATATCAGTTACAATTCTAAAGGGAAACGGGATCAAACTCCACCAAAATTATTAAGCTCTGACACCGGTGCAAGTGTCACAGTATCTGCAAGATAAGTCTTGTGTCTCACCCTGCCCCTCTCTAAGAGCTCCTCGGTCCCACTGCACTTCTCCATCTCACCCGTCTCCCGGCGCAGGGGTGAGGAGCCCCACACAGCCTCTTGGCTGGAAGCCGGCCACGCTTCCCTCGCCTCTGCAAAACTGCTGGCGGCAGCTCCCCAGCGGTGCCGGTGCAAAGCAGGGCTGCTGGCTCCTGGGAGGCAACGGGGACCAGCAAGCGGCTGTGCTGGAGCCGGACCTGGTATCACCGTCTCGTGCAAGAGAACCACGGGTCTCAGTACCGCAAGCTCAGCTCCGCCGTGGAGCATTTAGCAGATGGTGAAATCCACAGGGACAGGTTTCAGCTTTCCACCAAAATTGGATAAGCTCGAAAGCAATGAACTTGTCAGAGGAAAAATAAAATCCAGTGCTCTCCTTTCAAAAAAACAAACCCTTTTGCTGACTTCCTGTCTGAAAACATTACCGCTATCGTACGCCCTGGTACCCAGACAATTTTGGAGGCATAGGGCTGGCGGAGGATCAAAAGGTGGAACACATCCGCGGGGCTCTCGGCTCCGCAGGAGCGGGCGCTGCCACACCCACGGCTTTGCTGAATTATTCAATTATTCTCTCTGTGCTAGCAGAAAGGCAAAAGCCGACACCTCCTGAACTTAGGGAGTAGAGACAATGAATGAAAAATAAATTTTACAGCTTTTCTGCAGCCTTTTCTACCTTTCCCCAGGAAGTGTACAAAAGAATCAATTCTTCTGCATATCAGTCCTTACACCTGCAGATGTGGAAAGAGGCCATCACTCTTGCAGAGCGGCACTTAGCTGCTCCTGGAAAGCGGCAAGCCCTAACAATGCGCTCCAAAAAGCTCTCAGACACTGAAGTATTAATACAGGCTTTCTCTCCTCTGTCTCATTGCTCCAAGTATAAACTATATTTGATGCACCAGTCCTTTGTGGAAGTAGCCTACGATCACCATACTAACAGAGTCCTTCTTTAAACATTTTGAATTATTAACACATTAAATATTACACCCAGTTCTTTCAGAGCAATGCCTCTAAAAATTCAGCTTTCACTTTTTCAGGTTTTCTCAACAGCTGTGGTATCCTTTCCTTGGAAAAGTACTGCAGTATCGGTGGGCTGGAAACACGTTGCATTTTAAACTATCCCAAAATGTCACTGTAGTGACCAGAAATACCTTCTCTTGAAGCTTCATTGTTTTACAGACCTTTGGGCTGACTTTTCCACGTAACAAGGCAGCAGTGGATGTTGTAAAAGAAATAGACTTTATTTCTAACTCTATTTAAACATAGTTCTCGATTTTAAGACTATTTCTTTCACTACGTCCAAAAATTTAGTATAGTGGTGTATCACTTGAAATGTATCGAACAGCTTCAACATTGAAGAGACTCAGAGTTTTGCCCTGTGCCGACTTTCAAATTTAGCTTTGCCTGACACAAACTATTATTAAGGTTAATAATCTAAAAAAAAAATTACATACAAGTTCTCATGGATCTCACCTCATTTTGGTGTCAAGTGGAAGAAACTAATGGAAGCTAGGTCCTACCCTGAAAATACCCTTAGGGAAAGGGTGGGGAATGCTAACTCATAGGCATCATATACTTACACTGTCTGGTCTGGCACTGGAAAACTTTCTTTCAAATCCTGTCCTAAATTTGAGCGATGGCAGGTCAGGTATGGTTCTTGATGAGGTGCAGAGTTTGCTCTGATTACCTTAGTAATTACTTTCTAATATTATTAAACTTTTTACATGAAGTAATTTCTCTTCTGATTGATCCACAAAGCTCAGGTCAAAGGCCATCTAATTATAAAAAGTTGCAGATCCATCTTCTTCATTTGAAAATACCTCTTGGTCAAGAGCTGAAGCAAGGTTCATATTCACATTCACAACTCTCAGACCATTCTAAATCACTTAAAAGCAAAATATAGCTAAATAAATTATTTGCTGATAAAACAGCAGAAAGAAATCCTTCTTTCCTTACTGCAAAACTAAAGGATGTTCCAGTTTTTATAGGCCTTGGTTATAAATATAAGATAGCGTGAGCATATAAATGATTTCAGTTATGCTTTAATAGTGCTTAATAAATCAAGATTGCATATTAAAGAATACATTGACATTCTAAACCTTAGCATAATATTTAATTAAGCAAACTACTACTTTGATCTTCATATTACTGATCTGGGTCCAATGCCTGTTCTACAATCAGTGAAACCCTCACAGACCCAAACTGTTCAGTTTCTTTCCCCGAAACGTATAGTATATGTAGTGAGCAAAATACATTGGAAATAAATAATAGTGGACAAATTCAGGTTAAATTATTTATGGATCACGTTTTTCTTCTATCTTGCAAGGCTGGTTAGCTAAAGAACTTGTTGCAGATGTGTTAGAAGCTACTGGTCAGGCAGAGCCAGCAAGGCTGCCATCGAGCCAGTTTGGAACCCATGAATTCAATCTACATGAACTGCTTTCCTTTAAAACATAAATGCTTTATTCTTGTTGTACATTAAAAAAATCATCTTTCTAAATTTATTATTAATACTGACGCACCCAAATGCAGCTCTGTGTAGCGGTTGGGCCCAGTCGACAACAGTGTTAGCATAAGTGGATGAACTTCAGTTAACCCCATAGGATAAGGGAGCATCTCAGCTATAAGAATAAAGACGTTACTTCAGCTGTTAATCACCAGACGAGCCAGTTAAGAAAGAGCTATTCTCTGCCTACCCTATAACTGGGGGTATCCCTTGGGGACAGAGCCCTGAGGACGCCCCAGCCCAGCCCCAGGACTACGCAGAGCACAGCTGCACCACTTGGCTTCTGGACCCTGTTGTCTCCCTCCGTGGAACAACGAAATCGCAGAATTCGTAAAATTGCATGTATCTGTGATTAAGAGTGTTTTGGTATCCAGGTCCATTTAGCCTCCACACTGTCATTTGGCCTTGAACTGCGACACTATGCGGGTAGGTCAGACCTCTCATGGTCACCTGTTTACCTTATGTGTATTTAACCAAGCACTAAAAATATCATCTCTATGTTTGCAGTAATCTATTTCAATAACTGAAATTAATATGAAAATAGACAGGTAAGACATAGGAAAACAAAATTAATATATTTTAAGAGAAATATATTTTAAGAGAAAGCTTCAATAGATTTTTAAACCGGTTTGTGACTGGGCAATGATAATGTATGATGTGAGGTACAAGGATTTGTAAGAAATCACTTTCTTTTCACTAACATTACCACACTAATATATTTAACATAGACATTTACATGCTTTGCATTTTAAGTGCCTCTGAAATTCAAGCACCAAGCCTGCACATTTCAGCAGCACCATCAGATGTAATGAGTTATGGTACTATCGGCATGTTGATAAGCTATAGCCCAAAGAAGAACAAGAAGGAAGTATAAAAAATATGGCCAGAGGATGGGATAAAATTATCAGCGAGTGTGTTTTCCTGTTTGGTTTTAATCTACATTTAATTAAATTCTTATCTTCTGTGTACTTATGGTCGCATTTGAATGGCGAGACTGCATTCATTATGAATGGTAAAACTTAACTCGGAGAACATTTCATGTGGCTTCTTTAAAAAAAAGGAAGAGGAAAAATACTGTCTTTATTCTTTACACTTAGGTCTTTTTAAAGAAGGGTTAAGTTACTTTGAGCTGAAATGGTGTTCTGCACTTAACCTTTAAGTTAACTGATTTCTGAAGTTGCTCTTGAATCAATTTTTTAAAAAAATATATAATTTGGAAATGTTAATATCAAAATTTTGCTTCAATGAATTCAGCAATGGGGGAGTAATGAAGCACACGAAAGAAGTGTTTTCTTCATTCTTAAAAACAGACAGTGATAACAGAAAGTTTCTACTAGTAACAAAAAATGTGTGTGTTAGGCTGCATCCAGAATCACTTATAGCCATAGATTTCTTTGAAATTAGTAAGCTATTAAAAAAATCCTAACAATGATTTTTGAGAGTCTTAGTTTGTATTTTTTTTTTTTTCTGTTTTCCAGATCACTGGGCTGCCTATGCAGTCCTTCGTGGGCAAAACTCAGCTTTAACTTGTGTAAATAGGGAAGGCAGAATTGGGTACTTTGTTTTACTTATTAGTTTCAAAGGTATTTTGGGGGGCAGAGGACAAGTGAGATCGGAAATGACACTACCACCACAAAAATGATATCTAGGCTAAATTATTAAAAGATATAACAAAGTGAAACAAAATAGAAAGCCTTCTGCATGTCCTTATCAGTCAGTACAGCAACTACTATACCATATATATTTTTAAAACGTTCCATTTAGCTATCGTTTTCCAAGAGATGCTATCTTGCAATGCAAAATCATATGACACTGTGTCAGAAATATCCCTGTGACTTTTATATTGCATACATTTATTTTCTTTCTTTGAAGGGCCTATCCCCAAGACGCTTTAAGGACATCTGTGAGGTACAATGCATTCATGCAAACCCAAGCCCTACCAAAATGAAACCTCCTCAAATTAAACATATTCCTGCAGTACTGAATACTCATTTTCCTGAGCTAACCTCCACAAAAGCCCTTGAAAACCGATCAGCTTTGAAGTGTGGGTTGATAATTAACAAATATGGGGAGCTACTGCAGGTAGAACATTTCAGGGTCAAAAGTCCTACTAGGAAAATGAAAACACTGGCACCAGAAAGTAATTGTTTTCTTGCTCAGTTGGCTATTGATTTTCAAGTCCCTCTTCTCCCCGAAGTTTGGATTCTATATACCTTCCCTTCGTTCTTTCCCCATTCTTGAAGTATTATACTACTGATAATAGATAAAGGAAAAGGGGAAAGGCAGGAAAGGAAGGAAAAGCATGGGAGAAATGAAACCTTCAAGGGTGCAGCTTACATCCATTTTTCTAGCTAAAAAACCCCACCAGAAAATAGTATTTTTAAGTAGAATTTCTATTGCTGAAATGCAAACTTTGTCTCTTTCTTTTCTTCCACTGCAAAATTAAGCAGTATTTGAAATTTTTTTAAAGTATAAGCTGTATAAATCATGTTCAATGTCTTATTAGAGCCCATTGGATTCCTGTAAGCTATGCTATTAATGGCGAGTTTTGCTTGATCAGCTGACAGCTCCGTAGCCTTATGCTGCAGCTCCACATAGAACATATTTCTCTGCTGTAATTTTTCAGGTTCAGAAACAGAAGTAACTCTAGCGAAGTCCTCATCCAAAATAAAATGTTGCAATCATTTCACTAGGCAAACATAATAAAGCAAAATAAAAAGCTCCATCACTACAGCATCTACCATTAAGCTTTATTAAAGATTCTGAGATTGAGAACTGACTCATCTATTTTCTGTCATCATTGCTGGGGGAAAAGCAATTGTCATTTCTTCCACTTGTATCCAATCATGTATCGATGTTACCAGAATTTGTCTTTTTAAGTATTTGCCAGCTAATTCGCAACTAAACCACAATTTAAGCTGAAGTAAATCACTTCACTGCATCTGTCAGATCAGTTTTGAGAGACAACACAGTCCTGGCTTAATCCTTTAAACACTGAGATACGTAACTATGGCACTGAAACAAGGGAAGGTGGTTGTCCCGGGTTTACTCTTCTTACTCAGATCTGAGGTAAACTGAATGGCTCTCTCAAACGCCCGTCTCTGCACCGGGATTATCCACAGTCATGCTGACACTGATCTCAATTTAGGTGCCTTGGATACACGTCTAAAATTAGGGGGAATCTGGGCTGCAGAGCGTGGTACCGTTGCCATTCAGGAGATATCACACACCACTTTTCCTCACTGTCTCTTCAGATGGCATTGCGTCCTTCTGCAGAGAAGAGGTGGAGCAGTCTGAGAGACGCAGGAAAAAAGGACATGGAAAATACCCTTCCTTAGAAGAAACTGTCAATTATTACCCTTGGATTTAGGAATCACATTAGTGTGGTCACTTTCCCATGCATTGCATGTAACTTCCAAGGAGCTCTTGTGGGATGGTGGGAGAGCTCTTGGAAGACGTGCTGCCAAAACCTGCTAAAAACTTCATTTGCAGCACTTAGTCTGTAAATCTATTTATTGCTATTAGCTGTGTTAGAATAAAAATACCAACTCAGCTTGAAAAAAAAAGGTATATGTATCCAGCTAATCAATTGCATAACTTTTCTAAAAATGTCTTCAGCATGATGACATTAGGCAACTGTGAACCTGTTAGCTTCCAGCTCTGCTGTCAGTGCTATGATATAACGAGTGCCAGCATGGTGTTCCAGTCAGCTACTGCCACCTGCTCCACTTTGGAAAAAGAAGTCTCTTTTTTTGGCAGCCATCAGATGTCATACCCAGTGCCCACTGGCAAGAACGATGACTTTTCACCATGGTCTCCTTCGCTTAAGAAAGTCTTAAAAAGAGCCTAATGGAGAGGGAAGATAAAAGAGCTGCGGTGTGGGATTACAAGCATGGTAGGAGCACCTGGGCGTGAGGGTGCCCACGGTGAAGGTCGATCCAGAGAAACCTCTGGCTGTCTTACTGCTCACGGAGGACTGTGACCCTGGCTCTGAGTGGGTCTCCAGTAAATTGCAGATTGACTCTAGGCAGAAAAGCAACCTCCATTTTGCAACAGTTCAGTCGCTGGCTGGGGGTTCCTCCCTCTTCAGCTCTCTCTGTATATATTTCTGTATATGTGTATCATAGCACTGTGCCCCTTGACTCACCCAGATGAAACCACCGCAGCGAAATGGGGCAGGCAGGAGTCTGTCTTCCTCTCTGACACTGCTCTGTACCACAGGGATTGCACAAGGGCAGAGACGTGGCCCAGAGGGCAGGGAAACAAGAATAACCTTATTTCTAGGTTGCCTGCTTTGCTGACTAGACTTCCCCGACTGGTAGGATTCATACTTTGTCTTCTTAGCCCTAAGATGTGAGGGAAACTGAATTTACTCAACTGAGAGGGTTATCTGTTGATTAATGAAAGTCCAGTGTGATGGAATATCATCCTAATCACATTGCACACTGACCAAATACTGCTATAAATGAAGGGGAAAGAGCATTTGCTTTTTTAATGGCTACAGCAACTGGGCTTTAGATTGGCAATTTTAGCAGTATTATGCTAAACTAACATACACGCATCTACCATAAGCCTAATGCACTGATTTTAATAGGTAATGCTGGCATTAAACACTGCTCTATATTGGGACAAGCCTGTTCTTTGTATTTATATTTTTCTAATGTGCACAAGCATTTACATGAACTGCATTTTTACTTCGCAGGGATTTTTTACTGGAGTAAGAGGCACAGATTTACACTGAGTACAATTGAGTGTATGTATAAAGAAAAACAAAAACAGAGAAATTATACTATTCTTATTGCTTGCGAATGAAAGCATGACTGTAACTCATGAAAAGTGAAGCAGTGAGTTATGACAAACCTGCCCTCACAAGACAACAGTGATGATAAATAAAGTATACAAACCCAGACACATACCACACTCCATAATTCCTTGCAAACTCTAAGCCTACGGTTTGTTTTGACGCAAGCCTTGCCTTCTATGGCAAAAAAATCCAACTTTCTGTTGTATTAAAGTAAAATATAAATAACTATTGTTCCATTTCTTTTTAATTTTATCTAGTGTTCAAATGATTTCAAAACCATGACAGAAGTTTGCTGTACAAAGAACACCACTCCCTTTAGTATAAACTGACATTAAGGCTGGGTTTTTTATTTCAAATTTCTGTATTTCCTAGGCATTTGGGGGAGGGGGAAAATGTTCTTCAAATTATAAGGTTGAGACTTTTTCTCTCTTTCTGACTCTTTCTCTCATAACACAAATGTTTTAAAATAGTCAAGCAAGAAACAGTGCCACATATCTACTGCGACTCGGTGAAATCAACCATTAACAGCATCCCACGATTGTCCTGTTCCCACCGCTTCTCACGTTTGCTGACTTATTCAGCACTGTCATCGTTTTAGCACATCTGATTATGATTCTTTCTAATAGGAATCATCAACCTGGATTCAAGCTGACAAGGTTTTGTGAGGCTCTCTTTTTCATTGCTAGGAATTCATCTTGTTCACAGATCTTTATGCTTTTAATTTAAAAAGCATTAACTAACACATTTGAATGGTTTATGTATATGCACTAAAGCATGTGAATTATTTTTGACAATTGTTAGCCTCCCACTTAATATCTAGAACGTAAATAAAAGTTGCCTTGTTTAACTTTGAACTAATTTATCTGTAAAGGACAGATCCTGCTTTTCTCTCCAGTCACAAGTCTCACTGAGTTTAAATTTCCGTGTCCCAGCAAGGCTTGCTCAGGCATCAGAAATGCCAAACTGCAATGAACCATGGTGATGGCTTAACTCTTCCACATGCTGGATAGAGGCAAGTCTTTCACATCACAAATTTTACTACGAAAAATGCTTTTCTTAAAGAAAAATAAAAAGGGAAGGAAAGAAAAATCTATGGCAGCAGTACATGTGAAAGGTCTATAAATTTATTTGCTTCTACTAAGCACTCACTGCACTTGCTAACGCTGAGCTTTCGACCGTCTCTGGTTGATCAGGAGAGCCTGTCCTACACCATTGGATAACAGCCTCCCTTGGTGGCTGAGGCCATGTCATCTCCTGCCAGGCCTCCAGAAACGTGCGGTCCCTGGGCACGGAGCCACCAGCCCATTGGCGTCCCACGCAGCACCGAGCACTGCGGTGGATCTCATCACCAATACGACCTGCTGCAACCAGGACAAATTCAACTTCTATACTGTATACGGGCTTCTCATACACTGCTGGTTAAAGTTAAATATCTCAGTCCTTTTATTCAAGGATTGCAACAGCCCGAGTCCAGGATATCTGATAATCATCTAGGTTTCACATTGAAGACTGCAGCCAACAACTCCACTCCCCAGGCACAGGGGACTTCCAGTAAGTGGGTTAAACCCTTCCTGGAGGCCAATCGGAGACACACAATGAACTCCCACAGGTGAAAAGGATGACTACCATCCTCCCCACGTCCTGCCACAAGCACAGGCTGAGCTGCAGTCTTCAGGATAAATATGAGGCACTATTTACATCTTAAACTCTCTCCCCAAACAAAACCCATATCAAAACTACGCATGGCACTTCAGAAATACTAGGAAGAAAATAGTAAAAATGAAGTATGCAAGCAGATGTTAGTCATATTAGCGAGTACATTACTGGAAAGCACTTGAGAGCCACATGAAGGGTCTTACAGAATCCTGCATTGAACTGCACAAGGCAGTCACTCCTTCCCTCCGTTTTCTGCCGAGGCCCCTAATTGCACCAGTTGCAGTTGCTTGTTCATGTACTATAGCCCCTTATTTTTCACCATGTGCAATATCATAAATGCATCTATTTAGGACATCATAAAGTGCTTGATATTTATTATGTCCCAAATCACATGGATCATTGCAGGGGATCATGACATAGAATGTGCAAGGAAAATCTCCCTTCTGCTACAGCAGAGATGTTGGCCACAACAAGTAAATCAGTGGATCTTCCTATTTTCGATCAACTGCTACTCGTTTGCTCCGTCTGCTCTCTACCCACCTCAAGAGCTGCTGACAGAAACGTCTGGGGAAGAGCTTCCTTACGTACATGAGATTCAAATGTAGCAGAAATATCGAAATCATTGCACTCTGCTTCTGCTGTGCAAACCTGTATGAAAGCCTATTGGATCATCTGTGCCCA